>NW_026947495.1:47280000-48757500 GCF_034190915.1 Cavia porcellus
CCTTTAGTTTTTTATACTAGGGAGACAACACAATATTCACCCATGTGACTCATTTCATTCATGAACATCATCTCGAGTTGTATCCATTTACCTTCAAGAGCCTCAAAGTTCTCTTTTTTATAGCTGAGTAGTTTTCCATTGTAAAAAATGCCATATCTTTCTTGTCCACTCTGGAGCTGATGGGCAAGCTACCCCCACTTCTTTCTGATTCCCTCATTGTTTCTGATTCCCAGCATTGTTTTCTCTCCTTTGACTTTCAGTCTATGAACCCCCTTTCAAGTTAAATGTGTATAAAGCATATTGGTGGACCATCTCCTGATCCACTCTGCCTGTGTTTCTTTTTATTGGTGAATTGAGGCTACGTACATTAATGGTTATGGCCAACATGCACTGCCTCATCTCTGCCATGCTATTTTCCTGCCATTGGTTGCCTATTTTCCTCTCCATTCAAGTGCCTGCCCCACTCAATAATCCCTCTCTGCTGCTGCTCCTGGAACTATAATCTTTATAAATCTCTCTATAGAATGTCCTTCGGTATTCTTAGAGTTGGTTTATGGTCATGAATTCCTTCAGGTGTTATTTGTCATGGAAGTATCTTGTTTCTCCATTAATTTTGAAAGATAGTTTTGCAGGGTACATCAATCTGGGTTGGAAGTTGTTTTCATTCAGGACTTGAAATACTTCACTCCACGCTTTTCTTAACTTGATGGTTTGTGTTGAGAAGTCTATCATGATTCTGATGGGTTTTCCTTTACAAGTAATCTGTTTCTCTTCTCCAATAGCTTTTTTTTTTAATTTTTTATTTAAAGAAAAGGAAACAAAAGAATACATGGAGATTTTAAAAAAGGGTAGAAATGATACAAACTTACAGAAAAACAAACGGTAAGAAATTGCTGGTTGATAAGTTACACATTGTCATCTTAGAAGTAGCTGTTCATGTTATGGAATTAAAGCATTTAGAATGACATTCATAAAGTGACACTACAAACCCTTCTGCTCTATGATCGAACAAGAGCTCAGTAACATGGTTATCAGTCCTACACATTTGTTTTACTTCTCAAAGAGGGTAAGATTAAACATATCAAAACAGAATATAGCAGTTAAAAAACCAATTTAAAGAAATGTAGATTTCATAGGAAGCCCACTGGAGATCTTGATTGTCTAACTGTCTCTAGTTTTTTACAAATAGTTGTCTCCATCTTCATCCACCTTATATACTTAGTGTATATTATAGAACTAATCAAATCATTGAAGACTTTTTAGGTCCTCAAGTACCAAATTAGGGAAGACAATAGTAACTACCAACTCATCTCTCTTACTCTTTGTGATAGCTGTCCCCATCTCTACATATGCTGAAATTGAACTCAAAAAACCAGTCCAATGTCATTCTAATCAGCAAACATTAGTATTGCTAGAATTTCTATCATAATGCTACTAAATTAGCCTTGGGTTTCTTAGTGTCTCTTCCTCAGAGTATCTGTTCATTACATCTTACATTATATAATCTGTTCCCATAAATAATTAAAAAGAAAAAAAAGAACCCATGTGTGAATTTCTACATATATATCTATCCTCTCTGTGTTATAGGGAATACCAAGTCATAGCAAGACAGCAAAACAATTTCCTAGAAAAACATGCAAAGGATAAAACATTTAAGACCACAATATAGATGATCTTCCATAGTTACTATGTTTCCTCTTGTTATTTTCAATAGATTTGACCACCACACTGGCTTATTATAGTTAAATATAGTATCACCTATTTTTATAAAAACTTAACTTTGGCAGCATAATAGGGTTTGGAAGCTGTTACTAATTAATACCAGTATGGATATTCTTTACAACTTGTCATCCTCAGAGTAGTTGCCTCTACTTTTAGGGTTGATACTGACAAGCATACCAATTTCAAATAAAATCAGCCATGGCCAACCCATAGTCTTACGATTCAGATTCAATTAAGATCAGTCATAGTAAGACAATGTAAGTTTTATAGGATTTCAGTTTAAGTTAATAGGAAAGTAAGGATAGTTACCATGGTATAGCCTGCTATTTTTGGGTCAAGATGTCTGTGTCCTCAAATCTGACATGAGCGGACAGACCAGAACAAATTAAATTCAATCTAAATATGGCACTAGGGCTACTGTGTCTTTTAAATCATTATACACCATTAGCAATGACCTCTGCTTTTTTTTTTTAAATATAGTTTCAGAGCTGTCTATACTAAAGACTAGCTTACCGTCCCTGCCTCATGTCTGCTACTCCACTTTTCTGCTATAATTTGTCCACCTTATTCCCTCATTCCATTGTCTGCCCGGTTCACTGAGGCCTCTCTGCCACTGTTGCTGGAATCCTGGTATCTCTTCCTCTCTTTCTCTATAATGTCCTTCAGCGCTCTCTGTAGGGTTGGATTGGTGGCCACGAACTCCCACAGTTCCTCCTTGTCTTGAAAGTATCTTATTTCTTCATTAATTTTTAGAGAGAGTTTTGATGGATATATGAACTTTGGTTGCATATTTTTTTCTTTCAGGACTTGGAATATTTCTCCCCACTCCCTTCTTGACTTAAGAGTTTGTGTTGATAAGTCTGCTGTTATTTTGATAGATTTCCCGTTATAGGTAACCTGCATCTTTTCTCTGGCTGCTTTTAATATTCTGTTTTTTTGGTGGATTTCTGGGATCTCGATTATTATATGTCTAGGCGTAGATCTGTTTTGGTTGTAGGTAGCTGGTGTTCTGTATGCTTCTTTTATCTGGATATCATTTCTTTTTGCTATATATGGGAAATTTTGCTTTAATATCTCTGTGAATATTTTTTGTATTTCATTTTTGGATGTTCCTGCTTCCTCACTCACATTCTTTATTCTTAGGTTATGTATCTTTTTGTCATCTTCCAGTTTTAGAATTGCTTCTTTCTGGTTCCTTGTTATTTTTAAGAGGCTTTTTCTTTCACGTTCATATGTCCTAAATCTCTCTTCAAGTTTCAGAAGGCTGTCTTTAGTTTCTGTCAAGGCATTTTGCCAATGTTCAATGGAGTTTTTAGTTTCCTGATATTCTTTTTGGATCTGTTTCATGTATTCTAGGTTACGCTTAAATTCTTCTTCAGATGCTTCTCTTTCTTTTCTGATTTCCTCAGTTCTTCCATCTGTGTTCTCTTGGGCGGGGCTTGTCATTTCTTTAATTAATCTCTTTATATCGTGCCTCACTTGGATCAGGAGTACAGCTTTAAATTCCTCTATGAGATCATGTAGGTACTTTTTAATTTCGGCTGATGCTGTGTCGAGTAGTGGATGGTTACTGTGCTTGTTCTCTTCAGTGTTTAGTTCTCCTGGGCTTATTTTCTCCTGTTGGGCAGCTGGAGATTTTTTTTTATTTTTATCTCTTGTCATGTTTCTGGTTTCTTTCAGACTGTCCTGGAGTTCTCTGGCCCTCTCCGAATTGCTTAGGGCCTTTCAGAAGCGTGCTGGCTTGAGTTTTTGCTGTCCTCCCCAATTTACTGTTATCTGGGGTAGACTGGGATGCAGGGGTGGTACAGGCTAGTCTCTAGCCTCTGTGCCAGTTAGTTCCTAAATTAGGCTGTACTTTCTGGTTGTCACTGAGTTGTGACTATTTTGTTATCCGCTCATTGGGCCCCAAGCAGAGGCTTGGGTTAGCCCCAGTATCTCCTGCCAGTTCTCTTTGTACCAGAAGCAGCTGACTAATGTCACTATGGCACAGGGTCCTGCCCAAATCTCAGCTGTTCTCTTCCAGACCTCTCTGTGTCAGGAGCACCAGCACAGCAGAACTGCCCAGACTCAAGATGTCTCCCACCAGTTCTCTGGATGAGGCTGAAGCCAACACGTACTCAGGCTCTGCCCAATTCCAAGATGCCTTCCACTAGCCCTCCCTACAGGGGGCTCAGTGACGCCACTGAGCTGTAGGTTCTGCCCAACTGTAAAATGGCTGCCACCAGACTCTGTGTTATTGATGTCCCCGTGGTGGCGGGCACTGTCCAGTTCCAAGATGTTCTCTGGCCAACCCTGGCAGTCGCAGGGTCTCCAGTACTCACCAGGGTCCACGCCGCCCACCTTTCCCACGTTCCCGGCAGAGCGCGGATCGGTCAGAGATCCGCGCAGCGTGCACTCCCGGTACAGCACAGAACGGTCAGAAATCCGCGCAGCGCCTGGTACAGTGCAGAGTGGTCAGGAATCCGCGCTGCGTGCACTCCCGGCTCAGTGTGGAACCGTCGGAAACCCGCGCGGTGTGCACTCGCGGCACGGTGCGGAGCAGTCAGAAATCCGTGCTGCGTGCACTCCCTGTACGGCGTGGAGGGGTCAGAAATCCGCGCTGCGTGCAGCCCCGGCTCAGTGCGGAACTGTCGGAAACCCGCGCGGCGTGCACTCGCGGCGCGGAGCAGTCAGAAATCCGCGCTGCGTGCACTCCTGGTACGGTGTGGAAGGGTCAGAAACCCGCGCGGCGTGCCCTCCCAGCACAGTACGGAGCAGCGTTTGGCTTTGGAGCTCGAGAGTCTTTCACAATCTCCTCTGGTGTAGCTGGGCAGTCAAAAGCCAACACAGCTTTTCCTGTTGCGTCCATGGGTTAAACTGTTGATTTAAAGGCGCGGGATTTGCATCTTCCCATTTTCAGCCTTCACAGTCTCAGCACGACTTTAAATCCTCCAGCTGCACTGTCTTAGTTAATAAGAATCGTTATCCATTTGTCTGGCCCTCTCCATGTTGTGATATTCTAGCTTTTAATATGATTTCTCCGGAGAGACTCTCCGCCCGATCCTCTAGTTAGCCGCCATTTTCTCCAACTTCTCCAATAGCTTTTAATATTCTGTTCTTGTGTTGAATTTCTGGGATCTTGATTACTATATGTCTGGGTGTAGATTTATTTTGGATATGGCTATCTGGAGTTCTATATGCCTCACTTCCCATTCTTGGGAAGTTTTCTGATATTACTTCTATAAATAGCCTTATAATGTTATTTGTATTGACTCCTGCTTTTTTACTCACACCTATTATGCTTAAGCTATTTTTCTTTGTGTCATCTTGCATCCATTGCATTGTTACTTCTTGGCTCCTTTTATTTTTAAGAGATCGTCCCTTCCATGATCGCAAGCTGAAAACCTGTCTTCAAGGTATGAAAGTCTATCTTCAGTTTCTTTCAAGTGGTTTTGCCAGGTTTTATTGAAGTTTTTTAATTTCCTGGATATCTCTTTGAATCTGTTTCATGTATTCTAAATCTTTTTATATTGTTCATTCAGTGTTTCCCTCATTTTCCTATGCTTCTCCATTTTTTTAAATCTATGCCATCTTTACAGGTGCTTAACAATTCTTTTATTATGTTTTTCATTTCTTCTTTTACCTGAAATAAAATTTCCGTTCTAATTTCTTTTATAGCCTCATGAAGTTGTTTCTTTAATTCTCTTGCCATTGCTTCAGAAATTTCAAGTGTGCAACTCCTGATCTCTTCTGCGTTTATATCTCCTGGACTTGCTCTGCTTGGGTGGGAGGCTAGAAACTGCTTCTTATTTCTTCATCTTGACATATTCCTGGGTTCTTCCAGAAAAGTGTGTACTAGGGTCCCAGGCACTTCCTGCACTGGCTACAATTTCTTTGGTGAAAGACAGTTTGCTTCTTCTAGCCAGTGCTGGCTACGGGTATCTGATGGTTGCCATTGGTGGAAGGCTCTCTGCTTCTTTTCCTAGCCTGTGCTGGCTCCCTAATGTCTGGTGGAGTGTGCATGGGATCAGTGCTGGCTGCTGCCTCCTAGCTGGTTACTGGTAGGGATCTTCCACCATTGCTTCCAGAGTGCATGTGGGGCAGTGCTGGCTGCTTCCAAGTTGGCTGCCAGCGATGGCTGCTGGAATGTGCTCGGGGATGGGGCTCAGTCTGAGCAATTTCCACTGGTCCGCACTCAGCTAGGAGCTGCTGGAGGAAGTCAGCAGCAGTTCTGGTTCTGGGATTATCCGGCCCAACTCCAAAATGGCTCCCAGCCAAACACTGTCTCCCACTGAGTCCTTTGCACTTATCACCAGCCAGTACAGTCCTCCGCATCCACTGCTGCCCTCCATTTCCATATCTCTTTGCAGAGGCCTCCAGGGTTGCCAGCCGCCACCATCACCTTGAGCCCCTGTCACACAGTGAGTCTGGCTCTGTGTGAAGGCGCCACCAGCTACTTGCCTTCTTCATTTAAGTTTTTCTTTTTACTCTTCCTGTGGGCTTCAATTCTCACTTTAGGTATAGGGGACCCACTTCTTTCCTTCTGGTCATCCCCACGATGCTATATTCCAGCATCTGGATTGTATCTCTCAGAGACTGTTTACTCACTGCTTACTGTTCCACCACCCACTTTAATTTTTTAGAGACTCTTAAATCTACCTCCATGTCACCACTTTATTCATCACCTTTTGGGAGCACAAATATTTTTAAATGCAATAAAATTTAAGTACAGTTCCTTGATATAGATATTCTGACTCTGTTGTCCAGGCCCACAGCATGAATAATAAAATTTGCTTATTTCTTTGGGATGATATGTGGAAATGTTTAATTAACAACCATCACAGGGCTTCTAATATTCTAATTGTCATATAAAAATGTTGTAACATCACTTCAAACAAGCAACCAGTATAAGAAATTATATGAATGAATTGGAAAAGTGATGGTTCTTTTAGCCAAGTTTATTTTTCAGACATTAACAATGTTCAACTTTATGTTCTTTTACAAGCACAAATATGGCAAATAAACATAAACTTGAGAATGTAGTAATTACAATTTCTTACATTATTGGTTCTCCATGGTGTCAGTTCTAATGATTACAGTTTCTTCAAAGGATTAGATTTTACCACTGTCAGACTTCAAGGTATAAGCAGCAGGGAAAAACTATTACGAACAATTGGTTTTGGTATATAAAATATGCTGTAACTCCTCTTGTGTTTGATGATTTTGTCCAGAGGGATTTTATTCTTGTCTTTGCTTATAGATACACATATTTTATTTTACTGACAAATTCAAGGTATTATCCAGATTTAAAAGTAATAAATGCCCATTGTCCTGGACACAAATCTGTCAAACTGTGGTTTCAATTTCCTCTGATCAATTTTCTCAAGATTAATTTGATTTTACCTCCATTGACTAATACACTTTTTATAAATGGCTTTCACCCTGCTGTCTATAAAACTAAAATCTTTCAGTCTCTTGACATATTGAAAATGTAGCTTTACTCACTGTTACCCTGTGTAGTCTCTAGAAAAATAACTGAATCAAAAATTCAGGAGTCATATCCACCCTCTCCCCCAGAGAGCGACCAGGAGGCCTTGCCCATGCATTCTTGGACTTATAAAGTGACTGGAAAGCCCTCCTGATACCCTTGACTCCCAGAATCCCCCTAAAGTAATTTTTGAAGCCCTAAGACACTGGCATGTACCCTTTATGGGCTATTTGGGAATAATCTGGCTTTTATGAATGGCTCAGACACTGACAGGAGCTTGTCGTGTTCCATGCTGTGTCACCACCACCTAGGTTCACTGGAGTGACCCCATACGCTCAAGACATGCAGAATCTGATGGTTACCCCATGACGATAGCTGGATACATTTCTCTCAGAAAGCCCAACTACCTAAGAAAGCCGCAGCCCAGTGAGTGACACAGTCTCACAAACACTGCAGCCAAAGACACTGAGACACCAGCAGATATTGCTAACACTGATTAAAACTGAAAAAGCTACATGGACATTACACTAAAGCAGACACTTACCAAAGCCTATATGGCCTATCAAAGCAACTCCCAAGAATACATTACTAGGAGAAATACTTACTACAAAAGCCATCTTATGCAACTGGTAAAAGTAGCTGATCTGCCAGATGTAAAAATATGAGTATAGGAATTTGAAAAGTATGAAAAAAACAAGATAATAAATGTCCCCAAAGGAACATACTAACTCCATAAAAGTAATACCCAGAGAAAAGGATATCAATGGATTGCCTGAAAAGAATTCAAAATAATTTCATGGAAATTTGATGAGCTTGAAGACAGATCCTTTGAAATAACCTGGTCAGATTTAGAAAAAAAGAAAAGAATCATAAAGAATGACGAGCTTTTCAGACATATAAGACACCACTAAGTGAGCAATCTCTGCATTACAGGAGTTCCAGAAGGAAAAGGGAAAGGAAAAACATAGAAAAGTTATTTGACAGATTAATGATAATTTTTGAAACCTTGGGAAAGATACAGTCATTGAAGACCAAAAAACTCATAAGGCTCCTATTGCTGGTTAGGTTGTTGGGGAAAGGAAATCTTTTAACATTGTTGAGAACGTAAGCTGCTACGACAATGGAATCACTATGGAGTGGTCACTATGGAACAATCACCAGGGAGATTTCTCAAAAAACTAAAAAATAGACATTTCATTTCAACAAACTCTCCTCCCCCTAGATATCTTCCTGAAAGAGGTGAAGATACCATATTACAGCAAACCATGTGTACCCATGTTGATAGCAACACAACTAATTACAGCAAAATCTTTGAAGCAGTCTTTATGTCTATTAACATGTGACCATAAATAAAGATAATTTGATACTTACACACAAGTAAGTACTGCTCTGCAGTAAAGGTGAATAAATTTGAATCATTTGTAGTAAAATGGATGATCCAATTAAGACCTTAATGCTATGTGAAGTAAATCAGACATAGAAGCATAAATATTGCATGATTTCTCTTTAACAATCAATAGCTTAATGAATAAGGCAAAAGAAAAAAATTTAAATCCCTTGAAAGTAATAAAAATAAAAACAAAGCATACCAAAACCTATGGGGTTCAGCAAAAGATGGAAATTTATACAATAGTGCTCATAACAAAAAATTAGAAATATTTCAAATAACTAATGATCCAACTTGAGAAACTAGAAAGACAAGAACCGACCAAATCCAACATTAATAGAAGAAAAGAAATCGCAAAGATCAACCAAAAATGAGATGGAGAATAAAGAAAATACCAAAGATCAGTGAAAGTAAGAATTTATTTTTTAAAAAGATAAAGTGACAAACTCTCTGAACTAAAGAGAAAGAGGAAGATCCAAAATAAATAAAATCAAAGACAAAGATAGACATTACAACTGATACCACAGAAATACAAAGAAATGGGCCTTCTAGGCAAGTGCAACATACCGAGTTTGATTCCCCGTACAAAAAAGAAAAGAAAAGAAATACAAAGAATCATAAAGACTTTTACAGATAATTACACATCAAAAAGTCAGAAAACTGAGAAATGGATAGTTTTCTAGATGCATTAACTTGTCAAACTGAATCATAAGGATATAGAAAACTGAACAGAACAACAACAAGTTACAAGCTTGAATCTTTTCTCTAAAAAAAGAAAAGCCTAGGACCAGATGGCAGAATTTATCAAACCTTTACAGGAAAACTAATGCCAATTTGTCTCAAACTACTCCAAAATATTAAAAGGGCCAATCTGAACTATATAAGCAAAAATCTATTTCAATAAAATAAAAACTCAAAAAAGTGGATATAGAAGTAATATCCCTCAGTATTACCAAGGTTGTAAATGACAAACTCACAGCCTACATCATACTAACGGGGGAAAAGCTGAAGTCATTTCCTCTAAAATTAAGAACAAAATAAGGCGTTCTCTTTTATCTTTCAGTTAGGAAAGTATTGGGCATCTTAGCCAGATAAAGAAAAAGAAATAAAAGGCATCCAAATAGAACACCAAGAAGTGAAATTACTTGTTTGATGACATGATTTTATATATAGAAAAACCTGAGAACTATACCAAAACACTGTCATAACTCATAGGCCAGAATCTGGTAAGGCTGCAAGATACAGGAGCAGCATACATAAATCAGTAACATTTTTGTACACCATTAGTGAAATTATTGAGAAAGAAGTTATGAAAGCAATCTCACCCAAAATAGCCACAAGAGGAAAAAATACCAAAGGACAAATTTAACCAAGGAAATAACAGAATGCAAAGAAACAACCTACAGAATGAGAAAAAAATATTTGCAAATTATTCATCAAACAAGGGATTAATTTCCAGAACATGTAGAAAGAAACTAAAACAATTCAACAGCGAAAAAAAGGAGTTTAATTTTAAAATATGATGACCTAAATACATATTGCTTAAATAAAGATATATATAAATTGCCAACAAATATATGCAAAAGCATTCACCATCACTAATCCATCAGAGAAATACTAATCAATTCTCCCATCCCATACTAACCAGGCCCGACCCTGCTTAGCTTCCGAGATCAGACGAGATCAGGCGCGTTCAGGGTAGTATGGCCGCAAACTCAATTCTCAATAGATATCACTTCACTCCCCTAAAATAGGTACTATCATACTATCACTCCTCTTCACGATGGCCCAGCCTACACTGCAGGATGTTTTGTATTTTTATTTTTTCCTCCTTTTCCTTCAGCCCAAACTCACTGCAGAGCCCACTTTTCCCTTACCCTTCTGATTTTTTTTCTACTTTTAATACCTGTAAAACTCTGCCACCATTTATTCTTGTTTCATTCAATTATTTGTCTGGAACAGAAAGGACCTACAAATCACCTACAAAAAAGACTCCAACATCCCAAACTCTGGTAACATATTTTGGCTTAGCCAGCCAAGAACAACAGGCCCTAAGCTGAGCCATGGGAAAGTGTACGTACCACACCCAACAGATTCCACTGACTTCGCTGCTGCCAGTTTAAAATAGGAACAACTGATCTATTATTGCAACACAGTTTTGGTTCACTATGAGCTAGGAAATGGCAAGAGATGGGTATGAGACGGCAGTTTAAAATACAAGCTTAATCATTTCTGTTTAAAACATAGAAGGTAGAGTGAAATTCCTTATGTTCCAGATTTTGTGCCCCTTTCTCTAAAGAAAAGCCCAGAAACTAGTATTTAGAGTGGCCCCTGAAGAAAAGAGAAGTATTTTCAACAATCCTGTCCTCTAATCCCCATCTGTCTTTCAAGGGAAGAGGGGGAGTATGGGCCTCTCCAATCCGTCTAATAAAGACAACCACACTGGAAGGTCTCCTTGACCACCTTCTTATAATCCTCAGGCCACTAAATCAGTCCCATCCCCTCCAAGTGACTCAGGAACTTCACTAGGGCTTAGTGCCCCAGACGAAGTCAGTGATCCTCAGCCCCTCATTATGCTTAACTTATAGGCAATCATCTATAAAACACAAGCAAGAAATCCTACAACTCCTACAGGTGGTCCATCTTTCCAAGCAGATCACAGTCATCCACTGCAAGAGACACCAAAGAAACACTGGAAACAAAAGGCTAAAAGGGGAGCATAAAGGGCAGTCCTTCAGACTCTAGACTTATTCCCAATTCCTGAGGAACAAGTAAAACCATCTATACTCCCTAGGAAGTTAAATGGGCCTATGACAAGGGGGGGTTAAGAAAGAGACTCCGGTGGTACTTAGAAACAAACTCATTCTTCCTCAAGGGACACAGCGGAAGGCTATAAAGCCCTTAACAATTTTTTCCACACAGGAAAAGATGCTGCATTGGAAATGGTCATTCAAATTTTCATAGGACTAGGACTATCAATAACCACCAGACAGGTCTGCAGAGCTTGCCTGCTCTGTACCTGCAATAACCCTGGCAAGCTCAAACCACTTCCATCGTTAGAATCTGTACAGAGGAGAGAGACATACCCTGAAGAAAACTGGCATTAGACTTTACACACATGCCACCATGTGGGTAATTTACACAGATATTGGTCCTAATTGACACCTTAATAGGCTGAATTGAAGCCTTTTCTATCATTCAGAAAGGTTATGAAGGTAATCAAGATGCTCCTTAAGGAAATTATCCCCAATTTGGATTACCCTAGTCTTTCAGGGTAACAGAAGACTTTTAACTCTCAAATTACCCAGTGTTGCAAAGGCTTTAGGAACTACGTACTATCTCCATTCTACATAGGGACCTCAGCCTTCAGGAAATGTCAAAAGAGCCAACCAGACTGTAAAGCAAGGCTGGCAACTTTGCCAAGAGACTTCTGAGTCCTGCCTCTGATTACTGCCAATAACTCTCATGAGGGCTTATTACACCCCTCAAAACTGGGCTACATATGAGTCTATTTGAGACATTACATAGGAGGCCATTTCTGTTCCCTGTTGTTGTAGCAGACCCAGGGACCACGAACTCTTACAGTATTTTATTAATCTAGGCCAAGTAAGACAAATGTACACAAAAATACACAAATGTATGACAACAGAGTCCTGCCAGATCCTGGCTCAGGGGGACCAGAAAATGTCCATTCTAGAGACCAAGTACTCAAAAATGTTGGAAAGAAGGGACTGTCTCAAACTAAATAAAATCAAAGTGGAAGTGCCCCTTTTTAGTGACCCTGACCACATCCACTGCAGTAAAGGTGGCAGAGATAGATAAATGGATTTGTCTTTGTAAGATAAAGTCATTTCCACATAAACTGTCTGAAGAAAAAGACGACGCAAAAAAAAAAAAAAAAAAGCTACTCCTGTGAGCTTCTGAAAGTCCTGAGTTTTCTTTTCAAAAAGCAAGACTCTGATGTTTCTACAGATAAGTAAACAGGATCTTGCTAAGGCCATGGCTCTCAGATTCTTGATAATTTATCTGACATTTCTTTCTGACATACATTCTTCTCCACAGGAAACATGGAAATCTGACCTGCTCCTCACATTTGAGTTAGCAGTAAGGTTTCTTTTCCTATCAAGCAGAGAGCTTAAAGGCCATTCATTCTTTTCTTGTCCTCTAACAGTTTCTCTCTTCAACTTAGCCTGTGAAGCACAATACCTAAGTAGTTAGAGAACATATAATCCCTGGTAGGTGGGGTCTACAGCCCCGTTCAGGTGGAAGTAGCTATATAGGACAGAGACTCACACCCCCTGAGCACTGCATAAAGAATGACTGGGGATATGTGTTTCTCAGGGTGAAATAGGACAGGAATATAGGGGTCAAGACAAGATCCCAGGGCTCAGGTGTAGAACAATTCTCAGAACCTTGCATGTGGATTTATTGCAAGAAGTTGAGCAAGGTTTTAAAAAGATGGCCTAGACTTACAGCCAGTGTGGGAAAAATGAAAAAGAGGCATCTGTCATCTAGTGCTTGCTACCCTCTTCACAGTAGCTCACCCTAAAATGCAGGGTATGCTTTTGTTTTTATTTTTATTTTTTCCTCAGCCCAAACTCACTTTCCAGAGCTTGTTCCCCCCCCCCACATCCTTCTGGGTTTTTTTTTTCTAATTTTAATAAATGTGAAACTTTGCTACCATTAAGAAAAAATAAGAGTAGCTACTATCAAAAAATAAAAATCACTGATGAGGATATGAAGGAAAAGGAATGTCATTTATTATTGGTAAAAATATAAATGAATACAGCTATTGTGAAACAAGTGTGGGGGTTTCTCAAAGTACTAGAAATAAAACTACCATATGATCAGGATACTAAGTAAATATATCCAAAGGCATTGAAATCAGCAGGTCAGAAAGCTATTTGCACTCCTTTTACTGTAGTACTATTCACAAAAGCCAAGATATGGTTGACCTAAGTGTCTATTAACCAAAGAATGAAGAAAGAAAATGTGATATAGATAGATAGATATACAATGGACTATTACTGAACAATAAAAAGTGGCATTCTGTCATTTACAACAATACTAATGAAACTGGCAGACATTACTTTAAACAAATCAGGCAAATAAAGACAAATACTACATGTTCTCACTTCCATGTGAAAGCTAGTGTTTATCTTAAAGAAACAGAATAGTGGTTGCCAAAGCATGGAAAGGGTATGGGGAAGAAAGGTAGGAAGGAAGAAAGGATAGTGGGTGTGGGGGTGCAATCGAGCAGAAGGAACTCAATATTCTGAAGTAGCCAGTAAAGAAGATCCAAGTTCCAACAGCAGCAAAATAAATGTCTGCAGTAACATATATACCAATTGTTAGTGTGTATATGTATTGAAATTGCACACCGTTCTCCTACATATGCACAATTTCTATGTATAAATTAAAATAAAAGTATACTTTTTCTAAAAAAGGAAGCAAGTATGGACTGCAGTGGTGCTAATACTAAATATTCATAACTGTTATTCTTAAATACAAGTTTCACAAATATATAACATGTATATAAATATAATTAAGCAAAAATCAAACTCTAAGACAACTTTTTGGGGCATCTTGCAGAAATTAGACCCATTTTATCCCTGGGTATGCATACCCAAAAAAGTTTAAAATGTGTTTTATTCCCACAACAAACCCCAAGTAGGGTCAATAATCACCAAATGTGGTTTCTAACTCAAGAAGAGGTATAAAACCACAAAGCAGCTATTTTTGATGATGTATTGATTTTAAAATAAATCTGCTAAAGCTATATGACAAAAAGAAAATTATTGTCTACAACTATTACCCACCACCTACCAAATACAAATTCCGACATCCACTTGGACAATCACCACAGAATGTACCACAAGGGAATGGGAGCAGCGGAGACCAAGCATGATGGCTGAGTGGGTCATCTAACCATTGTGACCGAGGGAACACTTGGAAAATCCAGTAATTATGCTGCTTTTCCTGAGAACTTCCCTCTATATTAATCATCTTGACACAAAACCAACCCAGACCAGAATGCAGACCTGAGACTGGACATGCCCAGGCACGGAAACTTTCCAGTACAGTTTCAGGGGGAAAATACCATCTGGTAATTAGAGTTCCAGTGTTTTAACTTGCGTCCTCTTCAAGTAAGCATGTGTCAGTTATCTAATATGCTCTTTTCCCTTTCTTTTTTCTTGTATTCATTGAGCAACAGTTAAATGGATTACTTTAAATTTTTAAAAAAGACCACACACTGTTTCTTGAGTTCTCCTTTCTGATGCTGGCTTTTATCCATGTCACCCTTTTAAGCAATAGAGAATATAGTTTACTTTGGATCAAGGGAAGATATGGATTTATTATAAAATTATGCATGTATTTATTTCACTTTTGGAAAAATTTTACCTAAGGACATTGATGGGACTATGTTTCATAGGTAAATACAGGAAAAAAGAGTGTATGAGATCTGAACAGGACACTGGTGATATTCATGACAAGATCCAAGATCCAAAATCCTGATCACTAAGTCCAGAATATGAGTCAGATGACAGAAAGCCTAGTGAATAAAATGCAATTGTGTTTACTTTTCTAGAAGATAAAATTTAACAATACTCTCAAAACCTTAGAATTTTTATGCCATTGGACTCGGAGATTCTATTTCTAAGAATTCATCTCAAGAGGATAATCACAGAATTATTCAAAATACAGTAACTAAACAACCTATCTCAGGGTCTTTAAATAAATAACAAAGCATAGAATAAATAATTGTCCACAATAAGTTTAATTTATTTGTTACAATTGTATATTATAATAGTATGTAGCTAATAAAAATATGCTATAAAAGTATTTGATGATGAACTAAAGCATAGAGGTTCAGTAAACATTTATCAAAAAAGGAACAGTACAGAATATGATCTAAATAGAAAAAACAGTAGACATATAGTGTTTTGTATTTTTTATAAATAATATATATAATCTGAAATAATACTGAATTTTACTAGAAGATATTACTGTATGCTGGTAATTTACATTAGTTTTTTTTCTATTTGCTTTTCTTTATTTTAAAATTATCTCTCTAGTAAATATTATTTTATATCAAGAGAAAAATACACAAAACAAAATTCTCATAGTATACTAAGTATATAAAAGGCAAAATGAAAAGGGTTAAATTGGACGAATTCAGTTAAATATGAAATGGCATGCATTGGCAATGCATGTACAGAAGAACAAAATGTGAAAAATATCATGGCATTTAAATAGCATTGATTCAGAGCTCATAAAATAAGAGAATATTAATTGTGAACCAACATTATAAAATTTAATATACCTATCAACAATAAAGTAGAAATTGCTTCTTATCACTCTATAGCCTTTCCACATATTGACTTCAGATCTGACATAGCTAAATGGAGCATCAGATAATTATGCCTCATCTATATGATTAATTTATCCAAATGTGAGGAAATTAAAGCCCAAACTCATCTGAGTCTAAAACAAGCAATTAAACTTGTCTTCATGTTACTAATGAAATATAGCCCAAATAGAATCTAAACAGCTTTGCAAACAAGATAAAGGAAGAAGTTTAACTGCAGTCAGATTGTTTTTTAAATGTGTTTTAGTAAACAAGAACCTCCTTCAAAGTTCTGCTGTCCAAGGCACAGCACCCACATGTGACTTGAAATCTGGTCAGTTCAAATTAAGGTGTGTGGTAAATATAAATTCAAGGGAAAAAATTCAAGATAGGTATATTACTAGTTTCTCTTAGTTCAATGAAAAAAAAAGTTTGTGCTAATAGTTTCAAGAATTTTTTACACTCATATCTTGTACTCTGAATAACTACTTTGAAGATAGCAATATGCAGTGTATTAACTATTGTCACTCTCCTGTTGTTTTGTTTTGAAATTTTGGGTTTTATCCATGAAACTTCAAAATTAAATATATATATGTAAATTCAGAGCAGACTGCCAAAACTTCAGATGAGAAAAAGATCTACTTTAAAGATAACAAAAGGCATTATGGTAGCCATTGTTGATTTCCTACTGTCTTGTTTTGAATACTCCTATATTATATTAACTATTTGTTTTGATTGACTCTATTCTGTCTTATTTTGTTTGGTTTTATTCTCTTTTAAAAAAGAGAATACAATATCTTACTTGTAATTTTAAAATATTGATTGTATGCTGTAATTATATTTAGAACTATTAAATCAAATAAATACATTTTTAAATAAATAGTATTTTATTTTTGTGTTTTCTCATACTTAAAAATTTAAATTATGTATGTGGGTTATATTGTAATTCTATTAAACAGCATTCATCTACAAATCAACTTGGCTTACCAACACCCTAGCACAGGTAAGTTCTTGAAGTAATACTTACAAAGGGAAAGCTTTCTATTTAAATTGGGAGATGAGACTTAATCCTGAACTATTTACCAGCTTGAAAACTGGAGAAATTTCTTACCTTTCTTTTCTTCAACTGACAAACAGAATGTTTTAAATGGAATACATTTAAGATTAGGGTCATGTGTGCTTTTTATCCTGCATAATAGGTACTCATTAAGTATCAACAATCTCCTTCATTCTTCAACTTAGATTTCTTTTGAAAATCCTATATCTTTGCTTTATAAAATAGAACCAATATGCAAAACTTTTGTATAATTTCATCACCTGAGAATAACTCTACTGTTTATTTGTATATATCATCTAATCTTTTTCATAGCTATAGTATTTTCAGAACAAAAGAAAAAAGAGAATTCATGAACTATTTTGTGGTCTGTATGTAGCAACAGAATGCAACAATCTGTGCCATTAAACATTTCATATTAGACGTGTAAGTTCAGTGTTACATTATGTAAATGTATCACACTTGATGAAGCTAATCCACTATTTGTTGGCTATTTCATTAGTTTTGAACATTTTGCTATCATTAAGGAAAAAAACTAGCATTGAATAGTTTAAAGCCAAAAATTTACTTCACTTCTGTGATTATTCTTCAAAAATCAATCTAATGAGATAAATGCTATTCACATTTATATAGATTTTTTGATGGCATAGTGTCAGGCTGTCTTCCAAAAACTTTATATGCCAATTATATAAAAAATGACTATTTTTCCTATATCACTTTTAATCCCAGATAAATTTTTCTTATACACTACCACTCTGATGAGTAAAAATTCATAATATTGTTTTAATTTCCTTTGTTTTTATGAATAGAGAGGTTCATAAGTTTCTCAATCATTTGTATTTAGAATTACTGCCAAGAGTTTTATTTTCATTGTGACATCTCTAACCAGCATCACATACTTAGCAATCTGTGCTTATTCTTCCACTTGTACCCCAAGTCCCAACCTTAGAACATCACTCAGCAATTCCCCTCTCTCTCTGGTAACACCAAAATTTATCTCCTACTGAATTATTCTCATAAGCATCACATACAATACTGGTTCTCCCATTTTAAACAACAGCATAAGCTCGGTCCTGCTTCTTTATTCTCTTCTGCAGATAGACTTCTCAAAAAAGAGTCCATTTGGGCCAGGAATTTAGCTCAGTGGCATTAAGTGCCTACCTGGTAAGCACAAGATTGTGAGTTTGATCCCCAGCACCACAGAAAACAAGCAAACAGAAAGAGATTATATACATTGTCTTCAATTCTTTTCCTCCTATTCCCTCACATTCACTCAAATCAGACACTTGATTTTATTTCTTCAATGAATATGGCCATCAACAACCTTTGTTTTGTTTATTTGTTTGTTGAGACAATGTCTTGTTAAGTAGTTCAGTAAGGCTTTGAACTCACTATATAGCCCAGGCTGGTCTCAAACTCATGGCAATTCTGACTCAGCCGCCATAACTATGTTTAGACCAAACTGGCAATCATCAGTTCCTTTGATCTGATTTAAACCCATCATCTATTCAGTGGGTCACCCCATCCTCTGCCGGTACTGCTGACAGCTCCCTTTTCACTTGCTCTAAAGGACACCATTCTTGGATGTCTTCTGATCTCATAGGCCTTGTATCAGTACCCTTTGTTGGTTTTCCCTCTTCTGACATTGTGATGTTGGCAGATACAAGGGATCAGTCTTATCACATTCATTCTTACTCTGATGACTCACAAATATGTAATTCCAACCCAGATCTCATTTCTGAACTCCAAACCCACAGAACCTACTACCTCTACAAAATCTCCACCCAAAAGCACCAACATGCTCAAACCTGAACATATGCAAAAGCCTGCTTCATCAAGGTCTTGCCCGCTAATGTGGAAGGTAATTCCAACCCCCTAGTCACTCAATGCAAATCAGCACACAGACTGTTCTTGCCATCTTATTCTCACGTGTCACATGAAATCTGTCAGCAGATGCTTTTGATGTTACCTTTAAGATACATTAGTGGCTATTTCTCAGTCCCTTTACTCCCTGATTCATGTCACCATTGTCTCATCTGTGTTACTAATAACCTCCTAAAGGGCAAGTCTTTTCTTGTGTTTTCCCACTTCTGCACCCTGATCTATCTTAAACACAGCAATTGCCAGACTGATCTTGCTACAACATAAGTCAGGTCTTGTCACTGCTCATTCCAACTGTGGATGGCTACAAGGCTCTAAATATCCTGCTACTGAGGTGGTGGGTAACTCAATGATAGAGAGCCCTTGCCCAGCATAGACGGAGACCAGGATGCAATTTCTAGCATCTCCACGCTAAACAAATCAAAATCTCTGCCATCCCTCGTGCTTATGTCCTTGGCCTTACTTTCTAGTACTTTGCTGAGCTGTCACTCAGTTCCTGCCACACTGTCCCTTGGCAGGCACACTCTCAGCTAAGTAAACACTCGGCGGAGGGATTTACCCCAAAATCTGCATGACGAGCTTTCTCAACCCACTTCATGACTTTACTTCAGTGTCACTGCCTCTTACCAGGCCTGTCACCAGACTTATTTCAAAATTGCAATCTGTTCCCCTCAATAGTTCCAGCACTTCTATCTCTCTTAATCTCTAATCTCTGTTTTTCATAGCCCTTATCACCCTCTAACATACTACTATGCATAACTTACTTATATTTACACTTTTGAGTCTCCTATATGCTTCATAGGTACAGAGATAATTGTCTTATTTTATGTTAGTGAATGTTCAGCATTGGCTTAAAATGCAAAGAAACCCTCCCCCCTTATCTCCTTCACACCCTTTTGGCTGCTTCATTATTCAATTAATTAGCAAAGTACCTTTATATCTTAGGAATGTTGATATTTTATGTCTGGCATGTTGCCAATGCTTTTCTCTTGTTTAATTTTACCCTTTTCAATCTTCTTGTTTTGAAAATAGTTTCTTTTAGAGGAGTAAATATATTCCTATCATTCAAAATTCACAAAGAACAATGAACAGGAGATATAACAATTCTCCCTTACACCTTATCCCTCAGGCATCTAATCTTCTCCCCAGAGAGAATGAATGTCATCAATTTTCATATATTGTTTCAGACAGACAGATGCAAATATTTGATGTGAGGGTATGTTTATGTTTACTCTTCCCTGTTTTATATAGTATGTACTGTATATTGCTTTGTTGCTTAACTCTCAGACAAACCCTCAAATATTGCTCCAGATCAATGAATCAAGTTCTTATGTGTTTTTATCTATAGACTAATGTCATATAAATGTACAATAATCCATAGAATTAGTCTTTATTAAGATTTGTTTTCAATCTTTTTGTTACTGCATTAAATGATACTAAAAATGAATCAGTGTATACATATTTGTATGATATGCAGTGTACCCTGCTTCACAAACTTAATTCTTTGATATGGCCATTTTCCATTTTGGTTCTAGTAGTTGGACACCATGAGAATTCTCATGGATTGTGTACATACAAATGTGCCTGTGACAATGAGTATGTGTATCCTTCCATTATCATCGTACGCTACAGTGACTTAGATTTTTAGTTCTTCACAGCTAAAAACATCCCTAATTTAGCACAACTGCTACTTAGAATTCACAACTTATATAGGATCACAATACTCTACCTCTAGTAATTCCCCATTTTCAAATATTGTTATTAAATAATTTATGTCTATAGAGAAGTTTGGTAGCATTTCCAACCACAAATATTGCATATCCTTTGTCTTAATAATTTCCACATATCAAGAATAATTTCCCTGTAAGCTAGAACTTATAAGATGAATATTACAATCGAACATGTACTTTATTTTGCCAGTGATGATAGTATATTTGTATTCTTTACAGTCACACACTACCAATGAATGCCCACCACCTCTATCTTTGTCAAAACATTCCTTTTATTCTATTTCATCTCGAGAGAACTGTTTCTGAAAATTAATTCAGTTCTTATCAGTGCTTCATTATTCACTTCCAGCATATTAATATTTTCTAAAGTTTACATGTGACTTTTATTTAGTTGGGGTACACGTTTATATGTTTCTCCTCCCAAACATGCCAAGCCTTTTCAGAGACTAGTTTTTATTACTACATATTATCAGCACATAACAGTTATTTCATCATGGGGAGTTGGTACATGTAGACTAATCTGTCTGTTGAATCTCCTATCAGCAGGTTTGCAGAGCCCACTATATACTTTTCAATAAATATTCATCAAGTAAGACACATCACCAATTATATAAAATATATTCTGAATAATTATTTGGCAAAAAGACTATTAAACTAGAATTTGTGAACCTGATATTTCTCCACAGTACATTTGTACTGCCCAGTAACATGGCTTAACATTCTTTCCTTTATTGTTTTCTCCCTCAATCCAACTCACTTAAAGCACACTATGTATGCAAAGCATTAGGTGTTAAGGACACAGACATAGCTAATAAATTACTTTGTCCTCAAAAAGTTTATAGTCTAATTATTTCACCTTCTTTCTTAGAATGCTCTTCCTTCTCATTTACTACCTGTGCTAACCTATCTATTGTCAAAACTCATAGCTAACTTTACTTCCTCCATCAAGGCCTTCTAGTTCATTGTCAATCATTCTTCCCATTGCAGAAATATCAGCACATCATGTATGTTCATCTAATTCTCTTCAGGAATTTTGATTTAGTTATAATCCCAACTTTTTGTTGGAGAGGCGCAGGGTTGTATGAAGGTAGAATGAAAATTGAGTTCAGCATAAAGAAAGGGGACGGTGAGGAAGAGCTCTTACTGGGAAGAAGTGACCTGAGGCTACCAAGGCAAATTCCACTATATTTAAGAGATGCAAACCTAGAGATGCTGCACATTCAGTTTTTCTGGAGGAGAAGGGGTCATGGGGGCAGAAAGATTTTGGCCCAGCAACTTTTTTTGAAATAATAAAGAATTTATCTCCTTCAGAGCCACAGCTAATCAGTCTGACTATGATAACTCCCCCTCTACCAAGCAAAAATCCATGCCTGATGGGTTCTAGAATCTCTTTAACAAGATTGGGGTGGGAGCAGAAAGACAACAGTCATTTTAAAATCTGAGATTTAAATGCATGGTTGAGCTAATACTTCAACTGCAACTGAGATCCAGTTACAAGATAGTCAGGCAACAAATGTACATGATACATTGATAACTTATTTCTTAGCTTTATCACAAGGTAAGAAAGAAGAAAGTAAGGGCAAGAAGTAGGGACAGAGCGGTTCTCAGAGAATCCAGAGATGCTTGACTGGAGGAACATGAGAACATCCTCCAGAAATGTCATGAGGAAGCTAAGGCCATGAATGGCCCTGACTTCTCCTCTGATTGGCTCTGTCATCAGCAAGGTGCTAATGTAATGAATAGCTGTAATGTAAGAGTTTGTATCTAGAAGCTATCAATACAGAAATCTACTTGGTACCATAGATTCAAGGTTTTCCTTGTATATTTCTTCATACAAGTAATTTCATAGGAAAGAGTTGCATTCACACCAATTAATAAGAAATATAAGACGTAAAAATTTTGTTATACTCTTTGTCTTCCATTTCAAAATTAATAAACTTTTAATTTTCTATAAGTCTATCCCTTTAGTGATTTTCCCTTCTTTTCATACATAAGTACTTTAGAGAAAATTTTTGAAACAAGTATCATGGAACAAGAAGCAGAAATCTAAATCAGGTCATGAATCTGAGTCAAGGTGGCATATCTGGATAATATGTCGTCATTTATGTGAATTATAATATAGAAGACACTGCAGAAGATGACCACTGCCAAAACTAAATTTTAAATCATTGACCATTTTGTCATTTAGAAGAGGCTTTCATTCTCAGGGTACAATCAAAAGCCAATTTTCTCAAGAAAAATTTCTTCTACAAAAGAAAGTTTTCAAAAAGTTGGAAATATATTCTGTGTTCACCACAGGATAAAATTGCTATTGATTATAAATAACTAAATTCCATGAGTACATTTTCCATAAAATTACTTGCCGTCAGTGATGACTTGTAAATTCTCTCTTAGAAGGGTTTATATATTAAGATAAATATTTGTAGTTAATTGAAAATCCATATTTTAAAATAGTTCTTACCTGTGAAGTAAAGAAGGCCAGTAAGAGGGATATGTTTATCATGTTTTAACCTTACAGAAAAATCTTTAAAAACTATTATCCATGGGAGGCTGAGGAAGGAGGATTGCTGTGAGTTTAAGGCCAGCCTTCTCTACATAGTGAGTTCAAGGCCACCTTGAACTACATAGTGAAACTCACCTCAAGAAATAATAATAATAAAAGAATTTTTAAAAATCCATTATGCAAGGAAATTATTTTGGAAAAAATTTCTCTCCATTCAATAAATATTCTGTGTAAACATTTATTGATTGTATTCCAGTCACATAGTTAATGACGAAAAAGTAAATCAGAAGTATAGTGACCCTGAATTAAATTTAGTGTCAAAAATCTTCTGGATTCAAGTAGTTTTATCTTATTACCTGTATATGTCTTGCAACTGTAGATCAAAATCATTAAGTTTCTTCTGATAGTTTTCTGTAAAGTTACAGAACTCTTTAAGGATTGAAGATTTCAACTCAGGGTATGGACATTCCAAAGTTTCTAATTCTGTGGGTAGTTCACTAAATAGGTTAGTTTTGTCGTCTAAAGAATAATTGATTATCTGAAAAGAAAATTACACAATTATTTTATTTAATGTAAATGACAAATTGGTAAATAAATTCCTTGCTGCATCCCACTTACTTTCACATGCCAGTCTGAAAGATCATTTTCTATGTTCTGTTGCTCCCGGTTGAGGTTTTCAAAGACGGCTTTCAAATGTTTTTTCACAAAGTCAATCTCGAGGGCACATGAAACAAGGAGTATGCAAATTAGTGCAATTAGTCCAACATGTATTCTTAAAGACAAAAATTATTGTCAAAACTCAGTAAGTGGTGAAAAATAGAAAAGGGAAAAATCAAATAAAAAAAAAGAAAAGGGAAAAATCTCTTTGGGGACATGTGAAAAAAAGTTAAAAAGCAATGCTGGTCAGGCAGAGCTTATAGACAAATGAGCCTCAACGAACCTTTACAGACACAGAGCCAAATAGGGGGCTCACTGTGCAGTCACAGCCATGCTGCACATACATTTGGATTTCTTCATGACAAGGCGGACAACTTAGCACACTCTCTCTACTTTAATAATGTTTCTCCTTTCCTTCCCATACATTCTTTATTTCTAGTCAGCAGCCAGGCATCGTTATAAATTCATGATGTATGAAAGCAACATAGAGTAGCTGAGAAATAGAAAACAAATATCACTTAAGCTCCTGCACCTACCACAACTAAAGTCACAGAGCTCATGCTCTGTTGATAGGAGGCAGTCCACAAACGAATGAATAAAAATACATGAGAAAGCAGTAAGAGGTGGAGGTGATATAAAAACAGGCTGCAACAAGAACTAACTGTGGTTTCTAGAACAGGCCTCTCAAAGGAAAGCACACTCAAGCCAGGAACTAAATGACAGAAAATGTCATCAGTTGGACAGAAGAAATAGCCAGCCTAAGATTTTGAGACAGAAGCAAGCCTGGCATGTTGGAGGCACAGAAAGGTGGCCTGGTTAGCTCTAGGAAAAGTACCCAGCTCTCCTAGAAAGAGAGAGTTCCAGGTAAAAAACTAACTGAAGCATCAAGAAAGGGGTCGGATGGGTAGGTGAACATAAGGGCCGACAGGCGGCAGGGAGATTTTAGCACTGGGATGACCTGAAAGACGCCCCGCCCCCAAGCCCTGCACTGGGGTAGGATCCCAGGGAGGTGGGGCAAGGAAGCAGGCAGGGGGACCAGTTATGAGAAATCGGGTGGTTGGATAGATTCAGACATGTGTTTAAGTACTAAGTGACCATTTTTAAACACACACTGAGTGACTGTGTTTAAATACACAAGACACTGTTGTAAATCTCAAACTGTTTTCATTGTAATGAAAATAGAGTATATGACATTATCAAAAAAATGTGACATACTGACCTCTTCCAGTACTGTGCCTGAGTTAAATGCTATATGCCGGTGTGAACACTGTAAAGTGTGATGCTCTCTGAACTTTAGATCTGTTCTTAGCTGATGAATAGGACTTATCACCTCTTTAAGATATGTACACCATTGTTCTGATAACTCTTGTTCTATGGTGAAACAAAATTAAAAAGAGCAACACATTATTGTTTTAAATTTTTTAAGGAACAGATACTGAGAATACAAATATTTGTAGATATTTGTAACGGAAAATGGCCGTTAATATTAAAGAGAACATGAAGTGAATGGCACATTTTCATTCTCAAAAACAAAATTCCCCTTTAGATATAGGATCAAAAAAATCTCACCAAAATCCTTAAGGTCGCAAAGACACTCATTTCCAATGTGCTCTTCATTGATAAGAGATTTTATTTCAGATTCCAGTTTACATCTGAAATGGACATGTTCTCAATCAACTTTTTATAACTACAATCATACACACAGGTTTAAAAATAAGTGGCAGTAGGAATATTCACTGTATGGGGGCTGGGGATTTAGCTCAGCGGCATAAGCACCCGCCTTGCAAGCAGGCAGCTGTGAGTTTGATCCCTGGTACCAATAAAAAAAAAGAAAGAAAGAATGTTCACTGTAACATGGTTTTGCTCTTTTATTTAGACCATGTACAAAATCCCTAACTGGGCTGAAGTGATTGCATGACCAGAGGCAGCACACAGAAGGCACAGGCACCATCCATGTGAAGAGGACCTAGGGTCCCAGGAAGCAGCTGAAGAGTATCAAGGTGTCCTCACCTGCTCGGATCTATGTAGTAGACAGATATACATGGCAGCAAGATAAAAGAGGACCGGAAGGTGGGGGAGCAATAGAAGAGGAAAAGAAAGAGGAAGAAACTGCACAAACATGGACCCATGATAAGGAGACCACTTTGAAATTTCCTTTGCAGAGATAGGAAGGGGGCCTGCACTGTGGGGAGGCAACAGGGAAGGGAGGGGAAGACGAGGTAAAAATGATTCAAATTCAATATGTGTATGTAACTGTTCCACAAGTTGAATATAATTGTCATGTATACATGTTTGTTATAAAAAACATACTGGTAAAAACAACAGCTTAAAAAAAGAAATGAGATTACAAACCAGGTAAATGACAGTACCAGTATATTTTGTTTTTGTGTACTAGGAATAGTAATAAATCTTTATATTTAAAATATAGTTTTAAAAAAAGCCAATTTTTAGAGTGAATCCTAACTGACTCTTAAAACAGGAATCCAAAAATATGCCAGGGTTACAACTCAGTAGCACAGTGCTTGCCTGGCAAGTGTGAGCTCCTCAGTTTGATTTCTGGTACCAAAAAAAAATTCTTTTAAAGTGTGTTTTATCTCTCCCTTATGGCAGTCAATTAAATCACAGAGAAGAGTTCACTTTATTTTGATTATTAAAGTGAAATATTAAAGTTGTATAAAATAAGAAAATGGCCACAATTAAAATACTTCAGTATAATGATTAGTTTCATTTATGCCAACAATTTTCTAGCCTTAACTACATGCATACAGTTGTCATATACACTAATACTTATCGTTCTCTATTGTGGAGCATTTTTTTCTTAACATTGATTTTTTAGATATCTAAATAGTCTAAATCTAAATGGCTGTATTGTATTTCATTGTTATGTAGGCCATCATCATCTCAGTCCATTTACTTACACAGGTAAGGGATTTGTATTTGTAAAGGAGGATTGCTATTGTAAATGATACTTCACCATCTATTTTTCTAGCAGATAGTTTTGTCAGAAATATTTTTAAAATCACCTTTTAAATTGCTACACATGAAGTCAAAGAAGAATTTATTTCAGAACAGAGTCATTTAACCAAAAACGTAGCACTTAAAACCCACTTCAGCTCCCTTATATTTTCAGCACTCACAAAACCCTAGTAGAGGATATAAACTGAAAAAAAGAAAAGCTGTGGGTACGTTTTGTGTTCAGAGGAGACTGATTCTCCACAAAGAAATTTGGCACTATCCTAGCAGGATAAGAACCTGGACTTAAAGTAGACTACTGAGGACATTCAATAGGCCGATTTGTCTCCAGGTCATCATATACATAGATCAGTATAATATGCACACTTGGGTATGTAGCCCATATACCGTAGCCTTTGCACTGTGATGGCCAGGACAAGAGAACTGCAAGTTGGAGACCACTTTGGTCAAGTTAGCAACTCATCAAGACTATCTCCTAAAATTAAAAGAAAAAAAGGCGGGGCTGGAGATGCAGCTCAGTGAGAAGGTCCTGGTACTACCAAAAGAAAGTCCTGGTATCAGCAAAGGAAAAAACAAAAACAAACATATAAAACTTCAGGGCTCTTTGTGGTACCACAATTATCAGAATGCAAGAAAGGAGTAGCTACCCTTGGGAAAGTATATAAAGTCCTCGCAGGATGTAGTTTAAGTAAGCCTATTAAATTCTAAACAAAAATTTTAAATGTAAATATTAAATATAATTTTAAATTTGGAAATTTTATTGATTTTTTCAAAGAATTAAAGTTTGCCTCACACACACACACACACACACACACACACACACACACACACTTGACTAACAAGAGTAGATCTTATTGATATAAATGGCATTCTGTGGGGAAAAAAACTGCCCAACTCCAAGGTCATAGAGCAAGAGAGAAAGGTGCAAATGCCTCAATCACAGCTCCACACAAAGTTGTTTGTTTACATTCAGCAACAAACCTTAATCTTCTGAGATTTAAGCCTCATTTGTAAAGCTGGGATAGCAATTATACATACCTATACTGCAGGGTCACTGCAAAGTACTTAACATATTACCCACACAAACTAAATTACCCAACCAAAGTTAGACATCATTGCAGGCACTTATCTTCTGTAGCGCTAAGATTCTCAAATGCAGTTTTCTTCCTTATTTGGAGTGGGTATAGATTTTAGTTTTTAATTTCACTGAATGTATAATAAAATTAGCCTACATTCTGGAATAGCACAGCAAGTTATCTTGGACTTCTTCTTTTTGTCCAATTTTCAGCCATGAAATGTTTCAAGACATGAAAGTCATCATTACTAGAGTATCCTTCATTTCCATTGACTTCATATCATTCCAATCATCCCACAGAATTATTTGCCATAATGCTATATATACACTTCCTCTGTCCAGTTCACAGACAACTTAATGCACAAATTAAGGAGAAACAAGACAGTTAAGATTAAAGGAAAACAAAACCTTTTCCCAGCATCATCTTTTACACTTGAGCTTGCATCAGTGAACATTATAATTAAAGGTTTCTAATGGCTTGCTTTTTTCCATATTTCAAGTTATGCAAATTTTTTAAAAATCCAACATGCTCAAACATTTTCTTTTCATAAAGGTGACTTTTTGAAGAGTAACATGGGTCTGTCTTTGTTTTTTTTTTTTTATAGCAGAAGTATGGTGATAAAGTCTACATAATTTTGTTTTGAGTTATTCTAGAATATAAAACCCTTGCCAGCTGAGTCTTTTACCTCACATATGGAAATCACTTAGAACAAGGCATACCTATTAATGTGAAAAATACCTAAAGTAAAAAATAAAACTAAGGATATTTAGAAATTTGATTTAGAATCTGATAACATAAATTATCTGCTTTGGCATAAAATAAATGATTAGCAATACACATTCAAAAGCATATTTTATAAGTAACAGGATCACTAAAGCTTTACATATGTGTATATATATATCAAGATATTATATATCATATCTTTATAAAAGATGAGCAACACATCTGTCTTCTCTTTTTATCATGGCTTTTGAAAAGAAATTTATATTTAAAGGCCACAATTAAGATTGAATATAAAATTATTTTGTTTTAATTCAGTTTTAAGTGGCTGCTAGAAATAACAAAAGTAAAAAATCAAAATTGAATGTTACGATGCAACTACATTAAGAAAACTATGGAACAACTTAAAACACCTTAGTTCAATTTATTCATCCACATACTGCAATTGTGTACATACTTCCTAATGTGTTTCCGTCATATGAAGATGAATATGATAGCATGTTGGATGCTGAGAAATTACCATATAGATTCATTTCTATTATCCTTCGCATGTCGCATTATATTTTGATCACATATTTGTCTTCCCATTATAAAATATGCCAAACTTGGAAGTAAATCCAAGTATGAGAGGGGTGTACAGACAAACAAGTGATGATATTTTGGCCTTACAGATACTAGATTAAACTGAGGCAATGAAAAGATTTAAATTTGACTCAAATTCAAACCATAGTCTTACATTTTGATTGTAATTATTTAATTAACAAGAACATTATAAAGCATTCCACAGTTAAGTCCAAAGCCTAGTGATTTCTACATGTTCCTAAGGAGACTCCCCCTCCTCTTACCTGAGTTCATTTAGCCGCTGGTGTTCCTGCCACCACACTTGTTTGTGCTGTTTCATTAGCATTTGTTCTTTAGATATTTTTGAAGTCTTCATTGTTTTTCTGATCTAGGTTTAGAGGAGGAAGTTCAGAAGAATAGCAACATCACAGATTTTAAAATGTCTTTCTCACAACATAAATACTTAATAGGTATGTTCTAGATTAAACACTTTTTTCATTCCTTACTAGTGCATCTTCTAGTGCATCATATACCTAAAATGCTGTATCAAAAACCAGAAGGAAGAAAAAGAAAACAGTTTTCAAATACTGGCCAACATAAGAATCTTTTTAAAGTATGAAAAGAAAGATAAAGTTATCCTGAGGAAGGTCATGCTGCCCTCGGACCTTGGACCTTGCACCCACACTTTAGGGCTTCCTTTGCGACCCCTGCCAGCCTGGAGGAACGCCACGTCTAAGGTCGCTGCCTGGGCAACCCTCCCCATGTCCTAGACCAAGTACTTGATCTTCAGCTCCCACTCCTCCTCCCAGGACCTTGAACTGAAGTGGATTAACCATGCTGAGTTGAAGGGAGATTCAGTGACCTCTCACCCATATAAAAGACCTCAGCAGGCTCCAATCACTATATGCTCCTGTGCTTCTCCTGACATTCTTCCTACAACTTCAACAATCAGTTGAAGTTACAACTTCACTAAATAAAATAGGACCAAACAGGATGAAACAGAATGAAGCCACTCAGAAAAAACCGTGAAAGCAACATAGGACTTCAAAGCAAGATAGCACCCTACGGATGCCTAGACTGACACCACCAGCTTACCCTTCAGCCTAGGGCCACAGAGGCCATCCCACCATGCTTCGTATGTGCCCCTCAGATTCCCAGACAGATGCCACCGGCTTGCCTCTCAGTGTAGGACCATGTATGCCCCATGGATGGTTATACTGATGCCAGTGCCCCCCCACCATTGGTCCAGGAATGCATACGCCACTGCACCGTGTTTCCAATGTGTCCTACAGATGCCTGGACTGATGCCACAGGCCTGCCCTTGGCCCAGGACCACCTAGGCCTCCGTGCCATGCTTCCCTCATGCCAAGCAGATGCCCAGACCCAGGACACCTGCTGGCCCCTCAGGGACACACCCTACCTCCTGGACCTAATACTACTGTTGATCTTCAGCTCCCACCCTTTCTCCCAGAACCTTGGACTACAGCAGATTAACCATGCTAGCTTTATGGGAGATTCAGTAACTGTCTTACCCAAACAGAGGATCTCAGCAGGCTCCAGTCAGTGTGGTGAGTATGCCCCTAAAGTAGAGGTGAGTAAATAGGGCCAGTAGTAAAGCTCCCTCCAACTACCTGTAAGACTTTGGTGAGTCTGGCAAGAGTGTGGGTGACTCCTTCCTGCACACAAGGAACATCAGGCAGAGTGAGGAGTATACCAATAAGGACTCCCCCAACTTAGAGAAAATCAAAAAGGCTTGTGGGACACACAGGCCTCAATAAGGACACAGCAGTGCTTCAGCCAACACAAACACTATGGACAGGGAGATTTATGACCTGGAATAATGTGAAGATAAAGTAACAGCAGGAACTAAAAGTTGACCTACATCAATACTACTAGGCTTGTCAGTGTAGGGAGAATATAGGACTCACGCAACAGGCCTGGCAGGGAGAAGTCAGGTGATTATCCCACCTCTTCATTGTGGGACCCAGCAATTGGACAAACATCAACCTTACCATAGGACCCAAAATACACACTACCAACAGTTGACACTAGTGGGACCAAAGGACCAAATATTAACCCAAAAGGGGAAAATAGCAAAACAAAAAAAGCAAAGTGCAATCTCAAATATCTAGTCGACCAGGAGCAAGTACAGGAGACACTGAAATAGAGGACTTCAAAAGTAACACACCAGAAATCTCTGAAAATATAGCAAGTGGAATAAAAGACAACTTCATGAAGCTATAGAGGAAATCAAATTAGAACTAACCTCTCATTTAAAGACAGAAATAACAACCTTAGTAAAGAAGTTGCTCAGCACAGCTAAAGAAGAAATAGATTTAAAAAATGTACAGGACCATGGGAAACTGATTGAAAACTTGAATGAACACTGTAGAAAACAAGTAGAATTCCTGAAACAAACTCAAAGAGACACCCAAGAAACAAAAAATTCTATTGAAAGTTGGCAAAACTGTTTAAATGAAGCTGAGGATAGGATTTCAGACCCCAAGGACAGGATCACAATTAGTGATCATGAAAGGACAGAACTTTTAAAAAATAACAAAGTAGCATAAAATGACAATCTACCAGCTTCAAGATGATGCCAAGAGAAACAATATAAGATTAATAGGCATCAGTGAAGATGCAGGAGTTGATGCAAATGACATAACTAAAATATTCACAGAACTAATAGCAAAAAATTTGTCAAACATGGGGGAAAAACCTGATATGCAGATAAGTGAGGCATATAGAATGCCAAACAGTCAGAACCAAAATAAATCTGCACCCAGACATATAATAATTAAGATCCCAGACATACAGTATAAAAAAAGAATACTAAAAGCTGTTAGAGAAAAGACATAACTCCCCTATCAAGGAAAGCCCATCAGAATCACAGCAGACTTTTCAGCACAAATCCTCAAGTCAAGACAAGCTTGGAGTGAGGTATGTCAAGCCCTGAAAGAAATCAACTTTCAACCCAGACGGATGTACCTAGAAAAACTTCCATTCAAATTTAATGGAGAAACAAGATACTTCCATCACAAAGAACAACTGAAGAAATTCATGTCCACCAAACCAACCCTAGAAAGAGTATTGAAAGACATACTACATAGAGATATATATGACCACAATCTCCAGAACAACAGAAAGAAACCACCAGGTAGGGCAAGCAATTAAACAAGGGGGAAAAGCAGAAAACAAACAACTGAAACATAACATGGCAAAGTTGAGCAGATACATATCAGTGATATCCATAAAATGTAAATGGCCTCAATTCACCTATCAAAAGAAATAGGTTGACAGAATGGATCAAAAAACAGGATCCCACAATATGCTGTATACAAGAAACACATCTGATCCTAAAGGAAACTTGACTTTTAAATCAAAGGATGGAAAATAATATTCCATGCAACAGGAACCCAGAAAAAAGCAAGGGTAACTATTCTATTTGCAGAAAATGTGAACTTCAAACCTAAAATGGTTAAAAGAGCTAAAGAAGGTTACTACATACTTGTTAGTGGAAAAATTCAAGAGGAAGAACTAACAGTTATAAATATATATGCACCAAATACAGGAGCACTCACCTGTATAGACAAATACTAATGGATATGAAAAACCAAATACACAAGAACATAATCATAACAGGGGATATTAACACCCCATTGTCACAAAGAGATAGGTCAACTAGACAAAAAGTCAGCAAAGAAATAATAGAACTGAATCACACCTGTGAACAATTGGACTAAGTAGATGTTTACAGTGTTCCACCCAGTCACATCAGAATACACATTCTTCACAGTTGTGCATGGGGCATTCTCCAAAATAGACCATATATTATTTCATAAAACATTCCTAAGTAAATGCAAAGATATTGAAATTATCCTATGTGTAATATCTGACCATAGCACACTGAAATTGGAAATTAATGGCAAAAGAAATTTCAAAACCTGCATAAATACATGGAAATTAAATAACAACCTTCTGAACAACCAGTGGGCTACAGATGAAATTAAAGAAGAAATGAATCAATACCTATAGTTCAATGAAAATTCAGAAACAACATACTGTAATCCATGGGATGCAATGAAAGCAGTCTTAAGAGGGAAATTTATAGCAATAAATTGTCCTATCAAGAAAACAGGATGAGCACAAATAAACAACCTAATTCTTCATCTCAAGCTTCTAGAAAAACAAGAGAAAGTTAAACCCAAAGTTCATAGAAGAGAGGAAATTGTATAAAGATTAGAGCAGTGGCTGGGGATTTAGCTCAGCAGCATAAGCACCTGCCTTGCAAGCAGGTGGTCGTGAGTTCAATCCCCGGTACCGATAAAAAAAAATTTTTTTAAAGAATTTTTAAAAAGTATAAAAAAAAGATTAGAGCAGTAATCAATGCAATTGAACCTAAAAAAAAAAAACAAATAATTAATTAGTCAAAAAGCTGGTTTTTGAGAGAATAAACAAAATTAACAAACCTCTAGCTAATCTTATCTAGAAAAAGAAGCAAAAAAAAAAAAAACTCATGCAATAAGGACTGAAAAGAGGGCAATTACCTTAGATCCCATGGAAATTCAAAAGATCATGAATATCTACTTTGAAAATCTCTACTCACAGAGTGGAAAACACATAGCAAAAGGACATATTTCTAGAAACATATGAAATACCAAAGTTCAACCAAGAAGATATAGCAATTTTGAATAATCCATATCAGCTATTGAAATTAGAAACTTACCAACAAAGAAAAGCCCAGGTCCTGATGGATTCATGGCTGAATTCTACAAGAAATTTAGAGAAGATGTGATACTCCTTAAAGTCTTCAATGAAATTGAAAAGGAAGCAATCCTCCCTAAGTCATTCCTGGAGGCAAGTATTACTCTGATACCAAAACCAGAGAAAGACCCAACCAAAAAGAACTATATGCCAGTCTCACTAATGAACACTGATGCAAAGATTCTCAACAAAATACTGGTCCATACAATGCAGCAAATCATCAAGAAGATTATACATCATGACCAAGTGGGATTCATTCCAGGAATACAGGGATGGTTTGTCATGGTTTATGTCTGTGTCCCCCAGGCCTAATGAGTTTGCATTGTGCATTTGTGATGGTTCATTGTCTAGTGCATGGATTGATGGTGTCAGTACTCCATCCACATAGGGGAGGAGCCAGGATATGATGTAATGGCAGGAAGAAGGTGTGTCTTGCTCTTTGCTGGTTCCTGTTTGCTGTTTGCAGCCGCCATGAAAGGTGGCCCAGCCATGCCCACCACCTGGGAGCCAACTGAGTGTGGACTGAAACCTCCAAAAACTGCAAGAAATAAACCTTTTTTCACAACTTGGGCATCAGGTATTTTGTCTCAGCAACAAGCATAAAGTAACTAAGACAGAATTTGGTACTGAGGAGTGGAGTCGTTTGCTGTGACTATCTCTGACCATGTTTCTCCAGAGACTTTGGAAATGGCTTGTGGACGGAGTTTGGAAAGGTTCGGACAGGTCACATGGATGCATAGAACTGGAGCAGCTTATGCTGTTTTGTAGAGGAGATGCTGGTCAGAGCTCAGGAGACTAGAAGGCTGAAGATAGAAAGCCTCATGGTAAAGACCAGGCTTGGGAGGTTTCTGCTGGGAAGAAGGATTACATTGGTTGTTGGACTCCACATGATGTGTGTTATGGCTTGGCAGAAAGTTTGTCTGCATTTTGCTCCTGCCCAGAGACTTTGCCTGAGATTAAGACAAAGGGCAATGGACTGATTAATCTTGAAAAAGAAATTAAAAAGCAAATAAACATTGAGGCTGTGGCATGGCTATTGTTGGGGGCTTTCAGCCAGCTCTATGTTTCAAATCAGGAGCAAAGAGCCCAGCAGGATAATTTAAAATGCTGTGAGTTTGGCCAAAAGGAAAATTCCAGGAAGGTTGTGGATTGTAAAGACAGAGTTGAGATTTTGATTGTTGATGGGAAACAGAGAGATAAGAAAGATGGCCCCAGGGCATCCCAGGAAGCAGGTCCCCATCCTGTGCAGCCTCACTACAAAGATGAAAAAATTTGCTCAGAGGGAAAAGCTGCAGAACACCATGTTCCAGAATGGCGACAGCAGCCACATGAGGCTCCAGAATGGCGGCAATGTAGAGAAGCTTTTTCTCATAATCAGGCAAACAGAGCCCTGTGATCCAGGCAACTGACCCCTACAGCCAAGAGAGAGAAAAGCCTGGCTACTGCTTCAGCTGGCAGCAGAGCTGGGCTGCATCCACATGCTGCTGATTTTAGGTGCAAGGAAAATGCATGAATTCTGAGGGTAAGATGGCTTCCACCTTGATTGCAAAGGGTCTGGGAGGCCAAGCAGTGTGCCCCGGAGAGGGCAATTTGTAAAGATGTAAGGGTGAAGCCGAAGGAGCAGTGAAGACCCCAGAAGTTTGAAAAAGCCAGGAATATGGATGATCCAAGGGAAGCCGCAAAAAGCGAGCAGAGAAGATTTAAGAGAAAAGCTGTGGGAGCTGATATCCCTGGAAGTGCTGTTGGGGTGGAATCACCCAAGCCTTTTGGAACTTGTAACCAGATTGCTTCAGATGCTGAGCTTGGAACTCTAGGACTTAATGTTAGCCCTGCTGGATGTTGGACTTGCTTTGTTTCCAATACTTTATATTCCCCTATTTGTAACTTTTGGAATGGTAATGTTTATCTTGTGCCTTTGCATTTCAGAAATGTTTAACCTTGTTTCATTTGTACAGGGACTTACAGTTAACAGTTTGCCATAGATCTTGGAGGAGACTTGGGACTTGGACTATTCAACAATGCTGAAACTTAGGACTTTGGCAACTCTTGGAGGTGGACTAAATGTCTTTTGTATAAAGGATGTACATGAGTCCTGGAGGCCAGGGGTGGAATGTCATGGTTTATGTCTGTGTCCCCCAGGCCTCATGAGTTTGCATTGTGCATTTGTGATGGTTCATTGTCTAGTGCTTGGATTGATGGTGTCAGTGCTCCACCCACATAGGGGTGGAGCCAGGATGTGATGTAATGGCAGGAAGAAGGTGTGTCTTGCTCTTTGCTGGTTCCTATTTGCTGTTTGCAGCCACCATGAAAGGCGGCCCAGCCATGCCTGCCTGCCTGGGAGCCAACTGAGTGTGGACTGAAACCTCCAAAAACTGTAAGAAATGAACCTTTCCTTTCCCAACTTGGGCTTCAGGTATTTTGTCTCAGTGATGAGCATAAAGTAACTAAGATATGGTTTAACATACACAAATCAATAAATGTAATATACCACATCAACAGAGCCAAAAATAAAAGCCATATGATCATCTCAATAGATGCATAAAAAGCTTTCAATAAAGTACAAAACATGTTCATGATAAAAGTGTTTCAGAAACTTGGAATACATGGTGTCTATCTCAATCTTATGACAAATCAACAGCCAACATTATACTAAGTGTAATATTAGCTTTCATTTTTTGAAAAGTGAAAGTGAAAGCTTTCACTTTAATATCAGGAACAAGACAAGGATGTCCACTATCACCACTTCTATTCAACATAGTTCTGGAAATACTAGCCAGAGCAGTCAAACAAGAGAGAGAAAATAAAAAGGAATAAAGATAGGAAAGGAAGAAGCTAAATTATCACTACTTGCAGGTGACATGATACTCTATATAGAAAACCCAAAAAACTCCATTAAAAGACTACTAGAGGTAATAAACAAATTCAGCAGTGTAGCTGGATACGAAGTCAGTGCTCAAAAATCAATAGCATTCCTGTACACAAACAAAAACTCACCAAGAGAGAAATTATGGAAATATTGCTAAAAAAGGAGATTGAAAGGATATTAAAGAATAGTAGGATATTCTTTGCTCTCGGCTAGGAAGAACCAACATTATGAACATGTTATACAGATTTAACACAATCCCAAACAAAATACTATTAAAATGCCTTACAGATCTAAAGAAAACACTCCTAAAATTCATTTGGAAATGGGAGAAACCTAGAATAACAAAGGCAATTCTGGGCAACAAAGGGAAGGCAGGAGGCATCTCAATTCCTGACTTGAAACTATACTATAAAGACACCGATAAAATCAGCACGGTACTTGCAAAGAAATAGACCTGAGGATCAATGGAACAGATTAGAAGATGCAAACACTACTACAAAGACACTCAGCCATCTGATATTTGACAAAGGGGCTAAACATGTTCACTGGAAGGATAGCCTCTTTAATAAATGTGTTGGAAAAAATGACTCCACATGCTGAAGACTGAAACTAACCCATGCCTATCACCATGGACTAAACTAAAGTCAAAATGGATCAAGGATCTAAATATTAAAATAGAAACACTAAATCTACTGGAGGACAAAGTAGGTAGAAATCTTGAAGACATAGGGGTAGGCAGAGAATTCATCAATAAAACACAAACCACATGGGAAATACATCAAAGAATCAACAATTGTGATCTCATTTATTGAAACATTTTTGCACTTCAAAAGAAGTCACCAACAAAGTGAAAAGAAGCCCACAGAATGGAAAAGAATTTTAGCCAGCAATCCCTCAGACAAAGGACTTATATCCAGAACACATAAAAAATTGAAAAACATCAAGCCTCCCAAATTCAAAGACCCTCGTAAAAATGGGCATGTGAGATGAACACACATTCTCAGATGAAGATATACAAATGGCAAATAAATACATGAAGAAATGTTCACCATCATGGGTCAGTCAAGAAATACAAATTAAAACAGCATTAAGATTTTATCTCACTCTGAAAAGAATAGCTGCCATCAAGAAATCAACTGATAACAAACAAACACTGGCAAGGCTGCGGGGGGCGGCAGGGGGGGCAAACACTGCTCCACTGTTGATGCGAGTATAGACTGGTGCAGCCACTATGGAAATCTGTATGGAGATTTCTCAAAAGACTAAGATTGGAAGTTTCATTCAATCCAGCTATTCCCCTCCTGAGTATTTTCCAAAGAAACTGAAAAGGTCAGATCACAGTGATATATGTGCACCCATGTTCATAGCAGCATGATTTGTAATAGCTAAATCTTGGAAACAACCAAAATGGCCATCAACTGCAGAATGGATGAAAAGATGTGGTACTTTTATACAATTCAATATTACTCAGCTATTAAAAAAGGATGATCTTGAGGCCTTCATAGATAAAGGGAGACAACTTGAGACTATACTCATAAGTGAAATAAATAAGAATCATATAAAAAATCACATTGTGTTTCTAGTGTAAAAAGTAATAAGAACTGTAGGAGTAATAAAACCCAAAATGTGTAGTTGCTATTGTAAAAGGGAGGAAAAGAAAGTGCTTTAAAGGATATAACTGCATGAATGTTTAAGTGTGAAGGATTGATAACCCTACTAAGTTTTTGTTGGATCATTGAACAGAATTGTTTGCAGTCTCATTGTTTGAATGTCTACTTTGTATGCTTTAATTTTGTAGCTTGAACAACTATTTCTAAAACAATATGTAGTTTATCAATTAGTGATTTCTTACTATTTATTTTTGAAAGTCTGTATTGTTTCTACCCTTTTTCTGTTTTGCTTTTTTTCTCTTTCAATAAAAGTTTCAAAAAAGGTAAATTCATCCTATTTTTATATATAAAATAAGTAATACCTAATCCATATATCAAAAGTTTCTAGATTTTCTATATACTTTTCCCTGTTTTTGGATATATTTTCTTGTCAGAAATTATGGGTGTCATAATTCCCTCTTTATAGATATACACATTATAGGAAGTAGAAATTCAAAGACTTAATCAAGATCATTTTTTAGAATCCAAGTCATACGGAGCCTTTGTGTTTGTATTGGTTTTTATCTCATTCCTCAGTAGAAGATAGGAAAGATTTACGGGCTAAAAGGTTAAGAGCCAGGGCTTTAGGTCATGTTTGAACATTTATTAGAAATATAGCTTTAAACATTCAATTTTAGCCTTTCAAATCCATGAATTTATAAATAATTTTTAAATCCAGAAAAATATTTATTTGAAGGCACTTAAAGAATTTTTTAAATGTAACATGGAAACCTCATTTTCAACTAAATGTAATTTTCCTCAAGTTTATGATTTGAAATGTAGTACATAAATAGTACTTTTAGATTTCTGTTACAAGTTTTGTCAGGCCTGGACCTGTTACTTTATATCTATTCTTCAGACACCCCTAAAAGCTCAGTTCAGCCAAAGGAAGATACTGGCTAAAGGTGAATGAAGGGAGGAGAAAAGGAGAAACCAAAGCATGACCCCATCCCCTTTCTACTCCCAGAGGTTCTCAGGAGCAATCACACTTTCTCCAGTGCTTCAGATTTTGTATGAACAATTCCACTACAGCTCAAATATCTCTGATAACATCAACTCAAGGGATACGGTGTAGCCTTGTTTATTGGTGTCCATCTGAGATAGGGATGGAAGTTGATTCCTAGTGGTTGTTCACCTCTATATTGACTCATAGTCCTCTGTTCTTCAGCTCTAGCACTACCATTACCATCTGCCAAATCCTCAAGTACTGTCCATTTCCTGGTTAGACTCTGACACACTCATGTGCACTCTGAATGCATATATTTCATGAAAACACCTTTAAACATGTACAAAATTACAAGTCACAAATCACAAACTTGATGAAATGCACAACTTTCATTTCTCCCTGCTACGAGAATACTTATTCTGATAGCTTTAAAAGATAAATAATGAAGACACAAAATTTTTAGAAGATAAATTCCAAAAAAGAATCTTCATAATGAGTGCTATTTCTAGATGTTATTCACTGATTACTTTAACCTTGGGTTTATCTTTCTGCTGTTCTGGTTTCTGATTCAAAATAAGGAATATGAAAAAACAAATTATTACTTAAAAATAAAGTCAAAGTCAATTTTTTTCACAGAAGACCTTGAAAGTAATACAATTATGAAATTTAAGAAAAAAATAGAGGATTCTGCAGAAAAATAGTCATCACTATTTTATTGACTGATAGAAGAAAGCTATATGTAATTCTAGTATCTGACACTGTAGTAATTGCCTTAAGAATGTCTGAAACTTACTCCAACTATTTATCCTCTATCATCTCTAAAGTTTACTACAACAGACACAACTCTTAAAGTTAGATTTCTTTTCTGTATTCAGTCTATGTTGTACAGAAAAAATTATAATATATTAGAGGAAGGCATGGACACATTTTTATGGCTTAAGAAAAAAAATCAATGCTACTGCCTTTGGGCCAGAGAAAGGGCAATTAAATGGACTAACAAAATCAAAATAAAGCTACTGTTTTTCACTAGATATTTCCAATATTTTGTACAACATCCCAATTTTGTGTAAACTCACTCATTGATTCTATTTCTATCCTCAGGCCTAAAAGGAAGAAAAATAAAGCCTCAAAAAGAACAAAAAGATTTAAAGCTATATTTTTAGCAACAGGGATTTCCAGGTGATTCCAATTCATTTTACCGGGCAATAAGCCATATGCAATCAATAGTTAAAGTAGGTAATGATTTACACATGACACTAATAACTTAAAACTCCTTTGGAAAAAAAGCATAATGAATTAAAGAATCAGAAACTGGAATTATTTTTTGTGATTTATCATGATGATCAACGGTAATGAAACCCTAAATAGGAACACTGGAATACTACAAAAATAGATTAGGACCAGGGAATCTACTTTTAGAAATAAACATCATTAACCAATGGACAATATTAGTTGCATGAGTCAGTGCAGTTGTCAAAATTCACTGGAATATATACCTATATTTGTGCATTTTATTGTATGTGAGTCATAACTCAATGAAGAACTGTCAACATAAATACAAGGAAAAGCTATATGAAGATGCAATTTCTCATCTATCAGGTTAGTTGAAAACTCAAATATGCAAAACATATTGTGAGGCTATGGGAAATATGCTCTTTCTATGTTTCTAGTGGAAATACAAAATGATACAACCCTTACAGAATGGAATCTGAGTAAATGTAATTACATTTCACATGAATTTATTTTGTGACTCAGCAATTCCATCTTTGGAAACTATAAAAATTATATTGGTGGAAGCATAAAAAAGGGAAAAAAACTTCATTTCAGCACCATTTTATAAGAGAAAAAGATTAAAGAACAGAAATCCCACTTATAAGTGTTCTTGCCAAAGTAAATTGAACCTGAATCTGATCAATTTTCACACAATGATATGGAGATCCCTAAACCAAGCCCAGGGACTATATCACATTATACAGGCTAAAAAGGGGGACTCTTGAAACAGGGTCAGTTTGGGATTTAAGTGCAAAGGAAAAGATGGACAGGTTGGGGCAGGGAACTTTTGATGATAAATAAGTCCAAAAAAAAATAATCTCTGAAACAAAAACCCTGAGGCTCCTCAAACACAAAGGAAAGCAGGAGTCATAAGACATTGGCAGAAGATGAAGGAGAACTTGGTGTCAGAAAAATTACTTCACATCCTCCCTCTCTCAAATTAATTGAGTTATTTGGATCATGGGATGGAGAGAAAAGACTACAGTTTACCGCAGATAAAGCACACCCTGCATGAAGGAGATTGAATCAAAGGAACTGTCACTCCTCATGACTTCTGGGAAAGTTGATAACCTATAGAGATTGAAAATTGATGTGGCTGCCTGGAAACATAACTGTGACTAAACCAAGAAGAGAAATGTGTGGGCACAGTTTTTCTCCAACTATAACGGACTATTATTAAAAAAAAAAAAGCCAAATCTAGCTATCACAGAAACTGACCAATATGAATGTGGGAGAAACAAGTAAAAAGCTGGATAAACTGACTAAAACAGTTCAAAACACGGATGACTAATTTACCAAAGATATGGACTCCATGAAAATGTCTTACAAAGAAATACTAGAAATAAAATTCTATAGAATTCAAAATTGTAGAAATGACTAGTGTGAAAACAAGGTTTATAAAATCAAGGACAAAGTGGCAAATCAGGATGAATTACTCAAAAAGTTTTAAGAATAATAAGAAAATTTCATTCAACAGCTACTATGCGGCACTAAGAAGATTAATTGAAGGCTAGCTGAAATTAAAGAGACATTTAAGACAGCAAATACAGGGTCATACAGAAAATTGTAACAGAAATTATAACAGAAAACTTTCCAAAAGTGAGGAAATATTTCAACAAACAGATTTTAACCTTATAGAGGCTTACGGAACATCAATTATGATGATAAAAGTAGATCCCCACAACAAATCTTAAGCAAAATCCAAGCTGTACAACAAGAGAGAATTTGAAAATATGTCAAACAAAAGCAAAAAAAATCATGTGTAAAGGAAAACTCATTAGGGTTAAAGTAGACTTCTTAGCACAAGCATTAAAGGTCAAGAGAGCTAAGAGTGAAGTTTTGAAGCCCTAAAAGCAAACAACTTTCAACCCAAACTAATATATCCTTCAAAATGTTCTTCCCAAACAGATAGATAAGGACATTCCACAATACATAACATTTTAAGAAATATATGAATATGAAACCAGCACTGTGAAAAATATTCAATAATATCCTACAGATAGCCAATTGAAGTCCATAAAGTGAAAAATTTGGATAGAATGAATATATCAAGCAAGGGAAATAGTTAAAGAGAAAAAACAAAGGAGTCATCAACAGAAAAAGAGTGTAATGACAGGAACAAATCAGTACCTTTCAGTAATAATGCTCAGTGTAAATGATCACAACCCCCCAGTTAAAAGACCCAAATTAGCAGACTCAATCAAAAACAGACTACAACAGTCTGTGGCATGCATGAAACTCATCTAATCTGAAACAAAAGTCATAGGCTAAAAATCAAAAGATGGGAAATAAGTATTTCATGCACCAGGATCCCAAATGCAAACAAGGGTTGTAATTTTACTCTCAGACAAAGTAATTTCAAGCTAAAACTGGTAAGAGGCAAAAGCACTACTAGTTAAGGGAATAATCCAACAAGAAAAAATAACACTTGCAAAAAAATATACACCAATGTCAGAGCACCTAACTTCATAAACCAGATAGCGCTGGAAATAAAAAATCAAAGAAACATTAGATGACCTTCATACTCCACTTTTACAAAGAGACAGATCAACTAGCAAAAAGTCAAAGAGATGACAGAACTAAACCACATCATTGAACAAATACACTTCATAGATACCTACATAATTCCATCCCACTGCAACAGAATATACATTCTTCTCAAAGGCACACAAAATTTTCTATAAAATAATCCAGAAAGTCTGCTTCAATAACTATAGAAGAATCACAACCACCCCATGTATACTATCAGATCATTGTGCATTCTAACTAGAAATCATTCATTAAAAAAAACAGAGAACACTTATAAACAACTAGAAATTTAATAAGGTACTCTTGAATAATTAGTAGATCACAGAAGAAACCAAGGAACACAATAATCAATTTCCAGAATCAGACAATAATGCTAGTACAGCATACCACAACCTCTGGGACACAATGAATGCAAGACTAAGGGGAAAGCTTAATGCTCACATTAGAAAACCTGGGCGAGAGGACCAAAGATGGTGGATAGATAACAGCTGGCTATAGAGGCTCCCTGAGATAGTCAACTTGGAATTCAACATACTACAGAGTGGGGAACCCCAAACAGAGGGAGATGAATTCTCTCATCCCAAGAAGTTAAGGTGAGAAGAACCAACCAAACATACAGTCCCAATACTATTATTGGAACAGGTAAAATTTCAGTGTTCCCATCACTGTGGGCAAACTGCCAGGCATCTGAAGTCCTGCCGCGACTTGCCAAGGTCCCACTGAGACTTGCCAAGCCAACCAAGGTCCTGCCACTTCAACTCACTGCAGGCATAGTTACATTGAGTTTGGGGGTCAGGAGCCAAATGGAAAGCTGAGTTAGCAGGGTGCCTACATTGACCTGTGGTGAGTGACGGGAGTGGAGCCATTCCACAGAAAGGGGGGCTGTGGTAGATGACATTTTGGGCCCGGGCAGGACTGGCAAATACAAGGGCAGCAGTGACTTCAGTCAGTTGTTCCCTTCCTGAATGGCATTGGTGGAGTGAGCTAGGCCTGGGTCACGTGACCTGGATGAGACCCAATAGGTTATCCAAAAATCAAGTGACTACAGTGGTGGCACTCACTAACCATACTAACCCAGTGAAGCTTCAGAAGTTTGACTGACCCAGAAGGGAGGTGATGCAAAGTAATACAGTGCAGATGACAGCAGCTTGACTGACCTGGAAGGGAGGCGGCACAAAGTAATACAGTGAAGGCCAGAGCAGTTTGACTGGCTCAGAGGGGAGGCAGCTCATAATAATACAGTACAGGCCATAGCAGCTTAACTGATCCAGAGGGGAGAGGCCAGTATATGCTGTCCCTGTCTGCAACTCACTAGCACATGGCAGTGGAAAGGGTAATGTAGCAGCACACTTCAGAAGAATTGTAACCAACAGAGAAAGAAACTGGGGCTTCCTGGGAGAAGCAAAAATGATGGAAAGGGAAGTAACAACAAAAAATCCCCAGGTCCCAACCCTGAGAACACTGACCCAGGACAGGTTAATACAAAGGAGAAATAGAAAAACAAACATGCAATATCAGATGTGGCACCAGTGAATATAAAGAAATATATTTGGGACATGATATACAAGATCAAAAGTGAAATATTTAGCCAAGTAAAGCAAGATAGAAGAAGATAAAAGAGATACTAAGCACTCCTCAAGCAGACACACATGGAAGAAGGGAGGAACTCAAAAAAAGGAGAGAACCATTTGATGTAGAACATAAAAAAAAAATACAGAATACATGAAACTAATTCAAAGAGATTACCAGGAAATTAAAAACTCTATGGAATGATGGCAAATCAACTTGAAAGAAACTAAAGATAGGGGGCTGGGGATTTAGCTCAGCAGCATAAGTGCCTGCCTTGCAAGCAGGCAATCGTGAGTTCGATCCCCGGTACAGATAAAAAGGAAAAAGACAAAAAAAGAAAAAAGAAAGAAACTAAAGATAGATTATCCAAACTGGAGAACAGTTTTCCAATGTGGGATTATGAAAGGAAAAAACTTTTAAAAAATAACAAGGAAACAAGCAGTAACAATACAAAGGCTAGAAGATGACAAGAGGATCTATAACTTGAGAATTCAGAATGTGAATGAAGAAGCTGGGATACAAACAAAGGAACTACAAAGGCTATTCACAGAAATAATTAAGGAAAACTTCCCAAACATAGGAAAAGGAAATGATATTCTGAGATATGAAGCATACAGAACTCCAGCCACCTACAACCAAAACAGAGCTATACTCAGGCATATAATAATCAAGATCCCAGAAATTCAATATAAGAACAGAATATTTAGAGCTATTAGAAACAAGAAACAGATAACCTACAGTGGAAGGCCCATCAGAATAATGGCAGACTTCTCCACACAAACCATCAGGTCAAGAAGTGCCTGGAGCAAAATATTCCAAGGCCTGAAAGAAAATAACCTCCAAACCAGATTGATATACCCTGCTAAACAGTCTCTAGAAATTAATGGAGAAACAAGATGTTTCCAAGACAAAGAGGAACTTGGGAAATTTGCAACCACCAATCCAACTCTACAGAGAATACTGCAGGGCATTCTAGAGAGAGAGAAAAGTAGTAGGGTTCCAGGAACAGTGGCAGAGAGGCCTCAATGAATGGAGCAGAAAACAGAATGAAGAAGATAAGCAGACAACTGATGGCAAAATAGAGCATAACAGAAATGAGGCAGAGAAGATTTTATTCAAAACTGATATTGATAGTATCAAGTCTGAGAGTACAGGCAACTACACTGAGTAGACAAGACTCTATGATACACATTCTGGTTTGATAACTGCCAGATTTTGAAGTTCTATACTATATAAAAGTTATGTTTTTATCAATACTGTTATGTACTGATATATTCAATTATACTATGTCTGATGATATAGCCAATTCTATTGGAAGTAACGAGAGACAGCATAGGAACCATGATAGAACTCTTTGTACAACAGTCTTATATGCTTATTTCGTTTCATGTATTTATAGGAATATGTTTTGTTTTGCCTTGCTTTGTTTTGTTTCTCCCTCTAATATAGAAAGGATAGAAATACATGTTAAGATTCATGCATGTATAGAATCTATAAGCAGTTTGTGAGGACTGATCTTATTACACATGATGAAATGAACAGATACTTTGAAGAAAAAGAGAAACTAAAATACCCAGTGCTGATCTTGGAGTGTCATAATGTGAAATGCAGCAATAGTATTATTCTTTGTTCAGAGTGATATTAGCCTGCTTGGGTTTATTCACTGTCAACATAATTGAAGATATGGATAACTGCATAATTGAAAATATGGATAAAGCATGTAGGTTTAAGTGTATAGGATTGATAATCATATTTCTAAGTTTTTGTTGGATAGTTGAACAGAATTGGGTGCAATCTCACTGTTTGAATCCCCACTTTATATGCTCCACTTTAGTATCTTGAATAACTATTTGTAAGAAGACAATCTGTAATCATCAACTAGTGATTTCTTATTGCTTATTTTTTTTCTTTGAAATTATGTATTATTTCTACCCATTTTCTGTTTTGTTTAGTCTTTCTTTAAATTTAAAAAAAAAGACACTACAGTACCCAGTGCTGATCATGGAGTATCATGATGTGAAATCCAGCAATACTATTATTCTTTGTTCAGAATGATTTTCACCTGCTTTAGTGTGTTTATTCTAAACATAAATGAAGATATGGATAACTGCATGCATGTTTAAGTGTATAGGATTGACAACCATATTACTAAGTTTTTGTTGGACAGTTGAACAGAACTGTTTCCAGTCTCTCAGTTTGAACTCCCACTTTACATGTTCCATTTTTGTATCTTGAACAACTATTTTTAAAATGACAATATGTAAACATCAACTAGTGATTTCTTACTGTTTATTATTTCTCTGAATATATGTATTATTTCTACCAACTTTCTGTTTTGTTTAGTCTTTCTTTAAATAAAATAAAATTTTTAAAAATCTGAGTGATCAGAGACAAGAAGATGGCAGCTTGATAGGTAGCCGGGTAGAGAGCACTTCTGGGAAAAACAGCTCAGACATTGGTATGGGCAACATAGAGAGGGCCAGAGAAGGGAAGCAGGATTCTTGTGACCCAGGAGAAAACTGAGGAGAAAGAAAAAGGGGAAGAGGAAGGAAAGATGCGGGTGGAGGGCTGGAGCCAGATGTGCTCATTGAGACCGATCCCAAGCTGTGCTGGATGCGACGTGGAGTCAGACAATTCATGGTCACGCTGAAGTCATGGCCGGCTGCCAATAATGGGAGTTGGTGAGTCCCGGGCCCTTGTGGGAGGATGCGGCACAGCGTGGAGTAGAGCCCAGGTGGAGAACTACATTAATTCACTGTGAGTGCTGGAAATTGGGTCCTATGGTGGGTGTGGCCAGCTGGAAGACATATTGGAGTTGGGCAGGATAGGCCTGAGTCCGGTCCCACAGTGGCATCAGTCAGCCACCCCTGGCCCAAAGAGAATTGGCAGGACCTGCTTGGGCTGGGTCACGCCCCTGGTCAGGATGCAATAGTCAGGGACAAAACTGTCCTGCACCTGTGATGTCCACAAAGCACAGCCTAAGTTACTGAAAGCACTTGCCGCTGGTTGACTGGCTCATAAAAGAGGGGCCAGCTCACAGTCTCTGCATGCACCTCAGATAACAGCAGATTGGAGAAGGCAGCAAGCCCTCAGACAGCACACTTTAGAAAAACCATAAGCAGAGAGGGCCTGAGACTATAACCATAATATGGAGAAGGCCTGAGATCTCCACCATATACCTGTCTGAAAGAAACCAGAAACATGACAAGAGAAAGAAATAAGAAAAAACCTCCAGCCACTGACCCAGGGAAAATAAGTCCAGGAGAGGTAAATACAGAAGAGAACCAGTGCAGCAATCATGCAATATTGGCCACAATATCAGTAGACATAAAGAAATACCTTCGTGACCTCATAGACAAATTTAAAACTGAAATTCTAATCCAAGTGAAGCAAGATATAAAAAGATTAATAAAACAAATGCTAAGCCCCTCTCAAGAAGACACAGATGGAAGAATAGAGGAATCCAAAAAGGAAGAGAAACCTTTGATGAAGAATAGAAACAAAATCTAGAATACATGAAACAGATCCAAAGAAATTACCAGGAAATTAAAACTCCATTGAAAGCTGGCAAAATGCCTTGAAAGAAACTAAAGTTAGCCTTTCGGAACTTTAAGATAGATTTGCAATGTGTGATTGTGAAAGAAAAGACCTCTGAGAAATAACAAGAAACCAGGAAGTAATGATTCACAGGCTAGAAGACAAGAGGATCTATAACTTAAGAATAAAAAATGTGGGCGAAGAAGCAGGAGTAACCACAAATGAATTACAAAGACTATTCACAGAAATAATTAAGGAAAACTTCCCAAGCATAGGAAAAAAATGATATCCAGATAAATGAGGCATACAGAACTCCAACCAACTACAAGCAAAACAGATCTACACCCATACATATAATAATTAAGATCCCAAAAATTCACCACAAGAACAGAATATTAAAAGCAGTCAGAGAAAAGAAGCATATCACCTACAAAGAAAAATCCATCAAAATAATGACAGACTTCTCAACACAAACTCTGAAATCAAGAAGATCCTGGTGGGGAAAGTCCAAGCCCTGAAACAAAATAACCTCCAACCCAGATTGATGTACCCTGAAAAACTGTCTCTCAAAATTAAAGGAGAAACAAAATGTTTCCAAGACAAGGAGGAACTGTGGGAATTTGTGGCCACCAATTCAACCCTACAAAAAATACTGAAGGACATTCTAGAGAGAGAGAAAAAAAAATACCAGGATTCAAGCAACAGTGGCCAAGAGGCCTCAGTGAACAGGGCAGACAGTGGAATGAAGGAGAAAAGTGGACAAATAATAGCAGAAAAATAGAATAGCAGAGATGAGGCAGAGAAGGTGGGCTATAATCTCTAATATAGATAGCCTTGATACACAAAAAAGAAACACAGGCAGAGTAGATTAGGAGGCAGGATCCATCAAGATGCTCTGAATAGGAAATATACTCAACCTAAAAGACGGTTTAAAAACTGAACATCAAAGATGAGAAAATGATGCCCTATGTGACAGGGAACCAGAGAGAAGAAATAGGGACAACTTGTCCAACAGCTGCAGATAGGTTGGAAAGTCATGACACTTTTGTGCAGTGGAGAACTACTCAGCTATCAGGAAGGAAAACCTTAAGGCTTTAGTAAGTAAAGGAATACAGATCAAGATCAAGCTCAGGGGTAAAAAGGTTCAACACCACTTAGAAAGATAACCGGTTGCCCCCTTAATCTAAAAACTAAAGGAGTTAGTGGGTCCCAAAATATACAAAGCACCCTGGGAAAGAGAAAGGGGAGGAACTGCCTAAAAAAAAGATGGCAGAGGACATTGTTAGTAGTGTATGAGAATTTAAAAGCCACATTAGTCTTATTGCTCTGTTTAGTTTGATTTTATTTTGTACTGGTCTGTCTACTCATACTATATTTGAGGGCACAGACAGCTATTCCAAAAATAGCAGGATATACTATGTAAATATCCTTAACTCCCTATTAACTTAAACTGAAGCCCTGTATTACTTACACTGTCTTACTATGACTGATCTTATTTGAAGCTGATTTGTTAGACCGCTGTTTTGTCTTGACTGATTTTATTCAAATTTGGTATGCTTGATAGTATCAAGTCTAAGAGCAGAGGCAACTACTCTGAAGATGACAAGATATAAGATACCTACTCTGGTTTGATTATTAACTGCTTTTGAAATCCTACAATGTCTCCAATGTTGTGTTTTTATTAAAATTGCTATGTAATGCTATGTTACAATTATATTATGTCTGATGATGTGGACAATTCCATTGAAAATGACATGAGAAAGCATAGTAACTACTATAGATCACCTAATTTTTCGGTTTTATATGACTTTTTGATTTCATGTTTTTTTGGAAATTTGTTTTGTTGTCTTGTTTTAATCCTTTTTCCCTATAATACAGAAAGGATAGGTATACATGTAGAGATTCACACATTGGGAGAATTTCTAAACAGTTTACAGGAACATAATATATGATGCACTATGTAATGAACAGCTACTCTGAAGAAGAGACACCAAGACACCCAGTGCTAATTCTGTAGCATTATGATATAAAATCTAGAAATACTATTATTCACTGTTCAGAGTCATATTAGTCTAGCCTCTTATGTTTAATTTCAGTATACATAAAGATATGGACAGCTACTTCAAAAAGAATGAGAAACATTATGGCAGCCATTGTTTATTTCCCTAATGTCAGGTCTTGAAGACCTAAAAAGCCTTCATCATCCTGTTCTGATTAGATTGAATTATAATGTTCAGTATGTATTCAATGTGTGTGAAGATGGGCACAACTATTTGGAAGACAACTAGAGACAATAAGATAGACAGTGAAGATCTCCAGTATACTTGCTTTGAAATACATGTTTCTTAAAATTGTTTCCTTATGATCTGTTTTGTTCTGTTTTGTTATGTTTAATCTTACCCTCTTTAAAATTAAAAAAAGAAAATCTGAGTGATCTCAAATAGCGTGATGAGGAACCAGAAGATACTTGAAAAATAATAATCCAAACCCAAACCTATGTCAAGAAAAGCAATATAATGATCACAATAAAAATTAATTTAGATTTTTAAAAAATTTTTATTTTAAAGAGGGTAAAATTAAACAGGATAAAACAGATCATAAGGATACAGTGTAAGAGACACAGATTTCAAAGTAAGACAATCAGAGATTTTCACTGTCTATCACATTGTCTCTTGTTTTCTGAAATTTAGATTTTAAAAACAATACAGAGTCAGGGATTTAGCTCAGTGGCATAAGCACCTGCCTTAGGAGTCTGTGGTCATGAGTTTGATCTCTGTACAGAAATATAAAAAATTTTTTTAAATTTAAAAAACAATATAAAATCTCAAATAGAAGAGCTGGTGTTTTGAAAGAAAAAACAAAATAGGCAAGCCCTTCACCAAATTTACAAAAAGAAAGACATAAGTCTCATATCAATGAAATTAGAAATGAAAAAGGAAAACAATGAATGGGAAAATCTTAAAGAAATGGACAAATTCACTTCTGGGAAAACATGGCAGACAGACAACAGCAGCTACGGAGGCTCTCGAGAGACCCAGCTTAGAATCCAGGAATGGTGCAGAGTGAGGAATCCTAAGCAAGAGGAGATATACCCTGCTGACCCAAGAACGAACTGGGCTGAGAGAAACCAACTGGGAATGCAATCCTGGTGCTATAACAGGAACAGATAAAGCCTCAGCATGAAAGCTGGAGCCCGCGCCATTGGAAGCAGCAATTTGGGTCTCCTACCACAGCTGCTGCATCTGAATCAGCTCAGCAGGGAGAGAGATGTGCAAAAGCTCTGAGAATGGGAATTGATGAACAGAGTTGAGAGCAGGACGGGCGGGGAGCCATGCATTGACCTGCGGTGAGTGAGGGAAACTGGGACTCTTCCATGTCTAGGAGGCTCCAACAGAGGACATTCTGGGATGGGGCAGACTTGCTGGAACAGGGAGCTGTAGTGACTTCAGTCACATATCCCCCTCTCAAGCGGGATTGGTGAATAGTGACTAGCCTACGTGACGCTGCTGGCTGAGACCCAGTAGGCTAGCACAACCCAGATCCCCACATCTGGAGGTGCACCCTAGCGGTGAAGCCTTCAGTAGGTTGACCTGGAGGGGCAGGCCGCATAGGCTGCCCAGTCCATAACTCCCTGCTAAGCTGCGGTGGGCAGGAACACCTAGCTGGTGCAATTCAAACAGACTGTGGCTGACAGGGAAGGAAGCTGGGCCTCCTGCAGCTTGTATATAAGGAACAAAGAATATGGGAAGAGGGAGCAACAAGAAAGGCTCCTCAGCTCCCAATCCTGAGAAACAGGCAATAGCAGACACCGCACCAATACACATAAGGCGCCATATAGAGAGCCTCATAGACGAGTTCAGGAATGAAGTTATTAATGACCCAAAGCTAGACATAAGCAGAATAGTTAGAGAAATGCTAAGCACCACCCAAGAAAAAACAGATGGTGGAATGGAAGAACAGAAAAAAAGGGGAGAATTGTTTGATGGCGAAAATAGAGAAAACATAGAATACGTGAAGCAGGTTCAAAGAGATTACCAGGAAACTAAAAACTCTATCAAAAACTGGCATAATAGCTTGAAAAAAACTAAGGATAGATTATCTGAACTGGAGGGCAGATTTGTAATATGGGAGCATGAAATGAAAAACTTCTTAAAAATAACAAAGAAACAAACAGCAATAATACAAAGGCTAGAAGATGATAAGAGGATCTATAACTTAAGAATTAAGAACATAAAAGAAGAGGTAGGAACACCAACAAATGAACCACAAAAGCTACTCGCAGAAATAATCCAGGAGAATTTTCCTAATTTAGCAAAAGGTAAAGATACTCAGATGTATGAAGCATACAGGACCCCAGCCACCTACAACCCAAACAGAGCTAACCCAGGCATATAATAATCAAAATACCAGAAATCCAATATAAGGACAGAATATTAAAAGCTGTCAGAGACAAGAAACAGATCACTTACAAGGGAAAACCCATTAGAATTACAGCAGACTTCTCGGCACAAACCATCAAATCACGAAGAGTGTGGGGGGAAATAATTCAAGCTTTGAAAGATAATAACTTCCAGCCAAGACTGATATATCCTGCACAACTATCCCTGGAAATTGATGGAAAAACAAGGTGCTTCCAGAATAAAGAGGAACTAGGGGAATATGCAACCACCAATTCAACTCTACAGAGAATACTGCAGGATACTCTAAAAAAGGAAAATACTGGGGCTGGGGATTTAGCTCAGTGGCATAAGCACCTGCCTTGCAAGCAGGCAGTTGTGAATTTGATCCCCAGTACCGATAAAAAGGAAAAAGACCAAAAAAAAAAGGAAAATACCAGGATTCCAGAAACAGTGTCAGAGAGGCCACAATGAATGGAGCAGAAGACAAACTGACAACTAATGACAGAAAAAGAGCTCAACAGAAATGAGGCAGACAAGATTGGACGATAGGAACAGCTATTTTGGAGAAAACAACATCATAATAGATAATGCTGATTTAATATCATCTTGTTTTGAAGTCCCATAAAGCTTTTGCTCTTCTGTCTCCATAGGTCTTAACATGTTGTATCTTATTGGATTATATTATATGTGATAGTATAAACAAAAACTTTTAAAGACAAGGAGATTATACAGAAACCATTGTTCATTTTCTGTTAGTTGATACTAAATACCCTGTAATATTGTCACTCTCTTGAATGGTTTTACATTGTTTTGATATATTTGATGCTACTGTATTTGAAGTTATACTCAAAGATTTCAAGGAAAGAGACAATATGGTAACTACTTTTATGTCGGGATTATCTTGTGGTGAAATACTATTTTGCTTAAATGGTTGTTTTGATCTGCACTGTTTTGTTGTTATGCCCTCTTTTATATCAATCTCCATTTTATTATTTACATTTTATTTTTATCCTTTTAATTAAGGGGAAAATAAATTTAAAAAATAGCAGAATATATTATAGTAACCCACTTTGATTTTCTATTAACTTGATTTGAAGCCCTGTATTGCTCTCACCATCTTGTTTTGACTGATATTCCTCTATTCTGTTTCACTTGATAGTACCAGGTTCGAAAGTTTAGGCAACAGCTGTGAAGATAGTGGGATTCATTATGACGCCCATTTTGGTTGACTATTATCTACTTTTGAAGACCTGTAATGTTTCCAATGTTTTGGTTTTGTTGGTTTCGTTCTTTACTGCTTTGTTCAATTTTATTATAACTGATGATATAAGCAATTCTATTTGAGATAGCGGGAGGCATTATGGTAACCATTGTTGATCACCTTGTATTATGTTTTTACATTATCTATTATGTCCACCCTTTTGATTTGACTGACTCTGTTCTGTTAAGTCACATTTGGTTTTACTCTCTTCCAAAAAAGTAATAAGACCTGTGGGAGTAATAAAATCCAAATTGTGTAATTGTCATTGTACAAAAGAGAGGAAAAGAAAGTGCTCTAAATGATATAACTACATGAATATTTAACTGTATAAGATAGATAACCATATTACTGAGTTTTGTTGGATCATTGAACAGAACTGTTTGCAGTCTCACTGTTTGAATGTCCACTTTATATGCTTTAATTTTGTAACTTGAACAAATATTTCTAAGATGACAATATGTAATCCATTAACTAGTGATTTCCTACTGTTTATTTTTTTCCGAAATTCTGTTATACCTGAAATTCTGTATAACTTGTACCCTTTTTCTGCTTTTTTTTCTTTTTTTCCTTAAATAAAATTTTAAAAAAAGAAGAAGAAATGGACAAATTCCTAGAAACACAGGAATTGCCAAAACTGAACCAAGAAGACACAACATTTCTGAACAATCCAATACCAAGCAAGGCAATTGAGGTAAGATTTAAAAATCTATAAACTAAGAAAAGTCAAGACCCAGTGAACTCACTGCTGAATTCTACAATCTCTTTATGGAGGTTTCAGTACCAATACTCCTCAAAACCTTAAAGGAAATTGAGATGGAAGGAGTGCTTTCTAACTCATTTCTGGAAACCAGTGTCACTGTAATCCCAAAAGAGACAAAGATTTTTTTAAAAAGACACAAACCCATCACCTTAAATAATATAAAGTAGATGGAAAACCCCTCAGAAAGATAATGGCAAATGTAATGTAGCAAATCACTGAAAGGATCATGTATCATGACCAAGTAGGTGTCAGCCCAGAGAAGGATGTTTCAGCATTTACAAATCAATAAATAAAATACACCACATAAAAAGAAACAAGATCAAAATTGTCTATCCATATGCAGAAGATTAAAACTATATCCATGTGTCTATGTACTAAACTAAAACAAAAGACATATCAAATATCTAAGTACAAAAACAGAAGCTCAACCTACCGAAAAATAAAATACATAAAACACTTGAAGTCATAGGCATAGGAAAGGACATTCTGAATAAAACCCCAATTGCACAAAAATAACAGCAAATGGAATTAAATGGAATTAAATTTAAAAGCTTCTTCACAGCAAAGGAAACAACCAACAGAGTGAAGAGACAACCTACACAGTAGGAAAATAAGTTTATCAAATATCCCTCAGACATAGACCTAATATCTAGAATATATAAAGGACTTAGATCCTCCAAAAAGATCCAATCAAGAAATAGGAAAGTGAAATGAACGGATACTTCTCAAAAGAAATATAAATAGCCAATAAATACTAAAAAAAAAGTTCAAAGTTGATGATCATTAGAGAAATATAAGTGAAAACACACTTAGATTTCATCATACTCCACAAAGAATAGCAATCTTTAAGAATTCTATTGAAGGGCCAGGGATATAGCTCAGCAGCACAGTGCATGCCTGGCAAGCTCAAGGTCTTACGTTCAATTCCAAATACCAATAAGTAAATAAATATTAAAAATAAAAATAAAATAAATCTGTTGAGCAAGAAAGTCCACAGTGGACATACAGCGTCCTTCCCCTGACATGAGCAAGCAATCCAGCCAAAAACGTGATACACACACACACAGACACCCATGTGAGTAACCAAGCCTTCCCAGGATGACAGTTCTCCCCCCCGCCACATAAGGGTAAGCCGACACATCGACTGGAAACTGGTTCTACATTTTGCTTCTCCTCAGCACAGGGTGGTTTAGGTGAGCACTAACCAATCAAACTGATCCTGGATGGGGAATTACCATCTTGGGGAGAGAAGAGAGCAACCATCCTGAGGAGAGAAGGGACAACCCCATGACTGTCACTGTTAAGTGTAACAGCCCAACTAAACTCCCACCCCACAGGACATCCCCAGCAGAAAGCAGAGGGCTGAACACATTTCCCATCTACCAGTGAGAGAAGGAAGAACCTTGTCTTCAGTAGTAACCACAGTCTGGGGTGAACAGATAGAGGGGTTCTTCATGCAGGAAAGGCTCATTAAAAACCCATAACATTTAAAGACAGGTAGAAAAAAGATTCATGACTTGCTAGATCCCCAAAAGGGTAGATCTTGTAAAGAAATCACTCATTCAAAACACAGTGTAGATTTGGAGTCCAGACATTGGAGTGTAGCAACATGTGGAAGAGAAGGAGAGAAGTGGGTTCCCAGGACCCAGCAAGGATCTAAAGTGAGAACAAGAGCTCAGAGAGAGTGTGAAGAGAAGGACCTCAGTGCAAAAGAGGGAGGTGGCAAATGACACTATCTCCCTAAATTTCAGCTCCTGGTGTGAGAGAGGCAGCTTGAACCTACAGAGACACAGTGACTACTGATAACTCCAGGAGACTCCACAGAGAAATCTACCAGTGGAAAGGAGCTGTGGATGTTGCAGGCTGCAATAGCTGGCAAGTCAATCTGGTTTAAATTCCCCAGGAGAGGGTGGTTGTGGCCAGTCATCATTTTGGAAAGGAGCCAACTGAACTCAGGACACAGAGCAGCAGTGAGTTGGCTCCATCTCGGAGGTCCCAGTGTCAGGGTGAAGCAGAGCCATCAGAAATATCTAGGGTCAAGGAGCCAAGTTAAAGCCAGCAAGAGGCACCTGGAATGGCATGGTCTGAAAAACTCAGGGTCAGTCTCACAGTCAGAAACTAAGAGTATCCTGAACTTCAGTGGAGCTGGAAACACAGGCTTGCTGGGATTATCCACCACTTTGCTGTAATCCTACTGCTGGCTTCCTGAGAATCAATCAATACAAACCTGGGCACTGTCTGCCCCCATTTCTAATGACAGCAGAAATGTACCCTGAAATGAACTTATTTTTTCTTTCTTTCCTTTTTTTTTTTTTTTTTTTGTTCTGTTCTGTTTTGTTTTGTTTACTTTTTGAGACAAGGTCTCTCTATGCTGGCCTTCAACTCACTATGAAACTCATGCTAATCTTGAACTCACAGTGACTCTCCTACCTTAGTCCTCCATGTGCCACCACACAGCTCTTTTTCTTGGTTATTTGTTCTTCTTTCTATGAGTGTGAACATAGTTTCTAGTTTTTGTTATTGTTGCATTGGTTTTCTCTTTCCTTTTCATTCTTTCTATCTTTCCCTCCTGTCTTCTTTGCCAGGTTTTCAAAACTTGTATAATCTTCCTGTCTTTCAGCCTTGCTTTTAATCTCTTTCTCTTCTTCTCTTTCTCTATTTTCCCTTCCCCCTCTTATATTTTCCCTATGTAAGGTAAAATCACCATATGAGAGGATATTTACTGTATACAATTTTCTGGTTTGTTTTACATTTGGTTATATAACTACAAACCTCACTCTTACTGTTAAACATGGTAAATTAATAATTACTACAGTTTGTCATTTTCCCAGGCTGTGCTTGATGCTATTGTTATTACTGATATAGTTATTCTAATCAGTTGTTCTTCCTTGTAATCAAAAATTGGTACTGCTCAAAGGTCATAAACAATATTATAGACCATTACCAAAGCATGAGGGGTTAGACCAAATAAGCAGCAACTCCTCATCCGCAATAAATTGAAGAGGTAAGATCTTGCAACAAACAAAAGCCAAAAGCCAGATATGCCTAGAATAGAAAATTAGAAGACATGGAAGCAAGATGCATCTCCAGACTTACAGGTCATCCAAGGCAAAACCAAGGGGCAGTGAGGTGGAATACTTTGAAAGCCACTCACCTGAATTCTCTGAAATGGTAATATCAGAAGTAACAAAAAAAAAAACCAATAAGGATCAAGAAAAAAGTAAAATTAGAAATAATTTCTCATAATTAAAGAGATAGTGATCATAAGGAAGGACATGGTTAGTAAACCTAAAGTAAATACAGATTTTTTTTTTAAAAGGCACTTAGGAAAATGATGGAAACCATGAACCTCCAACATAGAAATGGAATCCATGAAACACACTCAAACAGATATCCAGGAGATTTAAAATGCTATGGGAAGTGTACGCAATGTGAAAACAAACTATCAGACCTAGAAAACAGGGTCTGCAGTTAGTGATCATGAAAGAAAGATTTCTTAAGAGCAAGGGGCAGATACAAATCAATTCCCAGCTGCTAGATGATGCAAAGAATAAAAATGTAATATTGACTGATGCCAATAAAAAAATGTAATATTGACTAATGCCAATACAATGCAAAGAAAATTTTTTAAAAAATCTTTTCATAGAAGTAATGACAGAAAATATTCAAAGCAAAGAAAAAGAATTTGACATACAAATAAGTAAGTTATATAGAACTCCAATTAGCTATGATTAAGAAAATATACACAAAAGCATATAATATTCAAGATTCCAGAAAGTCAATACAACAACAGAATATTAAAAGCTGTTAGAGAAAAGAAACATATCACCTATAAACAAAAGCCCATCAGAATCATGCTGACTTCTCAACACAATTCCTTAAATCAATGACAGCTTGGACTGAAGTACTTCAAGCCCTAAAAGGAAACAATCTTCACCCCAGATTGACATAACCCACAGAACTATCTTTCAAAACTGATGGAGAAATAAGATATTTCCATGACAAAGAACACCTGAGGAAACACATGACCACCAAATCAGCACTCCAGAATGTTTTGAAGAATGTTCTAGACAGAGATAACAAAGTCTATCACTCCAGGAACTCCAATAGAATGACTATTTCAGGTAAGGCAAACAATTAAGCAGAGGATAAAGAAAAGGAAGCAACAACTGGAAAATAACGATATGAATAAGTCAATACATATCAGTTATAATCAAAAATCAATGGTCTCAACTCAACACTCAAAAGAAAGATTGGCAGAATGGACCTAGAAACAAGATCTAACAATATACTGCATGCAAGAAACACATTTTTACTTAAAAAGAAACTCATAGACTGAAAAATCAAAGGATGGAAAACAATATTCCATGCAATAAGAACCCAGAACAAAGTGACATAGCTATTTTATTTGTAGGCAAATTGGATTTCAAGCCAAGACTGATCAAGAGAAACAAAAGTCATTATGTACTTGTTGAGGAAAAAATCCAAAGAAAAAAAATAACAATCAATATATAAGTACCAAATACCAGAATACCAACTATATAAAACAAACATTAATGAACATGAAAAAAATCAAATAAGCATTAATGCAATTGTAATGGGGACCTTCATATTCTACTGTCACAAATAGTCAACTAGACAAAAAAATCAATAAGGAAATATCAGGACTAAACCAAACTTTTGAACAAATGGATTTAGTAAATGTCTACAGTGTGTTCTACCCACAATATCAGAATACACATCCTTCTCAGCTACACACAGGACATTCTCCAAAGTAGATCACATACTAGCTCACAGAACATGCTTAAGCAAATGCAAAGGAACTGAAATTATCCCATGCATATTATCCAATCATAATGCAGTGAAATTGGAAAGCAATAGCAAAAGAAACCACAAAAACTGCATAAACATGTGGAAGCATGTGAATAGCATACGATGCTGTTGAACATTCATTGGGTCACAGATGAAATTAAAGAAGAAATAAGACACCTTCTACAATTAAACAATAATGCCAAAGCTTATGGGATACAATGTAAACAAACCTATGAAGGAAATTTATACTAGTCAATTGTCATATCAGAAAAATAGAGTGAACTCAAAATAAACAACTTAATGTTGAACTTTAAGCTTCCAGAAACAGAAGAGCAAGTCAAACCCAAAGTTCATACAAAGAAAGAAAGCATAAAGATCATAGAAGAAATTAAAACATTTGAGACTAAGAATACAATACAAAGGATCAATGAATTGAAGAATTACTTCTTAGATAAAATAAATAGACAAACTTCCTCAACTTAAAAAAAAAGGAAAGAAAAGATTCAATCCATGAATTAGGAATGAAAGGGTAAAATCACAACAGAAGATCATCAAAACCTACCTCCAAAAGTCTATATTCTGAAATATGGAAAATGCAGAAAATATGGACAGATTCCTAGACACATATGTTACCAATGCTGAATCAAGAAGATATAAAGATTATAATAAACCAATATCAATGAAATTGAAAAAGTAATTTAAAAATTACTAACAACAGCAACAACAACAACAAAAATGTCTGATGGATTCAGTGCTAAATTTCACAAGAACTTTAGAGAAGACCTAAGGCTACCACTCTTCAAACTTTTTTGAAATTGAAAGGGAAGCAATACTCCAATTCATTCCTGGAAGTAAGCATTACCCTGATACCAAAACCAGAGGAGGATTCAACAGAAAAAGAGAATTAAAGGCCAGTCTATTAATGAACATAGATGAAAAAATCTTCAGTAAGATACTAGCAAACAGAATGTAGCAAATCATCAAGATTATAAAACATGATCAAGTAGTATTCATCCCAAAAAAGTAAGAATGTTTCAACATAAGCAAATCAATAAACGTGATATACAACATCAACAGAACCAGTATGAAAACCTCATGATCATCTCAATGATGTAGAAAAAGCATTTTTAAAAAAAATCATTTGACAAATTCCAAACACATTCATGATAAAGAAAATCCTACAGAAAATTGGAATTGATGATCTTTATCTAATATGATAAATGCCATCTTTGACAAACCAACGCAACCAACATCATAATAAATGGTCAAAGCCTATAAACTTTCACTCTAAAATCAGGAACAAAAAGATGTCTATTATCAACACTCCTATGCAATATAGTTCTGAAAGCATTATCCAGAGCAATTAGGCAACAGAAAGAAATAAAAAGAATGACAATAAGAAAGGAATAAGTTAAATTGTTATTATTTGCAGATGACATGATACTCTACACAGAAAACCTGAAAAAATTCCCCTCAAAACATCTACATTTAGTAATCAAATTGCATAGCGTAGCTATATGCAAAGTTAGCACTCAAAAATCAATAGCATTGCTGTACACAAATAACAAACTAACTGAAAGAAAAACTAGGGAAACCACAAATTTCACCATAGCACCAAAAACAAAAAATACTTAGGAATCAGTCTAGTGAAAGAAATAAAAGACCTTTACATTGAAAACTACAATAGTCTGGAAAAAGAGATCAAAGAGCATATAAGAAAATGGAGATATATCCCTTGTTCTTCAGTAGGAAGAACCAATCGAGTGAAAATGGCCATGCTTCCAAAGTTGTTATACAGACTTAAACTAATCCATATCAAAATGCCAATAACATACTTCATAGAATTAAAGAAAACAATCCTAAAATTCATTGGGATTTGAGACCTAAAATAGCAAAATCAATTGTTGATAACAAAGTCACAGAGGAGAGAACTACAATCCCTACTGAAAGTTTATAAGTTTTGACCATTTATTATGAAATTATATTATGGAGCTACTGTGATTTAAAGGGGGGAAAAGCATAGTACTGGCCAAAAAATAGACTTGAGGATCAGTGGAACAGATTAGAAGATGCAGAAACAACTCCAAATATACTCACTCCCCCTTATCTTTGACAAAGGAGTGAAATATCTTTACTGGAAGAAAGACAGCCCCTTTAATAAATGATACTGAAAAGCTGGCTTTCCACATGCTGAAGATTATACCTAGACCCATTTCTCTCACCATGCACTAAACTAAAATCAAAATGGATAAAGCATCTAAATACTAAAATGAAACACTCTTCTGGAAGATACAATAGATAAAACTCTTGAAGACAGGCATAGACAAAGACTTTTTGAACAAAACCCCAATTACACAGGAACTATCACAAAGAATCAACAACTGGGATCTCATCTGCTTACAAAGCTTTTGTACAGCAAAAGAAACCAATGGAGTGAAGAGAAAAAGAGTAGGAAAAAATTTTGCCAGCCATTTTTCAGACAAAGGACTAATGTAGAGAATAAAGAACTTTAAAAAAATCCTAGACTCCCCAAATTTAAAGACCCAATCCAAAAAATGGGCATCTGAAATGAATGGACAGTTCTCAGATGAAGTGCAAATGGCAAATAAATATATGAAAAAATGGTATCACTGGTCATTTGAGAGATGCAAACCAAAATGACACTGAGATTTCATCTCACTCCAGAAACAATGACCAATGTCAAGAAATCAACCAATAACAAATACTGATGTGACCGTGGAGGAAAAAATGAACCCTTCTCCACTGTTGGTGGGAGTGCAGACTGGTGCAACCACTGTAGAAATCATTGTGGAGATTCCTCAAAAAACTAAAACTAGACGTTCCATTTGACCCAGCTATTCCCCTCCTCAGTATCTTCCCAAAAGGTTTAAAATCATCATGCCACGGCAACATAAGCACTCCCATGTTGCACCGCAACTTATAATAGCTAAATCTTGGAAACAGTTCAAATGTCCCTCAATTGAGAAATGGATAAAGAAAATGTGGCGGCTTTTTACACAGTGGAGTACTACTATACCATAAAGAAAGACAAACTTAAGACTGTTTTAAGGAAATGAGACTATACTTTTATGTGAAATACATTGGACACATATGTTTAAATATCACATGGTTACTGTGATATGAGAAACCAAAAGGGTAAATAAGGGCCAAAATGTGTAACAGATATTGGAAAATGGAAGAAAATGTTGTGAAGAGGAGCAAGGGAAAGGGGAAAGGAAAATGGAGGAAGGGAAAAGAAAAAGAGAATAAAAGATAAAAATGGAAACATAAAGTTCTAAATAGGAGGGGAAAAGGGGTTGAAGTGCGGAGAAGAGATTGGGGAAAAAAGAAAAATCAAGATATATCATGTACAGGTACAAATTCCCTATGATGAATGTGCTCATTATGTAAATGTAAAATGTACCAATAAAGTTAATTTTTAAAAAGATATATTATTTACATGTACCAACTTCACACAAGAATTAAGATGTGTCCTTTATATGTTCAACAACTCACAATATATGTACATTACAAACAATATATTATGTGTTGCAAACATGAATTAAAATTAAATTGGAAAGAGGCAATCTAGACATGGGGAGTGGAATAAAAAGAATCAAGATATGCTAAGCACATGTACCTGCTTCCTAAGATAAATGTAAACATCACATACTACAAACATGTACTAATAAAAAATTTAAAAGAAAGAACTACCATATAAATAATGTAATTTATTCAAAAACTAAATTATAAAAGCACAAGAAGATAAAAGATGAAGTCTAACAAATAAAAATGTACTACAATACATGGATCTTATTTAGATACTGATATAAATAAACACTAATAAAAATTTCAGTGAAATAGAATAGTGATGACATTAGACAAGGGAATAGTATAGTACAGTTTTTTAGAGTTCTGATATTTCAGAGTTACATGCTGAAATATTTGTGCATGAGCTATTACTATGTTTAAGATTTGCTTGAGCACAGTTTAATACAGAGAAAAATTTATAAGTGAGATTATAAAGGAATGATGATCAAAAGTTGAAGCTGTATTATGTTATGCAGAGATTGATATCTCATTCAAACTGCTTGCATGGTAATTTTCTATTACATGAGGTTTTAACAAAGATTTAGTAGATAATATCTGAGTTAGACAAGAAGAAATATTCATTTTGCAAAGAAGAAAATTGAAATAAAAATAATCATAAATATTCCTTTATTCTTCATAAGTTTGGAATAAACAGTTACATGCCATGTACTGAAAAGTGGCTGTAGTTTTCAGCCCAGGTCTGCTACATGTGTCCACATTCAACCTCAATGTTTGAAATGCAAAGTCCATTTCAGTGTCTCATGTGGCATCCAGAAATTGATCATGGTCAACGGCACAGTGATTATATAGACGATCATCACATCAAGTGAGCACAATAGTATCCATTACAGAAGACAGGTAGTTTTTATTCTAGATAATAATTTGGAGTAACATTCTCCTTATATTAAATATTAATATACTTTCTGTCAGTTTAAATATATTCAGAACAAAGCTCTGTAATAACTAACAATGATTGTTCAAACTGTTAATTTTATGTGTAGAAAATTATCATACTTAAATAGGAAAATAGAATGATAATACAAAAATTAAGGGATTAATTAACATTAAATATTAATGTTAGCTATGTGAAATTAGGAAGAATCACACATTCTTTTTGAGTCAACACATATTTTATTAAAATGTAAATAACAAAATTTATGTTGTAATAATAATACCAAATAGGATAGACTATTTGGCATATTAGCAATCATGACACTTTAAAAATCAATTTAAAAGCTTTGTTTAATTTCCAGTTATTTAATTCAATTTAACTGAACCATGAATCTTTTAAGAAAAGGTTCTATTTAGGAATTGTTCACATCTTACAAAATAAATTAAAAGCAAAATGTCCATTGCCACCTACAAGTTAAATGAGAAGGGAAAACTCCAAAAACACTACCAATAACATATTCCTTACTCCAGATATAATTTAAACTGAATGAAGAAAAAAGAGAGTTATTATGCAATAATCAGGACACATTTGATTCTCGCCTACCAGAAAGTAAAAAAAGAGACAATACAAAAATGCTTTTAAAAAGCAGCATTTCTCAGGAAGCTGAAGCAGGAAGATCATCATGAATTCAAGGCCAGCCGGGGCTACATAAGTGAGTTCAAGGCCAGCCTGTACTCTGTACTATATAGTGAGACTCTGCTCAAAAAAAAAAAAAAAAAAAAAAAAAAAAAAAAAAAAAAAAAAAAACTTTAGAAGCACCAGTCCTTATCATAATGAATCTCTGGAGACTAAAAATGGAAGTTAAAGTTCATCAGAATGATTGCTACAGACTGAATCATTTTCAAAGTAGTTGAGGACAATGGATTTTTTTCATTTGCCAAGCTGTGAATTACAGATACAAAGCTATCACTAGAAAATATGTAACTAAAAATCTCCTTTCTGAATTACATTACACAATGAATAAAAAAGGTTAGTGGCATTATTTAGCATGTCAGTTCAAAGGAACTATGTTTAACCTTACAAATGTACAGTACAGTGACTAGAAGTATAATTCAGCAGCTGACAGTGCTGAAAAACTATAATTCCTTCACTTAAAGCCAAATTTTCAAATCATAATAATTAGAAATCTTAAATATGTCTGCTCTTTGGCAGGAAATCTTTCTTCAAAAGGATATTTACCTTGACTAGATACTGACTTTAATATTTAGCTAATCTATATTCAGTTAAAATATCTTCTGGGGGATATCGCAGATGAATGGACAAAAAAATATTGGCAATATATGTACATGTTCAATGTTGACAGTGTGTAGAGGATGTTTGTGCTGGCATCTGTCGTTAAAACAATATCCTGAGAAAAGACCAAAAAAATCGATAAGTAACAAGGTACAGAACCTATCTGAGAGAAACAACTCAGATGCTAGAATTTACCATCATGGAGAAGACCAGACAAAAGGAGAGGGATTCTCACAACCCAGGAAGAAACTAAGGGAAAAAAAAAGAAAAGAAAAACATAGACAGAAGCCTGGAGCTAGACATGCTCTCATCAGAGCTGGCCCAACTCACGACTGCAACACTCTCATCAGAGTCAGTTAGACCCACAGTCAGGCTGAAGTCGGGGGTTGATGAGCCCAATGGAGAACAGAGCTAGTGTGGAGACCTGCACTACTCCATGGTGAGTGCTTGGAATTTGCTCCCCCAACAGGAGGAGGGTAACTGACCAGACGACATATCGGTTTTGGGCAAGACAGGCCTGAACAAGGAACACAGTGACTTCAGTTGGCTGCTCCCTGCCCAGAGCAGATTGGTGGGCTTTGATTGAGCTGGGTCACACCCCTGGATGGACCCAATGGCCAGGGACAAAATTTTCTCTGAAGTTGTCCCAAACCAATGCTGTCTGCATAGCACATACTAATGTGGTGAAGACCCCTGCTAGTTAACTGGCTCAGAGGGGAGCCAGCCTACACCATACCTGCTTGCACTTCAGTGACCAACAGCAAACTGGAGTGGACAGAAATCCCTAGCCAGTGCACTTCAGAAGAACCAAAACCAGTACAGAAAGGGCTGGGACCTCCACCATACACCTGTGTGAAAAAACAAGAAACATGACAAGAGAAAAAAATAAGAAGAAGCCTCCAGCCAATCCAGGGAATATGGGTCCAGGGGAGGTAAATACAGAGGAGATCAAGGGCAACAAACACACAATATCAGACACAGCATCAGCTGACATAAAGAAATATCTTCATGACATCATAGACGAGCTCAAAACTGAAATATTAATACAAGTAAAGCAAGATATAAGAAGATTAATAAAAGAAATGCTAAGCACCTCTCAAGGAGACACAGACAGGAGAATGGAGGAACACAAAAAGAGGAGAAAAATGTTCAATGAAAAAGATAAAGAAAAGCTAAAATACATGGAACAGATTCAAAGAGAATACCAGGAAATTAAAAACTCCATTGAAAGCTGGAAAAATTGCCTGACAAAAACTAGAGATAGATTAGCAAAACTTGAAGACAGGTTTACAATGTCTAATCACAAAAGGAAAGATCTCTTAAAAATAACAAGGAAACAGGCAGTATCAATACAAAGGCTAAAAGATAACAAGAGGACCTATAACTTAAGAATAAAAAATGTGAGTGAAGAAGCAGGGGCAAACACAAAAGAAATACAAAGGCTATTCACAGAAATAATTAGGGAAAAGTTCCCAAACAAAGAAAAAGGAAATGATATGCAGATATATGAGGCATGCAGAACTCTAGCCACCTACAGCCAAAATAGAGCTATACCCAGACACATAATAATCAAGATCCCAGAGGGATCCCGAGAACATGGCGGACAGACAACAGCAACTACTGAACGCTCTCTAAAGGCTCGGCTCAGAGGCCAGGAAGGATGCGGACTAAGGAGATACGAACCAGTAGAGATATGCTCTGCTGACTCAGGAACGAACTGGGCTGAGAGAATCCAACTTGGAATACAGTCCTGGCGCTAAAATAGGAACAGAAAAATCTCGGTGTGGAGGCTCGACTCCGCGCCATTGGAAACCGCGGCTTGGATTTCCCGCCGCGCGGCGGCCGGCTACCTCCACAGCGGCTCAGCAAGGAGAGACGCGACCCCCGAGCTCTGGGAACGGGCGTCTGGGAACGGTCTCGGAAACGCGACAGGCAGGAAGGAAGGCTGACTGGTGGCGAGGTGAGCGAGGAACTGACTCCCTACCGCAGTCTGACTCCAGCGGAGGATTTTCTGGGCGCGGGCAGTCCTGTAAGAGCAGGGCGCGGTGGCAACTGCAGCCGCGCATTTCCCTCTCGGACGGGATTGGTGAAAGGTGCCTGGCCGGAGGGACGCTGCTCGCGGACTCCCTAGGCTGGCCTAGCCCAGATCCCAGAGCCTGACGGTGGCCCGGAGGAGCGACCGACTTCCGCGTAGGCTGCCTCCTCCGCAACTCCCTGGGGCGCAGCGGTGAGCTGGAACAACTAGCCAGCGCAATTCGATCAAGCTGTAGCTGACAGGCAGGGAAGCTGGGCCTCCTGTGTAAGATTACATTTTATAAGGAACAGAAAATATGGGGAAGGGAAGCAACAAAAAAGGCTCCTCGACCCCCAATCCTGAGAATCAGGCAATAGTGGACACTGTACCAATATACATTAAGCGCCATTTAGAGAGCCTCATAGACCAATTCAGGAATGAAGTTATCAATGACCTGAAGCTAGAAGTATGCAGAATAGTTAGAGAAATGCTAAGCACCACCCAGGAAAAAGCAGATGGTGGAGTGGAAGAACAGAAAAAGAGGGGAGAATTGCTTGATGGAGAAAACAGAGAAAGCATTGAGTATGTGAAGCAGGTGCAAAGGGACTATCAAGAAACCAAGAAGTATACCCAAGACTGGCATAACAGCTTGAAAGAAACTAAGGACAGACTATCTGAATTGGAGGGCAGACTTGAAACATGGGAGAATGAAATGAAAAACTTCTTAAAAATAACAAAGAAACACACAGCAATAATACAAAGACAAGAAGATGATAAGAGGAGCCATAACTTAAGGATTAAGAACATAAAAGAAGAAGTAGGGACACAAACAAGTGAACTACAAAAGCTACTCACAGAAATAATCCAGGAGAATTTTCCTAATTTAGCAAAAGGTAAAGATACTCAAATGTATGAGGCATACAGGACCCCAGCTACCTACAACCCTAACAGAGAAACACCCAGGCATATAATAATAAAAATTCCAGAAATTCAATACAAGAACAGAATATTAAAAGCTGTAAGAGACAAGAAACAGATCACTTACAAGGGAAGACCCATCAAAATTACAGCAGATTTCTCTTCACAAACCATCAAATCACGAAGAGCATGGGGAGAAATAATTCAAGCTTTGAAAGATAATAATCTACAGCCAAGATTGAGATATCCTGCACAACTGTCCCTGGAAATTGATGGAAAAACGAGGTGCTTCCAGGATAAAGAGGAACTGGGGGAATTTGCAACCACCAATCCAACCCTACAGAAAGTATTGCAGGATATTCTAAAAAAAGAAAAATACAAAGAACCCAGAAATAGGGGCAGGGAGGCCACAACGAATAGAGCAGAGACCAAAACGAAGAAGACAAACTGACAGCTACTGACAGAAAAAGAGCTCAACAGAAATGAGACAGAGAAGATTGGATGATAGTAACAGCTTTTTTTGGAGAAAATGACATCTTAATAGGTAATGCTGATTTAGTACCATCTTGTTTTGAAGTCTCATCTAGCTTTTGTTCTTCTGTCTCCAATGGTCTAAACAGGTTGTATCTTATTGGATTTTACTATGTACGATAGTATAAGAAAAAACCTTTTAAAGACAAGGAGATTATACAGAGACCATTGTTCATTTTCTGTTAGTGGATTCTAAATACTCTATAATGCTGTTATTCTCTTAAATGGATTTACATTGTTTTGATATACTTAATGCTACAGTATATGAAGTTGTACTCAAGGACTTCAGGGAGGGAGTCAATATGGTAACTATTTTTGGGTCAGGATTAGCTGGTGGTGAAACACTATTCTGCTTAAATGGTTATGTTTTGATCTGCCCTGTTTCGCTGTTATGCCCTCTTTTTTTCTCAATCTCCACTCCATTATTTACTTTTTTATTTTTACCCATTTAATTACAGGGAAAAATATAGCAGGATATAATATAGTAACCCACTTTGACTTTCTATTATCTCGATTTGAAGCCCTGTATTACTCTCACCATCTTGTTTTTGACTGAGGTTCCTATATTCTGTTTTGCTGGATAGTATCAGGTTCGAAAGTTTAGGCATCAGCTGAGAAGATAATGAGATTCATTATAACGCCCATTCTCATTGACTTTTATCTACTTTTGAAGACCTACAATGTCTCCAATGTTTTGGTTTTCTCGGTTTTATTCTTTACGGTTTTGTTCAATTGTATTACAACTAATGATATAGGCAATTCTATTAGAAATAGCGGGAGGCATTAGGGTAACCATTGTTGATCACCTTGTATTATGTTTTTATATTATCTATTATGTCCACCCTTTTGACTTGACCGATTCTGTTCTGTTATGTCACATTTGGTTTTACTCTCTTCCAAAAAAGCAACAAGAACCGTGGGAGCAATGAAACCCAAAATGTGTAATAGTCACTGTACAAAAGAGAGGAAAAGAAAGTGCTCTAAACTATATAACTGCATGTATATTTAAAAGTATAAGATAGAAAATGATATCACAGAGTTTTATTGGATCATTGAACAGAACTGTTTGCAGTATCATTGGTGGAATGTCCACTCTACAAGCTTTAATTTTGTGACTTGAACAATTATTTCTAAGATGGCAATATGTAATCCATTAACTATTGATTTCCTACTGCGCATTTTTTTATTCTGTAAATCTGTATAACTTGTACCCCTTCACTGTTTTTTTTCTTTCTTTTCTTTTCTCCTTAAATAAAAATTAAAAAAAAAAATAATCAAGATCCCAGAAATTCATCACAAGAACAAAATATTAAAAGCCACCAGAGAAAAGAAACAGATCACCTATGAAGGAAAACCCATCAAAATCATGACAGACTTCTTGACACAAACATCAACTCAAGAACTTGGAGGGAAATATTCCAAGCCCTGAAAGAAAATAACCTCTGTTGGGAGCCACAGCCCCGAGCCCGGTCGCCTCACTTGGCGGACGTGAGGCCTGTAGTAAAGAGTGAAGCCTGAGGTAGATTGCCCCTCCCATCGAGCACGTTAGTTTCCTGCTTACCGCGTAAGCAACCCGCTCAACAATATAGTCTGCCTGGCAACTGATGATGTTAGCCAATCAGCTTGCCTTGCTTACTTTAACATGATTGGACACTGTACCCGTATATATACCGGTGCCACCCCTGGGCGGAGGAAGAAGCCAGGTAGAAGCCCAAAAGTAAAAGCCCAAAAGGAGCCGCGGAGAGCGGACCGGTAGAGGCTTTGGGGCAGACTAAAACACAAAAGGAGCCGCGGGGAGCGGACCAGAGGAGGCTTCAGCTGGGAGAACCCAGGGCAGGCTGTACGGAGAAGGAAAATAAAAAGAAAAGGTTGTCCACTACCAGACTTTGTCGTGTGTCCTTCCTGCCGGCCGGGAGCGGACATCGACAAACCTCCAACTCAGATTGATGTACCCTAAAAAACTCTCAAAATTAATGAAGAAACAAGATGCTTCCATGACAAAGAGGAACTGGGAGAGTTCATGACCACCAATCAACCCTACAAAAAATATTGAAGGACATTCTAGAGAGAGAGAAAAAAAAATCACCAGAATTTCAGGAACAGTGGCAGAGAGGCCTCAATGAATGGGGCAGACAGTGGAATGAAAGATAGAAGTAGACCACCAATGGCAGAAAAATAGCATAGCAGAAATGAGGCAGAGAAGGTTGGCTATAATCTCTAACATTTAGCCTTGACACATTAACAAAAAGAAACACAGGCAGAGTAGATCAGAGGATAGGGTCCATAGAGATGTTCTGTATAGGAAATACAATTAACCTGAAAGAAGGTTTATGGACCAAAAATCAAATATGAGAAAACAATGCTCTATGTGGCAGGGAACCAGACAGAAAAAGGGGCAGCTCATCCAGCACCTGCAGAAAGATTGGAAAGACATGATACTTTTGTGTGGTGGAGAACTACTCAGCTATAAGGAAGGAAAACCTTGAGGCTTTTGTAGGTAAAGGAATACAACTTAAGATCAAGCCCAGAGGTAAAAAGGTTCAGAATCACTTAGATAAATAGCAGGTTGTACTCCTAACCTAAAAACTAAAGGACCTAGTGAGACCCAAAATGTACAATTCACTCTGTAAAAGTGAAAGCGGGGGGAATTGTCTTAAAAAGGAAGGCAGAGGACATTGTTAATAATGAATCAGGATTTAAAATCCATATAGTTCTTTTGCTCTGTTTAGTTTGTTTCACTCTGTCCACTTCTACTAGACTTGAGGGCACAGACAACTATTCCAAAAATATCAGGATATACTATGGTAACCATCCTTAATTTCCTATTAACTTAATCTGAAGCCCTGTATTACTTACACTGTCTTATTATGACTGATCTTATTTGAATCTGGTTTGTTAGATTGCTGTTTTGTATTGACTGATTTTATTTGAATCTGTTATGATTGATAGTATCAAGTCTGAGAGTATAGGCAAATACTCTGAAGATGACAAGATTCACTAGGATATCCACTATGATAATTTCCCTAGAATAGGGTATCAAATGTACTTTGGATCATAAATCATTAAAAATGATAATAATGATTTGACTATTACCTGATTTTGAAGTCTTATAATGTCTCCAATGCCTTGTTTTTATTAATATTATTATATACTGCTATGCTCAATTATACTATGCCTGATGATATAGACAATTCCATTGAAGATAATAAGAGACATCATAGTAACCACTGTAGATCACCTTGCATTGTGGTTTTATATGAATTTTTCATTTCATGTTTTTCTAGGAATTTGTTTTGTTTTTCCCTCTAATGCAGAAAGAATATACATGTAGAGACTCATGCATGCGTAGAACTTCTAAACAGTTTATGAGAACTGATTATATAATGCATGATGAAATGAACAACTACTTTGAAGAAAAAGAGACAGTAAGGTACCCAGTGTTGATTCCATAGTGTCATGATGTGAAATCCAGCAATACTATTATTCTTTGTTCAGAGTGATTTTAGTCTTTTTTGTTTTGTTTAATTTCAACATACGTGAAGGTATGGACAGCTATTTTGAAGAGAATGAGAGACATTATGGCAGCCATTGTTGACTTCCTTATTGTTTGGTCTTGAAGATCTAAAATGCCTGCATCATCCTGTTCAGTTCAGTTTTATCCTATATTGTTTTGTATGAATTCACTGTATGTGAAGATATGGACAGCTATTTGGATGAAAACAAGAGACAATATGATAAATAGTGAAAAACTCCGGTTTTTCACTGTGTCTCTTACATTGTTTTCTTATATTGAAATCTGTATCTCTTACATTGTTTTCTTACATTCTGTTTTGTTATGTTTAATTTTATCCTCTTTAAAATAAAACTTAAAAAAATAGCTTGAGGGAAAAATTAGTAATAAGTCTAAAACATTTCATATTTCTTGACCTGAATTTTAAAACATGGAAAAGCCCATCTATGTGCCTAAAGAATTTTACCACAGTAGAATTTTCAACATAATCAAATTGGGTACAACCCAAATAAATCAAAGTATAATAATGTATGAATCTTTTGTTTATTTGGAGTACAGTACAGTATTTGTCATTCAGTTTTTGCTTAGCTAACTTTTATTAGCCTTCAGGTGTCAATTCCAATGTTACTTCCTCAAAAAGTCATTTCCTATACATCCAATCATGATTGTATCCTGTTAATTCTACACCAGACAGCACGTTTTATTGCAGTTTAAACTTAATGTGATTTATTTTCAGATTTATTTAATAAATACTGACAACTTTCTTTTCTCAGCAAATAGTAAACTACATGAAGCTAAGGGCTACATTTTATTCGCTACTATATCTTCAAGTTTAAGGTAATCATATGATTAAGATTTGTTGAGTAGAGTTATCAAATATCATATAAAATAATATAAAATAACATTGTAAAATGTTAAAGGAAAATGCAAATAGAATTTATATTTATGTTTATCATGGCATAAAATAAGATTTACAGTAATTTTTATAATTATATATTTGTACATGTGTGTAAAATAGGTAAGAACAAGTTAAACATATATAAACAACTTTATTAGGCAAACAGTCTTGTGATTCTTGTGATTTTTTTCTATAAAATTTCTTTGTTCTCATAACATGAAGTTAGTTATAGTTATATGTGGAACAAGTAATAACCTACTTTTTAAGTTACATTAGTTTAAGGGAATATAATTCAGACATATGATAATTTCTCTAGAATAGGGTATCAAATGTACTTTGGATCATAAATCATTAAAAATGATAATAATGATATGTACATATAACCACTCATCAACATGATTGTAAACTGCATGTACTTCAATGTGCTAATAAAAATGTCAAGAAACAAAAAAGATAATAATGAAAAGCCATGCAAAACTAACAAAATACTAATATTTTAAATAAAAATGAAAACTTATAAATTAATGTATTATTTCCTTAAAACAGTTTTTCCATACAAGGAAGCAATGAAAAATGTCACTTTTAATAAACTGTATCATTGAACAAGTTCCAGGTTGACCTTTTCTTGGCATAGGATATATATCTCAGCAAAGAAGAGAATTACAGAATAGAGAAAAAAACTAGAGAAAAAAATAGAGAAAAAAGGGTGTATTTACAATGGGTTGAAAAAGAAGCCTTATGTCATATAATAATCTATGACTGGCACTCTTCAGCAATTTTTTTTTCAGATTAAATAGTAAATTATTAAAAATAATTTTCTTTTCAAAAAAAGTTGAATTTAGTCCTCATAGACTTGTTGTAAAAATTAAATGAACATATCAGGCAAATTGAATAATAGTCTGAGAACATTCAGGGAATGTTAGCTGCTATTCACTACTATTAATAGTTGGAGAGTCTAATAACCATTTAGAAAACCACTTCTTTTTGTATGTGCAATATAAATATTAATACACTTCCTAGAAATTCAATTTTCCAAAACTAGAAAAAAACATTGTACATACACACAACTTCTAACCTTTTGCTCTATAGAAGCAGAAGCTAATTTCTTTGCTTCAGTTAATGCACGTAAATGTTGATAGTCTACTGGTTTATACTTGATTCTTCTTATCCCATTTTTCATACAGAATATCAGATTATCTATTCATCATAAATAAAGAAAAATAAGAAAGAAATAGTATCATGTATTGGAACTCAAATATAATTAAGAGGAAAATGTTTACTTTGAATCTTATTATCGAATGTTTTCAAGCATATAAAACATAACTATATTACAATGTTCATAATGTATTTTAATCTTTATTTCAAGAAGCTGTTAGAACATGGCCAATATATTCCTGGCCTAACATTATTCCTAAAACACCAGGGAGGGAATAATTCCATGAGAGTTAATATATTGTGAATTTTAGAAAACTATAGTGCCAACTATGACCTCTGTTACTCTATTATTTTTTTATTTAAAAGGTGTTAGGTATCAGCTGTGAACATTTAAGTACCACATCTTTAGTAATCAAACTACACAAAATGATTCTTAAATTATTAATGTTCTTCTAGTTTAGATAAATCAAAATGATTTAAATTTGATAAAAGATTGAAACTAAAAGCTAAATATAAAATAGGTAAAACAAGACTATAATTAGGTAGACTATTTGGGTATTCTCCACCCAAATGTACACAATGTCATAGTTTAGTTTGATACTAACCTTAATGATAATTTAAAACATAGGTAGAAGATACACTAAGAAAAAGTAGCAGAGAATGTAATAACCTAAATAATTTAAACAAAACATGTACTTTGTTCTAAATTATATGAATAACTAACCTGTGCTACCCAAAGTAATTAAGATTTGTTAGAGAAATCATGGATCATATGACTGCAAAAATCTTCCAAATGATTATGGGATAAGCACAGTGGAGGAAAGCAAAGTTGCCCTGGCCTTTGTGAAAGGTTAAACAGACCCACTACAAGGGAACTGTTCAACCATTCAATGTAACCATAAGATGAACTTTATTAAAATTTTGGAAATCAACCAACATCTTTTCATTTTCAAAGTGCACAATTCACTATCAGTCATAAAACACAGTTGCAAGTAGAAAAGGAAAAGTACCTGAATTAGCATTTTTCTGAATTGTCATGAATGGGCAATCTTTCTTCTTATTCTTGTTTTCCATATCTGTTGAGAAAAAATGGAACACTTTGAATTTTCACAATGATACTTTTTAAATGTTTTAAAAGATATGTTAATTGAAATACTTTAAAAAGTGAAGCCCAGAACTGGATGCCATGACTATTTCTATTATACTAAAACTAGTTTTCTCTGGCCTCTCAAAGGTTCTCTCAGTGTTTTTCTGCATTGTTCTTGTATGTGGCCACCCCTTCCAATCTTATCTCTCTTAGTCCTCCTTTATTGTCTTCACAGACAAATAGTGGTTAGACAGCTCTGTATGTTTTTATCTTGAGTTGCTGAGAGGAAGGAAACTACAGATGTTGAAGAATAAATTACTATTTCTATTACAAGTAATGCAGCACTTACTGTGGATTTGGAGATGAACCAGCCAGAATTTCCTTCCAGGAAGGACTCCCTGATTGTCTATGGGAATGTAGACTTGGACAGCCTACAGCTGTCACTTCCTTCAGGGTTGAACTATGTTTCAGATAAGAGCGTCATCCATACCATTTAGAAAGCAGTCATGCCCAGTGGCTGAACAAAGCAAGTTATGAAGCAATTTGGATACAATGTAGGACATTCTGGCATCAAATATTTGCTATGAAATTTCCTGCTGGCTTAGTCTAGACACTGTTGGAATTACAGTGAAGTCGATTGCTTCATCTGCTGATCTTGGCTCCTCCTTCTTTCCATAAATGTGAGTCCATCACAAACACTTGTTTCAACATTGACTTCCTGAGAATTCAACTTGTGATAGTGCTGAAGTGAACTGAACTGAACTGAACTGACATCTTTTTTCAGAACACATCACCCACAGGGCAAACAGAATAGTCAAATGGCTCTGTAAGTAACAACATCCATTCTTCATAGTATCTTGTTCTATACCTAATAGGCAGGAACACCCAAATATAATGGCCTTCATAGTAACCAAAACCTTCCAACTTAAGAAGAAAAAATAGAAAATGCCCATGAATTTTTAACATGATTTTAAGATACTACAAATTATATAAATTGCCAACAAGTTGTAGGGATAGAGTGATAAACTACAGTGTACAATTTCTACAGGGTTTGGGGCAAGCCTTTCTTTAAGGCCTTAATAACATTGCAAATCCTCCCTTTAAAGTGTTTTCTACTCACATCCAAATCTTACCCATTAAGATTCTTCTAAAATATGCACATCCAATATGCCACTGCCAGGGTCTTGACACAAGTCTAGTTACCTACTGCTATGTTAGCAGCAGTTTCAATTTGCATCCCTTCAGTCCATTCTCCACACAGTGATCCCTGAAAAACTCTAATCTGATCTTGTTTAAAAATAACCTCCAATGGCTTCCGATTGCCATTTAAAATAGTATCCAATCTCCTTTCAATGGCCTATCAAGTCCCGCATGATGTCACTTTAGTCATCATTTACCTTCTTCAAACATTCCAACCACACTGGTCTTTCTTGTTCTCAAGTAAACCATGTCCATACAGCCTCCAGGCTTTCCCACTGATTACCTGCTTCTTTTCTCTGATTACCTGCTTAGTTTCTTCCCAGTCTTCAGCTCTAGCAACGTATTGCATCCTCAGAGTGACCCAATCAAATCTTTCTAAGTGTTACAGTTGGAATCTTACATGTATCGAAAAAGTCTCATTATGTTGAAGCCTTTTATGACCAGCTATGAGGAATTAATTGGATCATGAAGTCTGTAAATTCATCGAGTGGATTAATCTATTGATGAGTTCATTAGCTGAATGCACTGTTAGGAGGTGAGGCTTTGCTGGAGAAAACAGATCACTGTAGGTATGACTTTGAAGGGTATGTCTTGTTCCTAGCCACTTCCTCTCTGCTCTTTCCCTCTCTGCTTCCTGGCTACCAGGAGGCAAGCAGCTTTCCTCTACCACACCCGCCTGCCATGATGTTTCTGCTGCCCTACAGGCCCAGAAGCAACAGATCCAAGTGACCGTGGACTAAAACCTCTGCAAATCACAAGCCATAAATCTCTCCTTCTTTAAGTTAATTTTCTCAAGTTTGGTCACAGTGAGAGAAACCTGACTAAATCAATAGAGGACAGCCTCAAATTTCTCTCAGCCTATTCTTGTCCATGATAATTTGTATCACTCTTCCCATTTGCATGTTTAGTTATTTAAAGTCTGTCTCCTCCAAGAAACACGCTTACCATGTCTTGTTTCTAATTATATCCCCAGGGCCTACACAGCATATAGTAGAAACTTAATTAATTTTATTTAAGGAAATTAATAAAAGGTAACTAGAGGTAGCTGAATGTCCTGTAGATACCCCGAAGAATGGCACCAACAAATCCTAAGTTCATAATGGTGCCTCTTTCTCCTTACCATAACCTTTCAATTTCTTATAATTTACTTTGACAGTATAGCATTCAGGCAACTGTGGCCAATTTAAACACCATCAGAACCTAGCAGGGAAATTAAATGAGAAAACTGACAAGAGCAAGACCCAGAAAACAGTCGAGAAGCATAGAAAACTGAAGAGGATTCCATGCCCAATGAGAATTAAATGTTTTCATTTTATAATACAAATACCAGACATATAAAACAAGTCTCTGGAAATAATGTAGGTTGATTTGCTAGCTCTGGCCTACTATACCTCAGCTGTTGTCTACATTTAATTTCTCCACCCATAGCTTTTTTAAAAATTTACTTCATTGGTACATTTTAGATATACACAATGATCACATTCATCATAGGGGGTTTGTACCTGTACATAATATATCTTGATCTCCACCCATAGTTTAATGTCTAAGTGTACCATTTATTTAATAAGAGACCTCACCAGTCCTCTGACTGCCTCAGTTTAATATTTCCTCAATGGAGAGCGCTGTATTTTTAGATTTAGAAGTTATTTTTTCAAGATTCAGGATCTGAAACAAAATGAGGTTTCCCTTTGGGCTACCTTGGTTTAAGCCTGTTTAACCCTGAATAATTTGCAATTCTGGGTTTTCAAAAGAAATCCTACTACCCACACAATGTTTCTCAGTGTAAAATTTTTAATTATAACCCTACAAATCTTACACTCCAATGCATTCTAGAAATCAAAGTTGTAACCAAGAAGGAATCTGTCTTCATGAAGTTGAAACCTAGTTTTATTTCAGCTATATCAAAGACCAAGTGGAAACTCTTCTTGATCTTTGTATTGAATCTTTAGATATAGATTATAATTAATACTTACCATTCAAGAATATTGAAGAACTCAAAACTAAGGAATCATTAAGTTGCAGTATTATAAAACTTCGAATTGTAATGCTTCTTATATCACAGAATTGAATAAACATTTACATTTAGAACTTGAAAGGTTTGAAAATATTTAGTCTAGGTTCTCATCATAACATTTGAAATGACTGAGGTTCAGAAAACTAACCAAACATGGATAATTATTAGCAGAATTATTTCAGATTACAAATCTCATATTACAATGTATAAATCTCTGAATAAAAAGGCTTATTTCATTGTCACTATGGGGGCCAAATTCAAGCTAAACTGAAATCATTTGGTTCCAAGCCTTTGTCCTATTTAATGTGAACATTCATACAATTGTGCTAAAATTGTAATGTGCTTAGGTATAAACTATTGCCCTGGGCCTCACCAGGGTTTTAAATAATATAAGGCATGTGCTTTATAACACAGTTTTCAAAATCTGAAAAATTCAAAATACACTGCAGTCATGCATCTCCGATAAAGTAGTATGAAACTGTACTAAAATAAACACCTCCTGATTCCCCAACAATTGCCTGTCATCTAGACCATTTCAATTTTATGCTTACTAGTCACGTATACAGGCTGACTAGTTCTGGCTGCTGGTTAAATTCTTTGGGATGAATAACTGCTACTTAAACAGCACTTTCCATGTTAAATAATTTAAGATCATTTAGTTTTAGAAATTATTCCATATTTACATTATATAACATTTTAGAAATTGCTTCAGTATTATCAAATATTGTCTTTTGTATATAGTTAATTACTGAAAATATTTTAAATTGACATATTTTAAGAAATTTCTTAAGGTATAAGAAGAATACTTTCATATATAATGTAATGATAGCTCTTCAATGACCAGAGAGTAGAAAACATTTTAATATAAATTGTTTTATTTTTGATAAAGACTCTAAACTTTTATTAAAATAAACAAATCTAGTCTGTTTGAGGCAGATTAAAATTCAGAACTTCTCTGAAGATGAGGGAAAAATGTAGTAGACAATCATAAAATGAGACAGTGTTTTCACACTGCCAAAATTTGTACTTTTCAAAATAAATCTCTTTTAATATAGTGAGGAAGAAAAAGTTGTACGTAGGCTTAACATTGGAAAAATATATGTAGTGTCAACTTTAAACTGACACACACACACACACACAAGGATTAGCCTATTAGGTTGAGTTTTCCAAGATTCTATCAAGCCATACAGTATAAGACCAAGATAAAATATCATCAGTGTGATATCAAATTCTAACTTTTTTTATAAGAAACATCTCATGATATTTTAAATGATAGTTCAAATATTATGGCCAAAGTCTACCTTGAGTAAAAATTTATTAATATCTAAAGTTTGTTTTTAAATTCTAAGTAGAATGGTGCACATTATTTTCATTATGAAACAGTATGCACTCTAGTTTACACTAAAGTCAAACTATTGCCCTAGAAAATCGAATGGAACCAAGAGATAAATAATATGAAGTAATAAAAGTGAATTAAAATACTCCTCTACATAATGGATTTCATAATAGATTCAAACATAATGAAAAAGGAAGAAACAAAACAAAACAAAATATTTAGTGTAAGAATATTGTAGGTCTTAGGCTCTAGAGAACCACAAACAGGTATTAAAGAAATAAAACTTGAACAAAAAGAAAGAATTTTATATCTGCACATGCCAAACATTTAACTTAACAATTTCTGGGACGTAAGATTATAGTTAACTTTGATTTCTTCTTCTCACTTGAGCATAACTTCTAAGTTTTTCTTTTTTAAACAGAACAAAAACCACATCCTGAAAAGTACTAAGCTAGGAAGGTGGTTATTTTACTACATATTGGGAGAACTCTACCATCATTTCCATATTTTCACAATTACAAAAGAAAATGAATTTCACAACACCAAGAGTTCTTTAAGATGTGAACTTGTAAACATACAATGTGAAAAATGAGTATAATTCTTCACATTGAAATCAAGTTATTATAATCCTTTTCTACTAAGAGGCAGGATATATTAAAACACATTTGATAAGTTTTGTTGAATTTTAAAACATTAACATTAAAATATTCACCAGATTATTTTTAATACTCAGAGTATTAAATGTTTCAATAATATTAGTTAAAATAATGTCAGTTTGTATAGAAAACTACATGGTAAAATCAAAATTTCTGGTTCTCCTTAGCCCCAATATCCTGTTCCATTTACTCTTGGAAACCATTTTCAATGTTTTATTTTATATTCTTTCAAAGATTTCCCAAACATATCCAAGTACTTGTGGAATTTTTATACAAACTTAATGATCATATATATACTAGTTGATCATTATTTAACAACTTGAAATTTTTTCTAATCATTCTATTTCGATGCCCATGTATGTACACATATATATATATATATCTTTAACAGTTGCAAAGTAGTATATATTTACTAATTTAAGAATTATAAAAATCTGAGAAATTTTTCTCAAAACATTGTATCACAAGCCAGGCATAATAGTACACACCTGTAATCCCAGCACTCAGGAGGCTAAGCCAGGAAAATAACTGTTAGTTCAAGGCCAATTTGGGCTACATAGTGAGTTCAAAGATAGCCTGAACTACATAGCAAGACCCCGTCTCAAAAAAGAAAAAAAAAATGGTTAGTGAAAATATTGCATCCTTTACTGTAAAACAAAAGCCATAATCAGACAAAAAATATTTATAAAATCTCCACCCTTTTCATATTTACATTCATTTGCTTCTGAAGCAAATTACAAATGCATGAATACTTAACCCCTGTGAATGTCTCTATTTTTATGTCTACAATAGCTCAGAGAAGAGTTGAAATCAACCTTGCTGATCAAATGATTCAGTACAGACCTACTTGTCACACATGCTTTTCCAGTGTGGGGAGTAAATAAATAGTTAAGGCAAAGAACCTAGAATGACCCAGTTTCTGTGAGACTCTAGAGTTCCACAGAGAGTGAAAGTGACTAAAATGATTCCCTCCTCATACATCCTCAAAGATATTTTAATAATTCCAAAAGGCCAAGAGAAAAAGTATGAGTATGTACTCTAAAATTATATATTCTATATAAAATGGGAGATTTCCATACATTTTGGCAGGGCAGAAGTAATGAATTTATATAGATTTCATTAATATTGATTTATATAGATGAATTTATATAGATTTCATTAATAGTCATGGACATCCTTCCAGAATCACTGACTGATGTTTAGAGTTTTAGCAAATCAACTTGGGAAAATTAAGAAATTATGCATTTTAAAATTTTTATCCCTTAATTTTGCCCCTAAAAATGGAACTTATAAAGAAAGGGTAATAAGCCAAGCCTACTGGCACACACTTGTAACCGCAACTGGGTGGTTGAGGCAAGAGAATTACTTAGAGTTTGAGGCCAGCTTGTGATACACAGGAACTCATAGCCAGACTGAACTTCATAACAAGACTCCATATCAGAAAACAAGAGAGAGAAAAGAGAAACAAGAGAGAGAAACAGAGAGACAGAGAGACAGAGACAGAGATAGACACAGGAAAAAAAAGACGAGGGGGGAGAGAGAGAAGTGATGAAAGTGATTCTCTATTTTGGAAAGGTTCACCGTTTATCCTTATTTAACTTAAGAGTTTAGACATGCTTAAGTGTATGATTTTGTCAGCATTCTGAGACAATTTCAAAAATGACTTTCTCATCATATAACTACTTGAAGTAAGAATTTTCCTACTTCCTCCTGGTCCTTTTACTCCTTACATTGCTGTCATTAGAAAAGTATTATGCAATTCATCCCTCTGACTCTTCTGCACAGATTTTTGTGATACCTTTTCATCTGTTTTCATTCCCTTAGCAATGATCTGACTGAGTACTTCAGAAGCCCAAATACATCACAGATCTCAGGCATATACCAAACTGTTTCTCATAGATTTTGAAAAGAAATTTCAAACTCAGCCTAGTTGACAAGGACCCAACCCTTGGTAAGCCATTATCCATATAAACTCTACACCTGAGCATTTCAAAACCATTTATAGATCCTTGAATGCACAATGTCATGAAAAGCATAATGATGGTACCCTGAAGGTGTTCACATAAGTCCTAGCCTTCAGTTCCTATAAATACAAAGCAAGGGGAGTTAAAATTGCAAAGATTTAGGCTGTTAATCAGCTCTCTATGATCCTTAATCATGATATGTTAATTTTACTAGATTAAAAAATGGCTAGCAGCTTAGAAAAGCATACTTCTGGGGGTGTTCGCCAGTTGTTTCCAGGGGTGATTGGCATGTGGGCCGGCAAACTGTGGGGAGACCATCCAAAAGGCTTGCAGCAGGTGAAATAAAAGGGAAAGAAAGAAGTCAGTATCCCCATGAGTGCATATTGGAAATCTCCATTTATAAACAGGTATATCTTGCCATATTCTGTAGGCATCAGACTCCAGTTTCTTCAGCCTTCCAATGTAGACTCACACCAGTGACTCAGAAGGCCACTGTGGATTCCCTGCCTCTGATCCTATAAGTCCACCTAATAAATTTGCTTGTATCAATATATAATTTTTTTCTTGTTACTCTAAAAAAACCAATAAATTGACCTTATAGAGAGAAAGTGTCATGGATTATCCAGGAAAACCCAAGGAAATAACAAGAGTTCTTATGGGAGAGGGCAAGAAGGTCATGGTCAGAGATGGAAATGTAATGACAGAGAAGTCAAGAAGAAAGATTTGAAGACACTAAGCTGTGTTTGAAGATGGAGGGCTGGAGTCCTGACCCAGAGAATTCAGATAACTTCCAAACATGGAAAAGGTAAAAGAAACAGATTGTTTTCTAGAGCCTTCAAAATGTAGCCCTTGTGACGCTTTGGTAGCCAGGGAGATCTATTTTGGTATCTGACCTGTATGTGTCAGTTAAGCCATTAAGTGTGTAATTCTCTGTCATGAAATGACAGCAATGAAAACCTGATATTTCTTTCATTCCCCTGCCTTCCCTACAGCTATAATAAATGCATAAAATGCCTTGCCCTAACCCATCTCTCTGGCCAATGCATACTTATTTTTCAGTCTCATCTCAAGCATTCCATTGAGACCTTTTCCTAATTAGAATAGAGACAATTGCACCTCCTTTGTTCCACTTTTATATCTTGTGTATATCCCTAGGGTTGCGCTTACTTATTTGTGCATTTATGGTTATTAAACATCTACCACATACTGGATTAAGTGTCATGGATTTTATTCAAGCTTCTACAGAGAGACCCTTCCTCACCATCTCATCTAAAGTAGCCCTTTCTACTCCCAATCACTCTTTTCTCTGAATCTAATTCTTTTCCTTCATACTACTTCTCCATGTGTGGCATAATAAACACTATATATTTATTAATTGGCTTATTAATACAACTAGGACATGTTTCATGAAAGCAAGGCCTGATCATTTTTACATCTCCAGAGTATTTATAATACTGTTGGGAATATATTAGGCACTCAATATACATTTGCTGAAAATCCCTTAAGGGATTGCATTATAGATCACAATACTGCTCCTAAATTATGGTAGTATTAGAAGCCAAACATTTTCATCTCTTCTTCCTCTATTAATCTTTTCACGAATATGAGATGAAAATTATTATCAAGAACAAACTTTGAATCAAAATGAGTGGTAGACTACTGTGTATGCAAAATGAGGAAGTGAAACATGCTCAGTTGATCTTAAAGTTTCTGAGATACTTCATGAATGTACTGAGATAGTTCTGAGATACTACAAAGTACTGAGATAGTTCATGTGTACTGGGGTTGACAGGTACCCCTAGACCAAGTATTCAGCCTCCGGTCTTAGCACACAAACTCATATGCAGAAATTTGGGCAATGTTTCCACTTATTAGAAATCTAAGTTTGAGAGTAAGGAAGAGTTTTTTTGCACAGTAGAAACAAATAATCTGGCCTCATTTCCAAAATATTACTTTTTAGTGAAAAACGCAAGCCACACAATCATATATATCAAATGATCTCTCTCTCTCTCCTTCTCTCTTTCTCTCTCTCTCTCTCTGTGTCTTTCTCTGTCAAAAAGAAGAATATACATATAGACCAAAATGAAGAAGAGTTTGCAACTGGAGATTAGTATCAGAAGAATCTTAGCTGGATCTATAATCTTTGCATTTTTTTAAAATGTAAATTTATATAATTAAGGGTAATAACTACTACAAATATTTTTATTTCTAAATTTTTGCTTCTTCCATTATAGAATTAATGAAATAACATTAGAGCCTGTAGATGATTAGCTAATGAGTTCTCTGGTAAAAATCCCAAAGTAGGATCATCTGTCACAGCCATTTCTGTATCTGTCAGACTCAAATCACTTCCTGGAGCATCTTGACCTTACTAGATTGCAACAACCATGAGCCCAGCCTGAAATATCCAGTTAGCCTCACCTTTCATTTTAAGTGCATTTATATAATTGTATACAAATATGTTCTGCCTTGTAAAAGAAAATTTTTCAGATGCCTTAACAAAATGATTAAAAACGCCGTACTTTTTCTTGTGATTAGCGATCACAAATGCATTGCTCTTTCTCTTGATTATAAGCTTATTCATTAAAAGAAACTGTTAAAGTCAAGGTCACAAGTAAGGTTATGGAGTTCAACAATTAAATGGTGTTTTGATGTGTTTTTCTCTATTACTGCTGAAAATTTTTATCATATAAAGTTTGAAAATGGGACAGATACAGCTAGATGCTATTATCCTTTTCCTCCTCCCTAACAGATCCTAATTTTGCTCAAGACTAAAATATTGTCCTTGCCAGATACCCCTGAGTCTCTAACTGCCCATGCCACACAGTTCTAGCAAATGTGACACAAACAGAGGTCTGCAGAGAATTTCAGGGCAAGGTTTGCTTTCTCATATAGGAAACCCTCCCTTCTTCTCTGCCCTTCATCCCTTCTTTCTGCCTGAAATGTAAATGTGAAACTAGATACTGGCAGGCAATCTATGACTAAGTAGTGGTTATTAGGATGAAACATATATACTAACAATCACAGAGTATAAAGGTAAAAGGAGTCCAGGGCATTCTTACCAAGATTCTGCTGGACTTGTTTGGATTTCTTGTCTCTGGTGGTTATTATGAGAAGAATAAATTCTCAAGCTTCTGCGGTCAGTTTCCATAATTTTCATCCAAACAAAATTTTAAATTGATATACGCTAGGACAATATGAAGCACCAATGAGATTTTGATGCCTCTCCATATAAAGAAGAATAAAAATTTTCTAGAAAAATATCCATCAATATAGACATAAGATAAAATACTAGAAAATATTACTGTTGCTGCTGCTCAGTAGCAGCATGAGAGAATGACATCTATCAAAACCTCTCATTTAGAAGCTCCAATGGAGTTTCATTTGCAGTTTGAACGTAGTCAAAAGAAAATAGGCCAAAAAAAAAAAAAAGAGTAGTGTAGATGTTTCTAGAAGAAAATAGAAAAAATACTCAAAAAGTTAACTACACTATCAAAAAGTAACACACACAAAATAATAAGTAATTCAAAAGAGTGTATCCAGAAGAGTTTTTATGAAGGATCAATTATATAGAAGTATTTTTTTCCTAAAATGTTACAAGTGGTTTTCAAAAACTTTTAATTAAAAATAGCAATTACACTTGTGTTATTGCTACACTATACTTAGTGCCTGGAATATTTTAAATGAATGAAACAATTTTAATAGGTAAGAAATATTATTGCATTTTGTGTTATCAATTAACTTCAAAAAAGATCTCTAGACTAGGAAGTAAAGAAATGAAAGGGAAGATTAAAGGAATTAAGATAACATCTAGAAGGAGGTAAAGAGTGAAGGAAAGGCAAAGCAGAAGAAATGAGAAAGAGGAAAATCCTCATTTACTTTCTAGTTTCTTTTTCCAGATACGTCAGGTTTGGCCCAACAAAGAGAGCCTCCTCTTTTTTTTTTTTTTTTTTTTTTTTTTTTTTTTTGTCTTTTTCCTTTTTATCGGTACCGGGGATTGAACTCACGACTGCCTGCTTGCAAGGCAGGAGCTTATGCTGCTGAGCTAAATCCCTAGTCCCCTTATCTTTTTTTTTTTTTTTTTTTTTTTTTTTTTTTTTTTGTCTAAAGCCTCCTCTTTCTCTAAAAGGGAAATTCCTACAGGAGATAAGCTGCACTGAGGTAATTAGCAGTTGGTGGTAAGAAATATACCATTTACCCTGATTCCCCCCACAATGTACCACTGTATCCCCATGAGTACAATAACCTCGTGTCCTTCAAAAATAAAAATATAACTTTATTAAAAAGCAGTCTGTGAGAATTTTCAGTAAGGAGGTGAGCATCAGGAATGAGTGGTTCTTTTCTCTCAGGAAAGAAGGTTTAATCTGAGAGGAGGCACCAAAGGGGAGGATGCTAGCACTGGCAGCCCTTCAGATCCTGGCCCCAGGCACCTTCCCCACATTCCTGATGTGAAAGTTGTGTCCTGCTTCCTTGCCTGAGTGTGCTTCCCAGGACTCAGGAGCTCATTCCGCAGCTTTTATGAGGAAGGAGGAGAGTGAACAAGAAATCTGTACATCATGCCAGGGTAGGGAAAGTTTCTGGTCTTAGCAGACAGTCGCTCCTCCTCCCGTGTGGCCAATGGTTATTTTCTAATAATTATTTATCCAGAGCCAGGGATACAGCTCAGTGGCACAGAGTCTGTCTGGCAAATGAAAGGTCCTGAGTTCAATTCCCGGTACCCAAACAATATTTACCCTCACAACCAAGACCCATGATCAGACGAAGTTCATAAGCCACCATGTGAGTTCACATCTCTGACATGTTCTGTCATGTCACTCCCCTAATATTTTCACCTTCCAACATGGACCTGCGTGTTCACAGCCCAAAGGACACCCAGCTGAGATCCTGGATAACAGGTGTAAGAACAAAAGAAAAACTGATGCTCAATCTCCTCCTATGTCATTCTAGGGAGTTCCAGTTAGGACTCATTCCATCTTGATCCTGGACCCCAGGCTTTCATCCTGGCTTTCAGATCATTGGGTGAACTATCTTCCTCAGCTCAGGTTCCCATCCAAAAACTCTAGACTCGTAAGTTGAAACCACACACATTTATTTCTCATAGCTGAGGAGACTGTAAATCCCAGGCCCAGGGGTTGCATATTTGGTGTGTGATAAAGACTCTCTCTATCTTGAGAACACAACAACCTGGCATATGTCCCCCTCACATGGCTGAGAGGGCTTTGATTTTACTTCCTCTTCCTAGAAGAGCACTAATCCCATCATGGGAGCCCCACGCTGGTGACAACTGACCCCCATTATCCCCTAAAGACTCATCTCCAAATACCCTCACATTGGGAGTTAATACTTCATATGCATTGAAGGGAACAAAAATATACAATCCATAATAGAGAACACCAATAATGAGACACAATGTAAAGCTCGAGTCACCAATGCAGTTTTCAGTGTTAATGTCTGGTGCCTACACTGGTTTCCTGAAGGCTGACAGAGCACAGGGGAGAGTGTCATACCGGGGGAAGGTGCAACAGGGGCTAGAGAGAGTGAAGTCCTGAATCAGCTGGGAATGGAAGGTGGGGTGGTAAACCCCATAATTACTTATCCTGACTAATTACAGGCCAGGACTTCATTCTTTGTCCTAGCAGTGGTCAACTGTGAGCCTGGAGGAAGACCTGAGGATAAGCATGCAGGAATGAGACCGCCCAAGCAACTCTGACCCCATGACCTACTACAAGGTGGCTGAAGAGTGAGTCAGGAGCCCTGGGCCTGGGACTGAGTTGCTGGGGAGCGTGGACTGTACAGCTGTTTCCAGTGGGGCTTGTCACCCATGTGCTGCCAGCAGGGGTGCCCACTAACAGCAGCTCAGCCCTGGATACCTTGGTCGTTAGCAGGCTGCTCCCTCTACCAGAAGGGCTGGGAGTTCTCACTCTGGAGGTCCCTGAAGCTCCAGCCTCGCTGCTCAGGTGGTTTGCTCCACCAGAGGAGGCTGTGCAAAGGGAACAAGCTCCACAAGGTGTCGTGTTTTAACCTGACGTTCCAAAAGGGGGCGGGATACAGGACAGCATGGTCAGGGAAATCAGCCTCTCAGGTGTGTCCTCAAGAACACAGCTCAGTCTTTACTCCTCTTACTCCTCTTAATCCACACCTCTCAGAGAAACAAACAAGCAGAAGACAACAATAAGGACAGCAGCAGCAGCAACAGCGACAACAACCTGCCTTCAGGAGAAGCAATCCACCCTTCTCAGCTTGGCTTCCACTTTCTGCCGACTTTTCCTGAGCCCTTGTCTCCCAGCACAGCATTCCAGGACTCAACAATCCCAGGTCAGCACCCTGGATTGGACAAGGATCCCTGGTGTCTTCTGCCACAAATCACATCCTGATCAGCTTCTGGTGGTCAGCTCTTGTGTGTGGTTCTGCACAAGGAAAGGACAATTCTGAAGGAGGGGTCACCTAAGGGCTCTGCCAGGTCATCTAGGCCTAACGTCCTTCCCTGCAGGTGATGGAGGGTGTGCCCAGAACTGTGACTTCCTGGGATCTGTACTGTCCAATAAAACTGGACCACCCCACCATGGAGAGCTACTCGTCATCTTTGCCATCAGCTCCATCTTGGTGCCACAAAGCCCAGAACTCTGCCTCCCTCTTGGCTCAGCCTGTGCCTTCCCATTCCCCAGGTTTATGGAATTTGAAATGGAAGACATGGAAGATCTAAAGCTGCTGCAGTTAATGGAGGGACTCTTGGGCCAGCCATCTCCAGCCTCACCAAGGCCAGATTCTCCAACGACCATATCCCCTGAGGTTGTTCAACAGCCAGGTAAGGTTTCCTGAGTTCCCGCTGGTTTCACAGCAGAGGTTAGATGGAGCCAAGGGAAGCTGTCATCCTACATCTGTTCACTTCTCCCTCAGGATAGAGCACTTACTCCTGCAAGCAGATCCTTCAGCACCTGGGGTGCCTGCTGCACTTGGCTTAAACTGGGTGTTGATCACTTGTGCAATCAATACCAACCAAGGTCACCATCTTTGCAAGACTTGGGGATAAGATGGGGAGAGTAACTGGCATCTCAGTGGCTCCCCATGACCTCTCATGGGACTGTCTATACTTTTCACCTCATCCAATGTCTCCTCTCACAGGTTCCAAGGTCAGCAAATGCCCACAGTCACCAGAGACCCAGCCACCTGAGGAGATCCCTCCCGAAGCTGTGAAGGAATACATGGAGATCATGGACTGGCTGGAAGAGTGTCCGCCCTTAGCCACAGGAAAACCCAATACAAACCAGAAAGAAGACAGACTGGTGCAGCAGCAGAGAGAAGACAGGATGTACCCAGATCTTCTGAGTTACTGTGATGAGCTGTGCTCCCAAGAAGATTTTGTCACCAAGGTGTGCTAGACTGGATCCCCAGTGCCTTTAGACTTCAGGAACAGCTTCCCAAGCGTTTCAAACTAAACCTGACTAATTACCTATTGAGCAGAGTGTGTGTGTGTGTGTGTGTGTGTGTGTGTGTGTGTGTGTGAGAGAGAGAGAGAGAGAGAGAGAGAGAGAGAGAGAGAGAGAGAATGAGTATATGACTAGTCGTCATGATGATTTAACAATCTCGTGTTGTGGACCAGAGTGGGATGGACATTGCTTCCTACTTCTTTGGGGCTTCCCTTTGCCTTAGAATTGCTCCTTGACAAGGACACTCATGGCCTTGTCTCCTCTTTCAGGTGGAGGCCATCATTCACCCTCAATTCCTGGCAGCTGCACTTTCTACAGATGCGAAGAGAGACATCGTGGCCATAACTCAGGCACTAGAACAGGAAGAAAGACTCAATCCTGACCAGGTAGGTGGGGGACAGGAGGAAGGCCAAGTGGACAAGGGATGGAGATAGAGCGATACCAGAAAGTCTAGGTAAGAGGGGAACAACAAGCCAGAAGGGGGAGGGGGACAAGTAGGACAGGAGAGCACGAGGGAAGAGACTGACAAGTGACTGGGACACACCAGGTAGCTGTGAGGCAAAAGGGTTACCAGGTAGGCAAGGGAGGGAAAGACCAGGTAGAATAAGGTGAGAAGAGGATCCTGCATACCAGGCACATGTGACCGCATGCATGTGATGTGTGGTTACTAGGTGAGGATGCAAATGTGAACAGGACAAAGGAAGCAGTACCTCATGAAAGCGCTGAGGGCACAGAGCTAGAAGGAAGCCAGCACGGTAGCCCACTGAACTCCAATCTCTCTAAACCCAGGACAGGTGACATGTCCAGTCCCTGCCTCCCATCTAAGTGCCCTCATCCCCACCCCTCCAGCTCTTCTCCTGACTGCTACAGAACCAGCAGTGCCATTTCCTCATCGCCTTGAAGAGGAAGAGAGCTATGGGCATGCACTAGAGCTAAAGTACACCCACTTGGACTCAGGGCTTCTGCATCTGCTGCATGCCAAGGTACAGAAAAGGACAACTACAACCCTGACCATGGATCAGTGTGGTCATCAGCCCCCTCTTACCAATGGCTCTGCAGGCCCAGAAGAGATGCAAGGCTGCAGAAGAATAGCAGCTGGATCCAAGAACCCTGCTCTCCTCTGCAGATATCACAGGCCTGCACTGAGGGCCCCCAGCCCAGCACTCCTCCCTAAGACCACAATGCTCCCTTCAGGAGCCTGGTACCCAAGGGTATACTGGGTCTCAAAAGAACCTCAGAGGCCCAGCACCCCAGACCTGACCTCCCGGGGAAGAGGCCTCAGCCCTGATATATCTCCAGCTGCCAGCTCTGAGAAGCAAGCGCTCATCAGCTCCAGAAGAAAAGATGCACTACCCAGAGCCTGCCTGTGAAGTCATTGGAGGCATGATGTGGGTCTGAACCCAGTTTGAACCTCACCATCTCAGAAGAGGAGGTATAAGAAAGAAAGCACCTAGTGGAAGAAGAAGTCCTAAAACTAGCAGGGTTAATGGACAGACTCTGAGTGCCTGTCCCCCAGGCGAGTCTTGGTGAGATTTCATCCTTGCTGTATCCTGCACCCTAAGAACCGGAAGGCCCTCCTGATTCTGTTCAGATCCAGCTGCTCTTGGGGATAGTGAAGGAGAGTGCAGCAGGAAGGAAGACACCACCCACCTGGGGGAAGAGCTACTCTTTGGGTCCATTTTTGGACAATGTGAATAAACACAGTTTTGTTGGAAAATATTCTCAGGGCTGCTGCCTCCTGTCTTGGCTTCTTGCATCTGAATTGTCTCCGGGGAGTCAGTATAGCAATCAGGGAAGAATCCAAGATGCTAGGCTTAGATGCCACTCCACTCACAAGGCCTTGCTTCAGGGGCCTTTGGTGCACACCCTGTCATTATGTGTGTGCCTTAGAAGTCCCCTTCAGCTCCGTTTGTTAGAATTGTGCCTGGAGCCTGCAGTTTTCACAGGGACCTTTCTTCTGATTCCTGAAAGAGATCAGACAGCAAGGCTAGTGGGACCCTCAGTTCTGCCAGGGCCTTCTTGAGCAGGTTGTGTGACCAGAGAACTAGGTGAGGCTTTCACAGGCTAAAGCCACTGTATCTTGGGAAAACTTCACCTAACAAACACCAGCAAAGCACACATGCTGCTGCAGATTAATAAAAATGCTTTACTTTCTGATAGCCAGCAGACTCTCTTTGGGGACGCTCTTTTGGAGCTGTACCTTTATTCCAACTCAGAGTTACGGGTCCCCTCTGGCCTTTGTGCAATGAGAAGGATTGATGAGAATTCCCTCATTTCTGGGACCTTGACCAGACTGACCTATCCTGGTGGCCAAGCAGCTGAAATACCGCCCATCCTTCACATCATAAATGTTTTTGCTTCAGATGATTTTTAAAGAATAGTCAGTGGTCGTGAACTTATGGCAAACGTGTTTTGTTTTTCTTTTAAGACAAGATGTTAGTGTATGAGTTGTTTTTTTCTAAATTAAAATCTCACTGCTTGGGCTTACTTAGGTGTATTATTGGCACCTTGCAATAAATAAGTAGGTTTTGGGTTGCAGTTTGGCATTTGTTTCTGAAAGCTTTGCCTTCATTAGTCTATAACATTTACTTAACATACATTGCCCTATTTAAACATTACAATACTGTAAGGGGTTTGTACAATTTACACTCACCACTACATTCATAGAATTCTCAGTTCTCTGTAACATTTTCATCACCTCAAAAAGGAATCACCCACCATTCCCAACTCTTCATCTTTTGTGCTAATCAATAAGTGCTAATTTATTTTCACTCCCCATATTTTCCCAAATCACTCTGCACCAAGTCTAGTCTCTTCTATTCATTTCATCATGTAGAAGAAGAGTGTACATTCAAACCTATCATCCATCATTAAAATATGCAGCCTCAATGATCACGATTTAATGACATTTATTTTGTTTTGTGTATCCCACACAGTGTTCTTAAATGAAACTAGTACTTCTGTTTATTAATTTTTAAGCTTCCCAGCTGGTCTTTTACTTTCTGGGGACTCTCCTTCCTCAACCTTCCACATGGCTGGGATTACAGGCATGCATCACCAAACCTGGCTCAGACTGGCATTTTAAATGAAAAAGTATGCGATTGATAAATATAAACCCGACCAATACAGTTTGTTGCCACTGTTTTGATTCATTTTCAGACACCAGCAGTTGTGTCCCCATTGCTTTTACACCTGTAGTGCAGATATCAACACAATTATTCCAGGACAAGTCACAACATACAAGAAAGTTAAGTACTACTTGAATATCTCAGCACCATTCTGTCTGTGGGCAAGCATCAAAATCTCCTTTGATGACTATGTGATGCTGATACCAGCATCTGGCAAGGTCTTTTTTCTAGAATGTATCAAGAACTCTGAAAACTCCTTACCAAAATGACATTCCACTTCAAAAATGGGCAGAGAGATTAAGATACATTTGCCAAAGAGGACACACATCTGGCAAATAAGCCATGAAAGATAACAAAACACTAATAGCCAAAGACAAAATGCAAATGCAAAATGCAAACTCAATGAAAATTACCATTCATCAATTTAAACAGCTTAAGTCCAAACAGGTGACACTACCAATCCTGATAAAGATGTCACAAAACTAGATTTGTCATTCATGTCTGATAAAAATGTAAAATGGTGAAATCACTTTGCAAATAGTTTGGATCCAGTATTAACCTGACATCCAAACCAGACAAAGATAGAAGAATAAGAAACTACAGACTAATGTACCTTATCAACATTGATGCAAACCTACTCAACAAAATACTATCTAACTCAATTCAGCAACACCTTACAAAGATTATTCTCCAGAAACCAGGATTTGTTACATTAGTAACTTATACTGAGATTTCAAAGCAACAGCATGTTGTTCTCTTGCCAGGAAGAGTGAATAAAACTTAATTTTATGAACAATACTAATCAAAGGGTCAGCAGTCTTCCCCAAACAGGTCATACTGCTGTGATACTCTCAAATATATATTCTGGTTTTCCTCCCTGTTTCCAGTTACACAGCTCCTAGAAACCAGGGAATCTTAAGGGTGACTCCAGTGTCTTCTGTACATAAAGGAGAAGACTGGCGGCTGGGGCGTACTAACTTCACACTGTGTTCTAGTCCTGGAAAACAGAAGGCAGAATTTCTGGATTGAAACTTTTTGCCCCACCTCACAGCTTTCCATAGGGGATGGGGGCAAAGGTTAGTGATGACCCATGACTCATGGTGTAATTAAGCGTGCCTGCATAATGAAACCTCCCTAAAAACCTAGCAGAGCAGAGTTTGGACGGGTTCCAGCTTGTCTAATACCAGGAGATGCCTGCAGAGTGGTGTGGCATGAAAGCCCTGTGTCTGCTCCTAGTGCCTTGCCTTTTGCATCTCCTTCTGGATATTTGTATCTTTTAAAACATCTCTTAAACAAGTAAATGTGTTTCCCTGAGTTCTAGGAACCACTCCATCAAAGAGGGTCATAGAAAACCAAAATAGTTTACTTTCAGCTATGTTCAGGTAGCATCAGAACTGAAGTAGAGGATACCCAGATGGGGCCCAGTGTGCCAAAAAGCTTGGTTTAAAAGACGACCTTCACACCCTTTCCCAATTTTTATGACCAGAAGAGCTCTACGTGGTCTTCATCTTAACTACAGAACAGTAAAAAACAATTACCTCATAGCCTCTCATGTTAAATATCTAAAGATAGGCCAACTAGAATCTACAGAGTACTTACTTGTCTTTCGCCCCACTCCATATAATGGAAAAAAAGACAAAAAGAGAGGGGGGAGCCCAGGGGACAGGAGAGGAGGGGAGGTCCAAGCCGGCTGACAAGAGAAGGAATCACTGAAGCTACAGGTACTCTGCAGTGGGGGAGGGTATTACACCCTGAAGCAGAAAACTAAACAGAAAGTCGATACGTGCAGATCAAACCTAACATCTGAATCACTGAAGAGGGGAAGCCTAACCATCACAGCTCGTCCACACTGCTCCGCCCCAGGCCCTCCAGGAAGCAGCCCTGAGAGCATTCCCAATAATAGCCTGCTGGTGGAGAGCTACACAGAGGCTGCAGAGGATACACAGCCGGTTCAAACTTTGCACACACCACTTCTGTTATCACCTCTACTCCAAACACTAAGGAATGCTGCAACCCTGCGGCATGCTCGTCAAAGCTCACGGAGGATAAGGGAGAACCATCCCCAAGCAGAGAGCAGAGAAACAAGAAACAGGGTCTAGGGATTCCCAATGTACACATCCGCCGTGGCCTCTAGCGTCCTCCCTAGACCCTAGACTTTGAAATGCACATGAAACCATAGTGATCACTGAAGCCAGTGCTCCAGTGGATCCCTGTAATACTGAGGAACCCACAATCCATGCAGGACTCTGTGCTGCACCCTCACGGCTGTCTTCAATATTGTCAAAATGTCAACATCCAAATGGATTTATAAACTCTCAAATGAAGTGCCAGAAGTTGAAAACTGGCAAACTGATTTCCAAATATGTGCAGAAATACAAAAACAAAGAATAACTAAAAGAATCTTAAAGAGAGCAACACTGGAAGATTTACAATACCATAGCTGGAGACTGATTAGGAAGCTATAGAAATTAAGACTGCATTTTTAGAGCAACAGTGGGAAAGTAGACCAATGAACAGTACAAAGAGACAAGAGACAGATATATACATACATATATCATATATAAAATACTATATATATATATATATATATATATATATATATATATATCTGATTTATGACACAGAAGTCACACCGATGTGGTTTATGGCGGGAAATGTCTTCAATAAATGGTCTCAGGTCAGTCATATGGAAAAAATGATTCTTGATTCCCTCCTATTTCCCAAAATTTACAAAAGTTAACCCCAGATATATTGCAGAAACATATTTGAAAGATGAAAAAAGTGAAGTTTATTTTATTTTAAAGAGAAAACATAAAATTTCAAAACAATAAGAGAGTAACAATAGTTAATACATTGCATATTGTTACCTTAATATTAGTTACTCAGAGCACAAGGTACAGGCATTTAATTGTCCAAACAACATTAGTGTAAACTTTTTCAACAAACTAGGAGAAATTAGTATTATAACTATCTTAACTATTTTTATATATTTTTTCATGTTGCTTTTCCCTTCCTTCTTTTTTCCGTTCTTCATTCCAGTTTCTCTTTAATTAGAAAATTCTTCCCATTTTACAAAATCTATTGTAAATTTTGCGACACTTTTACTAGTTACACTTTTAGCTTTATACACTAGGGAAACAATACGATGTTTTCACATGCAAGTCTGATTTATTTCACTTATGAGTATGGTCTCTACTTGCTCTCCTTTACCTATAAGAGTCTCAAAGTTTATCCTTCTTTAAAAATCTTCATTTTTTTGTGTCCATCAACTAACAAATGGGTAAAAAAATGAAGATTTTAAAAGAAAATAAAAGATAACATATACAATGCTGGATTCAGCAAATATTTCTTTTAAAAATACTAATCATAAATGAAAATGTAGTAAGTTGGGAAATACCTGTTCATTCACAAATACCATTAAGGAAATTAAAAGGCAACACCAAAAGTGAGAAAATCAAGTTTTCAAACTAACATTTAACAAAACACTTGGATCCAGAATGTATTTTAAAATATGTATAAATCGAGAAAAAAGGCAGAAAACCCAATAGAAAACAGAAGCAGAAATCTGAATGAGGACTCTATAAAATAAAAGGATACCCGAATGTCTAATAGACGTGCTCAACTTCATTCTTTAAGCAAATCCAATCTAAAACCAAACTGCAGCACTCTTATAGGGACACTAGCTTAGCTAAAATGAAAAACTAAAACATCCACTACTGGTAAGAAAGTTCACATACTATTGGTAGGAGTATTAACTGGCATATCTTTTTTAAAATAATCACCATCAGTTCAAGTATTATGACCTAGCTATTTGATTCTGTGTCAAATAAAAATTTGCACATAGAGCATCAGAAGACATTTATAAAATTTTCATAGCAGCATTATTCCTCATAGCCCTAAATAAAAGATGACCCCAAGAGTATGGTCTGAGCGTTCCCGCCAATGTTCAAACTGAATTCCCAATAGAATCATATAGGGGAGCATCTTGGAGGAAATTACAAAGCCTTGAAGTTTTCTGCCTTAAAAGTGAAAAGAGATTGGGGCTAGGGATTTAGTTCAGTGGCATAAGCGCCTGCCTTACAAGCAGGTAGTCGTGGGTTCGATTCCCCGGTACCTATAAAAAAACAAAAAGATAAAAAAAAAATTTTTTTTAAGTGAAAAGAGATTAAAGAAGATGTGTTAGCCCTTCATGTCATAAGAGGACAAAAAAAAAAAAAAAAAAAAGTTGCCTTAGAAGCACAGAACAAGAGTTCACCAGCCCCCAATTGGTCCTGAATTTCTCAGCCTCTGAACTGTGAGCAGTAAGTTTCTGCTCATTAATCACCCAGGCTAAGATGTTTTGGTATAGGAGCTCAAATGGACAATATACCAGATATTTACTAATGGTAGAATATACTGAGACTTATTCACAAATTCACTCTTGGGCTTTTTTCTTGTTGGGGAGAGGATTGTGGGTGGAACATTTATTAGTACTAGTACCTATTTGGTTCCAAAAAATTATACTCTTAATTCTATAAAAAGGAAAGTGTGGAGAAGGAAAAGTGTGTAAAAATAACAAGCATCATTTTCTTTGAAGTATATAGTTAACTTAATTGCTCCAAAATATCTTTTATAACTGATGTCTGGTTTTAATTTTATATGATAAAGTGCCCATATCAAAAAATTTGATGACAGGGGCTCAGTTAACTTTAAAATCAAATCTGAACAGTTTAGTGATAACACAACATACCTTAAATATAAAAAGTTACCATTAAACTAATACTGTAGAAGGCAAATGACACATCCACTATCTGTAAATATAAAAATTCTAAAGCAAGATGATACAATATAGGAATGACTTTTATTTAACAAAAATGTGTATATGTATATTTAGAAATGTATATGTATATACTAAAGAAATTATTGCAAGGCTATGGATAAATATAATAGAAATAATCAAAGTGAGTTCAATTTTATTAGTTTATCACTGACATAGAAAAATTGAAAGTACAGTATGAAGAAATTTATTTTCTGAAGGAAGTTTCCATTTCAGAGTTTCTCCCTAATTCTCCACTGTTCCGAAGTATTGAAGGTATCTTTCCTATAATCACTACACAAAGAGATTTCACATCAATAATATTACTATTAATTCATTCTCAGATGTCATTCAAGTTTTGCTATGTCTACCAATAAGGTCTTTTATAGTAAAAAAAACTGCATTTCAAAATCAAACACTGCATGTGGTTGTCATATGTTTTTAGTCTCCATTAGTCTGGAACTACTATTCAGTCTGTCTTTGACTTTCATAGTCCTGACACTGAGAATTATCTGGCATTGTTTTTTATATCGTGTCTTCCAGTTTTTGTTTGTGTGGCATTTCTTGTATGCTTAACCACTTACTAGTCTATTTAAATGCAAGATGAACAAAAATTGCACATTTTTGCTAATTTGTAAGATAATGTAACAGGAATGTTCAAATAATAATTTTATTAACTTTATTCAATACAAGAATTGACTGATTTAAATGACACCTCAGGAGAGTCACTGTGTAAACAAACATGCTGCCTATGTAATGCTGGTAAGTGATTATACCAGGTTATACATCTGTGGCAGAAATACTATGGAAATGATGTACTCTTCTGATTACATCAACCTGGATTCCATTCATCCATTAATGGTGATATTAACTTTGAATCTTTAATTAAAGCAGTGCTATGATTGATACACTGTGTCAACTTGAGCAGTTTAAAAGTTTAATCAAGAGACTCAGCAGGGATTCAGGGTTCTTTGTAAATATCCTCATCCTGTGCAAGAAGGCAGAGAGATTTTGTGAGTGCTACACTAGCTCTAGAGGGAAGGGAGGGAAAAGGTTTGCTCTGCCCACTTTTTTGCTCTGGCTGCTTTTGCTAGTTGCTGCCTTGAAGTGTTGCCCTGGTGCCATGACACTCTGTCCTAGAGCCAATTGATTATGGAATGAAACCTCTACAAACTGTAAGCTAAATAAACCTTTCCTTCGTTAATTTTGGGTGTCGGATATTTTGTCTCAGCAATGAGAGAAAAGTAACTAAGACAAGCATTGTCTACCTAGTTTTCCATAGTAAAATTACTTTTTTCCAATTATAGATAACACTTTTGTTAAGTATTTTGAAACTAATGAGATTAAATTACCTACTAAACATAATTTATGCATTTTTATAATCTACATAGGTTAATTTATTCAATAAGTTACAATGTTACTCTAATTCTTTTGTTGCTCATATCACCCCAAATTTGGTCAAGGGAAACTCCTTCAAGCTGACTTCTAGCTCTTATGTTGGGTAAAAAAGATACCAGTTTATTAACTCACACTTTGGGATCACAAATCTGGCATGGCATGAGGTTCTTCACTCAGAGTATGACAAGGCTGAAATCCAGGGACAGCCAAATGGGGTTCTTTTCCAGAGACTTAAAGGAAAACCCATTTACAAGTTTATTCTTGTTGTCAGTCAAATTCAGCTACTTGAAGACACAGTGCTGTATCTTGTTTATTGTTGACCAGGACCTGCTGTCAGTGACTACACTTTGTTTACATTTATTGTCATCTAGGTCTCTCCTTCTGCAAGGCCAGCCATTTATTTTCACTCTATTGTCAACTGCCTGTCCTGCTTAGAATCTCTTGATTACACTGTGGGCTTCTGGACTCAGATTTAAAAGATATGTATGATAAGATCAAGGACTCTTGAATAACCTCACATCTTAAGGTCAACCATCAGAAATATTAGTTACATCTCCAAATCTCTTTTTGTCATGCAATGTAACACAGTCATTAGAGCTCAATTTACATTCAATTTACATTCAAGGTGTTATACAAGGTGTGTACACTAGAGGGCAGGGAACTGTGACGTGGGGGTCATTTTAAAATTTTGCCCATTACGTATGTAAAGTACCAGAATAATACCTGGCACATATAAGAACTATGCATGTATTAACTATTACTGTTATTTGACAAATTCACAGAAACTGTAAATAACAATGTTATAGTAATGACAAGATTATGGTGTAATAACAATCAATTAATAACAAAAAAGAAACCCATTGAATCTTTTGGCAGTCTATTAGAAATACGTGTTGAAGGTTCAGTGCTTCCATTTCTAGGAATTCATCATAATGATATAATAGAGGTAGGTATACAAAGATATGAAAAAAGATATTAACTATGGTGTAATTTATAATAAATACTTTTTAAAGACCCAAGAATCTCTTTTAAGGAGATTGGTTAAATAATATGGCATAAGTATTCAATGGAATATTACAAAGCCTTAAAAACAAACTACAAACCAAAAATACTTAGTTTGAAAAACAGTGACTGAAGATAGACATTCTAATGTTACAAACGAAGTAAAAGAACTACCTAACTGCTCACCTTATCCAAGTTTTGTGTAAACGCTGAGTGGATAACATCTTTCCTTTTTTGTGCTACCCTTCAGTCAAGCTCCTAAGGTATATAAAGAGAGTTTTTCACATTGCCATAGATCAAACAGTCTCTGGCAACGTTTTTAGAGAGCATTATCACCTCCACAGCCTTATGACAAGGTGGGGTGATTTGAAAAGGAAGGGAACATAACCTGTCACCATCTGTCTGGTCATGCCCATCTGCCAAAAAGAGGGCATCCAAAAAATAAATAAATAAATAAAGGCTTTTGCATTTGTCCCCTTGGCTTTCTGTGCTGCAGCTTCATCCAAAGAACTTTGCTCCTTATAGACAAATAGTATGCTCAGGATCTTCGCTCCTAGTGCATTGCCCTTTTGAGTGTTTAAATTACACTCATTTAAAACTTTCAAGTATACAGCCTTCATTTTGGTTTAGCTACAATATAAGGCAGCCCACTGGGCACAAAATATGTATTAATGGGAAAAAGAAAAGAAACAATAGTGATCATCAAGAAAGCAGCTAGAGTGTGCATTATAATACTACAAATGGGCGGCCAGTAGTCCTATTTTATAGTCAAGAAAACTAAAGCTCACTGGAGTGAAATAACTTGTTTAAAGATGCATATTTAGGAAATGTCGAAATCAGGTTTTGAAACAACTGGCTTCACCCTCTCACCATACTGATGATGGCTGACTATACCATACTTGCATTTCTTTTAAAAACTCCCCAGGAAATGTTAATGATTGGCCTACTTTTCAGACTTCCTGTCATACACATCACTGCATTCCTAGACATGAAGGCAAATTAATCATATGCAATATGGTTGCAGCACAGATTAATTTTTCTCCTAAACTTTTTTTCAGCTCCAGCCTCCCAGAACTCAAATTTGAAGTTAACACATATATTTTTAAATGGGAGATCCATTTAAATGTTCAAGTTGAACCACAAGTTTGGGCTGAACATTTTTTCCTGTTGCTCTCTCAAGCCACAGAGAGATATTCTAAATTCTGTAATCTTTGGAGTTATCAACTCTCCTAACATGTAGGCTAATTTCTTTTATCTCTTACTATTCTCTCACAATCTTTATAGAAATCAATACACCCCTAAAGTCAACAAATTGTCCATTTTCTTTTTTTAGGGATGTCTACCCACTCATTTCTCCCACTTTCCCACATCTTTTACCTTTTCTTATATTTACAGAATATTCAGTGTGAATTCACCTTTATGCATCTTTAATTTCCACTCATCTTTCGCTCCAATAATCTCCATGCTTATCTTTCTTTTTGCCAACCAATCTTTGCTCAGCCTCAGCCATATCCCAGCCATGTTGAAAGTGTCTTTACAAAGGAAAACAAAATTATATGTGGGATATAGGGTTCTGTGTCCTTTTGAAATCATTGTTGTAATACTTCCTTATTTCCTGGTACTATATAACTTCCCAGGTTTTTCTTGTGTATTGTTGGTCTCAGTCCTGGATCAGTTATTTTTTCAAGGAATTTAGATTCCTTGGAGAATGGTACTTAAGGACAGGCTCCAAGAGACAGATGAGCTCATGGATAATGGGCTGACTTTTCCTATTCCATCCACTAAGCAGTACTAGGAGACACACACACACACACACACACACACACATTAGTATCTACAAATGCAGACTGACATCTCCAACTGGAAAACAGCAGTTTAGTGTTCATTCTAGTTATTTTTTCCTTTCTACATTTTTAACTCCTTTCTTTAACAGCAAGAAACCCAACTCCCTTTACCCTCATTCTTTTATTTGATCAACCCCCTACATGTAACCAATGTCCCATCTCTGATCCCATCTCCTTCTCCCTTTGAGATCAAACAACCCATAGCATGTGCCACCCTATCTCCACGCACATAAGATTCAAATTTCATGGTAGATTAGACTCTTTCCTCATTCTGACTCTCCATGCTGGTCCCTGCCCAACTACATAAACACATTACCCTCTCCATTTGAGTTTCAAAAACCCCAAACCATGCTGCTAGTTTGTGTTACTGCTTTCTTGCCCTTTGGACACTGACATACTGCTCCAGATCATTCTATATGCAGTGCTCCCCAACTCACTCACTTACATTCTGACACTCATACCAAGCTCCCCCTGCACATGGGTGCTGTCCTCACCCTGGTTTGTTTCTGCAACCAGTGTAAGTCAGCTTTCCTTGAGGAATACCCGCCTTTCCATCTGGGGACCCCAGCTGGGTAACCACAGCTCTCTCTTCCATTCAGAGTAAAGCTCAGCTTTCTTCTTTCCCCATCTAATGAGTTAGGACTTATTGTCAGAGAAAGGTAGGAAATGAAGGTGATTGGTAAAGGAAACCCCCTTTCCTCATAATAATGTGCTTCAAGCAAGATTCTCTACTTTGTGGTTATTAGGATTTATTTTCTAGTGACAACTCCAAGGATGTTTGATAGTCAAATTAATTCCTTCTCTAAATAGTCACACTATTAGGAGTCAGTCAACATTTTTTGAAGTCCTTTTATTCTAGGAAATTAAAATATTCATTAAATTAGAAAAAAGCAATTACTTTTTAACTTACCATAAATATGGGTAAACCAATGGCAAAGGAAGAGAACAATATCCATTATGCCTATCAGGCAGGGAAAATTATCGAATTTAAAGCATGTGAGTTAAAAAATCCAGCCTGAGCAAGTTTCTTAGCTTCTTTCTTTCTTTCTTTACTTTTTCTTTTTCTTTCTTTCTTTTTTTTTTTTTTTCCTTTTCTTTTTTGCACTAGGTGGCCAGGCCAGGACTTCAGGCGTGCTAAGCAAATGCTCCACCACTACACTATCCCCAGCCCTCTTTTATGCCTAGTGTTTTTTTTTTTTTTACAATTTTATTTTATTATTACTTTTTTAGCAGTGCTGGGGATGAAATTCAAGATCTTCTCATATATGCTAGGCAAGTACTCTACTATTGAACTACATTTTCTATCTTTAAAATAAAAAGTGATACCAGTGTTAGCATTTTTGAAAATTATAGCAAAAAATAAACAAAAATTTCTCAACGTCTGGTGTCAAAAATATTAAAATGTTAGTTACTCATATTTTTTGAAGAATAGTCATAGATGCTTAGAAACATGCTAGAGGCTCTGCAATTATAAACCTTGAGTTTAGGATAATATAATAAAATATGGACAGTGTCACCAAGGTGGTCATCTGACACTATGTTGTAAATCCATGGGAGCAAAAATAAATCTGAAAATTACATGGATAGATTTAGAGTAAATATTTATACTCTTCCTTAAATATCACATCTGAGATATACACAAAGTGTTTAAATTTTCATAGAGTATTTATGAATCTCTTGTCTTAACTTGTGTGAGAAACAATTCCATCTACCATAATACTTTTTCATTCTTTCTATAATTTGAGGAAATATAAACAAAGACTAAGAAGTCCCTTAAAGAATTTGATTTTAGCCAGATCTTCTTTAAGAAGAACCTAGAAAAACAAAAAATAGAAAGTTTACAAATGACAGAATTCATGCTAATTCAGAACATGAAAGCAGTGTCATAAGTTGATCTGATCCTAAGTCAACCTTAACTATCAACGCACATTCTCATCTTAAAAAGTCAGGTCAAGTTGAGCATGGTGGCACATGCCTGTAATCCTAGCACTCAGGAGTCTGAGGCAGGAGGATCACTTAGAGTTTGAAACCAGCCTGGACTACATAGTAAGTCCAGGACCAACCTGCTACATAGCAAAACACTGCCTCAACAACATCCCCTTGCCAAAAAAAAAAGCACTTGAGTTGGATAACTCAGTGGTAGAACATCTACTAGTATGTGTGAGATCCTGGTTTCCATACCCAGCATCAAAGGGGGAAAAAAGCCCTTAATGCTGTCCCCATAAACTAAAGTAAAACTTCATTTTCCTTCATTTTAAAATGATTTGACCATAAAGTTACATAAAGAATGCTCAGTAGGGTCACAGCCTTATTTTTTATGTTCTGTTTTCTTTTATTAGAATTTATCCTGCTTTCTGGTTTTCTTTGTAATTATTTTCTCAAGATTCAAAGGTTATTTCTAAGTTGGGCATGGTTACATGTGCTGGCTATAGTGCCAGCTATTCTTTGAGGGCTGAGGCAGGAGAATCACTTGAGCCCAGGAGCTCAGGGCACCCTTGACAACATAGCAAGATCTCATTTCACTAAATAAATAAGTAAATGAAGAAAGAAAGTATTACCAGAACAAGCTTCTCACGTTTCCTAATTCAGCACAAAAGTTTCAGTGGAACAGCAAAGGTGAAATGGACTGGCACTTTTTGTGGTCATAATGAAAGGTTATGATTAACCTGCCTCAGTCATTGCTGTGGCAAGTGGGTGACTAAGAGTCTTAAGCATTGTGCAGAAAGAGAAAGACTGAATCAATCATTCCTATGCCTCAATGTGCATGCACCTTTGTACTGATCAAGGTTATTTCGTAGCACTTCTTGTAAAGAGAATTCAAGGTGTCCGACAGGTGAAGGTGTCCCACTTTATGAGAAGTTATTTTAAGAACATCTACTCTATTTACATGCTTGGGACTACAGGATCCATCAAATAACTGTCTTGTGTCCTTAAGTGAAAACCTTTTAAAAACATAAGGAAGATTTAAAACATCTGCAGTTAATATAACCTTAAAACCTATACACAGTGTGGACCGGTTCCTCTCAGACAGAAAGCGGCAGTGAGATTCTCTGGGCAGGAGCATTCACTCAACACCATGGAATAGAAGGGCCAAAAGGCCCGTCTCTCCCAAAGATGTGGCTTAGGGTCACACAGGCCTGGCAGAGAGCTGAGAAGGGAAGACTTAGCGAGGAGTCCAAGTTCAAATCTGAGGAGGAACAAATTGGGATAAAACTAGGAGGGTAACAAGAGCAGTGGGGTTGCAATTTAATGACTCGGTGCAGAAACTTTGCAAACCCTTTTTAACTACCAAACTCTTGTAAACAAAATTCCTTCCCCAAGATTTAAACCTGAAGCTAAAAAAACTTGGAGTCAGGCTTTATCCAGTGGCTGAAGTTCTGAGACATAAAGCTTCACAGCTGTCATGAGCTACATTTCCTACTCACAAATTGATTTGTGTTGAGCCTAAAGCCGACATGCTGAGACAGAGGTGGGGCTTTCACTAAGACTCAGGCTAAATCCTGCCTTTTCTTTGGCTCCCTTTGTTCCACCTCTTTGATGTCCCTGACCTAACAATTTTTTTCCTTTTGCTTAAACTAGATTGTACTGTAGCAAAGAATCCTCATAAATACAATCAGGCAACGTAAACGTTTTGGCAGGAAGTAATTTATACTTACAGCACCTCTCCACATCTCCATAGAACACCAAGGCTTTCCAGCTTAGAACTTGAAAACCATTGCCCCAAGAAGTAATTTTTATTTAAGACATGACTTTATAGGTAGGCAGGGACATAATATATGGCTTGTGTCAATAGTGAATTAACACACCATTCATTCATCTGAGAAATATTTATTAGCTTGCTATAGCTCATCTGAGAAATATTTATTAGCTTCCTATTATCTACCACTATAATTTAATCTATTATTAATATCTATTATTTACAGCAGTAGATGCTAGAGACATGTTCCCTTGCTACATGGAACCTACCATCCCATCTCCTCTTGTACTGTAGGCCAGTGAATTACGGGAAGGCAAGTTCTACTGATTACTGATGGTTACTATTCTGTCACAGTTATACAATCAAAAATGTTTGTGCTCAAAATGGATAGTCTATATTTATCATGAGCATTTAATTTAAAAGATCAACATGATTTATAAAATGCCTACATTCTAGTCTTAAAACATATTAGATCAGCTCATAACTACCATAAAATCTTAGAGAACATTTAATCAAGATGACATGAATGGATTAAACTTTTACTAGCCAAATTAATGAGGCTTTACCTTATACTAGTAGTTTCTGGAATTGTTTTGATTTTCTAAAAAGTTATGGAAGTGATATCCTTCTTTCTTTCTGAAAGCGCAAGTTTATTCCTGGACCATCTTGTCGGTTTTTTTCAGCATTTAATATTATTTATAAATAAAAATGACTGAATGATTGCCTGTGTGAGGAACCCAGAACTTCTAAGCATAACCTTTAAACTGTAAAACGATTGAGTCCTAAAGTGAAATTTTTGATGCAACATCATAATATACACTTGAAAAATTCTTTGTTACATATGTTAATGAATGAGGCCTGGACTTGTAGTGTAATATAAAGTTGTCATCATTTGTTAGAAAATACTTTTGGGACTGTGACTGCACAGAGATAAGTGCAATCATTCAGTAATTCAGCTGAGCCTTTCAGGCAGCAAGGTTTTTAAAGTAACACAGACAAAAGTGGAGGTGTGGGGGGGGAGGTAGGACCTAATGAAGATAGGAAAACAGAGTGCAGTTTAACTTGAAATAAAAAGGAGGATGACTTTAGGTTCTTCTCCATAATTGTCAATATTTCCCCTTCTCCTGAGATACAAAGTGATGATATCCCAGAGGCAGACACACTGTAGGATCATAATTCTACTGTTTACTCAGACATGAATTCATGCCCTGCATCTGAGTCATAGGCTTTCTGATGTTGCTTCTTTATCTGAAGTTTGAGATTGTACCAGGTGGAGGTTTTCAGCAGCTCTTTCCTTCCTGTATTGCTTCTTCTATTGGTTTATTTATGCATCCAATACTTATTGCCATGCTGTGTTTCAGTCATTGTGGTGGTGTTGGAGCTACAGAGATAAAAACAAAACAGCCCCAGGCACAAGGTCTTCTAAATTCATCATAGTGACTTATCAACAATTTTGTTGCATAGTTTTACCAATATATTTTAATATATTCTGCCAGTAATGGATATTAACTCCCCACAAATTACTATAAGTTACTCCTGTTGCTCTATTACTTGCCACCTCTATCTCATAGCAAAAGAAATCCTTAAGACTGGAAAGCAGTAGTTGGTGTAAATGTATATCTTAAAAGCCCTTAGTAATTATCAATCCTCCTTAAAAATAAGACATAATTAGACTGCTACTATGACTGGGCTCCCCATAATGGGCCTGGTGGCCTCTGCATATACACGGCCTCTGCATACACCTGGCTGCTGAGGATATGCTCAACAGAGATCTCGGGGAGTTGGCTCTGACTCCTTATTGCTTGCTGTGCTTGCATCACAAGTATTATCTGCAGTCGAGGGATTCTTTGCAAGAATGCATTTAATGTAGTTGTCTATATTTTGAGAGCAGTTTCAGTTTTAAAAAAACAGTTAACACATTTTGTAAATTCTTCTAATACAAGACAATAGCAACTACATAACCTTTCATGATACACTAGCATGAGACACTGTTGGGGAGGAAACCAAGACTATTCAGGAAATTGAATGGAGGTGCCAGGAAGAATTCATGCGAAAAGACAAGAAAAGCTCACTGTATTGCCTTAGGGTTAAAATAAATAGAAGTAGAAGATCTAACACTGCCTGGATTGTCCTGCACTCCACACTGAAAAATTCAGGTCTGTGGAGTGAGCCAAAGTTCGTGACTTTAAAGAAACACACATAGGGCAAACAGCCTGATTTTGCTTGGGATAGAAAACCCAGGGTTGAAGACCAAGGTAGAAAAGGGTAGACCCAGTGATGGCAATGAGTAATAGGGTGGTTTCGTCCTATGTAGAGAGAGAGAGAAGGGCTTAGAAAACACAGTATTTAAATCCATGGGCCAAAAGAACCTGATGTGTTTGGAGTAGTATGAGTAAGGTTAGGGGGCAAGTGGGAACTTTGGACACAAGCAGAGAAAAAAAAGGATCTAAAAGTAGGTTGACAGAAATCGTCTGGTTCCAGGAACACTGCTGGCTTTCACTTAGAACAGGGCAGCCAACATTAAACAGTAGGGCTGACAAGAGAACAGATCACAGAAGTGAAGTGGTTTTTTAAAGACAAATTATTGAGGAACATATCATATGAAAAGACATTGCTGAGGAACTAAATAAATGGATATTACCTTCAAGAATAACAGTGAGAGTATAGTAGTTCACCCTAAAATCCTTTGCAGTACCAGAGAGCTGAGTTAGACAAATGGGATAGGTACATGTCAGTATGTTTTCTGTTACTGTAACTAAGAGCCACCTACCGAGAAGGTTATAAAGAATACAATTTTACTTCACTCATGATTCTGGAGTCTGGGGAGTCCAAGAATACGCTGCTGTCATCAGTCCAGCATCTGCTAAGGATCTTCTTGTCAGATCATGACATGGCACAGGACAATCATCACATAGTGAGACATGGCAGTTTGTCAACTTGGTTTTAAGCCACTTTGGTGGTACGAGCCATTAATTTGTCTGTCGTGTTTTGTTTTCTTTGGTTTTGTGGTGCTGGAGATTGAATTCATGGCCTGCATGCTGAACTACATTCCCAGATCTTTTTTTTTTTTTTTTTTTGAAACAGGATCTTGATAAAGTGCCCAGTCTGAGCTTGAACTTGTGACCTCCTGCCTCAGCCTCCTAAAGTGCTGGGTTTACAGGCATGTACCAGCACACTCAGGCCTTACCTTGCTCTTACTACATCCTGACAACTAAGAAGTTTTTTATTCAGACTGCTCTAACAACAAAATTCATGTTTGTTCTCCTTCTAAAATGACGTGTTACTATAAAAAATTCAAATAGTATGTGAAAAGTCCATCATAATCTTTTCCTTAGAGACAGCCATTTGAAGGCTATTTCTTTGCTTTGTTTTCTCTTTAATAATTGATTGGGTCTGTTCCTTAATCAGAAGTTTAAAAATTAGTTTTTCAGGATTATATTTTTATTTAAAAATATAAAAGATGTTAAAAACCTATTCATAGCAAAAAAAATTCTGAATTCTTTTACCATAAGTACAAAATTAAAAGCACCATGAGTAATGGCATGGCTTTGTCAAAAAGACAGGTCATACATTTCTGTGCCCATTCTCCTGCAGCCACAGTGACCTGAGGATGACCTAAGGGTCCCATCCACGTCTCACAGTCAAATTTCTTGTCTGAATAGTAACTGCACCTCAGACTGACCTCTTCCTCTTGCCTGCTGTCCAGGAAAATTTCAATCACCTCCACTGGGGTTTGGAAGCTTGTGATCTAACTCCATGTAATGGGTGAGTGAAGGCTTCAGCAGACACTTTCCCAGGAGTATCACCATTAACACAAGAGGTTCAGTAAAAGCTAAATTTTCGGGTTGGGTGACTAACTAAAAGGGAAGAATTTCTGGGAGGATAGACATCATCTTCATGGCAGGAATCAGACTCGGTAAAACTGAATGATATGGAAAGCTGGTCCCCAGGCTCAAGTGGGTTCTAGCTTGATGCAACCATCATTAGTTGAGAAGGGTGAAAATATGTTTTAGTTCTACTATGATCAGTCTTGATTGTACTTTCTCAACCTAAAAGTTAAAGCATTTGGAAAGCCTTAAAGAACACATAGTCTTTCAAGAGAGAAAGAGCACTTTCTATCTGCCACTGAGCATTAGCCCAGAAAGCAGACTGTGGAATAGAGCAGGAGAGGATTCACTCTGAGAGGCAGAACCAACAGCAAGCCTGACCCACACTCACACTTGCGTGAAAAAAGGCAGGAGTCTGTCTCCAAGTGCACATAAAAGTATATTCCAGATAAATCAACCCAGCAAAGAGAAGTATGGCAGGGAAAAAGATAAGTCACCTAAAAACTGGAAGCTGGAAAACTTCAGAGGGGAAAAGGTAATATCTGCAAAAAGGTTCTGACTCAAAGAGGACAAGCCCAATCTGTCTGGAAATGGAGGTTGGAGCAGACTGGCTGCAAAGGGTGAATGGAGAGCAAACTGTGGAGTAGCGGAGCAGAGCAACCCAGACTTCAGCTAGAGTAGCAAAACAAGGGTCAGAAGAGAAGGATGATCTTGTAGACTGTGAGAATCCCACCATGTGTGACGGCACTCGATCTGAAATTACTTCTCCTTAGGGCTTCTAAAACGTGAAGAAATACAACTGGGCTGTGTACTTAATGTACCTAATAAGTCCCAAGGCAGGATGGGTACCAGTAGCACAACTAACATTTATCTTTCCCAAAATACTTTCACAGTTATCATTTGATCCTAGACTAGCCATATGAAGTGTTATTCTCCTATTTTACAAATAAAGAATGGAAAGACTATATCTGTTGCTTCAAGGCACAAAAGCACTTAAACATTGAGCTTCTAGAGCTCAATTTTTCTGAAATCAAATACCCTGAACTGTTCCCTGAACTATGTCCAGAAATTACACTTTATCATGTAGCTTAAATGATTCTTTAAAGAATTGTTTTCCTTATTTGCTTAAGGAAATTCTGTTTTGTTGCTCGTTTTTGCTTTTAATACCAGTCTACCTTGGCTGAATACAGAATAACGTCATGGAAAAGATGTGTGGATACCTGAACCAAGCATAGAGATCAGTATCATTGGGGTGTTAGGTAAGGGGTCACCAACAGCACCAAATTTAGATCACAATAACTTCAATTACTACCACTTATTCTAGGCCTCACTACTGAAGTTGAAGATTATGATGTAGTAACATGCCTATAAGTAATTTATAATAACATCATCCAAAATATGTTCTTTCTCTCAATGGACATATTAATTTTGTATTATTATGGTGAAATAAAGGATTAAAGTCAAGAAGAGACTCCAAGAAGTTTGCAACTCAAAGGAATATTCTCTGGAAGGACTTGGAGCTTATCTAGTTAGATAAAATAACTTTACCAAGGTCTTTCCAATTAATACTACCCTTTCAACACAGATTAAAAAGTAAAATGGACTATCTCAAACTAAGGTAATATCATTTTGTATGTAGGGGTCATGAGATTTTTGCTTTAAGATATTTTTCAGTGCCAAAAATAGAATACATCTCTAAGGCTTCCAGTCCAGGGAACAAAACAATGTGGTTTCTTCATTTTTAAATAGTCTGTTTCAAAATGAGCAAATCTTAACACTTCATCAAGCTAAGAAAAGAAATAAAAGGGAAGAATTTGTGTCTTAAGCCTGGGATTCTTCTGAAGATTCAAAAGCTGAAGTCAACTGTAAGACTGCCAAACTAAACGGAATCTATTGATTCAGTATTTTTTAATCAAACAAAACAACCACAAATCATTTTTTCTATCTTCCTGACCCAAAACCTGTGTTTCAATTACACAGAAAAAATATCTGTCAAATCCATTGATGCACAGTAGATTCATGGGACATGTTGGTATTTCATAAGACAAAAAACTAAAGATCTAGTCTATAAAATTACAAGACGAGAGCCTTTAAACAAAATGTACTCCTATACAGACAGCATATGTGTGCACACTCTATATACACACACTGTTTTCATTTCATCCACCTAAGAGAAGTACCTGCAACTCACATCAAGTATCTATTGCATCACTCATTAAAGTGTTTATTTTTAGAGTTACTGACCTTTATGTGAACTGCACAATAAAGCTCTTCACAAACCTGACAGAGAGCAGCTTTTCCAAAGGCAAACAGTGAACCACTGTCCCTAATGCACCCATCAAAGTAAACAACTAAAAATGGCATTTAGTGCAAAATTTAAAAAGCCATTGTAATACAACACTACCAATATTATTTAAAAACAAAACCACACATACACACAAAACAGTGTTGTGCGTTGGCATTTATTTTTAAAATAAAAATTACTTATTTAGCAGATGAATGGGCTGAATAAATGTGAGGCAATCAAAAGAAACTCAGTGGTTTCAGCAATTCAAGCTCTTGCCAACCTAACTTGGCCATCAGTGGGCACAGGCTGGTCCTCATGACACAGCAAATGTACAAACAGTTATTGTGTGGATCCAACAAGCTTGAATGCATGTCCCAGTTCCTCGGTAAGTACTGCATGACTTTGTGCAAGCTACTTAACTTCTCTCAGCTTCCACTGACTTTTGGAATATAATTATAAAACAAAATGGCTAATGGAAAGGTTCTACCATATGCAGTAATAAAAGAAATTACACAAAAGAACTACATATAAGGATCTTAGCACAGAATCTGGAATAGATCAAAAGCTCAATAAAAATCATTATTCACAATTCTCAATACCCTAGATATGGAACCAGTATAAATGCCCATCAATAGATGAATGGGTAAAGAAAATGGGCCATGTATACACAATGAAGTGTTATCCAACTATAAGGAATGAAATGCCATTCATAGGAAAATGAATGCAACCAAAGATCATCATGTTAAGTAAAACAAGTATGGCCTAACATGTAGAGTCTAAAACTATGCCATGAAAGTAGAAGGGAGGCTATTATTAAACAAAAAGAATAAAGAGGAGGGAGAAAAGGGTGTAAGGGAGGATAATGGGGGTAGATATAAGAAAAATAAACTATACACATTGAAACTCAATATTTTACAAAATTAATAGGCACTGATAACTGGTGAGGTGTTAAAAAGCTAACTATTTTTATCATTGAGAAATCTCATACAGCAGCCACAGCATTATTTTGTAACGCAGGGCTCTTTAGAAGTTGAAAGGGGAATTTACAGTAGCAACATAGGAGCAGGAATGGAAGAGCACCCTAATCTTAGTCTGTGCAGCATAGTCTGGTAGTGCAGAAAGCTGGGAACTAGGAACGACATTCCAATGCCAACCTGCATGAAACAAAATCGTATTGGTAAGAGAAGATGCCTAGCCACTCTTGAAGGGAAATATGACAACAAGGAGGAAGGACTCAAAGGAAACAAAAACTTTCACCTCTATAATCTGCTGATGATAGGAAACTACCAGAGGTGACTCTACCAAACTTCCTGCAGCATCCTCAATTTGAACAGAGCAAACTTGTGCAACATTATTTTACATAGGGCTGTGAAACTGTAAATTTCTAAACCTGCACTCATCATAAATCATTGGCTACTTCCTAGTGGTTCATGGTGGTGTCCTTAACATGACTTTTATTCTAGAAGTTAAGCTAATTAAAAATTCAGAAAAAATAATGTAATGGTAACCCATCATCAAATCAAAAACATACTAACCTGGACAATATTCCAGAATATTCAATTCACTAGAAAAAGCATGCTTTCCTTTCTGATGTCCTTAAATCAAACACAGAGTTTCCAACAAATTAACCAGTCTATTCTGAAAAGCACATGAAGGTAAAATCTACTAATGTGTGTGTGTGTGTGTGTTTTTAACATCTCATTGTGGTACACATACAAAAAGAAATACTAATCAGCCATTAAAAAGAATGAGAGCCATTTGCACATAGACAGACCGGAGATCACTGCATTAAGTGAAATAAGCCAGACACAGAAAGACAAGTACCACATGATCCCATTCATCTACACAGGTGGAATATTAAAAACTTAATCTGAAAAGCAGGAGTAGAATGTAGTTAGGCAAGGAGAAAGGGAGATATGGGGTAAGGCTGAACAACGGGCACTAAGTGGGATGAGAATAAGTTCTGGTGTGCTACTGTACAGTAGTGCCTACACAGAGTGATAGTGCACTAGGTGTTTCCAACATGGAAGAAAAGGTTTTGAATGCTTTCACCATAAAGACACAACAAACCAGACGTGGTGACTTATTTCTGTAGTTCCAGCTACTCAGGAAACTGAGGCAAAGAGGACTGCAGCTCAAGGCCAGCCTGAGCAACTTAGCAAGACCCTTCTCTAAATGAAAATTTTATTTTTACGGCATTTCACAGTTTATACATCACATATACCTGAACATATATTTGTACATTATGTACTCTTTTTTGGCACTTGAAACTTCCTCAAATAGGTAGAACACAAACTATTTCAAGATGTGAATTTACATGTCTAATAATATTTAAGAATTATTTTATATGAAACTGAGAGCTCCATGGATTAAGAAAGTCAGGAGATTTATACATGAGAATATGAATTGGAATGAAACATCATTCTGAGATGCTGAAGTGATTTACAGTTATTCAAATGTAGAAGGTTTGGGGTGGAGCTCAGGAACAGAGGATTGGTTCAGCATGTGCAAAATCCAAGGTTTGTTAAGCAGTGCCACAAAAAAAAAGGTAAACTTTCCAACTACAATTTGACAGAAACATATTCAGGGGAAGGCAGTTCAAGGAAATATCAAAATTATACACGCCAGATGAAAAGTGCCTGGATTTAAGTAATTGTTCTTGTGCACTGGCCAATAGCCATTGATTTTATGCATGAGATTAATCATTAAAACTATAAAATATTGTCTTGACAGCCCACATGGAAATGAAAAGACCAGACAATGGACTTGAATCCAAATAAAATTTTTAAAGGTCTGAAATATACCTCAGTAATAAAGCGAGTATCTAGCTTGGACAAGGGCATGCATCCAGTACTGATCATGGAGAGAAAGACAGAGAAACAGAGAGACAGAGAGGAAGAAATCAAGGGAGAGAGGGAAAGGAGGAAGGGAAATAACAAATGTTTGAGGAGATAGGTAAGTTTTAGATATGTTTACCCTAATTTGAGCACTCTATAATGCTTACATGTATTGAAATAACACATAGTAACTCATAAATATGCATAATTTGTGATTTTGTATGTCATTTAAAATATTTAATCTAAAATGAAAAAATAAAAGCATCTCATTAATAACTATGAAAATATTGTCAATGTGTATATAGATGATTTAACAAGTTCCCTTTGCAAAGAATTAAATTACTAACTAAAAAATGAATCAACAACAAGAAGAAAAGCATACTGTGGAGAGAATTTTAAAATTCTCCCCATTTTTTGAGAAAAAGATAAAAAAAATTTTTTATTTTCAATGAGAAATGCTGACAAAAATCTACTGACAGTGGTTCCACCCAAGACCAGGAGGAACACTGATGGAGGGGGTACACGGCTGCTCCATGCATGCTTTCTCCTTACATCATCTTAAGTTTGATCACATCAAGAATAACACACACTGAAATTAAAATCTAAATTTTGCTTATTTTAAGAAGGTAAAGATCCCTACATACTGCCCTTGCACTTGCAAACAATAATACAGAATTCAGACACAGGGAAAATACAGTACTTCTTTACCTCTTAAAAGATGGTGGGAGGAGAGAGGAAGGGAACAAGGGAATAAAAAAGAAATAAGAGGTACTAATTTCCCATGATGAATATAGTCATTATGTACTGCAAACATGAACTAAAAACTATAAACTCTACAATGGATGATGCAAGATACTCAGTAAGTCTAAATGAAGGAAATGGGCCAGACTTAATATGTCCAAATTGATACAAATAAAGGGATGGCATATTTCACATTTGATTAGCACTATTTTTTTGCCTAGATTTTCAATGAAACAGATTGGAAATATTTACAAAATATTTTCAGCTTAACTGTGTACATGAATTAAATGTGCTATATGTTTAATTAGCATTAGACATTAAAGGACAGTTTGACAAAACTGAGTTATGGTTTTAAAATTTCGCAAAAAGATTAGTGACTTTCCTTATTTAGATATTTCAGATTTAGTTGTAATAGATGCAATGGAAATTATTTATATTAGTTGTTTTTATTGAACAGTACATTTAATAGATGTGATGGTTTATAGTAAGTTATATGGGAGAATAGCTAGGATTTATGAAATATGTACATAAGTCATGTTTGAATATGATGAATTCTGGAACTCTTTCTATGATTATTTGTGAAATCATAAACACAAACTAGTTTTGGGTGTGAGAACAACCTGCTTAAAACATGTCTCCTTTGCAGATGGTTCTATGTGAAGTGACCAGATAGACCAGCATCTTCCTCCTCTTTGATCTCTCCAAGTAAAATTTGCTGCTGTGACTTTTCTCACCAGATTCACATAGAAAGAGTTCAAATCCTAGAAACAAATCACAACATTGTAGAAGCTCTGGCTTTTAAGAAACTGGGAAAGTTCTTACACAAATTCAAAGGCTCTCTTCATCTTCTCTGCTGCCTGAAACACAAGCAAAAATTCATTTCTTTGTAGCAGAGATATATTACTCAGCTCTCATTACCATAACTAAATACCTGAAGCAATCAATTTATAAAGAGAGAAGGTTTATTCCTGCATTTCTGGAGGTTCCAATCTGAGACTGAGTGACCCCTCTGCTTTGCACCTCTGATGATGACACCAGGTGGCAGGGTATGAATGGCAGAACAAACCACCTATATTGTGAGCCAGGAAATAGAGAAGAAGGTCCCACAGTTCCCTTCAAGGGCACACCATCAGTGACCTAAGGGCCTCTTAAAAATCTACAACGGCACTGAATTCCACCACTGTGGAGACCAAACTTTTGGCACATGGACAAGGAGGGAGGAATCACACATCCAAATCACAGCATTGGCTACCAAGGAGGAAAAGGGGAGGGGGAAAGGGAAGGGGAAGGGTGCCAACAGAGAATGACAGGTGCTGAAAGGCCCTGCTCTTTAGGCCAAGTCCCTGGATGGTGCACAATCTCCTCCTAACTCCAACAAGTGTCCTGTCAGCTAGTGTGAGCTCTCACGGGGTCAGAGAGGGGAGAGACAGGCCCCTTTATTTCTCTAATACTCTTCCTTTCATGGTGAGGCATAAAATACTATAACATTCACATTTAAGAAGTTATTTTAAGGTTACAGCTAGGTAGACAGATTGTACTTCCACATTCTTCTCTAATAAGAGTGCCTTCTTCCCTTAACTTCTAGGTTTCCATTTCTCAGTCCCATTTTCTCCCTTCAGCCACTCGTATTTCTTTCCTTCTATTCCTCTGACCTCATTCCAGAGACCTTGAAGAAAACAATATTCTTTGTGCATGGAATTTTGGTACCATCCTCAAATTTGGGTTGAAACAGTTCTTTGCAGCCATCTGCCACCCAAGCTGTTTGCATATCTCCCTAAATTCTCATTTCTAAAATGAGGGCGGGATCGAGGATATGTGCTACCGGCTTCCTCTGAATTCACACATTTGACTCTATCTGTCCTAGGATTTTCATTGCTGGCTTCTTGTCACCTCACCTCTTTCCCCCAAGCCCTCAAATTCTTACACTATACCTCTATCTGGAGTCACCTTATCTCAAAGCATCTCTGTACCTCTAGTAAGCCACCAACAAAATGTTTACTTTTTGCTCCTCCTATTGTTTTTTTTTTTTAAACCGGGACTTGAACTCACAATCTCATGCTTGCCAGGCAAGCACCCTGCCACTGTTTTATCCCTGGCTGCTTTTGCTCCTTCTGTAAAAATCATCCCTGAAAACTGAGCCATGTCAAAATATATGAGAAAAATTTTAGGTAAAAATTGATGCATTAAGTAAAAGAATTCCGTGAAAATATATTCATATGTTTTATTTTTCTGGAAAGAGAGCTGCTTATAGTTGTACAGAGACATTAAATTTTTGGTAGTATAACATTTGATAGGAAAAAATGTTAGGCTATCTACAAGTAGAGAACAATTAAAAATAAAGTGGGCCATGACTGAAGAATAGTTTTAAAGTGGTCCATGGCTGGAGTCCACTGTTGTAAGCCAAAGTTTGTAGAAGTCTTGCAATTATATGCAAAATTGGTTTTGTGTTATTTTCCTGGGGAGAGATTACATAGATTTCATAAACTTCTCAGAGGGAATCTGTGACCCAAATCAAGTTGATACTGAAAAAGAGTCAGTGACTAAAGTACTTTAAAAAACACTCAGTAATTGATAACATTATCTAATATTTAGTCTATTTTAAGTGCAAATATTAAAAGCTTGAAGGGTTTATTCACTATTGAGAATAAATTATTGGACCAGGTAAAATTTTCAAGCACTACACAAACCACTTCATGTATGAATGCAAAAACTTGAAGGCATTTTTTAAGTTTTATTGAAATATAATTGATATATAAGTTGTAAATAATGTGCCCAACAGAATTTTTATATTTGCATACAGTGTGAAATCATCACCACACTCATGCTCATTAGCATGTTAATTAACTCAAATAATCATTTCCTACTTTCTTTTTCTTTCTCTTTAGATCTACCTCAAATTTCACATGTACAATACAGTATTGTTAACTATGGTCATACTGTTTTACATTAGATCTTCAGAATTATTTACCCTGCACTACTGAGACGTTGTACCTTTTTATCGATCGCTTTCCTACTTTGCCCTCTCCTATTACATTATAATCACCGTTTCACTCTCTCCTTCTGTGAGCTTAACTGTTTTAGATAGCACCTAGATGTGAGTAGTAATAAATAAAAGGACTTTTTCTTAAAGATGAAAAATTCATTTTCTTCATGCATTCATCCATTGGTAAGACATTTAGGTTGTTTACATATCTTGGCTACTGTAATGTTGCAATGAACTGATTTTATTGCCAGAAGTGGGATTGATAGATCAAAAAGTAGTTCTACTTTTAATTTCCATAATAGCTATACCAACTCACATTCCCATCACCAACATACAAGGGTTCCCTTTCCTCCCCAACATGGTAAACATTTATCTTTTCACTCATTCAATATAGCTGTTCTAACATATGAAGGATAATTTATCCGTATAATTTTGATTTGCATTTCTCTAAAGTGATGTTGAACATCTTCACAAATACCTGCTGGTCATTTGTATGTCTTCTTTTGAGAAATGTCTATCAGGTCCTTTGAACTACTTTGGGGTTAGTTTTTGCTATCGCATTGCCTGGGTTCCTCATCTATTTTGGGTATTAATATATCCAGAATCCATTAATATCAAGTATATACCTTGTTAGTATTTTCTCCCTTTCATTTTGTTGTTTTCTTTATTGTTTTGGTATGCTCTCCCAAAATGCACTACCCAGGCTTAATTTAAAGAAAGCTTTCTCCCTGTTTTGTTCTAGTAGTTTTATAGTTTCAGGTATCACATGTAAATTTGTAGTCTTTTTGGAGTTGGTTTTTGCATACAGTATGAGACAAGCATCCAAATTTATGTTTTGGTATGTGCATATCCAGTTTTTCCAGTCCTGTTTATGGAAGAGACTATCTTTTCCACATTGTGTTTTTGGGCACTCTTGGAAAAGATCAGTTGACCATAAACGTATATATTTATTTCTGGGTTTTTTATTTTGTTACTGTTCTATATATCTGTTTTTATTCAAGTACTACACTATTGTTATCATTGTAACTTTATAATATATTTTAAAATCAAGAAGTGTGATGCCTCCAGATTTCTTTACTTTTGCCCGAGATTTCTTTGGCTATTTGTGGCCCTTTGTAGTTTTGCTTGAAATTTATAAACTTTATATTTCTGTTATTTAAAAAACCACTGAGAGTTTGACAGAGATTACATTGAACATGTAGACCATCATTTGATAGGCATTAATCATTAATTATTCCACTTTATGAACAAGGTCTGCCTTTCTAATTATCTATTTTGTTCAACAGTGTTTCCTAATGTTAAGTATATGAGTCTTTCATCTCTTCAGTTGTTTATTCTGATTTTTTTGTTCAAATTATAAATAAGATTGTTTTCTTGATGATTATCTTTTGGCTAGTTCAGTGTGTATGGAAACATCACTAATTTTGATTTTGAACTCTACAATATTATCAGAGTTACTTATCATTTCTAGCAGTTCTTTGCTGTGTTTGTTTGTTACGAGGTCTTTCTATATAGTACAAACTTGCCTTGAACTCACTATGTAGCCCAAGCTGGCCTCAAAATCTCAGCAATCTGCCTCAGCCTCCTGAGTCCTGGGATTACAGACATACGCCACCACCACACTTAGCTTCTCGTTGTTTTTGAATCTTTAGTATTTCTTACATATATGATGTGAAACATATATGTAAGGTGTCTGCTGACAAATCTATTGATAAACTTAAATAGTTCTCCTTTTTATTTTGGTAAAACAGGAAAAAGGATTTATTCAATGCTAGCTTTGAGAAGATGGAGAGACCCATTTGTACAGGTGTATAATAGCCAACAGAGGGAAAACACAGATAGATAATGCATATGTCCACTCTTGATTTATCAGTCCTAGCCACCTTCACCCTTAATTCATTCTTTCTTTCTTTCTTTCTTTCTTTCTTTCTTTCTTTCTTTCTTTCTTTCTTTCTTTCTTTCTTTCCTTCTTTCTTTCTTTCTTTCTCATTAAAAAACAAAAACCCGGGCTTTTTTCTCCTGCATATTCTGTCATTTTTTTTGGTCTACGAGGTGGGGTATGGTTAGTTATGTGCTCAGCAGGAGGAGGAAGTTTAAAGTAGTCCTTTTTTTAAAAAGAAGTCTTTTATTTTTAACTTTTAAAGCTCCATTTTAAAGGTACAGGTTAAAATGTCCCCCCTCGCTTTAGTCCAGCCCTTGGTCTTGAGGTTCTAGAGATACCACACCACCTGGTTGTCTGTCTAATGTTTTCTTAGGATGTAGATTTCATCAAAAGTAGCTGGAGCACAATAAAAAGGCAGCTGGATACTTGAGCCTGAAAAGGTATCACTAAAAACTGTGAAGTCAAGTATAAAAGAAAGCCAAATTCAGAAGATATCTACCTGCAAGAATCACTAGAACACCTGCAGGAAATCGCTAGAAAACCTGCTAGAATGGCTTTTGACTTTGAGGCAATGGAGTATAAGAATTGTCTTCCATATCTTTGCAAGTCTATTTAGTTTAGTAGAGTCAACAAACAGGTGACTCTTTGATGCTGAAAACATCCTCCTCTTGTCTCAGGACAACAAACATACGTATTTAAGCAAGAATGTCTCTTACAAGCCAAGAGAAATATGGCTTTTTCTGGTTACATGACTATATGCAAAAACACCAAATTGTAATTTAACAAAAACAATTTACTTTTACAGCATTTTTAAAATTTTTCTTTAAGCTTTATTTGTACATGTTTGCAGTATATAATGTTTACATTCATCATGAGGAATTGGTACATGTCCATAATACATCTTGATTTGTTTACTTACCCTTTTCCTCCACCCTCTATCCCTCTACCTCTGATTCCCTTCCCATTTACATAACATCAATAGATCTGTTTCCTGTCATCTATCTTTTATTTTGCAGTCTAAATTATTTAAACTTTGAGTTTCTCATATAAGAGAAACCATGTGATATGTAAGTCTTGTGTATGTGATTTCCAGAGGTACTTTGGTTCACAGATGTAATTTATCCCACAGTTCTGGGGAAGATGGTTGTGACTGTGTTCATATGGGGAAGAGGGCCATGGTCATATTCATCACCCGGTACGGAATTTGAAAATGGAAGCAATTTTTTGCTGAGTGCTTCTGTTCGTGAACTGAATTGCTCACAAATAGAAGCATTCATGAACCAAACTATTACTGTATTTCACTTAAAATTATTGTCTCAAGATGTATTTGTTTTTCTTCAAATGACTCAAATTTCACATTATGGAAGAGTGGTTCTCTATTTTGTACAAATCACACATTTTCTTTATCTAGTCATCTGTTTGTGGTCATGTAGACCACTTCCAAGATTTAGCTGTGTTCTTATACACATACGTATGTATGCATTACTATAAAATGATGTGAGTCTCTCTTTGGAAGATCCTGAGAAGGGAAATAGGTGGATTGTAGGCAATTTATAGTTTTAGTTTTTTGAGGAGCTACCATACTTATTGTACTAATTTACAATTCCACTGAGAATGTAAAAGGGTTCTTTCTCCCCACAGCCTTACCAGCATTCGTTATTATTTTGTTTCTTGATGATGGCTATACTTTCTACAGTAACATGGAAATTCAGTATTGCTTTAATTAACATTTCTCTAAAAGTCAGTGATATTGAGTATCTTTTCATGTAATTATTGGCTATTTATACCTCTTTGGAGAATGTCTATTCATGTCAGTTGACCGTTGCCTGATTGGATTTTTATTTTGTGGTGAGGTCTATTTTTTTTTTTTTTTTAGTTTTTATATTTTCTAAATATTAGTCTCCTTAACAGTAGATGGCAAAGTGTCTTCCTATTCTATAGGTAGTCTCTGAACTCTGTTGATTGTTTCCTTTGGGTGAAGAAGCATTCTAATATGATATAAACCCATTTGTTGATTCTTGATATTACTTCTTACACAACTGGGGTTCTATTCAAAAGTCCTTGTCTATGCCTAGGTCCTCAAGAGTCTTTTCCATTATATCTTTCAGTGGATTGTTTCCATTTTAATATTCAGATATCTGATCTTTTTATTTTATTTTAGTACATAGAGAAAGATATGAATCTAGATTTAATCTTCTGCATGTTTGTAACCAGTTTTCCCAGGACCTTTTCTTAAACGGGCTATCTTTCTTACAAAAAAAAAAATCTCTTAAAATGGATGACTCACTTTATCTTTGCTTTTAAAACTCTCTTTGTTTATGAAATTTAACAATTAATGTATAACTTGCCTAAACATAGACCTATTTATAATCAATATATTTGGATTTATTTGAGCTTCTTAGATCTAGAAAAAAAATTGCCCAGATTTTGAGTTTTCAATCATTATTTCTTTAAGTAAGATTTATGCCATGTTTTTTCTCTTCTCCTGTGATTTCCATAATTCATATATTGATTCACTTGAATGTGTTTCATAAGTCCTAAAGGTTTGGTTTATTTTTTTTTTTTCTCTGGGTGGATAATTTCAAATGACCTGTCCTCAATCTTACTAATTTTTCCTTCTGCTTGATTGAGTCTGTTGACACTCTCTATTTCATTTTTAATTTTATTCATTGTATTCTTTAGCTCAAGAACTTTTTGGGTTGTGATTTCTATTCCTGATGAAATCACTTTCTTTATATATTGTTTTCATGATTTCATTGCACTGTTGGTGTTCTCTCGTAGCTCACAGAGATTTAAAATGATGATAGTCAAATCTTAGATTGCAGTAATTTAGTCTGCAAGTGTTCTGCGAGATAAGCAATAGTTTCTAAGAAATTTTAACTTGATAAATAAGTCCTAAAATAAAAGTACTATGTCATGTTGACTGTAACACAATCACAAATAGTACCCTCCCCCCCCCCGCTTTGATAAACAAGTGCTTTGGATTATGAACAGAACGAATTATTCTCACAAACCAAGGTTTAGATTACTTAGAGATTAAATTTCTTTGGATTTGATTATGAAATATATTGTCTTCTGGGGCATCCTATTTCCCTGATTGCCATAGTCCTGTGTTAGGGTCTGTACATTTGTCTTTCATATTTTATGTCTGGCTACAGTGGGGAGAAAACTTCATTTGCAAATGGCTATGAATGCAATAACTGAGTAGGATTTGCTGTGGTGGTGAACCTAGGGGTCCACAGAGGTACTAGATCTGTGGACATTAGTGTCTTGGGGTGTCAGGGTTTGGGAGACTATAGTATCTTCAGCTATGAGGGACACAGAGACAGCTTTGGCTCTCAGGGATTCAGTGAATTGGCCTTTAAGATGCTTTCTCAATTGAGGTCTTATTGACAAATACTGCTGCACAAAAGTTGCACATTCATTGCAAAAGTTGTAGTGATTAGCCAGGCGTGATGGCTCACGCCTGTAATCCCAGTACTGGGGAGGCTGAGGTGGGAGGATTGTTATGAGTTCGAGATCAGCATGGGCTACAAAGTGAGCTCAAGGCCAGCCTGAACTGCATAACGAGACCCTGTCTCAAAACAGACCAAAAAAAAAAAAAAATTGTAGTGATTGCCAGGTCATATCACATGCCTGTAATTCCAGCATTCAGGAGGTTGAGGCAGGGTGGATATTTGCAACACAGTGAGCTTAAAATCAACCTGAACTACATAGAAACTCTCAAAAAAAAAAAAAAAATGCAATGACCCATGGTGTTGAAAACTTCTGGGGGCTGGGAACAGAGATCATGCCCTAAAAAGGGGGTTAAGGTTAGGGTTAGCACTCTGTGATGATGAGGCAAGATGATTGCAAATTTTAGGTCAGCCTAGGTGATTTAGCAAGACTGTCTCAAATTTTTTAAAAGTAGTTCAGTATAAAGACCCTAGGTTTAATTCTCAGTACCATAGAACAAAAACCAAACAAATAAAAACTGTTGGAGTCCTCCTGCTCTACTTTCCCTCTGTAGGTGGCAAATGTCCCTGTGAATTCCTCTGGGCACTGAAGTGTTATAGCCTATAAGAAACAGGATCTTTTCTGTCAAAGGATATAAGCAAGAGTACCTCATCTTCAACCATGGTATACCCTAGTCTTCCCGTTCTTACCCCTCTTACACCAGAGTTACAGAATATATCTGCTCATCTTAGGGATTCTGGGAACATGGCTGACCGCCAAAGATAATTTATAATAGCCAAGAACTTTCAGTCCCATGTACTCACTCTTCCCTTAGTACCACCTCCCTTAATACTCCTGCCCAGCAATCCTTCAGGCTCTCCCCTTGAAACAGGACAGATTGTGAACATTCACATTGTCCACTGGGGAGAAGGTCAGTTGCTTCTCATGAATTAGGAAATAAAAGGAGCCTCTGCATGCCTGCTACTTCATGCTAAAATGTGCTGGTACCCTTCTGCAAAAGTAAAACAACCTTGTCTTGTTGAGATTTCTTGGTGTCTGAGTGCTCTATTATCTGCATCAACGAATTGAGTCTGGAATGTATTCCCAACAGCCTAGGGAATGGGATAATGTAGATAAAGTTCTTCCAATACTTCTTCTGTATGTCCATCCTCAAGTTTTATTCTCTTTAGGCTGGGTGTGGTGGCACATGCCTATAATCCCAGCACTCAGGAGTCTGAGGCATGAGAATCAGTATGAGTTTGAGGTAAGCCAAAGCCACAAAGTAAGTTCAAGGCCAGCCTGAACTGCATAGTGAAACTGTCTCAAAAAGACAAAAAGGTTTAGGGGCATATCTCAACTGTACTGACAAGTGCAAGGTCCTGAGTTCAATTTCCAGTACAAAAAAGAAAAGATTAAAAAGATTATGCTCTTGAGACAGTGTAACTCTTTTTGTGTATCCTGATGATAGTGAATCATTACTTTGATAAGAGAGAAAGGTTAGGACTTTCCAGGCTTACCATTTTGCTGTCTTTTCCATGAAGCTATTCATTAAAGCAGCTCTTCTTGCACTTCTCTTATGATGTAAATCACTTGAGATGCTTATATTTTTTACTTTAAATTACTTATTAATTATTAATTGTACATATTTAAAGAGTACAACTGATAATTTAATGTATGTATGCAATGTGTAATGATCAAATCGGAGTGTTAGCATTTAGGGATGCTGAGATTTGATTTGATTTTTAGTTTTTTGAGACCATCTCACCATGTAGTTCAGGCAGGCCTTCAAACTCACATTGTAGTCCAGGCTGGCCTCGAAATTGTTAGCAATTTTCCTGCCTCAGCCTCCCAAGTGCTGAGATAACAGGCATGCACTACCACAGCTGGCCTAGGATGCTGGTATTTTAAAAAGAAAGATCACTACTTTCCATTCCAGAAATAATCAGAATTTACAAGGGAGGAATCTAGAAATTTGTCTGAAGGAGGGTCTCGGATTATTTTTATTAATAGAAAACATTTCCTGGAAAAGTTATTATTAATTGATGACTTTGTCCATCACACAAAAACAAATGGGCTAAAAATGGAAAAGCATGAAATCTATGTCCTAATTTTTACAACATTGTTACCCACTTGTAGTTGAATTTCTATCTTTGAAAAGTTTTGAGAAATACAAATAATTGATAAATTATAATAGCTAAAATATTTTTACCCTTAAAGCAACACAACAAATATTAAAGTTAATTTTGAATTTTTCATGTAGCCAACTACAAAGATTTTGCTGTTGAAATAAATTTCCCCAGCTACACACTAAAGACATTTGTGAAAAATGTGTTTACTGAAGGTATTTGTGAAAAGTGGATTTGAGTATAGAAATTTGAAGTCTTTGTGAAATAGATTAGTGCAATTAGATCTATAAGATCACTTGCCTTCCACCCACTTGAATTTAGGTAATGCACTATGGCCAATCCCCTTACATTTGTCCTAAGGCCCACTACCTGGAGGCAAAAATAAATATAACAAAGACCCCTGGGGATTCTTGAAATTCATAAACAAGATGCAAGCATATTAGGCCTGCTGAAAAGACCTATCATGACCTTTTTTCATCTGGAACTTGTTAAAGAGCCATACATATAACTGTACCTCATGCTTCCAATTCTAACAGAGAAAATTGTAGGAAAGGACATGCACCATAGAAATAACTGATACAACTCAGCACCCTGTCAATCATGTTGTCAGTTGCTCTCTGACAGACCCAGTGGGAGGCACCATAGGCCTGGAGCACATTTTCAAATCCTTAAGCCCAATATATTCCACACTTGTGCCATTTTCCTTTCTGCCAGCATGAGCCAGCTCACTCTGAGTATACATTTTCCAGTAAACTTCATTAAACGTAGCTGCTTTTTTCTTATTTTTGTGTGCTATGCCTAATTCTTTGTTCATCGTGAATAAGAACCTAGAAACTTGTTCCAGGAACCCGTCACCTAGAGTAACAATCATGCCTAAGTATTGTTAACCTTTGCATAAAAAGCAAAACGTTGAAAGAAGCATCAGAGGGTCAGTCTCTCTCAAACAATACTATCATATTAAACTAATTGTTTTTGCATAAAAGGAATGTTTTCTAATGTATTATAAATCATCCCAGAGAGATTATTTATAATGGATATTTTAATGGGCTAACCCAGTGCATTTACTCTATAGTGCCATTTTAATTAAAAAAAAATACTGGGAGAAAAACATTTTAAAGTATTTATTTTTTAAAATTAATGTAGGGTAAAACCATAACTCTGTTTCACAAATATTTGTTGAGTGTTCACTATAAGCCTAGTTCTAGGCAAGATACTAAAAATAGTGATGTCAGGCACAGTTAGTATCATGGAGTTATCCTGATCTCAATCTATTAATCTCCACATGCACTGTGTGAGTGTGTGTGTGTGTGTGTGTGATTGTGTGTGTGTGTATGTGCGCGCGCGCATGCGCGCGCGTAAAACTAAGGTATTTGCATGTCTTTCCCATGGTAAATATTGAATTCTATGCTGGTCATAGAGTCTCTGTTGTAACTACTGAACTCTGTTGAATTACCGTATAATAGTATCCATAGATATTCAATTTAAAGAACACGGTTCCAATAAAAACTTTATTTATAGAAGTGATCAGCTGGTCAGATTTCAACATGGCTGTAGTTTGCTACCATTAAATAATTCATGGGTAGGGGCTGGGGATTTAGCTCAGCAGCATAAGCACCTGCCTTGCAAGCAGGCGATCATGAATTCGATCCCTGATACCGATAAAAAGTTAAAAAGTTTTTTAAAAATTCATGGGTACTTTTGAATCTTTCAGATATTTATCATATATGCTCTACTAAACATGTTTAGGGCAAAAATAGAGAAAAATAGTTATACAAAAGAGGTAGGAAATTTTAAGAGCATTCCAAAGAATAAACTGAGAGAAATCAAGGTAGTTAAAGGCAGAAAGGGAGTAACACTCAAACAAAAGTGATTCATCAATAAAGTCAAATGTCATAGAGGAAATATGAAGGTTTTTAAAGCATGTCCAATAACAGTGACAGTATTACACTATGACATAATTCTCTTCTGTGTAAAAGTCACCTTTGTATGCTAACTTGCTTATAACAATGGATGTGTTAAGTTGGTGCTAAAATCTAAAATATTTAGTCAAATGAGTAATGCATAGTCATTTTATAAAAATTAAAAATACAAACAAATGCAGAGAAAAAAGTTACTATCTTCTCAAATTCTGCCCAACAATTGGATAATTTTACAAATGGGTTAGAAGAGCTCATCCTTCAAAGGATTCTTCTGCACCTTGAAGGATCAAAACCTCTTCCATTCATTCACTCTCTAAGCTCACATTTTAAAGATTTCAATTTGAGAAAAGTGCACTTTTCACAGTGCAGTTGCCTAACACCATAGGAATAACGTCTTTCGGGCACTTGGAGCTTTCTAGGGTTTACTTCACTGAATCTTCCCCTTCGTCCTGGAAGGCAGGCATTAATATTGCTATGCACTTGTCAGAAATGAGGAATCTCAGCCACTGCGAGGTGAAGAAATTCACTCATGATCAAGCAATTAATCAGTTTTAGAATGACAGAATTCTCTCTCTATCATCCACGCTCTGAATCTTTAGCACTTTGCCAAGGAAAAATAGGTACATTTACACTCTACAGTGCAACTGTACAACCAGTACTCTGTCACTCTTTGCTTTCATTGCTATTAAGAATGAACCTGAAAAAAATTAAATGTCTCTGTGAAACATGAAAAGGTATGGTAGCAGTGCATAATTTTCATGGTTTGCTAAACAATTTCTTTTTTATTTAAAAAAATTTAAGAGTACGTTTGTAGTACATAATGATTACATTCACCATGGCAAATTGGTATATGTGCATAAAAAACCTCATTTTTCTTTACATCCTGTTTACTAATTCATTCTGGTAATAAATATCAGTCCATAGTTTGATTTCTGAAGGCTACAACTGAACCATTAACATGGCTGAACAGTCAGTGGTTCCAAATATTCTTTAAGACACAAATACTTTGCAAATATGACAAAAGTCACAGATACTTCCCCCAAATAAATGTAGATAAGGACAGCATGGTAGCCCTATATATACATTTCTCCAGTCTCAAATCCAGCCAGAAGCAGAGCTGATGGACAGTCCCAGCTCCTGTCCCCTAAAATCTGAGACAGTGTTCACAGCAAAACCATCCTTGTCTTTGGGCCGCTCAGAGACAGTAACTTAGTACAGCAGCCGTTCTGGTGACAGTGCTTCTCTAACTAAAACAGTGTATCTCCAATCAATAATTTTTGCTGAGAGACTCCAATTAGCCACAAGCTTCCTTACAACTGTGCTGCCATTTGAAATTATCTACACAGTCTCTTCTTTCTCTCCTTACTTAGATTCTTATCCTACATTACAGTCTAATGGCTCTCATACCAATTCCTGTTCACTCTCCCCTGTCCTCTACTGATACTTCCCGATAAACGGAACTCACTTAATCTTTTCTCGCTTTTGATTGGTTTATGTTTGCAATATATAACAATTACATTCATTTGGGGAAATATATATATGATAAGTTTGGTTATTTTTGATCCCCTTTTCTTCTTCTCCCTCTCCTTCTATTTTTCCTCCCTGGCCCCTTCTGCCTCCTCCTTCCCCTGCCTTCTATCTTATCTCCAGAATTCTTTGGAATACAGTACCTAAAATGATGCTCATAGATAAACCAAACATTGAGCACCTTTTTAGGGAGTTAGCAGAACCTCACTGTCCAACTGTGGATCATGTAGGGGCACAAGAATGCCAAGAACCTCAGCACATGATACAGTGAAAAGCAAATGAAAGATACTAAGGCAGCATCTGCATAATTATAGTATTATAGAAATAAGAATTTGTCCAGTGAATTTTAAAAGCCATGCATAATGCAAATCTGAAATAATTGTACTTAAATTCTGGCTAAATTATAATCATTTGTTAATTTAAAAAATTAAATGGAGGGGGCTGGGGATTTAGCTCAGCAGCATAAGCGCATGCCTTACGAGTTTGATTCCAGTACCCCCCCAAATTAAATAGAAAACAGTAGAACTATAAAACTACCATACATTAAAAACATTTTGGACTGCTTTCCTTAAAAATGATTTCGTGGGAAGAACTCAGATCCTGTAACACTGACACCTCAGCACAATCCTGGCCTGCTTAGGCTTGCTGAAAAATGTTCTACTATTGGGGTTGGGGATTTAGCTCAGCGGCATAAGCGCCTGCCTTGCAAGCAGGCAGTCGTGAGTTCGATCCCCGGTACCGATAAAAAGACAAAAAAAAAAAAAAAAAAAAAAAAAATGTTCTACTATTTACTTAACCGTCTCGGGCCCAACTTGCCACCTCTCTGATATATAGGATCAGGCTAGGTAATTTCCAAGGAACTTCCAGTTCAAAAATTTCATAACACACGGTTTTCTCTGTGGCATAATTAGTGGTGCCAGGGAAGTGAAATTTAACTCTGAGGCAAATATGATAGTACCGATAATGTTACTTCAAAAAGAAACGGATGCTAATAGTAAATTTATTTAAATCCTCAAGATCTGGCCTCTATCTGAACCATGCTCTAGGAGTACTTTCCTCCTGTTCCTGGTATTTCCCAAGCTTATTCCTGTACATAAGTTCTATTGTGTTTGTTTGGAAAGCAGTTCTTAGAGCTTTTCAAATGACTGGCTCCATCTCTTAGTCTGGATCCAAATGTCATTTCTACCAGAAGATCTAATGCCACAATCCTATCCAAAAAAACACCATTCATCCTCAAAATGTTTTTTCAAAATGCACCATTATATTTTATCAGCAATTATCATTATTTGTCTGCCTTTTCCCATTAGAAGAAATTGTATGGGACAGTTTTCACGTCTAGGTTATCTTTGCATCTCCTAGTATAACGCCAGGCATGTATGGGGCGTCAGAGAGGTTTCATAGTGAAAAAGAGAGAGAGAAAGAGAAAAAGCATGCCAAAGGAAACATGCATTTTAACTTTTAGAAAAGCAAAAGGAATTATAAAATTTCTCTCCCATTTCAATTTTTAAAGGTCATGTTGAAGCAGAATACAACCTTCCTTTTGTGTTGTTTAGGGAAGATAATAAACCAAATATGAGACAGTAACAGCAGGTTTAGCTTGGGGCTGAATTTTTCTTTGAGAGGTCAATAGAATCATTTGGTGATCAATACTAAGATCATGTCCTAACTAATTGAGCTCACAAGCTTAAATTACTTAGCTTTTAATATTTGGAAACAAGCATGTATGAAAAGAATTCTATTGATTTCCAAAGAACTCAAACTGCAAATGCCTGTTAATAAAGTCATCAAATAGCTCTCTGAAATTTTAATTATTATGGAATGGCTATGTTAAAAATGAGCCATAAAAGTTTAAAGAAACTATTTTTCAACAGATTATTCTGTAATTGTATTTGGTGTAATGTGCTTGTTTTGGTAACACATATAATAGAATCCAAGGAACAGAAAAATATACAGCTAATTCTCATAGTAAAACTATGATACAAAAGCAACTTGTATGATAAAACCAGGAATTGGTTCATGCACATGTAGCAGAGAGGTTATAGGTTTTGAAGTTTCATGGATTCAGGTTCTACCACTTACTTACTATGTTAAAAGCAATTTATATGATTTTTCTAGGCCTCAGTCTCTTTTAAATCTGCATATGACAATATATACAATTATAGAATACCAGGTGATACTTTGGTATGAATATACATGTATGATGCTCAGGATAAGCACATTTATATCCTCAAACATGTATCATTTCTTTGTGGTGAAAACATTCAAAATCCTTCTAGCTCTTTTTGAAATACAGACTATATTATTTATGGTTACTGTACTGTGCAGCAGAACACAAAAAAATGTTTCTCCGAAGCAATAGTAGCCACTTGATCAACCATTCACAACCCTCCCTTATTTTCTCCTTTGGATAACCAGTATTCTTTCAATTCAATAAGATCAATTTTTCTTAGACTCCACATATGAGTGAAATATCACAGCTTTGTAGTTAGTTTGGAAGTAAGGTAATCTAATGCCCCTCGCGTTTTTCTTGTTGCTCAAGATGGTTTTCCTTATTTGGGACTTTTTGTAGTCCTGCCCAAATTTTAGATTCATTTTTTCTAATTCTCTGAAAAATGTAACTTGCTTTTAACTCCTATACCCAGGTACTAGGGATTGAATCCAAGGCCTTTGCACTGAGCTATACTCCTTATTATTTTTTACTTTGAAGCAAGGCCTCAGAAGTTGCTAAAGTGTCCAGTTGCTGAATTGCATTTCTCCTGCCCCATCTTTCTTTCCATGGTGTTGGGATTACAGGCGTGGCATGTACCACCACATCTGGTTTTGTCGTGAGTATTTTGATGAGGCTTGTAAAGAATTGGCAGGTAATTTTGAGTGCTATAGGCATTTTAAACGTATTGATTCTTCTAATTCATGAACATGAATGTCTCTCCATATTTTTATATATCTTCTTTAATTTCATTCACGGATATCTTATAGTTTGCATTGTAGAGATTTTTCCTCCTTATGTTTAAATTTATTCTTACAGATTTTTATTTCTTTTGGTTTGGGTTTATAGCTATTTTAAGTATTATAGCTTGCTTTTTTTTTTCTTTCTCATAACTAACTACTAATACATATAACTGCTACTGATTTAGTGTGTTGGATTTGTATTCTGTAACCTTATTACATACATTTATTAATTCTCATAGCTGTGAATAAAGTCTCAGGGTATTCTACATACAAAGGCATCTGCAAACAGTGCTGTTTGGCTTCTTCCTTTTCCATTTAGATGCTCTGATTTTTTTTTTCTCTTGCTAGATTCTTTCAAAAAACTTCCAGAGTTGTATTGAATGAAGTGATGAAAGTGGGATTTTTTCCTCTTATTCCAGATCTTAAAGAGAAATCTTTCAATCATTTGCCATTCAGTATGTTACCCATGGGCTTGTTTATGGCCCTTAATGCTTTGATTTTCCTTCTATACTTACTTTCCTGGGTTTTAAAAAAATCATATAGAGATATTTGTCTTCACCAAATATTTTCCTATATCTACATAGATGATTATGCTTTTCTCCTGTAGTTTGTTGACATAACATCTGTATTGATTGTCATACGTCAGACCATCCTTGCATCTCCAGGGTGACACCTACCATAGGATAGTCTTTCTAATGTTAGATTCTTTCTAATATTGGATCCAGTTTATTAGTATTTTTGCATCTATGATCATTAGTAATATTGGTTTAACTTTCCTTTTTGCTCTGTCCTTAGCAGGTCTGGGTATAAGGGTAATGCTGGCCTCACAGGGTAAGTTTGGCAAAAGTCCTTTCTATTCCATTTTTCAGAATAATTACAGAAATTGTAATAGTCCCTCTTTAAATGTTTGTAGAACTCATCAGTGGCGCTACCTGGCCCTGGACTTTTCTTTGATGGGAGACTTTTTATTATTATTCAACATTATTACTTACTATTGGTCTGTTTGGGTTATCTATATCTTCATAATTCAATCTTGCTAAGTTATAAATGTCCAGGAATTTGTCCACCCACTCAACTCCCTGGCAGCAATAGTAGGGATGGAACCCAGAGCCTTCACACTGAGTTACATTCCTCATAATTTTATAAATTTTTATTTTGACACAGAGTCTCACTAAGTCATTAAAGTGTCCAGGTTACTGTTGAACTTATGTGACCCTACTGCCTCAGCATCCCAGAGTACTGGGATTATAGGCATATGCTACCATGCATAGCAGGTCTTTTTCTTTCAGGTTATTCAATTCATGGTCTACAGATATTCACAATAATAGTGTCATAATCCTTTTCATTTCTGTGTTGTCAATTATAATGTCTCCTTCCTCTCTGGTTCTATTTGACTCTCCTCCCTTATTTTTTTAATGATTTCTCAATTTTTTTATTAATTCAAGCAAAATCATGGGATGTAGATGTTATTTAGTGGTAGAATACTTGCCTTGAATGTATAAGGCTCTGTGTTCCTTTTGCAGCATTGTAATTAAAACAAAAGCAAAAAAGCAAAGCAAAACAAAAAAAATCCTCAAACTCTTTGTTTTACTGATAATTTGATTTTTGTTTTTTGCTTTGGGTCCCTAGTCTCCATTTCTGTTCCAATATTTACTATTTCATAACTCCTACAGGTATTGTGTTTGGCTTAACATTCTTCAAGATAGGGTACAAGTTTAATCTTGCTTCTTTATTTTAAAGAAAATAAAACCAAGCAAAATAAAACAGAATAAAGCTATTAAACCAGTGTAAGCAACACAGGACTTCAAAACAATAGGAAATCAACCACAGTTACCACAGTGCCTCTTGTTGTCTTCAAAATAATTGCAGATACCATCAGACATAATAAAAATCAAACAAAATAGAACAGAATAGAACCAATAAAAACCAAACAATGAATACCACAAAGGACTTCAAAACAAGCAATTGTAAATCTAAAATGGCTATCATAATATATCTTGTTATCTTTGAAATAGCTGCCCATGCCACAGGATATAATAAAATCAAACAAAAAAAATAAAACCCAACCCAATAAAACAATGAAAATGATATAAGGCTTAAAACAAGATGATAGGGAATTAATAATGGCTACCACCTTTAGAAGGAGATCTCCCATGGATGCCACACTGCATACCATATCCTCTGAATAGATGATCAGATCACTGGCCTAAGACCTGCAAAGTCAGTGAAACACCAAACACCATAAGCATCAAATTGCATTTCACCTCAATAGCTGTCATTACAGCCTGTGTTTCTCTAGATCAGCCAGTCCTATGTGGGATTGGAGGCTCTTCTGGTTTTCCAGCCCACCTGCTGGGAGGGGCTGGGGTCAGACTGTTCCCCTAGAGGCAGTGGTCCTTGCATGGTACCTATTTGCAAGGATGGCTTCCTTCTTAGTGACTTCTTGCTCTCTTCCCTGGCAGTCTGCAAATGGTGCTGACTCATGCAAAAAGGCTGGAGTCTGACTGTCCATCTGGAGCAAAGGCCCATGCATGGTGCTGATTCTCAGGGAGGGCTTGCTTCTTGGTGACCTTTTGTTCTCTTCCCCCATAGTTCACAAATCAAAATCATGCTTTTTTGGGTACTGATTGCCATAAACTTCCCTCTTGTACTGAATTTGCTATATCTTACATATTTTGGTATGTTACATTTATTTTAAGAAATTTGTAAACTTCATATTTTCTTCATTGATTGTACAGAAATATGTTCTTTTATTGCCATGTGTTGTATAGTTTTCCAAATTATCTTGTCATTAACGTCATGTTTTATTCCACTGTGGTCAGGAAAGATACTCAATGTGATTACAAATTTTAAAAATTTGTTGAGACTTAGGACCACAGTATTTTAATTTATAAAACAGGATTAGTAATACTTGTTTTGAGTACTGGTGACATTCTATAGCACTTAACATAGAATTAGAGATATACAATATATGGCAGTTAAACTGGGCAATACAATGTTTTGGAAAATGGAAGGCCATATTGATGAGAGGTTCAGATGAAAAAATGATTAGTTATCAGAATTATATCTTAAGTCCATTTCCATCACTAGAATTAGGATACTATTTCTTCCTTTATAAAATGTACACTCTGAGCCAGGCATGGTGGCATACACTTACAATCCCAGTGCTCCAAAAACTGAGATAGGAGGATCATTGCAAACTGAAGATCAGCCTTGTCTATAAAGTAAGTTTGAGAACAGCCTAAACTGAATAGTGAGACTGTCTCAAAAAAAGACAAAATAATGATAATGATAATAATAATATACCATCTGTATAGTTGAAAACTGAAATCTTTTAAAAGTAGGTCTTTTTCTTGTAGAAAAACAAATTGTAAAGAGTCATCAGAAGCTGAAACTTCTAACTATATCAAAAAAAGAACAATAAATTTCCCTTCGAATGAAAGTTTGTCTAAAATTAAATTCAACTATGCTATTGGCAATGAAGCACAGACTTGTTTCCAAAAGGGAATACATTGTTCAAAATATATAAGATGACACATCATGTGACAATTCATAAAGTGGTTAACATATTTTTATTTAAAATCTATTAGTCTCACAATTCTATGTTTTTAAAGGCAATCATTGAGTACTTTGTTCACTCATCCATTAAAAAAATATTGATGGGCTTCCTGCAGGGAGCCAACATGAGCAGGGAGACCCAGCCAGATCTGCCTCAGCTTGCCAGCTGCTGCCATCAGAAGGCTTGCTTCCCAGAGGCAGCCAGCGCAAGCAGAGACATGCAGTCAGGTAAGCCCATGCATCCACAGGCCACCGCTGAGGCTTGCTTCCTTCAGGCAGCCATCACCCAGTGGGAAAATCAGACAAACACACCCCTGTGCCTGCCTCCGTTGCAGGAGTTCCAGTGTAGCCACACAGATTGAGAGAAGAAGCAGCCCCACCATCACATACACCTGGCCATTAAGGAAGCCCCAGTGTAGCTGTAGAGGTCTAGAGAAGCCTGCCTCACATGCAGCTACCTCCCTGGGAACCTGGGGTCAGAGAAACTCAGGTGCCTGTCCCATTCCCCTACACCACAGAGGGGCAGCCAATGTAGGGAGTGCCTGGGACCCCACAACCAGCTTGTTGAGAGGAACCCAGGAAAATGTCAAGATGAAGGAACAAAAGGCAATCTCAGATCTCTACCCCACACAGAACAAGTCTGGGAGATACAGTCATAAAAGAAAGTGGGAGTCACATACCTGAAATCTCTGAGAGGACAACAACTAAAGTAAAGAAACAACTTCATGAGACTACAAAAGTAATCAGATCAGAGATAATGTCTCAGGTAAAAGAAGAAATCACAAACATATAGTGAAAGAATTGCTAAGCATATATAAAGAAGACATAGATAAAAAAAAGAGGAGCATAGAAAAATGATGAACATTTTCATATTGAATGAACAATATAGGAAGGAATTAAAATGCATGAAACATTCAAAGAGATAGCCAGGAAATCAAAAGTTGTCAAAACCACTTGTAGGAGACTGAAGATAGACTTTCAGATCTTGAAGACAGGATTGCAGCTAGCAATCATGAAAGGAAAGATCTCTTTAAAATAACAAGGTACCAGGAAATAACAATTCAATGGCTGCAAGATGATGCGAAAATAGACATCAGTGAAAAAGCAGTTGGCATAAAAGCAAATGACATAAAAAGTCTATTTACAAAGGTAATAGCAGAAAACTTCCCAACATGGGAAAAGGAAGTGACATACAGATAAGTGAAGCAAATAGAACTCCAGCTACCCATAACCAAAATAAATCTACACCCAGACAATGTAATAGTCGAGATCCCAGAAATTCAGCACAAGAACAGAATATTGAAAGCTGTTAGAGAAAAGAAATAGATCATCTCTAAAGGAAAACTAATCAGAATCACGGCAGATCTGTCAGCACAAACCATCAAGTTTGAAGAAGAGTTTGGAGTGAAGTGTTTTAAATCGTAAAGGAAACAACTTCCAACCCAAATTGATATACCCTGCAAAACTATCTTTCAAAATTGATGGCAAAACAAGATACTTCCATGATAAAGAAGAACTGAAGGAATTCATGATCACTAACCCAATCCTACAGAGAGTGCTGAAGAACATTCCAGAAAGAAATAAAGATGCCCATGATCCCAAGAATAGCAGCAGAGGAAGATCACGACACAAGACAGGCAATTGAATAAAGGAGGAAATTGGAGGGCCAACAGTAGGAGGATAGCATGGCAGAGATGAGTCAGAGCATGCTGGTTGTAACCATTAATGTAGATGGCCTCAATTCAGCAATAAAAAGAAACTCAGGGCGAGTGGATCAAGAAACAAGATCCATCCATGCTTTCATTATTCTGTTTAATTGTTTTATTGTTTTGTTTCTGTGACAGTATGAACAGCTATTTTGAAGAAAATGAGACATTATGGTAGCCATTGTCGATTTCCTATCATCTTGTTTTGAAGTCCTACAATGCTTTTATTCTGTAGTTCTGACTGGTTTTATTCTGCTGTGTTTCATTTGATTTTATTATGTGTGATAGTATGGATGGCTATTTTGAAGAAAATGAAACTTTATAGTAGCCATTGTTCATTTCTTGTTATCTTGAAGTCCTGTAAACCTTTCATTCTTCTTTTTTATTGGTTTTAGTTTGTTTTCTATTATTTGGTTTCATTATTTGTAACAGTGTAGACAGCTATTTTGAAGAAAATAACAGATATTATGGTAGCCACTGTTGATTTCATGTTGTCATGTTTTGAAGTCCTGTGTTGCTTGCATTGTTCTGTTCTAATTAGCTTTGTTCCATTTTGTTTTTGTTTTATTTTCTTTAAAATAAAAACATATTTATGTAGTGCCTAGTGTTGAGGACATGAGTCTAATCTTGATTGGAGGACAAACTGACAATAACATAATCAGTTTTGTACAGTTTTACACAGATGCATATTTAAAAGAAAAACATATCTTTTTGAAAATTTGCTTATTGGGAAGTGTTTGTAATACATAATGTTGACATTACTTGTGTGGCAGTTGGCATGTGTACATAACACATCTACGTTCCTTTTTCATTCCCTTTTCTTTCCACCTGCTTCCATCTCCTAATCTCCTTCCTATTTGAGAAAGATCTATCTCCTTGCTTACTATTACCTATTTATTTATATTTTGAGTTTTCATGTGAGAGTAACTGATATTTAAGGTTGTGTGTCACATTTATTTTACTTCACATTATAAACTCAAGGAGCATCTATTTTCTTATAAATGCACCAATTTCTTACATATTATATTCTTACAAATGACTCAGTTTAAGGGGCTGGCGATTTAGCTCAGCGGCATAAGCACCTGCCTTGCAAGCCCGCAGTCATGAGTTCGATCCCTGGTACCAATAAAAACGAAAAAGACAAAAAAAAAATGACTCAGTTTTATTATTCTTCATAGTAGATTAGTACTCCATTTTGTATAAATACTACATTTTCTTTATTCGTTTATCTTTTCATGGACAGATAAGCTACTTCCAAGTTTTATTTATTATGAATTCTGTTGCTATAAATGTGGTAGCATGTAATGCCATATTATGATGTCTTTAACTCTTTGGGGAACATCCTGAGAATAGTTGAATTGAATACAATTTCTAGTTTTAGGTTTTTGAAGACTCGCATACTGATTTCCATAGTGGTTGTTCTGCTCTGAAACCCCATCAACAATGTAGAAGGCTTGCTTTTCTTCCACCTCGCCATCTTTGTTATTATTTGACTTTTTGATGAGGACCTTTCTGAGATAGATGGAATCTCTGTGTTGCTTTAATTTGCATTTCTTGAATTGCCAGCAATGTTAAACATTTCTTCATGTATTTATTAGTTGGTTAGAAATGAAGGAATCCAAAAGATTTTAAGAGGCAAAACTACAGGACTTGTGAATGGAAAGAACATACAAGCAGGCAGGGTCAGAGATTACAAGGGAATAAGTGAAAGGAAACTGTCCAAGATCTCTTTCTGGTTTTTGACCAGCGTAACTAGATGGGTAGAGACATAAATCACTGAAATATGAAAGACTGAAGGAAAGCTAGATTTGGGGACAGGTTTCAGGGCAAATGAGTTGATTAGAATTTTATTAACTTGGCTTTGATGAGAGATATTTAAGCAGGCAAGGGAGTTTAGAGCAGGTAGCAGAGGTATATGCTTAGGATATAAAGTTTAAGGATCCTTGCTGATTTTAATATTATAGGTGAGGTCTCTCAGTGAGAAATGAAATGAAAAGGCTAACTAGAACTAAGCCTTGAAAAAACCTCAAGATATAATGTCCAGGTAGAGGATGACGAGCTGAAAAGGGTATTTTTAAATGGCAAGAGAGGAAGGAAGAAAATCATATTAGTATGATATTTTAGAAATGAGGAAAATATAAGTAAAACTAAAATATAATATATTTTAAGATGGAAGGAGCTAATAATTTCTAATACATATGCACAGATGCACACACACATGTGCATACAAAATGCAAACTGCTGGAAGGTTTTTTATGAGAAATTAAAATAGTAAAAAATATTAAGAATAAAAAGCAGACTTCTGTTTCTGGATATGATGTAGTATTAAGGACCAGACTTATCTCTCTGAGGCAGAAATAGACAAAATATAGGCAAGGAAAATAATAATATAAAAATTGTACTTTTAAGAAAACTGCAATTTCCAGGACAGTCAAAATTGCCTAAGGCTATCACCATCAATATTCTCTAATTAATGCTTCTTTCCATCCAGATGTACTGCATTCAAAATTTCTTGAGAATACTGTAATCCTGTAAGTTAGTTTAATTGGTAAAGGATAGAAATCTGACCCTAATACAAATGAATGGATTAAGATATTACAAAGATCATGATTTTTTTTTTTTTTTTTTTTGCAAAAGTGGGAAACTGGCCACATGTCTTTCATGTATAAAATGGTCTATTATCATTCAAGAGATGTTATGGTTTGTGTCCAGGTGGCCCCAGAGCCTCATGCAGTCATGGAGGCAGCTGAATCTAGTGTTAACAATTGATTCGTTGTCTAGCACTGGGACTGGAGGTGTGAATGCTGTACTCACCCGGAGCAGAGCCAAAATACAATATAAGGGAGGGAACAAGGCGTGTTTTTTCCTCTTTTGCCCTTTCACTCTTACCATTTGTGGCCACATGAACGGTTGCCCCTCAGCCATGCTACCCTGTCTTGGAGCCAGCTGAGTATGGACTGAAACCTCCAAAACTGTAAGCTAAATAAACTTTCTCTTCCCTAGTTTTGGGTGTCAGGTATTTTTCTCAACAATGAGAGAAAAGTAATCAAGGCAAGAGATAAGCGAATACAATGCCAATACCATACTCCTTATAGACTCACAAATCTCATAGGTTTCCACTCCTTTAAGAGAAACATCACCAGTTTCTGACCAAAATATGCCTCACTCTTGAGCTCTGCACTCTATTTCTTTGAGTGTGTACTTTAAAAATTCTCCCTGATAAGTTCCTTTATGCCTCTTACTGAGATGTCCAGAAAATTCTTTCCTTGTGCTGGAAGTCAGCAAACTTGCAACCTATCTCACAGGTGGCATAAGTCAAAGTGTCGCATCTCTAGTTTGGGAACATGATCAAAAAGTCTTAGGTAACACTGTCACTGTAAACAACTAGAACACTGGGCAAAATATATAAAACCCATGTTTTCATGTAGACATTGGTGAACTGAGAACATGTCTGTAATCACTGAAGAAAAAGTAATAAGCTGGGTCCAACACCCGTCTACCATGGATTTCTGACTGGAGGAATATTCTTCACTGTGCAGGAAGGTTATCATCCTCAAACACTAGTGAAAAACTGAGGAATCAGAGATCAGCAATTAGGCAAGGAAGGTATTTAGAAATTGTGGAGCAGAGTTCCAAAAGGAAGGGAGTCATGTGGAAAATGAGCTCCACAAATTTGCATATGGTTCTTCTTGACTGTGTTGAATACTGAGAGTTGTGTGAAAGGCAGATATAACAAATCCCAACAAAAATAGAATAGGAAAGTGAACTGCTGAGCAGCTGCATTCATACAGGGATGGGAAGTATTTATTTTTTTACTGGTTACTAAAAAGTTTAAATTTGTTGAATCTACTCTACCCAACCTAGTAAATCTTAAAAGCAGGGCTTGGTTCCCAAGTTTAAACTGACTGTTAAAACAACATACAACAGAAATTAAAAGATGAAAATCCAGACATCAACACTACAGCATTCACAATATCTTTTATTTATTCAAAAACCACTGGAAACACCAAGCACCAGAAAAATATTTGCGAATTAAACAAGATAAAAGTCGGTGATTAGAAAGTCAGGAGTCATGGCACACACATGCAATCCCAGCACTCAGAAGACTGAGGCAGGAAGATCACAGTGAACTCAAGGCCTGCCTGAGATGCATAGTGAGTTCAAGGCCAGCATGAACTATATAGTGAGACTCTGCCTCAAAACACAAGTAAACAAACATCAGTAAGAAGAAGCAGACAGAGAAATAGCAAAAATAACAGTACATTAAAGGCCTTGAATATACAAAGGTCTGATAAAATGCTATGTCTTAGTTATTTTTCTCCTTGTTGAGACAAAATACACTCAAAGGAGGCAAGGTTTATTTAGCTCACAGTTGATAGAGATTTCAGTGCATAATTGGCTGGTTCCAAGGCAGGGTGTCATGGCAGCTAGAGGAGTAACAGTTCACACTGGGAAGAAGGTTGCAAAGCAAGAAAGTGACCGGTGACAAATGATAAGACACTTTCTGTCCCTCATGTCTTATCCAGGTTACTCTCCCTTAGGGCACTCTCACCCTTAATTCGAGCACTGCACCATGAATCAATCCCAGCGTCACATTTTTGATCCCAACAGAACTACAGCAAACCAATCAGTGGATTAACCTAGTAAACACACACTCTAGTAATATCTGAAATCTCTGAAAAAATGCCAGCCATCTCTGAAAAACCTCAACTATGACTTCATGAGGTTCATGGAGGACATATAGACATAAGCCATAATGTGCTATAAGTATGTTTCAAAATTTAAAGAAAGATAAATATATAATGAATGGAGAAAGAGATAAAGAATCAAATGGAATTTATAGAAATGAAACAATGTAAGTGGATAAAATTATCATTAGAATTAACAGAAGATTAGATACTGCTGAACAAAGAAATTAAAGAAGGATGCGTTAAAGTCATTTATAGGAATATGGATGCACTTTGAGTCCAAAATCCTAAGCAAAATAAAACATAGAAGGTTAAATATCTTATGGCTTCTCTTACACGAGAAACCCAAAGTTATAAAGAAAGCAAATGAGAGAAAGGTGATAGAAAGTGGTTACACAGACTTTGTGAGGAACCGAAAGGGACCTGAGTAGGAAAGGGCCAGGAGAGAAGGGAGGAGAAGCAGAAGGAGCAAGGATCAAGACGTGACATACGTATGGATCATACCCCATGGGGAATGTATTCATTGTATATCACAGACATAAAACAATTTTAAAAGTCAGTGAATTTGAAGACGTAACAATAGAAGTTATCCAAATTGGAAGATTAAAAAAAGAAAAAATAATTAACAGAGCCTCAGTGATCTGTAGGAAACCAGGAAGACTAACAGAACAGATAAATAGAGTGCTCAAAAAATAAGTTTTAAAGAGAATAAAAATGTTTCCAAACATGAAGAAAATAATAAAATCTCAGATCCAAGAGTTCCAGCAAACCACAAGTCCCAGAGTGCTGAAGCAGGAGAATCACAGGTTCTAGCTCAGCTTGACCAATTTGGTGATAATTTGAGATAGCAAGACTCTACCTCAAAAACAAACAAAACCAACAACCACAACAAAAGAATCAGGCCTATAACTCGGTGCAAAAACTCTAGGGTAAGCTCCAGTCCTGGAAAAAGAGTGGGGTGGGGGACAAGGAGAGTTATTCAAGCTGAAAAAATAGAAGATGGAGGAATATATATACAGACATTCCTCATTTAATGACCCAGTGAAGGTCCAGTGACTAGGTCTTTAAATGGATTGGTTGCTAAATGAGAAATTGTATATAGTATGTATATTACAATATTCAGAACAAGAAATAGTTCAAGGAAATAACAGTAAGAGATGATTAGTTTAAAAAATAATAGTAAGAAATCACTAGCTGATAAATTACATACTGTCTTAGAAGTAGTTGTTCAAGTCACAAAATCAAAGCATAAAAATGGACAATCAAACAATGATAGTATAAACTATTCTGTTTGATGAACAAAAACTTAACAGTATGGTTAACTATCTTGCATACTCAAACATACTTCTGTTTTGCATTTTTTCCTCTAAATTAAAAAAAAAGAAAGAAATAGTTCAGGGAAAGTCCAACTTTGATAATTGTGCTTCTATGTGCATAATTCTTAATGCAGCACTATAATGCATAACAGAACATAAAACCACAGCACTGTACTATACAGTATAATCAGCAAAAATTACAGTACTGTACTGTAGAAGAAGCTACCATAAGACCACACTGCCGCCCATGTTCCTGTGTCATGAGTGCAAACATGGGTCATAAGTCCAAGCAGCAGGTCATAAGTCCAAACACTCATTAAACAGGGAGGTTATTAAATGAGTAATGTCTATCGTGGTTTTTTTTAGCATATGGCATATGTAGATGCGAAAGTGGTAGAAGGGAAATAAAAGCATGTGTCAAGACAGGAGTAACTTACAATGAATAAACTGTTAAAATGGGATTTAGCTCAGCGGGTAAGTGACTACCTGGTGAGTGCAAGGTAGTGAGTTTGATCCCCAGTACAAAAAAAACGTTATGGAAACATTATTGAAGATAGAATGATGAGTTAAACTATGAATTCTAGAAGAACCACTAAAATTACAAGAAATAGTCTCACAGATAAAAAAGAACACAACTTAATCTAAAGGAGAATAAATGCAAAGAAATTTAAGACAGAACAGATGATACAAATAAAATAGCAAGATGATTAAATCCAACCATATTGATGAGTATATTAAAGTATACACACTTTGTAATTTAAAAGGCAGAAATTGTCAATCTGACCCAGATGTGGTAACGCCCACCTATAGTACCAGCACTCAAGAGGCTGAGACAGAAGTATTGCCATGAGATTGAGGCCAGCCTGAGCTACATAGAGTTCAAGCCCAGCCTGAATGAGGCGTCATCTAGACGAGGCTCACATTTTTAAAAGTTAATTGGGGCTGGGGATTTAGCTCAGTGGCATAAGCACCTGCCTTGTAAGCAGGCGGTCATGAGTTTGATCCCTGGTAGCGATAAAAATGAAAAAGACAAAAAAAATTAATTGTGCTGGTACTTTTTGACATATATAATAATCACATTCATCACAGGGAATTTGTGCCTGCACATAATATATCTTGATTTTTCTTTATTCCCAGTTCCCCTCCTCTCCCTTCAACACATCTTGGGCTTCTTATTTACAAAGGCTTTGTTTCCCGTTTTTCCTTGTATTCTCTTTTTTTTTCTTTTCCCTTCTTTCCTTTCCCCTGTCCCTTCCCTTGTTGCTCTTCCCATTTGAACATTTTCTTTCCACTTCCCAATATCTGTTATACATTTTGGTCCCTGTTTACCTTTTCAGTTTGTCACACAAGTGCAAGATGTGATATTTAAATGTGTGTATCTGATTTATTTCATACAAAAGTATGGTCTCAGGATACATCCACTTATCTAGAAACATCTCAAGTTTATTCTTCTTTCATATACAAGTAAATAGGGGTTGAAAATGTAAAAATGGCAAAAAGTGTATTATACAAAGATTTAATATATTATACATAATCAATTTTATGCCAAAGAATTCGACATCACAGATGGAATATATGAATTTCTAGATGATACAAGTTACTAAAAATGACTCAAGGAGAACAGAAAATCAGAATAGTTTTACATCTGTTAAGTTAATTACATTGATTTTTTTTTTAAAACATCAAACATCAAGCCCAGATTTTTGTACTGGTAAATTCTATTAACCTTTTAAAAGATAAATAATAGCAATCTTAAATTCTTTCAGAAATTAAAGGAGAAGAGAACACATAAAAATTTTTAATGTTTATCATTATGCTGATAAAAAAATTGTAAGAAAAGAGAAACTAGAAACTAATGTCCTTCAGGAACAAAAACAGAAAACTCTTTAATAGAAAGTTGAATCCAAACACATATATTTGTTTAAAGAATATATCAATTTTTTCCTTTTGAGCACTTTCTTCCCCTTTCATTATCACAATATCTATTGTACATTTTTGATCTTATTGCTCTTTCAGTTTTTTGTTTTACACTAGGGAAACATTTACAAATGTGAGTTTGATTCATTCCACTTAAAAGCATGTTCTCAAGTTGCCTCCATTTAGCTATAAAAATCTCAAGATTAACCTCTTTATAGCTGAGTAATATTCCATTGTATAAAATACCATATCTTTTTTATCCATCTGTGGTTGATGGGCATTTGGGTTGTTTCCTAGATTTAGCTATTACAAATTATGCTATTATAGTCATGGGTGCACATATACCACTGTCGCATGACATTTTCAATTTTTCTGGGAAAATATCCAGAAGGGAGATAGGTGGGTTGAATGAGACTTCCAATCCTAGTTTGAGGAATCTCCACACTGATTTCCACAGTGGTTATACCAGTTTACACTGCTGCCAACAGTGGAGAAGAGTTACTTTTTCCCAACAGCCTTGCCAACATTTATTATCGGTTGATTTCGTGATGGCAGCCAAGTGGGATGGAACTTCATTGTTGTTTTAATTTGCATTTCTCAAATTACCAGTGATGCTGAACATTCCTTCATGTCTTCATTTGCCGTTTTATTTCTTCATCTGAGAAGTGCATGTTCATCCAGGTGCCATTTTTGGATTGGGTCTTTGAATTTGGGAGACCTGATGTTTTTCAATTCTTTATATGTTCTAGAGGGAAGTCCTTTGTCTGAGGGACAGCTGGCTAAAATTCTTTCCCATTTTATGGGTTTTCTTTTCACTCTGTTGATGATTTCTTCTGCAGTACAAAAACTTATTAAGATGAGATCCCAGTTGTGGAAGATGGGAAAAGATTATATGTATATAGGTATACATATATGTATTTATGCATGTATATGCAAGATAGATAACGGTACTACTAATCTCTGTTCATCAAAAAGAACAGCTTGTGCTTCCATTGTTTGTTTGATCATTTTTATACCTAAATCTTACAATCAGAACTTCTAAAATAAAAATATGCAATATATTAGTGTTAATTTCCTACTATTTTTTGAAGTTCTGTATCATTTCTATCCTTTTTTGTTTTGCTTTTTAAAATAAAAACAATTTTTAAAAAGGTGAGTCAGCACCATTCATGGACTGCAGAAGAAGAAGTCCCCAGAAGGAAGCCCTCCGTGTGAATCAGCATCATGCTTTGGCCGCTGTGGGGAGAGCCTGTTGCCAGCCCCCTCTGGTATGTGGGCTGGGAAACAACAGCCAGTCCTCCCTCCCCCTCATCACACACACACTGCCCTGTAAGCGACCAGATGACCTGAAACACAGGCTGCGATGATAACTATTGAGGTAAAATACAACTTAATGCTTTTAGTGTTTAGTGTTTCACTGATTTTGCAGGTCTAAAGCTGGTAGTCTGATAATTTATTCAGAGGACAATACACAGTGTAGCATCTATGGGGAATCTCCTTCTCAAGGTAGTAGCCATTGTTAATTCCCTATTATCTTGTTTTGAAGTCCTGTATCATTTTCATTGTTGTGTTGTGTTGTGTTTTATTCGATTATGCTAAATCTGATGGTGACAGCAGCTATTTCAAAGGTAGCAAGATATATTATGACAGCCATTTTGAATTTACTATTGTCTTGTTTTGAAGTCCTTTATTGCTTTCATTGTTTTGTTTTTATTGGTTGTATTCTACTTTATTCTGTTTTGTTTGAATTTTAGTGTGTCTGAAAGTATCTGCAGCTGTTTTGAAGACAATAAGAGGCATTATGGTAACCACTGTTGATTTCCTATTGTTTTGAAGTCCTGTGTCACTTATACTGGTTTGTTTTGATTGGCTCTATTCTGTTTTATTTTGCTTGGTTTTATTTTCTTTAAAATAAAAATTAAAAAACAAATTCTAAAAAAATTTTTAAAAATCAAATAAAATATCACTTCAAAAAAAAGAATATATCACTTGATCCAGTAGTATATATTCCAGGAATAACCATATGTTTTTGACATTTGACTGCAACCATACAATTAAGGATATTAACTAAATTAGAAAAAAACCATTTGGTCATATGAAAAGATGCAGCAATATAATTTGACAAAATTTTACAATTCATGATTAAAACATGCAGCAAACTTTGACAAAAAGAATTTTTTCAACTTAATAAAAGACATTAAAGAGAAATTTATAATTAACATCATGCTGAATGGTTAAAAAATACAATGCTTTTCTTTAACAGTAAAAACTAAGGCAATGATGTTGACCTCAACAACTTCTAATTAACACTGTGCTATTATTCTAGCAAATGAAAACAAGAGAAGAAAAATGAGGGGGCTGGGGAAATGGCTCAGTGGCACAGCACCTGCGTACGTTTGATTCCCAGTACCACAAAAAAAGAAAAAAGAAAAGAAAAATGAAATAAAACATAGACACTTTGCAAAGAAGAACTAACACATCTTCATTTATAGGTAGCATACTGCACCATAAAAGGTGCTAAGGAATCAACCCACCAGAAAGCTGCTGAAACTATGTGGGAATTTTGCAAGGAATTACAATATAAAGTAAAAATTCTATTGTGTTTTCATATGCTAACAATTAGAAAATAAAATTTAAAATACCATTCACACAGAATGAACACTGTGAAATAGAAATACACACAGCAGTAGATATTCAAGACGTACACATTAAAACAGAAGAGCATTCTATGTTCATGGATTGAAAATTTGATGTTGCTGCAAGTTACCCCTGTACTTATATGAAGAATCAGTGTTGAGAAACAGAAATTAACAAGTTGATTTTAAAGTTTCTATGAAAAGACCAAATTTATGCCAGCAAATTATTTGGAAAGGGAGAACAAAGATAATTCACACTATCATAATTCAAGACTTACTATAAAAGATGCAATTATAAGTTATTGTGATATTGGTGTAGAAATCAGCATACACGTCAATGAAACAGAAATGGTCCAGAAATAGAAGTCATAATAATGGTCATTTGATTTTTAAACATCATTGTAAAAGATAACAAAACTTGGGCTGGGGGAGCAGCTCAGTATAGAACACTTGCCTAGCATGTGTAAGGCTCCAGGCTATAGCTCTAGCACAGTCAGTCTTACAAGTTACCATTTTCATCAAGTGTACAGTTCAATGGTATTGAGCATATTCACATTATTATGCAGCCATCACCATCACCCGTTTCCAAAATGTGTCCTTCTTCTCAAGCTGAAATTCTTCATCCATTAATCACTAGCTTCAATTTTCCTTCCTCTAAGCCACAGCTACTATTTTACTTAAAATCTCGGGGAATTTGTCTACCTTAAATACTTCATATAAGTGGAATCATACAGCATTTGTCCCTTTGTGATTGGCTTAGTTTTCTCAACATAATCTGCTCAAGATTCCATGCTGCAACTATGCATCAGAATTTCTTTCTTTTTTAGGTGCCACCTTTTGTTTAACTCACCTGCTGATGAATTGCTTACCATGTTTTAGATATTGGGAACACTGCTGTTATGAATGTGGGTATACAAATATCTATTTAAATCCTTAATTTTAATTCTTTGGGGAATGTATCCAAAAAATGCAATAGCTAATCATATATATAATTTTTGAATAATCACCATACAGTTTCAAGAGGATGCACAGTATTCTACTTTCTCACCAGCAATGCACAAGAGTTATGATTTCTCCAAAACTTCATTGACAGCGGTCATTTTCTGGTTTGTTTTGGTATGGTTTTTAAAATAGTAACACACATATTGTGTTAGGCAGCTTTCTGTTATTGTAACAATTAGGTGAAAGAGATGAACTTGTAAAGAAGAGGGATTCATCTTTGGCTCATGGTGTCAAAGTTTCAGTCCATGATCACTTGGGTTTGTTACTTTGGGCTGTGCATCATGGCAGAAGCATGTGGTGAAGGCCTGTTCAACTTATGTTGGCCAGGATGCATAACCAATCATTGCCAATCATGAGGGACCCAATATTCCCTTCTAGGGCACAGCCCCCATTGATCTCACTTCCTTCCATTAGACCTCACCTCCTAAATGTTCCATTACCTTCTAATGCTAACATGGCCTGGGGACCAAGTTTTTAACTCATCAACCCTGAGGGGATACCTGTCCAACCATAGCATATTCCAATAAGGGTGAAATGGTATCTTATTATGATTTTATGCTGTTGATTTTGACAAATGTAGTGTGGTAATTCAATGAGGAAGTGTCAACTTTCTTTTTTTTTTTAACAAATAGTACTTATGTTTGATTCTATTATGTCTGAGATAGTTATTTTGAAGATAAGACAGATTATGGTTAACCACTGTTGATTTCCTATTAACTTGTTTTAAGTCCCTTTCATTGTTTTGTTTTGATCAGTTTTATTCTGTTCAATTTTGTTTGATTTTATTATGTCTGATGGTATAGGCATCTTTTTTTTTTTTTTTTTTTTTTTTTTTTTTGTCTTTTTCATTTTTATTGGTACCGGGGATCGAACTCACCACCGCCTACTTGCAAGGCAGATGCTTATGCTGCTGAGCTAAATCCCCAGCCCCTACAGGCATCTGTTTTGAAGATAACAAGAGGCATCATGGTAGCCTCTTGTTGATGTCCTATTATGTTATCCTATATCATTTTCATTGTTTTGTTTTGATTTGCTTTATTCTGTTTCATTCTGTTTGGTTTTATTCTCTTTAAAATAAAATTTTTTAAAAAAATAAAAACAAATAGTATTCATGTATACTGGGGAAAAATAAAAGCCAAACTTTGCTCAAGGGGAAAAAAACCTTTATCACTTTGGAAGAAGAAAAGATCTTTTGCAAGTAAGTCAGCAGTACCACAAACCATAAAAGAAAAAAATGATGCATTAGACTTAAAACTTTTGTTTTTAAAAGACACTGCTCAGAAACATAAATTGCAAACAGAACACTAGGAGAACATAGCTATGATACAAGGATATAACAAAGAACTTGTAATCAGAGTATATAATGAATTTTACATGTCAATGGTAAGACAAACTCTCCAATTTGAAAAAGCACAAATTATTTGAATAGAGGTTTCACAATAAAAGATGGATGAATGCCCAGTAATAACACAGAAGACACTTAATATCTTTATTCATCAAGGAAATGTAAATTTAAAAACAGTGAGATACCACATCACATATATTACAGGAGTTAAAATTTAAATATTGACAACATCAAGGGTAGACAGCAAGGTTAGGCACTTGGAACTTTTTACCTTGTTAGTGAGAACGCACAGCCACACTGTAAAACTGTTAGGACTTTTTAAAATAGTTAAATTCATTAGGGTTCAGAAATTTGAGGAGAAACAAAAACACCTCCAAAATCACTTACAAATATTTATAGACTACTCATAATAATCAATAACTAAAACAACTCAAATGTACATCAACAGACAGGTATAAAAAAGGCATGTACCAGAATACTATTTAATAGGAATTAACCAATGTGAGAACACAATGGATTAATGGTGTGAATGTACAACAATACAAGTGAATCTCAAATCACAATAGAACAAGAAAGAAAACACACAGAAAAGACTACATGTATAATTCCATGTATCAGAAACAAATATAATCTGTAGTGACAAAAAAATAAAAGAAAGATCAGTAGTTGCCTGGGAAGATGCAATTAGGAAAATGTTTTAGGTGACAGAAAGCATTCTGCTGGTGCTTACAGGGGTGACTAATTTGTTAATACATCCATCTAATTTTAATCTTAAAACAGGCACATTTTGTTTCTTTGGGATATTTTGCTGTTATTGTTTGTTTGTTTGTTTGTTTTGTGGTACTGGAGACTGAACTCAGGACTCTCACACTGAGCTAAAACCCCAGGCCCTTTTTATTTCTTTTATTCTGAGAAAAGATGTCACCTAAGTGCTCGAACTGGCCTTGAATTTGTGATTCTTCTGACTCGGTCTCCTGAGTACTTGGGATTAGAAGCATGAACCTTTATACTTGACAGATATTGATATTAATATATACCAAACCTTATAGTTGTTTAAGATGCTTGTCCTGGCCACCTTTTCTTCCTCTTCCTCCTTCTTATTTATTTATTTATTTGTCACTGCTGTGTTGTTGTACTAGGAATTGAACCCTGGACCTCAATACACCCTATGCAATGCCCTTTTACTAACTTACATTCCAGTCCTTATTTTGTTTTACATGGAATTTATATCTCAACAAAATTGATTTTGAAAATCCTATATTGGGTAATTCTTAAAGAGAAAAGATATGAAAAAGGAAAAAAGTTAAAGATCCTCAAGTGTTATGGATTAAAAACTGACAGTCAACTTAACGCCAGCTGAATTAAATCAGCATTGTGCCAAGCATAGATGTTTCACGTGAGGAAAGTTGCCAGCATAAATAGAGACATGGAGAAGACTAGTAAGGCATTGGCATTATGGGTTTCTCTAAGTGTTGCTGTTTGAGTCGTTGGTTCACCTGGAGGAGCTCATCATGATTAGCTTCTTCAGTGTACGTTCGACCATTGTTATCAGAGGAGCTCGGGACCTTGTTGGTGAGAGTGGCAGTGGTTCACTTTGGGGGAGCTCTGGTCCTTACATGGAGCATCACTTCCAGGCTCCAGAGGGGAAGATGTATGCTGCTTACTCTCCAGGAGAAACTCATCATGCTGGCTTCCTGGCATGTACTTGACTGTTCTTATTGTTGGTGGAGCTCAGGACCTCCATGTCACTGAGGATGGCTGTAGTGCTTTTCAGGACAGCCCTGGTTCTTATTCTGAGCATGACTTCTCGGCTCCAGTGTAGAACCCTCAACCTACCAGCACAGCTCCATCACTCCACTGGCATAGACTTTCTAGCTTTGGGCCTTCCCAGCACAGATCCATAAAAGAGAGGTGTGAGTCCTTGTGGGCTCTAGACCTCCAGCAGTTGGACTCATGGGAAGCATTGTCATGGGTTCTAGGTCTCTACCTGGACTCATGCAGTGGAATATTGCTGTAGGATGCAGGTTCTTGGCTGAATATTACGGGTCTTTTGTGTTGTGGACAGATTTCCTGCACTTTCTTGTGTTTAACTCTGGGTGATCATCATAAAATAATATTATAAATTCTGTGTCCTGATTCTAACTATGCTCCTCACAACCCCTGACTACAACATCAAGGAAACTGATTAGTTCACAAATTGAAAACTCAGCTCTCAAATTCTTCGATGTTTATGAATACAGATTCAAGTTAGCTTACCAGGCTTCAACTCTCAGCTGCACCACTTAGTAGAGGAATTATTTTGGACAAGTAATTTGTCTGGGTCAAAATTTGTTACAAAGTAAATATAACAAAAGAATACCTAGCTCAGATCATCCTTACAGAACTAAATGAAATAAAACATATAAAGTGTTTGAACTCTGACAACTAAATGTTATGTAAGTTTTAGCTATAACTGTCCAAATTGCAATTACAAATATAGTAGTAGGCTGCCCATTTCAGTTTTATATGATGGCTGTTCAGTAACCTATTAGAAAGAAAGGGAACACATTTGATAATGAGAATGTCCCCTAGCTAGGCAGGCCCATGGTTTCATGAAGAGAGCTTAACACAGAACGTGAAGTATTATCATAATGCTGGAATGAGTAGATTAATATGGAGTTCTATGGCTGAGTGAACTAGAGGTATTTTTAACATCTTTTTCTGAGTCTTTGGAAAAATGGAATTTTCATTTCTGGAGCTGCCAATTCACCAAAATGAACTTAAAGTATAAATGAGCAACACATGAGAGATAAAGTTATGAATTCCTCAGAACAATCTGCATTTTACAGTTCCTAAATTTCATACCAAAAATTTAAAACTAAACAATAAATATTTAATTAAAAGGCTCAAAAGTGGGCTAGGGATTTAGCTTAGCGGTGTAAGCACCTGCCTGTGAGTTCAATCCCAGGTTCAAAAAAAAAACACAAAAGTAAGTATACTATGTGGTGGTAGCCTTATAAGTTCTGAGAGGGCTGTTTGTTTATTTCTTACATTACATGTGATTTTTTTTCTATCCCATGTTTATTTGAAATAAAAGTAGGCTTAATATATTTTATTAAAAATGTCAATTTTTTGTTGTATTACATAATATGGCTCAGGAATTTTGATTCTTACTTTTGTTGCTTTTTGAAATTTAGACATTTAAAATCTGAAAATTACATGTACTAATTAACTTTTTTTCAATATCATTTAATATTATGTTTTTGTTTTACCCAAGGAGAATGTGAAGGAAAGTAAAATACTCATTGGTTTATCCAAATTTAGTATCTTCCATGTATCATGTATGGGCAATACTATAATTTTGTACATATGATTGAATTTGGTCTTCTTACTAGTGAAAATATTTTCATGTGCCTTGTTTTTTTGTGTTCTTTATTTGTTGTGCTTACTCTTTAGAAATCTGTCAAAGTAGGTAAATTCCCCCTTTTAAAAGTCTGTATCAAAATAGATAAATTCCCCCTTTTAAAAGTCTATATAGAGAAGGCCAGAGATAGAGCTCAGGGGAATAGTGCCTGCCTGCCTGCCCAGTAAGTGGGAATTATGAGTTTGATTCCTGGTACCCCACACACAAAAAACCCAAAAAGCTTATATATGTTAGGATTGAAGGGGAAGGTTTTCCTTACATTCAATATAGAATTCTTGCTATTAGATTTAGCTGGGTTTTCCTTATCAAAAAAACTAAGTTTTAAAAACACACTTTGATAGAGAATGAAAAAGAACCCTGCTATCAAAAACAAAGACTTGCTAAGAGTAGTATAGAAAATAAATAATTGGCCTTTGTTCATTGGTGGCTAAATCTATTTTGTGGTTTGAAAAAGCTAAGAACATATTGCTTTCCTTAGATTCTTAGAAAAGAAATGTCAATTCATCAATTAGCTTCTTTGCTAAGAACACTTTTTTTAGTGCTTCACAAATGAAATAATATATGAATAGGTAGTCCAAAGAACACTTCCTGGGCTTTCTTCTTTCATGTCTTAGAGTATAATAATTATAGGATGCCAGTTCAGAAGCATGGTAGAAAACAAAAACAAAAACAAAAATTTACATGTCAAGCAAAAAAAATTTATTTGGATAAATATCTGATATAAGTAGCTATCCCATTAAATGAAAGGAACATCACATATAAATCACGCTAACCTTCATTGTACCTTTGCCCAATATTTACATCCTTGGATAACAGCAGGGAGAGAAACAGTAAGAAATAGCACATAGTGCCTTGTTTTAAAAGGCTCAGAACTACAAGAACACAACAATTCCACCCACCCACTGCTGTTCTGTGGCTTTAGTTTTACTCTCTTTTCCAAACTAGTATTTAATGAGGCACTACAGGAATTCCTACCTGGCAGACACTACCTTCTGAGCTGTACCATGTAAGTTGTTCCCAACAGGTATAAAAGTAGAACTCTGTCACAGTTCTTTTCGTAAACAGCTGCTCCCTTGTTAAGGAAAAGGTAAGGTCCCAGAGTCAAGGAAAGGAAGACAAGATCTAAACAGTAATAGAGAGAAAGGGCAAATCTCAAACAAAGACACAGGTAAGGAACATTTATACGAAGGTAGACAACAAAGGTGATGAAAACAGACTGAAGGGCTAGAGTAAAACAACAAATATTATTTGTTAAATTATTTCAAAGGAAAACAAAAATTTAGAGAGGCCATGCAACATTTCATTTTAAACACTAGTTAAGCTAGCCTCAGGAATTATTTCAGTCTAACTGTTCCAGTTCATATTTTACAGATTTTACAGTAAAGACTGGGTCAAAAAGATTAAAAGCTTTGTGTAAGACCCCAGGAGGCAAGATAGGCAAGGCTGGAACCCAGCCAGACTCCTCACTCTGACTCACTGCTTTCACTAACTATATCAAGTACAATTTTTCACTTTTAGAACACAAAAGTGGTAGTTGGTAGGTTGCAACTCAATTTCAAGAACATAAAAATTTACAGTATACTCATTGAAGACTAAGTATAAAATACATAAAGCTATCATCTTCAGTAGTCAACACTATGGAGTAGTAGTGTTCATAGTCATTTATAAATGTAAGAATTCTTGATATAATTGTGTAATTGTAGCTCCTATGTTTAGTCTCTATAAATATATATAATTTACATTAATTTCAGAACATTTAGTCACATACCTACACACACACAAACACAAACAGGAACACAGAACAAACAGTGAATTAGGGAAATCAATGAAATTAAATGGAAAGTCTTAGGTTGGGAGTTATTTGGCCAGTCATAATGCTAATTTATAATCTTTAAAGTTCTTTTTAACCCTAAAATTTTGTAAGTTTAGAAAGCTGATAATTGAAAAAGTTGGGTTAAAATATTACTTTGAAGTGTATTTGACCAATGAAATTATGAATATTATACCCCTAAAATAAGTCCATGAGAAAATTTTCTAGCTAGTTCAAAAAAGGGGAGAAATTTATAAGAAGTTAACAAAATGCTGATGACTATGTTATGGTATTTCAAATTATTTTAGTTAAAAAAAGTTTTACTGCAAATGAAGAACAAAGAAAAGTTGAGTTAAAGTAGAAATGGGAGACATTTTCTTAGATAAACAGAAGTACAGACACATACTCATACTTTAAAGTTCAGAAGTTTAACCAGTTTTTACATTTTTAAGTTAATAATTAATGCTCATGAGAAATGGGAAGTACATAAAGTCTCGTTTTCATAGCTGAGTCAGAGGCAATGGGAAAAACAAGTTACTTTTCCAAGGCCACACAGGAAATCATTAAAGAGCAGGATTTTTAAAATCAGGATTTCTGTTGAGCAAAATATGTATTAATTTAGTTCAGGTAGATTTTTGCCTTTTGTTAAATTTTCTACTGTAGAACAATTTCTTTGACTTTCTGTTGTATCATTGCTATTTAGGTCTCACTTTCACAATATTTGGCTGAGCCCAGAGAAGAGGCAGCCCTTCTTAACCACCCTGGACACATGAAGGACTGCTCTCAGGTGGGGTCACAGCAATGCTCAGGGCCCCGGATGACCTCAGAGATTCAAAGGTAACATATTGGAGGTGAACTTAGTGTTCTTCATGAGAAAGAAGACTGAAAGAACAGGATTGGAATGTAATTTTCTAAAGATTATTTCTAGTACCTGCAGTAAATGAAGAGGGTAACTAAAAATCAACAAACATATCAGAAAAGAGTGGATATTTTTTAAAAAGATATTCCACTAAAACTTGGGTCTCCAAACATACTTTAATTACATAGCTCTATTACTAAATATGTTTGAACAAGTTTTCAAAATCACTTTAAAAACTATTCAAGAGTAATATTGTGTTATAATATAAATTCTAAAAAATCTATACATTTAAAAAAGATCTATAACATTGACATTAACAGTGTTGAGAATATAATAAATTGTAGTGAGAGGTATGTGAAGGAGAGTAGTTATCTTGAAAATCTAGGTATAAAACCAGGTAACTAGAAGGATTCTAAGTCTAAGGTCAGTTAATTTTTGTACTTGACTTTAATGGATATAATAGTTAAGATACCACGAACAGACATGGAAAAAGTACAAAATTGGAGTTTTGCACCTAATTGAGATACATAAATTTCAGTTCCAACTAGCAATCATGCAATGGTTGTAATTTAGTCTCTTTCTCTAATAAATTTCTGACATCTCTGATGTCAATTTGCTTTGCAATTCGCTGCTGTTATTGTTGTACAGGGGACTGAACTTAAGGCCTTCACACTGAGCTTATATTTCTCCTTTTTGTTTTTTGTATTGAGACAGAGCTTCACTATATTGCTAAATTGCCTATGCTGAGTTTGAATTTGTCATCCTCTTGCCTCTGCCTGCCAAAATACTTGGATTATAGGTATATATGACCGTATCTGGCTACTTAGTATGCAATTTCCAAAAAGTGGTTAATAAATTAGCATGACAGAAAATTACTTTCAAATTTATTGTGTTCTTAAGTGAGAGCTTTAAGATGTTTGTTATTTTTTTTAAAGACTTTATTCATAATAGCTTTGTGGGGGTATAATTTGTATTCCATAAAAATATATCCATTCAATTAGTTTAAGTGTCCTTTTCCTGCTTTCAAACTTCAAGGAGAACTAAGAATTGAAGGAGCGAAAACTCTGAGAAGTGGGAAGTGGGAAGAACAGACTCCCCACATTAAATGAAAGTCTTTCCTCCAATTTGAATTAGCAATATTTGGTACTTGACAGATAATTCATTTTCTGATCTTTGCTTGTTAGAAACTATGTAGCTATTATCCTTAGTCCAATAAGATGGTCATAATAACATACATGTTTTAGTTTAAAGTGTATATATAGTATATTAGTAAAGGCTTCTGGTTATAAAGAAATAAAAACTCACTAAAGGAGAATCAGGAAAAGAATGAGGTAGGTGTGATGAAAAGAAACAGAAATCTCATGAACCAATGGGGAGAAAAACTTTAACCATGAATTAAAGGGAAGAACAGTGTAGGTAAGAAGTACCATCTCTCTGCCCAGATTCAGTGTTGGGGTCTGAATGAAATTTACAAAAGACGAGAGAAAACAATGGATTTCATTAAGTCTATGGATGTTCACAAAGCAGTGTGATTCAAGGAGGCAGTTGGAAGATGAGACTTATTCACCATTTTAACAAAGGAGATAAAATGTGAAGACAAGGTTTCATCAAAGGAAAACCTGCTTAAGGGCTCCTTCCAAGGGGGCAATGGAAAAGTGATTTTGAAATAAAAGTAAATGAGGGCTGTTTAGTAAGCTTAGTGCTATGGTTTGTGTCTGTATGTTCTCCCAAAAATCTCATGCAATTACATGGTAGTAAGCTTTCAGGAAGTCACTGCATCTATAGTTTGTGACTGGTTCATTGTCTACTGCTGGGATTGGCCATGTGAGTTCTACATCCAACCTAGGGAGAATAGTCTGCACACAATACAAGAGAGGAAAATGCTTGCTCTCTTGCTTTTTTGCTGTCTCTTATTTTTGCTGTCTTCTGCTGCCTTGAACTGTCGCCCTCTGCTATGCCAACTCTGCCTTGGAGCCAGCTTATTATGGACTAAAATCTCTACAAACTTCAAGCTAAATAAACTTTCCCTGTTTAACTTTGGGTGTTGGGTATTTTGTCTCAGCAATGAGAGGAGTAACTAAGACAGTTATGCCGAGTCCTCTCGATTGACAAGATAGAGTATATGGTTCTCTTCCTGATACTGGAGAGGATTTCATTTACCAGTGAAAATGTGTTACAGTCTCCATTATTCACAGTTTTGCTCTCTGCAGTTTTAGTTATCCTATTTATTTATTATGTTTTGAGACAGGACATTGCTAAACTGCCCAGGTAGCCAGCAAATTTGCCATCTTGCTTCAATCTTCCAGAGTGCTGGGATTATAGGCGGCCACCACCATACTTAGCTGGCTATTGTCATTTTAAAAAGGAAATGTATGTCCTGCTTTTGTTAGGCAGAAAAGAAGGGAAGTAAAAGATCTTTTCCTCTGCTTGCACTTTCTAAATTGCCCTCACCTCAAACTAATCTTTACGTGAACGAAGCGTATTTTGAGGCAGCAAACTGTGATTTCTCTTTTTCAGTAGGAACCCAGAAAACAACAGGACAAGACAGCTCATTTGTGTCTTCAATTCCAAGTTGCTGGAAGAATTTGCTGATTACAGGTTATGGGGTTAAGAGGTGGCCAAGGGATCTGCTGTCTGTGAGTCAGGTCCCCACAGGAGTGAGGCTGTGCCCAGGAAACATTGTGAGGCAGACAAAGCAGCCTCCTTTAAGGGCTGTGGATACAGGCTATAGCAGACATGTCCTTTGCAAACCAAATGTATATTACATACTAGATGTTTGATTTAATGCAATTATTAAATCATCATGATCCTACATGAGCAAAACAGATGCTTCATATTCCAATTACTATGCCTAATACATAGAGTTCAACAGCTTTCACTGCAAATGAGCCAAAGCACACACTCCCAGGCCTTCTCACAGATCCCCTCTCATAATCTAGTAGCAATTAAATCTGAGGCTTCCTTCTCTCGTTGGAGTCACCATGGCAAGTCTCTGCAATACTCTGCCATCTTTTATCACATTCTTCCACATTGAATGTTTAACCTCATCTTTTTCAAATTATTCCAACATTACTGTTTCCAATATTTTCATTGTTGGAAGTAAAAGGTTTCCAAGAACATTAACAACAAAAAGCATTAAGTACTGGCTTTTCTTAATGTGGGAGGTATTGTGAGGCACTGCAAGACACAGTGCTGGCCGAGGCATGGATCTGATCCTCTAAGGGAGGAGTCTACATATGGCTAATTACCTTGGAAGACAGACAGCATCAAGTACCTCAATAAAATGCTTTGGCAGAAAGAAGTCAGTCTCCTAGGAAACATTCAGAAAAACCTTCCAGGTGACAATTGGGCCAGGTCTTTAAGGAAGTGGGGGTATAGCACATTCAGAGGATGAGGCAGAGCTCAGTGCCCAGCAATCTTCAAACCTGAGTGAACTATTACTATTAACACCAGCAACCTTCCTCAGACCCAGCTTACCCCACTGCTCCCTTTCCCTCCCCTGCCCCCTGCCTCTGTTTTACCACTCCTTTAAACAATGTACTTTTTGGAGTTCTTGTCCTCTCTGCTCAAACTTCCTCTACAGACATAAAAGGATGAGAAAAAAGGTTCTTTTGCTTCCCTCTCTAGTCCAGTGGTGACAAACCTCTGGCATGCACGCCACAGTGAGCTGTTTGTATCACTGAAAGCTCTAATAGATTTGTCATTACTGCTTTATTCCTTCTACCCTTAGTATGTTTTTCCCAAGGAACTTATCAAGAAACATTATTCACTAATATGAAAATAGCAAACATTGGGAAGTTGCAAAGTTTTCATAATCTTTGAAAAGTTGATTTGATTCTTCCCAGTAGGTGAAAAGAACCTTGGATCTTTGCTGTTTTGTCCCTGAGTGGGGTCACCCAACATTTTCAGTCTTTTAAACCTTGTCCTAGGCATAGCAATCAGCCTGAGGTCCCTCTCTGAACCACTTTGCTCAGCACTTAAACCCATGGTATGAGCAGGGGTTTGATTGTTAAAATGTCACCTGTATTTCTGTGGCTCCTCAAGTTGCGTGACATTGGTTTTATTCTCTTCACTGGCAATCTGGAATTGGGGCATTGACAATTGTAAGCAAAGGATATTTTTGGCGAACTAAATTGGCAAAATGAGTTGAAATTTTGAGGAGAAAAGAACACCACCTTTAGAATTGTTTCGGTTGTTAGGCAAATGTGATAAGCACTACACTAAGAAATGACCTTTGGAATCATTTCAGTTGTATTCAAGGGCCAAAACAGTGGAGGTGAAAAAGTAGACATCTCAAGAAATTCCCTCCATACTGTTTCATTGTGAAAGGAAAGAAGGAGATGAAGGTAAGGCCAAAGGAAAGTGGTTTTAAAGGCTAGCATTTTGGAATGCTCAGGAAAAAATCTTTGGATGAAAGGGTGTAAAACAATCTCAGGGGGAAATTACCATCAGTAGAGCAAAATCTTGTTTGAAAGAGTATGGCACAGATATAGAAGCACAAATGAAGTCTGAGAGAAGAAAGGTAGACAAGTATAGAGGGGTGTTTCAGACCACAGAGACTTTCATCTTCTCAGTCAAGGCTGAAGAAGATTAAGATGTTTGAAAATTGAGATTTAGGAAAGCTAAGTTGAGGAACCTCATGCTGGATTCCGTTGGTCAAGAATGAGGCAGAATTATTTGAAAAACTGGAGGAAGTCCAAGTGCAATAAGGGCTTGAGGAGAAGAGAAATGAGATTGATTTGGGAGAAGTACTCTGGATAATGTGCTTACATACTCCTAATCATCCTCCTCAGGAGGAAAGGAATTTAGGGAATCAGCGAAGACCCAGGCAAGTCTGGATAGCACCAACTTTTAGTGGTAGTGAGTGCTTTTTTAGCCTTATCGCTTATTTAGTAAAGTAATAGCAACTTCAAAAGAAAGCTTTCAGCTTAAACAGGAAAAAAATTAATGTTGAGTCATAAGCTATTTTAGAGAACATTATTCATGAATAATACTTTAATCATTAAAACACATAATACACAATATCAAAATACTAACCAAATGTATTCTGAAAAAATACAAAAAGAAAAGATTACTTGAACAACAAAAAAATTAGTTGTTTTCCTCTTTCTATGGTAGCCAAAGGCATGAAAGAGGAAATATTCATTTTTTTCTTTTAACTACATAAATCTTCCATTCATTAAATTGTATTGAAAAATTTAAAAACCAAAATCATTGATATCTTGATAGCATATTAAAATGTTTTCTTTATAAAAACGTATATTTTACCTTTTCTATTCACCTAGAAACAAATATCAAAAAAGCCCAAAGAAGTCAAAAGCAGCTTATTACCATGATGGCAAGTCACAAGACAGTACTTCTTCACAACTGCTGGTCCCTTCCTAATTCTAAAAATATTTAAGGAGTTCAAATGTTCGTTCACCTGTTTTGCTCCATAGGCTAATGCTACAACTGTCAAATAACTTGCATTGTTTTCTGATATTAATATTTATCTAAGGCAATCTCTTTATAATCCTGTTACAGTAATATAAAAACCACTAATAAAGTATATCTTCTAACCAAAACTTCAGAATAGTAGACATATGTAGCTTGCACACATTAATCTGTTTCCCTCAACAAAATTATTTATAAATTCCAACATCCTATTAGTTCTTTCTTTTCCCCACACAATATGGTCCCTCTTATCTGAGGGGTAGTAACATAGTTTCTTTTTAACAAAAAGAGTTAGTATAAAAATAGCAAAATTCCAGTGAAATCATCAGAAGCTATGAAGACCGAATTCTGGCACCTATGTCTTTTTCCATCCTGTACCTTCTTAGGGAAAGAGCATGCACCTGTCAAGTTCATGGTGGAGAATGCACTCACAGGGATGTTTTATAAATATGTGTCAATGAAGGGGGCTTAGAGGTTTGTTTTGGGAAGCAGGGAACACAGTACATTACGTGTTGGTCACTGGCATTGATCATTCAATCCATGGACTTATTTCCTTACAAAAACATCATCCATAGCTGGCTGTGGTGGTGCACACCTGAAATCCTAGCACTAGGAAGGCTGAAGCAGGAGGATCACTGTGAGTTCGAGGCCAGCCTGGGTTACAAAATGAGTTCAAGGCCAGCTAGAACTGCATAGTAAAACTTCACCTCAAAAAGACAAAAAACAAAACAAAACCCATCATGCAAAGAAAACCCTTACTGAGTCTTCTTTAGGAAGGCAAACTGGGTTGAAGACCCAAAAATCTGAAGCAAGATCTGAGAAAAGGGAATGGTGAGAAGAATAAGCATAAGAGAAGTCAGGTGTCCATATAATGTCAGGAGAGGGCAGTGATTCAAAGGATGGGGTGCAAACTCACCTGGAGAAGCAGAAGGGGCAGCGATGTCAAAGGTCAAAGGGCAAAGCCTCAGCGGCTCCCCAGATGCTGGAAAACTGAAAGGCCCACTCCTGGGCTCTTACCGTCAAGGAGAAATCTAGGGGCTCAACTGATACTGTCTTTGACGCCAGGGACAAACCCTAACATGCACAGTTGGATTGGCAGTAAGGCAAACAAATCTGCCCCAGATTTCAGAGCCAGCGCTCGGGGATGCCTTAGTGCCCCTTTCTCCCACCTCCTCTGGAGCTGGAGGCCGGAGACACCTTCATCTTCACGCCCCACCTTCCAGGCCCTCTCAATCTTAACAGCATCGGTCTCTATGGCAACCTGAAACCGCAGTTCCCATTGGCCCGTTCAATATGAGGGCCGGGCCAATGGGGAGGGCCAGCCTTCTCTTTGCGACCAATGAGGTGGCTGGAAGCTTGTCCAGAGACGGCAGCGTGCTGACGTTCCCGGGAGCCTGGGGCTGGCCGGGCAGGCGGGCTGGCGGCTGGGCGGGCGACGGCGGCGGCCTGTGGGCAGTAGAGGGGGCTCCGGGGCTGAGTCCGCGTCGACGCCGGCCGCGGAGGCGGCACCATGGGCACTGGGTAGAGGCGCGAGTTAGCCGCCGCCGCCGGGGGTGGTGGGAGCGCCTCCCCGGGGGAGGGGGCGGGAGGGGAGGGAGGGGCGGGCACCGCGCGGCCGCCGCACTTTTAATTTTTCGGCTGCCGCAGCGGCGACCCCTCGGCGGCGCGGATGTCCCTGATCCCCGGAGCGACGACGGCCGCCGCCTAACCTGGAAAGTAAGTGCGCGGGCTCGCGAGGGCGCGGAGACTCCTGCGTGCAGCTCGGCCGGGACCTCAGCCCAGCGCCCGGCGACCCCGCGCGGTCCGCCCGGGTCCCCTCCGCCCGGGTCCCCACGCCCGGGTCCCCTCCGTCCCGCCCCGCCTCGTGCTCTGGCGGCCCGCGCCCCTCCCCCTGCGGGCGCACAAGTTTCACCTCCATTTGCTTTTCCCCGCGAGCGCTCCACCCGGGCTCAGGGGCGCGAGCCGGCGACCTCCCCTCCGGGGCGCCTGGGGTCCCGCGTGCCTGCGCTCTGCACTCCCGCGCCAGCACCGCGGGCGGCCGCCTCCCCAGCCCTCGGGCCGTCCCCCGCCCGCTCGCCCGTGCCCCGCAGCCCTGGTTGCTGCGGTCCTGCCCGCTCCCCGCCGGCGCGCCCCTCTCCGTGCGCGGCGCAGCCCCGCGCTCCGCCCTCCCGCTCCCCGGCCCCGAGCTCCCGGGTGCCCGCCCGCCCGCCCGCCGCTCCCTTCTCTTCCTGCTGGGAGGAGAAGCGCGGCTGCGGCACCCCTCGGCGGCTGGGCGCTCCTGCCCACCGCTGGCGCTGCCCGGCCTGTCCCTTTCCCCCTACCCGGGAGGCGAGGGGGCGAAAGAGTGGCGGAGCTGGAATTTGGCTGCGTGTTGGCTGAGTGCGGCAAACGGCGAGCGCGGGCACCGGAGGCGCCGCGGCGTCCGTGGCCGCTCGGGCGCAGCAGGAGTCAGGTGTGCGTGTCCAGGGAGGACCGCGCGCTGCCAGCGGCTCCCCGGCGGGCGACGGATAGTGCAGGAATGTGAGGAATGCACCGGGGACAGAGTCCTCCGGCCCGCCGCGGCACCTCTAGCGCCTTCCCGGCCCAGCTCTCGCGGTGCAGCCAGAGGTCACCGGAGCATCTTCGGAGCCGGTGAGAGCCTCGCTGCCCAATGCTTCTCTCCATGCGGCAGACAGGGCGGCGGAGGGGAAGCCCGGTAGTTTCTTTGGGCTTCAGCTGGCCTTTCGCCTGAGTTTTTGCTGCAGTGGTCTCACCGGACCGTGAATTTGGGGCCGGCTGTGGTGTAACCAAGGTTATTGATCATTGCGTAAGAATCTTTGGAAGTTTGGTGTGCAAGATTTGGATAGCGATTGGTTTTTACTAGGGTTTTCTGAAACCCTGCAGAAACCGGGCTGCTGAGGGTTCTTAGAATAATGAGCTTGCAGCCAACATATTTTAGCTCTCGAAAAATGCCTGTTAATGCTCATGGACGGAGCTGCGCTGCAAGAGATATCTTGAATGCATCAGTTTACTGTCATAATTGTAATTTTTTCCCCTTCGTCATACTGAGCTCGTGTTTAGGCCTCGTATAATACATAATGAATAGAAACAGAGAAGCAGTGTTTGGTCAGCGATGGGACAGATAGAACTGTCTGGTACAGTTAAATTCGGGGCGTGTCAGTTACCACTGGCAGTAACACAGGGACGCCACAATCATGTGTATTTCAAGATGTAATTTATTAGTGGAGGTTGCAGTTCTTTCTCTTACTGAGTTTGACGGAAAAAGAAACAATAGCCCTGCAACTTGTAAAGGATGATAATTATTTATGTGTAAAAATCAATAATGGTTTCTCTGCAGTTTTGGTCAAATTCTGTTTTCTTAATACAGAAAAGCAAAATGTAGGCAGAAGATGATTCTGTAGAATTGAGATTAGATTTTTTAAAAAAGTATTTACAAGAATGCTTTTCTTTTTAAATATCTTACTATTGTATAAGTATCTGCCTTTCTGGTGCCTGTGAAACAGTTATGGAAAATGAAAGTGTGAAATTGAAGAGAGTCAGTGTCTCAAATAAGTGTCTGTATGTTGAAAAGCATTAATGTATGCTTTTGTTTGATACGATGTAGTTTACTCTAAAGCCTCTGCACCTGGTTATTTTGTTTTTAATTTAGTAAAGCAGTCAATTATTTAACCAGTCAGCTGTCTTTGAACCTCTATGTGGATAGATCAAGGGCACTGAAAAGTGTAAGAGGAGAGTCTTTTAGTTAAGGACCTAAGGGAAGGGAAATGAAAGGTTGTATCTTTTGGTTGCTACATTGTTTTTCTGGTATGTCCATAATCAGTGAACCTTTAATTTAGAGGTTTAATTTGTATCTAGTAACACTGTGGAATATATGGGTAGGTGTTTGTAAATGCCAAAGGAAAACTTTTATTATGTAACAATATTGTATCACAAAGGAATTTAACAACTCTTGTTCATTTAAGTTGAGGTCAAAATTAGCATGTAAAAGGAAATTTAGCCTTTCTAGTACACTAGAAATTGGCACATTGCTCAAATGTATTGGTTATATGTGTGAATACATGACTGGTTGTGCAAAGTTTTGTTTTCCTCAGCTAAAGAGATTTTCAATTAGAAATACATTCTATTATTAATGTTCAAAGAGAGGGAGCTTTTTGCTGATGATCTTCCTAATTAAAAATAACATTCAGTTTTGACCAAAGTATATTCTTCCACTATCCCCAAGTATTATGTAAGGAGGAAATTTTGCATTTTGGTGTTGCATATAGTATACCAAAGAATCTAAATTGAGGAAATTTTGTATCCTGTTATTTTCATTCTTTTATACTGCTTTTGCAGGGAGATAGGGCAACAGAGTAGTGATGGAAAACATAAAAGAAGGAAAGAAAAAGTAAAGTCAGCTGGAGTTCTGATAGGAAAAGAAGCTTAGCCCTGCTTTTACAAGCTGAATAAGCCAATTACATTCTGTGAATATTCCCACACAGTAAGAATTTAAAGAAGCTACTGAATTATTTGATAAAAATTTAGCAGTTGTGTGACCTTGAGTATTTAGATTGCGTATATATTAAATCACAATTGCATCGTTATTTTCCTTTCTGATATATAAAATTAAGAAAGTAACTATAAACCTAAATTTTGAAATTCACTTAGCTTTTTAAACTTGTATAGTAAATATTTTCAACTTGTATAGTAAATTATTAACCCAGTGTTAATCAGGGATCTTCTAAAAAGCATTTTTCATATCCTACATGATGCCAACCATCTGGCATATTTAGCTCTTTATCTCACTTCTTTGAAAGATTAAGATATTTTGAGAGTACTCTATTTGATTTTTAAAATTTCAGTAGATAACTCCCTACCTTGCTTAATTTGAAAGTGGACAACATACCTTTATTCTGAACTGAAAGATAAAGTAGAAATTCTTCTAGGGCATAAATATCCATGGGATTGTGTGTCACTGTGGGAAGCTGTCTTCACACCTTCAGTGTACTGGGAGATAATTACTCCTTCCGTGTGTTAAATGGTTCTGTAGTGCTCTTTCTGGACTGAAGGGGGGAGACTAATCTGAAACTTAACAGCTGTGGAATAGGTGTGTTTGCAGAAGTAACTGTTTCATGGCCAGACTTTATATGGCTGCAAATGGAGACAGAAAAGCAGTAAAGCTAAGGATGATGCATAAGCCTTCCTGTACTACCAGGGAAAGGTGCTAACAGTCAGCAGGTCTTTTGCTGGCTAAGACTAAGAAGTGACAGCTTGCTTTTTCTGTTTGTTTGTTTTTTTACAGAGTAAAGGATCAAACCTTGGGTTATCAAAAGCATTGGTTTGTATGCTGTGCTTGCTGGTTTTAGTACATTCAGGTGGTTCTCATATTGTCACTAATAATTCAGTGAAGTTATCTTAATCTCATGGAGCTGTCAACATTATTAAATAGGGAGTATTATATGATGTTACTATTTAATTAAACTTAGAAATTCTTCAGATGTTCCATTGCTGATTGGCCTAAATTTTTATAAGTTAGATTTACTTATATTTGATTTACTAATAAATGTTGCCTACTTTGGTGATCATTTTATTATTCATAGCCTTGATAACACTTTATTATGATTCACACATAATGATTCATCACAGATAATAAAATGTCACTAGGGATTGAATTGTAAAATTTTAACACTATAAAACATTTAGAATGAGAAATGGAAGTAGCTGAGTTTTCAGTCATCACATATGAAGCACTTTTCATGAACTGAGTAACGCCTAGTGGTTGGTAGCTAGTCCCCTTGTCCTGGTCTCCAGTGAAGGGTGCAGAGGGAGGGCCTTTGGGAGCCAGTAACTGTCACTGACAACCCAGGTATGCTTGATTTCTACAGTTAGTCTCTGTATTAAGTAGAAATTTAATGATTGCTAATATCCAAAATGCTGATCCTGCCCTTGCCTAATCTGAATCCCTTTCCAGCAGCACAGCCAACAACACATCTGTCTGTTTGGAGAGGAAGAGAATGTCCCTTCTCAGGGGCCTAAAGCTAGTTACATAAAATATAGACCCTCGTGTATAGTGTTCCAGATTAAATTTAAGTGGGGTGGGTCTTGCCATAAAAATGATATTCTAGTTAGGGAAGACCTATGGTTAACCTAGGCCTTCTAGAGCGGTATGCAGGTGTTTTGGGCCCTGGGTTAGAATTTTAAATGCAGTTTCTCTTAGGAACCCACAGTTAAGTTACAAATCGATTGTTGAAATATGGATCAGAGGTATCCATATTTGTGCTGCTCGAAAGGGATTCAGATTAGGCAAGGGCAGGATCAGCACTTTGGATATTAGCAAGTGAAAGGTATCGTAGACCAAAAAATTAGATCTTCTACTAAGCCTTATTACTTGACAAAACATTTAACATTTGGGTGATAGCATTCTCCTTTTTTAAAATGTAGGATTTTGATTACATTGAGCAAATTTTTTTAAAAAGAATTACTTTTATCATTACATGTTTGCAATAAACGGCTACATTGTGAATACACTGTGGGAGGTGGCACATGTATATAAACAGAAGTTAATTCTTTTTACTTTGCCTTCTGCTGCTCTCCCTCGCCTGTCCCTCCATCTCTTGGTCCCCTTCCCATTGCTTACACTTTAGCTCAGGTTTCCTGAGGTCCAGGGTTGCTCCTCTCTCCTTTCCACCTTCTCTCTCTCCTCTTAACCCCCCTCCTTCCTCCTCCTTTCTATGGAAAAAAGTAGGTTTCCTGAACATGCATTTTTGCTCTTCCTCATATTCCAAATCATAACCAGGAAGTTGGATTTCTGTTTTGAAACTTTTATAAACCTGCTTCACATTTACAGTAAATAGGCGGAGTTTTGTGTTTGTTTTCCTTTTTTTCTTTTAAACAATATTGTTTTAGGAAGTGAGGGGAAGGAATAAGCCTGTGATGTTTCCCACCTCCCCACCCCCCACCCTCTTCCCTCTGTTTCCTGTTCGCTTCCCTTCCCTTCCTCCTCTTGCTTTGTGATACTAAGGATCAGATCCCAGGCTTTCCTCAAGCTCCACTTCCAGCTCAGTAAGGTGTTTCCGAGGTCTTGCTGTCTAGCCCTGTTTGGTTCCTGATTAACTGGAGTAGTTCAGGCCAGGGAAAGTCCTTGGACTTTCACCTTACTGAATGAGACTCAGAAGAGGTGTTATGAGGCAGTGATGTGCAATGGTGAGCAACGGGTAATGTCAGTGTTCAATTCTGGCAGCAGCTGATTTCTCTGGATCTCATTTTGCTCATCTGTAGAGTGTAATGACCAAAGCACTCGTCTTACATGGTGATTGTAAGGATTAAATGGACTGTATACATAAATGTTTACGAGAGGGCCAGCACTTAATATATGTTAATCATTATTCTCTCATGGTGGTACTTTGTAATGCTTTCTGCAGCATCTACAACATGTCAGGTAAATTGTTGCCTTGCTTTCCTTGGACCTAGTCAAAATGATTATGAATTTTAATGGGATATTGCAGAGAAAACTTACTGGAAAAAAGTTAGGAGTTTAACACTGTAATTTGCAAGAGATTATAAGGAAAGGAATCCAGTACTAGGGATTGAACCCAGGACCTTCCACACAGAGCTATATCCTCAGCCCTTTTAAATTTTGAGACAGGATCTCACTAAGTTGCTTTTGCTGGGCTCAAACTTATAAAAGACCTCCTGCCTCAGCCTCCCAGTCCTGGAATGATAGGCATTTGCCATTAGATCAGCTTATTATGGATCTTTTTCAAATATGGAAATTGTAACTTTTTGTGATTGGTATCCACTGTTATCCAAAAGTTGTGGGTAAGTTGGGTAAATGCACTTTAATAAACTCTTATGTTTAAACAGTGAAGACTGATAGTATTACACTTTGAGATAAAAGAGAAGTACTTGCAAATGTAAAATGAACATCTCCAGCTGTGGAAGACAGAGGATCATAAGGTTGAACCCAGCCTGGACAATGTAGTGACTTAGAACCTGGCTTAAAAAATTTAAAAAGGACCATAACTCAGAAGGTCCTGGCTTCAATCTCAAGTATTACCAAGAACAACAACAACAACAAATGCCTTTTAAATTTATATATAAGTATTACAATTTTGAGTATGAGTAATAATCATTTCACACAGTATCCTTGATAGCCAGTAGATGAAGGAAATGTTAGGGTTAGTCATTTAATATTTACTGTGGTGGATTGATAACTGCTGGTCAACTTGTAATCCCCCCTGGGCTGAATCGAAGTGCTGCTGAGCATGAATGGCCCACCTGAGGATTGTTGCCAAAACAAAAAGACTGGAGAGAAGTTTAGCATTGTGGGTTCTCCCTGGTGTTGTTGGTCTTCTTGTTACCTTTGATTCTCTTGGAGAAGCTTGTCAAGCTTCTTTCCCGATAGGAACTTGGCTGCCCTCATCTTCAGAGGAGCTCAGAACCTCATTGCTGAGGATGGCTTGTGGTACTTTTGGGGGAGCTCTAGCTCTTACTTTGAGGATCGATTCCTGGCATGAGTGCAGAACCCTCAACCTACTGGCACAGATCCTTCATCCCATTGGCACAAATTTTCTAGCTTCCACCACTCACTTTGGGGCCTTCCCAGTGCAGATCCATGATACAGATTTGCATGAGTCATTGTCATGGGCTGTGCGCCTCCAGTTAGGCTCTGGGGAGAATTGTCATGGTCTCTGTATCTTCAGCTGGACTTTCACAGGTCATTGCTATGGCATCTAGGCCCTCAGCTGGATTTCTTAGGTCTTAGTATGTGGACAGATTTAATTCTTTGGGTGACTATCATAAAATAATGCTGTAAATATGTGTCCTGTATTGTCTTGTTCTCCTTGTAAACCCTGACTACAACACTTAACAATTACATAAATGCACCTTGTAAATAAACTTTTTAGGCTGCCTTTTCTAAAATTAATGACACTTGGAAAGCAACAAAGCAAAACAAAACCCAAAAACACAGTGCCACAAAACAAAACACAAATGAAGAAAAATGATTGAAACTAGTCTGGCACTGCCAAAGCAGAAAGTCTAGGAAGACAGAAAGGAGCTTTGGAAGATATTTGATATAAAGCAGCAGACAGTGGTTTAATGGATAGCAAGAGGCTCTAGTTCTAGTCTGGTTTTTGCCATTAGGCAGGTGTGTAGCTCATGAATGAGTCACTTAACTCCTCTCGGGTTAGTTTTCCTATTTATTAAAGCGGGGAGTTGAACTAGATACTCTCTGGAGCTCTTCTAGTACTTCTGTTTCACAGCTCTTGGAACATCAAGCAGTTTTGTTTTTTTGTTTTTTTTTTTTTTCTGTTACATTTTTCCTCAGCAAGAATTTGCTGTCTTCTCAAGAATTTATTACAATTTACCCTCTGGGATAAGGGAAGAAAATTGAAGTTGTATACCTGAAATTCTCAGTTCCTGCAAGAAGTTCAGGCCGCACAAGCATATGACTAGCCTGAGTCAGCTGCTCCATATCTATCGTGGTATGAGGATCCTGAGGGTCCCCCAAGGCAGCAGGCAGTGGGAGCAGAGGAAGCAGCTCTTTTTTGGAAGCTGTACATGTCAGTCTTTCACAGCTCTGCTCCCAGGAACTCATTTGTTAACAGTTGCTCCCTTATGCACACTGGAGACTTTAGCTCTGAGAGAGACTACATTTTTCTAGAAATTGAGTAGAAACACGAGAGGTATAGGGTAGTGGTTAGATGGGACTCATTGAAGTGAGAAGGCCCTGCTTATCACATGCTCAAATCATTTAACTTGTGCTTGTGGAAATTAAACGATCAAGATAGTTGTTCTTCTAAAAAAATACTTTCTATGAATACATTAAGTTCATAGAAATTCACTGATCCAATTGTATAGGTACTTTTCACACACCTGTTAATTGTTTACATGTAGACAGTCTTGCCAGTGTTCAGAATTGTGGATTTAAACAATATGGCTTTTTAAAAATTTGGATTTGTGTTCTTCCATGAGAAGAAAAAGTAACTTAAAAATTCAAGGAAGAAAATTTCCCCCATATCCTTCTCTCCCCTACAAAGGGAAATCTCTCAATCAATTGTGTGTGTGTGCACGCGTGTGTGCATGTGCACGTGTGTGTAAGTATAAATACAGTCTGTTGATGCAATGAGCACCTATTTTCAAAGAGAGGAATCCGTCATTAATATGTGCAGTATTAAATGAATTCTCAGTGTCATGGTCAAAGTAAACACTTAGGCTCTTCAGTTTTCATTCCTTTTTAAGAATCGTGAACACTCATAAGCACTGGGAACCAGTAGTTGTTTTGCAGTGATATAGAATAGGTTTTCCGATACCTGTACCTGGATTCAGTGAGAAACGAGGGCTGGTCTGTAGACATAACTACTCCAGAGTACCACCAGCGATTCAAGTGAGGGGACAGTAGATAAACAGTGCTTTACATGTTTGTGAGTCCTAAAACTTAAAATGCTTCATTTTAGTTTATTTCAGTCAACTTACAGAATAAGAGAAAAGCACAAAACACAAACTGATATATTGCTCTAGGGGAGAAAGAACCTAGTAAAATGGCAAACCTTGAGGCTTTAATTACAGTTCTCATTCATTAGTCCTCTGCTGTCTATCAGACTTTGCTACCATAAGCTTCATGACCAAAAAGATGATTTTACCCAGGAGTGTTATAGTCTGTTGGATTCAGTAACAGAAACTCTGTCTTTAATATGGAATCCATGATAAATATTACAATCTAGTTGAGCAGATGAGATACATAAACTGGTGAAGATGATCCTAGAAATTTCTGAATTTTTTTTTTTTTTTTTTTTTACCGGTACCAGGGATCGAACTCATGACCACGCGCTTACAAGGCAAGCGCTTATGCCACTGAGCTAAATCCCCAGCCCCAAAATTAATTGTCTGAACTTTTTTTTTTTGATCCTAGAAATTTCTAAGAGTGTTAAGGATGAGTCATGTAAATAACTAGGTTTTAGCTTATAATCGTACTTACTGTGTCTGTTATTTGATAATTATCCAAATCTAGAGAGACTGTCATTGGCTTGTTTTGTTTACAGCCTACATCTGATCAGGTATTCTACCAGTTATAGTTTAAGAATTCAGTTTGGCCATAAACTTTATTGCTTTTGTTATATTTTTTGAAATACTTTACTAGAGAAAACAATTAACTATAGTGAAAATAACATTATTTGTAAGGAACTATAATTTATGCTTTAAGATTTGCCATTTTAGTGGGTTATTTCCATTTTCTTCAAGCAATACTTGAGCTTATGTTTTGTGCTTTTCTTTTATTCTGTAGCTAATCCATGAGCCTCTATAACTCCAGACTTATTGAAAATTCTCTCTTCTATTGTTTTGAATAAACGAGAATGTTTTGAAGATCTCTTGCTAGAATAAATGGTCTTGTCAAATCATACTTTGAATCTCAGACTAATGAATGTGCTGGTGCAAATTTTCAACTTACTGTAATTTTTTCAATGACTAAATAAGCAAAGTCCATTTTAAGAAAACACTGAATAAGGAATTAGAATGCACAACTGTACTTCACAAGACCTGCTGTTATTTTGACTTAGACTACTCAGCTGTTAAATGTTTAATCCGACTTATCAGATTAAAAAAAAATCTGAAATCTGTAGAATATTGGCAAGTGCTGGTCTTAAAAAATATTGTTAAAAAAATATTGTTCAGAACTTTGAAAATAATTTCCACAAAAGCAATATAAATCCTTAAGTCCACTATTCTGCAGTGTAATGAGAGTATATCATTTCCACAGGGGAAATAGTCCTTCGCTAAGCTATTCAAAAACAACAGCAAATAGGTATTTCTGCATGATGTTAATATAACTTCTGGCCCTAGAATGAATTAATGAGTTTTGAAGTCTGGTTTTTGAGCACCTTTCCTTTCTACTCTTTATTTATTTATTTGGTACTGGGAATTGAATATGGAGCCTCACGTGCTATACAAATGCTCTGCCACTGAGCTGTATCACAAAGCCTTTTAAAAACATTTTATTTTGTGGCAAGGCTCACTTAAGTTGCCCAGACTGACCTTGAATTTTGCAGTTCTCCTGCCTCAGTCTCCCGGTAGCTAGGTAGCTAGGATTGCAGTCTTGAGCTATGGTACCCAGCACCATCTACTATTCCTGAATAATATTCTCTCTGCCTAATTACTCATCTTCTGTCCTTTTGTAATTTGCTTCTGTAAACTGATTTGAGAACCTTAATATCATTTATTATGTCTGTTTCTGTGGAAAAAGCTCATTCCTTTTTTAAAAATTTATGTTAGCTAGATAAATAATTCGTTACATCAAATTCCTTATTAAAAACATTGATTAGAAAAATTTAAGCAGATTGATTCATATGCATTTTAACTTTTAAGTATTTGGATTCTAACCATAGTGAGATGAATTTACATAATGTTCTTTCTAAAGCTGTTAGTGGTTGCCATAGTACAAAGACCAGCTCTGCCAGGCTTTAATAGGGTGACATGAGGAAATTTCAGTATCCTTTCCTTTTGCATGTAAATATGGGTTGAGCATCTTCTGTCTGAAATGCTTGGGATCAGAAGTGCTTATGTTTCCGAGGTTTTTTTGTTTTGTTTAGTTTTGTTTTAATTTTGCAGTATTTACAGGTTTTACTAGTTACACATCCCTAATCTGAAGATGGAAATCAGAAATGTTTCCAAATCATTCCAACACTCAGAACGTTTTGGATTTTAGAAGACTTTCAATTAAAATTTTTCAGATGCTGAACCTGTAATAACTTGCATGTTTAGCTCAAGCACAGAAGACAAAAGTAGATGTAATTTAAGGCACATAAAGTTTTTCTAAGGAAAACTATTACTAAAATACTGTCTTGGTTACTTTCTTCATTACTGAAACAAAATAATCCTACAGCCAAAGTTACAAGAGTAAAGTTTTATTTGGCTACAGTTTGTAAAGGTTTTAGTTCCTAGTTGGGTGGCTCCAAGGCAGGCTGACATGGTAGAGCGGCAGCACAGAAGAGAAGCAGTTTATGGCAGGCAGAAGGTAGCACACAAAATAATAGCAAAGAAGCAAGTTTAAGCCACATTAGCACCTTCTTCCTGCCCCTTTTGTATCCTGTCCAGGCTACTGGGATCAGGGCAATGCCAAATCAAATGGTAGACTGATTTAGTAATCACACCATTAATCCCAGCATCACACACTCTAGATACAGCCACCTCCGGAAAAGCTGCATCTATGGTCACATGAGGCTTTGGAGGGACATCTACACACAAGCCATAACAAATAGCAAGCGTATCATTGGTTCTATCAATTACATCAACGATAATAATAGAACAGGAAGTTTCATACCTTGTTTTGATGTAGAGGTTAGAATAAACTTTGTTACATCACCATCAGGATATTGACATTGATCTGGTCAAGATAATACTGAACATTTCCATCTCTACAAATACCTCTCAGGTCGCCCTTTTACAGCCACATTCCTCAGCTCTGCTCACATCCTCCTTAATCTCTGGCAACCATTAATTGTACCCCGTTCTATGCCTTTGTCATTAAGAATGTTACAACAGCCAGGTGTGGTGGCACACACCTGTGATCTTAGCAGTCCAGAAGGCTGAGGCAGAAGAACTGCTGCAGGTTTGCGGCCAGCTCTGCTGGCAGCATGGTGAGTTCAAAGCTAGCCTGAAGGACACCAGACCCTGTCTCAAACAAAAACAAGCACAAACAAAAAAAGGAGATTTAATTTTGGATTTCCCCCACTTAGCATAATTCTTTATCGAGATTATCCAGGTTTCTGTATGCATCAATAAGGTTTTTTGTCCAACTACTGAATATTCTATAATATGAATAAGCAGTTTAAGTCATCCACTTCTTGGTTCTAGTTTATCATTATTACAAACCAAGCTGCTGTTAATTTTTATGTACATATTTTTGTTCTAGTATGTATTTACATTTCTCTGGGGAAAATAGGAGTATAATTGCATTAAATTATAATTTTTAAAAGTTTTCTTTTTAAAATTATGCATACATTTAAGTGAGTCCTCAGTCATTCAGCTACTACTATTGATGTGTTTGTGACTTAAGATAACTTTGTAAAAAGATTTATAATTGCGGCAAATTATAAGATCAAATCTTTTGTTACTGGGCATAAATACTGCTTCCCATGATTTTAAGTGGAATTCATGAACTTGTGCTTGACTTGAAGGTTTGTTTCATTGGCTTTGTTATAGTTTTTGTTTTGTTTTAGATAGCAAGTGTATTTGGTTTTCTAAAGAATATTTTAAAATGTAATTGTTAATTGTGGCTCTTTCAGAATTTCACTTATATGTGATCCTAGGTAGTAATAATATTGCAAAAAAAAGTTATGAATCAGGATAATGGGCAAAATGGGGGTTTAAAATGAAGACAGTATCCTTGTGTGTGATTAGAATCACTCCAGTTATCAGAGGGAAGTCAAACAGACACACCTGATATTTTTAAAGGCAAGGATTCTTCTTTCCTAAAAGAAAATATTTTCTTAAACATAATTTCTCTTGCCCACTTACCCCATTCCATCCCCGTTTTGCATAGTTACTGTATATACTTTCTGCCACAGACAGATGTTGAAGTCACATCTGGCCTAAATAAAATCTTCATGTTTGATAATTTGGTTAGTTTTAATGTATTTTCTACCTTGAATGTCAAACTGTTTCAGACTACTAGACTGGTTTTATACTTTGTTTTTTAGTATGGTCATTCTAATAACTTTATTATCACTCTAGTTTGATCTTGTGAAGTCATAGCTGAGATGTTAAATGTGGACTCTGCAAGCAGCCCTGTAGTGGATGCATACAGTAACATTTTCTTGTAATACTGTTCTTCACAAGATCTTATCCTTTTGCTGTATTTGTGTGAGGTAACCTCAGCAACTTTTATGATTTTTTTCTTTTTTTTTTTTTTTTTTTTTTTTGTGCCAGAGATCAAACTCATGACCTTGCATTTGCAAAGCAGGCACTTACACCACTGAGCTAAACCCCCGGCCCCAACTTTTATGATCTTAATAGGATGTCTGTTTCCTAAAGGCTTTTCTGTAGGTTCCTAGCATATCCTACTTTGCCTGATGATCTCCTCTGCCTTTTTTTTTTAATTTTAAGGTTTCTAACTTAGTGATCCCGCTGAAGTAGAGCCTTCCCCAGCTCTTCTCTCAACTCTACTCCACATCTACGCACATTTAAACCTTTCTCCCTGTACTTGTCAGCTTTTTGCACATGACTGTGCTCTGAGCCCTTGTCACATTGTGTTTGAGTCATTTTATTCTGTTTCTTGGCTGCTGTGAACCTTGCCCAGGTTAGAACTGTGCCACAGACCTCACTGTGGTTCTCTCAGCCTTGCAATATCCCCAACAGATAGTAAGCACCAGATGCTTGCTCCAGTGAATGAATAATTAAATTCTTAGTTGACAGCCTTTGTTGTCTCTCTATCCTCTAGCCTTCCTCTTCTTTGTATACCCTGCAGGTCTCATTCAAACTCCTTACCTATCATCAAAGGCCCTTGGCAGTCACACCCTAATTAATTAATCTCCCTTTTGAACTTTTCTCATCTGCCAGACTACTGTGCAGGTCTCCCAGTCTTCTAAGACTCGTTCATGTTCTTCCTCTTCTGTGTGAGCCCCTCACACCACTGTGGCCAGCAGTCATCCTCCTTTTCCAGTTGTCTTGTTCTCTGGCTTTTAATGAAAACCTCTCATGATGGGTTCCCCATGATGGTTTTCTATTGTATTGGACTTTTAATTGATACTAATTTTGAAACTGTTCTCTTGGCTCTTTACTTCATGTAGATTCTGTCCCCCACCCACCCACCCAGGGGAGGGTTCTCATCTTAGACATTTTCTATCCCAGGGGACACATTTCATGTTAAGAGATGTGAAGGGCATGGTAGTGTGTACCTGACTTTCCATGAGGAGATAGAGTAGGATGATTGTGAGTTCAAGGCCAGCCTGGGCTACATAGTGAGCCCCTGAAACAAAACACCAGAAAGCAGAGATGTCCATTGGTCATGTGACAGAAGGTCAACATGTATTTCAGGCACGTTGAAACCTTCAGAAAAATAATCTCTCATCTGTGCTTCTTTATTGCTAAGTGCCTATTATATGTTTCTCTTTGTTATATGTCATTCTCATTTTTTGGAGGTCTTATTCCAACTAAGTTGAATAAATGGATTTTTTATTCTCTAGATTATTACTTTTTATTTCTGTATACCCTCACATATAGAAAAGCGTAAAAAATGTTTAGAAAACAAATAGGTTATTTCTCAAAATTTTGGTTTTAACATGGAAAAAGTACAGATTTTTAAAGTAACTGAATTGTGTTGTTCAATGTGGTATCATTGACTTGATGGGTTACTTAAATTCAGAATGCAGTATTTTGTACTAATTAGATTTTAAATGGTAAATAGCCACAGATTACAAGAAGTTCTGTTTGAAGTAGTAGTATTCTATTGTAATATTCTGAACAGTTACAGCTAGAATAATAAAATTGTAGATGTAACCAAGCAAAAAACCTTTACAGTTCCAGAGCATTTGTATTCATTTCCTCCTTCCAGTAACTCTGTAAAATAGGTGATATGCTACCTTCTCTTCACAAACAAGGAGGTGCTAACCAAAAGTTAAGAGATGTAAAGGGGGAGGAATAAAATATTGATTACTTTCCAGGGTTCTAAAATAGACTATAGGTTAAGTTGTCACTTAGTCTTCCATACTGAAATGAAATAATTGCTATTAGTAAAGGAAAGGTGTTTCTGTACTCTCATCACTTCTGACACAAAATGTGGCAGATTTTCCTTCATACTGAACAAAGTTAGCTCTCCAGACACCAACTTGCTATCCTGTTACTTAGTCCTGACCCTGATGAGTACATATAGAAACTCTATTCTGGAGGTTTTTAGGGGTTTTAGAAGCTTTTATAACGGGAAACAGAGCCTAAGACCAAATATTGTAACCAAAGACCCTCCAGTCATTTCTGTCTCCCAGAAAGTTACAAGGTCTTTGGTAGAAACTGGGGACACATTCAAACCTAAACAAGTAATAAATATTTGATTCTTTTTACAGAACTAGTAAATATTTGATTAATAAATTGGGAAAAGGATTTGACTGTACAATAATGTGTGATGCCATTCTTATGGTCACTTAAAAGTCTCAAGTTTCTTTCTTTTAATGAGTTAGTCTTTTGGCAGTAACAGTGGAATTCAGGGAAACTAGTCAGTTGCCTTTCATTGATTGTTGAGGTCCATGCTAGGTTTGGGAAGGGTTGCAGTAATGAACAGGGCCTGGTCTTTGTTTTTTTTTTTTTTTTTTTTTTTTTTTGTCTTTTTCATTTTTATCGGTACTGGGGATCGAACTCACGACCGCCTGTTGCAAGGCAGGTACTTATGCCGCTGAGCTAAATCCCCAGCCCCTTGGTCTTTGTTTTTGATGTCTATTTTGATGTAATGCCTTAGAAGTGAGTTGATAATAGGGAACGAATCTTAGAGGTCCCCAAAATGTCATTATTGGTTAAAGAAAGGTTTATTATCTTCATTTGTATAGCAATATGATGTGTAGGAGCAGCAAAGGAATAATAAAATGCAGATTCTTAGGTCTCAAGGAGTTTTTGTTAAAACTTGTCTATTATTCTGGGGATAAAAGCAGGAAAATAATTGTTCTGAACATCCCTCAGGGGTCATTTTTGCTTTAGAAATTAAAATGTAAAACTGCCTGGTAGACAAGTTTTGATGTACAGAAGATACCAACATAAGCAGTGTAAGTGCTTCATTTAATATGTAGAGTGTCACCTTGCTTTATAATAATAGAAAAACCAAAACAGTCCTTTACCTCTCCATGTGTGTGAGATAGGATCTCACTATGTAGTTGAGGCTGACCTTAAACTTATTGTGTGGTCCTGGCTAGTCTAGAACTCCTGGGGATCCTGCTGCCTCTGCCTCCTGAAGGCTGGGATTAATGAGCATACTAACCATGCGTGACTTTTTTATTTTTTCGAGAGGGTGTCACCATGTAGTACAGACTGGCCTTGAACTCATGGTAATCCTCCTGCCTCAGCCTTCTAAATGCTGGAATTACAAGCATGTACCACCACGTCTTGTCCCTCTCATGATTTACTGCTGATCTAATAAGCCACGCAGATATGTGATATTTGAATTTCTACAAACTATCTTCAAAGCAAAAGATATGCCAAGGTACAATATAAGTTGCCTTAAAGGGATATTTTAATATTTATGCTCCTAACATTTAAAGTATAATAGAAATTTACTGTGGCCTACAGTCTCGTTTTTTAACTGCTTAAAAAATAAAAACCAGAGATCAATTCAATTTGAATATAAAGACACTAAAAGTGATAGGGTAAGTCTGAAGATAGTTTCTTGTTTTATCTTTTTTATTTCATTTAAACTTTCAGTTTTGTACTGAGCTTCTTGGAGGTTTTCAGAGTAGAAAAAGAGTTGAAGAAGAATGTGTTTTCACTCTGTACCTTTTAGCTACCACTTGATGAGAAATTTTAAAAATTTGACGACATGTAGAATGAGACTGAATTTAGGCATATTTAATTTTTCAATACTCATAAGTCTTTAATGCCTTTTGTAAGCTAAGTGGAGTATCTAAAAATGGAATTACTTTTCAGTGAGTGGTTCTTCTTTTCTTTGGAATAATAGTTCAATAAATGGCAGTTAATAGAAGAAAGAAATCATCCTGATTTTGTAACTGAATGAGATTGCAGAAATACTAGGATAGATACTTAGTTTGGATGCTACTGCTTGTGTCATGTCAGCTGGAAGAGGAGATGAATCTTCCAATGTGTCTTCGTTCATATGTGTGATGAGCCTCTGTTACTGCAGTGATGTGCACAATTTGAAATGAAGCACAATCCTTCATGTCAGCACTTAAAGCCTTTTTTTGACAATGAGCAAAATGTTAGACATTTCAGTGTGAATAGCTCTCATGATCCAGAAAAATACGAGCAGACAGTTTAATTGTTCTTGACTGTAAAAATTAAATCTGATACTAAATTTTAATCCAGAGATCTATTCATGCAGGGTTTTCCTTGATTTTAAACAAAAATTAAACTTGCATAGCTAAGCATCTACACTGAACATTGAGAAGAAAATTCACACTAAGTGAACGCATTCTTTTTATTCTGATTCCTATTAATTCTCCCCCTCCACTATTTTGTTTTGTTTTGTGACAAGGTCTTGCAAGGTTACCAGGCTGGCCTTGAACTTGCTGCAGTCCTCCTGCCTCAGTCTTTAGAGTAGGGAATCACAGACACCATCACGCCTGTCCCTGTTTCTTGACTTCACATCACCTTGCTTGGCCACACTTAAATCTTTGCTAAAAATTTTAGCTCATTTCTTTCAATATCCAGTATGATCTATCCTGATACAATAAGCCAAACCTTGGAAGTGCCTCTTTTCTTATATTTTAGGTTATTTGGTTATACTGAGATTTTAACTCTCTGACTTGAAGAAAACTGTGTTGTACAGTGTTTTGTGATTAAGGTGAGTTTCTACCCTTTCTTTGTACTGGAAGAGTTATGGACTTTACATTTGCTTTGAAGTAGTTCATCCAAGAACACTTGACCCCACTTTTTAAATCTTTTTTTTTTTTTTTAATATCCTGTCTATGTGCTGTCTTCGCACCAACTTCTGACTTAAAAATTCACGTAAGACTGACTTCATGTTTTAATTCTCAGTGCTTGGCACAGAGGGCTGGCTGCATAGTAAGTGGCATAGACCCTGTAGTTTGCCTTTTAATCGAAGCAAGGACATTTTTATTTCCTTACTATTCTTAATGGGTAGGAAAGACTTGGCAGGTATTCCCTTTGTTTCCTGCCCTCATCCCATGGCTCTTGAAGTGATCCAGCCCTAGGACTTCGTGTTAACCAGGGATTTTTCTGCCAGTTGTGTTGGGGCCCATCAGACTTGTCTGTAGCCCAGCTTCTCATTCTCTTTGTTGGGACATCTCTGAGGTATGTCCTCTGGCAGGCTCCCAAAAACCCACAACAAGAATAACTCTCCCCCCTTGCTTGGAGCAGCACCTGACCAATGTACCTGTGTTGACGTCCTTCTCTTGCCTGTTACATTTCTCCATCTCCCTCATAAGTTGCTTATACTCAGATTCTTTTTCTGGGGTCTGATTCTGGTAGAATACAAGCCCAATACAGACAGTTATAATTTATACAAATATTCAGCCACTTGGAACAGTACTATATGCTAGGCACAGATCAAAAAAAAAGCAAGATGAGTGTCTGTACTTGGAGGACGAGGATTTTAGTTTTCATCAGATTTTCAAATGGATTTTTGTCCTTTCCCCAACAGAGTTAGGATCTATTGCAATAAGAGAAAAGAAACACTTAACTTAAAATATTAGAGCAGCCAGTTTCTTTTTAGAGTACTGGCATACCGAATCTGTTTGAAAATCATTAAGGCCTCATAGATATATGCGGGATCATGTTTCAGTAATTGGAATTTTTTGTTTTTGTTTTTGTTTTTTGCACTGCTAGAGATTGAACCCAGGGTCTCTTACATACTAAGCAAACATTCTGCTACTGTGCAGTGTCCTCAGACCTCAAGAAATGGATGTTAAAGACATGACTTTAAGCTTGTATTTATATTATTGGTCATCATTATCCATATACACAGAAAAAAAGTATTGTAGTATCACCTGCACTCCCAAAGTTCTACTTGAAATGAAATACTGTTAGTTTCAAATAGAGTCAACTATTTTAAGTTTAGGTAATCTCACTTTTTTTTAAAGTTTAATTTAATTTTTTAAAATTTTATTTAAAGAAAGACTAAAAACAAAATGGGTAGAAATAATAAATACTTTCAAAGAAAAAATAAACAGTAAGAAATCACTAGTTGATGATTATATATTGTCCTCTTACAAATAGTTGTTCAAGATACAAAAGTGAAACATACAAAGTGGGGATTCAAACAGTGAGACTACAAACAGTTCTGTTCAACTACCCAACAACAACTTAGTAATATGGTTATCAATCCTATACACTTAAACATACATGCAGTTATCTATATCTTCATTTATATTGAGATTAAACAAACCAAAGCAGGCTAAAATCACCCTGAATAAAGAATAATAGTATTACTAGATTTCACATCATGACACTACGAGATCAGCACCAGGTACTGTAGTGTCTCTTTTTCTTCAAAGTATTTGTTCATTTCATCACGCATTATAAGATCAGTTCTTGTAAACTGTTTATAGGTTCTACGTGTACATGAGTCTTAACATGTATTTCTATTCTTTCTCTATTGGAGAAATAAAGCAAGACAAAACAAAACATATTCCTATAAACACATGAAATGACAAAGACATATAATACCACTGTACAAGGAGTTCTACACTGCTTACTGTGTTGTCTCTTGTTATCTTCAATAGAATTGGTTATATCATCAGACATAGTATAATTGAATATAGCAGTACATAACAATAAAAACACAACTTTGTAGATAGTGTAAAACTTCAAAAACAGATAATAATCAAACCAGAATGGGTATCGTAGTGAATCTTGTCATCTTCAGTATAGTTGTCTATACTCTCAGACTTGATACAATCAATCATATCAGTTTAGAATAAAATCTGTCGATACCAAACAGCAACCAAACCAGATTTAACTCAAATCAGTCATGATAAAACAGTATAAGTTATACAGGGCTCCAGATTAAGATAATAGGAAATTAAAGATGATTACTGTGCTATATCCTGATGTTTTTGGGATAGCTGTCTGTACCCTCAAATCTAATGCAAGTAGACAAACTGGGACAGAATAAAATCTAAGCAGAGCAGTGCGAGTAATGTAGGTTTGAAATCCTGATACAGTATTAACAATGTTTTCTGCCATCTTTTTTAAGACTATTCCTCCCCTTTCACTCCCCCAGGGTGCACTGTGCAGTTTTGGGTCTCACCAACACCCTCAGTTTTTAGATTGGGGGGCAAACCTGCTATTTACCTAAGTGGTTCTGAGCCTTCTCTCTCCTGGACTTGATCTCTAGTTGTATTTGTTTACCTATTAAAGCCTGTCTTTCCAACCTATCCCACAAATACTGGTCGGGTTGCCTGTATTATTCTCTGGTTCCCTGTCACATAGAGCATTGTTTTCTCATATTTGATTTTTGCTCCATAAACTCTTTTTCAGGTTAATTATATTTCCCATAAAGAGCATCTCGGTGGACCCTACCTCCTGATCTACTCTGCCTGTGTATCTCTCTCTCTCTCTTTTTTTTAGTGTATCAAGGCCATCTAAATTAGGGATTATAGCCAACCTTCTCTGCCTCATTTCTGTTGTGCTCTTTTTCTAGCATTAGTTGTCTGCTTTTCTTCATCATTCCACTTTCTGCTCCATTCATTGAGGCCTCTCTGCCACTGTTCCTGGAATCCTGGTACTTTTCTCTCTCTCTAGAATGTCCTTTAGTATTCTCTGTAGACTTTGATTGGTGGTCACGAATTCCCCAGTTCCTCTTTGTCTTGGAAGCATCTTGTTTTTCCATTAATTTCTAGAGGCAGGGTACATCAATCTGGGATGGAGGTTATTTTCTTTCAGGGCTTGGAATACTTCACTGCAAGCTCTTCTTGATTTGATAGTCTGTGTCAGGAAGTCTGCTGTGATTTTGATGGGTTTTCCTTTATAGGTGATCTGTTTCTTTTCTCTGACAGCTTTTAATATTCTGTTCTTATATTGAGTTTCTGGGATCTTGATTATTATATGCCTGGGTGTAGCTCTGTTTTGGTTGTAGGTGTCTGGAGTTCTGTATGCCTCGTATATCTGAATATAATTTCCTTTTCCTATGCTTGGGAAGTTTTCCTTAATTATTTCTGTTAGTAGCCTTTGTAATTCCTTTATTTGTACCCGTGCTTCTTCACTCACATTCTTTATTCTCAAGTTATAGATCCTTTTGTCATTTTCTAGCCTGTGTATTGTTACTGCCTGTTTCCTTATTATTTTTAAGAAATTTTTCCTTTCATAATCACACATTGCAAACCTGTCCTCCAGTTTGAATAATCTATTCTTAGTTTCTTTCAAGCAGTTTTGCCAGCTTTCAATGGAATTTTTTATTTCCTGGTAATCTCTTTGAACCTGCTTCATGTAGTCTATGTTTTCTTTATATTCTTCATCAAATGTTTCTCTCCTTTTTTTGTGCTCCTCCATTTTTCCATCTGTCTGTTCTTGAGAAGTGCTTATCATTTCTTTTATTAATCTACTTATATCTTGCTTTACTTGGTTAAATATTTCACTTTTGAACTCATCTATGGGGTCCTGAAGATATCTCTTTATGTCCACTAATGCCATGTCTGATTGCATGTTTTGCTATCCTCAGCCTATCTTTTGTATTTACCCCTCCTGGATCAACATCCTCGAGGTTGGGACCTGGGGACTTTTTCTTGTTGCTTCCTCTTCTCATATTTTTTGTTTCTTCCATGTAGGTGTATAGAAGAGGTCCCAGTCCCTTTCCTTGTTGGTTACGGTTCTGAAGCGTGCTGGCTAGGTGATCCTGCCCGCTTCAGTGTGTTATTGAGGTACAGACAGGGTGGCATATGCTGGCTCCTCCCCTCTGGGTCAGTCAACCTGCTGAGGCCTTTATTGCATTAGTGTGCACCACACATAGAGAATTCGTTTGGGACAACTTATTGGGTCTCAGCCAGGAGCCGTGACCCAGGCCAAGCATACCCCACCAATGTTGTCTGGGAATGGAGCAACTGACTGAAGTCACTGCTGTTCCTTGTCCTTGCCAGTCCTGCCCAATTCCAAAATGTGATCCCATTGGTGCCCCTTCCTGCAGAAGGGCTTTTTCCCTGGCGCTCACTGCAGGTCAGTGCAGGTCCCTTGCTGGCTCCTTTCTCCGTTGGGCTCAGCAACCTCTGACTTCAGTGTGACGGTGGTTCCAGTGAGTCAAAGCAGTAGGAATTTGAGCACGCAAAACCACAGAATCTTAGCTGCCTCAATAGTAGCCCGAGGACTGCATGTTTGACTGGTTCTTTTCACTTTAGTTTTTTCCTGGGTCGAGAGAATCCATCTCCCTCTGTCCAGAACTACACGATGTGTTATTTCTGCATTTGAGTTGTCTGTCTCAGGGCCTCTGTATTCTGCTCTTACCTATCTGCCATCTTTACTGGAAGTCAAAGGTAATCTCACTTGTACAATAGTTTTCTTTCTTTCTGATAATAAATTAATCTCTTTTTGCAGAAAAATCTTTCAGGAAAGCAGAAAAGAAAGCAAAAGCTCAACTTACCTACACTCAGAAGCAAATCTGTTGACATTTCTTGTGTATTTTTAGGAAGTTTTTACTATCTGAGCATCTGCAAGTATATGTCTTAAAGAATTGGGATCAATAATCATGTTATCTCATAAATGCTCTGATGTTGTTTCTTTTTTTGGGTGGTCCCCAGGATCACGACCTCGCACTTGCCAGGCAGGCGCTCATGCCGCTGAGCTAAATCCCCAGCCCTCATAAATGCTCTTTTAAAACAACTATTTAAAACATTTACATAGACTTGTGTTATGTAGGTGTTCTGTGATTTATTTAATCCTTTACATTTAGACATTTGTGATTTTTTTTTTTGTTTTTCAAAATAATGAAATTTCTCAGAAATTCCTAATTTATTATTGTGTGAAGTTTGAGCCACAGGTATCATGAACTACATTTATTTGAAGTAACCTGGTGATAGGGCAGTGCTTACAGAATCAAAGATTTTAACTAAAGACAGATGCTAGAGATCATCATGCAGAGCTGCTTCTTTCATGAGTAAAGAACCTGCGATCTGGAGAGGTGTTAACTTGGCTCACAGGCATGTCTGCATCACCAGGCCTGTGTATTTCCTTACGGGCTCCATCTGTGTGTATGGGCACCATGGTCACATGTGAGAGTCTTTGTAGGCTGGTCTTTCTGGCTTCCTTTGATGATTGTCGTGTTGCTGTCTGTAGGCCACATTGCTGCTGCTCCTGCTCCTACCACTCCTACCACTTTTATTTTTGACCACTTGAGTGTCTTATGCTTACTAACAAGTGCTGTACCACTGAGCTACATCCCAACATCTTTTATATTTTGAGACAAGGTCCCAAGTAGCTGAGATTACAGGTGTGTACCATCGCACCCAACTTTACTTCTTAAGGTAATTCTTAAGTTTGCTGCTCTAGCGGTCACCTTACCTTAAGTTACTATGGTAAAAATACCTGGGAGCCATGAAACAATGATAGGTGTGTGGCTCTTCTTTATCTGTGCTACTGATTTATTTTTGTCACCTAGTCTTTAAGGCAGTTAGTTTTGAGTTTTAAAGCTAAAAAGCAATGGAACTTATGTTTTGACCTGATACTTAAACCAGATACCATGTTAATCCCCCAGACATCATGCACGTTATAAATGATATATTGATCTTCAAGGCTAACATCTTGTCATTTTATCAATTGATTTTTTGCATTTGACTTTAGGCATTATGTATATGAATCCTTTATTTTATTTTATTTGCCTTTGTAAGATATCTGTGGGTGTTTAAATTTTAGGAAAAGACTGAAAAAATTCCACACAAGAGTATAGAATTTAGATTTAGCCTAAGATTTGACATTCATAATTTTTTTTAAAGAGGCACTCATTCAAAATGTACTACTTTCTTTTTAAAAATGAATGCAAGACACAGTTATCCTGATTTACTTAAATGTTCAGAAAACAGTCATTCAGTGTAAATCAAGCACTTGGCCCCTCACTGAAGTCATTCTCCTGTGTGTTTGTGGACTTACTGCTTTAATGAAGTGATCAAATCTAGGAAATGCTTTCTGCTCCATGTTAAATAGCTAGCCTTAATTTTAGAAGCAAGTAGATATGAAAACTTAAACTCAAGAGTCTACTAACAAAACCTTGGGCTCTAAGCTGCATAAAGATACTGATGAGGTGGCAGTAAGTGGTGCATTTCAGAAACTTGCATTAGCATTTGCCGTCTGTTGATGTGGTTCAAGCAGTTTGTTGCTTCAAGTATCATATATTGTAGTTATTGTATTTAAATATAAAATGGAATGTGGAGGAAGAGAAAGGCCTACCCATGCTAATTAGCTAGTTAATTTGTAAAATATCTCTTAAGTAATGTCATCAAGCCCTACTATATATATTACTAGAAGGGTACAAAATAGTCCTGTGAAATGTGAATTTGGTACATTACTGGGTTAACGAAGTGAGCAGAGCAAGCCTATAATTCCAACCAACCATGAATTCCAGGAGGTTGGCAGCAGTTTGATTGTATAATATATTATCACAAAGTTTTGCTGTAGTTTTTTCATTACATACAGTTTCTATTTTGAAGATACCAGAGCTGTACTTCTCTTAAGTATGCTGGTGAATACAGTGGTGTTATTTATGGTCAACATCTCAAAGTAAAGCAGTATAACTCTTATCAGTAATTACATTGCCAAAAATCTTTTTTTAAAACAGAAAAAAGGGTAGAAATAATATAGAATTTCAAATAAAAAAAACAGTAAATAGTTGATAAATTACATACTGATACCTTACAAATAGTTCAAGTTACAAAATCAAAGCATAAAAAGTAGACAATCAATGAGAGTGCAAGCTATTCTGTTTGATGAACTAACCAAAACAGTATGATTATTTATCTTGCACACTTATACACAGAATGGATGAAAAAGTTGTATTTTTATACAATGGAATATTACCCAGCTCTAAAAAGGATGATCTTGAGACTTTTATAAGTAAATAGAGGAAATTGCCAAAAAACCTTAAGCACCAGTTAGGTATCTCTGAATCAGGAAAACAGATCTGAAGACAGACCCTGAGACCTCTTCTTGTTTTGAGAAAATACTGCTAAGAAATCCTGTGCACAGTCCTGGGTCTGATGAATAACACATATATAGAAGCTACATGCATTCTATAAGCTTTAGATGTGTAATTTCTCCTCCATTAATGGTACCAAGGAGAGAAAGCAAACGTTGGCTGCATTAGATGGTAGACTCAGCTTTTAAGGCTCCAGGAAACTCAAAATTGTAGGACTTGTATTATGTGTAGCTGTGTACCCTGGGTATGGCACCATGTGTCCCTTCAGCTACTGTAGATTCCTGGAATCTAGGTCTTTGTTCCTATCCCAAATGATCTAGGCCATGTGCTTTGTAGGTGCGCTTTACACATACAAGGAATTTGAAAGAAAACCATAAGAAGGGAGTAAACTTCTTGACTGTAGCAGCTGTTTCAGATCCTGCACCAGTGAAGGCTGAGCTGTGGTCTGGTTCTCAGGAAGTCAGTCGGCAAAGGGTAGACCTTATATATTATATAAAAGGGTGCATTTGATGGTCATGGTGGCACACTCCGGCTACTGTGGGAGACTGAGGCAAGAACAACATAAGATGAAGCCAGGGCAATTTAGCAATTAAGTGAGACCCTGTGTAAAGGAGAGCGAGTGGCAAAGCATCAGTCAAGGCAAAGTTCTATGAAATTCTGTTGTATTGAATAGCTGAGATTAGACAAAGATCCACTTTCCTGATTTAAAAACAAAACAACATGACTGGGGTTTAGCTCAGCCACACAAGCACCTGCCTGGTAACCACAAGGCCTTGAGCTTGATCTCCAGTACAAAAAACAAAGAAGCAAACAAACACAGCTAAAGTCTCATGCCAACTAAGCTACAGAGATTGACTTTTGTACGTGTGTATATGATAAGCCAAGTACAAACTATATTTCCTTAGTTGAAATTTGTAGCCAGGCTTGGCAGCAGATGTCTGTAATCCTTGGGATACTGAGGCAGGAAGGTCGCAAGTTCAAACCCAGTGTAGGCATTTTAGTGAGGCCCACTGTTGTAGTCATGGGTTGTGAGAACAATTAGAATCAGGAAATGGAATTTATAATATTTTATGATGGTGACCCAGAGTTAACACAAGAAAGTACAGGAAATCTAACCTCAACACTAAAGACCTAGAATATTCAGCCAAAGGCCTGAATCCCACAACAATGTGCCACATGAGTCCAGATGAAGACCCAGAGCTCATGACAGTACCTCCCATGAGTCCCAACTGAAGGTCTAGAGCCCACAAGAAGGACTCACACAGTCTGTTTTATGGATCTGTACTGGGAAGGCCCAAAGGTCAGCAGTGGAAGCTAAAAAGTCTATGTCAGAGGGTGAAGGAGCTGTGCTGGTAGGTTATTCTACGCTGGAGCTGAGAAGTCACGCTCAGAACAAAGACCAGGGCTGTCCTGAAAAGCACCACAGCCATCCTCAGCGACACTGAGGCTCCGAGCTCCTCCTATGACAAGCACAGTCGGGTACATGTCAGGAAGCCAGCGTGACGAGTTCATCCTGGAGATTAAGCAGCACACATCTTCCTGTCTGGAGCCAGGAAGCAATGCTCGATGTGAGGACCAAAGCTTCTCCAGGAGAACCAATGGCTCAAACAGCAACATGTAGGAGAACCTACAACGCTTCAATGCTCCGAAGCCGCCTCCTCCACGTCTCTATTTTATGCTGATAACTTTCCTCAGGTGGAAGGAACATCTACACGCTGCACCATGGTGATTTAATTCAGCTGGCATTAAGTTGACCACCAGTTTTTAATCTGTAACACCCTCTCTTTAAAAAGAAAAAGAGAAAAATAAATAAGTAAATAAAAAAGACTGGCGATGTAGCACATTTTGAAGCCCTCAAATCAGTTCCCAGATATTGCAAAGGAAGGAAGAAGGAAATTAATTTTAAAAATAAGAGAAATTTGTAATTATGACTAAAAACATTTTTAGCATCCTAAAATAGAAGATTAGAAATCTTAGATTTGCATTTTTTGAAAGAGTTTGAAGCTTGTTAACTTTGTGATAGCTGCAAGACATGAGTGCTGTTGTATAAAAGTTATAGCTTTATTTTGGATTACAAAGTTATTTGGAATATTTAAATTAGAGAAGCATTTAGAGTACTTCTGAACCTTAACAGTTATACCATGAAGTTGTATGTTTTGTTTCTCCTGTTTGTTGATAGAATGTTGTAAGATAGATTACTCACAAACAGATGACATGATAGGATTTTGGCTTTTACAGCGCAAGAGGTGCTCTGGGCTATGCTGACAATGTGCAGTCTTTAATTGCTTGTGCTGAAAAGTCATTAACATTTTTCCAAAGTGTTATACTAGGTGCTATACTAATCAAAATAAATGGAGTCCTCAGCAAGCCTGCCATTCTCCCACTGCCCACTGCTCTGCTCTGGCAACAGCTCGTCTTTTTTCTATTAAATAGTTTGCTAAATATTTTGGTTTTGATAGACTCATCTAAGTTATTAATGATGGCTTAAACCTTCATCAGCATGGTGAAACACAAACAATGCAATTCAATTACTTGCATAATATTTTGGTAACTATTCGAAAACATAATTTAAATTTTTAGAGAAAGTGAAACTAGTGATTACTAATGATAATGAAGCTTTCTATTTATAGTGTTCATGGCATATTGCAAATTTGCAGAAGTACAGGGAGTAATTGTAATGAGTACCTACAAAACTGTTAAATTTTTTAAAATCTTGTTTTTGCCATTTAGTTAAGGTTTCTAAAGTTGGTCTTAACCCTTTTTATACATTTTATTTTGACTGTGTATATATGTATATTTCTATAAACATGAGCCTTTAGATGTTATGGTTCTCCCTCTCCTCGCCAGCATGGTCAGTAAATCCCACCCACCGAGTTTCTCAGGGAAGGGACTGTGTCCATTCCTTTTCAAGGCGGGGCTGTCCAGCCCACATTTTCCAGGAGGTTTCTATTACTTTTATTTTTCCTGTAGTAATTTAAGTAGCATTATTCTTTCCTCAGTCTTTTCAGCTGTCCAACTTGTAGATGCTAAATAGTAGCTAACTTTTAAATTCAGCATACTTTAAAATTTTCATTTTTCCTTGGCATATTATTAAACTTGTATAGGCACATTGTTAATATTATTATATTATAATGAGATAATGTCTTCATCAACTTGGAAAAGAGCTCACCTAATAGCAACCACATTAAAGGAAAGAAGCTTCATTAACTTACCACATGTGGTGAATCTATTTCTTGATTTTGATAGGAGTGAAAGAGAGTCTCTGACTTCGTATATGAATCAAACAAGCAAACTTTTCTCCATTCTGAAATGGAAATGTATTTCTAAAGTACTGATTATTCTTCTTTGCAGTTTATTCTTGAGTGTTCTTATTTGCCTTATTCTTTAGCTCTATAACTTCAAGAAGAGAAATTTCATCTTATTACTCATGTTCACTTGATTTAACTTTGAAATCCAGGGCTTTCCTATAATTTGGCTTTCCAGTTTTGCTTCCCAGCGTGTGCCTGACCATTTCTACTAGGAAGTTAGTGCCCACGCAGAGGCTTTCATGTTTTGTGGCAAATGCTTCCATTCTTAGTTTTAGGTAACTACCACTTCTTAAAATTTGTCTTCTATATATGGTAGAATTTTCACTTGCAGTATGCTTTCAAGAAAAAAAAAAAAAAAAAACCTCCTAGGTATGTAACAAAGTTACATAAACAGGAAGTTACTTTTTTTTTTTTTTTTTTTTTTTTTTTTTTTTTGTCTTTTTCCTTTTTATCGGTACCGGGGATTGAACTCACGACTGCCTGCTTGCAAGGCAGGCACTTATGCTGCTGCGCTAAACCCCCAGCCCCAGGAAGTTACATTTTTAAAAAAAGATTTGAGTTTTATTAAGAATTGAAGTGGTCCTTACAATTGTTATAATTCACATACTTAATAAATTCACCCTTTAAAAATGCACCCATTTTCATCATCCTAAAATCCCCAAGATAAAATAAACCCTGTAGCAATTAAGCAGTTACCCACTTTTTCCCTCTTCCCTAGCCCCTGGCAACTGCTAATCTACCTTTTTGTCTCTATAGATTTGCCTATTCAGACATTTTCTATAAACAGAATCATATAGTACATGCACTTTTATTTCCTATTATAACTGAATAATCATTCTATAGCTGTACCACATTTGTTTATCAGTGATTGCTGCTATGGACGTTTGGGTGGTTTCCATTGTCTGGCTGTCAAGAGTAATGATGCTGTGAACATGTGTGTGTGTTTTTATGTGAACGTGTAGTCAGTTCTTCTGGATATATATCTAGAAATGGAATATCTAGGTCATATGGTAACTTATGTTTAACTTTGTGAGAAACTGCCAACCGTTTCCAAAGCAACAACACAGTTTCATTTCTGTGTGAGAGTTCCAGTCCTCAACATTCTTTTTTTTTTTTTTTTTTTTTTTATCGGTACCAGGGATTGAACTCACGACTGCCTGCTTGCAAGACAGGTGCTTATGCCGCTGAGCTAAATCCCCAGCCCCTGGTCCTCAACATTCTTACCAATATTGTCTGTCTTTATTATAGCTTTCCTAATGGGTGTCAGATGATAGCCCATTATAGTTTTGATTCTCATTTCCTTAATGACTAGATACTTATACACATATTTGATGTGCTCATTGACTATTTGTATATCATCTTGGAGAAATATCTATTCAGATCTTTTGTCCATGTTAATTGGCTTATTTCAAGTTACACATACTATGATTTCTTTTAGAGAATTGAATTTAACTTCAATATAACATAAAAACAGTAAAACTGGTTAAACAAATGAACATTATCCATATGTGTTATTGAAATGGTACCAAATTAGCCTATAGCTTTAGTGTCAGCTTTTAAAACATTGTTAGTGACATTTTTACTGTGTTCTACTTAGAGTATTATTAGTAAAGTTTATAGAATTGTTACCTTAGTTCTGTTTCTCATTGCTGAGACAAAATACCTGACATCCAAAATTAAAGAGGGAAAGGTTTATTTTATTTAGTTTATAGTTTGTAGAGGTTTCAGTCCATAATTGGCTGGCTCCAAGGCGGGGTGTTTTGGCCAGAGAGGACAGTTCATGGCACGCAGAATATAGCAAAAGCAACAAGGGGCCTTAAACAGCATCATTCTGCCCTTTCTATTGTATACAGGCTACTGAGATTAGGCAGGTGCCAAGCCAATCAGTGGAGTGCTTTAGTAATCACCCACCCTTTAATCCTAGCATTACAAAATGAATCAGTCACATACTCTAGATTCAGCTGTCTCTGAAAAAGCCCACCTGTGACTGCATTAGGCTTTAGGGGGACATCCAAACACAAGCTATACTATGGTTTGTCATGCCTTAATGAGCTGTCTGGGATGTCTACTAGCCACATGCAACTTTTAAGTTGATTAAAATACAAACTTCAGTTCCTTAGTCACATGGGCCACTTTTTAAGTGCTCAGTAGCCACATATGGCTAATGCCTACAGTATAGTGCAAGCATGCATTTCCATCATCATAGAAAGTTCAGATGACAGTACTGATCTAGATTAAGTTTCCTCTGGAGTTTCATACTCTAAGGAAAAGATCAAAGTTTTAGTTTAGTTTTTTTTTTTTTTTAAACCAAGTTACCTTAGAGCTGTATGTGTGTTGTTTTGTTCTGTTTTTTTGACACAGGGTCTCACTGCATAAGCCTGGCTGGCTTTGACCTTCATATATAGCCCAGGCACCCTCTCCTGTGTGTTTTATATGTCTTTCATATTTGTAGCAGTTTTTTTCCTTGTAGTACTGGTGATCAAACCCACAACTTTGGATATGCTACAGTAAGCAAATTCTATAATACTGAGCTACACCTCTAGCCTTGGAGCAAACTTCTTCTGAGTAACACCTCTGATGTCATTTGCAGTGTCAGGGTTTGGTTGGGTTTGCTATTTTTGTTTTCTTCTGAAATGTTAGATTTACTTCTCTCTTTAATTCTCCACAACCTTGCTGAAATGCCTTGAAATTTCACTTGCAGATGCCTGTGAAGGGAGAGAATTGAATTCTGGAAGTTTATGGTACAGTTGTTCTTGTTTGTTTTCAGTTTGTTTGTTTTTGCAACTCTGGCATTCAAACTTAGGGAGCATTCTACCACTGAGCTGAATCCCTATCCTTTAAATCTTGAGACAGGGTCTTGCAAAAATTCCATGACTGATGGCAACTTGTGATCCTCTGTCTCATTCTCCAAAATGGCTGAATTGACAGGTGTGTGACATCCTAACTGGCAAAATTAGTTTTGAGTTATGAAAATTGGTATCTTTTAAAAAGTAAAGATAGTATTAAAGACTTATGGTTGGTTTCCTTACATACGTTTTGTTTGATTATTTTTCTTTTTCTTCCCTCCCTCTCTGCTTCCTTCCCTTCCTTCCTTCTTGTTGCTGAGGTGGGGACTCACTTTCCTTAGGTGTGTCTCAAACTTCTGGGCTCAAGTGATGTTCTTTCCCTAGTCTCCCAAGTAGGTGAGGCTGCAAGCATGCACAACTGTGCCTGGCCTTCCTTTGTTTGTCCAGTTTGTGCAAAGGACTTTTTGCACTCTGCTGTTTGTTCTAGTCTTTTTTAAATGCATTTTCTGTTAAAGCTCTCTTACTTTCTAGCGCCACTGTAAGAATTCTTGACCCTTTCTCTACTGTTTGCTTTCTGTGTTATAAACCAGTTGTGATTTCAATGTTATGTTTTGTTTTCCTAATTTTGTCCTTTTCTATCCATTTATTGTAACTGTTTGTATCTTCAACTTGTTGTGTATATGAGATAATTCCTGGTTATCTTACAAATTTCAAAAGTCTTACAGTACATTAACTCTAAGAGTTAGTGACAAGGATCAGAGCTATAGAGACTATGCATGAAGCAAATTGTAAAGCAAGCAGTATGGCTTTGTTTGTTTGCATTGAGTTGGTATTTGAAGGATCTGTTCTCTGCAAAAGTAATTAAAATTTTTTTGTTAATTGTATTTTGAACTTTAAAAAATTTCACTATTAAAAATCTTTTCTAAGGGACATAATTTTTAAGCTTTTGGATTTGGATTTGTCAACACCTTACTAAACCAGCTGAAGCTGGAATTCTGCTATAAGGAAATGTGCAGGTAAAATTAGACAAATTAACAGATAATTTGAAAGGTGTTGGTTTTCATCACAGTTCTGCAAAGTATTTTAAAAACTGCCAATGTAAAACGTTGACAGCTGTTTTGAGTTTTCTTTACCCATCTACCACTAGCCTGACTCTGTACTGTGTGTGCTAACATTAAGAGTAAACATAATGGGAATGTGAATAGTTGTGTAGTTTTTAAAGCCTCTTGAATCTGAGTTGACTGCATCAAGTTTATTTGCCTTCAAGAATTGAAGCATTGAAGTTCTGTTCAAAGGCCCATTGCTATTGTAATTCGGTGAATTTTAGAGATATTTAGGGTCCAAGATTACCATTTCCTTGTAATATGTATGTGCTAGTTTATTTTTAGGAAGATATTTGTTCTTAACTTGCACACTCTGAACTTCACTAGAATGCCTTCTTGTCGGATGTGCATATATGTGTCTTTTTCTCAAAGAGATATTACCTAATGAGGCATCTGACGTACTTCTGTGATTAAGATGTGACAACTGACCTTTTTACCAAGTGCCACTTTAGAAAGTTGCAATGGGGGCTAATCTGATCTTCTCCATCAGAGCTATGTCCCCTTTAGTCCCCTCCTTTTTTTCCCTAACTGCCTAATAAATTAATTGCCTGTTTCTCCTTGGAACGGAGGGGAGGAGAGGAGGGGCTCTGCCTTTATAAGTGGGTTGTTAGCTATGAATATGTTCTTTAATGATGTGGTTTCAGGTAAGTGTAGTTATCAAAAGACTCCATAGTTCTGTAAACACTGAAAACCACTAATGAGCAGGATGTGAGCACTGGCCTACATATATTTGTCATTAAGGAGTGTTTACATTAGTGCAACTTCTACTGATGGTAATCAGAATAAAAGATAAAATCTTAGGATTTTTTTTGTGAGCCACCTATTCTGGCATACTCATTTCCCCTTGTATTCCATCCAATTCTCCCCAAGTACCAGTTCTTTAAAAAAGGAGAGGAGAGGAGGCAGGGTGTTATGAAGACTGAAAATTTGATCATGGCCATCAAGGCTTTGTGTGACTTGTCTTTCCTCTCAAGCAGAGGTCCCAAAATGACAGCCTGCCTTGTGACCATGTCTAGATTTCTAGTTTCTCTTAGTAGCCACTGCTTATTGAATATTTACTGTCTAGCTGGCACTACCACTACCTCACACATTGCAGGTGAATTAACTGACTCAATTAGAACAGACCTTTGAGGCAGGTATTACTAGCCCCATTTTACAGGTGAGAACACAGGAAAACATTATAAGTCATCCAGAGACACATAGCTAGGAAGTGATAGCATTGGATATTCAGACCAGCCTGCTTCTACATGGCATGCTCTTAGCCATCTGCTGCTAGAGATAGACTATTCATGTCACCCGTACCACCACTGTTCATAATTTCATGTTTGCAAAATTATTTGGAGTTGTTCCTCCCCAAAAGACTGTAAGCTACATCAAAGAAGAGCAGTTGCTGCAGTTTTAGAGCCCATTAGGAGCATCTGTCATCCATAGGGTGGTACTGCAGTATACATTTGTTCAATGAATGAAGTGGGTAGATACCGTGCACTCCTGAGCTTAGGCATGACACCAGGCAGGGTCACTTTTTTTTTTTATAAGCAAAGCATTTAACCCTTTAGCTTATTATCCTCTTAAAGTGAGGGATTATTACAGAAATTTCTGTGTGCCTGTTGGGTTTTAATGCAAGACAACTTCCTAATGGCTAAAAATTTGCTTTTGCAGACTTATTTTGATCACAAGTATGAGAATGGGTATTAATTAGCTTATGTTTAGTAACACTCACCCGTAATGTCAATAATAAAATATATTTGCATATGTAATCTGATTAAGGCTATATTTACAGTAAATTATTATTTTATTTCAGTTATAGCTATCTTAAAAGAGACATTTGTTACAGAAAGGAAGTGTACATACTGATTTCAGCCGCAGTGAATTTTTTGAATTCCTATTTAAATCAATGCAGTCATTAACAGTAGAGTTCATATTAAAGGAATTATAAAAGTTGATTTTTATAAGGAAAATTGGATTTTATAACATGTAATTTATAATCATAGTAAAATTATTTTGAAGATGCTTTGCAGTTCCATCTTTAACTTCTGTAATAGGGTATAATTAAAACTATGAGGAATATTTCATTATTAAACTAAAACTATATGAAGTATGAAGATGGTGTTTTGTCATGCAAAGTAAAATTTTTTTCCTTTGAGGTTATTATTGCAGTAATAAATCAAGGTGAAATACAAAAATTTAAACTGAGTATGACTGAGCATTTCCTATATCAAATCTTAATACTTTTTTGTTTTATTTTATTTGTTTTTGAATGCTAGTAGTTGGGCAGTGTGGTACCGAATTTTAGGTGAAACTGCAGATTTAAAGAATAAAGTTTTGAAGGACTGTGAGACTCATGAGACCTACATGTGTCATCCAGATTTCTGAGCAGTGTTTTAGTTTACTGAGAGTTGTAAGAGGTCAAGTATTACAGTGAGGGGAGGGTTGTTGAGAACAGAGTGACCCATATTCCAAATTCAGGTCTCCTAGACTAAATTGTAAGCAGCAGATGGACCAAATAAAGCATAATAAATCAGTACCTGCTTTCTGGCAAAATAGAAAGATAACTTGAAAGATGTACTGATGTATATCACCAACAGGCCATTATCAGGACACATAGGAAATAGTGACTAAATCTTGCCTCATTTGGAATGGTTCTGAACATGAACATTGCATCTTTCCATGTAGGGCTGTAGAGCCCAGTGACAACTTTTCTAGGTTGAGTAATGCTAGTTGGATATTGGACATTTTTGTTTTGTTTTGTTTTTATTTATTACTTTATTTGTTAATATTAAGAAGAAAAGGTAAAACAAATTTTCACAACAAAATAATGAAAAAGTAACAATTGTTGATAAATTACACATCATTATCTTTAGTCACTGAAGTACAAAATATGGGCATAAAAATTTCTTCAATCAATATTAGCACAACCTTTCCTATTCAGTGAACTAAGTGACACTAATGGTATAACTAACTTGCATTTTTTTCTTTTCCCTTCTATCCTTTCTCTTTTCCCCTATCTTAGTTTCTTCTTTTTATTGAACCGTTTCCTTCCATTTCACAGTGACTATTGTATATTTTGAACCTTATGGTTTCACATATGTCACTGTGGTGTGATGCTTTTCAGTCCTTCTGGGAAGATACACAGAAGGGGAATACCTGGGTTGAATGGGACCTCTAATCCTAATTTTTTGAGGAATCTCCACACTGATTTCCACAGTGTTTGTACTAATCTACTCTCTAACCAACAGTTGTAAAGGGTTTCTTTTTCCCTACAGAACCAGGAGCATTTTTTATTGGTTGATATATTTTTTTTAAAAATTAAATGATTTTTTAATGAATAAGGGAGAGGATGAGATAAAAGGGGGCATAACAACATAACAATACAGGTTAAAGCATAACACTTTCAGCAACCTAGCGCTTCACCACCAAATAACCCGACTTAATAGTAGTTACCATAGTGTCTTTTTCTTTAAAATATTTGAATATAACTTCATATGCTATAGCATCAAATATATCAAGACTGTGTAACACCATTCAAGTGGATGAAAGCATTGTGGAGTATTTAGAACCAGCTAACAGAAAAAAATGATCAATGGTTTCAATATTATCTCTTTGCCTGTAACAATTTTTGTTTATACTACCACATACAATAAAGTCCAGCAAGTTACAACATAATAAAATCAATGGAGACAGAAGAATCATAGTTTGGTACGGCTTTAAGACAAGATGTTACTAAATCAGCACTAGCTGTTATTATGTCTTATTTTCTTCAAAGTGGCTGTTCATTGCATCACTGGCCATGATGCAATGGAATGGCTTTATTCTGGGCTGTTTGATATCATGGGTATTGGACATTTTAGCTATAGCTGGGCATGCAGAGGATGATTATGGTCAGAATTTTGGTAACATTTTAAACACAAAGGGAAAAATACAATTAATGTAATTTAATAATCTTATGCCTGTTTCTAGTCCTGTGATATATTTATGAAATATTTTGCATTAGTATCCACACATAAGGTATAACTATAGACAGGTGTGGGACACAGAAGGCAAAGAATAGAGGCAGGAATATATAGTGTGTCATACTATGATTCAACTGATAGTGATGATGTTTACACTTCTCAGCTTTGTGCAACTGTTAAAAATAATTGCAGATAACATAGTAAATCCTTAAGGTCCTAACTGGAATGCTTTTCACTGGCCCAAAGTGTTCTTTTTTGGGCACATTTTGTGAGCTATACTGTGGTTCTCTATATTTCTACATACCCACTCTCTTTATCATAACCTTTAGAATTATGGTATCATAATCATTGTGTTTTACACATGACAAAGCGAAGTTAAAAGAAGTCTGTAATTTACTCCACAATATGAACTAGTGAGTGATTGCATCAGAATCCAAACTTAGTTTTTTTGCTATAAAAGAAAAGCCTTGTTTTACATGCCATGGCTCTAAGATAGGGTTATAGTTTAGGTGTTCCACAAGAGCTTTGGCACTGACAGGTGGGGATTGGATTCTCAGTTGGCTTGCTATTACATAGGAGGCGTGATGTGGTCTGAAGAGGCAGTCACTGTGGGCTGAGACCTACACAGATTGTTTACCTCCCTTCCCAGCTCCTCCCTCCACTCTCTGCTTCTTGTCTACTGCCCTGCCATGCTCCTGTGCTGTGCCTTGTCTTGCCTTGAAACCATACCACTGTGGACTGAAACAAGAGCTGAAATAAACCTCTCTTCCTTTAATTTTTCTGGTATCTGGTACTTTGTCCCACCAATGAAGAAAGTATAATGAGTTTAAGGTTTGGGTTTGGTGAGATTTAATGTTTAAATATTTCTTCAAGTTAAGCTTAGATAGATGGATAGACACAGTGTCTTACTGATCTGTACCCGTTTGTGGTGAACAGTTTTTAGATAAATAGAACGTGAAAGTTAAAATAGTTAGTTTGTGCAAATACTCTTCTGTGTTGTTTCCATTCTACCATTCTGAATTCTGAGTGCATGGCACATTCGTGGCTCACGGGGACTTAACGTGCAGTGAGTGAATGAGTATAAAAGATTTGGCATGTATCTGTGTCTTGTAAGAGAAACTCTTTGGGAAGTAAATGTGATGAGATACAGCATACAAAATAAATTTAGTAGAAAACTTTGCAAATGTGCATAAATCATAAGTGATAAAATGAATTTGCTTCTTCAGTTGTAGAATTTCTTACTTCTGAATTCACCATAGAATCAAAGCATATTCTAGGTAAACGTTCCTTTTTTCCCCCTCATTTTTTCTCTCTCTATCCAGTTTTACCATAGGAACCTACCAAATTATTTATAACCATCATGCAATCTGATTTCTGTATCGTATGTTCTACATATTAAGTTTTGCATTCTCATGAAATCAAATTATTAAAAAACGGAGACAGGTATGAGATTCAGGTAGAGTATGAAAGTGTAACTAAACAGATATCTGATAAGTTTGCTGCATTCTGGGTGCACTTTCTGACTTAGTGCTCTCTGGCACTCACTGTCCCTATTAGAATTTCTTTAGCTTCTCAGCATTTTCTTCATTTCCTTCAAGAATGGCTGTTCATTTGTTCTTAGTCTGATTAGTGAGGCTTTCCCAGGGATGCTGTTAAGCTACATTTTTATACTGAGCATGTGCTCCTTTCTTTTTATCATCCCCCTAGTCTTGTCCCACTTCTAAGTCATGTGAGGAAGCATTCACAAGAAGAGATCATCATCAGCCCTGCATTGACAGTTTGAAACTCAGTGTCCTACTGATCTGTACCCTTTTAGGTTTGTGGTGAACAGTTTTTAGCAGAGCATTTAGTGAGTGGTACCACCTCCTGGAATTCATACTGCTCTGTAATCTTTTTCCATTGAGCATTGCCTAGATCTATTTTTCATTTCTCATAGAAAATATTTCTTAGGGGCAGTGTTCCAAATATCAGTGTTATCAAGATCTTGATGTTGTCAACAATTATCAATGTTATCTGGTGAAAGGGTTTAGAATCCCCAAGCTGTTTCAGGGAAAGGGTGAAGCCAGTCAGTGTTTTAAAAGCCAGCAACCTGTAATCCCAACATTCTGGGAGGCTGAGGCAAGTTGGATCCCGGCCTAGATAATCTAACATTAAAAATAAATTAAATAGGGTTGGGAATGTAACTTACTGCAAAAGCTGTGGGGTCAGCCCCCAGTGCTGAGGGAAGATCTATAGAAGATTGTCTGGAAACAAGACCCAGGGAGCAGGTGGGGTCCCCTGTGCCTGTGAAAGGAGCTTTGTCTTCTGCCTTAGAGACTTTGGGAGAGACCTTGAATCTCTGCAAGCCAGTATTTTCTTATCTTTACACTGAGTGGATCAACCTGATGACCTTGATAAAACTTCCAGTCACATTCACTACATCTAAAGATTTAGTACTTACTACACTTTTAATAAGAAAGTTTCATTTAAAACAAAAATGAACAAAAAACTGCCAGGTACCATTATGTTTCTTTTTTTCCATCAGAAACCATAAGAATGAAATTAGTGTAGCTTCCTAGATATTCTGATATTCTTTTTTTCTGGACTGCTTTTTTAAAAAATTACTATTTAACTTCCTAGAGTTTTGCTTTTTACAGTTATAAAGGCAGGTTTTGGTGGGGGGAAGGCGTTGTTTTGCTTTGTTTTGTTTTTGAAACTGGGAAATGAATCCAGAGCATTTGCAATGGGTTACATCTTTAGATTTTTTTTAAACAAATTTTTTTAAAAAATTTTGAGACAGAATCTCTCTTAAGTCACCAAGTTGCCCATTCTGTGCTCCAACTTTCAAACTTTTTGTCTCAGATTCCTAGCATGCTTGGAAATACAGGTATGTGTCATAATGCCCAGAATGAAGACAGATCACAGTGTCTTCCATCTTTTTGAGTTTGTGTTCCATCAGAGATTTCTAAAGCTGAAACGTAAATAACTTTTTCAGAATTGATTGCTAGGGGAAAAGAATTGTGATGCATGTAGTTTTCTCGTGGGATTTGTCTGGTAACCCTGAAACGTGTCTCTAGAATCTGAACTGCCCCTGGTGCCTTTAACGGTGGCACTCACATGGTATAGTGTTCTCCTGACACTTGTGCCACCTGTACCACCTGTGCTGCTGTGCATGGATGCAAGAAGACTGATTTATTAACTCTTTCTTTTCATTGTCAGTATCAGAAACTGAATTCTGTTCATTTGCTGAATTTGAGTCTTGTGTCATTCATGAGCTTACAGAATGTTCTTGCCATCAGAGACCAGTAGAAATCATTTTCAAAGTAGTATTTACCAAAGATGAAAGTATATGTATTAAAAGTGTAATGATATCCTGTAAACATGGACGAGACATGGCAGGAAGATCTTCAAGTGAAGGAAATCTGGATTTCCCAAATCTGGCTCTTGTTCTGCTGAACTCCAGTTAGCCCTTGGGACACACAGTATCTCCTCCCCTCCTGCCCCACCCTGTGCACCCACACTGCCTTTGCAAAAACAACTAACTGGATAATTTTTCAGTGCTAGGGCAGAGGGCAACAATTGGGGGAAGTTTTATTCTCAAATTGTCTTAAAGTAAATGCATTAGCAGTACGGAATCAAATGAGATTTACTTAAAATATTTTCACCCAGTTTAAAGATGTGCGAATCATTAATAGCAGATGTCATTTCTATGTGGGATTTTTTTTCAGAGGTGGAATTGCAGTACTTGAAGCCAAAAAGTATAAATTTAGCTTCTAAAGAACTAATTGTGATAGCCAATTGGTAAGTGTAAACGTGAACATACTGATGTAAAGGAATTTTGGTGCTCATCTTTCTTGCTGTGGTTCTGGTACCTAGTAATGGACCAAGTTATCAAGATGAATTAAAAAAAAAAACTCGAAAGGGAAAACATGTGATATCTACAAGAAAATCATTTATGCTAGAAATTTTTGAAGGAGCTAAAGAGATAACAAAAGTAACGTAGATGTATTTTTCATAGACCTTCACAAAGCCTGTAACCAATCTCCACTTTTAATGCTATTTTTAAAAAATGTTGTTGGATTTAAATGGTGAGAATAGCTAATTTGTCATAGATGGTTGAAGTTTAGAAGTGGGAAATAGCAAATCAGGATATGCAAGCATTTTTTCTGCTTAAGTGCAAATAAGGTTCTTGAGAAATTATGCAGGATGCTTTTAAACATGTGCTAATCTATCTTGGTGGTCTTAAAAGCCTGAACATCTACAGGTTTTTAAGGGTTAACTCTGTCAAACAGTGATGGCAAACCTATGGAATGAGTGCCACTGCTGACTGTTCAGCACTGAAAACTCTAGATGGTTTGCTGTTACTGCTCTAGAAGACCAATGGAGCTTCAGTCTGCCTGCCTCGTACCTGTGTTCTCCCTGCTCTGTTCTCTTTGTCTGTGTTTATTATGTACATGTTTTTTAGTTGGACCTTAAGAAGGTTTGAGTTGTTTATACAGCTCAGTTGGTGACACTTTGTCAGCCCATCCTTTAGCATCTGCCTTCTGCCATTTGCTGTTAGTCTAGTGCAGAGTTAGTGAACCTTTTAGAGACAAATGCCTTATCTGAAACCTAAAACCCACTTGCTTATTGCAAAGTGCCAACACTGGGATAAACCCAAATACTGAGGTTTTAATTTAGAAAAGCAGCTAGCTCAGACAGTAATGTCTTTTTTTTTTTTTTTTTTTTTTTTTTTCTTTTTACCGGTACTGGAGATCGAACTCACGACCACTTGCTTGCAAGGAAGGTGCTTATGCCGCTGAGCTAAATCTCCAGCCCCCATTAACATCTTTTGTTTTAGAAGAAAAGCAAATAACACACCATAGGTGCCATAGGTTCACCACCACTAGTCTAATGTCTTTAGTGTTCTTGTTTTCCTTTACAGTACGTATTACTTTACATGCTACCCGTTATATATACTTATATATGTTTTTTATCTTATATAGATTGTTATATAAATGTCATCATTCTCTTTCAGTAAATACTTCCTCTTCAGCAGTTTGTTTTAAAAATCCATCTGATACTGGGTCAACACCAGTTTGTTGATTCTAACAGTTCAATGATTCACGATGTGTGCCTGTCCAGTTTTATTTCTTCACTTCTTCTATGATGGACATTTAGGTAGCTTCCACTTCCTGTCATCACCAAGGGGCCTGCATGCCCCTTGGGTATGCATGAGTTTCTTTGGGATATATCACTAGCACCAAAATTGCTGGATCATAAACTTCTGAGTATGTTCCTTGCTTGACTTCTCTAAGCTGTGCCCCAAGTTCTCTGGAATGGTGGTGTCATCTATGTATACCTATACCCTTCTTGCATGTGGCATGATCCAACTTTTTAATTTTTGTAGCCTGTCGGGTATCAAATATTTCATTTTCAGTTTATATTTCCCAGTTTTCTTATGAACTTGATCATCTCTTGATTCACTTCATCATTTTGGGAATCCTCTTCTGAAAACAATCTTGTTTATGGCTTTTGCTCATTTTTTCTGTTGAAGTTGCTGTCTTTTTATGTTGATTTATATATTTGTCCCTTATTAGGGCGTTACAAAAACTTTTCAGTCCTTGCTTTACATGTGAACCCTATCTATTGAACCAAAGCCCCTAAATGTGCTTTTGAAATTCTCTTTTCCTCTAGCATGTAGGTTTTATTCATGTTCTTCTCTTCCTCTAGCATGTAGGTTTTATTCATGTTCTTCTCTTCCTCTAGCATGTAGGTTTTATTCATGAGCTTCTCTTCCCCTAGGAAGAGATGTTCTGACATTTTTTTCCCTTTCCCTCTTCCTTTTTCTTCTTTCTTTGCAGTTCTGATGCTCCAGTCCAGAGCCTCGCACTGGTCCTCTTCAGCTCAACATTTTCTGTTAAGTTTGTAATTTTGCCTTTTACAATTCACTGTTCTTCCACCTGCAGTCCCCATCACATCACTGTCCTGATTAAGTCTTCCAGTGGCCAGAATGCCTGTGGGACCCAGAAGCCCCTTAAGGTCTGTCTCACACCTTGCCCCATTTAGATGTACCCGGTCTGCCTCTGTTCACCTTTGTCTCTTAGTGCACCAAATAAGTTGTTTCCTAAAAGATACCCTGTGCCAGAAAAATGAGCAACATAGTGTTACAGTAAGCCCCTGACTTGTGATCTTTCACAGGTTGACTTACTTTGTTGGATTATGAATGAATCTGTCTTATGAACATTCTGCTGACACAGAATTCATTTGTAAGTCAGGGACTTTCTGTATTTTAAAAAATCACATTTTTTTTTTGAATAATGATAACTTTTGACTTACACGTTATTAGTGGTGTGAAATTCTTCCTGTTTAAATATTAAGATACATAGCTTGTCAAAATTCTTAATGAATGACCAGAGTCCTCTTAGGTACTATGTCTCACTGAGCCAAATAGTTACCGTACAGTAGGGAACACTGTAAGAACTAATGTTTATAAAAATTATCACACTTACCCCAATTAATTTACTCACAGTAAAATTTTATTTTTTCTTGGGAAATTATCTTTTTTCTTTAAGTTGCCTCCTCTCTGTTGGCTTCTCCTTAAACATTGTTCACTCATATGTTAACAGCCAATAATGTTCCTTTACCTCCAGAGACCTGGCTGGCCCCTGAGTCCATTTGGTTAAGTGTCCTGTGGGCTCTTTCTCCCAGCCCTGCTTCTCCCTCAACCCTGCATGAGCTGTCCTCCTGCAGACAGTTTTGGTTCCTTGTAAAAATGGAATCCTGCCTCACAGGCATAGTCTTTATGCTTAACTTCTATAATCCCCACTAAGACATATTTTTAAAATTTTTCATGATTCACATTGGCTGCAATTTCAGCTTTCCATTTTTAAATTAATAAGCTAATGAGAGAAAATAATACTGAAAAATATATCAGAAATTAGAACATACTTTTGACCTTAATGACTCATTTTTTGTAAGTGATATACACTTGATTATTTTGTTTCTTTGATAGTTATCTCCTTTATTTCTAAATAACATGAGTTATTTAGAACTCATCAGTTTTCAGTATTTGTTATGTGGGACTCTGCCTCACACCCCTCTTTTCCCATTTTTGTAATATGATTATTAAATCACTATTGTTTGCATTGTTTTGACTATGAACATATTATTCCCCACTAAGCAAAGTGAACTTTTTTTTTCTAAGAGTATAAGTGCTTTTTCCTCAGTGGAAATACTGTCTCATTTTTCTGTTTCCTTCATTTGGTTCTATGGCAAAATCTTCCTGTGTCCTCTGAGATGCCTCTTAGTACCGTTTTCCATGAGATCAACTCAGCAGATAATCAGTGAGTTCTATTGTTTTTCTTTGACTCACACTTTTAGGACAGCCCTGCTTCCTGCTCCATGCTGCACGGGTTGCTCCCTAGGCCTGCCACAGTGTCATCCGGCCTAAATAATCCTCTCCAGATGCTATAGTGGTCCCAGACAGTTTTTTCTTGCATGTTAGAAGGGAAAGCCAGTGATAGTTTTATTAGCCTATTGAGGGTTTGAGAAGGTCTCAGAAGCTTGAGCTCCTGGAGTCATGTTGGGCGCTGTCTTCTGGTCAATGACTACCTGTCCTTTTGGCAAAACACTTTCCTCCTAAAATTTTAGGGATGCTGAGCTTTTCTTGCTGTCTAGGCCTAACAGTTGCTTTTCTCCCTCCTGCCTTGCTCTCTTGCTCAGCCGCCCCACGTAGCTCTCATCTTTCATCCTCTAGTGTGATTATTGATGTGCTATACCAACGTTTCTGGTTCTTTGGGCAAGAAAGAAAAGGAATCCAGGGGTGCAAAATTCATTTAAGATGAAATTGACATTTTCTGACTTAACCAAGAAGTAGGAAGACTCTTGCCATTATAAACAGTATATCATTTTCTTTTTAAAATCTAGGAAATGTAAATGATTCACTGATGAAGAGGAAAAGCTGTTTGCATTTAGCATATTTCTCATTATACTTCAAGGAAGACACTCATCCACTATACTACTTCGGGCATTTTACTCTGTTTTCATCACTCACAACAGGAGGGTACATATTTTCATTATGCACATTCTGAAAACCATTTCACTTCAGTGTCACTTCTTTCTTAATTGTGGCAGGAAAAACAGGTTCTGTGTAAAATAAAGACTTACTAGTCACGAAAATATATGACTCTTTTTGCAGTATTGCCTGAGGTTTAGTTGAAATATTGTCTGTGCCAAAGCGTACTGTGGACTAGAAACTTGGTTGCAGTGTCAGTAATTTTAAATATATCTCAGTTATTTGAAAGTAGGTGAGCAAATTAGACCACATGTCTGAACCAGTGATTAATAACATTAAGGATGCTTTGTTTTGGAATAAACTATCTTAAACTAAGCAATCATGGATAGTGAAAACATTTTAAAATATAATAGACCACTTTCATTATTCACTTACGTCTTATTTAGATTTTTAATATGAAAGTTTCTAAACCAATTGTGAAGACTTAACATACTAAAAATTCTCATAGATAAAAAACATTTAATAGTTGTTTTAATTTATAGATATAATTACAGTTTTTAAAAAAACAAAGATTTTCTTTTTGTGATTTGTTCATTAGGCAAATTTGGGCTGATATTTTAACTGTTTTGAAACTATTTTTTTTTTTATCGGTACCGAAGATCGAACTCGACTGCCTGCTTGCAAGGCAGGCGCTTATGCCACTGAGCTAAATCCCCAGCTTGAAACTATTTCTTAACAGTGAAACAGTGTAGTCATTAATCATAACCTTCGGTTTTTTAAAAAATAGGTATATGTATATAGAGATATTTTTGATGTTTCATGATAGTAAATTGGTATCAGTTTGAACGCGTTTATTATTTTGGGGGGAGTACTAGGGATTCAGCCCATGCCTAGGTGTGTGCTGTACCATCAAGCTGTATATCCCAGCTCCCAAACATATTTTCCAAATGACTACTGTGACATGGTAACTTCTCTCTTTTGTTTGGCTACGTTTGCATTTATATATTTTTGAATGACCATCCTTCATCCATCCCTTGGCTCTTTTGCTTAGTTTATGTTTTCAAGTCACATTTCCTCTTTCCTGCTTTTCCTATTCCCTTTTAGTTCTCTTGCTTCCTTTTGTACAGCACTAGATATAAATCACATGCAGAAAGAAAATATTGATTGAGCAGTTACATTCTCTTAAAATCTTTTCATTTCAGCGCGGCTTAGAAAAAAGGTCTCTCAGTCCTTCTGGGAACCAACAGGTTGGTAGTACAGATTTCAGGAGCCAAGTCTAGACCTAGGCTTGAGTCCCAGACTTTGTCACTTCTATCTGTGTGACTTCAGTCAACGTATTTAACTTTTTTGGCTCTGTATTCCCAATTTTGAAGCAAGAATAATATATAACTGAGTTCTATCTTGAAGGTTAAGACTATAAAATTGGGAAGTGCTCAGCAATGCCTGTATTATGGAAGCTATTAAATACATAGTTGCTGATGTTCCTGTTATAGCATTAACTTTCCTGAGAGGAAGGTAGAAGCCATGCATCTTATTTTAAACACAGTTTTAACTTTGAAAATCCCAGGAAATACTGACTACTCAGAGTGCTTGCAAAACACAACAACAACAAAAGGACAGAGTAGAACTAAGTGGTTCATCCAATGTTCTCTAAGTATTATAAACTCAGATACAGAGTGTATAGAAAGAGAATGAGGAAGGAATAAGAAGGTAATAGGGAGTGGGTGGACCCCAAGTCTTTGCTCCTGATTAGATTAAAAAAAAATACAAATGATGAGTGAATGACGGCCTTGAGACAATCAGAAAAAAAGATTATTCCAAAGTGCCTTTTTATAATTTTTAAATGCAAATATAAAATTAGAGTTGTAAGGTGATTTGAAATAAGTTTATTAAGGAGTTTTTAAAAGAATCATTTTTATAGCCTTTGCTTTATTTTCATGGTGGGTCTGTTTTGGTACATTGTTTCAGAATGTGTGCTTTGAAGTACTTCAAAAAGGTTAACATTTTATCGTGTTACTCATTTTACACAATTTTCCAGAAAGACTGTATGCATTGTTAATTGTAATTCTCTTTCCTTGGGTTTCATTTTCCTTTCCAGCAGTCCTTCAGTTGCCGTACCCTTTTGGAATCTGGCTTACTATGCTGGTGTTGGCCTTATAGTCTTCCCTGGCTCTTCTTAGCCCTGGGGATACTGCAGTGTCAAACAATGGGAACAAGTTGGTAGGGCACACACAGGCTTCGGTGTTCTAGAACCATACCTCCCCTCTGCTTTCTTCATGTGAACTTGTTCAACTGATACCCTTAACTCTGTGTCTGTATCAAGAGGGTTGTGTTTTTTCCTCCAAGTTGAGAGATTTTTAGGGACACAGTCAGTTCTGTCTCTGCTGAGCAGGCACAGCTTTCTGTAGCACTCACAGCCTGTGGCCAAGGAGGAGCAGAGCTTCATCCACCCAGGGACTGAGCCTGCAGCACTGGTGTCTCAGCTCTGTCAGTGAAGCAGGCACAGTAGCATGTGCAGGAAGAACAGTACAGTACTCCTGCATGGAAAAGCCTGCAGCAGGAGTGTTTTCAGGGGTTCAAAGTAGCAATCACTTTAGCCTTGCAATAGTTTGAGCAGTTTACTATAGTGGTTAAGGTAGGAGGTTTGTAAAGCTGAATTTTGATGCATAAGACAGTTTTTAAGATTGAAAACTTGATCTTTTTTACAGTAACAGTGTAAATGGGAACACTGCCTGAGGGTATACCTCATCCAATCCCAAGTGGGTGGTGTCCCAGTGGGGTACCCCATCCTGCACAGAGCAAGCCCAACAGCCTGCCTGCCCATCTGGCACCTTCGTAATTAGAGTACTGTAGTGACTCACCTGGCTGTTCCCCTAGCTTATTCTTGGAAGAAGATTGTGCCTTGTGACCTAGTTGTGTTTCCAGCTATAGAAAAACTATAACTACTGAGTTTGGGCCAGATAATGTGTAACACATGTGTGCATTTGGAATTGCAGAGAAAAGTGTTCTGATGAGCCTGAAGGATAATTGGGCATGTGTCCATTGGCCCAGAGAAATATTTATGTACGTGTGGGTGGCCACGCAGAGCACCCCTCTCCCCTGCTGCACTTTCATAGCCTGGTTGCCTGGCTTCATGACAAAGTAGTCTAAATCATGTCATTGTATTTGTTTTTGATGCACTTAGTTAGAAATGGAAGTTACTTGTTTTGGGGCAAGGGCTTGTTAGTACTTGTACTAAGTAAAAAACTACCTCTGCCCATGGATTTGTCTGGAATTTCTTGAATAAAATGAATGACACTAGAGCATATGCAGAGCAGCTATTTGGAGCTGAAAGTAAGATGCGTGAGTTAGACAAAAGCTTACCTCTCCAAACTTAAATTTGAAGCTTCTGATTCTATTATCATGCACAACAGCATGGATCAGAAGTCGAGATGGTAATCTCCCAGAAATGTTAGAGAGTTCTAATTAGTGTACTAATGCTGGAGAAGGCAGTCATGAAAGTCATCCACAATGGTAAGCTGTTGCCACTTTTATGGACAGTATATAAGGTAATTTAGTGTATTTTACATTTATGAATAATCAGGGCAGGCTAATCTTGTGTGTTTGTTTCCTAATTACTTTATTTTTAGCACTCTCATCATTTCTTTTTGCTGAAAGAAGCTGGAACATCCTAACCGCAATGCAGCACACGGACCCTCTTTGAACAGTAGCAAATATGAATGCCCCAGTCCATTCAGTTGCTCCCATAGAGAGAGCAATCATTCAGATAACTGCAGTAATGACAACCTTGTTGATTATACCAGTCAAGGTCTATTATTAAGCATGTAGAAATTTTCATTTTTTGCCTTACAAATATGTTTTTGTTCTTTGGTAAACATGCATAATAGCAAAAAATAGAAATAATCCATCAAGCTTTCCTTGCTTATAGTTTCCCAAGCAACAAAAAATGTAGGGTTTATTTAACTTAACAGCAATACTGTAGAAAAATATAAGCCTGCAAATGGTAATGCTATCCCTGTTGTTTTTGTTTTGCATGAAGTACCTTCAAGTCAGAGCCTATGACTTCAGCTATGGAGTGGATGCCAGCATAGATGAAACTGAGGAAGCTCCCCATGTTGTTGGTCCAGAACCATGGAGCTAATTTTACATAGTTGGCCATTTTCAGAGAGATGCAGGTTTCTGGGAAAGGGTACAGACAAGCAAAAAGTACTTGTACCCTGAGGTCCTAGAACAGTCGTGCCTTTAAGGAGCTTTCACTCCCTAGTTTAAAATCTTGATGATCCACCTTTCTGTTTGTCCTCTATTGCTTGTTGCAGCTTCTAACTGGGAGCCATTTTATATAGCAGTTGCTTAGTCTGAGACCTCAGAAACCTAGGAAACCCTATAATAGCTGCTAGATTTGAACACAGATGAGTATTAAATTGAACTTGGCAAGGATAACAAGCATCTTGGAAACTCCCTAAGGAAGGGTCCAGTTCAGCAGGGCTCTGTGAACACTGTTCTCCCTTGGGGCAGACTTCTCCACTGTGTTGTACCAGGCTTTATTACTCGTTGAGCTGTGGCCTCCAGTGGGCTATTTGACTCCTCTAGTGCATTACCAAAAAGCCTGACAGTACCAATAAGAATACTTCAATAACAAAACAATAAACCCTAGTATTTAATGTTGCCTTGAAACTGTGTTTTCTTGACCTCAGTTGGTATCCACTGACGTCATTTAAAATGAACCATTTCATTTCTAATAGCTGTGTGCCAACTTGGTTTATGTGCTTCTGTTTCTCAGCATTCCACAGATGCCACATTACTCAAAACTGCGCTTTAGTGCATCTGTACAAATTTTTATCCTCTGTGGTCTGCACAGCCTCCCTACTTGAGCTTTTCATGTAGCAGGTGCTTATGCACCCTGCTAACGTCTATCTATGGAACAAGCCCAGCCCGTAGAACTAAGCTGTGGTAAGTTGGCTGCAGCACCAGTGACCTGGCTGTACTGTAGAATTTTGCCTAGGTAAGTTTTTCTAGTCTAAAATAGGATGTGTCCTCCATCTTGTCACTTTCCAGTCCTTAGCATCATTAATGCTACTAGATTGTTTACAGTCACGCAGAGACCTTCTCCAAAATGTACCTGAGGAGCCTGGTTGTTGGTATCAGGCAGTGTCTGGACAGTTTCTCTAAAGTATACTTGATGATACTTTCATTCTTATTGGAAGTTTTATGAGAGCTAGGAATGCTTAACTATCTAAAACAGAGCAAAAAGAAGCTGTTTATTTGACTTCACTGCATTCATGATGAAGAGAGGACAATCCACTTAGATTTAAAGACTACCAATATGAAATCTCAAGCTTTTAATGAGTGAAAATGAACAGTTATCTTTTAGGAACTTTGGGAACCCAGTTTGGCTGATGATGTAAACTTAGCAAATATCTTGACAATGGTGCCTAGAAATAAGGTACTTGACACATTATTGACCCTCAATTCCGTTAGCACCCACAGGCCTCCTTTGCAATTTCGGGTCCATAACCACTCTGGCTCTGGTTTCTTCTGACACAATCTTCCTATTCCTATGGGAGTGGATTCCCAAAAAAACTTTCCAAAGATACCAGAGCCTTTACTCCCAAGCTAATGACTGAGGCTGAAATTTTAGTTTGAATTGTCTCTCAAGTCCCCCTGAACTTCAAAAGTCCATGACAGAATGCCTCTCCTTCAGTTCCTCCCTCTACTCTTCCCCTGACACCTTCCTGTGTCCAAGTGAATGTCTTCTGGACCCCTCATCTTCTCTCAGGTTCCCTCCATGCAGAGCCTTGCCTTTCAGTTTTAGTTGAAATCCTTCTTAACATTTATCTGGCTCCTTTCCCATTCTGCAGCCTGATCAATCTGCACAACATAAAACCACATTTCAAATACCCAAATATACTTGGTACAGATGTGTACATGAAGTGGTTCACAAAGTTGTGTTAATTCATATGCTAATAGGAGCTGGTGGTGATGCATTTGTATTTGTAAATGCATTTGGTTATATTCGGTAAACCTCTACTGTATGTGATGTGTTTTTTAAAATAAGAAAGTAGACATTCATAAAAGCATAGAATAGTAAGTGCTCTTGTGTTTTAAAATAAACTTTTGGCACAAATCCTTGAGACTTTCTGCTCTGTGGTCTTCTATTTATGCATTTAAGAATGCTATGGGAATTCTTGGTAAGAAGTGTTAAATCTTTAGGCCTATCATATAACTCACTTAGTTGGGCTGTCCACATCTGTTTTGCATAAATTCAGCTAGCACCTCCCCTTGTAGGAATTTTTCAGCCTAATTAAAAGCTTGAACCAGAACACATGAGCAGGAATTGGAACAGCTCCTGGAAGCAACATTTGTCAGATGATGTAAGCAGTATTCAAGTTGTTAACTGTATTTGCTATGCTTCTAATATTTCATAGATGCATGTCAACTTGTGTAGAAGATCTGTCAAAAGGAATTTCAGTACTGTTTTATCCTTAAATTGTTATATTTAACTGGTGATTGATTCTTAACACCAGCTGTGTGAAGTTCTTTTGATTCTCCTTTTGTCTTTTTAGTTTCCTTCCTAAGGTCAAAAATGTTCTAATTTATTTATTTAAAAAAGGCACTAATGCTTGACCTATTCAATGTAAATCTCATGATTAATTTTATAAAATAGACTATATTTGGAAAATGAAATTATATACCCATATATAAAGTCATTTAAATACTATTTTTTTGAAGTGGGATACACCTATAATTTCTAAATTTTCTTTCCAAAATTATTCTCATTAAATAATTCTCATTCTTTTGTATTTCTCATTGAAATTTTATGTTAAAATGTTGAACATTCCAAGTGCTTTAAGTCTTCTGTTTAATTTGAAATTTTAGCAGCTGGACAGAGATTATACCAGTCACTAAGGACTATTTTTAATCCAAAGCTCAACAAATTTTTGAGTTAATTATTGAGAGTCTAAGAGTACTTAGTGTCACTTGCATTGTATCTATAACTAAAGAAATTGTCCTTAATATTTTTATTATAAAATTTCCTGCAAATATAAGCCCAAACTATTTTCATCTTTACAGATATAGAAACATTTTATTCAATTGTATTACCTATGATTCTTTAAAACAGTGGTTCCTAACCTTAGTGTGTGTCAGAAATGCCTTAGTGGGTTGATAAAAACATACCCTTACCCTTATATTAATCTCACCCTGAGTTTCTGACTCAGTCTGGCTATTGCTGATAGTACTGGACCATATCTGGAGAATCACTGAATTTCTGCTAAGTAGTTATTTTCAAATACAATGGTACCTCAGCTTATGAACTTAATTTTTTTTATGATTTAAAGAAAAATGACACATTTGTGTTTTGTGTAGGGAAGGTGGCCACAGTTGTGTGTGTCATCTGATGTGGAATTTGTGAACAGAACAAAATTTTGTTGAGTGATTTTGTTTGAGAACCAAATTATTTGTGAAGAAGTATTTATGAAATGAGGCACTACTGTATACTGAGTGTAAACCATAAGAGAACATAGGAAAAGTTCACAATAATTTTTATATTCAAGTTTTTTCTTTTAAGCCATATCATGTTTTGCTATTCTCAGGAGCTGGCATTTTACTTGATTTTAATTTATATAGTGCTGACAGTGTGATTACTTTTACTTGGTGATTGACCAAATATTCATGTGCAACTGCTCTTTAGTAATTTAAGGGATGTTGAATGGAGCTTTCTCAATGATTGATATTGTCAGCTTCACATTAGAATTAGTAAGATTCCTGTGAAGTAGATAGCCCAGTGCCTAATACTTAGTGATGCCTGATTACTAAGTATTGGAATAAAATGAGTAAGTGGCTAGGCAGCCCTCCCTCCCCAGTAATGGAATTATTTCTTCAAAAGAGTTGTCTGGTTTATGGACATTTTAACATTTTTGTGCTTTTCATACTCACAGTCCTGGAAGATACTGTCTTATTGATAGTAGTCCTTATCCAGGAAGAACAGGAGACAAATGTAAAAGCCCACTTCCTCGCATTATTTTTAACTACTTTGAATAGGGAATAATTTAAAGTCCGTTTGGCTATGCTTTGGGCTCATTTATTCAAGCTAACTTTATTTTTTGATAGGGTCTTGTTAAGTTTCCCAGGCTGGCCTTGAATTTGGCAGTCCTCCTGCCCCAGGCTCAGTCGCTGTGATTATAGGTGTACTCCACTGTCTCTGCTTTTGTTGCTGGATTCCAACAGAGTTTATTATGAGAGTGCAATATGGAATTTTTTGTAATGTTGCATCTTTCCACTTATATAATTGCAATTTCAGTGATGTCTTTTTGATGGTTGTCTTGTTGATTATAACATATAAGACTTACTATAGATTGCCAAATTACCTGTTTGTGTCAATCTTCCTACAGAGGTTTAATTCTCCTGTAAAACACTGGGCAGAAGAGTTTAATAGTGCTTTCAGATGGAAGTTAAGAGAAAATTCCGTCCCTGTTGTTATGGTTTGTGTCTTGATGTCCCCCAGAACCTCACTGAATCATGGAGGTGTGCTTTTCTGAGGAGGCTGAATCTAGAGTTTGTGATTGATTCATTGTCTAATGCTGGGATTATGAGTGTGACTGCTATACCCACACACACACCCTAGCATGGGTAGACTACATGCAATATAAGGGACACAAAGAGTCTTCCTTCCTTTGCTTTCTTCTTCTGTGTTTCTTTATTTCCTTTGGGGGGCCACTGGGAATTGAACCCACTGTGCGCTGAGCCACATCTCCAGCTCCTCCTCCCTTTTTGTTGCTTTTGCAACATGCTTTTGTCACCATGAGCTGTGGCCCTCTGCCATGAGCCACCCTGCCTTGGACCCAGCAGATTATGGACTGAAACATCCACAAACTGAGCTAAACAAACTTTTCCTTCCTTAATTTTGGGCATCAAATATTTTGTCTCTGCAGTGAGAGAAAAAAAGTAACTAGCATACCTATCCTGATCTTGACAGCATGATTTCATGAATTGGAGCTTATAAAATAGTTCTAGACTGCTGTTTATTTCACAAAATTATGGGCAAACTGAATTAGATAACTTTCAAATAGCTTAAAACCTCTGTATGTTAAGATGTATGCAGTGTTAAGATGAAGTCAGATTTAGGTGTGCGAGTTTGAGAATCTTGGAGGACATTCTGTTGACATCTGGGAGTCATGGAACTAAAAGCTGAGCTTAGTGCTCCAGAACCAGATTTTTAGTGGATAACCTGGAAGTGATCACTAAAGCATTACAATTCCACTCACCTCTTAAATGTACACCTACCAGGACAACTAGAGACAACCTTTACAAACTCCTGGAGCTTAGGAGAAATAAAAATCAAGAGCCTGAGTCATCTAGCCAGGGGCTAGCGGCCAAAGTGCTTTCTTCTGTCCTTTGCTGCCTGCCACGCTCTTGCTTTTGATAAACTAGTGAGCAATGTTTGCTATAGTCAAGAAACTTATGTTTGAGATGAGGGTATGAGCAGACATCACAGAATAGGAAGCAGGGTGGGGAGGGGACAGAAGTGAGGGCTTTTATGGTGACTAGGAGGGCCTGAGGGTGAAGAAAGGCCTCTCGGAGGAGATAACTTAGCGACATGAAGTAAGGGGCAAGAATCTGGAGTCCAGGCATGCAAGGGCGAAGGGATCTGGAGAGACATAAAGAATTGATGGTTGTCTGTGGGACAACAAATTGCCAGGCCTTAGGGTCCCGGAATGACCACCACCCTCCTCGGCGCTCCACAGCACTCCTGAGAGGAAGCCCTGGTACAAACTTTTCTGTTCAGAGCTGTTGCAGCCCTCATTTCGAAATGAAAAACATTTGAAAAACAGTAAGCTTGGATATTTTCCTCCTAACTATACTTTAAAATGCAAATTTTGAAGAAATCAGTTGTTACTTTTGAGTTAGATAAGGATAGACTCACTTCTCTTTTAGAATTGGTAGTCCACAGTAATTGAAAGGGCCCTTCCTTGAGAACCTGCAGGCCCAGATAGAAGCTGTGGGCAAGAAGCTCTCAGCTTTGAGCCCTGGGCCCCTTCGTTCTTAGCATATAGTACAGTTCTTGGTGTTCATTGACCTTCCCCTAAGGAAGGGGACCTTGGCCCCAAAAAAGGTGGCCTGGGAAAGGCAATTATTGTTTTTGTATTTTTATGTTAGTGTTCCTCTTAACATTACTTAGATTAAAAACTATTTAGAAAAGAAGGCTTTTGGAAAATCACTCAACTCTCTTAACAGTTCTTTCCATTTCTGGGGTGCTTTAAAGTTATTGTTCTTAGAAGTTTTTAAGTATATGTTGCCAGGATGTAATTGAAGTACAGGAATGTTTAGATAGGTGTCACTGACCCCAGGGCTTTCTGACAGCAGTGCTTCTTGACTGTGCTTTGACAGTTTCTTGGAACCAAAGATACAGTTTCTGTGTTTACTATGCAAAGCATGTTGTTTATGAAATTTGATCATGAAATAACACAATTATATATTCAAAATTTATACTTATATCTAATTATGTTTAAGTTTTTGGAAAAACTTCATGCATTAGAAAATTCTGAAGAGACTAGGGCAGAAACAGTAGAATGAGACTCCCCCTTGTGCTTTTTTTTTTTGTCTTTTTTTGTCTTTTTCATTTTTACCGGTACCAGGGATCGAACTCACGACCACCTGCTTACAAGGCAGGTGCTTATGCCGCTGAGCTAAATCCCCAGCTCCACCCCCCCCATGCTTTAACTAAAGTGCTCATATGAAATTTTACCAAGAAAATTTGCCAAGAGGTAATTTCACTGTGTGTACTTTCGAGATAAATGAGTCAGTCAATTGTTAGAATATTTGATTTTCTTGTTGGAGAATATATCAACAGTGATGAAGTGCTGAATTCTAAAATACCATGTTTATTTTATGGTCATGTATGTTTGCCTTCACCATTAGAGGGCATGCTCTTGTTATTTTGCTCTTACTACTTTTAAATAACCCTGTCAAATTCTCAAAAGACAGAATGGGAAATAGTCAAGGGATATTCGTGGTCAGCACAGAGTCAGTTACATAGAGCCACTGACTGTTTTATTTTTTCTTTTGCTTTGAAGGCCACAGTCACATGCTTATCACGTGGACATATTTACGTTTTGTATTTGATCCACATAGTTTGAAATAGTGCAGATATATTGATCAAAGTAAATATATTGAATCAAAACCATGAATTCCATTCTTCTCCAGAATTATCCTTAGTATTTCTAAGTTACTGACCACTGTGACGAGAGGGAGGTGGTTCATATTGTTAATGGGTGGCTGTGTTGTACTGTAACTTCAGTAGCTGTCCATGGCAGCTGGTGGCTGAAGGCAAGGTGAGAAGGCAGCTGGTTTCGGTATCATTGTGGTGAAGATCGACTGAAACCATGAAACGGGGAGTTAGTCCTGCCAACATGAGATGATTCCAACTAATGGAGTACCTCTCTCTGATCTGTTTCTTCTGCTCTTTTGTTCACTCATTCCCTTGCTTAACTTTCCCCATTTGAAAAGCACTAATCCTTGGGGAAAAGAATTGCACGTTTCATCTTGGTCATAGACTTTGGCTTCTTAGCTTAGTATTTGATAGTTCTTAAGTGACCATAAAATTGCTGACGATAGCATTGTAGCTTTGCTCAAACTTCTGCTTCTCTTACAGATATCAAAAGAGCAGAGGAAGTACATTTTTAAAAACAGATAAAATACTAGTGTTGGAGGCTTTGGCATCGGTAGAATTTCCATGAATATGAGATGCTGTAGGAAAAGCTCTCTAAATCTTCACTGCTGGTTGCATGCAGAGAGAGAAGTGTGAACCTGTTGCTCTCTGTGGTGAGCTTCTGTCTACGACTGAAAAGTTTCTTTCTAGCACATCTCCTCTAGTGGGCTTCCTTCACCTCTGCTTACTGTGGTCTGCTGCAGGAGGCTATTGCCTTTCTCCTGTCATGAGTGGGTCTAGTTTTCCTTGTACATAAAAGCATTATATCCTTTAGACATTCTGTATAAGACATTGAAAATAGAAATGAAGATGCTAGTGAGCCAAAGTTAGAAACCTCTGCATGTCCTAGGCAAGTCTTTATTTCTGCAGGCAACTTTAGCATGGGCTTTATAATAGTTTATAATTGATATATAGGTAGAAAATTGATTCTGAAAGATCCAGCTGCTCTCAGTGTAGTAGTAATGAGTCAGAAAGCGGAGAAAATTGTTGGGCTATAAAATGAACAGATTGGATTCTCAGTTTCTTTTTCTATCCCATCAAAGTTCCAGCTTGTTCCATCTTCACCAAACATTAAGTTAAATGTCTTTATTTACCATGCTATCCCTGATGTTCAAGATTATATATGTTGGTGTAATTCTTAAGAGTTGCAAACATGCAGTTGGGGATTTAGCTCAGCAGCATAAATGCCTGCCTTGTAAACACTCAGTCCTGAGTTCAATCCCTGGTACAAAAAAGAAAAAAAAAAAAAAAAAAAGAGTTGCAAACATATATACTGTCTGATAGACAGATGGTACTTTTGACACACTTTTATAATCCTAGTAAGCTGATTGGACATCAACTTTTATATTCAAACTATCACCTAGATTATAGAGAGATTCTGAGGTGGCTATGGAAAGTTGTCTAACATGTGACACCTTTCTTTGTACTGCCGGGTTTCTAAATATTTAATAACTGTTACTTATTTATATTCTGTAATACCATACTTTATTGGCCATGTTCTACCTTTCAAGGAAATTAGACTTTCTTCGATATCTAAGGAAAGTATCTACATGTCAATGAACTTCAAGTTACAATTTATTATCTTCAAAGTAGTAAGTCTCTGAAAAGAATTAAAATGGCACAACAGTGTATTAGAGACCCTCTTCATTCATTAAACTCAAAATATATATTTTTGGAGCTTTTATGATATCACATTAATTTAATTTCTGATAAAAATTGTAATCCAGTTTGCTTGAGTGAAATTTTCTTTGCACTCTGAATAAATGAAATATTAAGCAAAAATTAAAGGCTACCACAATTATTAGAGATGTAAACATAGTTAAACATTTTACAAAGTTTTACACATGAATAATATCACCAAATAGCGCTTTTGATTTCTTTAAATTGGTGCATAGGTATCTGTATTTTTATTGGCAGCAGCAAAAATATGTACTAAAAATATAAAACAATGTGGTCTTTTCATTTTCTTGTTCACTTACCCTGGTCAGGTGGTGATGTTTCAGTACACTAAGGCATAATCACAACTTTGGTAATAAGCTTTCCAGATGGCTGTTAGAATATAGCTCTGATTCAAGGGGTCGGTAATACACTATGCAGGTGAGAATTTAGAAGTACTAGTGTGACATAGTGGCATAGGTATGTTACTTCCTGGCGGTGGAGTGTAACTTCCTTGATTTGTGGTTATTTTTTAAAAGTTCTTTCTTTAACAAAGTCAAAGCGCTCACCTAAAAAGAAACAAGTTACCCAACTAGGAAGATTAAAGATGAAATGTGATTCTTTCTGACATTTTTATTGCCAACTAATGAACAAAAGACTTCTTTAAGGAAGCTGGTTTTTCAGTGGTTCTTTGTGTCGGAATGTGAGCAATCTAATAAACATTTTTCCGTAAGTGCAGTAGTATAGTGCCAGTTTCTATTTTCAACTCCTGGATTAGTAAAAACCAGTTCTGTCAGCAGACATTTTATTAAATGCCTCAGCACACATGTTAGACACTGTAGAAAATACAGAGGACAGGGGTCCTGTTTTCAGTTAACTCCTAAGTAGATGAGGTTGGATTTTAAAGAACACAAGCAAGTTGGTGAAGATGGGCATTGAGCATTGTGTGTTGTTAATACTTGACTTGGGTTGCTTAAATTAGAGGAGCAAGTTACCTAAAACAAACAAAAAAAGCAATTCTATAATGCACTGGGAAATGCTTTCGTAAGAATGAGGCACTTACAAATTGTGTGCGAAAGGAAGAGACAGCCTGCCGATGTGGGTGAGGTGATGTGGGTGAGGTGTGCGATGTGAGTGGCAGTCAGTCTGGGGTCACACTTGCTTGTGGACTTTGAAATGACAGCAAGAGCAGGCTGGAGCTTGGTGTGGGATGGGATGCAGGAGCTGAGTCCACTTCCCCAACCACAAGCAGCTGCTGGAAGGCACCAGAAGAGACTCACAGAGAGTGGCTCTGCTGAGAGGGAACTACCACCTGTAAGAATGCCCACCTCCGCAGATACGGAGGAATGCCTTCCAAGTTCCCATCTAATTTGCCTCTGATTTGTTTTGTGATCTGTCTCTACTACTGTCCTCGATCCATTATCATCTCCATCTCCCTCTGTCTCTGCTGAGGATCGATAGAGCACAGGGTATTGCCCAATGCTAGGCACACACTCTTCCCACCAGAGTCCTGGCCCTCTTACCATTCTTCAAAGAGCCACTGAATTCTAGCAGACCACAAATGAGGAAGAAAGGCCTGTGAGTCTGAGTCAGGAGAGGGAATACTCTTCAGAGAGATGGGGGCGGGGCACAAGGAGCATGCAAAGGTTAGCAAAACTCATGGTAGGCTCCTTTGAGGTCATGCTACCAATTAGCATGGAGCCTTTTCTCAAGGTCTTTAAATTAATGCTCTTTGTTTTCTGTGTATGTCATATCGTGTTGATCAAAAGGGTGCTTTTTGGTTAATTTAAAATGCACAATTTTATGTAAATGCTGTAATTTACCAGAACTTCAAAACAAATAGTCTGCCCTTTGGAAGAAATGGGTAATTGGGAGAATTTGCATTAACTTCAAAATTCCAATTTATTATTTATCTTATGAATTATATATGCTCAGTTAACTGTGTTACCTGACTAGATTTCCTTCTGGAAAGCAGTGACAAATTGCATTTATCAGAGAGACAAGACCAATCAACAGATAGGGAGAGTTGTTTTTTTTTTTTTTTTTTGTCTTTTTTTTTCCGGTACCAGGGATTGAACTCACGACTGCCTGCTTGCAAGGCAGGCACTTAATGCCTCTGAGCTAAATCCCCAGCCCCTAGGGAGACATTTTCAAAGGGAAACATTTTTATTTTACAATTATATTTTTGTATAGGTTTTTATACAGAAAACATTTACCTTTTCTCTGAGTAGAACATGCCTTTTAAGGTAATGGGTATTACCTTACATTACAGGTAAGATAGGAGCACATACAAACTCTAGACATAAATACCCTATTCTGTATGAATCAGCTCCATTGGGTGTAGGGGAAAAAAGTCTTCAGGAAAATATAGTCTTAAAAAGGGGAGTGGTAAAGATAATAAGAATGATAGGATACAAATGATTATGTAATTTTTTTGTTTTTATTTTTGTACTGGTGATCAAAATCAGGACCTTGCACTTGCCAGGCAGGCCCTTATGCCACTGAGCTAAATCCTTGGCCCAAACTCACTGATCTGTAAGCCTTAGCTCCTTCCCACTTCTCCTGTTGTAGGCCAAGACAGGAATCTTCTCCTTCACTGTTCAATTGGCAGTTGGTTTTGCCTCGGGCGCTGGTTCCACAATCCCACAGCGGTGCTACAAGACAAGCCACTGTGGGGAATCAGAAATACATAATACGAAAACAGACTTGAGTAACAGACTCCTCTTCACCACCCTGTACCTCCTCCCATCCCAGATTTCACTAGAGGCGCTCTCACTTTCACAGCTCACAGTCCGTCATCAGCAACATCAAACTGACACCCCAGTCTTCTCCTCTCTTCCTCTCCAGCCATGTCTTTCCTCCCAGATGCTACCCGATCCTTCTGGGATCCCAGTCCTGGTCGTCTGGGAAGGCAGAGAGTGAGAGTTTCATGCCACCCATAAGTTCAAGCCCCATGCCAGGCAATTTAGGGATTTAGTGGGGTCCTGTTCAAAAAGGGGGTGAGGGGCAGGCTGGGGATATAATTCAGTGGCCCAGCACTTGCCGGACAAGTTCAGTTCCCAGTACCAAGAGAAAGAAAGGGCTGGAGAAGTCACTCCATATGGAAGCCTTGGGTTCAATCCACAACTGCCACAAATACATTCATATACAGACACACACACATACACACACACATGCACGAAAAGGACAGCCAAAAGGCAGTGCCAGAAAAGGCCCTTGCTCCTTTCTTTCATTTTGCATTCATATCACCTCTGGGGTAGCACTAGGGGTACGCCATTCTATATTTGGTCCCAATCACCGAGAACACAGGTCCCTCCTGGATGCACCTGGCCCCTGGTTACAATAACAACAAGTGAAGATCATCACAGGATTACTGCAACTGTGGGCTGAGACAGTCTCTGTCCTGTCCCTGTCTCAGTCTCCCCTTCCTACTCCTCCACAACCCCTCTTCCCCAACAGAGGCTACATGTCCATGATTCTTGGGCATTGTGGGCCAGCTCCTCTCAGTGGCAGCTCTCTCATAGCACCTTGAAAGCCGCGCCCCCCCTCCCCCATGGGGTCTTTCTGCCTACCCGCATGAAGATATCCCAGAGCATGGTCCAGGAGGAGAATATACAGAACACACATAAACTTGGTGGCTCTGTGATTCCCTGGGAGCGACCCTCTTCTCTCTGCGGTGCCCCACCCACAGGACAGATGTCACTAAGGATGGCGACAATGATGAGCTAGCACATCATGGGGCGCTAGCAGGACAGGCCAGGGCCATGCTGCCAGAGCAGCACCTGATTATGCAATTTTTAAAAACATTGTGATGTACTTTGTTTAGAGAGAAGATTGTTAGGTTGCTCAGTGTAGATGGGAAGTTCCATACCTTTATCAAAACATGTGCAACAACACATGTATGTTAAGGTGACCAGACTAGAAATGCATGAATAACTATTATTTTTTTAATTTTTAATTTTTTTTTTTTTAGCCCATGTTGCAGTAGATAGTGATTACATTCATCCTGGGGAATCAGTACATGTACCTAGCACATCTTTGTTCTTTTTTTCCTCCCTCCCACCTCCATCTCTTGGTCCCCTTCCCATTTGCCAAAAATATGTTTCCTTTAAACACTACTTTAATGAAGACAAATTTTTTTAAACATGTACAAGATGGATGGTTCCCAGTGGTCTCTAGACAATATATTTGGAATACTGATCTGTGTTATCCTGGGTCTTGGTATTGAAATTGTTTGCACTTTTGATGAAATTTGAATACACTGTTTTCTGAAAGCAAACTTTTGAAACAGACTTTTAGAGAGAAAAGATAACCCAGAATTAAGGCATCATTCTTAAAAGATGATATATACTAGTGGATATTGAAAGAATAGAGTTCAGTTAATGTGCACACAGCAGTAATGTAAAAGATGCAGCCGCTGGGGGGCCGCGGTCGCTGTTCATGGAGCAGTGGCACGTAGACTGTTCTCAGGAGGCCACGTCAGGTGGAATAGATCTGACTGACAAGGTGTGGTATACCTGTGTACACAGCGCACTTGCTCCATCAGTGTGCTTTATAACTTTTTAAATTTCTGAACTGGAACACTGACTATTCAATGAGATTGTCCTCTGAGGATAACTATTAGTAGTAATAGGCTTCCCCAAAATCGCATCACAGAGCTCTGAAGTCATTGCAGCCCTGGGACCGCCCTGTTACATAGTTCTAAAAGCTAGCAGTATATATAAGCCACATACTGATTTCCCAATTCAGATTTCCCACGATACTGTGTTTGCTAAACAGACTCTCCTGGATCAGGATAAATGTTGCCATATTGAGCCTAGAATCTTAAAAGAGGAAGCGATATTATTGCAAGAGAGATTTCATTCAGGACCATCTTTGCTCCTAAGTGTGGAAATAATTATGCACCTGTTTTACTTCCCCAGACAAGATGGGAATCTGAGTTTTCCTTTCTTGTGCTTAATACTGTCTGTTCCCTTCTCTGCTTCCAATAGCAATTTTGCATGGTGTGCCATAGTTATATTCTGATTTTGGACTGGATATTGTTGTTTGTTCCTCAATTATTGCTTAAAGGGGATATTCTACTGATTTCGAGTTTATTTCTGCTCATATCCATCTTACACTTAACTTTTTATTCTTATGGGGCGGGTTATCCTCGAGGCAGCCTGTTCTTGTCTTCTTCAGGTTAAGGGGTGGCTCGCTATTGTGTCTGGATGCCACCTTTGATTATGCTGAAGTAGAGTGTGGTCGTGCTCACCAATATCCTTAATCTCATCCATGATCTCTTGCACTGTGGAAGACAAGGTTTCCTAGGGTTAAATTCATTATTGTATCTCCCAGGGATTTGGCACATGAAGGACAGAAGAATCATTGTTTTCTCATGTAGATTCTGGATGACTTACTTTTTTTGTTATTTGTCTGTTTTAAAGTCTTTTTGCCCCACAGTTGAATTAACTTTCCAGCTCCTCACCTGGCCTTTAGGACATTTCCCGTTTTCTCAGAAGTTGACACCATATAGCTTTTGCTCTCTTCTAATTCCTTATCAGTGATACGTAAATCCAGGTTTCACTGGGGCATTGACAGTTGTTTAAGTGTAACTCTTTGTCTCAACATCCACCATCATTTTAAGCAATATTAAAAGCTATGTAGATGATCCACCACTATCCTTGCCCTCATGGTTCCTTTTCTCTAGTTTTCTACTCTTTTTCCTTCTTTCCCTTCCTCCACCTCAATGTTCGACACCATTAGCATTCTCTGAACACAGCACATTGTGACTTTTTATGCCTCTGAGTTTTAATAGTAACTGTCTTCTTCCTGGATGACTGTACCGCCACATTCGAAGCTGATTTGAAGTCACTGCTAATATGGTCTGTTTTGTGCCTTTTCCCCCATTTTTTATATCACATTATTTTTACTGGTTTTCTTCCTGATAGACGGAGGTCTTTCAACATCTTAAGATCACAAAAGCTCCCATTGCCAGATTTTATCAATGAAAACACAGATATGTTGTCATCCCTTATCCTCAGTTTATTTTGCCTTCAATCGAACAGAATTTATTGAACACCTACCGTTTTTTTTTTTTTTTAAGGCACTTTTCTAGGTGCACTGAAAATACACTGGGGACTGACATGAAAATTGTCCTTGTTGTCACTGAATCTATTGGGTACGGTTAGGGGAGTACAGAAAAATAGTTTATTATGTTTCTTGCTTTGAGAGCATCAGAATTCTAGAAGCTCTGTCCATAACAGTTGACATGTTTTCTTTGCTTTCTTCAGAAAGCTGTTTGGAGATTTTAAGTGTGAAAGTGTGTCTGGCTCCTTGAAAACAAAATATAGTAGTCAGCATGCAGAGCCTAAGACTGAATGAAAGAGACTGAGCGATAACAATTATTTCTTTGCTTTAACTTGCTGAAGACTGAAGAATGTTATTACAATTATTAGTCTACATTACTTTCTGTTTACCTTTTTCCATTTAAAGTTTTTGATGTTAGTATAAAGAGCTACTTTAAAAACTGAAAATAATTGGATGCATCATTTGCTTAAATCAGCTTTATTGAAAAATTTAAATGTGTATAGCCAATGTTTGTGTGATACGCCAATTCAGAACTGTTAGCATTCCTCTTTTACCTGTGCTTCTAGTAAAGCACTTTATAAAGTAGCATCTGTTTTAACCTAGACACGTTTTAGAAGAAAGTTGCTAAGTATTCCAGATACAGAGTTGAATTGCCCAGCCAAAGTACCAGTGTGTAATGAAAAATGGATAAAGAAAAACAGTGAAAAGCTCTACCTGGCCTGGAGCAGGCTAAGTTCTTTTTCTGGAGGAATTATTCATTCCTTCAATTAGAAGTCAAGTTTTAAAGAAATTGGTACCTAAATCTTACAGCTAAAAAACAATCCCATGTTTAATTTTATTTGCAAGAATCTTTACCTAAAAACTTAAATTTTTAATACTGTTTTCTTCAGTGTGCTTAATATTTTTCTGTCAGTAGACCAACATCCCTGGAAAAGTTGGAGAGCCAAGTTTTGTGACGGGCAGAACAGTGTCTTTTTCTAGCTACTTTTTTCATGAATGATAATGACTGTTATTGAAAGACTTCCATAAATATGTACCTTGGAATGTTAATAAATGATCCTAAAGAAAATTTGGGGGTCTGTGGTCAAATCAATTTTGAATGACAAGGGTCGAGGTTAGTGGTAAGGAACTTGCCTGTTTGAGGGACCCTGGGTTTGATCCTCAGCATGGGAAGAAAGAATTGAAATATTGGCGTTGATTTATGCACGTGAAGGCTTTGGGGCAGTCCTGAAATTCTGTATCTCCTACCAGCTCAGAGGAACTACCAGTGAATTAGTACACAGGTCACACTTTAAATAACAAGATGCTTAGAGATTTTCTATAGGAAACTGGTTCTGCAGCACTCCCCAAACTTCCTAACCATAAGAATTTCATTCCAAACTAAATTGAGTCTTTAAAGTTACAAATAAATTTATAATTTAAATAGCACTCTAGTGCAAAACTTGTAGGTTATGGATTGATCAGAGAGCCTACTGTGCATCTCTAGACATTAGAATTTAACTTATCCATGTAGAAATAAAATCCAATGCCATGAGTTAAAAGACAAGTAGTATATAAGATAATGTGTTACTGAACTGTGTACTTACTTTTAATAGCACTTAAAAATACTAAATGCTCAGGTGTTTAATTTTACTTTGTTTTTATTGCCTTTAGAAATTATGTGTCAATTACCATATTTCTAAATCCCCATATATGCTATACTACTAGTTTTATTAGACTTAGTCTTTGCTAACATTAGTATTTGGTACAAAAAACTAATGATAAAAATAAATCTTTTATGTGAACAGATTGAGGCTTACCATATGGCTTACCATTCCTTAATTGTAAATGATGTAAAGCAATAATCTGTATTCTTTTGCAACTTGCTTCTTATTTTTAGCATTATGGTAGTGAGCAAGCCATGGAGTTGTGGCTAATTTATGGCTATAGGTGAAATACACTGCATGAATGGGCTATAGTGTATCCTTTCTATTGTTCATGGTCACTCGAGTTTTTACAATTTATGAGTTTTACAGAGAGTACTACATGAACATCTCTCCAGGTGCTCATGGATAAGAATGTCTACTTTATGAGGAATGAGATTACTAGGCTCCTGGATCTATTCCATAGTGGTGGTCCTTTTTGAATGCTAAGTAGCAGCATGTGATACCATTTTCCTCCATCCGCATCAGAATTTATTTTTACAACTAATTTTATTGGTACACTTTAAATACATTGTGATAATCACATTCATTACATGAAATTTGTACCTGTATATGATATATCGTAATTCTTTTTCTCCTTTCCCTCCCCTCCCTCAAATTCTCTTCCTCTCCTTATTACAAAAACTTCATTTCCATTTTTTCCTTTTCTTTTCTTTTTTCTCTTCCCTTCCTTTAAAGTTAAGTGATTTGCTGTTCACATGATTGTGTACTGGTATTTCAATATAGTATTAATTTGTATTTTTCTAATTAATAAGATTGAGCACCTCACTGCTGACCATTTATTTTAGCTAATCTCTTATTTGGAAGGCCTCATTCATATCTTTTACTTTTGTATAAGTCATGTTATCTTGCAGTGCTCTTTGAATTATAAAAATAAATTGATAAATGAAAACACTTTACTGTGCATAGATTGGTCTTTGCAATTACTATTTCAAATTACTTTGAAATAATGCTCTTTGATACATAGCTCCATTCTATCAAATTCTTACCAATAAATATGCAGTTTTTGCATGAACCGAACAATTAGGAGATTACTACTTACCTCTAATCTCCCTAAAAGTTGCAGATTTTGTTACTACTTCTATTTTCAAGATCTTTAAAAAAAAAAAACTGAAGCCAGGCGTGATGATGCACTCCGGTAGTCCCAGCACGTGGGAGGCTGAGGCAGGCAGATCATGAAAGTTCAAGAACAGCCTAGGCTACAAAGTGAGCCCAAGATCAGCCTGAAGCAAATAGTGAAACCCTGCCTCAAAAAGACAACAACAACAACAAAAAAACTGAAATTAGTACTGCTTTTACAGTTCTAGGTAGACTCCTATATGCTTTTGAACATGTTTTACAGGCATATTCTTAATTTCCTAGTACTATGCTTCATTCTTTTCTTTTATAAAGTGTATCTCTTCTAGTTTCATTGTAATTAAAGGAAAGACAAGTTTGTATATAATACTTTTTATTCTTATTGTTAAAATTTTATTTAATGCTTAAACTTTTTATTTTCCTACATTAATAGTGTCTATATTTTAAACAAATATTTGCACTTATTTCTTGTATTTCATTTTTTTAACTTGTTTTTAAACATCATTGTTTCCTTTCATGATTCTTAAGTTGTGGTTAACATCCTCAAAACATTTTCCTGAGTATTCTAAAAGTCCCCAAAGCTGTTTTATACTCTAGAATATCAACTCAAAAAATACAGAGTTCAGCTTATTTTACTGGATAGAATTAAACAAAATATCCCTAGTATATTTTGCCCAAAAATTAGCAATCAGGAGAATAGAAGGGGATAAATAGAGGAAAAACGAGTATTTAGTTCTTCTAACTCAGCGATTTAAAACAGACATGATTTTGTGGATTAGTATCATCTGATAAAAGGGGTGATGTGTGTTGAATAATCAATTGTACTTTACATTACATCTATCATCTGCAAAGAAAACCTTCAAGAATCATACTCAGGAATCATACTGAATATATGTGACCTGTGGTCTTGAGTATAAAAATTGCTTATTGTTCAGTGATCGATATACTAAGATCCATGCACATGTGTATGTGTGCACACAATACTGTAAAAATTTCACATAAAAGCTTCTTTGTTCTAAATTTCAATAGAAACACAGTTATTACAGGCAGCCTTTCTCAAGAAAGTTTCAGAAGACTCAAGAGTTCAGTCCCACAACGTGATTAATTATAGAGACCTGACCAAAGAAGAAATTTAGTAAGTAAAATGAGAACATAGCTATACATACCCATATATGTAAGATTTGGTCACAGGTTTGTTTCTGAACTTTATACAGACAAAACAGAAATAGCCAGTGCTGTTTCCATTTCCTCAGCAAAAGCCTGGCTTCCTGATTTTCAGGTGCCTGTCAGCAGAGAGAGTATGTTACAGCAGACAACATCCTAAAGACTCTTGAGGAACTCTCAGGACAATTCAGAATGTAGAAACATAGTTATCTTAGTGCCAGTCTCAAGGTTTGGTAAGTTTTAACAGTTCCTGTGTCTCACACACCCAGGCAGCATTCCTTCTCTAATCAACCCGCCTCAGGCTGCAGACCTCTCCTGTTGGGGTACGTGCCACCTTCAGAGTCAGTGAGCTCTTGAGATAAAAAGGACTTTCTTGAGTTTTCTCTTATGTCTTCAACTTTAATTGGAAGTAGCATGCCTTTGGCCAAGTTTTATTAAGAATATTAAAGCTGTAATACCATGGGATAGTACACGTTTGTTACAAAGCCATTGGTTTTTAATCTAGCTGCTGGGATTGTAAACTAGAGTTTGACCATACTTGTCTGTGGCAGTTCTTCAGACATTTGTGCAATCTACTTGCTTACCCAGGCCTTCTCTTTTTCAGGTCAGACTTTCTCTTCCTGTTCCACTGTCTATCCTGTGTGCTACCAAGCTCTGAGCTCGTAAAGGATAGGAGCTGTGTTACTCATTGCATCACTGTTCCCGTACCTGGAAATTACTGAGTCCCTTCAACGCCCCATTCATACTCTCTGGAATGCATCCACTCTCCATTCCCGTGAGTGTGCCACCCATAACTGGAAGTGATGTGTCTCAGAGAGCCTGAGGGAAGATCATATCTGATCGTTTTAAATACTTGTATCAACACAGTATAGGACCGCCTCCGCTTTTGGTTCACTTATATTATTCTCAAGTCTGAAGTACTAACCTTTTTTCTTAACATGCTTCTAAGCTAACCCTAACCTGCCACTAAACTAATCCAATGTTTATTGTTTTTGTCTTATTAGAGACAGCTCAGTACTTCAGCTTAGTAACACTGTAACACTTTTTTTTTTTTTTTTTGTCTTTTTGAGACAAAAGTTCAGGCTGGCCTTGAGCTCATTTTGTAGCCCAGTCTGATCTTGAGCTCGCAATGATCCTCCTGCTTCAACCTCCAGAGTGCTGGGATTACAGACATGTGCCGCCACACTCGATCATTTGTCTGTATTTTAATTTTATTGTCTGCCAAATGCAGTATTTGTAGTTATTGCGAGCTTTGCCCATGTTTTGGGTATTATTATATCATGGTTAAAGTTTTTGGTTAGGATTGGGTAAAGGTAAGACTCGCATTACATTAGAGACCTCAATAGGTTGATATATTTCATTTAGCTATTTATAGATTGTTCAAGTCAGCAGTTGCCCTTATTTCAGCCCCATTTCTATGCTAATTATAGTGTCATGGGGAATTTCTAATATCGTACATGCCCCACTGGAGTTTTGACACAGTGCATTTCCATGGTAACACTGCCAAAAAGAGAAATTAAACTAGCTGAACATGACTTTTCTTTGGAACGCCTCTTTTTTGGTTCCCACGAGTCACTCTTGGATAGCATCCTGTTAAGAATCTTGCCCAAGATCTTGTCTAGCTCTATAGTTTGTAATGTGAAGAGTCTACCTTTTCATTTTCTAAATACAGCCATGGCATTTTCTTCCTTTCATTTTTCTGTCACATCTTCTATTCTCAGTGATTCTCTGGAGAATCCTCAAACTGGTTGGGTGCCTCCTTGTTCTCACTGACTATTCCTTTTCTTCCTTGCCAATGGGAAGAGTAATATTATTCTCTGACCCTATGACTGTTCACCTCTGTATTTGATAAAAACTGGATTCAACCTGTCTTTAGATTTACTTGATTCCTTCCTACTCATTTAATGAAATGCAATTATAAGAACAACAAGAAAAATGGAAAGATAATCCTGGTGGGCTTAAAACTTACCCGTAATGTTGTAGCCCTTCCTTCCTCCTCCCAGTCGGTTGTGTTAACTGTATTTTTGAACTATTCCAGACAGAAGGGGCAAGTGAGTATCTATCCTCAGTAATGTATGAGTACCATTGTCTTTACACTCAGTGCTTGTGATTGCTTGTGATAGTCCTAGTCCAGGGATGGAGAGCTTTAGAGCTTTCAGGATGCAAACATCCTGCTGCGGCACGTGTGTCATAGGTTTGCTACCACTACCCTAGTTGTCGAGGAATCAAAACATTACCCCTGCCTGTGAAAATGTCCTTTCCTGCTATTTTTTTTTAAACATTACAGAAGATTCCTTTACAGATCTGTACATTCTTTGAATCTGTTTCTGTTGAATTTAGTGTCGTGTCATCATTTTCATCTTGCTATACTTTGCCTTGGTCGGGTTCGTGTTTTGCTGCGTCAGCTAGAAGATGAGCTATAACTTGCTTTCTGCCTGTGTTCCCTTATCATCCTGCTAGCACGTGGGCACAGCGGGAGTCAGAAAATGCTTGTCTCACTTTATTGATCATCCAGGTCTGTGAAAACATGACACAGTGATATAGCTGCAATAATCTAATCCTGTGTCTTTTTTTTTAAACAGTATGACTTTTCCTATTAGTAAGAATGAATACTTTTCCAAAGACATTTCTGTTTCTCCTTTTTTCTTGTTTTTCTACTGAACTTTTTCTTCTCACACATTGGTTTCGTGATACACTCTTGACATTTAAAACCTTCTGAGTTTTAGCGTTGTTTCACTGTTGCATAGTAACATTTTTCTTCTTTGCAGCTGTCTGCTAATTTTAAGGTGTGTGATTCCCCACCCCTCAGAATACTTTTGTATCTTCACTTTTCTTAAATGCTAATCTAGAATTATCTGTAGCAATTTTTTCCTTGTAGATCTCTTATCTTGTCTTTAATGAGTACTTGATAGATACTGAATTTTTTCTAGTAGGTAATTATTTTTAAGTGTGTTTTACATCTCAATAAACATATCACCTAAACTAAAAAATAAAGTGGCACAGAAGCATTCCATTTTGTTGTGTAAAAATTATCAAGGCCATTTTCATTAGGGAGTAAAGTGGACTTGGAAGGAGTACTAACTTGTTCCAGGGGACCTAGATATTTTTGTCTGATGTTTGTTTGTTTTGCTTTTGAGACAGGGTCTTGCTATGTAACCCATGCTGGTCTGGAATTTACTATAAGGCCCAGGTTGACCTTTAACTCCTGGCAATCATCCTGCCTCAGCCTCTGAATGCTGGGATTACAGGCATGCACCACCATGCCCAGTCAGGGAACCTAGATTTTTATCCTAAACCTACTTGCTCCAACCCAGAAGCTCCTCTCACCATTCCTACTGGAGAAGATCTTCCTTCTTGCAGATTAGCATCCACCTTACTTGTGTATGGTATGAAACTGGGAAAGAGAATTCACCTATGAGAGCAGGCATGTGAATTTAGGGGGCTAGAATCAGGGAGAAATGCACAAAACCATCAAACCCATTCTCCATTTATGTCTGTTAATACAAAAGGATAATATATCACCAGTAGAAACCTGAAACCTGAACTATCCCCACTAACCTGGAAGTCAAAAGAATAAGAAATAAGATGGGAGCTCAAGTGATATATGCATTTCTCCTTTATGATTTTGAAAATAAATGACAGGCTGACATTGAATTTGAGGGAACAGGGGAAAATTCCCATGTCAAACTATAGAATTTGAATACTGGATATTAGTTGGTAACAAGTTAAAATAAAGCTGTAATTTTGAGGAAGAACTATGAAGAATGTTGAAAAAAATATTCACGGTCTCATGTCCCTTTATAGAGCATAGCACATCTAAATATTTGCAATCTTTGAACATCCTATGATGTGATGAGATTTGCCAGATGACTGAAATAAGACAGCTAAAAGATGTTATCTTTCATTCACATATTGATTCATTCAGAAAGATTAATAAAGTACCTATACCAGCACTAGGTTAGTTTCATGGCATTGTATAGGCTATTGTGGTCTCAAGGAGAAAGTTGTATTGCAAAGATTGATGTGTAAACAAGTTGTTAAAATATTCAAAATGTGTTAAATTTTTTTTCCTGCTATTTTTCAAAAATGTAAAATTCTGTATCAGGTCAGTAAATCTCCTTGCAAAAAATAAGTGTTACCTTCAGTATCTGAGATACACAGTTTTCTGCTAAGAGTCTATTCGGTCTCAAGCTGTGGTCCTGAAAAATCTATCTCCTCTCCCTAGCCATTGTTGTCTATGAATGATCCTATGCTGCTAAGAAAACCTAGTTAGCTATGGGACCCTACTAAAGGTACCCTCATTAATTATTAATGCATTGCATGTCTTTTAAGTACTGTAGAATTCTGTGTGCATATTTTAAGTCTTTCTTGAATTTTAATCTTTTTTCTTTAGCTGTTGTGCAAGCTGCTTTTGTTAATAATAAAGCATTCTTTCTTGTGTTAATTAATGTTTATGTGTGTCATTTTTGTGTACATCTCTGTAAACTGGCTCGTGTAGCACCCTAGAGCATTTACTATTTAGTTTTCTGATAAGTTACTCATATTTATTTATTGGTTGTCTGTTTAGGAAATTTAACCAGATTCCAACAGCTTACTGCTCTTAGTGTTCATTAAATGGAGAGCCCTTCTCTCAAACATTTTTAGTGCCATTTGCTTCTATGATGTAGTTTAATATTGCCAAAGTATTTTTTATTTCATTGTTATTTTATTCTTTTTAGTTTTTGTAGTACTAGCCATCCTTTTGGCCCTAGGTGTTGCCTCTCAAAATCAAACAGCTGTAAGGAATAGTGATCATTCCCTTTGATGTCCACTATAGTTCTGAAAGCCAGCTACAAATCCCCAACCTCTGCAGGAGCTTGGGATAAAGTATTAACCCTTTGCCTGCTTGATTGCAGGAGGAATGCCAGCTCCTGAGCAAGCCTCACTGGTGGAGGAGGGGCAACTACAGACCCACCAGGAAGCTGCCTCCACTGGCCCAGGCATGGAACCCGAGACCACAGCCACCACTATTCTAGCTTCTGTGAAGGAGCAGGTACATCCTTTCATTGAAATTTACAATGAGTTATTTCTTCAATGACTTTAAAAATTAATCTTTGGATGTGTTTTAAATTTGTCTAACGCCCTTGACGCCTTCACATTTTCTAATTATAAGGTGTTTACATCCCTGAGTACATTGGGATGACTGGCATGTAGAGCTGCTCCAGGTGCCAGTCAGAATCGGAACATGCAGGATACTTGTGCGTCTGCAAGTAAGGACAATATCGATGGTGATCGGTGTCTCTTGTCTCCCCCACATTGCAGAGTGTGTGCATGCGTGCAAAGCTTGTAAAGCGTATTTCACAGTGCTGATTTTTATGCCAGGGCTCTGACAACCTGACGGCTGCAGTAGCCTTAGGTATTTTAAGCATTTTAATCATAGGTATTAGGATTGTCTCTGTCCACTTTTGGATAAAAGCTGTATTTGTGTGTTTGTCTGAATCCAAATATATTCCTTTTGTGAGCTAATGTTCTAAAACTTGTCAAGCTGTGCCAGTTTGCTTCAGTGTTATGTTTATGTTTTGTTTTGTTTTTTTTAAGGTACCTAGTATTCTTTAAATCTAAGTAATCTTCTAAACTAGATGTTCTTTATAGGGCTTGGAGAAATTTTAATTCTAGAATTTAATTTCTTTAAGTGTAAAAGCTTAATAAAGTTAACTGTAAATGTAGGCCTCTACTGATAATTTTATTCCAAAAGATTTTGTCTCTTGTGAAAGTTATTCAGCAGAAATAATCTAACTTCAAAAAAATCTTATTATTAAACAAATAGGTATCTGTATCTCAAGAAAGATGACCTAAATGTTGCATAGTTTCTGAGATATTCTTTTAAATTAGTATGAATGGCTAAAATGACTAAAGATGACAATGGCAAAGAAATATTTCATAGTTTTATTTTATCATTATTTAAACTAGAAAAGTGGCATGAAAACATTATTTCATACCTGTTTCACATACTTGACATTAGAGTTGTGTTTTTAAGAAAAATAATTTCACAACTTATTCTAGGATAAAAATGTCAAAATACATTGTTTCTCATTTGAAGTTTTAAATACTCCACTAACTGAGAATTTAAGACTGAAGAAAATTGAAGTCAATATAATTTTGCTCTTTCACAAAACTATGGAATGTCTAAGCTTCTATCACTACTAGGAAAGAAAACAGGACTCTCTGCCTTGAGCCCTGTGTAACTGGAGGTTGGATCCAAGGAGTTATATTATGAATACACTGTGATTTACTTGAGGCTCTTTCATCAAAACATAGTTTTGATGAAATATGATGATAAATGTATCAGGACACCCAGAACAAACTTAAAACTAGAAACTGTGACTAAATACAGCAAAGGGGACTATGTTTTTCTACCTTGAGACCAAATACCCTATGAGTTGAAGAAAATGTGGCTACTTACTATGATTTTTGGAACAATAATTCCTTGATGGCTCCAAGTGACTTTGAATTTTTATCTTTAGGAAATAATGTTTGAATGAATATTTCATGGGTGATAATAAGAAAGGTGCCAGTTTCTCTATGTGGGAAACATACAGGCGTTTGTGCTATTTAACTGCAAAGGTTACCTAGATGTGCTCTAGCTTTGTCTCTGTTCCTGTGCTGTGAAATTTGAGTCCTTTACTACACATGTGCAGTTTCCATACTTAATTTCTTTTAAAAATTGTCAGTGCTTGCCATAATCATTCCTATAATTTCAGCACTTGGGAGGCTGAGACAGGAGGAGTGAATTTGGGGGCAGTGTGAACTACAGAGCAAGGCACTGTCTCAGAAAAAGAAAAATTGCCAGTGCTTAATACTCAGCATTTTAATCTTTCAACCCAGAATACTATCTCTATCTCTTGGTTTTAAATAGCTAACTCCAGCTCCCACAGATTTTTTTTGTGGTACAAGACAACATATACTATAGTTGGAATAAAAAAATTCTTGACACTTACCTGAAATACATCATTCCTTATCTGTAAAATGGGCTGGATACCAAAATATTAGATGTGAATAAGAAAGCCAATTACTATTAACCTATGTTGAGACTGACATTCTTAGTTAGAGTGACATTCTTAACCTGCATGTTATACTCAAATAGAATAGTGAATGTTGGTAATGTGGAATATCCAAAGAGCAATACTCTTAGCTGAGATGTGTAATTGCTTAAAGAAATAAAAATCTTTACCACCCTGCCACACTGATACCCATGGAGTGTTGGCATCAGCTCTGCTGATCCTAAAGGACAGTCCTGCTTTGGCAGCAGCATTGTCCATAAGTGTTCACTGGCATCAGAAGGAAGGGACCCTTTCAGTGCAAGTGGTAGAAGGCCTCATTCTCTATCCTTACTGTCCTGCTTACTGTGTGATCTTTGGAAAATTTCTTAGCCTCCCTGTGCCTCAGTTTTAAAATGATAATAATTACAGAGTATTAAATTAACATGTAAAATGCTTACAAATAGAGCCTCACACTTAATAATAACTGATGTCGCTGTCATTGTCATCATCTCTATATGAGAAAAGCCTCCACTAGGAGGGACTAATAGTTCTACTTTTCAGTATATGTAGACGTTCAGTATTTTACTTAAGCATGGCATCAAACTTTTAAAACTTCACCTTATTCATCTCGCAAATTAAAAATTTATGTATTTAATAATGAGAAACAGAACAAGTGAAAATAACTTATTAACATGCTCAAGGCAGCTGATTAAAAAGAACTGCAAAACAAAATCTTTTAGCACTCATCTGAACATTGTAGGAGAATTCAGGGCTCTTCTCTAAAGTAAATCCAAGCCAGTTAGTGGCATTACTTGTGTGAATTGTGGCTGAAATACATGAGACGAATGTCTAAGATAAAAGTTATTACAGTAAAGACATTATCGTTAATCACTTTCAAAATTCTCCCCTGTGCTTCAAACACCCATGTCCCATCATTCTTGTCACTTTTTACAGCAGCTCTGTAAGTATGATTATAAACAAAATGGTGCTGAGTCCTATCCCACAGAAAGACAGTCTTATAAAAACATTACAGAGTATCCTCTTCTACCTTATTTGCTGGATCTGGTACCATAGAACTTCTGGCTTTTCTCCCAAGTCACTGGCTCTTCACCAAAGTCAAAATGACCACAATAGGTAGATATGTTGAAACAATTCAAGGCGTCTACAACAGCATAACTAAAGACACAAAAGAGAACTTCCAGAACTCCTTTATTCTAAAAGAAAGATGAGTTAAGTGTATTCAAAGTGAGAGGGAATATTTTGAGAGGATTAATGGCAGTGTGTCTTTTACTGTATTAATTTTTTAAAACTTTAAATGACCGTATTTTTGCTCACACCTTGTATTCCCTCTGGGTAATCCATGGGAGGGTAAAGGAGGGAAATGGCAAGCAACCAATAGCAAGCATATGAATAAACCATCAGTCTGTTAAGTATCTGGTGTTGGATTTAAGATGTCATAAAAACAGTGAAGTGTGTTCTTCCACCAGCTTTGCTGTCCCCAGGGTCATCCTGCAAGAAGCTGTTTCTAGTTTTTGGCATAATGTTGGAATTACCATTCTCCTTCTTTAATGAAGTAGAAAGCACTGATGTTTTTCACATAGATGCGTACTCATACAGGTATAGAAAAAAGTCCTCACAGATAGAATGAGTCCACCTCTGTCGAAAGGCTGCCTCTTTCATGAAGCCATGTTCACCTCAGCCTAAAGTCACCTCTCTCCTGATTTCCTTGAGCGATTTATTCCACTGCTGTCTTAATTGTGTGCTTCTTTCGATTTATATAATTTGGCTAAGGCAGAGCAATGTTTTATACATGTGTTGTAGGTTTTTCTTCTCCCAGCTCTTTAATGTATTTATTCTCTTAATAATTGGTTGATCAAGGAGGAAATGGATAAGTAATACTATCAGGTTGCCTCCTCTTCAACTTGCTGTTTTGTGAAATGGAACTTGTAGCCACAACTACAAGGAACATCATGAGCAAGAAAGTATCCTAGACAGCACCTAGATAACTTACCTATCTGTACATTCTTGTCCTTATGGCAAATTTAAATTGCACTATATCCATACTAACCTAAGAATTAAATTGGTTCTCTGCATGGACCAAAGTAAAATTTTATTTCATACTGATTCTCAAATAATGATATAGCATATAACTTTAATCTCCCATCTGTCCAAGTTTGCTGGTAGTTAAGTGCAGGGAACTAAAGGATACAATTGTAATGGAGATGTCCACTAGTGTCTTTTATAGGAGATGACACAGGTTACTGCTAAAGAAATGTTAAGGATCGTGCTTGAAGAGAAAAAGTTAATCCATGAAAATAACAAAGTAAGGGAATTCTTGGACTTGAATCTCAGATTATAGGAGGAGCCTATTGAACTCCAGCCACCAGTTGGCTGTACTTAGGATCATCATTTGACAACTTCTGCTTTGTAACTCAATTCTTAATGAGATCTCCAGGGTCTGTAGTGGCACATGTCTGTAGTCTGCAGACTGAGGTGAGAATCATGAGTTTGAGTTCAATCTGGGCAACTCAGCAAAACCCTATCACAAAATAAAAATAAAAGTAGATAGACAGAAAAATAGACAGAGCTGAGGATGTTGCTCAGTGCTCCCTGAGTTCAGTCCCCAGGAATGAACACAGATATAAGAAATGAAGAATGTTTTATATCCTGATGCTCTCCAGATACCTAGAAAACTTGATTCTGTTGGGTGCCTAACTTAATGTTTTACATGAAGTATACATAAAAATATATATATATATATATATATATATATATATATATATATATATATATATGCAGAAGTGGTGCTTTCAAAGGGCCCTACTTCCTGCAGTGAAAACCTGTAATCCCAGCACTCAGGAGGCTGAGGCAAGAGGATCGCTGCGTATCTGAGGCCAGCCTGGGCTGCAAAATGAGTTCAAAGCTATCCTGAACTGCATAGTGAAACCCCTGTCTCAAAAAAAATAAATAAATAAAATAAAATAAATGCATAGCACACGTTTGGCTTCAGAGCATTTGGAATTTGGTAAAATGCTGGCTACTAACTGAGAGCTTTGTTCCTGCTCTCTGCAACTTAGATGTGTCAGAAGGCTCATTTTATTAGCAGAAGGACGCTATGAACCAGGTACCACACTTTACCCATTGGTAAAGTATATTGAACTTTTATAAATGATCTCCTGGTTTTATGCATGTTCTTTAGAAAAGGATTATATGGCAATCATGGGGAAGATTAATAAGTGTTTTTTATGTTTCTACATAGGATGTCAGTTGATTTGTTTTCTGTAAAATGATACATCTGATTTTTATTGAACTCTTGTATTTTCTGTCATGAAGGTGCTCAAATAATTGAGATTTCTGTGTGAACTTGGCTATATGCCTTAGGCTTTCTAGCTTCTGTTGTGTATTCTCCTATAAGCCATATTGTCTTCCTTTGTGTTCATGACTTAAGATACCTGGAATCTAGATCTAAGGTGAAGGCCAATCCAGATAGCATGAAATGTTAATAAAACTTGATAAAATTTTCTGTACTCCTTTTACTCTATTGAAGTAGTAAATTAGACACTGCTGTTATCTGTGATGAGTGTAAATCGAAATGTTGCTCATTTGTGGAATTCTCAAAAAGAATACCATCTTTCAAGATATTTTCTTTGGGTGTGGCTTTTATGGAAATTACATTTCTATCATCTTTGTATCCTTATGATTTTAAATGGCATTTAAATTGCAAAGACTAAAATAAAAACCAGAGATAATTAATTTTTAATTTAATTAATTACTTTGGAGTCCAACTGTGTCCTATTGATGTTAGTTCATTTTTACATGAATATCTTAGTTTCAGTAGTTACACACCCTTTCTGAAGGGCAGGATGCCCATTACAGAATAAAGTTTCATACATTTATTTACTTTATTACAGCACTGGTGTAATAAACAGTTGCTTTCAAAAAAAAAATATTTTCTCTATTCCTAAACTCACGTAACTCAACTATCATATGCCTGTCTTTACAAACTTCCTTTTATTCAGCCCATTTACAATGAAATTATCCCTTCTGACATACCTTAGCCATATACAGAAGAGAAAAATTTTTATTTCAGCTATAAAAAGCATAGTTTGTGGCTTAGGTACAATGCCCAAAACTTAAATTTTTCCATTGTTAATTAAGTACTTTTTTTATTGGTAACTAAATTATCCTGGCAGTTGTAATTAATTTTTCTGTAACTTACAGTGAAATCTTCCATGCATGAACTGCATCATCAAGCACAAGGTAAGACTGGATCTTCTCTTAGTGACTTTTGTGGTCTGATATAACATTTCAGCTTTACTTTTTTAATACTATAAAAATGAAGTTCAAAATGAGGTCAAATGGCCAAGCTCTTTTGACTATTGGTTTCTGTCCAAGAATTCTGAACTCTTGTTATGGTTTCTATCCATATAGCCCCCTAAAGCCTTATATGCTTATAAGTGGAACTTTGGGGAGGTAAGTGAATCATGGGATATAATTTGGAAGGTGAAGCCTGCTAGGAGGAGTGGGTTTCTGGAGCATGGCAGTGTTTATATCTTCCCTCCTTTCTTGATTTTTTTTTTCTCTGCTTCCTGCTGGTATTCCATAAGTTCTTTTTTTCCTTTGCCATTTTACCCTGCCTTGGTGCCAACCAACTATAGATGGAAACCTCTTCCAAATGGAAACCATAATAAACCTTTCTTCTAGTTAGTCGTAGGTAACAGGTATTCTGTCTTAGCACTGAGAATGTAACCAAGACAGATTTTGGTACCAGGAGTGGGGTCATTGCTATGACACTCCCCCACCTGACCATGTTACTCAAAAGTTTTTGAAACTCGTTTGTGGGAAGAGTTTGGAAAGATTTGGAGATGCTGGCTGAAGAGCCAGCCCTCAAATGCTGTAAGACAAACTTCCTGGTGGACTCTGGTCAGAACTCAGAAGACCAGAATGCTGATAAAAATGCAGCTGAAGACCAGGATCCAGAGGTTTCATTTGGGAACCAGTACTTCATTATCAGTTAGACTCTAGGCCATATGTGTTATATTCTAATAGAAAATTTGTTCGCATTTTGCTCCTATCCCGTTCTGAGACTGCCAGAGACTGAAATTAAGAAAGGCAGACTAATCTGGTAGAAGAAATTTCAAGGCCGGCTAATGCTTGTATCTGTAGCATAGGTGCTGTTGGGGGCTAGTAACCATCTCTGCTTTTGAAAATCAAGAGCCAATAACCCAGCTGAATGATTTTTAAAAATTCTGAGTTCATCAGAAGGAGCTGTGATAAAGTTGGGGCCTGCAAAGATAGAGCAGAGCAAACCTGGTTGCTGAAAAGGTTAGTATTAAAAGCAAGCCAAGTACGTTAGAACAGGACAATAGAAAAATGTTCCAAGGACACACAAAAACCAGCAGGACTCCACCCTTTGCAGACTAAATATCACAAATATGAAAGACTTTGCTTTGAGAAGAAAGCCTCACTCTAGACTTGGCGCTCCAGTACATGTATAGCTTAGAAAATTGGAATTGATTCCCTGGACTCAGCTCAAAGTGCTCAGTCATCCATACATTGAGAAGTCTCTGTAAGCACTGCAAAGGGCTTCTTCTTCTCCAACTGGTGGCAGAACTTGATGTCTTCCATGTGGTGTACGAAGAGTGCAAGAGTTGTGGGAGCAGGGAGGCTTCAAGCAGATTTCAGAAAAGGTCTGGGAGGACAGATAATGAGACCCTGAGGGGAAGTGTGTGATATGAGGGTGAAGTTAGTTCAGTGGAGACCACACAGTGTTGGAAAAGCCAGGAACATGGAATGTTTGAGGTAAGCTGCAAGCAATGAGCAAAGACAGCTCAAGAGAGAAACCATGAAGGCTACAACCATCTACTCTGTGCAGGGTTGCCCCTGAGTTCACATCTTGCCAGAGATGTTAGATGCTCTAAATATTGGACATGAAATTCTGGGATTTAACATTTGCTTCGCTGGATTTGAGTCTGGCTTTCGAACCATTCCTTTTTGTCCCCCTGTTTTGGTAGTTTGAAATGAGAAGGTTTAGCCCATGCCATTATATGTTGAAAGTGTTTAACTTTCTTTTTGATTTTTACAGTTCACAGCTAAGACTTTACCTTAAATCTCAGAAGAGACTTTGGACTTAGACTTTTCAGCAATGCTAAGACTGTTAAGACTTTGACAGTTCATAGACATCGACTAAATGCATTTTGCATAGAAGAATAAGCATGAGGTTTGAAGGTCAGGGTGGGATATCATGATTTATACCTAGATGAACTCCTAGGAAGAGATCCTATTTCCAAGATGGGGCTGATTTTTCCTTTTATTTGTTTAGAAGGAACAAAATAGTTTATTTATCTGACTCAACAGGTTGGTTTGTGTTTTCTTTTTTGATTCTTCACTAGTTCACAGGTCTGTGAGGTTTGTGATGGTTTCTGGTATTTCATGTAGCTTGGGTTTTATGCTGCAGAAATGAGTGGAGAAGGTTTATGAGAACAGAAAAGAAGACACCCTTGAAACCTAGAATAATAAACCAATAAATGTCTCTCAGTGTTTGTGCAAGGAGTTTCCCACCGACTGGATGACTCTAGCCAATCACAGAATTGTGTGACATCACCATATATCTGTCTAAGGAGGGGAAGAAAGTCCTTCCTTCAATGAAAATCCTGATCAGTTTTCCTACATAGGTGCCTCTTGGGGATCCTGACTGACAGAGATCATTTGTCAACTATTCCTTTCTTTTTACAGCATGGTCTTGAAACATAGTTTAGGCTGTCCTTGGACTCATTACGTAGCCTAGGCTGGTCTCAAACTTGTGGCATCCTCCTGCCTCAGCCTCCAGATACTGGGATTACAGATGTGTGCTACCATGCGCAGCTTGACTACTATTCTTCATGACCCAATGTGGGAGCAGGACCTTTCGGTCCCAGTAAGATTTTTCTTAACCATTACAAATAGGACAGTTCATGCTGGCTCTCTTGGCCCCTTTCTCTCTCCTCAACTTCCCTGCATTTTTACTAAGTTATACCACAAAAGGATATGAATTTCCTGGCAAATGAAAGCTTTTTTCATTAGGAAAAGTCAGCAGTTGCAGGATAGACATCATTTTAGATAGTGAGATAAGGCCATAATTATTGTAATACTGGGACTAAGTAAGATGGAAGAAGAGAACTAGCATTAGAAAAGCAGCCAGAGAGTCCCCAGAAAGAAGTATTTATGTGCTGGCTTGACAAAGTGGCTCTAGGACCCAGGCGTGTTGTGATGGGTAGCTCAGAAGGGCTGGAGTGCTGCCCTTCCTGCAGGACTGTGAACCTTTAAAACACAGAGGGCACTTCGCCTGGCATCCCCGCCCCCCACACCCTGGTGAGATGCACTGAACTCCTCCACCCTCAAGTTCCCTACCTCTCTCTGATAACTAGTGTCAGAAAAAAGAATTTGAGGGCCAGGGATTTGGCTCAGCGGCCCAAACACCTGCCTGGCAAGCACAAAGTTGTGATTTGATCCCCAGTGGGGAGGGGGATCAGATTTGAGACAAGGAAAGAGAAGAAAAAAAATGAAAACCTGTGGTGAGTTTACCAGAATCAAGGTTGCTGGAACGAGAAAAATAACATGAATTGAAAAGAAGGAAAAACTAACCGGGCTGCAGAATGCATGGCAGGTTTTGCAACTAGTATCCTGGCCTGGAATTTTAGAAATTTCCAAGGGGAGTCCATGAGTCTTTGTTACTCTCATTTCTTCCTTTGGTTTGCTAGGTCCTGGTGAATGGAGGGGAGTAGTTCCACAGTGTCAGTTGTGCTATCTGTAATAGTAAGAAGATGTAAATTTGTGATGATCTGCTTCATATTGTTTCTGTCTGTCCTCAGAAGATTCCACAGGTACCAAACACTGTATACTTCACTGTGGAATAACTGATTCATTATGAGGATTCATTGAACAAGTTTCCTGAAATGTACACTTTTGCCCTTTTACATTTAAGCAGCCTATACATATGGATTATGTCAATTTATGTAAATTCGTTAATTTGACATTTTAATCTTAATTTTTACCACAGGATTAGCATTACCTTTCATTTACATTTGAAGGAGAGAATATTTTTCTTTTGTTAACATTTAATGAGTGGGATATTTTTCCATTGTTAACATTTAATGAACCAGGCCTGGCAACTCATGTCCATAATCCCAGCACTTCTGAGGCCTAGGCAAGAGGATTGCCACAAGTTCCAAGCCCTGCTGGACTACATAGTAAGTTTACCCAGCTTGGAATATACAAGAGACCTCGTCTAAAAAAAAAAAAAAAAAAGCAAAAAACTTCTTACAAAAACTCGGACTTTGCATATTTCAAATTATAATTTTCTCTTCAGTTCAATAACTCAGTTCACAATTCCTGTTCAGAGTTAAATTTTTAATGTATGGAATAATTTCTCCCTCTACATGTAAGCCTTATGCTATTAAATTTAAAATGACTGCCCGCTGAGTTGGTGAGATTAAATGGCTGATGGGATCATTCAGCACTGAATTCTGTCCTCTGAATGAACATTTTTTTTCTTTGAGAATTACTTTTAGAGAGAAATCTTTCAGAAACATACATTTCCCTTCGGGGGTAACCCTAAAGTTACTCCATAGCTATCACAAAGAAGCTTTTCTGGTGGTTATTTTCAGTTTAAGTGCTTTCACCTTCCAAATTACCATCTTTCTTACTTTGCAAAAGTGAATCATATGGTCTTTCTTCATCTGTTGGTATCTTATGAATGTATTGTTCTCAAAGTGGTTAGATCTGGTCGTACCTCAGCAAAATAATTTAGATGATTATTTCTCTTTTCAGGCACTCCTAAGACAGATCATTTAAATGTAAAAAAAATTTTTAAGTAGCTCAAAGAAATTTGTTCTGACTTACAGAATCTTAAGATTTGAGGCAGAGGTTGGTGGTGTTTTGATTTGTTTTGTCTTTTGAGACAAGGTTTTTCCTGTGCCTTTCAGGCTGGCCTAGGACTCACAGCAATCAGACTGCTGGAGTTAAGGTGTATGCCACCATGCTGGCTTTTTAAGCATTTTTGTGCATTCAAACATTAATAGTATAGGGCAGGGATTTAATGAAAACATTATATATATTCTTGAGAATGATTTTAGAGTAATTAGAATAGAAGCAATAATTAGGTATAATCTGAAAACAACTTTTCTGAACTGAAAATAAGATTCTGAGTGTACAGATATTTATTAAGAGGTCCTCATTGCCGGCATCATCTGTGGAAAAGATACTAAGAATTACCTTAACAACATTTATATTTACAAAGATAAGGGAAACGAATTCTACAAGAATTCAAATAATAGTTTAGTCTGTAAAAAATAAAACCAACCCGGCATCTAAATTTGGTGAAATGCTAAATTCCAGAAAAGGATTACAGTAATATGTATAGCATTTTAAAGGGAAAGTGTTTATAATCCAAGAATTTATACTCAGATAAATTGTCTTCAATGTGTGAAGGATTAAAAAACTATTCTTAAATATTCAGGGGCTTATAAAATTGTATACTCTTGTACTTTCTTATCTTTTTTTGATAGTTAATGATGTGTTCCCTTGAGGAATTAAATTTATGATATAAGTATGAGAAATTCATGATATACAATATATATTTGCAAAACAAAAATCAAGGGTTATTTGATATTATCAATTAGATTTTGTAGTTATGCCTTTTCTTGCTTATTCTTGTCTTCAGGCTACATACTCCTTATAATCGTTATGATTGGATTTTAGTCTTCTAATTAGTATCTCTCCTCAGAACAGTGTTTAAAACTACACATTTCAGACACCATACAGAGTTCTCAGTCATTGCAAAGTTTCACATAGGAGTTAAGTGATATTTTCATTGTCCCAGGATTTAAGGCATTTTCCACTTGGTAAACCTTGTTTCACAACTTGCACCATGGTTTATGGGCTTCTCGAATTTGCAGACAGAAGAAATCAAGAAACCTGCTGTTTAAGCTGAGACTATGTTCCTGTACACTTTTGTCATTCTTAGACCTATGGGTATTGTTTAAATTGAGCTTAAAGTGTCAGTATTGGTGATATGAATGATCTCATTTATTTTAAAATATGTAAGGCATGGACACTCCTATAATCCCACTACTCTGTATGGCTGAGGCAGAGGAATTATAAATTAGAGCCCAGGCTGGGTGAGTTTAGCAAGACCTTTTTGTAAAGTATGACGGGAGGGCTGGGGATATAGCTTAGCACAGGTTCCAGGTTCACTCCTCAGTATTTATGTATGAATATAATTTTCTCCCAGAAAGTCTGGTGGGGAAATTTCCAGTGATGTTCTTAGCAGCAAAGGATAATTGGGTCTTAAGCACAAGCCAAGATAAGCAATATCAGTTTTGCAGGTACCTATTGGAGGAGTGAATAAATTAATGTAATCTACATAGAATAATAATAGTAGGGTGAAAGTCAGTAAAAATATTTGGTATCACCAGATGTGGTGCTGCACTTAGGAGGCTGAGGCATACAGATCCCTGAGAGTTCAAGACCCGTCTCCCTATGTAGTAAGTTCAAGGTCAGCCTGAAGTGCAGAGTGAGACCTTGTCTCAAAAAAAATATTTTTTGGTATCTACTGAAAATTAACAAAAGAAGAAATGTAAGTGGCAAAAATATACATATGAAAAAATGACCTTCCTGTTAATCACAGGAATAAAGTGAAGGTGCTGAGAATGCGTCTGCCTCTCATACTGGCATTAATTAAACACTAAGTTTTTATAGTTATGTTGCCAATTTCATGCAGTGTTGGTAAAAGTAAATTGGTGTGCCCATTTTAAAACTTTAAGGACCTACGATAAATGCCTTAATACATTATGTCTGTGACCTAGTATATTGATCAAATGCTAGGAATCCAGTGTAAGGAAATAAATCAAACATTAGCACAAAGATGTTAGCTGGTATGCTTATAATTATAAAAGTTAGCAACAAGATGAATGATTACCTTATAGCCCATGTATATGGTGGGCTCTGTGTAGCCATTAAAATCATATTTTAAAAGAATTTTTGATGATATGGGAAATACAAATGAAAAAATAAGGCATCTAACTATGTATTGAATGCTCGATTTTGCTATAGGAATGCACATTTGTGTATATACCCCCACCTCATAAGCATTAATTAATAAAACAGAAAACACTCCAACCTTAAGATGCTTTTCTTCCTATAATTTCCAAGTTACTTGCCAAGAGAACATAGTATTTAATGAAATATTTAAACCCACAGTATAAAATGATTAATGAAAAATAAAGCCATTAAAATGTTAATTAAGAATTACTATAGGCTAAGGTTGACAGAGAAGGAAAGAAAAAGTCTTTATAGCTGCAGCGTGTGAGAAACTCGTCAAATGAATTATGGTAGAGAAACTTTATTGTCTTTCTTAGAAACAGAAAATACTTACGACCATCACAACAGTCTTCAGATCTGAAAGGAAGTCATGGCACAGAGGCTAAGCACAGAGATTCCATCTCTACCCCTGTTACGCTGTGTGACCTTAAACTGGTTACTTGGAGACCACTGGTACCACATTTGTAAAATGAGGATAAGTGTTCTGATCTCACTACAAATAGTAAGTTTTCAAAAAAGTATTCACTGGTATTATCCTTGAAATGATATGGAGAAAGTGAAAATAGCATCATTAGGTGAAACCTGAAACCAGATTGTGGAACACTCACAAGTAAAGACCTAAGGTGACATGAATTTCAGAAGGGTTTCAGCTAGAGGGAGCCACAGGGATTTTGCCACATGCCTGATGGGTCTTTATACCATCATGGGACAAAGGCACCACCTGTGGCATCACAAACTGGCAAGATCAGTTGTGGCTCCTTAAGGTAATTCTGCACTCCAGCTCTTACCATGTAGCTTTACAGCATGTATTCAGAAGTCTCTTTAATAGCTTCCTCATTTGTATCTTTGCCAGTTGCCTGGGAGGAAATTGCACACAGTACTATTAAGAAAACATATTAAAATAACCCATTTTGGACACTACATTCCAAAGATTAGAATGGCATCTGGTACTAGTTTGCTTTCAGTACTTGTTAAATGTATGTTTGTTCAAAATATTTGAATTTCATAGCAAATAGGTAGCATTTAAAATATACTTACGAACATCAAACTCACATTAATTACCATGGAGAGACGAAAGAGCAGGAAGTCCCCATAATTAGTGTGTGAGGAGGTATCTTAAGTGAAAAGTTATCTCAAGTTATTTGATGGCTTATACCTGATGCTATTTTTTTTCCTGTGCTACTAGAAAAGTAAATTTGCACTAACCTAGCAGAAGTAAGTTGTTCACACATACACCTTTAAAAATTTTTTTTTAATTTTTATTTTTAGAGTAAAATGGTTATCATTGTATCTTGACCAGAACTACCCACAATTTAAGCTTCTATTTGTATAGACATAAGCTCATTCAACCAAAAAGACTGGTAACAGCAGACTGACTGTATTTTGAAATGATGTCACGCATTTTTTTGAGGAAGGAATAGTCATCTGTTCTGGCAGAACTATATTTTCAAGTATGTAAATGCTTCCAGCAATAGTTCATTGAAAATACAGCCTTATTGAGTCATGTCTAGGCCTGAAAAATAGTGGTGCTTTTACAAAGAAGGTGAGAGTTTGTCACTGCTATGATGGTGCATACCTCTAATCTATTCTTGCCGTCCACAGCCTGGATGCAATCCAAAGCCAGTTGTAATCACTTGGACTGATTTATTTGAACTGGCAGTACTCACATCAGTTACATTAAATTTTCCTTTATGATATATTCCTATACAAAAGGTAAATTTAATAATTAGGACTGCCTTTTTTTATGACTAGCACTATGCAAAAAATATGGAGCCATTTTCAGTACAATTCTCCTGAGGAAAAATCCAACTTTGCCTCAAAGTTTTTTATTTTTTTAGGCAGATTAAAAACACATGATAAAAGAGAATAGATTAGTCACAAAATCTTGCAAGATACAAATTTTGGCTGGAAAAATTTGTCCATCCAAAATTACCTTTAAATAAGACTTTTAAACATCTTGGGAAAACTATGTCAATGAGTACAGTGAGTTTTTACTTATAGCAGATTAGCGTTGGAAAGTCCTGGGAGGGCATGCACCCTGACAGACCAGAACATCTAAAAGCCAGGCAGGGGAGGTTACCAGCAAAGAGAACGGAGCCCAGAAAGCACAGCCCCTTCCCTGTGTTTGTCCCTGTACCATCAACCAAACCTCTAGGGTTAACCCTAAGTGTTACTGAGTAGAATGATGAGTCCATCTCCTCCAAGCCTTCTCACAGATCACGGTGGCCCTAGGGCCTCAGCCAGCCAGGTCTTCGGCATGTCCTGGGACATCGCTGTAACCTTTTCAGTGTTCCTTTCCCTGTTATTCACAGTGATAATCTGATGGTCCTGACCCATGGATAAACTCCTGCAATCTGTCAGTGTTCTTTCCCAGTCCATTTTTCATAGTCCCTGGTATGGGGGAAGAATGCAGGCATTAATGTTAAACAGATCTAGAAGCAAGGGCAGGCTTCTCCAGATACTTTTATGATACTGGGTAAGCTTCTTACTCTTGTAGCCTATTTCTAGTTCTGTAAAATTGCAAAAAGTAATGCCCAGTTCATCAGTTGCTATGAAGCTTCAATTAGATAACTATTTAAAAGGTGAATTAAGTCCTTGATACCTAATAGGCAATTGAATCCCTCTTTAGGAACAGACATATCTTATTTATTGGGTATTCCAGGAATATTGAAGTTTTATCATTCTTTAGGGGCTATGGTGATAAAGCCGGCATTCAAACCTAATGGCCCCTAAAATTGCTATAGCAAAAGAAGACATTCACCCTATGTGGAATATTGTTTATTGTGTTGCTCTTTATTTCCGGCAGAACATCAAGCTTACTTTCATCCTCAGTATCCAGAGGTCCAATTTTTTGTATGTAAGTTAGGATAATCCCCCCCCCACCCCGCTCTTTTTTGTGTGTGTTAGAACCTGCCCGGGAAATTCTTTGTACCTGAAGTACCTTTGAACATTCTACAATTTAAAACAATAATATGGCTGTTCTGAAAGAGCTCTCTGATGGCAAACCATTAATTACTTTGCGACTATGAGCTGTGACTTAAGTATGGGGTCGGTTTGGATCACAGTGTGAAGTGGAATCCAAAGCAATCCATTAGTTAGGTTCTAGATATTACCATCATAAAGAGATAGGTAATGTTCTAGTTTAAACTCAGTAAAGAAGATTCTCAAACCACCTTATTGAAAAAAATCCATTCACTTAAATAACTTTATAGAAAGAAATTATTTCTTGATATTTTTAATATTTTCAGTATTAATATTTAGCCCCAAAGTGCTCTGTAATACGTGTTCAATAAGCCTTATTTGTCTGTAAGCCATTTAGAATTCCTGTCACATAAATGGTAGAGATAAGAAAAGATACTGCAAATAAAATAAAATTAAAATACCAAACTCTGAATATAGCAACCCTTGATTTACTTTTCTTATGGGTACAGGCAATTTTTTAAGTTTTATTTTATTTTATTTATTTTTTGGGCATGGTTTCCTAAGTTGCTTAGGCTGGCCTTGAACTTGCAATTCTCCAAGTTTAGCCTCCCAAGGAGCTAGGTTTATAGGTGTGCACCAACATACCAGGGTCTTCTGTGCCTTTTTAGTGAGTGTCTATATGTCAAGTGTATATATGCAAAGTGTAAATTAATTGGTAGCTTTAAGTTATTATCAATATTTGTTGAATACTGACAAAGTTCATTGCACTAAATAATGTGTATGCATCACTTCATTTAATCTTCACACCAGTTCTGTAAGTCTGTGGTTGTTATACGCATATTACATATAAGGAAGCGAAGACTTAGAAAATTTGTAAAACTTAAGTTCACCAGAATATAAATAATATCATACATAGTACAAGCATTTGTTCCTAAAATATTGTCCAGGGATTGCCAAGAACTTTGATTCCAGAAACCCCACAGCCTGTAGTTTACTTCATTGTATTGCCCCTTCCCTCCTTCACTTATCCCTGTTAGAGAAAGCTTCAGAGAAGGATACAGAGCACATGGCCCTAAACCCTCCTGTATAACCCATTGAAGATCCTAACAACCCAATAGTGATGTCACAGTATGCTTTTTTCAGAGGCTCATCATCAATTAGCAAGTGCTTCTGTATTTTAGAATAGGAATTAAGGCACCTAGGCCCTAAAAATGTTTCTGTTACAAATCTGTTAAGCTTCAAGTTTTGCGTGTGTTAACTGTAAGCTATCCAAATACCATCGCTTCTACAAGATGGAAATATATTTCCCTACTATGTGAAGTCCAGAGAGCAGTGATCCAGAGCTAGCCAGTACAGCTCTGCTGTGTTCTCCATGGACCTGAATTAGCTCCAAGTTCTTAGGAGGTCCCTTCCCACAGGTGGAAATAAAGAACTAGGGAGGGCACATGTTGTTTCTAGCATGGACCAGAAGAGTTGTTCCCCACATATGTAGAAGTTGGTTGTGTGGCCACAGCAGGCTGCACCAGAAGCTGGGCATTGCAGCTGTCCTGCATGGCTACCGCTAACTTGAAATGACCATAGAAACCAGCAGTATCTACTATGGTTTACTTAATAAGACTATCTGTGGCCTGGTACCTGAACCTGGTGTTGCTTTGCTCAGTTTTCTCCCTGTTTTATTGCAGCCTCTTTTTGATTGGCGTTTGGCTAGGCTGGGATGTTAGGTTTGCGCGGTGGTCCATGGAAGACCAAAATCAGAATCATTATTTGTATTCTTACATTTCTTGGAACCTGGTTTTTGTTCTTTAATATTTATAATTAATAGGTACTGTGGAGTGTAGAATAAAACTTTATTTCTTTGTGTGCTCAATAAATTTTTGGAGTATTTTTCATTTTCTCCTTAAGCCTTAAAAACACGGAGTTTTGGACTCTTCTAAAATTTCAAAAACCTAATCTCCATGTAGAACTTTTGGTCCTTTTGCCATCTTATAAAATAGTAAAAGATATTACTAAATGTACTCAGTATGAGTAATTAATGTTGCTATGAGATCTTAAATGTTTTGTTTCTGCTTCTTTACTCCTCGTTTCCTGTATTTGGAAAGATTGTTGTACTCCTTCAGAGTTTTAAATTTAAATGTATTTTTATGATATCATCAGATTTCTCTCCAGACTACTCAGAATCTCAAATTACATTTCTAAGCATGTTGAACACATTTTTTCCCGTTGCCTGATTTTTTTTTTTTTTCCTTTGTGGTTTATAAGTGGAAATGAGCAAATTTCAATGTATAACATCAACTAAAACTTTTCTTAGGAAGATGAAAAGTAATCTCAGCATTTTGATCCACAAATGTAAGAAAGGTACCTTGTTCAACTTTTTATTCTAGAACCTAGAAGTATGTGAGAAGTACAGTATTCAAGTATTAGTTGACTAAATCATAATTTTTTAAACTTCTCAGTTTTAACCTTAAGATATTTTCTGTAAATATCTTGCTAAAAACATTTATTATACTAACTATTCCCCCCAAAATACTCACTACACTCACATATAACATGCACACATACAGTTAACTACACTCATGTACACACATACATGCATAGTATGTATTTGTGTAGAAGTCAGGCACCTGGCCACTTCAGCAAAGTTACATTGAAAACATCTCTGAGTAACTGCCAGGTCTTGTATTTCTCTCTGTAGGTTCTTACCCTCAAACTGTTCACTCTAGCTTGAAATAGATAATTTACTTATCTTAGTGTTTTTCGTGGAATGTATTGGTTTAGCCGTGAGGAGAGAAGAAGGACCAAAGGGCAGAAAAGAAAATATGAAGTCAAAGTTAGAAGAAGAAAACAAACAGCACTAACTGCAGTTCATACATCTGGGGATGAATCAGAACAACTGAAAACACAGACTGAGAATTGATGATCTCTTCAAATGGTTGTGAGTGTTCATACTGGTACCCTCGGTCATCAAGAAAAAAAAAATGGATGTTTCATATATTCTGTTTAATAAAGTAGGAAAAGTATAATTTCATAATCTCTAAAATTTAAAGATAATTTGGCATTTGGAGGATAAACTTCGTATATTCAGTTTTAATCTTGTGGAAGAGCTCTTTATTGAAAAATGACAAATGAAAAATTACTAAAGGGCACAAAGGATTAAGGTAGCCCAATTTTTACGAAGTAATGCATCAAAAATCATAACTAATGTGGGAGAAAAGCACTAAGAGACCAGATTAATTATGCCCTTCTAGTATTCTCACCCAGATAGTGAAGGCTGAATTTTGTCATTAGAATAATGATTAGTGTTTACTGAGCACTTACTATAAGTATCATACTAATGACTTACATGCCTCATTTCATTCCTCATCACCCTGCAATTTAGGAAATACAAGGACTGTTTCATTTTAAATGTGAGGGAACTGAGGTTGAGTAGCTGTGGATGGTCACACAATTCCCAAGCAGTTAGGACTTCTCCACACTCACCCCCAGTCCACTGCCCGTCACAGAGTTCATGCTGTTGTCAGGGTTCAACAGAACCCTACTTAGTTGAAGTAAAACCACTGCCTAGCTGGGCTTCTCTGGGGTGGGCGTGTAGAGTTGCCGTGGCTCTGTTTGTTAGACAACAGGGATAAGAGTAATTAGTTGATACTGATTGCAAAGGGGCATTGTGAAACGCAAGAGAATAAAAGTATATAGAGATCCCTAAGTAACTTTATTGTTAGAAAACATTGTTATGCTGTTGTTACAATTGTCTGAATGAACATAAAGTTATTTTGCCGGGAATTTAGCTCTGTGGCATAAGCGCCTATCTGGCAGGTGCGAGGTTGTGAGTCCAATCCCAGGTACCAAAAAAAAAAAAAAAGAAAAGAAAGTTATTTCCATTTGTAGAGTTATCATTATATAACATTCTGCACTAAGCAATAAGAGTAATTTGGGCTTCAAGTATTTTCAAATTCAAAATACAAATTTGTTTCTCATCATATTCTGTTATCCACCTCTCCTGCCTACGTCAACAAAGATAGTCCCAGTTATATTGTATTTATTTCATTCGGTGTAAGCTGCATGAACAAAATAGAATCATGGAGACTGTTTTGCACTCTGGCAGATGTAGTATGCATTGAACATGCCAGTACAAGGTCCTGTATTCTTATCTAATCGTCCATCTGCCGTGGAGAGTGCTCCTCTACATGATTCTAGCTCATCCATTAATCATGTTCCAGTTCATGTGGTGTTGAAATACATACATACCTGAAAGCCATGTGAAAGGAGCCCTCTTTACCTTCCAGTGGCATAGAAACGACTTTTAAGGAATCTGGAGTCATCACTGAAGTTCTGTCGTTCACAGAGCTAGGATCTAGTTCTGTTTTTTCACATGAGTACACAGTACCCTTGGGTACCCCGAAATTCATCAGTGGTAGTCTTAAGTCCAAAGTGTGAAAGACAGTAGACTTGTCCTAGGTCTTCCACATTTATTTTGGAGCTACTGAGAATAAGCTGAGTGATACCATCTTTTTTGTTTTGTTTTTTGGTTTTTGTACTGAAAATCAAACTCACGACCTTATGTTGCTAAGCTATATCCCTGGCCCAGGTGGGTGATAATTCTAAGCATGTTTTGTTAGCTTAGGAGAGAACTGTTAGCTGTTTCTCCTTCAGGGGCTCAAATTCTTTACATAGGCATCCAGGTGCCGCTTTCTTTCCCTTTACCCCCTTCCTTACTTTGACAGCTGTTTGCTTTTCTGTTCTTCATCTTCCTTCTTTCTGCTCTTTTTACTGGCCTGCCAGCAGCTTTCTATGACCTTCCTTTAGTTAGAAAGGAAGAACTGAGTTTAAAATGTGAAATCTGGACAAACCTATACTTATTATTATTACTATTATTTTTGATGGTACCAGGTATTGAACTCATGACCTGACGCTTGCCAGGCTGGCCTTATGCCACTGAGCTAAATCCCTGGCCCAGACCTATACTTTTAAATTATAAATTGCTGGAGGGCAAATGTCCTTGTTAAATATTATTATGTACTAATAAAATCCCATGAGTAATATTTTTTATGTGATAAAGTACAATAATTATGGGGACTAAGCAGTTACAAAAATCAGGGTTTTCCTAGTAATACCTGTATTCAGTTCATCATCTTCACAGTTAGTTAAACCTTCTTCTTATAACTTTTAGTCATATCCTCTAGGGTCATGCTTAATTCAAACCATATTTTTTCATAGTTGTAAACTCATCATGAGCTTTCACAAGTGGATTGCATAATTTAATTAGTTTAATGTTTATGGAAATTCTTTGAAGGTAAAATCCTTGCATAAGTGCCAAAAATTGATTGCTTTCTTCATGTAATTCCCAGGACTTACTTTCTCTTCTATATGCTTAGTTTCTCCAGTAATCAGTTTATATGCAATACCTTTGACAATATTTTAAAATTAGAATCATATTTAGATTGAGGTAGATACTGATTTCTGGTTTGAATTTTGATCAAAAAAATGAGGTGTAAATTCAGATTAAATTGCTATTTCTTCAGTCAGTTATACCTGCAGTAGATGACATTTGGATACTATGCATCAAGCTCTGAGTATTAGACTTAAGTTTATTTTTAAAATGCATCCTCTTCTAGGTTTTGTTTGAATTTTAGGAAATTAATTACATGTAATATACTTTAAATGGTATTAAATAAAATGAACAAAAAATTTCAAATATTAGTCTTTTTTGCCTTATGACATTTTCTCTTTTTTGTCATATAATTTTACTTGCTTTCTTTCAAGCATTACTTTTCCTTAGGTGTTTGCTTCATTCTTTTTTGCAAGATCATGAAAACAGTGTCTTTTATAGCTATATTCTCAGAAACCTGCAAACAGGTGATGTAAGCATAAGGGCAAAGACAATAGACATTACATATTTAAACTTGGTGCCTTCGGGATTTTGCTTTTTAAAATAGTCACAAGATGCTTGGGAATTTTGTTTTCCTCAGTATACAGAAAAGAAAAGTGAAATGTTGGGTGGGAAAAGTACAAGGCATGAGCCAAAAACAAATGCAGCAGTCGGCAGCCCAAGTGAGGTGTCAAATTCAAGCTAATTTCACTTTTGAGAAAAAGATTTCCTCTAGGGCTGTGCAACTCAGGATATTTCAAAAATAATCTTGAGAAAACAGCATGAGGAGCATTGCGGTGGCCATAGGTTGTGGTTTAAGAGCAAGCGTGTAATTTACACACAGAGACAGCAGAAGACTGCCTGGAGGTTTACAGAAATGGCTGGAGTGTCAGAGTTCAGGGATGAAAAGGTAAGAGGCAAGTTAGATTCAGAACCTTTGGCTGGGATAAGTCAGTTTACCTTTTTATAATTCTGTCTCCTTACTGACAACGTACCCATGAGACAGAATGAGATGACAATCGAGAATGGTAATGAAGTCAACAACCTCATAGGAAGTCTATTAACACATTAGAATACAGCATAAAACTGTAGCAAACTAGTTCACTACTGAAAGGCTGAATGCTTTGTAAGATTTTAGCCAGTATGGCAGGATAAGAAGAGAGAAAATAAAAGGCACATAGATTTTAAAGAAAAAATGAAGTTGCCTTTTCTCCCAGAGTATGTGATTATATGTGTAGAATACACTCCAGCAGAAATTAGCAAATTCTCACCTATGGTATAAATTCTTTGCACCACTGTTACTAGTTTCCTTTCCCTCTCTAGGACAAAAAAACCTGAAACCCACAACTTTTAAAGAAGGAGACATTTATTTTGCTCATTGTTTCTAATGGGTTCAGTTCATAGTTGGCTGGCTCCAAGCAGATGATCGATGAAGAAAGGGGAGAAATAATACATCCTTCCAAGTCACAGCCCATGGACTACCTCTTCCAACCAGGCCCCACCTTCTGCCAGCACACTGAGCTACTGAACTCCTCAGTGGGTGAATCTGCTCGTCAGTACAATGCCCTGGGGTGGAACTTGGGGGTGGCCATTGAGATCTAAACCAAACCACACCACTTTTTATATTTAATAATTTTTATTTTATTTTTGCTAGCTAGGAATATAAGGTGCTGCTTGCCATGTTAGAAAACTGTTTGGTAGTTTCTTGTAAAATTAAACATAGTCTCAGTTAATGATTCAGCAGTTGTGCTGGCTGTAACCTAAGAATGAATGAATAAAATATGTCCATCCACACAGAAACCTGCCTGTGAATCCTCATAATACCATCATTCAAGTATCACCCAAAACAGAAGCCACTTTTCTGTCTACATGAGAGAATGTGCAGATCATTAACTGCTTAACATGAGAAAAGTTGATTCTTGGATACACACAAGTATACATCTCAAAAATATACTGAGTGAAAAAAGTATGTACTAATTTATTTCATTGGTATGAAATTTTAGAACAACAAAAATCAGTCTGTAGTAACAGAAAGCAAATCCATGGTTGCCAGAGGACGGGAGAAGGATGGTGCAGGGAAGGAGCTAATACAGTTTGGGGTGTGGGAGAGTTCTAAGGGAAACACTGTAACTGTAAGCTGAGTTTATTTATTGTTTTATTGATTTATTGCTGTAGACGTTTATTAAGACTCCACACCTGTAAAGTGGTTGTATTTTATTGTAAGTTCTATCTTGATAAAGTTAACTTTGAAAATAAAAGTATTAATGTGACTTTAAAAGTCACAGTAAGTTGGAGTAAAGTGAATCCTGAGCTTTGGAAAGTGTGTACTCTTTTTTTTTTTTTTAATTAGTACATACTTGCATACATGTTTGCATTCCTTGTGGGGAGCTGGCACATGTACATAACACATCTTAATTCTCTTTTTCATCCTCCTCTCCTCCCCTTCTTTCCCCTCCTTCCATCTTTTAATCCTCTACCCATTTCAGAAAGATCTGTCTCCCCACTTCCTTTTATCCATCTGCTATTTTGCTCTTAATTTGTAAGTTGGGCTCCTCTTGGAAGACACTCTTACAAAACCCCATCCAGCTACAGGTACCAGCCTGTCGCTTGATACTAGGTACCTAAAAAACACTTGACAGCAATGCCTAAGTGAAAATGAAACAAGACAGTGCTGTAGTCTGTAAGTAGGAAGGAATCCCCTTGTAGGTCAGCCAGCAGTGCTCAAGGGCAAAGTTCAAGTCTGTGCCAAGACTTGGTGAAGCTGTGGGATGTAAAATTTTGTTTTAGATTTGTCCAACCTAGTATTTTTCTATCAGACAGGAATGTATTCAGTACAATCCACTATGGCTGGAATTACAGATAAAGTCTTTTGAATGGCAGGCAGGGATTCAGATGAATAACTGTGGGGTACTTCATATAGGAAATGGTTTTATTGAAATAACCTAAAGAGCCCATGTTGGTAGTTTTAATAAAATCAAGCCTGACTCATTTATTTGAAGACCAAGATTATAGGAATAACATCTTATGCTTGAGGAGTATTTTAAGATTGGAACAGTTATGTTCATATTTATTTATGAAGAAACAGAATTGGTAGATAAGTAATATTTTAACCTTATGAAAATTTTAATACTTTTATTTGCTGTCTCTATGTTAAATGAAGAAATTGCTTTATATCATATAACTCCACAAATGTTAAATTCCCAATATTGCCAGAAAGTTACTTCTATAGGGTAGATTCAGTTTTATTTCACTTCTAAAAGAAATTAAAGTCAGTAGAGTCTACTTTTTAATGGTTTTAAATTTCATTTGCAGTATTTTTCAAGGTTTGGGGTAAAAGGTTCATATACTCTACGCTTAAGTTTTTGTAAGGGATGATTGCATTGATGGAATATGTCCCCCCCTAAATTCTTACATTTAGACCCTTCCTCTAACTTTTTGCTTTTTCAACATTCTGGGGACCGCTGGCCTATGGTAATTAGGTACCAGTTCTCTATCTATGATAATTTTTGTCTCTTTTTACCTTCTTCGGAAGAGTTCATGCATTCAGTTTTATTGGCACCAACAAATGTGTATAACCTAAGGGACACATCATTCTGTTGCTACTTTTAATAGCTCTTATAACTAGAAATAGCTCTGCCCTAGAAAAAAGAGCAACATTAACTCCTATCCCACTCCATTCATTTCCCTACTGTCCTTCTATGGATGTTTAGCTGTCAATTGTTGATTAACTGACATAGTCTATTTGGCATTTTGTACAAAATTTATACAATTCAGTTTCAACAAGAAACCATTCACAATTGCTCATAATAATATTTGTAACTGGATTTGGAAGATTGTGTAGGGTTGGACACTTAAGCATGTCTTGGGTATTCAACATTTGTTGTTACTTTGGTTTAGATTGGGAAAGGAAAACGAGAAAAAATAAGACATCTAGAAAAGAAATAGGGTGCTCTTTGGGAAATTTACAGGCTAAGTAATTTGGCGTTTTAAGTATGTGTATAGCAAAACAGATTAGCCTGCTTTGTTGCGTATTTATACTTATTAATATATGATTTCAAATTGATAGTCATAAACTTTTTAGAGTAAGATTTTTAAATACTGTTACTTAGTTGGCATTAATTATTCTTTTCACTCTTAAATATTAATGATCATTCTCTGTTATAATTCTGGTTTCCTTTTTATATTTAAATGGAAAAACACGATTTCCTTCCTAAGATTACAGTTAGACCTGTGATCTCTGAGTTAACTTTACAAAAGTAATCAAAACTACTAACAGGTTTCATTTGGACATTGAGAACCGCTAACTGCATTGGTGGGATCATAGAGAAAAGGTATTCATTTGTTGTGCCTTATCAGTGGCTCTCTAAATCTTCCCTCTTTCCAGTAGTGAACAGTGCAAATGAGAGTAGCAAATTTTGGCTGTGAAGCCTTTCCCTGGGTAAATGATCATACTGTAAGGACTTAGCTGCCTATCTGCTATGCCAAAACCATCTCAGCCAGTTTTCTCCCTTCTGGAATTTGATTGCCTTGCCCTTCCTTTACCCAGGAGTAAAAAGATAAATGCATAACCATGTTCTGAGAGATTTCACCCATTTATTTATGCTCATTCCTAAAGGACAAGAATATTTTCTCAATGAGTAGTTTGATAAAGCCTTATCTGACCCTAAAATCTCTTTGCTTTCTGCAGAAGCATTTTTTAAATCTTTGCAGCTATTTACATTAACTAATTTGCCAGTGCTTACTAGTTTACATAGTGTACTATCAACCTTTTTTGAAGATAGTATTTGCAGAATTAATTACAGTGATTTATAAATGGAAAAATCATAATAAAAAATTAACATAATAGCCTTCAGAAAGTAATTTTGCAGTATCTTATTGCAATTTTAAAGTAACAAATGGTCACTTTGATAAAACCATATAAACATTGTTTATAGATATGATAGCTTTGTAGACTCGGTTTCTCTGACCTGAGATTTTGATAGGCAGAGTAATGCTCTCTTCTCCAAAGATCTATGGACCTAATATTTGGAGCCTGTAAATATTACCAGTGGTATCTTTATGGATATATTTAAGGTAAAGTCCTTGAGATTATCTTGCACTATCTAGGATAATTCTAAATGTCATCACAAATACCTGTATTGACACATAAATGTGTCAACATGTATAGAAGAGAAGACAAGGTGAAGATAAAGACAAAGACTGGAGTGGTGTTTCTGGAAGCTGGGAAATAACAGTCACAAGAACCTGTCAAGGAGCTGGGTATGGTGGCACATGCCTGTAGTGCCAACTCAGAAGAGTTAGGCAGGAGGATTGCTATGAGTTCAGCCTGAACTACATAGCAAGTCCTTGTCTTTAAAAAAAGAAAAGAAAAGAAAACCACTTGTCAATGGCAAAGAAAATACATTTCTCTATTGCCTCTGGAATGAATATATCCCAGTTTACGTTTGGGGGTTATTTATCTTTCTATCACTGTGACTGAATACTTGTGAAAAACAGTTTAAAGGAATGCTTCAATTTGGCTCATGGTTTCAGAGGTTTTAGACATGATCTCTTGGCTTCTTCACTGCTTCTGAACCCATGGTTACATTGAACATCGTGGCAGGGATTATGTGGTAACCTAACGCAGCTCACCTCATGGCAAATGAGGGAAGTTGGGGAGAGAGGGAAAGGGAGGAAAGAGAGAAAGAACACAAACCAGAGAAGGGACCAGGGGGAAGATAAGAGTCCCAACATTTGTGCCTATGACCTGTTACTTTCAACCAGATCCCACCTTCACAGTTTCCATTAACTCCCAGTAATGCCATCATATTTTGAATCAGTCAGTAGATTAACCCACTGATTCATGCTTTTCCAAAAATCCATACCTGCAAACATTGCTACATTGGTTAACAAGCCCCAACACATGAGCCCTGGGGGACATATCATTTCCAAACTGACAATGTTGGTTTTCATTTCTTGAAACTGATTTCAGATTTGCTGGTTTCCAGAACCATAACAAAATAAATTTTGTCATTTTATCTGCTGGATTTGTTACAAGCAGCTGTTGGACATTAACTCAGTTTTAAAGCAGAAATGGGATGCTGCTGTAACAACTACATGTAAAAAATACAAATACGGAATTGCCTTTAGAATTGGGTAATGGATAGAAGCTCAAAGCTTTAAGATGTGATAGAGAAAACCTAGATTGATTTGCACAAAATGTTAGTAGAAATATTGATATTAAAGATAGTTCTGCTCAGGGTTGACAAAGAATTGAAACTATAATTGAAAACTGGAGGTAAAACCCATTTTTTATTATATAGTGTTGTACAACTTAGCTGAGTTAATCCCACAGTTGTATGGGAAGCATATAGAAGAGAGTTGAGTATTTAGCTAAGGAGAGTTCCAAGCAAAGTGTTGAAAGATGTGTCCTGGTTTCATCTTGCTGCTTATAGTAAAATGCAAGAGGAAACACATGTAGTAAGTCAAATGGAAAATTAAAGCAAAAATGCATCACAACTTGATTTGGTAAATTTTCAGCCGGTCCATTTTGCAAAAGACATTAAAATTAGGATTTTGCTAGTAAGAGAGCATGGTCTAGAAAATTTCCAACTTCTGACTAATGCTGAACAGATTAAGCACACAAGATCAATGGATCCCCTCACTCACATCAGCAAAAACCAGGAATAGAAACAGCATAATCCAGGAAAAATATGTGGAAGGACCATCTCATTTAGTAGCACAAATACCAGTCTATTGAGAATGTTATTTCAGCACAAACTCTGCCAGTTTGAAATGAAAGGGATGGAAACAAGATGAAACATTAAAAAGCAGTTGAATTTCCAGAATTCTAAAGGCAGAATACAGACTTTAAATAACTTAATCAGGTGCAAATATCTGCTCAGTTTTCGAAAAAGAAAAGTGACTCTAAGGATTAAAACATGAGCCCACAGTGCTGTTGCCAGGCCTTGAAACTTTCTGTGTTGGATTCTGAAATTACTTAGTGTGGATGATGCCTTACTTCCTTTGATGGTCTGTGTTTGTTTGTTGGAATGAACTGTTATATTATGCCTGTAGCTGCACTGTATTTTGAAAGAAGACAGTTTACTTTCCAACTTCACAGATCACCAAATGAAGAGGAATTTGCCCTGGGATAGATTATAATCAGAATCACTTTCCATATCTGATTTAGGTGTTTCAGTGATGAGGTTTGGCACTTCTACTTGATATGATAATGGACTGACTTTTCAGAGTGTTGGAATAAACTGCATTGTTTTGCACACAGGATAGATATGAATATTTGGAGTTTAGAGGACAGACTGGTAGGCAGAATAATACACATGCTGCACTTCCAAAGATAGCATGTCCTTATCCCATTTGTAAACATATTACAAATGGGATACTTATTTCTATAAAAGATCATGAGATTAGGAAATTATTCTGAATTACTAATTTGAGTCCTAATGCCAAGACATGCACCACTGTAAGATTCTCTTGCTTCATAATTTTTGACTATATTGGGTTCATAATCTCATGGAGAAAGGGCACTAAATGAGCAGAAGCACAAAAGTATGTTTGTTACATGTGAGTTGATTCTGAGAAGTGCTATAAAGGAAAGCAGTAGGTATTGCACAAACTGTCCAGCCTACTTTAATGGAGTGTTCAGATAATACCTTTCTCAAATAAATGAGTGACATTAAAGCCAAAACATGAAGAAAGAATATTCTTTTCCACACTTTTGTCATTCTTGGCGCAGTGCTCAGCCTCCGGTTTTTATCCTCTGCCCACCATGACTCCCATTGTCCCAGCTTCACCGTGCTCCCTCTCAGACTCTTCTCCCAGGCCCTCTGGGATACCCCACCGACTCTGGGCAGCTACTCCTACATTCCCAATATCTTCTCATTTTTTTTCCTTCCCTATTTGTTGCCTAAACAGTAGTCTGGCTTTCCCCCAAGAGTACATCTCATCTTCTCTCCAGCTCACTTCAGAGACATCTGCTTATTCTCCTAACTTCTGGGTTCCTCAAAATCATTAAATGGAGTGATAGTCTCCTTGTCCCTCAGTAATTACATAGGCCCATTTGGTACAAATTCTTGTTCCATTGAAAGTCCTGTAGCTGGCTGTGCTATCCGCTCTTCTGTTGTAATGTCATTTGTCAGCCTTCAGGTTGCTCCCCACCTTTCCCAGAGATTCAGCTCCCAGCTCATGTTCACCTACTCCAGCTTACCTCTTGTTGCCTATTTCTAGGTGACTTCAGAGCCCATCTAGATAATTCATCCAGGCTGTGGTAGGTAGGGCACTGCCTTGGACTTTTCGTCTTGCGTAACTTTTTCCTTAAATATTGTGTTCTGTTTATACTAGCATATGTTAATTGTACAAATTAATGGATTTCATTGTGACATTTTATATACATATATAACATACTTTGATCATTATCCGTCTTTCCTAGGACTCTACTAATCTATCTCTCTTCTCTTTTCTACTAAGCCTCTTTTTACTTTAATTTTTTTCCCCTACATTCTACAACTGGTAGAAAACATGCTTCTTATCTTTGAGACTGGTTTCTTTCGCTTAATATGATCATCTCCAGTTCCATCTGTTTTTCTGAGAATGTCATGTTCTCTATGTTGAATAATACTCCATTGCCTGTATATGCCACATTTTCTTTGTTTTCATCCATTGATAAGCACTTAGGCTGGATCCATAACATGACTATTGCAAATTATGCCATGCTAATCGTAGGTAGGTATCTCTGTAGTTCTATTCTGAAATTTTTGAGGGTCTTTTTTACTTATTCCCATACTGTCTGCACTGATTTCCATTCCCACCAACAGTATGTCAGGTTTCTGTTTTCCCCACATTCTCACCAGCATATGTTATTTTTTGTATTCTTAATAATATGTTCTTAATGCTTACTGGGGGAAGATGAAATGTAAATGTGATTTGACTTGCATTTATCTAATGGCTAAAGATATTGCAGGGTTTTTTTATATATTTATTGTCCATATGTACCTTTGAGAAGAATCTGTTCAGCTCATGGGTGCTTTCTTTCAGTAGTTTCATAGTTGCAGGTCTTATAGGATAGATCTGAATCCATTTTGCAATTATTATTTGTACAGGGGAGGAAATAGAGATCTAGTTTCAGTCATCTATAAATTGATGTCTAGTTTTCCAAGCAGCATTTGTTGAAAGAGACTGACTTTTCTCCAATGAGCAATGGCTCCTGTGAGAATCAGATGGTGGGTGGAGATGCATAGATCCTCTGTTTTATTCTGTTGGTCTGCAATTCTGTTTTTAGGCCAATACAGTCCTAGTTTTTTTTTTTTTTACAGTGCTTCTGTAGGTTATTTTGTCATAAGGTGTTGTGATACCACCAACAGCTTTCTTTTTGCTCAGGATTGCCTTGAATATTTGAATTCTTTGTGCTTCCATACAAATTTTAAGGTCATATTTTCTAATTCTGTGAAGAATGTCATTGGTATTTTGATTAGAATTGCATTCTGTAGGTTATTTTTGGTAATATGGCTATTGGAGCAGTATTAATTCTCCTAATTCATGAAAAAAGGAGATCTGTTTCTAGCATCTTCTATTTCTTTCACATTGTAGAACTCTTGCATTTCCTTGGTTAGGTTTATTCCTAGGTATTTTATTTTACCTATTGTGAATGGTATTATTTTCCTGATTCGTTTTTCGGCAAGTTCATTATCAGGGTACAAAATAAAACTAATTTCTATTGTTGATTTTGTATCCTGTTAATTTTTTTAATTGGTCCTAAGAAACTTGGGAAACTCTTCAGGGTTTTCTAAGTATAGGATCTTATAATCTACAAACAGTGGTAATTTGACTTTTCCTTTCTTACTCATATCCCTTTTATTTCTTGCTCTTGTGTGATGACTGCCACAGCTAAAATTTCTAGCACTATACTGAATAAGAGTGGTGAAAGCATGTAACACTCTCCTACTCCTGCCTTATTCTGAATTTAGAGGACATGCTTCCAAGTTTTTCTCCCATTCAGTATATTGACTGGGGCTTTATTGTATGTATCCTTTATTATGTTGATATGTGATCCTTATAACTAACTGGTTCAGTTTTTATCATGAAAGGATGTTGAATTTTGTCAAAAGCTTTATCTGTGAATGTTGAGATGATTATTTGATTTTTGTCCTTGAGTTTTGTGGGATGTATTATATTTATTGATTTGCATGTGTTGAATCTTCCTTGATCCTGGGCATAAAACCACTTAAATCGTGGTGTATGTTCTTTCTAATGTGATGTTGAATTTTCCATGCAAGCATTTTGTTGAGAATTTTTACATCTGTGTCCATTAAGGTATTAGTCTACATCTAGATTTCTGTTGTTGTTTTGTCTATCAGACTTTGGTAGCAGATTAATACCTGCTTCATGTAGTAAGTTTGGAAGTGTTCCTTCTCTTTCTAAATTATAAAGTGCTTTGAGGAAGATTAGTGTTGGTTCTTTACAAGTTTGGGGAAATTTGACAATGAATTAATCCAATCCTAAACTTCTCTTTGTTGGAATTATTTTTTCCTGAATCATTTTTATTGCTTATTGTTAATCTGTTTAGGTATTTTTATATCATTTTGGCTCGTTTTTTATAAGCCGCATGTATCTAAAAGTAACAGTTTTGTCAAAATTTTATTGGCATATAACTTTAATGTATTTATCTTTTAATCTGATCAACTAATCTTACATGTCTTATTTATAGAATTCAGATCATTTTTATGTAAGCTGGTTCCTGTCATTTTGTTACTGTTCTTGGAGGTTATGAATAATCTATGTTTTTGTCTTTTTTCCATTTTTCATCTCAGAGTTTTGATAGTTTACTGACATAATCATATTTGAAGTTTTTCCCTACTATTTGATTATTTATTTTTCTAGTGAAACTTATTCTTTCTTGTGCGCTTGTGGTTGTGTGTATCTTCTTTCTGCATCTGGGTATGGCATTTGAGTGTCTTCTGTAATACTGGTTTAGTGGTCATGAACTATTTGAAGTTTGATGGTTTACTAAAATAATTATATTTAATTGTTTCCTATGTTTCATTTGCTTATCTACTCTTGTAGCGAAATTTACACTTTCCTGTACTTTCCTGATTGTGTTTATCTTGCTTCCTCATCTAGATGTAGGATTCAAATGTCTTTTGTAGTACTACTTTAGTTGTCATAAATTTTAATTTATATGAACCATTAAAGTCTTTATTTCTCCATTGATTTTGAAAGATAACTTTGTTAGATATAGTAACCTAGGCCAGCAGTTACTGTGTTTCTGGACTTGAAATATATCACTGCGTGATCTCTTGAGTTTCGGCTGAGAAATTTCTGTTATTCTGATGTGTTTGCCTTTATAAGTGACTTGGCATTTCTCTTTTGCAGCTTTTAATATTTCAGAACAATTTTCCTCGTTCTGAAATTTTGGCACCATAACTATAATTTGTCATGGAGAGTTTGCTTTCTGGTTATTTGGGCTTCTAAATGCCTCCAGTACCTAGATGTCCATATCATTCCCAGAATTTGAAAACTTTTCTGCTTTGAATTTCACTGAATAGGTTTTGTGTCTCAAGTCTGTCTTCTAAGCATGTGGTTCATAGGTTTGGTTTTGTCATGCAGATGTATGTTCTGTTCATAGTTTATTTTTCTTTATTATTATATGAATGTGCTAGTTTGGCTACCTCGCCTTCATACTGATAGTCTTCCATTTCATCTAATCTATTGGTGAGATTTTTCAAGTGAATACTTAATTTAGCTTACTGGACTTGTCGTTTCCAAGATTTCTGTTTGACTCTTTTACAGAATGTCTTTATTGAACTGCTCTTTCATATCCTACATTATCTTCCTTGATTTGTTCCTCTTTTTTGGGGGGGGTTTGTATCTTTTAATTTGCTGATCATTTTTAGCACCACTCCTTTAAATTATTTGTCTAGAATTATATCTACTTATTTTTGGAATCAATTAGTAAGAGTTAAGGACTTTAGAGGAATTGTTTGTTTTTTCATATTTTTTTCTATTCTATGTTGAGATTTTCATCTTTCTTGGAATTGATATATTTTTTAAGTGAAGGTCATTTTGGGAAACTGCCTTCTCTTGATGTGTCCTGAGATACTATTTATTGTGTAGTCTTGTTTAATTCTAACTGACCTTTCCTGTATAGTTTCCTTGTTACTTCTTCAGTTATAATTAGAAGATGTGACACAGAGGTACTGTATCAAAATGGGAAGGTCCCACAAAGAGGGAGGGGAACTCTGGTAGTTCAGGTAGTTGCCTTGTAGATAGTGGAGTATGTGGGTACTCATCTGTGGTTACTCTTCCAGTCCTGTTGACAGGGTGCAGTGTGGAAGAGTATGGCAGCAGTGCATACTGAGATTCCTCTTAAGTGTGGCTGGTGCCCATATTCCTTGTGTTGTTTCTCTCTCTGTTTATATTAATAAGATATGTATTCAGAAGCAGGGCTTGGGGCTACCTAATTACATTTACTTCAGGGCATTTTATTGCTATGGGCTTATATCTCCCCTATTCTTTTCAGTTGAGTTAGTCACCAAAGTTCCAGTGGGAATTGGTTATGAGTGGATACAATCCCGTCTTAGCTGTACTGGAGTTGCAGCTCATCAGTGGAGCCTTAGGCAACAAGATCAAGGTGTCAGGCACAGTCTTTAGCACCATGCAGAAAGAACACAAATAATGATCTCAAGTAAAACATAAGCAAACAGATATTAAAAGTGAAAAGTAATTAATAACTACTCATCCAGAATACCAACAATTACAAAAATGGCACTGGCAAAAATTATATAGAATAAACTTAAAAGTAATAAACCCAAAATTAACTGAGAAAAGAAGAGAAATAAACTTGAAAAAGACAAGAAAAACAATAACATACAGAAAGAGAAGAGAGGATGATAGGTAAAAGCAATAATATCAAAAGGCTAGAAACCTTTTTTTTTTTTTTTTTTAATTTCAGTACTATAAAGGAGGAAAAGTTTATTTTGGTTCACTCTATAGTGGACAGGCTGTCCAAGGCAGGGTGGCGTGGCAGAGAGGGGCATCGTAGAGGAGAAACAGACCATGGCAAAGCAGGGCGGGTAGAAGGTAACAAAACAGCAAGCAGCAAGCCATGGCAACCACCTTTTTTCTGCCCTTTACAGTCTATCCAAACCACCTGCCTGCCTTGAGTACTTTTCTCCTATTGCTGGGACAAAATACCTGATGCCAAAATGAACGAAGGAAAGATTTATTTACCTCACTGTTTATGGAAGTTTCAGTCCATAATCAGCTGGCTCCAAGGCAGTGCGGAATGGCCCTGGGGCAACACTGCAAGGCGGCAGCCAGCACAAAACGGGGAGAAGGAAGCCTTTTTTTCATCCCTTATATTGTACACTGGCTGCCACCCTCTTCTCCAGGGTGGTGTAGCACTTACAGAATCTCCTTGCCCTCCTCTTCACAGGATGAAGATATTTACAAAGTAAAGATCCTGGCTCCCTGCTGAGTCTAGTAGTTAAATTTCTACACTTCTCACGTTGGCACAATGTATCAACCATAATACTCCTTAGAATGAGTAGCACTCACACCCAGGACGGGGCACCTTTACTCCTACCATTGTACCATTAATGTCAGTATGGGGCACCTTTACTCCTACCATTGTACCATTAATCTCAGTATCACATCCTTACTCCCAGCATCAAATACCTTAGATGCAGCCTCCCCCAAGAATCCCTACCTATGACCACATGAGACTTTAAAGGCACGTGTAAATACAAGCCACAGTAATGCGTGTATGTGTGTGGTATATGATATGATATATATGAGAATCAAATAGAATATACTTAATAAACTGAGAATATTGTGTCCACTGAGGTGGTCAGTGGTGCCGGCAAGAGTAAATGTCCACTACAATGTCAATTCATTTTTCTTATTGTGTCTTCTTTGGCTGTAGAGTCTTTGCTGGGAGCAAGGGTAGAGTCTGTTCTCCCTCACTTCATACTTCTGACTTCTTTGCCAGGTATCCAGCAGGGGAATTTAGGACTGCGGCCAGTTAGAACAGCACTCAGCTACCTCGCTTGCCACTGTGATCTGTCACCAAATGCAAGTTTCCATAGCAGAGATTTATTCTGGATAAATCTATTAATTTTACTCATGCATTCCCAGAGCTGGGCTGACACCGAGTACTGTGGCTACTGTGTTTACTGGTATAGTCTGTTGCCAGATGGTTCTAGCTCATGGAGAAGTTGGGCAAGAGCTAGCTTCCTCTAATCTGCTGTCTTTCTCCTCTCTAAACATATTCATAAATCCTAAACTCATGTCCTTTTGTTCATTTTCTTGATGCGCATTGAGAAATAATTCATCTTCACTGAAAATTCCTATGTACTGGTCTTGCCGTTTTCCCAGAGAAAAATCAGAATGCCTTTGATAGCAGAAATATAAACTGAAGCTAGATGGCAAAAGCAATAGATGCCCACTGCATAATGCCGTGTTACGTCTTTCTGTTACATTTTGATTATTTACTATTTTCTTTCTTAAAATAAATAGTACTGAACATTCTAATTGCATGAAACAATTCTAACAATATCATGTCTTTTAAAAGGCATGTTTAATTGATTAGACCTAAATATGTGTCTTATTTAGTAAAGTGATGCTTTTCTGTTGTACTGTAGATAGTTCCAGAATCTTCCAGGGCTTCTAAGAAGAGTAAATTTAATAGCCACAAAAATGGCCTATACTAATACCAAGAGACCCATACCAACCTTAGGTAAATTTAAATACCTATAAAGTAATTAAGCTTTGAGTTTACTTGTTCTGTCTTTTCTTCTCTGGAAACTGGTGATGGTGAGTCTGTACCTGCCAGCCAGCTGTCCTCCTGCCCTGCAGGCTCAGAAACTGCCTTTCACAGGTAGCAGATGTGTATTAAAGAAATGTAAACTGACTTTTTAATAACAAAGCAAATGTAATTAGAAAAGCAAATCTGCTACAGAAGCATCATACCATGTACCATGCATTACAAATCCAAATATAAATAATTTGGATTAGATTCACACCACTAGGCATCTCTATTAGCATAAATAACTGAGAACTGGTTTAACAAAAATAACTTCACATAAATGCTCCCTTGTTCTTTGATCTAAATATTCTAAAATGTTTTACTCCTTTAATACAAGCCATAGCCAATTTGAAAACTCTTAGTTAAATGTAATGTAGTTGGACATGAAAATGAATTGTTATAATTCACACTCATCTGGATTTGCTCTGAGTTGATTTTCTTAAGATTGTGATAGCTTTTGCCTCTGCTTGCCTGTATTCTCACATTGTGTAGCTGTTGTTTATGATGTAGTATGCAGGGTGGCTGACACTTTGAGTTGTACAATCCCCAACAGAAGCTACTGTCTTCCTCTGTGGTCTCAGGGTACTGCCCTCTGACTGAGCATTAATAATGGTAAAGCATAAGACTGAACATAAGCCAAAGTCTACTTTAAGACTAGGTTGTTTCTTTTCTGTGGTTTATTTTGGCACTCTTAATCTAACTAAAGATATATTTAAACTCCTGATCAGATTCTAAAAATGGTAAGTACATTTATGTTCTGTCAGGATGGAAGATTAAAGAAATATTTATGAGCTAGACCAGACTTAATATTTACCAGTGATAAAAGTTAATACCTTATTTATCACATTATTATACTGTGACATTGGCAAGTTTTGAAATAGTTTAAAGAGTTTTCCTTGTTTTCTAAATAAAAGGGAAAAGGGCTACAAACAATTAAACACATCTCAGTGTGAATGTACGTGTGAAAAACATCTTCACACAGGGTCGTTTATTTTTTAAAGTTCCTACAGTACACTAATGGCTTACAATTTAGTTTAACAGCTTAGTGTGTTGTAATCAAGAGTGTGAATAGGCAATCAAATAATTCTGTGAAATTCTACTCCCCAAAGAATCTGTGGCAAGCCTGTTGCTATGGTGCAGTCTCACCTGGGACTGTTTAGCTTCTTACTCAATCAAATATATAGGCAGTAATGAGCTTAAAAACAGAACTTGGCAAATTCAGAATGGAGAAATCTAGATAGATACTGCATGTGTAGCAGTATGGCTTCTCCTCTTTCTTTTTGCTTGCAATTATGAATTCTTATTTGTGATTCTAAGAGTCTAAAGACACCGGAGGTATTCCTGCTTTCCTGTCAAGTGAGGCTGGATGCCTTAGAACGTACTGTTTATTTGACAGGAAACTTTGCAGAAGACATTCTCTGAACATCTGCAAACCAGGTTCTCTACATTCCTTAACTGCTTTCCTGGAACTCTGGAAACTGTGTTAGTTGCTTTGGACTGTCACTGTTTTTGTAGCGCCTTCTATATAGACAATGCCAAAGGCTTATGAGTCAGGATTATTACACTGAAGGAGACAATCACATCAGGGTAAAGCGAGCTATATAGTGAAATTTTTGATGAATTACTTGGGTTTGTATTGTTTTAAAGAGATGATTGTCTTCCTTTTCCCACCTTATAATCAGTTTTGTTGCCACACTGGAGATCCTGGTGTCAGGCCACAAGACAGACTGATAAAGAGCTCTGGATCCTTCTGCCCTCTTCCAGGTAGACCCTGTAGACATTCATTGTCTACATCTGTAAAATGATAATACAATTCTCATGGGGCAGCTTTAGGAATTAAATAAGTACTTGGCACACACAAGTCATTCATTGGGTGTTGGTTGTACTCACCATTTATGAGACGCATGGAAAGCAGTAATACAATGTGGGGCTTATAGTGAGCACCTAATAAACAACCATTATTTTTTAAGTAGCTGTGATTTTTTAAATGAAACTATGTTTGATATAGATTTTTTAAAATAAGAAATGAAAGGGAACTATTAAAGTTTGATTTCTTTTACTACAAAATTATTTTAGTCATATTGATGTACCAGTGTGCTAAAACACCCAAGTCTTTCTACATTCCCTGTAAGTCTGTATGGTATGATAGTTTTAACATATGTGAATGTTTTCAAACTGTGTCACAGTAAATGACACTGCCATTAACGCATGGAGGATAGGGCTGTGATTGGTCTGTCTGGCTACTCAGTGTGTCTGATATGAATTTAGTCATTCCCGCCAGCTTGAACCACTTGTGGTACATAATGACTGTCTCATCAGGCACCTTGTACCACTTCTCAGGAGGTCTTTGATTACAATAATGCAAAGAAAGATGTTGATTTAGAAGACCATATGCCATCGTATTACAGTTCCCTAAAGAAAACGTTATAAAGATATAAAACATTGTAACAGCTAATTTGTGGCACAGCAGTTGTAAATGCATATTATATATGCTGGAAATGCAATATTTGTAATATTTGCATGTTAAAATTTAAAGAATTAATTATAATCTATTGATGAATAGAAATAATTTTTTAAAATTTAATGAAAATTTTCAATTACTGTAATACTTTTAACTGGTATGAATAGTATCAATATATTTGGGCAGTAATTATTCAAATTTTGGCAATTAACTAGATTCAGTATATTTATAGACTTTTTATTAAATTTATTAATAAAATCAGGTGATCCATTTGTACCACAGTGAACAGTGATACATGCATCACTGGTGTTCAACCTGATGAGAGTATGAATCCAGCTCCAAATACTTCCCTTCACTTAAACCACACTTATCTCATCTTCCATAAGTGTCTTCATGAAAAGTTGTCAAAAAGTACAGTGAGTGCTGCTGCTGACTGCCACCTAGTAGAAAGGCTCAGCCCTGTGTTGAGTCCTCATCCACCTTCCTCACCAGATCTGGCGCCAGTTTACTTCTGGCTCTCCAGTGTCAAAACGACTATGGAAGGTAAATATTTTGAATCAATTCAGGGCATTCTTGCAGCTACAACAGTACAATTAAAGACACCCTTAAAATAAAACTGCTTCAGAAAATAGGCAAGAATAATGGGATAAGTGTGTTTGAATCCAGGGGAAGGGAGTGTTGAGAGGGGTTAATGACAGTGTCTTTCAGTGTAATAATTTTAAAAAACTAAACATTCACTATTTTTTTCAGTAACAGCTCAACTACATGCAAGGCTTTTGGAACTACTCATCACCCTAGCATCCATTGTAATGAAAATATTGCCATTCTCAAATCCAGCTAAGCTTATGCTCTTCTGACACACTGTGTTCTTTAAACCAATTTTGTGTGTACTGCTAAGAAAATTCTAAGACTTGCAGAATCATATAATTACTTCTTATATTTGTGATATTCATAACAATACTAAAATGCCTTGTTTTAATTATAATATATTAGTTTATTTTAAAAGACAAATGTATTTTAGGCTTACATTCAAGGAGAGTGAATACACAACTGGACCAGTTTTCTTGTGCAGAATGTTATAGGAGATAGAACCTCAAAGCTGATACTCAAGTCTGAAGAAGTAACAGGTTACAGGTAACTTTCAGGGTATGCTTTAGATGTTGTTTCCTTGAGATGCTTTAGTTTTACCCTGAGATGTTTTACCATGAGATTACTGTGGATTATCCCCAGAAAGAGACTCATTAGACATTTGGATACATTGACTTGCACCTGAGTCAGGAAGATGTAGGCTGAAGTTATAGGTGTGAGGTTCACAACCACAGAGTTATTACTTGAAGCCCTGGGAACAGCAGAGGCATGAAGAACATAGGCACTTCCACGAGCCTTAACAAATTCACTCCCCATTCTGTCCCATATGTGCCCTGTAGGTTACTTAACCTCAGTGCCTCTCTCTATAGAATAATGTCTAACCTTTCCTACTACCTCTTAGACACAGTTTCTGAGAGCCCACTGCTTTATTGAGATTCAAAGGCTTAGAATAGCATAGTACTTGCTTAGCAAATATCAGCCAGTATTGTTACTGTCAGTGAAATCATCTATGTAAAATTTCTAGTCATTAGAATACTACAGCACTATTTACAAGAGGTTGGGTCAAAAATCCATGATTCCACAAAGGAAACAAGAGTTTAACCAGAGAAGGATAGGTGTTAGGTGGGTAATCAGGATGTATAGGTGAAGCCAGAGAAGCGGAGGGAGCCCTTCTCCCTCCAGGAGAAAGGAGGGAGCCATCAGTTAAAGAATGCAGGAAGATCAAGGTAGATAGAGCACAGAGAAGTACCCTTTGGATATAGCACCGAAGAGATACATGATTAATGACCTTCAGAAGAATAGTTGTTGAAAAGGTTATAGTTACACCCATTTGGCAAAGAATTGAAGAGAAAATGAGACCTGTGCAAGTCAAGAGCCTTTGCAAGAATGTGTCTGATAAAAAACAAGAATCTGCTTAAAATGTCCAGAAGACCAGACCACTCACTGCTAAGAGAGTGATGGGCAAATTGGATGTGGAAATAGAAGAAAAAGTTAGCAAGATTACAGAGAAGTATATATGCTATTGCAAGCTGAGAAATGAAAGTACTTTAGAGGGTCTCCCAGCAAATACATGAGGGAAGGTCAGGATCAGTGCTGCTGTAAAAGAAATTCAGTCTTCTCTTGAATGAAAGAAAAAATTTTTAAGGAGCTGGCAAAAGTTAGGCAAGTTGGTCAAAAAATACAATAAATAAATATTTAAAATACAATATTATACAAATACAATAAATAAATATTTAAATTTTTAAAAATTTCTTACAGTAAAAGGCACCTCGCCAGAAACCCCTCAGAATATTCCCATCCCTTCAAATATACTTATCTTGTCATGCTTGCCACTGTGTGAAGCAGTTCTGGAAATCCTCTTTGGTATCTTTAGTTGCACTGTTGTATCTGCCTTGGTGTCCTAAATCAATTCTTGGTATTTTAACTTTGGGGAAGAGCCAGATGTCCCATAGTGCCAGATCCAGTGAATACAGTGGGTTAAAACACACTATAATGTTTTTACATGCTGCCTTTCTGTTGTGTGGCATTGGCCACAGCATTCGTCATATTTTGGATCATTCTTTGAAAACACACTCACAAAAGAGGACTTTCAAAACTGCTTCAGAAAGTGGCAAGAACAATGAGATAGTGTATTCAAAGGGAAGGAGAGTATTTTCAGAGCAATTAATAACAGTCGATCTTTTATTGTAATAATTTATTTTTAATTTAAACATTCTTTGTGTATTTTAATCATCCTTTAGATCTTGATATACTTAAAAGAAAATTTTCACCTGGTATACTGGTTAGTGTAATTGCTTTTCTCCTCACTTGTGTTTGGGAACTAGCACAGATTGTCATGAGTGCACAGCTTTTCTCTGTTGTGCATTCCATGCTCCAATGCGAATTGTAAGGATCCTAGGATATTTCTTGTGGAGAATAAAAGCTGCCCAATGAAGACCTGTTCCTTCGTGGTTTTTAGCCAAGTGCATAGATCCAGTCTTCCCTGAAAAGAACTAGGATTGCCCATTAGCCTTTCTGCAGAACTTTTATTCTGCCCGTAGATTAAGAAGATTGTGAGTCTCTAGGAAATTCTGTTGTCTTTCTTTCCGGTGGACTCAGTCTTTTCATTGTGTTCTTTATATAACCAGGCCACACACAGGCAGGAAGATACAGTTTCAGAAGCTAAGATTGTTGATCCCGTACGCAGAGTACTAGCCAGTGTGCGAGCCTCTGCTTGCCATGAGTCTTGGTCCTTGAAAAGGAGCACTGGCTCCTTGGAGGAGAACTTATACCAAGTGTTTGTTCCAGAGGTAGCATTCTTATCCCATATTCCAGGAGAGAAGTTACGAGAGGTCGTCTTGATCTTGGCTTCTCTGTGAACTGGAGATAAGTGTTGTCAGCATAAAATCTGTTAGCCAGAGTAACCAGAGTAGCCAGAGTTTTTCAGTATTTTCATAAAAGACATAGAAATGAGTTTCTTAATAGAATAGTATAATGGAAAATATTGAATGAAGACTTTGGGTTGCTTTAAATCATTTTCTGAATATTAAAAGTTATAAATTTGTCCACAGTTCCTATACTGCCTATTGACATTGGTATTTTGATATTTTCCATCCATTATATAAAGAAATCGTGTGTCACAAAACCCTAATTTTGTGCAAGTGACTAGTTCTGTAATTAAATAAATGGAAAATAAGTCACCATAGTAGCAAGGAGCATCTACTCTTCTCTTGTTTGGCATGAGTAGTGCTTGAGTCACTGCTTGCTTCTGTGGTTGCATATATGAAGTTGGGTCCCCTTTATTTGAGGCTTACAGTGCAAGAACAATACATGACAAAAAACAAAATATGTTGCTTTGTTTTATTCTCTTTAAAATAAAAAATTAAAATATAAGTTTAAAGAACTTAATTATTAACTGAATGGTATAATACTGTATAGTGCTAAACAACTTTATAAGGTGAAATATAAGATACCTATCTATAGTACAAATTACTTCATTTTTTTATTTCCTACTTAGGAATTTCAAATCTATCTCCAGATTTTGGCAAGTGAATCTAGGTTCTCAAAGGCATTGTTTAATTTTTCTGTTTGTTTGTTTTTACTTTATAATGATTCTTTAAAAAGAGTTTCAGAGCTTATGCAATATTTAACACATGCATAGACTTCATATCAATTCCTTTTTGATATGCGGGTTATTCTTATTTTACAGATACCTAAACTGAGGTATCCAAATGTTAAGGGGCTTGTATTCTACAGTTAGTAGGGGATAAAACCTCAATTCAGATCCAAATTGATCACAAATCCTACACAAATCCTTCCCATTCTTTAATCTATTCTATCTGAAATTATGTACTTGTAAGTGTTAAGAAGCTTATAAACATTTAAACTCCCAAACATGTTATTCATTATGCATTGTAAATATTTCTATTCCCTATTTGATGTGTGTGTATGTGTGTTGGGGGGTGCCTTGCACACACTACACAAATGCAGATACTCTTATCACTGAGCTGTGTAATTCTACCCCCAGTTAACTTTCTTCGTATGTTCTCCTGGCAACAAAGTTTTATGCACGAGATGTATTTATCTTTTCCTTTCTGATTTTAAGGTTTCTTGTTTTTCAAAGGGCTCTGTCAACCTACTATAAAAGTATTCTTCTATATATATTTTCTATATTTGCTACACATATATGTGTGTCGTTACAGTTAAACTACCTTTCCGATATCTATTTGTGTCAGCAGTTCTTTCCTTGTTAAATGCAATTTCACTTTTGTCATTAGTAAGTTCCCACGTATACTTACATCTGGCTCTTATTAAATTCCAGAGCTTTACTTAATTTTGGAAGACAGTTTTGGACTAATGAATTCAATTACAGTTCTAAATATAACTTTCAAGTACAGAAAATGAAACAATCTTAAGTTTTCGGCTTCCTATCATGGAAAGTGCAATAATTTAACATTCTAGTCACTCCTAATTATATGAATTTGAGCAGGTCATTTATTTTGCCTCTGCTGCTCTAGGATTGCTCAATTCAAGTGGTCTTTTCCAAGAGGCAGAGATAATATATGCACAGTTCCTGAGCCACACTTGACATTCATTCAGTATTTTAACAAAAGACACATATGATATTAAATTATACCTGTTCTAAACACAGGCAAATAGATTTATTCATAAGTATGCATGTATTATACACAACAAAAATTAAAGATTCTTTTAAATAATAAATTAGTCAAAATATTATTTAATCTAACCTGGCACTCTCTTAAGAGTTTTTTCTTTTTGTGTCTAAATGAGAACCATGTATAACACAAGGAAAAGGCAATATTAACTTGTCTGCTTTTAAGTTTATGTATTTATTTCTTTGACAGGGGTGTTAGGGATTGAAGCTAGAGCTTTGGACATACAAAGCATAGTCTACTACTGAACAAGCCTCTAGCTTGAACCTGCCTATTTTTTTTTAGTTAAATTTTCAGATGAATAAGGGTAACAAAGATTAAGTTAAAATTGCTTTTATGTATTGCTAACTAGTGGAAGGAGCCAAGTGTTGGAGGAGAAGACAGGAAAATCAAAGGAGGACTCAAGGACATGAAATAGGAAACTCAAATATATCTATCCAACTTGAGGGCTAAAATGACCATAACTTTACTTTTCAAGAAGTCAAGGGTAATCCTAGAAATTTAGGTGAAAAATAATGATTTTAATATACATGGAAAATGAGAACATTAAGAAGACAAAAAAAAATTACCTGTAACACAATTCAAGCCAGGTAACAGCTTTTCACAGGGAACTATTTCACTGGCTAAGACAAAAATGATAAATTCACATTCTAATTATTATACCCTACATGCTTACACAAATACATGCACGTGCACACACTCAGCCATGAAATGTCTCCAGAACAGTAATGAAAATTATAAAAGTAAAATGCATAGACATAAGAAAAAAATCTGAGCTACAGTATTTTCTTTGTAATTATATTTTATTAAGTTACTACAAACTGTAAGTCAATTGCATTTAAATCTAGCCAATACTCTAGCACTACATATTACATCTACTGAAGAAAAATTAAGTTTGGCCTTGTTTCTCTTGTCATTTCCTATCATTTTCTTTGTATGCAGTAAGTATTCCACATAGATGTAGTGAGAAATTGTTGATTTATTCTTTTTAGTTTTCCATTTCAGCAAATAATGCTTAATATGCATTATCATATACTGTGCAGTCAATCAGCACTCAAGTACGCCTTTAACATAGCATCGTTGGTCTTAATAAGTTTTGAACTAGAAAGCCAGATTAATTATTAATGTCATTTTCACAATTTCTTAATGAGAGTTAAAGTAATAGCTAATCACATATTCAAAGGATTACAATTTAAGGAAAATATCAGTATTTTTGACATTAATTCTCCCAAACAACTGCCTTGTTGGAAAATGACAGCCACATTTTCACTGATAACCATAGCCAACACATTTTCCAAGCACACATGTTTCCTGGTTGTATCAGTCTTCCTTAACCCCCATTTGACTACCCAAAATATAACGAATTTTAAACATAAATCTGGAAAATTCCAGCTAAAAAAATGTCAGTAGGATTACTTATATTTCCATATATATGTATTTTTTATAAAGCACTGTGCTTTTTAGGAAAAAAGGTAGATGAAAATAAAAGACTGTGTTGCTAGTTCAAAATGTGAAAATATTTTCACACTGTTAGACAGATTTTTCAAAATGTCATCCACAGCTGGGAAGCTTCTGATTTTCTAATACACTGAGCATGATACCTGAGAGACCAGGGAGTTAGGCAGATGGAGACAAGTAAAAGTATTGAGCAAAAGAGGAGGCTGTCTATGGCATGACAATAAGTATTACAAACAATGAGCCACAATGCCCCTGAGCTTATACACACTTTGACTTCAAATCATCATTTACCCACTACGCCATTAACAATGTGAAATTTCCTAATAGAGTTAACTTGTTAAAACAGAAGTAACATGTTGGAAAACCTGGGTTCTAGCCTCAGTTCCACCTCCATATCTTCCTGTGAGTTTAGGTAAAAGTAGAATATTATTTGGTACCATAGATTTTTTTCTAAAACATTTTAAGAGCATGATTACTACTACAATTGAGAAATGTTTGAAGAATCTCAGGGTCGTTTATATTATTTGTATCATTGTGTAAATATACTTTGGAGGTCTATAAATTTTTAAGTCTTTGCAATCAATTGTAAATAGCAATAAGTGTATAAAAGTCATCTTGATGAATTGAAAAGGGTTTCTTGTTTTTGTGGGCAACTACAAGGATACTGAGATGAGTGAAATATAGATTCTACTTTTATTTAGGAAGAATCTAACATAGTAAATTTAGCAGATATTATCACTGAGCACTGTACCCAAGACTAGGTAAAAGACATTTTTGCTCATAGGAGGATGGTGTTCCAGGTGGATGGAACAAATGAGGAAAAGTTTTGTGTGCCATGTACAGAAAACCATGAACAGTTCTGTACAGGTGCATGAAGAGAAGTGACAGTGGACAGAGGAGATACTTAAAGCTGAGAGTTATGTGCTACAACTCTGGCTTAGTCCGATTTTTCTAAGTCATACTGTGGAATGTGGCAGAAAGGGAATGGTGCCTAATGGTTAGGCATTAGACTAAAGGGATTTCAGACCTGAATTTTGAGTGATTGTAGGCCACTTAATTTTTCAGTAAAACGGGGAAAACTATGACTGATAGGCTGCCTGTGGGGAGTTATTAAAGTAGTTCATCTTGTGGGGAACACTGGACTGTTTCAAAGCTCAGGTCATCTGAGATGTTGTAAAGGTATGAACCAGCTATCCGGCCCAGGCACAGAGCAGGACAAACTAATGGAACCATTCTTAGCATTAGGCAGCCACGTGTGTGCCGCATGGTTAAGCATACAAGAATGTAATTCGCTTACAGTGGCACGATGTTAATGTGACAAGGCAATGATGCATCCAGCCAGTGTTAAGAGAGGTGGAATGGCAGGATTTGGGAAACCATTTAAGGGAGTAAAAGGGAGGAAATCATGACAAGATTAAAGCGCTTCCAGTCTGAGCCTAAATGAAAGAAGAGTGGCAGTTCTATTAGAACATTAAACTTTAATTTAATCATACATGAGAGTCTCCTGGAAGATTTCTTGAAGTATAGATTGTTAGGCCCCATTTCTTTCAACCCTAAGAAGTTTCCAGTGATGCAGATGCTGCTGGTCCAAGGATCATACTTGGAGGACTACTGTGGTGAAGAAATAAATAGAAAACACAGGAGGTGGGAGAGATGTGGCCTTGTGGTAGAAGCCAGAATTTACCCACCATTCAGCAGGAGCTACTTAGCAGACCATTGGCAACTTGACTAGAGATGGTGAATTGAACATCTACAGATCTGTGTGATTGCCAGAGATTTTCAAATGAAGAGTTCCCTAAGCCTGGTTCACAGCCCTGAAAGATACAATTATGCCCATAATTTAGTCATTTTTTGAATGTGGGAAAAAGGGAAGAATATGCAATAATCTATCATAGGACCAGGACATATACTACTGAATCTTATAAATCTAATATATTATTTAGTGCTATAAAACTCTCAAGTATACTAAAGCAGAAAACATCATTTTTATCTTTTAGAAGATTTAAATCAACTCAGGTTGAAGTAATAATCCTTTCTAATCAGTGATTCCATCACAGTATGACCATTTCAGTTTGCTACTTTGGATATAACCAGTATTTATAATAACCTGCTGTGATTTATAGACTTGGAGAGGTATGTTGACCCCTGATGTGTGTTGTGTGTCCTGGTAATATGAAAAGACTTTTGGTACACAGATGAATGTTTTTAAAAATAATAATATATTTTAATTTATATTGGGAAACTATAAAAGCATGAGAATCCAGAATTTTAATAACTTCAGTATGTAGAATGATACTGTATGTTCAAAAGGGAAAAAATAAAGTGACATGAAATTAGAAGAGAAACTGTTATACAAAAAGAAGGGAATGAGAGGAATGGCAAGAGGATGATAGTGTCACAGTTTATGTATATGTGAAAATATCATAGTATAACTCAATAGTTAATATAATTATTATGTACTAATTTTTTTCAAGAAAGGAAATAATTTACACCAGAATTTTACCTGATAGAGACATAGTAAAGAAGCAGATCGGGAAATTCTGATATTGAGAAGATGTATCTTCAGATGAGAATGAATTGGGTATTAAACTAATAAAAATACTAAAGATTCCAGAAAGATGCAGAAGATTCTGGGAGGAGGCAAGAAGGCATGTAGATGTCAGCTTCAGAAGGACCTTCTCCCTCCAGTAGGCCTGGAAGAAACTGAAGATCAGTGTTACTGTGGGAACAGGCAATGGAAGGTTTTGTCCATGGTAGCATAGTTGTCAACATCACAACAGTTCCTAAGTTAGTGAGTCAGTTACTAACTTGAAGTCAGTAAATGGTGGTAACACACATAAGCAGCTGCAGCTGGACGGTTCTAATCTCAACACAGTAAACTTTGGTACATAGTTGGGAAAATAACATTCTTTGGTTAATAAAAGAGAGCTTGACTGACTGACATCAACAATGTAAGTGGAGGCATGATTACCAATCATGCTGAAAGTGAGGACAATTATGTAACATTCTGACAATGGGGAATATTATTAAGTAACTTCAAGTTGATAAGTAGAGGTAGAAAAGATCTAGAAGAAACTACTTCCCATCTTCAAGGCAGTTTAGTGTGGGGTACACAGAAGTGCATAGTCTTCTCCAGAGATAGTGTACAAAAAATAGTATATTCAGGAAAGCACATTTCACTTGAGGCCTGAAGACGAACAGTATTCCTAGTAACCCAGCAATAGGGCGGGTTTGTAAACTGAAGTAAAGCTTCCATAAAGCACAATTGGAAAAGGTCAGAAGATAGATTAGCTTGGATGTCAGGATTAAAGAAGGAGGAGAGGAAGTAGGCACCATAGGAAGGAGAAGCAGTTCCTGTTTTTAATGCAAGATCAGAGTCTCTAAGCTAAGAACTGGAATGAATCTATCAGAGGAGGTAGAAGTTTGCCTGATACTGAGCATTTCTGGCAATCAGGGAAAAGAAGTGGTTGCCCTGTGTCTATATGTGTAGAACCCTGTTACACAGTTTCATAGAAACATTTGAGTCACCAATTTAAAGCCTCATTTAGGACTGAAGAACTTGGGAGTTTAAAGTACAGGTAAACCAAAACAGGAAGAGAAAATAGAGGAAGGAAAAATTTCACTCTAATCCAGCATTCAAGGACAAATATGCAAAAGAAAGAACTAGAAGCCTCAGAAATGGAAAATACTGTCTTTAGGAAAAAAAGTACAGTAGATGAGGTAAGTCCAAGTGGCAATCAGCGAAATAGTGAACTAAAGGTAATAATGAGAAATCTTGGATACATCTCAGAAAATTTAGAGAAAATAATGAAGATTCTATGTAGATTCAATAGTTTAACTATTTTTTTTCTTTCCCCAAATGAAACTAAATATACTGAATAAAATACTTGCATCATGTGTTTTGAAAGCTAACCTAAGCTAGGAATCATGGGAGGTATTCTTAGAAATAAAAACAAATGAAACCGAGAGTCCTCAGCTAAGTAAGCAATAAACCTGGCTTCCGTCTTCAGAGTGCCTGCTTCAGCTCCATGATCTTCAGCTTGGCCTTTGACAGTATATGCTGCCTGAGTCTGAATGCTGTGCACTGTCTACAGTCTCATGCAATTCCTTGCCCAAGGCTAGAGCTTTATAAAGCTACACTACTATTAAGTGTACTGAGGAAACTATTCCACAGAAAAGGACACACCTTGGCACTGAAAGTTGGGAGAAATTTTCATTCTTATGAGATTGACACCTATGAGATTCAACAACCTAAATGTTACTAAGAAGCCTAGGAAAGCATGTTGGCTCTCAGGAAAATACAGAATAATGGATAAACAAGGTGGCTTATAAGAAAGGAATGTTTATATCCCAAAACATAAATGAGTATCAATGAGAATATAAACAAATTAGACCCATCCTACTCTGCAGTTAAAATATAAATTTGTAAAAGTACCTTAAAAAATAAACTGACAAGTATTATCAAGCAAAATGAAATGTACATACCTTTTAACCTAGCACTTCTAGGTCATTTATATGGAGAAGTCTGGCGTAAGTGAACCAAATGATTTATAGAAGAATGCTTATTTTTGCAGACTGTTTATTCTTGCATAAGTAGTTAGATACAATATAAGAACTGATCATGATAAGAACATAAATACATTGTGCTAAAATGTTAGTATGGAATACTACTGAGCAATGAAGATAAGTAAATTAGATCTACGTGTATTGATACTGGTAAAATCGTAAAATCATTGCAAAGAAATTTGAATAACTATTGTTATGACTTGTATTTAGATGTCTCCCGCAAAGCCTCATGAATTCATAGGTAGAGCTTTTTCAGAAGTGACTGCATCTAGAGTATGTGATACTGGAATTGATTCATGGTGCATTGCTAGAATCAAAGACACTGGGATTAAGTGTGAGTGCCTGCCGTGCTAAGTAGCCTAGATAAGATACAAGGAATACAAAGAGTTGTGGTCTTCCTTTGTTGCTTTGCTACCTTCTGCTTGCATGAACTGTTTCTTTACAATGCCTCTGCCGCGCCACACTAGCTTGGAGCCAGCTGATTATGAACTGAAACCTCTGCAAACTGTGAGCTAAATAAGCTTTCCCCATTTAAACTTGGGTATCGAGTATTTTGTCTTAGCAACAAAAGAAAAGTAACTAAGACAGTTGTACAGTATACCATTTACATAAATTATGTGGATATACAAGACAATGCTATAGATAATGTATCAGTGTATAAATATAGTAATAATATAAAATGTTCATGAGAATAATGAACATCAAGTTCAAGGTGATGATTTCTTTCAGGGAAGGAAAAAGAGAAGAATAGGAAAGAAAACCAAGGGATTTCATTGTATTTCAATGTAAATTTGTAATATTTTATTTCTCAAGAACCAAAATATTAAGAATTATTATAACAGACCTAATATTTCACAGATGTTCACTGTGTTACCATTATTTCTTCTGTATACTTGAAGTGTCTCACAGTGTCAAAAAACTGGACTTGGGGATCAGAATAAAAACTTACCCTAAAAGAGATCCAAAACATAAGCCTGTCTCAGTTGGATTTTCACTGAGATAGTTTTTTGAGTTTAATATTTATCATGGATCAATACCCCTGAATGAAAGCAGGACTATATGTGGAAATACAATGCTTACTGGCAAAGTCTTGACTGTAGGAGGATATGGGCCTGGTCTTACTGTTTCCACCTTAGTCCAGGGGATACTGACTGTGCTTTGGGACCAGGAGGCTTTTTGCAGCTGAAATAGCCCTGGAGGAGCTAAATGCCACAGACTGCCTGCTGGCAGCTAGGGCAGCAGGTCCATCTGTGGGCTTCTTGGACAGGGCGATTCTGTGTACCATATGTGATCTATTGTGAAAAGGAAGCTTTATTTTCTTTTGTTCTATTGATTCTCAAAATATTTATTAAGATATTTATATAAGAAAAATGGGGCACATATAAAAGAAGCCTTATAACATTTGTTTGCCAAGCTCTGTTGAAATCATCCCATACTGAATATCGGTAAGCACTTTTAGCATTAATTTCCTTTTCTCACAAGAGAACAGATACAAGCTATGTATCATATATATGCATGATTTTGGATACTGATTTAAGGTTCAAGCTTCACAGTCTATGTTGAAAAGATCAAGTATAAAAATTTAAAATTTATACTTGATCTCTGCATAATCATCTTAATGAATGTTATTTTGGAAGTCATTAAATATGTTTTTACATGGTAACACAGTGCTGCCTTCCTCATCAGTCAGTCTAGGAAGCTAACAGAGAAAAAATTGTCAAATATTTGACCTATTCATCCATCTTACTGACAATCTTGCTGTGGCTGTCAATTTATATCCTCTTTAAGGGCAATAGTTATCATTTTGCACCGAAATATATTTTATTTGTAAATGTTCACAGATGTTAGATCTTTTTATAAATTCCATGCTTTATAGCTATCGCTTTGTGATAGTCTGCCTTTGATATTTCAATGAGTCCTACTTAGAGAAGTGTAGACACAATTGGGAAGGATGGTTTTGATAAAAGTAGTCAGTGAGGGGCTGGGGATTTAGCTCAGCGGCATAAGCACCTGCCTTGCAAGCAGGCAGTCGGGAGTTGGATCCCCGGTGCCGATAAAAAGGAAAAAGACAAAAATAAAAATAAAAAAAGTAGTAATAATTTTTATGGGCTCCATGGCTAGTAATAATACAATACAGACTTTACTTGGTTCATAAGAACATTAAATAATTTGCCGAACTTCTAAATACAAAATGCCAACTACATCATGAGCAGAAAGGTTTTCCTAGCAACTCAGCACCTGTACATGGTTTCTGTAGGTGTATCAATCAAGTTTCCTAATTGTACATGATAAAGGCTAATTAAGCAGAAAAGAAATTTAGTAAACATTACTAAATTCTCACACTTGTTAGAAGGGCTGAAGAGCTAGGCTTGAGACTGAGCTTCCAAGAACATTGTCTAAATCTGTGCCACAAAATTGGTCAGATAAGCTACTGACAGTTTCAAAGCATAAACATGGAGTATGTTCGGAGGTAATTGATTTGAGGCCTAGTACAGGAAGTTCAGCAAGAAGGAAGAAGTGAAAGATGCTTCCTGTTTCCTGGAGTCACAGTTTCTGAGTCACAGTCTGTCATGACTCCATCTTCCCGACAGCCGAAGGGACCTGTCTCTACTGAGGGAAGGAATTACAGGAACTGTGCCACACACCTTCAGGCAGGAATTTCCCAAACATTTCGTTGAAAGGTTGTTTAAAAGGTCATATGCATGCAACCTCAAACATCATTTTAAAAATTTACTACAGTGGAATTTTTTTCTACTATGTTCTTGATTTAAAACACTTTAATCTTATCTTGCTGTGGTAACTTATGGCTATCCCACAATTGAGGAAAATAAGGCAACCCTCAATCACTAGTAACTGTTGGAACCAGAGTACAAAGGTAATGTAACAGCTTGAGGGCAAAGGTGAGCTTGATTAATTCATGTACCCAGTCTTGTGGAAAAGTTGATAGAGAGCCTGATTGATTGATTAACTCACTGACTGACTGACTGACAGACATAGTAACACTGTTTCATATATATGTATACCTCATATATATGAAACACTGAAGACCAATATTGCAAGATAAGCATAATACTATTTTGTAAGATTATCTTAACCTGTTACTAAATGTGATACAGAATAGTTTGTATTAAGCTGATCTTTTGTTGCTAAACACATTAAGAGCCAAAAATTGTTAACATCAGGCATTTGCCTACATTCCTATTATCTTATTACACATATTATTGACCCATTATTCTTCTATGTCTTATCCAACACAGCTACACCAAGTGGATTCAGAAGGAAAGGATTCTTAATATCAGCAAGTGATAAGAAATTTACAAACTATTTCTTAAAAAGTATGTTAAGGATGTGTGAAATTTGTATAGTCAGTGCTATCAAGTAATTGTACATGTGTCTAATACCACATAGGCTACTCAAAATGTATGACAACTATTTGCTTATATTTACAAATAATATTTTAGATAGTTTTGTTTCTAATTGGTTTCTAGGTTTAGTGTTCATATGCCTGGTATTTTGAACTAGCAGTTGTTAACAAATTAGACTACCTGCAGTTCAGCATTTCCTTTGAATAATCTTATAAGGTGGTAATGAAGCACAGTGGATCTTGAGGTATTCCTAGAGTTGATATTGATGGCTTAAAACCTTGAAATATATTTGATTTGATCTTTAGATGTTTTATAGTATGCCATGCTTTCTACTTATTAAAATATAGTAAGAGAAGTACAAATAAAGTTAGCATTTCTTATATAATAGAAATTGTTTGATTTCTGTATATAATATAGGTTGAAAAATATAATTTGTCTGAACAATCTTTCAGCTTTTGAGTAGAAAAATTTAAATTCCATATTATGACTCAGTCTTTCGTTTATCCTGTTTTGTTTTGTTCTGTTTTGTTTTTGGTCATCTCTGATTTCAAACTGTGGCATTTGAATATATTTGTGCAGTAACAAAATTTTGTTGATTAAGCCATAGGTAAATACAGGAAGAATTTTTCTATGAGCTTGATATGATTTCTTCCCTTAGTTAAATGGTTCATATCAAACATATTTAAGTGATGTTCATCATGTAGATTTACATTTTTTATTGCTGTGCTGACTTACAATACAGTATTAGAGGTTTAGCAATTTGCCATTGAGGATGAAGATTGGTTGGTATCCCTTTAATGTGAATATATCAAGTAAGTTTTCTGTGGACCTTAAATTTATACAGCACTGAAGAAGGAATACTGTTTTAAAAGACCTCAGTTAATATCTACAGAAGAAAAAAAAAAAGCAAATAAAGATCTTGATATCCATATCCAAATAAGCTGATATTCTCTAGTACCTTTAAGTTTAAAACAGCCGCAAATCAGATTATTGAAGCCATCCAAAACTTTAATTTCATAAATCTGTATTATAACTTTATATTGTATGTTTCTATGATTCTTGTAACATATTTAGTTCACAGATCCGCTTGAGCAGTAAACCTCCTCTCCTTATATGCATTTTTATTTCCTTGAATCATAGGAGCTTCAGTTTCAACGACTCACCCGAGAACTGGAAGTGGAAAGGCAGATTGTTGCCAGTCAACTAGAAAGATGTAGGCTTGGAGCAGAATCACCAAGCATCGCCAGCACCAGGTATAGGGCCAAAGCCTCTGATTTTATGACTCTTCAAGTTACATGTCTGATGAAGTTTCCCTGGATGTAGAAAGTGATTCTGTTATGCTGTTCCTTTTTACTTGCATTCCTGTGTTTGACATCAAAAATGTCAATTTATGTTAATTTTCAGAAGCCTGTTGCAGTATTGATTAGCCTTCAGTTCTGTGCTGGAACTGTTTTATGTAGCATTGATAAGCTTTCCATAGCAAAAGAAACTGCTAAAGTGGATGGACAGTTAAAGTTAATTGCTATTTGGGAAAAGGTAGCTAGCTGGTGGTGTGAAACCAGATTATTTTTTAACTAAGAAATATTTCTAAATATTTTTAAAATGGCTCTAGTTTACTTTGAGCTTTTTTGTAACTCTGTGAAACTACTATACAAACTAATTATTGTATCAAATAACTTATTAGAGTGTTCAATTATAGTAAGTACAGAAAGAGGTCATTACTGAGAAAAGCATGTAGTTATGATTGTTTTTATTTAAATGGCATCTCAGGCTATCTGAAAACATCACTGTTACTAAATTTATTGCTGCATACTATAAATGGTTAAATCACTGCTTATCTATTGATTTCTTTCTTAGCAATTACATATTTCTGGAAATCCTACTATAAAATGTTATTATTGCTTGCACTTTTAAGCCTGTTTTATCTATACTTAACTGGGTATGCTTACAATAATTTGTGTCTGTTATTTTCATTTCTATAATTGTTCTTCTCAGTGTCTTCTTTTACTTGTAGACATAAACTTCTTTTTTGCTCAATAGAATATGGTTTGTAGTTTCTCTTTTCTAGATGACTTACAAATTTTAAACTATTGGGGTATTAAATTGCATTCACATAAATTTTTCATGTTTATTAAGGCATAAAGCACACAGATAAGGTCAATAAAACCTTTTAAACAAATACAAAAGTATGTAGTTATTTTAAAAAGCAAATCCAACTAAGTTTTTATAGAAAAAGAAATTAGAAGCAAAGTACCAAGTTATAAATTTCTGATTCTTTCTTTGCAGTATCTGATGAAATAATTTATCAATGAAATGCAAATTGTTAAAACAAAAATTAGTTTTCATTTTCTTCCTTACTGTTTAAAAGTTATATGCAGCTATACCACCAAAAATGGAACTTCACAAACTCAATAATATGACATTATGTATTCGTAAACCATGTAGATCAACTGGTTTAGAAAGATAGAATTTTGTTTTAATGGAAAAATTAATTTAACATTGAAGAATTTTATTAGGAGTTTTATTCTGGCACCATATCTAACAAATACAGAATTTCTCTTAAACTCCTAGAAATACTTACTATGCCAATAATAAAAACCAATACTTAGAAAAAATGACAAAAGAGAAAAGAAATCCCTCAACATAGAAAGGGAAATGAAAGACAGAGCCAAAAGCATTTGAGTTACTGCATAGGCCTGAGGACAGTTGTAAGACCCCCCCTATAAGCTCTAGAGTTGCCCTTAATGGCCCATGCAAGAAACAGCAAATGTGACCTTGCGAGTATTCAAGGTGGTACATTTGTACTTGAGATGATTGCATTCCATTAAGTTTTGACTATAAAGGGCTGCACCCTTGGCAAATCCCAAACTTTTACAATATGTGAGTTTGAAGCTCAAATATGATTGTCCCATCTGAGAAGATACCGTAGAGATGAGCTATTAAAAAGATTTTATAAAACACTCGAGTGTTACCAGCTGACAGAACAGAACTTTCTAGTGTTCTTTCTCTCACAGAAACTTCTATTTAAACCACTATTCTTCCATGAAAACAGCTCTACAAGAGCTATGGAATCCAGATGAGAATATAGCATCTGAGTGTGTCACAAAACTGAGAAAAGGTACATTAAAGAGGGCAGGAAAGACAATTCTGTATTTATGCTTTGTTCATTACATCTTTTTGTATTCTGATTTTGTAGAAGATTGCATTTTAAAAACTTGCCTAAAAAGAAAAATACTTGACAATGATTGAGATTCAGTAGAAGGAAGAAAGAGTAACATTTCAAACTTCAAGAACCAGATATCTTCGCAGAAATTCTGAAAGGTGTGCATAGCAAAGGGAGGCGGCATTGAGGGAGAGAGAGGCAAAAGATGCTCATTGCATAAGTGTTTAAAAATATAAAAAAAATTACAGAGAACATCGTTATCCATCAGGATGAAAATGGGAGATAAGCTGTCTAAGTAAACTCAGTCAAATGTATATCAACATGGACATGTTTTCAAACAAAACTTGGGCATGTTTTCAAAACAACTTTTAATTGCATCTGTGTTGCACAGGAGACATAGGCAGTTACCCTCTGTTAACATTTTTAAGTATAGCAGTACTGTATAATAATTAAGCAATATTTAGAACTAGTTATCAGTGAGGACACACAGAGGAAAAGCATAGCACAGTTTTGGATGATACCAGTTAAAGATAATGTTACCTCTAAAAAGAAAGAAAGTGGGAAGATACCAAGAATTAGGCTTTGGCCTAACCTGTAAAATTTTATCTAAGAGCCATATCCAGCAAGTATGACAAAATGTTAATATGTTAAATAGAAGAGTAGTTGATACATGCATGACTGTCAGATTGTTTTCCATAGTTTAAGTTTTCAAATATCAAATTTTTATTATAGTTCAGTTAGCTGATTCCATAGATTTGTTATAAAGCAAATCTAGAAAATCACATAGTATGGGTAATAGTTACTATCAGAGTTTTGGGAGGTTTTATTTGTTACTTGTTTTCTTTTGGGATTGTTTGTTCCTGCTTCATGTCTGGTGTCTGGAGTCATCCTGGAATGTCCCTGGGGCTTAGGCAATGAATGTTAGGTGAATGAGTGGGTCCTGAAGAGATTAAAGCTGACCAGAGAAAAGGAGGGAATGTGCACATAGGCATGTACAATCCTATACCGTGGTTGTTCGGGAGTACAAAGAGGCTCAGTAGTATCTAGGACTTGTCCCGAAAAGACCCAGTGGGTTATCAAGTTGACGAGGTTTGAGTGTGCAGAATTTCATTAGGTCTATAAAAGAGACTTACAGAAAACTGCTAGTGATAACAATTGGTAGAGAGTTTTCCTTTCCTGATAGTTAAATATACACAACAGAGAAAAGAAAGATCAACCAGAGAAATAGGAATCTTTTATGGAGCTTTAGAGTTAGGAGAGGGTGAGTTTCTTTCTTGAGTGAACTTTAGTTGCAGTAAGTAACCCACTTGGATGTTCTACTGCCATTTTATTCACATTCCTTGTTTCAGCCCTTCTCAAGTTGCTCAGGGAAAATCACATCGCCATAGGAAGTCTTAGCACTGTTTTCTGTGCCTGTGTTGTCTCACCTGGGCTGTGATGATCCCAACCCTACCCTGCACCCTGGGCACAATGCCAGTAGACAGGCATCCTGGAAAGGGTCATCGAATGGATGGTGAACCTCAGGAAAGTCCAGTAAGTTTGACGGTGCCTTGCCATTAGATTAAACCTGGTATCTTTGAGTTCCTGGCTACCTGTTCTCATGTCTGCCTCTCGATACCTTTGTGAATGCTTTTTCGTGGACCTTAAGAAGTATATGACATGGTCACTCTGTTCTGACTTCCAGGTCTGCACACTGACCAGATACTCACTGGAAAACAGTGTGTCACCTGAAAGACATCCCTGTGTGCCTTCCAACTCCTTGAATTGTCCTAGAACCAAAATCTAAGGGTATAAATAGAAATTAACTTTCAGACCCACACCCTCTTTCCTGCCAACCATTTCTAGTTGGCTAAAATTAAAAGTGAAGTTGTTATTTATAGCCATGAATATTGTTCATTCTTACATACTTACAATCTGAGTTGAGTTTCAACAAAACAGATGAGTTTATAGCTAGTTATCTTTCTTCTTTTTTGCTCTATCTTTTTTTTTTTTTTTTTTGATACCAGGATCAAGTTCATGACCTCATGCTTGTGGGGCAGGCGTTGTGCCAGTGAGCCGTATTGCCAGCCCTAGTTATCTTTCATACTGTTTGATCTGGATTCTGTAGCCATAGGTAGGGTAATCTGTAAGATTTTTCTTCCCCTTGTCCAATGTTTCTGCTAATGATTCAAAGAGAATGATAAGTATGTTTTTATTGGCTTTTTCAGTTGTCCGAAGTTTTGCCATTATTGGCCTCAGCCAATGAATAAAGGAGTTAGTAGAATGGGTCCCTATTCAATAATTGATTCATTGTAATGTGAGTCCCTTCCCCAAATGAGTGGCTCTAACTGTGAGTAGTTCAGCTACGTGACACTTATGGTGGACTTGCAAGTGTATCTTGCTGAGACTTTAAAAAATACATATATTAAAATAAAATTGCTTGGGTTTTTTTAATTAGTGACTCTTTAGCTTAATAAGGTAACGAGAATCTCATTTTCCATTTGTTTTATTTCCTACAAATAAGAACATTAATAAAGGTGATATCAACAAGTTTATAATAATCCTCAACCTGGATTAATGTTGTCTGTATCTAAAGAAGACTTATCAGATCAGAGATAACCCCTGTAAAGTATAAAAGCCTCAGAGGTAGGCTAACGTATTTGTTCTGAATATACAGTAATCTATATATTTAAACATTTTACCTCATCCAGAAGTATTTGAAACACTTTTTTACAATATAAAACTAAAAATTGAGTGAGGAAATTAGAGGAAAGAAAATAGAATGTTGAGAAAAGTAAGATGAAGCCAAGGTACTTAAAATAGTACAAAAAATATGTTGCATTTGCTAAAATCGGAAGCCCACATTGGCCCTGAGTGGTCTAGTAGCCAAGCTAGAGACAGAAACACTAATAAAGTTAACAGTTTATCTCTAACAGTGATGGCAAACCTTTGAGACCTTTCAGTAGGATAGAAACACCCTTCTGTGGCATGTGTGTATTAGGTTCACCGCCACTGGTCTATAAGATGATGAACAAACCTGGTTGCTCAGAAGGACTCCCATTCCTGGGCTGAGACTTGCACAGTTTCCCTTGAGTGACCTGTTAAAAGACCACTCACTGTTAGATGATGCAAGTATCATCCTTCGTGGTCTTTCTCCATAAAATTAGAAAGCCATGTTCATAGAGTTGTTGTTCATTGCAGAATGGAACATAGATGGAATAGTCCCGTAGCTAAAAGTAATTGTCCAGGGGCAATTTGATGTCTAGCTTGGCTCCAAATGATACTTAGCATATCTAGATGGATGGACCAGTTACAGGTCTGCTAAGCAGGCAGTGCGCCATGGCTATTTCTGTCTGACAATCTGACAGCGATGAGGGCCAGGATGTGAAATGTCCTGTCATACAGGTCACCATGCAGGTGTATGGTGTACATCTTTAGTAACAGAAATGGGTCTCAGGGTGCCGAAGTATATAGAGCTCATGTCAGGAAAATCTGACAGCACAGGAGCTGCAGAGGGCAATGTGCCCTTTAAGCTTTGTGTTTCCCAAGGGCCAAGCAACAGCTTTCAAATCCAATTTTTAGTGAACATGGGATTGTTCTTTTTCACACTATAATACCATCAATAGAGTATTGTTCTCACATTAGTGAAGTTTAGATTTCACTGGAATGAATGGCAGTAAAAGGACCTATTAATCCACAATGAAGAAGCCATAGTCTGCCCATCTGCTCACTGGGCACATCCCTGGTCCCTCAGTGCTTCTAAAGGCAGGGATGGCCAAGACCCTGGAATCTATTTCATTGATGATATAGTTTAATTTTGATCATCTTACTTTGTAAAATACAGAAAAGTATAAGAGAAAAATATGTGACCCTGATGCTTGGAAATAACTACTGTGTTTTTAAGATAGATTTGTTAACATAGAGGTTGCAGTAAAATTTACCATATTGCTGCATAGTTTTATGGTTTTTGACTACTACTTTTGGTGTAAAATTGTGACTGCCATCATCACCGTAGGGAACATTTTCATGAAACCCCCACAATGAAACAATCACATTTAAAAATTTGTTGCTATTGCATGCCTTTCTCTTCAATTTGTTTTTTCTTTAAGATAATAGTAACTTTTTGTCTGGATCCTGAAGTTTCATTTTGATAGGTCAAGCATAGTCCTTCACACAACTTTTATTAGCTCTCACTTTCATAGAAAGTCCCAAAGCAGCAAGTGGTTTGGGCCTTAGATATGGTAATTTGGCCACAGAGATTACTATAGCTTCTTGTGGCAAACACAAGGTATGAAGACTTGGCCAGAAATACTGAAAGGTAAATTCAACCTTCAGGTGTACACACTGAGTAATTATAGTAGCAGTTCATCTTTGTAGGTAACAAAAATATGGGAGAACAAGAAAATAGAGTTGAAGATTCAACAATGAAAACATGATCACCGTAGAATTCTCCTATCTCTTACATTTTATAGCACAGAATTTTAAAACCATTCCTGATAGGAGACTTGGAATCTTACCATTACCCAGAAAGTCACCTATTTTCTGTTCATTCTGAGTTACTTTTAGGTAAGTTTCAGGTGGTGACAGGGAAGGTTTATTTCTTTATAGGTTATTAATTTTTACCATCTTGAAAATTATAGCTTGTTCATGTTTTAGGATAAATTTTCACTTATGTTATATTAATTTATGTTAAAGTAAAAAGTATTTTTAAAAGGGACCTGTTAATATTATAGCCTTTAGAAATAAGGCACAGTTTTAATTGTTTGATTTGGGCTTTTTGCTCATGATATCAAAGTTACCTGTTTTGAAGTAGGCGGTCCTTTCACATTGTCCCTTAACTGGCTGCTAGCATTTGGAGGCTATTTCAGGCACAGAGAAAAATCCTGTCCATATAAAGTGGTTGGGTGGGGGTGTTGAAATTAATAACCTTTCACTCTTTCCAAGATTCTCTCTCCCTCCTCAGTAGTTTAAAGTCAACTAAAATAGAATTCTTTATGTTTCAGAAAAAGGTATAGAATCTTTAAAAAAATAGTCTTCTTATCACCACTTATCAAAAAAACTTATTTTTTAATAAAAAGATTTGACTCCCCACAGCCATTGAGATTTTTCCAACACTTTATAGGGTCGTCTACTAGCACCCATCAGGTTTCCATTGAAGCCAATAAAAATTATAATCAAAGTGTTTTAGGACTGACAGTAGTAAAAAAAAAAAAAAAAAGGCTTTTTCATGGCTCATATCTTTTCAACAATGAATATTTTTAAGTCATTGTGAAATAAACCTCCTAAAGTAAGACATTTTTTTGAAAATGAAGAGCCTGAAAACTGAATGTTTGTCCCTCAACAATTTATTGTTTACTTAATTTGCCACTTTAGGAAATCGTTGATAAAGCTTTGCTCCTTTGACGTGTAGTGCTCTTGCTAACAAAAATCTAGATTGGTTGGTTTGGGGTTTTTTTTAAATATTTTTAATAAGATATGGTCACACACCTTAAAATCCATAATTTTATATTATACAATTCAGTGTGTAAGTACATTCTTAAGAGTTGTGCAGTCATCTAACTGTATAACGTTTTCTTCACTTTAGAAAGAAACTCTCTAACCTTTGGCACCTCCTCACCCCTGGTTCTTCCCTCCCTGGTGACCCTAACCCCGGCAATCGTTAATTTCTTTTCTGTCTCTGGATTTACCTGTTCTGGACATTTTTGTATGAATAATATTACATAGTTTGTTTCCTTTTGTGCCCAACTTCTTTCCCTTAGCATATTTTCAAGGTTCATCCATGCTTTAGCATGACTTTTCCTAAACGATATTCCATTGTATAAATATACCATATTTTATCATTCTTCTCTGGCTATTTTGAAGAGTGCTCTTGAATGCCAGGGTTTTAAGAGAGGAAACATTGCAGGCTTTTGCTTCAGGCAGTCTTAGATTGGGAGAATACAGAGCACAGGGAGATTCTTTTTGAGAGTCTCACATAGGCTTGCCTTCTGTCCTGTCTCCTTGTGCTCTGTTTTGGTAAATCTTTGTTTACTTCTGAACTAGTTGTCTGTGTTAATTTACTTTTAAGAGCATAGTAGGTAAAGCTCATTGGGAATCTTGTGATGTTCATCACAACAAATTATATTTGGTCACTAGTGACTCATAATGATCAAACAAATAGGCGCTCCCTAATTTCACTTCTAATTCAGGCTAAATGAAGAATAAACTATTTAATATTTGAATTGTAATTATCAGAGATACTCTTTGGGATCTCCACGGGAATGTTCATTAAGTAGATGCTGTTATGAGCAAACTTAGTTACACTGAATTTTTATAATGCAACTCATGTTGCAAACACTACAAAGAGAACCACATCTAAAAAATAGAAAGCCGACCTGCAGCTTTCCAGTGTGATTTATATGGAGCTATTTTCTCAGCACAATTTTTCCAGAAGGTATTTTAATTACAGCTTCTCATTCCATCCCAGTCATGAGCAGTTTCATCCAGGATGTAGACATCTAAGAACCAATAAGTCTGCACATTGGTTTTAACTACGACTTTTGTGGTACACGTGCCCCTAAGATATTCTGCAGACTAACATATTTTAAACTAAGAATGTGACCATGTAGAATTTGGATTTCAAACCAAATACTTTTCATGAGGACTAGAATCTTTTGTGAGCCTCGAATACTATACAACAAAATATTTTAATCATAGTGTACAGATAATCCAAAATGAATTATCTAAATTTTAGAGTGGATGGTTAGATTGGGAGGAACTACAAAAATGGGTCAAGTTTATAGTTAACGTCAGTTCCAGGTTATTGTAAACCCATTCTAGTAAATTTGGTTAAATGTAAAGGCAACCTGGCTGTATTAACTTTTCTGATTAATAAAGAGAAAAATACTTTTCCACATTTGCAGATTTATGTGTCTAAAATATATATACCATGCCATTACTTAATTGTCTTTTAAAGAGCCATTTTAATATGAATAACATTTTATTTTCTGTAATTTGTCATAGTTCATATTCTAAAATTACTATTCTTAAATAATTCAAAGGTAGCGAATTATTGAATCAAAATAAGTCATTATTATCTTCTCTTAATCATTAGAGTTTTTTTTTAAACCATGTCTATATAACGTTAAAGTACATTAAATGCTAAAGTAGGATATGTAGAATATTTCAGGATACTTTTTTGGAAAAACTTCCCTTTACTGTTTTATAGAAAGTACTAATTACTTTTACCATATCAAGATAGCAATAAGGCTCTTGAATTCTTTTTTCTTATAACTACTATTTGTGGATTGTCTATACTTACTAGTCTTTCTTAAGAAAATCTAAGTGATGTAACAAAAAGTCAAGTATTCACATCCCAGAATTGAAAATTATTAAGAACTACCATATTATCTTTTTGTAAAAGAAATAAGTATTAATGTAAAATTCATTGTCCAGACATCAGTGTTTAGTCTTCCAACTTACTTTGTGTATATTTGTGTTAAATACATATTCTTCTATAACTAATATTTGTTGTTTTTTAAACATACATAGGATATACTCTGAGCACCAATGTGTTTCTTAAAGAACCAGCCACACTGACAAAGATCTATTTTAAACTCCTGTAGTATCTATTTTACGTAGTTTTAAACTTCTCTCATTCCCACTTGAAGCTTTACAGTATTATTAGCACAGCAATGAACATTCCTTTTTAAATAATTTAGTTTTCTTTTGATACATAGTGATTATACATATTCATGAATTATAGTGTGACATTTCAATAGATGTATATTAGTTGTAATACTCAGATCAGAATAATTACTCTGTCACCTCAGACATTTGTCATTTATTGATGTTAGAAATATTCAAAATCATGTAGCCACTTTGAGATTGGCAATTTTCTAAATCAACCATAGTTACCTCTTGGTGCCATAAGATACTAAGTTATTCCTCCTACCCCTGCACCTGTTACCCATTCTCTTGCTATCCCCCTAACATCCTTCTCAGGCTGTGTTAACTACTTTTGACTTCTTTGATGTAAACTTTTTAGTTTCCCCACATAAGAGAGAATGCATATTTGTCATAGTTTGCCTGACTGACTTAACACAGTGTCTTCCATTTCCATCCATGTTAACAGTGGACATCCTTGACTGTATCTCCTGGTTCACATGTATAAGATTCTGGAATTATGGTGTTAGGAGGAGAATATTTGTGTCAAAAGGAATATACATTTTTAATTTTTCAGGACTTGCTGACTTGTGAAGTGGCTTGACGGTCTTCACCTCCAGTATATTAGAACATTTAAGATTCCCCTCTTCCCTCCCGGTGTACATATTGTTTCTTCCTCCCCCTCTTACGTTGTCTTCCTTCATCCTTTCCTCTTCCCTAAAACAATACCAAGCAGACTCTGATTTTTGCCCTCTCATCTCATTTTACTTGGCATTTTTTAAAAATTATTTTTAGAGATTTAAGTATCTTTTTTATGCACAATGTTCCTTTTGAGTTTCTTCTGTTTATATTGTTTGCTCATTTTTCTAATGAGTAATTTAGGCTATTCTCTTTGATTTTATCATTAATTCTTTTTTAACTAAAGTAACTTTAGAATATATTAAGATAACATAAATCATAGTACATCTAAGAATACCGTTTAATCTATTTTTAGAATATGAATATCGTAAGTATTATGACAGGTATGTGGAACTTTCTGTGTAGTATCATGGATCATGAGTTGTCCAAACCCGTAATTTAATAACAGTTACACTGCTTTTTCTATTGTATTTCCTTTAATGATTCTGCATTTATTCTTTTCTGTAAATATGTGTGATGTTTCCTAAATTTATTGAGTATTACTGCTTTTGGATTTTTTCTAGAGATACTAAATATAAATCCTTAGAAATTTCCAGTGACCCAGAAAAATGGTAACCAAGTGGCATCGTGCCTTCATAGCAGCATGTTACATGTGCCTGTTTTGTGAAGAATTCTGTTGATAATCTGTCCTGCTGTTTCCCAGAAAGCCTTTCTTGATATCGTTTATTATCATACCCATAAGTAAAAATTCTTCATAGTTATATAGCAGTGAAGATAAAGTAGCCACTATTACAGCGTTGACACTGATGTTAGTCTGTGTTTAACTCCTCCCCTTTTACTTTCCAGTCAAGTTTCATGTTTGGTCTTGCTGCTATGTTTTGATTTTAATTACTCTTGTTCAACTAACTCTAAAGATACTATTCACCCCACATAAAAGTTTTCTGTCAATATTTCCTTGAGTATCAAGCACAGGGACCTCTTTCTTGCCACTCCGACATTCTAAGTACACACAGCCTAAATGGAACCCATGTTTGCCTTAAAACCTCTGAACTCCAGCCTCGCTGCCGTCACCATCAGTTCGTCTGTTCTGGAAACAATGCAGCAGCTACTATTTTTATCTCTGGTAATCACAAACACGGTATAAGAAGTCATGTAAATAAATATTAATTGAAAACTAAAAAACATTGTCACCAGTGTACTTTCTGCAGTGAATTATCCCTTCATTTAATCACTTTTATCTTCATGAAAAAAAGAAGTTTATGCAAACTCACCTTATCTTTATCATCATTTGGCAGGTTAAAAGTGAGGACTAGTGTGTGTGAGATGAGATGTTTTCTTAACCCTTCACGGAACTATAGAGTTCAGCTTTAATCCAGTGACATATGGAAAAGAAAATTGAAAATGTGATTATCTGCCTAGAAATGAGGGCTGTCCATTAGTGCATTTTCAGCAGTTAATCAACTTGCCATAAAAATGAACAAGGGATGTCTGCCTAGCGAGGAAAAAAAAAGCTTGCCAGACTTTGTAGCATCCTGATTGTTACTATAGCTGTCCTCCCTGAGGCTTCGCAATCTATTTAATAACAAATCAATCTAATCTGCTTGTGCATAGATTTATCTACTCTGCCATTGTGTTACTCCACAATTAAATAGGGAGACAAACACTCTAAAATTGAAGACGCCTCTAGGCTACAAATTTTCACAGCCAAAAAGCAAAGTAAAACCACAAAACCCCAAAATCGTTAAAAAAAATTGTACATTTTAATCAGTGTCAAATAGTTTTAATATAACATTTGGTTTGCATTATTGGGTTGCTTATAATCCACAGAAGAATATTCTTAGAGTGGATGTTTATGTATTTATTTTTTCTGACTTTTATTATTGGAGGACAAATAATAGCCATTTATTTTAGAGTCCTATCAAGTGTAATCCTTCGTCCAGTCCAAGTCAGGTACAGCTGATCTGCTGCCCCAGCTTTAGTTATACTATTAATAATGGCACTGAGCCATAGAAAATTTGAGTAAAATTGCCAGCCATAATACAAGAACTGTGCTTAAGATATATAGAATATAGATGTGTATCTATTTTCAGAGCAGCATTAACAAAATACTTTTCATTAAAAACTCATTTTTAAATAATAAGCAAAACAGTGACTAATCATTTTAAGAACATAAATACACAAGCAGAAATTATATTTTTGACTAGACTAGTACATTAATGAGTCTCGAAGTCAAAATCTCATGTGAATTTTGCAACCACAAATTAAATAATGAATATAAATCAGTAATCTTTAGTGACTGCTAAAATAATCACCTGAAAACATGGTGGAAAGTTTTACAATGGATGTATTAGGCTGAGAGCACCAGAGTCCACTAACACTACCAAAAAACATTCCGGGGAAAGCTAAAAATTAATAGTCTCCTAATATATGACACCATTGGAAGTATGGAACACCACCTATGATGTGTTCTTGCCCAAAGCTGCCTCAAGCATCTTAGATAAAAATTACAGTTCCTGAGACATACAACAGAGAGAGAAGCAGACAACACTGAGCTGATGACATAGATAGAAGTTGTCAGGAAATCTGTAGGCCACAGGATAAGAAAGAAGCAGCAGCCAAGGACACATTAAAAGAGATGTTGAGAGGCAGACCAGTTAAACAGCTGGGCCTTGTTGTCCTGTTTTAAATCATTTTTTAAAATTGAAACAGAATTTCAATACTAGTATTTTTTAATACTAAGAATTTTGTTCAGTTTTAGGTACAGGGTTATTGTAGTTATGTTAAACAGATATTGAGATGCATCTCAAATGTCACTGAAGTGATGTCAGAATTTACTTGAAAATAATTAGTAATGCCAAAGAAGATTTGTGACCACAGATATAGGTGAAATAATTTTCATCACATGTTCACTTTTTGTTAAAACTGGATAGTAAATACATAGGCGATTCATTATACTATTTTTATTATGTGTGTTTCACAGCAAAAAGTTTTCAAAATGTGAGGTGATTCACCTGTTAATTTTCTGACTGAAATTGTTTTACGAATTAACCACCATTTATTTCATTATCATAAATTAATGTGGTTGTATTTCTTAAAGTCTGATTTGATGTTCTGCTTACAAGTTAAAGAACTCTGATTAGCCCTAGTGTAAAAGTGTGGTTATGAAATTACACAGTCTGCTCCGTATCCTCTGTAATGCCTTTCCTACCATTAGTGTTGCCTCATTATGGCAGTGGATGGGAAAGGGAGGAAAAAGAAGAAAGAAAGAGTAAGCTGGTCAGCCTTCTCCTCGGGCTCTTACTTCTCTTCAGATTCATATTTCCTAAAAGAATGCTGGACCTCAAAGCCAGGAAGTGGAGGCGGTCCTGACCACCCATTCGCCTCGCCTGTTTGCCACGGAAGGTGCTGCTTCATCCAGCACGTGGTTTCCGTGTCCCACTGCATATCCACACTGCCGCTTTGAGAGATGTTGTATGAGGCCTGCTTTTGATTTGTCATTGTCATTGTCATCATTCTTTTTCACAGGCTTTTTTCTGTCTTATTACCTGTCTGACAGTTTGAAAATCCTGCACATTTATATGGGGGTAGGAGGATACATAAAAGGAAACAAGGATGGGTAAAAGAATACAAACAATTAGGTCTATAAGATTTTTCAGAAGAGACTTACAATATTCTAAAGCCAGATTCCTGTCTTCCAGATTTCTCATTACACAGAAACTCTGTGTATGCTTTTTCAAATATTGACTATTTCCTGTGGGTCTGTTCTTTTTCCTGGACAGTAATTGATGATCCTGACTATCCTGGGTTGTACTCTGTCCCACATATGAATTCATTCCTCCTTCAGCACTAAAACAGCTATTCATGGTGCCTGTCTATAAATCAAGAGCTGCAAGTGCTGGTACAGTGAGAAATAGTTGGGAGTGTTTAGTTTTGTTCTGTATTGTTGAGAAGCAAAGCAAAGCAAAATGGATTTTAAAAATATTTCCTGTTTACTTTTATAATTGGAATAAGAATTTTAGAAATCAAAAAATTGATTCTTCATTAAAATTAAATCTTTATTCTGCGTACTCAGTGGGCAGAAAATTATCATTCTTCAGATACACGCTAAATTTGATAGTATTTTGACATGAATAGTAAAGAATTATTTGTGAATAAATAACTTGCTTTTGGTACTGAAAATCAAACTTAAGACCTTGCTCTTGCTAGGCAAGCGCTGTGCTACTGAGCTATATCCCCAGCCCAATCATTTGATTTAGAATATCCAACCTGAGTACTGTAAATGATCAGGGGAATAAATATAAATGTCAGTTAAATCTAGGCTTACGGTTGTTTTAAAATAAATTTTTCTACAGATATTTGAAAGTACTTTAAATCTTAGTGTATAAAGTGAAATTATACATGTCATAAAGAAAACTATTTATACTTAAAAACCTAAAGGGTTGCCGAGAGTGGTGGTATAGTCCTGTAAAGGATTTTTCAATGTCTGTGTATGTCTGATTACAGATCTGCATAGCTTAGTCTCACACAGGGCGGGTAGAAAAAGGAGAACCATTGCCTATTCTTTACTAGTGCCAACTTTGTTTAAAATCACTTCTAAAATTTATGTATGTGAGTTCTACTTAAATTTTAAAAACTTTTATTCACTGTCTATTTCTTTATCTTCGGATGGATTTGGAAGGACAGAAATGTGGGAGACACTAGTTATTACCTGGACACAAGTCATCTAGCTGTACCCAAGCTGACCTTTTGCCTGCGTGGAATCCTAGATTGTGGCAGAATATTTAGGAAGAGAGTTGGGTATTATGTTAGCCACCTTTTTGCTTTTTGTGTTCATTGCTTCTACTCTTTCAAATGTCAGCTGAGATGTTAAACAATACTTCTATTCTGATTTCCACGTTGACTAGTCAAGACACCCGTTGTGGGGTGAGTCTCAACAGAAGCTGTGCTTCCTGTGTAATTTATGGGATGCCGAGGGAACTGTTTGTCTCATTTTTCTCTAGTACTCCATCCTCTTTGATCTTCCCCTTCCCGTATGGTCTTCTGTATCTTTTATTCATAGATTCAAAGCACTAACACAAAATGCTTTGTCAAAGAATATTTAACATCCTCTGAAATGTGTTCACCTCTAGTCCCTGTGAAAGTTACTCAAAATGTATTTCCTGTTCTGTAAACGTTCTCACTATGCATCAATTTAGTAATTTTCCCTTTAGCAGAAAATCGTAATTTTTTTAATTATATCTTATCCTTTCCTCGAATGCATTTTGGACAGCTATTGTAGAGGTCTAAAAATAGGGTAGAGTGGCATGAAGGGAGGTGAAATAAAAAAGAAAACAAGGTGACAACAAATAAAGCTAGAAATGAGACCAAAAACATTTACTGCACTTATGGTCACACAGTTTATTCAAACTAGCTAGTAAAACCAAGTGAAAACCAAGTAGACACTTTTGTCCCTGTTGATCCTGATTTTCTAAAGACTACAGTTGTAAAAGCACATGTGAGAGTGTGGCCAATCTTTTCAGGGAAAGGAAATAATATATGAATCAAACCCTAGGTCTTTGACATTTCCTGTAATCCAAACGTATTCAGATGCTCTCTGTTTGCTTACTCTGTTGACATATGATTGGGTTTAGAATGGAGATGGAGTGAAGGAAACCTTCGCTTGTTCATGAGAGGCCTCAAGGCTCATGTCCTGTTGCTGATGAGTCAGGAGCTGCTGTTTCCATATAAAGGACATCATATTTTTTAATTTCATTGCTATTTCTTTTCTATACCCTCAATATCACACTCTCAGGTCTTATAAAAAATTATGAAAAGCGGCTCTTTGCCTGGTCTCATTTGCTTACTTAATTCACATTATAGGCATGTACATTTTCAGGAGCAAAGTCATAACACAAAAATAACTACAGTTATGAGCATGTTAATCATCTTTTCCTGGCTGATGAGATGGTGAGTGTAACCTTTAGATGAGAGGATGACTAGATGAGAAACCATGATGAATAAGTGGTCCTTTTTTTCAGAAAAATACCCACCTCTATTCAACAGAGAATTGCATAGAATCTGACAGCATGGTAAAGCAAGCCCTAGTCAGTGAAAACTCTTGAATTTGGAGCAAGAATTTTGGTTGAAAAGGCCACTAAATAAATTTGAATAATCTTTCCAAGGAATAAACACCAAGAAAGGTCACTTTCAAAGTACTATTGTTAAGAAACCCTTACCTACTACATGTAATGTAATGGATTAATAAATGCCACTTAGAAATGCTATCTAAAATAAAGGGTCAGATAAAGTTTTATCCTAAAAAAGAAAGTGAAATCTTTGCACAGGCTAGTGCTTTTGTTCTTTTACAACTAGGGTTCTGGGAACCTGTTAAGGGATGTTGTTATTGTGATAGGTAGAGATAATCTGTTTACCTTTTAACTCTCTTCTTCCTCTAGCAGGGGAAGTAGTTTGCCTTCATTTTCTGTTTAATATTGGCCTTTATACTTCTGACCTATTCAGACCACCTGGTGGAAGGATAAAGACTTATCCACACCTGCCTTGCAAATTATAATATTGTTTAATTTTGTCTTACTATTCTCATTGTTTTGGTACTAAAGTGGGAATAAGATTATCATAAAGAATTTATTTCTTGATCAGTATTTAACTAAAAACAGCAGGTAGGTGTCTCTATCCTAAATATACAAAAAGCAAAGCTAGTTGGGATTAACAGTAACCTATTGGTAGGTAGTGTGAGTTCTTGAAATATCAAAAGGAGGTTTGTAGGATTGAGGAGCCCTATTCCATCTCAATCTCAGTATGTCACTTTTTAATCTAAAATGAGCCCATGACATTCTTTTTGAAGGTTAGGGTAAGGAGAAATTTGATAGATCAACACAATGAATGCTTTTAAGAGCTACCATAGTAGGGGCTGGGGGTTTAGCTCAGCGGCATAAGCGCCTGCCTTGCAGGCAGGCAGTCATGAGTTCGATCCCTGGTACCGATAAAAACGAAAAAGACCAAAAAATAAAAATAAAAAAAATAAAAAAGAGCTACCATAGAACTTTAACAGACTTTGGGGAGGGGGCGGTTATCAGGAATTAAACTCACAACCTTGCACTTGCCAGATCTTATATTTGAAAAGTGACATTCTCAGTATTAATTTAAGAACATACACGAAAGCAAAATAAAGGGAAGTATTCCTTTGAAGAATGATTTAAAATTACTTAAAATCATTTAAAACAAAACAGCCTACAGAATTAAGGTCAGCAACATTTTCCCCATACTCATTGCCTGTTCCTGGTTAGAGACAGTAGAATTAAGACACAGTCCTTCCCATTTCAAAACCACAGCCTGGTAATAGGAACAGATAACAAATACTACATTTATAGTCATATGAAAAATACATACTATTGGACACATTCAGTACGAAGAAGGAAGTAATCATCTCTCATCAAGATAATTCTTGAAGGATGTTGATGGTCATCAGGAGAGGGGTATCAATGGTATGCAGTGTGTGGGACATGCCCAACTTCTATTCATTAATTATACAAATTCCAGAATAATTCATCTGAGTGATTCTTCCCAATTAATGCTGAGTGAACTTTTTAATTTGTTTTTGGCTGTGGTTTTCTAAAAGGTTAATGATGGCTCCATATACATATGTGTATGTATACATGTAAAATTTCTTAACACAATATTGTTGTTTTTTAATATCAGTAAACTTTATAGATTATATTCTAAAGTCAGGCCTAAACTTGATTTTTTTTGGTGCGCATACTATTAACTCTTGGATCCTGGCCCAATTCACTGTATCTTGTAAGCTTAGTAACAGTAGAGTGGATATATTAGTGACAGAGTTAGCTTCAACCAAACCTGAGAATGCAAAGAAAATGTCATGGTAAGGTTTCCGTGTGGTTACCTCCTGTTTTCACTGTCCCTTTCCATAACGTTTACCCAGTAGGGTCCAAGAAGACTAGTCCACATCAATGAAAGATCAGGAGAAATTTGAGTAATGATTTAAACAAATAGAATATCTTCTGAGAATATTCCTTTTTTTAATAAGTGACAAAGTAAACGTAAATTTTTTTAGAGTGATATATGAGACTGATATACATATTATTAGAGTGATATATATATATATTCCTCTCTCCCCCCCTCCCCCGTACCCACATAAACCATTCTGGAATCTGAGCAATTTTGAAACAATTTCCAGAGTATGTTCTGCATGTTCTATCCCCAAAATAGAATTGAATGTGTGAAGCAGCTTGCTGTGTGATCTTAGAAGTGCCTGCAATGTAAGTTTATGTGGGAAAGGGCAAACTACGAGATGGGTGGCTGAAGGCCTTCTGTGCCATCCTATAATGTTTGAATCTTTGCCACACTAAGATGTTTTCTTTTTATCTTCTGTGGACCTGTTGTGCATTAGCGGCAGGCAAATGACATCAAATTTGAGTCTTTATAAAATCATTGTAGTAGCAGCAGGGAAGAGAGTCTGAAAAGGATGAGAAATCAAAGCCTAGAAGACCAGTTAGGAGAAAGACTGAAAGAATGATCCAGCCAAAACTACAGGATGAGAAGATGAAGGCCAAACTGTCCCAGTTTGAGTGCTAAACCTTTGCTAGCCAGATACTGCCTTAGCTTCTGGCTACACATTTGGGAGCAAGCCAGTTTCACTGGAATGCAGAGACAAATAGTAAAATGATGCCTGCTCTTCATTTTAAATATCTGGATGGTCATAACTAAAGAGGGGTTGCTTTGGGGAAAAGAATTTTAATGTATTGAATATGAAATATGTTAACTCTCCAGTATGTTGTTGGAATTATTATCATCTGCAATTCAGGAGTAAGTCTGGGGCTTGTTCAGAGAACCTATTCATGTTTGTTTTATGAGAACTCCCACCAGTTAGAATTTTTAGTTGCAAACCATAGAATCCTCTCTGTTTTGTGTAAGTGGAAAAGGAGCGTATTAAAAGGAATTGGGTGTCAAGTTATAGCCTCTCTAGAAAGACTGCAAGATCCAAATTCTGAATCTTGTTCTTCACAAGTCATCCCCACTACCAACTCCATGTCCATTGCAAAAGCTTAGCATGCCACTGCTTTCTCATTTGGCTACTTGTGGGCCCTTTCCTGGCCGCCTCTGCTGTAGGGCAAGTTATGAGCAGGCAAGTTTCCAGGTTTATACAAGGGCAGAATCTCAAAAGGTGTTTCAAACACATTTCACAGTGGTAAGTATTGTATCTGTGAGTGAAAAAGATTTTTTAAAAGATGTAGAACTTTACAAAGATCTACATATTTTTATGTAATATTTTAATAAAAGCATAACACATAACTAGTATTTTTAGATTAAAATAAATTGCTTCAATAATTTGCTAATGAGCTTGCTTTTGTTTTTCATTGTCTGACCAGAGAATCCTAAACGTGTGAACAGGCTTCCTTCTAAAAGGTTGTAGATAATTTATTTACTAGAAATTATGAGTACATCTTCCCATAGGTACAAAATTACTGTGGATGCTTCAGTTCTTATATTTCTAAGTGTATTTCACATTCCTGTGGAAGCTCCTGGAACACAAGGTGCTTGGCATCGTCAGGAGAGCAGTGAGGGAAAGCAGACCCAGAAGGCACAGTGCCTGCAGGCACGTTGTTGGTACCCGTGTAAAGTGGGAAAGTGTTGCTAGGAATAGGTGGTTAGTGAGAAAGAAAAAGATGGAGGAAATAAGCCTGAGTTTCTAACACAGAGGCTTCCTTTAATTGTCCTTAAAAAAAAGAAAAAGTAGGTTGCCCTCAGAAACTTAAAACAGCATTTCAAAATTCCATGTATTCATTCTATAATCCCTGAATCTCAGCATCGTGAACAATTTGAGAGTCATTTAAGTGAGCAGTTCAAAAGGAAAATAGACCCTTCTGAATAACACATAATGAGCAGTTATTAAGCACCATTATAGAATTTAGTGTGAAGGCAATTGGCCAGCATATGTGGTATTCAAAATATCCCATAGAAGTTTTTGCTTATTTTTAAACTTCACTATTAGCTTATTTTCCTGATGATTTATGTCTTTTGACTGAACAGGACAGGGAAAATTATTTTGAACCGAAGCCTTTACCTAAGACTGCCTTACTACAGTTTGGTGCCCAAAGGCCTTTTCAATTTATGTAGTAATAACAGTATACATTAAGAGCCTTCTGTGTGCCAAGCAACGTGCTGGACACCTGACATATGAAAATGAGCAAAACAGCCACACGCCCTGCCCAATGTGACAGTCATATTACATTATCATTAGCTAGACTTCTATGATTTATAAGTTGTGTAAAGTTATTTCACCAAAGTTAAATAAATTTTAAGCTCAGTAGATAATAAACCTCTACAGTATTCTCAAGAAACTTGAAGTACATTAATAACATTTCTGGGTAGGAGTTTGATTTGCCATATATTTTGACATTTACATAAAGTGTGACAATTTTGATAGGAACACAGTTGAGTAATATCAAAGTAACATAGAGAATAGAATTAATAGTGAAAGCAAATCCAAGAGAAATTGAAATTCAGTGTAAGGAAGTGCATATATAGCAAGGCAGATATACTCTTTGACCAAGTTCTTGGTTTGTTTTGTTTTGTTTTGCTTTTTGGTAATGGGGATCCAACTTACCATCTCCCACTTGCCAGGCTGGCACTTATGCAGCAGAGCTAAATCCCCAGCCCATCTTTGACCAAGTTCTCATGTTCCCCTCTTCAGCCCCTTCCCGAAAGCAGTTACAGAGTGCACTTGGTAAAGGAACACTACCAGTGCTCTGTACCGTGAACTGATTGACTCCATTCATCAGGCGCGTGTCCCACTGCGTGCAGGTACTTCAAGGGCCTGGAGTGTGAATCACTGTACCTGTGATGAAGAAAAGGCAAATCATTCACAAAAGGGAGGTTCAGGGAGGCCTTAGTGAATCTAGGGTTGTCAACCAGCAGGCGTCCCCCATTAACCCTTTAGTGACTTAAATAAATACCAAAGAGCTAACAAGAATTTAAAATTTTAAAACTGTGAGCACTAAAAGGATTATTGCATTTATCTGTTTTGAGACCTTTATTTTACAGTGTTTCTTTGAGCCCAGAGTTGGACATCTTTTGCTTAAATTGTATGAGTATTCCAAAAATACTAGAATATGTTTTATTTTCTAATACTATAAAAATGTGTTTTTAAAAAAATCATGTTCTTACCACACAGAAATAATTGATAACACTTTATTTCTTTTTAGGCTAATCTATGTGTGTGACAAAAATAAGATCATAGCTGTTCTGCCATGTTTAGTAGTATTTGGGAGCACTGACTTTGGTATCAAACCATACTAGGCTTGATCCCAGTTTTTCTAATTGTCAGCATATGTTTAATCTGTAATATTCTAGTGTACCTATTCATTTTTTGTAAAGTTTAAAGATACAGTTTAAATTTTATGACAACACTCTTCAGAAGTAACCTCATTAACTTTTGTGTTGATTGGAGTATCTAATGGCTTTTCTTAAAAATAAGGAAAAAAATAAGAAAAATCAATGAACTAGATAATACCTTATTAAAAAAGGTATGTTATAGATGTGACTTTCATATTACTACAAAATACAGTGTAGTACATTACATAAATACCATGAGTATCATACTTAGTTGTGCTATTCTGTCTTATTCAGGGAAATTTTTTTTACAGTATAATTTGTCTTAATTTCCAAGTATATGATTTTTTTACAAATTGATATGAGGAATTAGCTACTATTTAAAATTTTATTCTGAGAAGTTATGTTAAATTTTATTTAAGGTTTTAATATTCTATATATGAAAATTTAAATGATGTGCAAAACAAGTTAATTAAATTTTATTTAAAAAATAAATGTTTCAATTTCTTCTCTTCTCTAGCTCAACTGAGAAGTCATTTCCTTGGAGATCAACAGGTATGTTTTTCTATTATATAAAAACTATTTATGTATTACATCCACACAGAAAAACAATTACCTAGCCTACTCTTTACTATCTCTTAGTAAAGCCTTTTAGAGTGATAATATTGAGCTACTCTGAGATAGTAGTTATTAATATGCTTAATTTTTAACATTATTGAATACATTTGTATATGTCAACTATAAAGAAAGAGTATTGAACAGAATTTTTTGTTTTTGTTTTTTGAGACAGTCACACTATGTAGTTCAGGCTGTCCTTGAACTCACTGTGTAGCCCAGGCTGGCCTCAAGTTTGTGTCAGTCCTTCTGCCTCAACCACCCAAATGCTGGGATTGCAGACATGCCCCCCCACACCCAGCATAGGACAACAACATCTTAACACCAGCTCTGCATCTGAAAAAAATTTTCCCTTCATAAGGAAACAGTGAAGACCTTGCAACAGATTATTGCATAATCTAGGAATGCTAACTAATCTCTTTTACCTATAAGGTCTTTCTTTTCTCTGTGTCTCTTATTTTCAGAAGAGTAGTTTAAAGTATTCATTTTCTTTATTTTTCCCATGTAGAGTATCCGTAACTCCTAATATTGTAGTCTAATATGGCCTGGTAGTATTCATTGCAGTCTCTTTATCTCGTTTACTCTTAATTCATCATATACAAAGAATAATGGAGCATCGGGGAGCCCTTTTCACAAATATTGGAGTCTTCCTACTCAGTCTGCATTTAGTGAATGTTTATTGAGCACCCACATCATGTGCTGGGTACTGTGTACCCTTCTTGGCAGATTGTGATGGCACAGAATGCTTTTGTTCCTTTCCCAAGGCACCTATGGGACATACTACTTAAAGGGAAGTGCCAGCAATGTTATAATACTGGAGTCAGCTAGGCCTTGATGTTTGAATACCTTTGAACTTTCCAAACAAGGCTTGAATTGAGGGAAACTTAGGCCATCAAGTACCTATTCTCTGAAGTTCTGGTGCTTTATATAGTACATACAAGGTAATCTGCTGTTTTACAGAGAAAGTATTGCCAAGTGTTCAAACTGTTGATGTAGCTGAGACATGTGAAAGCTACCTAACCATAAGACTTAGAAACAAGAGTTTCATTCAAGGAAAGATACATCATGAAATAATATGTAGTTACTTGCCAAATAAATATTATGTAGGGAGCCTTGTTAGCTCACTTCTGAAATAGCTGTGCAGAGAAGATGGGCTTAGAGCCCACCTGGCCCACCAGAGTAGCCAGACTGTGGAGAAGGCCTTGTTATTGGGCTGTAGAAGAGACAATGGAAATGTCACATGAGAACGTATAAAACTGGTTTGCATGCATGAATGCAAAATACATGCTGCTTCATACAATTAGAGGAATGTCTGAGTGTGTGTACATCAGCCTTACAACTAAATTTCACACCTTTGCAAAGTCTTTTTCCCTCTGCATCATTGCCTAGAAAAGGCCCATATCCTTAGCAAGTATCTTTGCAAGCAGAAATGAATCAAATGAGTAAATAAGGTAATTATTTTAATTTAGAACTTGCTTGGTTACTTTTCTCTTGTTGCTGGGGCAAAACTACCCAGCACCCAAAATGAATGAAGGAAAGGTTTGTCTCACTTTTGTGAGGTTTCAGTCCATAATCAACTGGCTCCAAGACAGGGCGACATGGCACTAGAACAGCACTTAAAGACAGCAGCCAGAGCAAACATGGGAAACAGGCGTGTTCTCCTTTTTTAGAATGTGCCACCATCCCCCTTCCCCAGCAGGTGTAACACGCACAGTCTCTGTGCCCTTCTCTTGCACAGGATGAGGCTATTTAAACGGAAGCATCCTGGCTCCCTGCTGAGTCTCTTGGTTAAATTTCAAATTTCTCAAATTGACACAATGTATCAGTCATAACAGTAACTATACATAAAATGTACACAAAAATTAAAAGTTTTTTAAATCCCAAAGAAGCTTTTTTTTTTCTTGACTCAACAGCACACTTAATCCTATGTAACTTAACTATTGGGATATATACTACACTGTGTAGGTCTGTCTTTGTTACAGATTTAACGCACATGATATGAATTTAGCTTTACTGTTTTTTTCTTCTATCATTTTTTTGTAATTACATAACTTTAATGAGATATGATTCACATTGCATGCAGTTTACCCATTTAAATTGTACATGTCAGTTTTTTTAGTATGTTCACAGAGTTGTGCATCCATTGCCATAATTTTAAAACATTTTATTACTCTTTAAAGAAACCATACACCAATTAGCAATCAGCATCATGCTTTGCACAGACCTCCCCAAACCCCAATGTTTCTTTATAGACTTACATTAAATACTGTAGATAAGCGGAACCATGTAACACATGACCTTTTGTGACTGACTTCTTTCACTCAGCATGATACTTTCAAAGTTCACCCTGCTTGTAGTGTGTTTCAACACAGTGGTGCTTCAATACTGGTCATGAATTGGTGCCCAAGGGCACAAGCACCAAACAAATTGGTTTTGCTAGAGACCATAGTGAATCCTGAGACAACTGACACCAACACATTCTAGCTTCCTTGTCATGTACTAAAGAAATGATGAGTACTAGGTCAGATTTTTGTGTCAAAATGAATAAAGTACCAAACTCAGCAAGTTTCAAAGCAGTTGAGTACAAATGTATAACTATTCTTCATTCCTTTTTATTTATGGCAAATTTTCTCTTGAAAGAGCCTGACACATTTTCTTTGTCCATTCATCGATCGGTGGACATTGTTTCTCCTTTTAATTGTCACAAATAATGTTGTCATATAAATTCATGTACAAATTTTGTATGCATATTTTCATTTCTCTTAAGAATATACCTAATTTAATAGCTCATATTTTACCTCTGTTTAAGCTTTTAAGTAACTAGTTAGTCTTCAGAGTGGTTGCATGATTTTATATTAGTATCAATAAAGTATATAGGGTCTGATTTCTTTCCACATCTTGTCCAACACATATTATTATTTTTATCATAGCTATCTCAGTGAGTGTGAATTGTGTCTTGTTGTAGTTTTGATATATCTTTCCCTCATGGTTAATATGCCTTTTTTCTTTGCTTAATCTTTTAATTGTGTAAGCAGTGGAGAATATGTATTTCAAGCTTACCAGCTACCTTCATATCAAGTTTTTTAACTTTTAAAAAATAATTTCTTACCTAATTCTAATTGTTCTATAGATCCCCAACTGAAGATATCTGGACAATATAAAAAGAATACAAAGAATTTTTCATAATCAACCTCATCATTTGGTCTTGCTATGCATGTATCTTACACATAAGTTTATCATTTCCCTTTTAAAAATGAGCAAATGCTAAATATATAGTTTATTGCATTTTTCATGTAAGGATCTGCCGTTTAATACTAAATCATCCTATAAGTTTCTCTTTAATACTGAATCATTAATTTATTCCAGAAATACAGTCTGCAAAAAATAATGTATACATCACAAAAAGAAAACTGTGTACAAATAATTTAATACTAAATCTATTGAGATATCATGAGATTATTACAAATGACCTTCGGCCTCTAGATTACAAGAAATGCTCAAAGTGGTGGCAGACATTTATTAGTATGGTGAACTGCTATAGAATGTATATTTTTTTCTTTTTGATGGAATCTATATTTCTTGAGAGACTTAGAAAAAATAACAGTGTTCAAAGCAAACATATTTGCCCTCTTGAGAACTTCACATTTAATATAGTGAGCCATAATGGAGACATATAACAGCAAACATTTACAGCCAGCAGAAAAATAAAGTAAAAGGAAAATTATCCATATGTACTTTATTTATACATGTCTCTCTTATTGGACATTCACATTGTTTATGATTTTTCACTACTATAAATGTAATAAATATTCCTTTATATTAAATTGCATTTGCTCCATTGAATTGCCTCAGGCTGTGTATTATTTAGGAAGAAAATTGTTTAAGATAAATTTAAGGCTTTTGCTATATGTAACCATCTTGATTTTTCAGATGGTCTTATTGTATTAATTTTTCCACCTTCCAGGTATATGAGATTGATCTTCCCATAGTCCCTCATTAGTGTTATCATTTGTATTTTAATTACCTATAAATGATAAGCATACTCTGTACATTACCTTTTTCTTTGTTATTGGAGGGTGTTTGATGGGTAAGAGTTCAAGGCCAAGGATAATAGCTGTGTCTACCAGTCAGGATATGGTTGGAAAAACAGAACCCATGCTAGGTAGTGCAATACAGGGAATAAAATCTGGCTGAAAGATTTGAGAGACTTAACAGAATCCAAAGAATCCGTGATGCCCAGAAGCTGCTACCATCCCTAGATCTGCAGAGGCAAAGGGATAGGTGGTTTTGTGTAGGTCTTGGAGCTGAAATACAGACAGGTTTGGGGGTAGGAGTAGGGTGAGGGAAGAGTTATTCAGCGTTCCATGGAAACAGGAAAAAGACACAGCCCCTGCCATTAATGCCACCTAAAGTGATGTTGGATGATCTGGCTTCTCTGTCAGATACCAGAGCTGCTCATCACACACAGCAGTCTGCACTGGCTGGCCTGAGCTGGCAAGGGAAGTTGTGGATGTTTTAATCACCAACCTTGGAAGCCAAAGAGGCACTGCATGTAATTATTAATTTGCAGTGTAGAGAAAACAAGCCTTGATTATAAAGACATATGATAGAGATGAAATATCTACAACCTTGAGACCCTGTATACATTCTTCTGTGTACATTGACTAAACCATCTTCGGCATTGTTGTCATAGCCAAGCAGCACATACTACTATGTGCTCAGTATTTTTTATTAAGTTAATTTGTCAAGTCACTTTTACTTCTCATCGCTCTAATAGGCTATGTAATCAGCTTCCTGATGTGTTAAGTACAGAGAGATAAATAAAATATGTATTAGGCAAACATTAAAGTGTATTTTAAATTAAATAAACAACGATTAAATGTCCAAATAGCTCCCCAAATATATTAGTGGTAAGAGATACAATGTCATTGTTTACTTATCACCATAATTCATCCTAAAAACTGCCTGTTTTCTTGACTTTCTCCAAGCACAACTACCCAAAACTCATGTTCAAACTTAATAGTTATATTTACTTATCCTACTTTTGAGGAGAGAAGAGAGACCTTTAACTTCCAAATGCAGTAGCAAAAACTGCTTTAACTACACTTCTTAATATTTTAACTACTATATTGATACTTCTTCTTAAATTTGCCTGCTTTTCATCTATACTTGTGGTATATACCTGGCAACTGTGACTGTAAGATATAATTAGAGGGTAGAAAAATTGAAGACCAAATCAATAAATAGAATAAAATCTGATTTCTTTTGTGGTTCTTTTTATAGTAGACATAGATAGATACCCTTTACAAGTTGGAGTGTTACTAAGATGGTAGTTTTGGTGCTACTTGTTACTATATAAAGCTTATTGTTTTCCTTTATATCAGGTGTGTGTAGAGGTACAAAGTGTAACACAGAAATCAGCTGGATTTAAAATTAGACAGTCCTGCTCGGAATGAGCCACAGGTAGCTTAAATGTGAAAGAAAAAAAAGCAATGCTGTCTTGGGCTGGAACCTAACAAAAGGTGTGTCTTTATTCATCTTTTTGGTTTCCTATGCAAGAAAGAACCACACAAAAGGAATTAGGATTGAAGGTCTGTTATTGACCTCATTTTTCTTTACACTTTGAATATCCACTTGCTGACAACTTCTGCCCTTTTTCCCCCCTCTTTTTAAAAGTTTTACAAATTTCATTTGAAAAGCTTAGCCTTTCAGCAGTAAGAAAAATTGGTAGGGAGTTTGGTTTGATCACTGCCTGAGGAAGATCCCTGCCTACCCAGGTGTCTTCAGGATGTTACTTTTTGTGAAAATGCTATAAACTTAGATCAGATGCTGACTTTTGTTTGTAACTTACTGTGGCATCATTTTCTAAAGAAGAACTTTAAATGCTCTAAGTAGAGATTTCCATTTCTTTATAATTTGCTTCAGGAGATCTCAACTTGCTTGTTGCTTGTTTTTCATGGGTGGTTACTTGTTAGCTTGTACTCTGGATGGTGGGCTGTTTGAAAATAAAAAGCCAAACTCTTTAAGTGCGATACTTCCCAAAGAATGAAGAACTGCCAAGTCTACCAAAGACTTTTATTCTCTCTAGTATGTATTACTTGCAATTTCATTTTATCATTGCCTTCTTGCTTTTTGCCTCCTCATCAGTATTTTGCATTTTCTAGCTTCCAGATGTTATGTGTTTGATTTCTAAAATGTAAGTGCACAAATTTTTGTCTTTTATGAGGAGTAAAGTTTATTGTTTTATATCTGTTTCATATCTTCCTTATTTTCTTTTCTTTCTTTCTCTCTCTCTCTCTCTCTCTCTCTCTCTCTCTCTTTCTTTCTTTCTTTCTTTCTTTCTTTCATACTGGGAATTTAACTCAGAACATTGTACTTGCCAGACAGGTGCTGTGCCACTGAGATGTATCCCTGGCCCTCATGTTTCTAATAACCTTGTTTTTTTAGCTCAGAAATGAGTCCAGAGGCAAAGTCTTCTCATGCTCTCTATTTGTTTTATTTGTGTGACATTTTTCATTTTTCACATTTTTCAATGATGAAAATTTCTTACCTCTTGTAATGTTTCATTATGTGTATAATCTTATATTCCTTTTAAAGTTTAAGTTACCTATTCAGAAAATACAAATTGAATAGAAAATAAACATCAAAATTCTGCAAAACATACATTAGAATAATAGGTATGGGCCTGAGGGAAGTGAAAATGCAAATATAATCTTCATGATGAAACATACTATATGGAAAACCATTCACATAAAGAAGCCCATGGATTTACTAGGATCTTTGTTTTGGGTTAAGGTTTGGGTTTGTGGTCCCAGGGATTGAACCCAGGATCCACACATGCTACGTAATCACTCTGCCACTGAACTGCATCCCCAGCCCTTTAGTGTTCTTTTAAGGAAACGAATAGGAAAAAAAAACCAATTTAGTCATAAAAATTTCTATAACACTGTGTGCTACCCACCAAAAAGATGGTAAGTGTATATTAAAGCCAAAGATTGAATTTTTTTGTCAAAGTGATTGTTGGTTGATTCTTAAAACATCCAACCATATCCTGTGAATTGAAATTAGCTACAAGTCACAGTTTCACAGTTTTTCTATTCAGGGGAGGAGGGATTACTATCATCTAGGAAGTTGCCAAACTCTGAGTAATTTTGTGTGAAGTGCAGGGGAGGGAATTCTGCCTTCCCCTTCCTGAGGATCACACCAGCAGCATCCCACATGCTGAGATGGCTGGGCAGACAGTCCATCCTGTTGCTTTTAACCCTTGTACAATTTGGAGAAGAAAACAGTGTCCAAGAAATTGATGAGTGTTAACTAAATAATCATTGGTACTCATAGGTAAGAAATTCAGAAAGCTAAAAATCATGTGTCTGAAATAAAGCAATCAGTTAGCAAAAAACACAAGATAATAAAAGTGGAGAATATTTCTGGCTGTCTAAGAAGTCATTAGGTATTAATAGATTTGGATAAGTAGGAGAAAAAGCATTAGCAATTCCATGCAGTAAGGAGTTTTAAAGTTTGACAATAAATATGGAAAGGAAGGAAGATTGCATTAAAGTAGAAATTTTAAAACTATTTAACTTCATAGTATTACAATTGCTATGTAACATATTGAAATGTCATGATTTTAACATGTTCTCCAGGTTAAAATGGTTTGCATTGATATTAGTTATAGATACTGCTGAATTTAAGGTTATAGAGATAGGTTTTACATTTTAAATATTTAACTTTTGTGTCTAAATATATTGATAAAAATTTCTGCACTAAGAAGAGCTTACCACATAGAAGCAGGCAAACACTGAAGATAAAAGCAAATGAGAGACTAACTTTATTTATTTATTTATTTTTGTCTTTTTCCTTTTTATCAGTACCAGGGATCGAACTCACAACCCCCTGCTTGCAAGGCAGGTGCTTATGCCGCTGAGCTAAATCCCCAGCCCCGAGACTAATTTATCTTTTTTCCTCCATCTGGAGCAAGTAATTTGCAACACAAAAAAAGCATCAGCATATCATAAGATAAGACATGAACTTAAATGGAAACATTTTATGCTTCAGTAGAAATGTACCAAATTTATAAAGGAGGGAGTACGAAGTGATGTTATACTGAACATACTCATAAGTTGACTGTTAGATACCAATCATATATAAAGGAGTAGTCTTGTTGATGACTTTAAATGTTAGGATTTATTATGTCTAAAAACTACAAAGGACAAAATGCTGTTATATATTCTCACCTACTTCTCTTGTAAAAACTAGGAGGAATAAAAATTTCTCTGAAAGCCAAATTTGGAGTCCAAGTTTTATACATGTACCTTATTTCTTTTGCAGGCTGCCTGGTGACATAGTCATGTCAACCAGCCTTTCTGCCAGAAACACGGTACTGTAGATTCTAGATTGCCGCACTAAAGATGATAGTTGCCTTTTTAATGTTTTATTGCAAAAGGAGGACAAGTTTTTTTTTCAAGTTTTTTTAAAAATTAAAAATTGAGAAACATACAAAGTGAATAAGATAAAAGGTTGCTTCATTTCTATAATTTCCCTACTATGACCATTCCCTACTGTATATATAAAAACACACATATAAAAAAAACCTGAAATAAGATATACCAGCTAAACTCTGTGTAAATATTCATGCACAATTGAATTTGGCTTAATACAAATTAACATACACTATACATTATTCTGTGGTTTAGGGTTTTTTTTTTTTTCTTAACAACATTGTAAAACTTTAATGTCCTTAGAAAGACACACTTCCTTTAATGACTAAGTAGTATTCATTGTTTGAAAATTTTGTATATAACCAACCCATTCTGAGTGTATATTTTGGGTTTTTTTTTTTTTTCAGTTTTACACAATGGTAATATTTTCTCTTCTTATCTTAATGCCTCTATCAAATAGATTTCTGTGTCTGTGTCAAATAGCTAGCTACAAGTGGAACTACTTGAAAAAAAAATGCCTTCATTTTTATATTAATAAAGTGTCCCATTGCCTATTTAATAAAACTTAATAATTTGTACCTCTACCTGTTCTACCTGTTCTTATCTGTGCTTATTATAATTCCAGAATATAGAAATATAAACATTTAAAATTAATAGATTATTAAGCTTTTTTAAAATCATTTCAAATTTCCCTGTATTATTAGATTCATGGACAGAGTAAACAGAAATCATTTAATATCAAATAATCTTAACATTCCATAGAAATTTCAGCATACCCCTGACCATTGTATTATTTGATTAGTTCTTATAGAGTATGGAAGTCAACCTGCTGTTAGAATTTAATGAACTTTTGTAGTGTTTCCTTCCAATGCTGCTTTCTTCTGTCTTAATATGTGTCTCAAAAGAATAAGATACATTGTTTTGGTCAACAAAAATCCAGTGGTCATAGCAAAAACTCACCTGTTCATCACCATTGTAGATAATGAGGATGCCAGCATCTCACTCCAGAGGTTCCCCAACTTTTCTGCACATTACATTGTCCTGTGGAGTTTTAATTCTTAATGCCTAGGTTTTGCCCCACATAATTTGAAACTCGAGGTGGGAACCAGTAATGGGTAATTTTTAGTCACCAAGTGACTTAGTTTATGAATTTTGATAACCACTTCTTATTCTATAAAGTAGTCATTAAGGAATTAACATTTTAGGCTAGGTGTGGTGCAGCAGTTTATGCCTATAATCCAGCATTTAGGAGGCCTATTTAAAACAGCAATGAGTTCCAGGCCAGCCTGGGGCTACAACCTGAGTTCAAGGCCAGCTGAGCTGCACAGTGAAACCTGGTCTGGAAAAGGCCAAAAATAAATAAATACATAAATAAACATTTTATCCTGCCAGATCCAGATATACTAACTGTATTTTAGAGTAAACAAATAACCCTAGCTATTTACAATATTCCAAAGGAATTTTTGCCAAAAAGTATATAAAAAATAATTAGAAAAATCACCTGTTTTCAAGCTGCAGTAAAGTAACTAACTCAAGCAAAAATTGTCAGTGAATTCTAAAACCTATATGTTCTCAACTCCACCTACACATATATTAGAATCATCTCGAGTTTTTAAAAATACTCAAATATTCAGACTGCAACTTAAAATGACTCCATTGGAATCTTTGTATATGGGACTCAGGTAGCAATTATTTTAAAATTCTACCCATACTTCAAACCAAGTGATTACCATGGACAACCAGAGTTGAGAGCCATTAAGCAAAAAAGTTGATGAGCTGGACAGTAGAAAGATCAGGATACTACTGCCAGAATTGGCCAGTTGATCTTATTTCTGAAAGTCATAATGTGGTATGGTGAAAAGTACATAGCACAGTAATCTGCCCAGAAAGGTTTGACAGAGCTTTTAGATCTTCCTTTTCATAAGAAGTGTAGATGTCAGGAATATTGAAATCACACCACGAAAAACCATCAGACAAATTCAAAACATAGAGAAGCCTGCAAACTTATGCCTGTGCTTCCCTCAGTGAGTAAATGTGAAAATGAGGGAGTGACAGCTCTCATCTAGGTTAAGGGACATACACGACAATGTTACTTGAGCATAATTAGAGAACTTTAACCTGACAAGTAGAAACCAACTAAACAGGTATGTCTGAGGCATCACAAAAATTTTTTTAATATGATTTTATTAGTTGTGAAATAACTGTTTTTTGTAATGTCCAGATTTTATGGAGATACATAAGGAAATATTTAGAGCTGAAAGGAACTGGGGGATTCGTTTTAAAATTCTGTAACACAGATGAAAAAAGAAATAATCCATAAAATAAATGGCATAATGTTGATAATTGTGAAATCTGGGAAAATGTTTATTTTTTTAACTTCTATGTTTATTTAAAAACTGATTTTCAGCGGCTTACATACAAATTTTTTAAATCATCTGAAATATTGGAATTAAAATGATATATCAGACTTACATATGAAACCCAGTAAAATGTTGACCATAATCCGAGGGAATTATCTCTGACATAAGTAATAAAAATAAACCATGAAATGGGTGGTATGATTTTCCCAGACAGTAGATATTACTAAATTTGTTTTTCACATATTTGGAATTTTGTTAAATGAACTTTTATTAAGCACAGTTACTTGCAGAGTTAGCCCTTGCATTGCAGATTTAACCAATCGCAGATGGAATATAGTCTTAAAAGTACACTAAGAAATATTACTGCATCTTGACTGAACATACATACATAGATTTTTTTCTTGTCATTATAGCAATTACTTGTATAGCATTTCCATTATATTAGGTTCTACAAGGAAACCAAAGATGATTTAAACATATAGGTGCAAATGCTGCATTTTTTTTTTTATTAAGGAATTGAGCATCTGCTGACTTTCTATAATTTGGTATCTCTTGGAACAAATCCCCCATAATACTGTGGGTCAGCCTTTCTCAATGACAGCAATGAAGTATCACTATGTTTGCAAACAAGCTTCCACCAAAATATTTTGCTTTGGCAAACATATGTCTGATTATTCCTAAGACACTTACGTATAATATTTGAGCATATCTCGAAAGCATAAATATAATGAATTAATACTTCACGTGAAAATCAGATGTCTGGTTTTAGCCTTTAGCATTTTGTGTTTGATTTTTACAAGTGAAATATTTACATTTTCCTATGCTTTTAGTGATATATGAAGAAATATTCTATTAATATCCAAAATACAATAGAAATTCTTTCCCAAAAACTCTCCTTTTTCCTTTATCACTGCCTCAATACACAAAGCCCTAGTTCCTGTTTTACACTTGATGCTTTGAATAACATGAGAAAGGCTACCACCTATAATTCCACAATTCATTCTTATTCGACAGTCCACATTTAGTTTTATCTTGATAAAGTTTACCCAGAAAGAAAAGGAGAAAAATTTTGAAAAGCTTTATTTCCAAAGAACCATTTATTTCTTTTGATAGTGTATATCATCTTTTATAGTTATTATTGAGTGTTTTAAAGACGGTTGTTTCTGTTTAATAACAAAATCCATGTTATCTGTTATTTCCCACTGTCAAGTATTCCCATTACTGTTTGGTAGTTTTTATTCCTTTTTAAAAGGAATAAAGCATGTCTTTGAAAATATTCCTTGTGATGTCTGAGCATTTAATTACATTTCCCTTAGTTTAATGACTTCTTCCGAAACAATGAGTCCTTTACTTCTTATTTTCTTTATAGTAAACAAGAGCCTTGTGGCCATTTAGAAGAGCTATCTGTTGAACTTGATGTTGGAAAATTTATGTCTAACCTATTTCTTTTCGTTGTTCTGCTTTCTTAGTGTCATGAATTTTTAGCTTTATATAGGTATAATGTATAAAATTTTATGATATATATGATACCTGTATTTTAATCAGAACTCAAACTAAAAATATTTTAACACTTAGTTTGATATAACCATAGAAATTTATAGTCAATTTTTTCCTGAAAATTATTTTAGTGGCTTTATATTTTTAATAGAATTAAGAAATTTTGAAATATTTGTAAAACAGGCATCTCCCTAGTGGTGTACAAAACTAAAACTTTTCAGATTTGTCATTGTAGAAATAAAAGCACTATGATACCAATGTATGCAGCTACCACTGTCTTTGAACCACAAAATTGGACCCTGGTACATAAACTTTTACAGTGAATTTCAAGAATAGTTGTTGATTCGCAGAGCAGAATTTAAAGTCAACTAACAGATACTTCATTAGTGATTTTTGTTTTTCAAGGCTTTTCATATAATATTTTCTAGATGAGTAAAATTTTAGAGATGTTATTAACATTTAAAAGATAATAGAAATAACTTCAAAAAATGCCTTCTGCCTTTGCTTAAGTCTTTCTTCTATTTAAATCTATCTTTTCAAAGAGATATTTTATGAAACAAAAATTTTTCAAAAGGTATTACATATATATAGTTTATGTCTGAGCCAACAAATTCCGTGTATCTATTATTAAGTCAATATCCATTTTCTCCTATGTAACCAAAAAAGGTTTTATGCTTCATGTTTTTTTGGGTGGGGGTTGTTTGTTTATTTGTTTGCTTTTTTGTACAGGGGATCGAACTCACAACTCCAAGCATGCAAGGCAAGTTCTTAGGTCCTTGAGCTAAATTCCTGGCCCTTATCCTTTATGTTTTTATCTCATTTCCATTTTGACTGTGATATAGTATTTCTCAGTGAGCTTATTCTCTCTCATAATTAGATCACCTGCTATAGAAATACATTTTGTGCATTACAGATGGGCCCACAGAGAAACAATGTTTTTGCAGTCATATATCTCCCAGGTCCTATTGCAGAATTTGGCCAAGTGCTTTACCTCTCAGCTATAGAAAGTACTGGTGTATTATGCACCTTGTGGGAAACAGGCCCCCTTTTAAGTCTGTACTCCTGGAGAATGAGAGAGTCCTGTAATCAACAGGAAATTTTCAGAAAATAATGCCCTTTTCAGTTTCATTGCATAACCTGAACTCACAGGCCAGGATTAAGAGAAACTGTCAAAGAGAGTTTCATCTGCAGATTTTTATGTGCTATTAGCATCCCAAGAGTCCTACTAAAACCCTTACTGTGCAATCTTTACATTAGTGCAAATCCCTAAACACCATAGCAACTCACGCAGACTAGGAGAACTCACCATGAGCCTGCAACATTCAGGAATGTGAAAGTCTAGTTGCAGGGTTGAAGCTAGTACTAAAAATCTCTTTACTGATCTCCAAGGTCCCTGTTTCCATGGTGATTTTACACAGTACAGAACTTTCTTCTTTCATACAATATAAACAGCAAGACAATATCTAACCAGAGCCATTTTAATAATTTCACATTCTTTAAAGAAGACTTTTTGCTAAGTACATTTTATGTGCACTTGGAGAAGTGCATCACAGAAAATATAAAACAGTCCACATTGTATTTCATCTGTTACTGTGGTCTGGGTGGATGGATAATGTGTCAGAATTTTATAGCTGTCTAACTATTATCTTTTATAGCTGTTAATATTTTACTTAGAGGCAAGCTTCTCCTTTTTTTAATTGACTCTGTGTGTGTGTGTGTGTGTGTGTGTGTGTGTGTGTACGTGTGTGCGCACACGCATTCAGATGAAATAGAATAGAAAGGACCATGATTCTAATGATCTCCCAGTCTTAGACACAGATGAAGATTTCATTCTGCCCTGAAACATGTATTTTTAGATATACTTTTTCTGGGAAGAAGCTAATTGATGTTTGAAAATGCCCTGGAGTATATTTTTGGTGTCTCAGGAAACATGTTTGTGATTTTTCTTTGAGTAGTGTTTATTCTTCAGTACACAAATTAAAGAAGTAGATGCCATTTGCCACTTTTACTTAAAAAAGTCTCTTGATTTCTTGTCCTCATCATTTTAAATCACAATATGCTAGCTTTTTAATTGTAAGTCACATTATTAATCATGAAATGTTTAATCCATATTATTTGTCCCTGTGGTTTCTCTGTTAAATTTGGCAAGTGTCTTCTTCCATTATACATAATAGATTTTTTTTTAAAAAATCATTTTATAATAATGTATAAATAACACATGATTAATATGTCTCTTACCACTTTACAATCGGGAATAATTTACTCAGTAACTGGGAAATGCTTTTTCTGTTTATCTGAGATAGGTTGCATGTATATAAATTTACACATGTGTGTAGATTATTTGCAACTTACAAGTTTTCAAGGAAACTAATAGTAAATCAGTTTTGAAAACCACACTTTTATACCTTAGTTTCATTTTTAATTTGTGATAAGTATTTCAAACCATCAAAAGACTTGCATAATAATATAATGAATACATGGAACTTAAAATGCAAAACGTCACCACAGTTGCATTTCTTTAACACTTTTAATGATTTATAAGAGAGTTCAGGATCTTTTTCTCTCTGCAAATATTTATTTTTTGTTTGCACCACAATAGAACTAGAAAAATGACTAAAGGCCATATGTATAGTGTAGAAATAAATTGATATACAGTTTATATTAAATAAATCTGTTTTTGAATTTTTTACAACTCTTAATTTGTATATTTATTTTAAAACGGGGCATAAAATCTTTGCTCTATTCTTCCACCCAGTTACTTGGATCTTCAAATTGTATTCTCTGTATATGGGAATTTAATAATTTATATTTCTATCTCAGTGTTCCTTTCTGTTTTGTGTTTTCTGGAATGCTGCATTTAAAAATAAAAGAAACAGTCAAGTGGTAACATTTAGCAGGCATGTCACTATATTACTTTTAGGGACTTTTTCCTTTTGTCTGTTTTTGACATACTGATTCTGCTAAGTTTATTATTAAGGCAACCAGTGTGCAATTGCGTATCTCATTGTTTGCATTTGCTTTAAAATCACTTTTTAAAAAAGCTTTCATAGAGAAGAGTTTAGTGTATGTTTAATGCTGTCAGGTTGAGCACTCATAAAGAAGCACGATTGCTTGTCACATGCTTTCTGAAAAAATGTTCCATTGGTTGAAAAAGCAGTTGCTCAGGCATAGCTCTTAGGGTGTGTCTTTTCTATTCACATAATAGCTATAATAGGGTTTGTTCTTTCCTTCTTTGTCATTCTTTCTTAAGGGTAGCATACACAAATGTCTGACCTTTTTTGTTTCCATGGTGATATTTTTTCAGATCATGACAGTGCATGCCACCTAATGTTTGCAAACCAAACCCTCTGAGGCTTTGGTGCTCCACAGTGTACCTTGTACTAAAACTAAAATCACCAACTCTTTAAACATTTTTTTCTTTTAAAGACAGTACATTTTTGCCTGTTCATGAAGACTCAAATCTCTTTACAGTTTCAGTCTGTATCTTGCTGCTGTTTTCACGTTGCTTTAACCATGTTCCTTCCCTGGACATTTTTCCTAATGCTTAATAAACTCCTTCAAGAATTGCTGTAGAAGAATGTTTCAAACTCAGTAATAGAAAATTTGTAATAGAAACTTGTAATGGAAAACATAATAGAAAATCCACAAATGCAGCAGATCACTTTTTAGTGCCATCAGCCTGTCAGTGACTCAGATCATGTTTCATCTTGTACCAGAGAAACCATATTGTATTTGTAATCTTTATTAGAATTCCAGACTTGAGAATTCAGAACTGTCACAGACCTCAACCAGTATACTGTCAGGTTGTATCAGGAGACAGATGATTAAAAATTTGTACCAAGAATGTCACTATACCTTTCTAGAAGCTGAAAACAAAACCTTAAGATTGAATCTGACATCAAATTACAGATTCAGAATATAATGGAATTTCCCACATTCCTGAAACCTCATATTCACCTGCTAAATCAGCTTGATAATAAGCAGTGCCTCAAACTTTGACTTTGCTTTACATAGGCAAACCATATAAGATAAAGCCACAGCATGAATCAGTACCAAATAAAGGGAAGCTGCTATTGTTACCAAGAAAGTGTTTGTTTAACAAATATTTACAGAGCATCTCCAGAGTATAACATGCCACCCTAAGCACTGAGGATATAACAGTAAACAAACAAGATAAAGGTCTCTGTCCTCCTTGAGCTTATGCTCTGCACAAAGAAAGATTGTAAGTGCTACACTGAAAGGAACAGCTGCTTCCTGTAATTAATTGAGCTGCTTAGATGTTAATTCTTCAAGGATATTTTTCCTGTTCCCTTTTCTCCCAAACACATGCATGCACATGAAACACACACATCTTTTTTCATACTACATTCCTAGAGCTCACGTAGTGGAACCCTACAGAGGAGGGAAAGCTCACAAGAAAGACTAATGAAAATGTTGAAATTCTTAGAGTTGTATGTTGAACTCATAATGTGACAAGGATCAACTGAAAAATCTTTGAAGTGAGAGTAAACCAGCATTCTTGGGGAAATTAACATTATAAAGGTTAAATTTGAGGAAAGGAAGTTTTGTATTCATGAGAGGAATTTTTTTTTTTTAGGTAGTGAAAAAAGGATATTTGAGAGAAATTGGGAAAGGGCAGTATAATCTACAACACCCAAGTGTATAGCATTAAAAATCTGAATTAGAAGGGGGAAGAAAATAAATTGTTTTTGTTTCTTCATATTTTATCTTTTGTTTTTCCAGTTCAAGATGACAGTTGAAAACAATAGGCTGGGTTTACAAGTGTGCATTGTAATCCCAGCTCTTGAGACTTTGCACACTTGTAATCCCAGCTCTTGAGAATTTGAGGCAGGAGGATTACCACAAGTTCAGGGCCAACCTGGACTACATAATAAGACGCTGTCTTTAAAAAAAAATTATATATAGCAGAAGTAAGAGGTTTAGTTAAAAGAAAAAATGATCAGGTTAGACTTGTCTATATTCATTTGTAACAGACTGAAGTAATAAGTAATCAGATGAGTTTGCAACTCTGAAAACTTAGTAGAATTCTTTGAACACAGAAAACATGAAATGTAACATACAGTGTAACATCCCAAGATTTAATCACCAAGCCCTACAATGTGAACGCTATTGTGAGTTTTTAATTTTAAAGTTTGGGATATGGAAGACATTTTTTTTTAAAATACAGGAATACTTCAATTCATGAACTTAGTTTGATCTAGGGTTTTGGGAAAAGTGGCCACTTTTGTGTTTGTATGGGAAAGATGGCCACAGTCACATTTGTCACCCACCACAGTTTGCAAACAAAAACAAAGTTCTGCCAGAATCATCTGTTTGGGAACCAGTGTTTCAGGAACAAACGCATTCATGACCGGAGGTACTTAGTCATTTTTTCTATTCTATCTCAAAATCCTCTGGGAGAAGGTGCCTGAGAAATAAATTTTCCAAGTGGAAAACAGATCCATTTGCACATTTTGATCTAATTCAATACATAGGTTAGTTGGACCATGTAATGAAGACCACTACTTACGAAATTCAGAAAAATATAATACTAAACTCAGTATATAAAACACATTTGTAGTTATAAATCAAACTACCTACTCTTTAAGATGAAAATAGAGCCTTATAGTAACATGTATATGACAAATATCTGAGCCTTTTAAAACAAATATTTATGCAATAATTGTAATGTGATTGAATTTCTCTGTTTACAGATGTGCCAAATACTGGTGTAAGCAAACCTAGAGTTTCTGACACTGTCCACCCCAACAACTATCTCATCAGGGCAGAGCCAGAACAAGGGACCCTCTATTCACCAGAGCAGACATCTCTCCATGAAAGTGAGGGTCTGTTGTATTCATTTTAAGTATTAAACTTTGCTTTTAATATTTTCATTTCAAACATGAATATCAGAAGTGTATAATAAAGAGATTTCCTGCTGGTTTCATTCCTGCAGGATCACTGGGTAATTCAAGAAGTTCAACACAAATGAATTCTTATTCCGACAGTGGATATCAAGAAGCAGGAAGTTTCCACAACAACCAGAACGTGAGCAAGACAGATAGTAGACAGCAGCATTCATTTCTAGGATCAACCAATAACCACTTGGTGAGGAGTTCGAGAGCTGAAGGACAAACACTGGTTCAGGTAAGCCAAAACATCAAGATCCTTATAAAGAAATACCCACCTAGTTAAGTATCTATTAAGAGGTGTTTCTTACCACAAATAAACCCAGGTACAATTTTGAGTTCACAGAATGCATAAAACATCAAAATCAGTTTATATTACTTAAGGTAAAATATTATGAAACCTAAACCTAAAAATATATTTGTTTTTTAGCTCCTATTAATCAATTCTGATAAGTTCGTATATACCAAAGAGTAATTCTTTTTTAAACCAGAAACTTGGCATGAGGAGTTCAGAAGGAGTAATAGAGAATATTGTTCCTGAGGGGTTATGAGTTCCTAAAAATACTGGAGCTAAATACACGATAGAAAATCTGGAGGGTAGAGTACTGTTCCCACAGCTGGATAATATTGGACTTAGCCTGTTCTTACCAAAAGTTTTCACCTTCTTTGGAACTATTTTTTTCTGAGAACACATTTCTTTGACTAACATATAGATTCCTGCTTATAGAAAAACATAGAAACACAGTCATTCTGTTAAGGCTTTTTAACATGGTAGACATAATGATGATGAGGATAAAATACATTATCTATATATTTGTACAATCCCCTTCATCAGTCCTACTTTACAACTCTCCTCTAGTACGCATCAGAATTAAGAGAAACAGTAGGTGTCCTGTGGACCAGTAATCTGTAAGGATAGATCTCTGTCCAAGTACCCCAGTGATCTTTTTGAATTTGAAAAGTAACAAAATGATTAGAGAAGTGAGAAAGACATTGTTGTTCCTCATAATGCCCCCCCAGATGCCCTCAGGTATATACAACATGTGCCAGGTTTCTCAGTGCCAATGGAAGAACATAATACAACTTGTACAGTTGTACTCATTTGTTTAGGAAAAAAAATTTAACTGTATGACTTTTTAAGCTAAAACAGGAAAGCTGTATACTTCTAGCAAGCTACTTAAAATTATACTCCCAGTTCTCAGCTTTTACATGTACCTTTTATTCTTGGAGTTGCTTTAGCGAAAAAGTTTGAGATGGTTTGGATTAAATACCTGTGAGAGTTCATTTGCTTAGATGGATTTCTGTGTCTGCAGGGCTGAGGTCAAACCTTTGAAAAATAATTACCTTAACCATAGAAATTCTCTTTTCCCTAGTAATTGATCATGTTATCACTTTTTTACATTTTAAACTTGTTGATTTTAAATCAACTGATTTTAAATCAGTTGATTTTATTCCTAATACTTGAGACCTACAAGAATTGTTGCAAGTAGGTCTCTGAGACTTAATTTGCATGTTGTCTGGACAACATATTTTCTAGTTGTCTGGCCCAAGTGACATTCCATTTGGGTAGCGTATTGTTAGCACTGTTAGCACCCAAGCATGCATTTTAACTTTCCAACCATTAATTAATTTTTAAGTCCTGTTTCCATTGTCTTGTGATTTCCCTCTTCACTCCCCATTTCATTTCCTCCCCACATCTATTAATTTCCCAAAATTGTTGAACTTGAGAACACTTAAGTTCTCAGCAGGTATTTGAGCCAGCTAAGTTGCCTGTGACACCCTGAGACAAAGCTCATGTCTTCTTAGCATATGTAAGTGTGCACAAAGTCTATCTCATCCCTTCTGCTTCTCCTGTTGCCACAACTGAAAGTGAATTGAGGTCGATGGCAACAAAACCCTGGCAGTCCCTCTGGAAACAACTAAGCAGTCTGGTCCTAGGCTTGTCATCTGGAGCCCTAATGTCTGTTTGCATTTCTCAGCCTGCTTTCCTTTTTCCTGGGCCTGTTCCCCTCAGCCACTTGTCCTGTCCAACTACCACTCGTATTGCACAGCACCAAGGAAGGCATCTGACACCAGTTGTGCCTACAGGGGTCTGCAAAATCATAGTGGGTTTTCCATTCTGGTCTTTTCCAGCTGACTAGATCAAGACCCCAACAGAGACTTTGAGCATCCCTCCTATTGGAACCAACTTGAAGTGCATTTGTCACATCTCTTTAAATCCACAAGCTAAAGCTGAGAGCTCATAACTCAGAGGAGGTAAAAGGAAAGAGAAAGCTATATGTGAGCTTAAGCAATAAACAAATTTGGCTAGCACACCTGCATAATCAAGTTGTTCCTTGAAGTAAATTCACACAGAAATGCACCAGGCCTAAGCTCTGCCCCAAAGTTCATTTATTCTACTTTGAAAGAACACATTCCTTTTGTTAATAGAGCCAACTTATAAAGACTAACCATGTATAAATATCCCTCTAGTAATATTTAGACTGATACATTCAAAAGCATTCTTTCTGTTTTACAAAAATGCATTACCTTGGCCAAACTTTGACCCGCAGGGAATGAAGTAAGTACGTTGCTCTGGTGACCCTTTACACTCATGCAGCCCTTGGAATAAAATATTTTATGCGTTGGGAAAAACACAAGCCAAGAGGATAATGAAATGTAAAGACAGAAATAAAAAGGAATATTAAATGTCTTCAGATCTCTTTTTGCTGGCTAATTTTAACGTTAAGATTTAAACACAAAAAAAACAAATGTAGAAGTACACCATGAGGAAAAATTAAGATCTAGCTTTAAGGCAGAAAAGAAACTTTAATGCCTAAAATAAATAGAAAATTCACATTCTGTTGCAAGCTGTGTGCATTTTTTCTGTAATAACAATGGTCACAAAACCCTGGATAAACCCGTTCTCTTTTCTCCCCCCTCTCATCAGCCATCAGTAGCCAATCGGGCCATGAGAAGAGTTAGTTCAGTTCCATCTAGAGCACAGTCTCCTTCTTATGTTATCAGCACAGGCGTGTCTCCTTCAAGGGGGTCACTGAGAGCTTCTCTGGGTAGTGGATTTGGCTCTCCGTCAGTGACAGACTCCCGACCTCTGAACCCCAGCGCATATTCCTCCACTACGTTACCTGCTCAGCGGGCAGCCTCTCCGTACTCACAGAGACCCGCCTCCCCAACAGCTGTGCGGCGTATTGGGTCAGTCACCTCCCGACAGACCTCCAATCCCAACGGACCCACCCCTCAGTACCAAACCACCACCAGAGTGGGGCCCCCGCTGACCCTGACGGATGCACAGACTCGAGTAGCTTCCCCATCCCAAGGCCAGGTGGGGTCGTCGTCCCCCAAACGCTCGGGGATGACTGCAGTACCACAGCATCTGGGACCTTCCCTGCAAAGGACTGTTCATGACATGGAGCAGTTTGGTCAACAGCAGTATGACATTTACGAAAGGATGGTTCCACCTCGGCCAGACAGCCTGACCGGTGAGTAGGGGTGACAACATAAAGTCAGAAGGGATCCTCATAGAGCTAACGCTGAAACACAAGGGGCATTTGGAAAGCTCGTATTTCTGTCTGGAAATTTGCATTGTGGACCTCACTTGATCTGTCTTTTAGGGCCTACTGCTTAATGAATGGAATCATACACATTTGTGTTAACAGAACTGCAAATGGATGCTCTCCTTTGCCCTCAAAATATTAGAGTTTCAGAAGTGCTTTGTGTACACTTTAGAAAAATTTGTCAGAATTTTAAAGTTTGTTTTAATGAATGATTTTTTTCTTCACAATTTTTTTCTTCAGAAATACTTTAGAGAACTAGAATATTAATCTAGTGAACTAGAATATTAATCTAGTGTGAACTAGAATATTAATCTCACTCCCCAGTCTCCTCATTCCCCCCCCCCTTGATTTGGTATCTCAATGAGGAATACACAGAGTTCTCATGAATTACCTTAATGCCATTTGGATTAAATGAGGAAGACATCAAGTCCCTGATACTACAGTTGAGGGATTTTTTTTCACAGAAAGTTTCTTACATACTGTAAGGAATCTGTTTTTTTAGTAAAATCAAATTTGTCTTCCATATTTTACATTATGTTTTAAAAGCAATATATACAGAATTCTAAAAATATCATAATCATATAGAAAAAAAAAATGAATGAGAAGTGGGAGTCTCAGGCCCCCTCTCCCACCCACCCTGGCCAGTTCTTGGAAGTTTCTGTGTATTGGGATCTGCAGTCTATCTGAAGGTGCATGCGCATTGTATCCTCTTTTGCTTTAGACTACTGAGATTCTGTCACGTGTTCTTTTTTGTGTTTGTATCAGTACGTATTTGCAGTGCATGATGTTTACATTCATCTTAGGGAATAGGAACGTGTACTTAGCATGTCTTGATTCTTTTTACTTCCTTTCCCCTCTCATTCTGCTCCCCACCTCTGTCATACGTTCTTTTATACCTTGTTTTCAATTTATATGTTTGAAGCGTCTATCTACCTCATTCCTTCTTAATAGCTGTACAGAAATACATGTATATAATTTATTTCATTGCTTTCTTATTAATGGCTATTTAGGTTTCTCATCATGCTATATACTTTCTTCTTTCTGCATTTTTCACAGGGGTAACAGAGTAACTGTGGGATCTATTTCTTAAAATAAAATTGCTGCATCAAAATATGTACATATTTTCAAATTGCCCTCCCAGATGATTTCGAAGATTTCCCCTGTTCACCTATAGCTGAGTGTGCCTGCCTTCCTGATTACTCCTTAGCAATGCATATTGTTCCCATCTTTGCCTGATAGGTAAAAAGCTGTACCTTGTTCTTTTAAATGACCTTTATTGAATTATGCCTGACACTGAAGGTTCTTTATGCTTGTTAGCCATTTTACTTTTTCTTGCCTAAAAATCACAAGTTTGAGTCTCCTACTTTTATAATTTGTAAAAAATTTTTTAGACTTGAAATTAAATTATCCCCTTATGATTTTTTAACATTTTATTGTTTGAAATTTTATTTGGGGGTTTTTTATTTATAAAAATTTATTAATATTTTCTGATAATTTTTTTCCTTTAGGCTTCAAAGCAGGTGAAGACTTTCTGTTGTTTTTCTCAGTGAATTATGTTTACATTCATCTTAGGGAAGATGAAGAATTTGTTAAATTTGAATTTGAGCAGTGTCTTAGTTACTTTTATTGTTGCCAAGACAAAATACCCAACATCCAAGATAAAGTAGAAAAGGTTATTTTGGCTCACAGTTTTATAAATTTCAGTCCACAGTCAGCTGGCTTCAAAGCAGAGTGATAGGACAGAGGGGCATCACAGAGGAGAAACAGTTCATGGCAGGTGGAAGGTAGCGAGGCAACAGTAGTGAAGGAGCATCCTTAGCAGCTTCCAAGGCAGGGTGGTTTGACAGAAGAGAACAGTGCGTGGCAGGCAGAATGTTGCAAAAACAACAAGGACCTTAAACCGCGTCTTCCTGCTCTTTCTATTGTATCCAGGCTCCTGGGATTGGGGCATGCCAAAGCAATCAGTGGGCTGGTTTAGTAATCACATACTCTTAATCCCAGCATCACACACTGTAGATCTACCACCTCTAGTTGGTAGGATCTAAAGCCCCATCTATGGCCACATGAGGCTTTGGGGCACAATTAGACCCAAACCACAACAAATTGAAACTCCTACTGGTAAAACTACTTTTTTTTTTTTATTCTGCCATCAGAGAAGTGAGGTTGGTTTAGAGATCCTCTGGAATCCATCAGGAAAATGTATAATAAAAGTTGTATGGAATCATTTGTGAAATTCTGACTCCCAAAAGAACCTTAAAAGATAAATAGTTCTGAGAACTTCCATATTCCACCTGTGTATGTGTAGAAGAGCTATTCAGAAATTCCAGCTTGCACGATAGTGATGGGAGAGAAGCCAGCAAAATACATTACTGTCTCCAAATGGAACACTTAGAGGCTTAACTCTAAAAAGCCTGTTTTCATATATATGATCTATTTTTCCAGAAATAACAGTTTCTAAAAAATTTTTTTAAATAATTTCTTTGAAATATTCTACAATACCTTTATTTTCTGTCATCTGCTTGACCACTTTTTCTGGATTTATGAATTTATTTCTTTTTCTCACACTTTGGAAAATGATGTACCTGTCCTTATATTTGCAATCATTCTTGAATTCAGTGGACTGTTAATTGAAATGTCTAAGTAGTATTTTGTCATAAATTCAGAGACTTGATTAGTGATCATAATTTAAATGATAATACAATGTGTATATAAGTTTGCTTTCTACCACAGAGAAATGTGCCCTAAAATACCTTTTTTGGTATAATCATACCATGTCAGAAAAAGTTTTGAAAAATGAATCAGTGAGTCTTGAATTGCATGTAATAGATTATCTAATATGTATTTGTGGAGTTGCAAATAGAAATTATTGGTTGAGTAAATAATAATGTGGAGTATTTGTCTTTTCCATTAATTTTTTTTTTTTTTTGGTCTTTTTCCTTTTTATCAGTACCAGGGATCAAACTCACGACTGCCTGCTTATAAGGCAGGCTCTTACGCCACTGAGCTAAATCCCCAGCCCCATCTTTTCCATTAAATTAAAAATTTGTAGAAACACTTCCCCCAAAATTATTTTTAATATTGATTGTAAAACTTAGTTGTATTCCATCTCAGTGATACTAACATGTGGTGTACTTTACACATTTATTTTACCAAGTCTAAAAAAAATGTCATTTTTGAAATGCTTATCTACAAGACTATGTGTACAAATGCATGAGCAGGTAAACAAAAATAGTAACAGTCATTGTTAGGTTATTCAGCATGCTTTTAATTTCAAGAAAGTGCTACCTCTCACAATTCTATACCTTTTACTTCCCATTACAGCTTGTCACATATAAGTTTATTTTACTAGTAGTCCTCTTACGAGGTAGTATCTGTTGGTCACAATTTATATTTTTGAGTGATAAAGAGCTCATTTTGCTACCTTTTCCATCAAATCAAAGCAAGTTTTTACAAAAGTTTTCTTATTACTTGGTTCCATTAAGGAATCCAGCCAGATCCTTGAAGAGTGAAAAGTGAAACCAGCGTTCTGACATTGGGGCACCTGCTTTGTTCTCACTTCACATCACAGTGGACTGATCCTCAGCTGACTTTAGGAATATCTAGTATAGGAAAACTACAGTGACACAGCTTGCCTCTGCACAGGCATGAGTGATCTTCACAGTCTCATTAATCCAAGAATGTCTGTGGCTCTATTGAGTGTTTTATAGCACCTCATACTGAAATTACCGAAGACAAGACACTCATCTCCTTTATGTCACCATTAACAAACAGTGCCTACATTCTTGTCCAAAATCCTCTCGAGCCAGAGAGAGAGAAAGAGAGAGAGAGAGAGAGATCTGGGAGTGAATTTTACAATAGCATTTTGCAATAATAATCATAATGTCATCTTTAAAGTTTATCACTGCCACTGACCCACACTGGAGGGCTAATCTGTCTCTAACCTGACCACTGTAGTGGGCTCGGTGGTGTCCAAAGTTTCTCTCACCTCACTCATTGGTTCCAGAGGCCTGGTTGTGTCCATTCAGGTGGGTAGCGGCAATTCACTGTGGCTTGCTCCGACTCTCAGAAGTAGCGCTCTGATGAGAGTGAGTCACATTTTCCTTCAGGCTCCCAGTTTCTTGGTTTTTATATGAAGTTTGACTGGATGATATCCCAACTGTAAGAGCTCATAAATCCAAGATGTTCATTTTAGCTAGTAGGGAGTCAGTACTGAAACCTTCATTGCTTCAATTCATTTCTCTCCACTTCGTTTCTCTCTCACATCATTATCCAGGCTAGGTAATAATCATTCACTTTAGAAGTTTAAATATTTTAACTTTTTTGCCATTCCTCACTAACCACCATGTAATTATCAGTCATATTTGGGCCTACTTGCTTTTAGTTGTGATTGGATTAACTGAACGAACAGGATAGAAATGATCTGTTTATGATTACTCCGTTCATTATTTGCTGTCCTTTTTGAAAACATATGCTGACCAGCCCCAGACATGTTTGTACTTTCTTTTGCTTATATATGGAATGCCTAGTTGGCATTGTAACCAGGTGTAAAAAACTTTTAGTAATAACAACAAATCACAAATTTCTGGATATCGTAATATAGAATATACTGTTTGTCTTAAAAATTAAATGTATTTTAATCTGTTTTGTCGAGTTGTATATGTGCACATGTTATTAGCAATTGAATCAAAATATTTCAAATGACTTAACTTTTATGTACTACTATAACTATACTTTTCCTTTATTCTAGAAAGAAGTTAAATAAGAATTTAGTATGTGGGTTCCTATGAAAACAAGTTTTGCTTGGTGTTTTGTTTTGTTTTGTTTTAGATAAAGCCTCACTGTATAATCCAGGCTGGCCTAGAACTTGTAATCTGCCTGCCTCAAACTCCTGAGTGCTGGTATTAGAGATATGTACCACTGCAATTGGCTATTTGTTTTGGGTTTTTTTTTTTTAAGAAAGGAAAACTACAATGATAACAAACAGTAAAGTATTATTTAATGATAATAAATGTTTACCATTTCGTAATGTGCAAATTTTATAACAAAGTTTTTAATACTTTCCTGTCAAAATCATATGTAACTTATACATAATTCATAAACATACACGTTTTATAACAAAATTTCTAATATCTCCCTCTTTAAATTGTGTATAAATTGATAGACATCTCATAAACCCTCAAGAATTAATCTTTACTAATAAGCACATTATATAACCATGGTCTTAGGTGTTGAAATGTGAGGCATGGTAGACCATACTTCCTAGGAGCTAATCTTCTGCTTACTAAGATACACAGGTCTGCAGGGCAGGGAAAGAAAGGGGTCTGAATCATTTTTGGTACAATCTTGCATCACCTAATAATGGAATATATTCTAAGAGATACTGCCATCTATTTCCTAGTAGTGGGAATATCATAGAGTTACTTATGCAAACTAAAATGGCTATAGCATCAATAGGCAATATGATCTTATGTGACCACCAGGTATGTATGGCTTGTCATTGACTGAAACATTGCTATGCCGTACATGGCTGTGTGTCTTTAAACGTCATATAGTAGAGGGGGGGCATTTAATCAACATCATAAAATAATTTACAATGTGGGAATGAATTTCAGAAGATTGAAATACTATTTTTTATTAGAAAATTCACTTTTCTCCTACTCCCAAGAGAAATTTTTATTTTTAAAAGGTATAGAATATGGAGTCCTTTTCAAACCTGGCCTCCATCTTTTGGGAAACTTTACTAATTTTGGTTTAGAATTTACACTTGGTATTGTGGCTTGGGATTTTAACTAGGGTTTATATTCTCACCCTCAGTATAATTTTCTTAAATTTTAACGGTGTCACTTTGATGCCTTTAGGTTTACGAAGTTCCTATGCTAGTCAGCACAGTCAGCTTGGGCAAGATCTTCGTTCAGCTGTGTCTCCCGAGTTGCACATCACTCCTATATATGAAGGGAGGACTTTTTACAGCCCAGTATACCGCAGTCCAAATCATGGAACCGTGGAGCTCCAAGGATCCCAGACAGCATTATATCGCACAGGTTCAGGTGGGCATCAGCTTTGCTCAGCTGCTTTCCCTATTTCACTGGCCCAGCAAAGGATTTTGTTGAGATTCCATTTTCTGTTAGAAGGAAATCATGTTGCCTATTTAGTTGTCAGGTAAGCAACTAAATGCAGACAGCAGATCAATAAACAGTAAAACAGAAGTTCATTTAGTACCTATTTATAGGTGATATATTTTTATCACCTTTAGTACAATCAATGAACACAGTGATTGTATTGTTAATTCTGGAATAACTGTATAAACTTGATTCTCAGGTTAGAAGCATATCAAATACAGAAAAGCAGGCTTTTATTGAAATATTTCTTTGTAATTTTTATTCCTTGAAAGAAATACTGATAGAATTGATACATACATGACTTGTCTTTGATTTAGAATGTATGGAATCCAAGTGTAATTGACATTACCCTTTCTTAGTTGTTGGATTTCCTGTTTTCTTCCCTATAGAATATGAAGTAGATGTCTCTTGTAATGGACTCAAAGTGGAGCCAAGTGCAGTAGAAGCATTTGTAAAAGCAGAGAGCCAAGTTTAACTACCCTACACCCTAACTGTCATGTTCATTTCACACTGCAACACCACCTGAACCTGTAGCCCCAGGTGGAATGAGCTACCATATGGTGATTCATGACTGGGTCATGGGTATCAAAAGACAGCTTCTTTAAATTTAAAATAAAAAAAAATTGGAAGGGAGCAAAGGAAGAAGAAAAGAGAGAGAGAAAGTGATTCTGTAAGTCTTACAAATTTATCGATATGACCATGAAAGAATTTCAGGTAGCAGAGATAACCATCATACTCATACTCAAGAAAGCATACCTACCAGAACACCAGGGTGTATAAGACCATATTTGAATTGATTTTTTTTTTTTTTTTGCTGGAAACTGACAATTTGGTCTGCTGAAGGGTTTTCCTTCTGATAAAATGCACCATTTTTAAATAGATGTTAGAAATATTTTACTCGTAAACATTGGTATTTTTTAATTGCAGGAAGGCTATCTATCCAGATATAATCACCGCAGTAATTAGGGCAGAAATGTTAAATGCAATGGATTGTATCTTTGTATAATACATCATTTAATAATTTATGAGAATAGCTATAGAATAATTTAACATGTCAGTTTTCTTTCTTGTGAAGTAGATTTTCTAATGTTGTCAAGATCCACACAGCTAAAAATAGAACATTTTATTAAATTAGTAACCCATATACACTAAGTGTTAAACAATTTGACAGTTTCAATTATTTGCATTTTGAATAAAGAGCTTGGTTTTTTTGTCATGAAAATGAAATTCTGCTATTTTATTATTTATTTCTGAGATTAATTTCTTATATTTCTCTTGGAGTTTTAACTTACTGAATCTTAATAAGCATGTTAAGACCTATTTTATAAGGAAATTTATACTTTCATTTTTGTTCTTTCCTGCTAATAAAGTTGACTTAATATTGTTTTATATTAAGCTGTATTGTTAGTACTAATGTTTTTTTAGCACTCATTAGGTGGATTTGTAAAATGTAAAAGTAAACAGTTTGTATTGCCAAAAACTGTAATACTTCCTAAAATTAAATGTTTACATTTTAAAATATGACCACAAAAAGCAAAATGATTCTTTTCATAATGTTGATTTTCCAGTAGGTGTTGGAAATCTACAAAGGACCTCCAGTCAACGAAGTACCCTTACATACCAAAGAAATAATTATGCTCTGAACACAACAGCTACCTACGCAGACCCCTACAGGCCAATACAGTACCGAGTACAAGAATGCAATTATAGCAGACTTCAGCACGCACCACCAGCTGATGATGGCACCACTAGGTCCCCATCCATAGACAGCATTCAGAAAGACCCCAGGCAAGTGTCATTCGGGAGTCTCCAGAACTCTGCTCTGTGACAAGATAACCATTCTGACTTCTTAAAGTTATCAAGACTATCATACTGTCAGTAATTGTTTACTTCTAATGCTTCCAGTTGTGTAGTTCATTGAGACTAATTTCACTTGAAAAATAGATTTCTTCTTTCCCTGCTTTAAATTGCAGTTTAGAGAAAGCACAGAATAGTCTCTTCAGCAAAAGACCTTGAAGGGTCCTTTTACCCCTTTTACTTATTCTGATTGGCATCTTAGACAAGATCTTCGGATCACTCATATGTTATCCTCAACTGGGAAAGACCAGTACAATTGAGTCACACTGTTCAATTGTACATAGAATTTTTGTTAACTTAGTCCTTTGGAAAGATTTTGCTATTTAGAGGAAAATATCCAGCAAGAAATTCTCCAATCTCATCAGCAAAAATACTTGGCGAACAGTAAATGTTTCCTCTATTTTGTTTGGCTATATTGACAATGTTTGTTAAGGTAAGTGTGACTCATTTAATATTGGATTAATTTTTAAAAACTGGCCTCATGTTCAATGAAGGCCAGTTAAGATATTCAAGAAATAAATATATTTTATAACTAAAAGAATTTTCATTCTTGAAAATGAAATTTTAATAAGTTTTAAGCAGCTTCAGTGTTATTTTGGGGCATGTATTAGCAAGACTTCATTCACTCTTCGCCCACAAATAGTTGTTTCACTGGAAAATTGTTATAATTACCAATTCATTTTTAGCAGCCTGCCAACTTACTCTAATGAATGTAAATTAAAATGAATTGTACAAAGTGAATTAAGACAATATAAGTAACAGTACTTTAGAGTTGAATGGAAAGTCTACTGCTTCAGTAAAATCACTTTACTTATTCACTTTTATTCCTAAAATGCCTTAAGAATTATATGTACACTTTGATTCTTCTCTCCTGATCTGCCACCTTTTTTGTTATTTTAAGGATTGTCCTTTTTTAAAAAGAAATACTTTAATACAACCTCATATACACTTGTCAAAAAACTCTTACATTATTTTATTTTTTTGAATCTTTAAAATGACAAAAATCTAACATACTCAAGTAGATGAAGAAATTCCCAAATGAGTTTTAAATTGTAGGTAATTTAGCTGATACTTTAACTGGACTGGCAGGGAAAATAATAAGTAACTACAAAGGCAGTGAAATGTGATTATAGTTTTGACTTTAATATGTGTACCTGACAACTTCAGTTTTGACCTCTACTGTGAACTGATTCACTATAAACAAGAACTTCACGTATAATAATATTCTTCAGCTGTTCATGGTATGATAATTGCATAATCTAATGCATAAAACTGTTATGGCTAGCTTTGATTATGTGAAACTTTTTAATATTTTGTAAAGTGAATAATTGATTCTTATAATAATGGGTGAATTTATTCATCTAGAACAAGTCTAGGTAAATTTAAAGTTCAAATATTCACACCAAAATAAAAAGCTCTTGATGTCTCTTATTTTTCAGTTTCAGGAAATTAGAATTTTCAGTAATGCCTTATAAACCTTTCTTACCATTAATGTTACATAAAAACTAACCTGAAACATTTTCTGTAAGATTAAAGAGGTTTGTAATACTTACTATGTGAAAAGTAATTTATGAAGTTTTATTTGTAGTTGTCTATTTGGAAGCCAGATCTATTAAGAGTATAAGTGATGCTTTTCAAAGGAGTGGCAAAGAAGTATTTCCAGTAAAAAGTAAAAAGTCAGTAACTTTAAGAATGGCTACCTTGGGGTTGGGGATTTAGCTCAGCAGCATAAGCGCCCGCCTACCTTGCAAGTATGTGGTCGTGAATTCAATCCCTGGTACCGATGAAAAAGAAAAAGACAAAAATAAAAAAAAAAGAATGGCTACCTTCCTGGTACTCCTGAGCAGTGCCCACTTGATGGTGTTCATGTGAAATCATCATTCGTCTTTATAAATTGAGGAGTTAAAATGAAAGTCTTTTGGAGACACCCACATATTTTACTAATTAAAATTCTCTTCATGATGTACAAAATTCGGGATTTACAATTGTGGATTTTTTTCCTTCAGTGCATTAAAAGATATTACTCATTGTATCTAGACTCAATTGTTTCTGATAGGAAATCAAAGATCTGCATCATTTTTCTATGTTTCAAAATTACTGAAGCATTGGTCTTTTCGGGAAAATTCTATTTCTTTGTATTCTTCTACCTAATTTTTTTGTGGATATGTTTAAATTTAGTCTATTTTCTTCTGCAGCCTTTAATCTATCTTAAGCTTATTCATTGAATCTGTTTTCAAATACTTGAATTTGGTACTTTTTATTGTTTTTTATTATTAACCTGTATTGATTATTCATACCAATGGTTTTCATTGTTTTTTTTAAGTCAAGCTGATTCTTTTGATTGTTTTCATGTCCAATGAGATTTATCTACTCAGAGCTGATGATATACATTTTTTTAAATCGTTGACAACATTGATAGTAACCATTGAAAATTCTTCCTATTTTACTCCCAGCATTTGGATTATATGCCATCATATAGGAAATCTGGATTATGTTGTCTCCTGGTAGAATGCTGAGGGCTTTTTGGTTGTTGTTGCAGATGACTAAGCTACCAGCAGATCTATTTGAGCCTATAATAATAATTTCGTTCTTTGTTAGGTCTCATTCAGACCATGTTAGCCTTAGAACATAGCCTTTATTCTACAGCTTGGTCCTCACTCCTCAAACATGGCCCTGCTGTAGTTTTACCCAAATTCCTGAGATACTCAGCCATCATCACCCACTGTGTATGTTCAAGTTTTCAGCCGTGAAGCAGCCACTCCAGTAAACCTGTACATGGGACCTTGCATGTTTAAAAGCCAGTGCTCACCTAAGGACTTGTGGATAATCACTACACAGACTCGTAGATTCACCCCTGCACATTCTAATTTTGGCACCACCAGATCCCAATAGCTCCCTTTTGGCTTGCCACGTCTGTCATGTATTACTTGAACTCAGCCTTCTGCATCACTGTGTATAAAGTGCCCTTAGGTAAAAGCAGGTATGGCTTCCCTTGGGTATTTCCTTCCTTTCAAGGATTTCATTTTTGTGTTGTCTGTTGTTCAGAATCTAAAAACAGTTTCCCCGACCTTCAGCTCAGTTTTACAGTCACTTACAGGGGAGCAAAATTTAATACTTTTTACTTTGTGATGGCTCAAGCCAGCACTCTAGGCTTAGGTTTTAGTGAAATAGATTCTTGAAGGCACTGTTGCCATCCAACCAGTGTACAAGCTGATAACAATCTTTCCAGGGTGAATTACTTCTGAACTTAAAGTGGTGGTTGATGCTGAACAAGCCTAATGGCCCAGCTGACAGCACCCCTTTATGTTGTTTGGCCCTGATAGTGCCCATGGGTGTCAAGGAATCTTGACTCTCACTGTACCATTTAAAGAGAATAAAAGTGTGTATTAGTAACAATTGTGAGTTATCAAGGGAAGATTAAGTCACACTCCTTGCACCCTGTTAATTTCAGCATAGTTTTACACAATAAACATTATACTGATTTTTATTAGAAATAGTTAACCTAGTGTCAATTCATAAAAGAATAACACTACAGCGATTGTACCTATTTATGAAAGTTCTTTCATTTTTCAAGAATGTCAAACCTTAAACACTTATATCATTATTCAAAGTTTTTGTTTTGTTTTGTTTTATTTAAGAGGAAAAAAGAGAAAAACCAAAACAAAACAAAGTGGTGTAAGGGTACAAGTAATACAGAACTATAAAAAAAAAAAAAATAAGAAATCACCAGTTAATAGATTACACATTATCATCTTACAGATAGTTGCTCAAGTCACAGTATCAAAGCATACAAAGTGAACATTCAAACAGAGAGACTGCAAACAGTTGTGTTCAATGATCCAACCAAAAACATTAATATGGTCAGCTATTTAACAGCCCTAAACACACTTGCAGTTGTATCCCTTAGAGCACTTTCTTTCCCTCTCCTTTTTACAACAAAATTTACACATTTTGGGTTTTATTACTCCTTAGTTCTTATTACTTCATTATTCAAAGTTTAAGAAGTATTTTACTATTCATCATCAGAGTTAACTTGTAAAAAAGGTAGAAATAACAGTTTTGTTCCTATTTTCCAGATGTAGAAATTGAAACTCCAAATAATTAACTGGTTTTCAAAAGTAACATAGTAAACAAATAGCCCAAGATTTATACCAGGCAATCTGACTCCAGATTTTGTGATTTTTCTTTTCTGTTATCCTTCCTGTCTTGACATTTGCTCTGTCCTTAATATCTGGCTTATTTCCCAGCCAAACATCTCCATCTTCCCCCTAATTTCAATTTTTAGATCAGCTGGCTACTGTGCAAAGAATGTTTGGGGAAAGGGGTGATACTTGAAGCAAAGAAAACAGGAAACTATTAGAGTAGTCGAGGCAAACTGGAAAGAATGGGCTGATTTGGTGTAGATTAAATATTTTGTAGATAGTCAACAGAGCCTACTGATGGAGTAGACGGTGGTATAAAAGGAAGAGAGAAACCAAAGATGGCTGTCTTTGTTTTAGGCTGCTATATGGACAATTCCAAGTCTTCTTATCCCAAATTGTTTCTGATTCTAATATATTCGGTACTTAATCACCGGTGTTCATGTGCTCATGTCACATTCTGTCTTTCTGCTACTTCAAAAACTCCTTTAGTTTTCTGTCCCTTTTATGGGACACAGAATGACCACTTACTTTGCAAACCTCCACTGCTGAATTACTAGCCCACGTACCTTATTTGTATCTAATCAGTTTTAATAACACCTCATGGGGTAACAGTAAAGGCAAAAAAAGATTGTGAATCTCAAGCTCTTGACACAATATCTGATAAATGGTAACTCCTGTTGTTGGAATTCAGAATAAACTTTTTACTTTCGCATTAAAGGCTCCATACATAAAACTATGTCTCATTCAATACTTGTATCTCCAACACCAATATGGCACCTGTAGAGGTAGTAAGGATTCACTAGATATGTGTTTGTACGGTTGGTGTGTATGCATGTGTGCAGGTATGTAATGATACCTAAAGCCTCCCCAAACCATGTGAGCTTTAAGAACTGAGCAATAAAAGTATCACTTTGTTGTTAATCTTAAAGGTAATTTTTCTATATTTTTCAGTGTTAATTCATTTTTGGTTAACAGGTAACATCATCCCTGAGTGAGAGCTTACATGTTTGTTGTTCTGTGAACCATTTTTGAAAAAGATGGTCTTCACATTATATAACCATAACAGTAGGCCACTCATGTGGCATCAGAAAACTGACAGTGTGACACTGCCTGCAGAAAAGCAATGTATGGAAAGAATCTGTATGTACTATGATTGTGTACGCATCGTACAAACAATAGTACAACATTAAGGGCACAGACTCTGAAGGGAGACTGCCTGTGTCCAACTACTGCTGAGCTTTGTAACTGTTTCCTTAGTCTTTCTGCCTCATATCTCTGTGATTTCTATAAGAATAAGTGAAAAAAGTATGTATATTTTATATGTATTACCTAAAGCCTATAGTAGTACCTGAAAGAATAGATACTAATGGCAATTATAATGTTTTTTAGTTAAGTTTCCTAAGAATCACCATGGCCTCAGTATCTGTGCTTTGTAGGCTGACACCAACTCTGTCCTTTCCCGTGAGGCCTTCCTGTCTTCTGAGTGACATCTCACTAGCAGAAGTGACTTATTTACTTGTGCCTTGCACCTGCAGAGTTCCTACATAGGTAGAAAGGCATAAAATTAGTATCAGGAGGAGGAGCACTAGGAAACAAAAGTTACCCATGTAAAGAATTTCCTTTGTTTCCCTGAACTGCTTTCTGTGCATCTGTATGTCATGACTGCTTTGAGATCAGAAGCTTTTGGGCCTCTACATATGTTCATCAGGGCAATAGATTATTTACACACACACACACACACACACATACACATTTTTTCGAATTTTTGTAACTTTCAATTTTTGTCTCAGCTGGGTTTTTTCCCCTACAACAAATGTTTCTTCTGTACATTGTAACCACATGGGCCTTCTTTCCTTTCTGAACCATGTCTTTGTCATGTAGGGAATTTGCCTGGCGTGATCCTGAGTTGCCTGAAGTCATTCACATGCTGCAGCACCAGTTCCCCTCCGTCCAGGCAAATGCAGCAGCCTACCTGCAGCACCTGTGCTTCGGTGACAACAAAGTGAAAATGGAGGTACAGAGTCAGAGCCTGGGATGGATGTCCTTTTCTTTAGCAGCCACATGCTTAGAAAATTGCCAGTGAGGGGCTGGGGATTTAGCTCAGCGGCATAAGCACCTGCCTTGCAAGCAGGCGGTCGTGAGTTCGATCCCTGGTACCGATAAAAATGAAAAAGACAAAAAAAAAAAAAAAAAAAAAAAAAATTGCCAGTGACTAGCTCAGCAATAGAATGTGCATTTGGCATGCACAAGGCCTTGGGTTAGAGCCCCAGTACCGCAACAAGAGGAAAAGGAAGCAGAAGGAGAAGGAAGAAAACAAAGAAAGAAATTATTAGATTCCTTTCTGAAGGGATATTTTGACTCTAGATACTCTTACTTCTTAACTATGCATTGCAGTGTCTCTCAGGTGGCCGTCAGTATAGTTCAGTCGCGTGCCTGACAAGCACAAGGTCCTGAGTTCAATTTCTGGTACAAAAAAAAAAAGAAGAAGAAAGGAAAACAATGTCTCAGGAAAAATTAGGAGTTTTGTTTTATTGGCGCAAGGTGTTTAAATAAGAACCTTGCGTGTGCTGTGCAAGCACACTGAACTACTTCTCCATCTGTCTCAGAAAAGATAAAAATGATTATACAGTGGTACCTCAGTTGACAAACTTACTTCTTGCAAAGGTTCTGATAGCTACCTGAAGCAGACAAGAACCAAATCAAATTTCTCCTCTGGTCAACACTGAACCTAAGCGTTGAATTCAATTCACTTCTCAGCTCAGTTGATAGCCAGAGTTGTGGAAAGAATGAAGTTCCTGATGGAGGTAGCACTGTATTTCCAAGACCTTTGGTCTTGTCACATCATGTGTCTACTTCATTAGCTTGCTTTTGTAAATCTACTAGGTAAAAATTATAATATTTAGTGAATTCATGAGCTAATATATTTCATGAGATTCTGGTCAAGATCACTGACAACTAAAGTTACAGAATATTTATAACTGTTACTAATGCTAACAATATATGAATATTTCATTTCAGATTTTAAAGTGTCTTTGTACTTACAAAAACAGAGCAAGCTATTGGTTTAATATTTTATGCCTTTCACATACAGAGACACAAAATGTCATAGAAGTATTTTTTGTCAGTTTAATTTTCAGAACGACGTATCAACTATAGACCTAAAGGAGAGTGTAGAGAATAAAACGTAGAAACATTGAGCTACTATCCTATTGAACTCCACTTCAACTGAAGAAAATACAGGGAAAGTAACCTAGAAAACCTAGAACACTTCTTGATGTTATCTCTGGCCCTGCATACAGCTGTGTTGTGCTCAGGAACTTGCTCATTGTACTCCTGAAGTGAGGGTATAATTCCCGGTACTTGTTCAGAGACCTGACAAAGGACTTTATGCTGTGTTCATATGAACATTTAACTTAGCTAGGTCTCCCATCTCTTTTTAAGCCATGAACTCAGGAAAACAGTATCATTTTGGAAAGCATCCTTAGAATTAATAAAAGATTTAGAATAAAAGGTAACCCTCTGAAGTGATCTGGAGATGCCCACTTTACAGGATTCTCCATACCTGTAAAGACTTTTGTTTGATTGCAGACCACATGTCACTTAGGCCTGGTGCCTCTCCTTTTTCATTCTAGGTATATAGGCTTGGGGGCATCAAGCATCTGGTTGATCTTTTGGACCACAGAGTTTTGGAAGTTCAGAAGAATGCTTGTGGTGCCCTTCGAAACCTTGTTTTTGGCAAATCTACAGATGAAAATAAAATAGCAATGAAGAATGTTGGAGGGATACCTGCCTTGTTGCGACTCTTGAGGAAGTCTATTGATGCAGAAGTAAGGGAGCTTGTTACAGGTAGGTGTGACATGTGATTCTATCCCAGAGGAAATGTTGAAAATAATTGAGACTATGTTTTTGTATTGTGACATTGCAAAAGGGCTGAGAGGCTCTAGGACTAGCTAATAGATGGGAGGAGAGGGAGAGAGAATATTGAAAGAGTGAAAGAACTGAGAGAGAGAGAGAAATAATAAGAAAGCCCACAACTTTGAGGAGGCTGCGTATAATGTAATGATTCCGAAGGCATTTGCAGTGTTACAGAGTCCTCTCTGTGGAATTAGTTATTGTACTTATTAATGCATGTGTATCAGCTAACAGATGTCCTCTTCATGGAGGGCTGAATACATCAATTTTTATTTTGTATGTCATAGTAAATCTACTTGTTTTAAATAGACTGGCTCCCCTTTATTATGAAAGTAAAACATAATGGATTGGCCACCTTCCACTTCAATTCAGCTACTGTCTGAGTGCCTGTCTGAGTTCACTGTTATTCTCTAGGTCCCAGAGCTTTAAAGGTGAGCTAAACCTAACCTCAAGTAGCACTCCGCCTGGGAGGAGCACAGAGTGTTCTGTGGATGTCAGGGAAGTGTGACAAGCACTGTGACCTGGTAAAGGTAGTGTTGGGAGCCCGTAGGATGGGCAAGAAAGTTCTCTGGTTGATATGAAACCTAAGTTGACCCAAAAAAGGAAAGAGGAGATACTCACTGGATAAACAGAAACAATATTTGCAGCCACGGCAGAAGTTCCAAACCACATGGGATTTAGCTCCTCCTACCAGCAAGAGGAGACTGCTGTGTTATCAGACTTACTGAAGTGAAACAAAACTACGAGATGCAGGCCTACTTTGAAAACTTTCCTGCAAAGGCTCTTAATTGTGCCCCACATGTGATAAGGACAGCAGGGGATGGCACGGCCATGCATTCTGCCAATAGGCTGCAGAATAGAGGATTGGCCTGAAGGGTATAAGCCTAGTGTCTCAGAGGTCTGTGAAGTCACTGGTCTAATGGTACCAGCTAGAAGTATTACAAGGAGGGATGGAGATTGAGGGACCACAGTTAGAGACATAGCCCATGATCTGGGCATGGGGGTAGGGTGTGGAGAGACAGCGAGAGGGAGGACCAGTGATGCTTTGTCTTGGGAAGGTGGACATTGCTGTGGGAACAACTGTTCCAGAGTGCTTGGGATTGAGATGGAGTAATAATTCTACAGGAAAATAAGTCATCGGCAACCTGGTTTATAATAGAGACCTTGGGGAAAATACTGAGTATCCACTGGCAGGAGAATGGTTAAATAAATTGCACAGAGTTAAACCGTGTGCAAAGGTGAAATAAGCACATCAGAGCTATCTTGAGCAGCACAGATAAATCTTGAGAAACATTTGCAGAATAGTAACCAGCGTGGTACAATTTTTGTAAAGTTTTTAAGTATGTATATAAATATGATAAATCATTTTTGGATGTACATACATCAGTAAAGTTAAAATTTATAATTAGAATGATAAAATAGGTCCAGGAAATTGGTTATCTCTGTGGGGGGAAACAAAAATGGATCTGGATCTTATATTCTAGCTCTGTTCCTTTAGAGAAATCTGAAACAAGACAAAATGTTAATTTTGGCAAAGCTAATATGGCTGGTACCTGGACATTTGTTTCATATTTGCTATACTGTTTTTTTTTTTTTTTTTTTGCTTGAGATATTTAACTTCAACTTTTAACAGCATTTTTTTGTAAAGTAATCCCATTCCCCAGTGGCTTCCATTATGACATCAAGAGTTGTAATGGAGAGGCAATGTAACAACAGTTTCTAGAAAAGAAAAACTCCAACAAAAAGCATCTCTTGATTAACTAGCCAGGTATTTGATGGCTTGGTCTTTATATGCCTAAGGTGCAGCACTTTTTTCCTTTCTTCTGTCATTATTTCTTACAATAGATGTAAGGTTTTTCTGGATTTTTGTTGGAATTTTTTTTTTTCTTTTCTAAAAACTGTTACATTGCCTCTCCTCAAATGACCTAAAGAAATTTTTAAAATTTAAGGATAAACAGGAAGATATATACGTGACAAAAGTTTGAAGACTTTTTTTTTATTTGAATAGAAATCAGATTAATTTGAATAAAGCTAGACTAAACTAGGAAGGGCTCTGCAGTTATACTAATTTACTGGGAGCACAACCTGGATTCAAGTGCTGACTTAAATGCTTCCCTCTATATTTCATCACCCAGTGAGCATATTACTGGTTACTGAGGACACAAGATGTCTTACATGGTCTTGAAGAGAGAATATATGAATATTTCCAATTCAAAAAGATCTAGTCCACCAGCAGATGATATCACTTCCAGGGTCAAACTACAAGCGACCTCTGATATTTCTGTTGGGGAAATATTCACTGGTAGCTTTAAGGAGCATTTTTTAAAGTGTACTTACAGAATAGACAAAAGAAAGCTATCTTTAAAATGTAGAAACAGAAGGTTTATGGAAACTACAAATTTCATTTTGTCCAGTAAACCTTCTAATGCCTCAATCCCCTCCACAGACTCCACTCAGCACGGAGCACATATTTGGACCCTCTGAACAGTGAATTCATTAGTTTGTGAGGATAAGGCTGAGCAGTAGGGTTCTCCAGAAAGTACTAGGACATTTGTTATGATTTGAGCAGGCAAGAAGGACAATCACGTGGGAACTCATGTTTTTAGTGAATGACTTTCCAAGAAGTCTGGTTCAGGCCTTATTCAAGCCACCCAGACCCCTCCCTAGCCCGAGTCTTCCTCAGTAAAGCACGTCTGCCTCAAACTTGGCCGGCACCATCCTGTGTGACCAGATCACCCAGAAGTCCCTGTCAGCTTCCTATGGCTTATAGAACCCCTTAGAAAATAGAACATTATCCTTCCAAATGTCAATATCCTGCCAGTTCTGACCTTAAAATAGCATGACCATGCCCAGCCTTGCCCAATACTTGTCCTTTCCAGATGTGAAGTTCTTCAGAGAAAAGTGTATCAACTACAGTTCATGAAATGCTTAAATACACTGAATCATTGTAATCAGGATGGTTTCTATTTTGAAGATCTGTGTGTGCCCTTAAAATTGGGTGTTCTGTTATTCTTAATATTGAGTAATTCAATACAGTTGTTAATCCAAAGTTGTCTTTTACTTATCTTCATTTCACTTCGAAAATTTTAACTGTACTTCAGTGAAGAAATTTTTAAAAAGATGTTTTGCCTTTGTTTTAAATACAGTAATTGCCTGAGGCCTTGTATTTTTGGCCACATCTTTATTTTGAAAGGGAAAAAATGCTTTTTACCAGGTGTACGTTCCCAAGACAGTATGACTATCATTGTTAATTAAAACAGTTCTCTAATATATTAGCATGGTTCTTGTGTTTTCTTTATTGTTTTGAACATTTTCCATATTGAAACTAATGAGCTTTTATTTTAGAAGTTTCTGAAACATGATGGTGCTTTGGGTATATTATGCTCAAGGGGCTTTTTGCTGCTATTTTGTTTAAAGTTGAAAGCTGCCTAAAATATAATTATTCCCCAGTTTGCTTGCTAGGCTGCAAAGTATGGAATGGAAATGGAAACATCTTGTCACTAGAAAAGATATGTTGAACTCACTTTCTCAAAATTACTAAATATTTCTAAGCTAGAAAATAATGAGTTTCCTGTTATTGAACACCCTGAAAGTATTATCTTTTAAAACTAGAGAAATGAGAGATTCCCACACAGAATTTGGAGGCTGCTGTTTAATGGCTCACAACTTCTACACTTTTATTCCTTCCTAACACTAGTGTTAACATTGGTGTTAAATACCAAAAGGACTCTGTTCACAGAACTCCTATATTCATATCCTTCCAACTTAGCAAGTGATTATTCATCCATATGGCTATGGAAAATATTTCTACATTGTTTATTTAGAAATTTATGGATGTCCACAATAGAATTTAGAGACTGTGCAGAATTTAATGAAATTGGGTAGATGTCTTTCCTGATCTGTTTCTAATTAGGTGATTAATATGAAAATGATAGCTGTACATTAAGGATAAGTCGAACCAGGCAAAGGTATAGCGGACATGTATTTTCTGGCAAGATTTGGACTTATGTAGTATAAAGAAGAGTTGTTTTGAGGACATAAAGTTCAGCCTTTTGAGCATTTATTTGCTGTTATAGGTGAAATAGTTTACTAAAATGTCCCATTGGCCTAACTAACAAGCTTTATCAGTCATTTCTGCTCTGGTCTACAGAAGACTTGATGGCTTATTACTTTCTATCTTGCTTTTGTAAACCACTAGAGCTGTTGAGAGTTACATGGGTTCTTTTCAGAAATCTAACAGCATCTCCCCCCATTTCCCAGCCAGAATCACTAGGCTCACTTTTATAAAATGGTAACAGAATCACATTTATCCCTCCTCCCTCCTTCTCCCTCTCTTTGTAGCTCCCTCCCTCTTTTTCTTCTTCCTCCCCATCTTCCTCCTTCCCCTCCTTTCTTCCCTTTCTCTCTCCCTTTTGATCTCTTTCCCTCCATTCCTCCCTTTTTTCTTCTCCCTGTCCCCCTCCATCTCCTGAACATTTCAAACCATAAAAATTAGTTATGAGAAATAAAATGATTAATACTCTAAAGTTTGATTGGTAATAACCCAAAAATAGTTTAAGTGGACTAACTCTTAATTCATAGAGAAGTTTGAACTGGAAAGGGCCCTAATGAACTTCCAATTCACACTCACCTCCACCATATTACAGATGAAAAACTGAGGTCCAGACACCCTAAGTGGATGAATCTCTGGGTGACTTAGTTACTTTTTTCTCGTTGTTGAGACATAATGACATGATGCCCAAAGTGAAGCAAGGAAAAGTTTATTTCTTACAGTCTTGGCAGTTTGAGTCCATATTTAGTTGGCTCGAAAGCAAGATGGCAGTAGTGAAACAGCCAGTTCATAGTCACCGAGAACAGCAAAGCAGCAAAAACAAAAGAGAGAAAGACATGCCTCTTTGCTGGTTCTACCTCTGGGCAGATGTAGCACTCACATCACCAATCCCAGGGCCAGACAATGAACCAATCACGAATGCTAGATTCAGCTACAGTACATGATTGCATGAGATTTGAGGGGGGCCATCTGACATAAACCATAACAGTGGCCTTCTAACATGCACGTTTAGGTTCCCCCCTTCCCTGTCTGGGCCACTGAGCAGTAGCAAATCTAAGCTCTAAGTGCCTATTTTAAAGTGTTACTGTCCTGGTTCTTTGAAATCACCACCAAAAATGGAAAATAAAATACTTTATAATATCCATAATTCTGAGTTGTACTCAGCATTATAGAGAAATATTCATAGCCTTCACTACTAGTACAGTCATATCAAACTAGTGTAAGACATAATCATAAGACAATTTACTGAAATGTGGTTTTAGTCTTATATTCTAAGATGTTTAGTCTGAGTATGAAAGGAGTATGATTTTTGAGCATAGGTTTCTAAATGTTGAACAAAATCAAGTCACGATGAAGGGAGACTCTCAGTTTACGGAAAGAACTTAGTAGATCATCAGTCAGACTGGAATTTCCCAGCCAAAAAGAAAGCTGTGAATGCCATACTCTCCGAGTAGACCAGACAACCAGTGAATGCTTGGAAGCTGGGGGAACATGAAGAAAATCTGAACTGAACATGTTCAAGAAACCCCAGGCCAGGTCCCTCAAGTGCTTTGCACTTTTTGAATCTATCTGATGACTTAAGGGACTTTTGTCTCTGAGCTCCTGCTGAAAGCAGACAGCTAGGCTGAAAATTAAGATGAATAAGGGTCACAAAAGTCAGCTGTGGAATACATGAATTCAGTCACTTTCTGGATAAATCTTTGCTATTGTTTGGTAATTTTATTAGTGCATATTTGCAGTGCATAATAATTACATTGTGAGGGGTTGGTATATGTATACACACATCTTCAGTCTTTTTACATCCTCTTCCTCTCCCTCTCCTCCATCTCTTGAATCTGTCTGATAGTATAAATGGCCTGATTTTTTGTAGGACACTAAACCCATGGAACAAGGGTGGCGGACCCACTGCCTGCACTGCCACCACCTCCTCAGAGCAATTCACTGATTTCTTTTTGTTAACCTGTTCCCTTGTACTAATTCCTGTAACAGAAGGAACCATCCTTTATGTGCATTATGGTAATTCTCAGCCAGCATTTCTGAATTGTAAGCTTATTTATTATCTATAGAAATGTGTTTCCAGGGAATATAGGACTGTAAACTACATTATCATTAATCCTCACATCATACCCAAGAAGTGATTAAACTACCTAGAATAAAAGACAGTGTGTTGAGATGCAAATGTGATTCTGAAAATGGGTCTCTAAAATTGATAGATTTTTTTTCAAAGATTCTATGATCTACCTTTGTGCTAGCAAAATTTCAGAACCACAGGCTAGTGCTTGTGTGCTCTAATGACACTGAGAATATCCATCATCCATGTTCTTCATCTGGGAAGCAATTTGAACAGCAGGAGCAAACCCCTTCAAATTGCTTGTGTAGATGGGATCCCTACCATGTGCGGCTGCTGCTCCAGCCCCTATCTCAGTTCCCATAGCTCCTTCCTAGGAAGCACCTTTCCTCAGATCACCCCAGCACTCTCTCACTGCTGCTGCTGCAACCCAGGACAGTGACTCCCTCTCACCACGCAACTGGGCCTGGGTGAGTTAGTTCTATGGAAATCCCGGGGAGCACTAAGTGAGCAGGGAAGGTCCTGCCATACCTGCTGCTGGGTCAAAAGCACTGCACGCTGCCCAGGAAGCCAGAGAGGCCAGCTGGGCATTATGCAGCCAGCAGGTCTAGCAGGCCAGAAAGGAGGAAGACATGCCTGCTGCCCATAGGCCAGGAACGGCCCTGCAAGTTCAGCAACTTGGACAGCTGCTGGCAAACTTTAGGAACCTCCTATGCCACAATTTATTTTCCTCAGAATTTATCCATAGAAGCATTGTTCTATAATTGAAGACAGTACTTTTGTCCATCTCTTATAATAACTGCTTTCCCATTGTTCCATTTCCATTTCAGTTTATAATGTGTGGATCACAGTTTCGGTGGAAAGCTTGAGCTATTAGCCTGAAGCCACAAACAGCAGACACTGTTAATAGCACTGCTCTCTCCCTGCTACCCCTTCAATTTCCCTATTTCTATTAACAGCACAATATTTTCAAATGTACACAAGGTATTCACTCGTTTTTAAAACCACCCTGGGCTCATATCAGGCTCTGAATGCTCCCCACAAGCACTCCCGCTTCTCCTTCATTTCACCTCGCTCCTTCACCACTGTCCTCTAAGGCAGACGCTGCCCCTCCTGGTCTGGTAGCCGCGCCCTCATTACTGAGGTAACTTAGCCCATGACAGCATTTCACACCTCCCACTTGGTAGTTCCAGTCTGCTATTCTCCTGACCACCTTCAGAACAGCCCTAGCCCCAAGCCTCTCCACTCCTTGATTCTCTCTCAGGGCCACACTGCTCTAAGAGCTAGCCCACCTTACGCCTACTTCTCACCTCTGTCCTTCTCATGGCACCTCAAATGTCTCCAGTTCTACCAAACAGAAGCTCCCATACTGTGAAAACTGTCCAGGGGGAGAGACATGGTGTATCGCGTGAATGTGGGGTTTCAAACCAAATGGATTTGTTTCCTTCCAGCTATATGGTTTCAGCCAAATCATCTCTATCAAATACTAGCTTCCCTGGAGATAAGCAATACCCGCTGTTTTGTATTTTGTGATGAGATTTGGCATAGGATATTAGGGCCATGCTTAATGCTTTTCCTTCCCTCTGCCACAGCTGCTTTATGTTGTAACTGTTGTAAGACATACTAAGAGCATGTGTCTCACCTATATGTCTATCTCAGAAACTGGCATCAAACAAATATCTCTACCATTGCTGCCCAACAGTAGTATAAAGTGAATTGCACAAGTAATTTTGGATTTCCTAGTAGCTAAGTTAAAAACACAAAATGATGCAATTTACTTTAATAATGTACTTTATTTGACCCAGTAGTTTAAAAGTATCATTATGAAAACGGAGGTTCATAGTCTAGCATGTATTTTATACAATGCAGTGTGGACTACCCACATTTCAAGTGTTCAGTAGACTTATGTGGCTGCCATATTGGATGCCACATGTCGATACAAGTCAAGTATTCCATATGGGAAATGACAAAGGTTGGGAGTGTGTCAGATTTTGGGTTTAGAGTTTTCCAGATTTTGGATTACTTACACAAGCTTTACAGATTTTCAAGCACTTTGGATTTTCAATTATACTTGGATAGAGACAATAGGAATTAAAAGTTATGGATTATGTAGATTTAAGATTGACTGAAAATTGTAGGTGGCCATATTGTGACAAGATGTAGTCACCTATCATAGCATCTTGACCTTACTCTCTTCCCAAGACAAAGCCACAGAGGTTTAGAAAAACCCCACTGGATGTTAGGAAAGAACTTCACAGATAACTGCAAAGAGAAGAAATGTAGATACGCTTTTGCTGTATCTACATTTTTCCTGAGTGCTTCATCCAGGAATAGTGTAGGAAATAATACTGGAGGTACATTCTAAAAGTAAGCAGGTACTCTTAGATCAGAGGCCCACCTACCTTATTATCAACATTATAGGTATGTAGTTCACAGCCCTCGTGTTATTTATACTATTAATATTTCTGCCTCTGTTTTTCAAGAATACTTATGAGGTGGGTATGCATAACACCAACACCAAGTCCATGGTTGGAGAGTTGCCAGAAGAGGATCAGCATCCTTACCAGGCAGTGTTCTGTTCCCAGAGACGTGAAGTTAGTCATATTGAGTAACTTTGCAGAACTTGTTTTGTCCCAAGATGTTGGGGCCAAGTCCTCATCATCTGTTATCTTCTTTAATACTCCTCACACCTGAGAGGCTGAGGTAGTTTTACTTACCCTGCAGACATCTTGTGAAAGATCATGACTGAAACAGAACACCAAGAAGAGACACTGAGAACAAGCATGTCTCATGAAAGAAAATCCCAGGGCACGGCTGCGGATAAAGCGTATTGTGGACTTTTTTTTTTTTTTTTTAACAATTTCTACAAATGTTTGGGGTTTTTTTTTAAAACTAGCTATAAAGCTAGTTTTAAACTTAAGCTCTTTCAAACTTCTGCAGCATAGGTTTTATGCAAAACGGTAGTTTAATTACTTTTTTTATCTTTGTGGGAGAAACAGACTTTGATCTCTTGTGGCCGTATTTCATTTTGCTCATTGGTTACTTATAATCATATGTACTTTTTCCATTGTAGAGAAAAAGCACTGTTTTTTCCAGTAATAACCATAAGATTTTCTTAATTAGTACATGTATATTCATAATTCTCAAAACAGTTAACCTACTTGAAATTACATAAAACCTCAAGCTTCCTAAATATAGTTTATTTTCAACTTTTTCTTTGAGAGCCAGGAGTTAATAGAGTATGGTACTAAATATCTTTGAAGCACACTTTGCATTAGGATATCGGAGCTAGAGGCTGGTCATGTTGATGGAGAATGCTGACCCGACAGCTCTCCATTTTTTCATCAGTCTTGCTACCTCTGGGAGGAGGTCTATTTTCTGTTCATTACTTATGGCCCTAGCAAGACTCTTCCTGACCCATTAAATGAAACCCTAGACAAAGTGCTAAGAACCATGCTTTATTACTTCTTTAATGAGGGAATGGCACACAGGTATTACTAGCTAGTCTAGAGTGCTTTTTACTTATAGTAGAAAACCAAAATTAATCGCATCCATATCAAAGACTTTTAAGTTTAATTGAACCTTTTCATCCAGTGTTTGTGGTTCAGAACTAGATGATTTCACTTTACAAAACCTTATTTTTTAGATTGAAAGTATGAAAGAAAATGTAGTGTCTTAAGACTTACTTTGATGTTAAAAGTTGCTAGGTAAATCCACGCCAAATGTTGTAGCTCTTTGTGTTATGTATTAAGTGTGGGACTATAGCGATGATCCAGGTAGTATGAGATGACAAAGCTACCATTGTGTGGGTCCCTTGAATGCCACATACTTAGCCAAAATAGAACCTTTTTTATTTTCTGCTCAGGAATAACTGATTTTTTTTCAGTTGCAGAAATGAAAGCTGGAATTTCAGAGGTAGACTGGTTTTATGATCAATAAGTCGTCTCATTTAATCAAAAAGATAGCCTACTCAGCTTATATACTGAATGGTTGCATTATAAAAACACTTTCATATCCTATAATTTGGCAGCATCCTCCTTTCTGTTTTGCAGTCTCAGGGATGAGGCTGTGGCCTGTTCTGACTCTTCTAGTCCTGCTGTCCCCATAGCTGAGGTGGTGGTCTCAGCATGAAAGCAGACAATATTGTGCTGACAAAATGCTGTGAAAGATCAGGGACATTGTTCTGACCCTCTCCCCTCAGTTACAGACTCCTGGGGGGCATATTTCCCCTTCTCTTCTCCCTCCCATTTCCTCCAAACCCCTCATGTGAATACTCAGTTTTAAGAAAAGGCACAAAGGGGAGGTAACACCCGTAAGCTAAGTCCTAACAGTCAGAAAATAAAAGAAAAAATCTAAAATCAAATACAGACTATAAAGTGAATGCACAAACAAATATACCTGAGCAACTGTTATGAGACCTGCCTACTAAGTGTACCAAAACATAAATGGATAGATCATAATCTGTAGCTCCTTGTTACACTTTCTTAATGCAATTTAAACTAAAATTTAGAAATATGAACATCTGTCATCATTTTTGTAAAAACTCAACATGTAAAATTTTAAGCCTACAAAATAAGTGGGAAAGTTAATTCATTTGGGCCATCTAGATTCTACAATATCATATGTGAAAAGTACACAGTACTTCACACAGAACAAAGCCGCAATCAATGGTACAGTGTTTGTTTCTATTGATTTATGAATATTTATGCTATATCCAATCCCGAGTAAATACAGTGGCTGATAGTAATCTGCAGAATAACATAAAGCTCTACTTATCCTTCTGAATACCTGAGAAGAGAAACAAAAAGAGTGAAATTTCTCGTTACAGTACAGAAAACAAGGGAATCAATTCTCAAGTGTGGAAAATACCCTCTTGCCAGAAGTAGGTCTTAGAAGTAGCCAATCTCAGAGGCAAAATCAACAAATAACAAATTTCGCTGTCAGCTGTGAATTTTATTGTCAGCGTCAGGCACAGGGCTCAAAATGCTGAAGAACCACCCCTGTGCTAGTCATGATTTAACCTGGTTTGTAGCACAAGCTTAACTTTTTTATGAAGATACATAACCAGTCATTCACAGAGTGAACTAACTGCGCATCAAAAAATATTTAGAAAAATAGACAATGTATACAATATAAAAATAATGTAGTATAAAAAGTATTTCGAGTGTTTACATTATATCAGGTACTATAAATAATCCAGAATTGACTTAAAATCTATAAGAGAGTATGCATGGGTTATATGCAAATACTACACATACTGCTTATTTATATTAAGAGGCTAGAGTATCCACACATTTTGGTATCTATTGAGAAACCTCGAACAAATCCCCCGTGAATACTAAAAAGCAGCTATATTATCTAGTTTTATATTGATAGCCTCTAATATGATGATTTTTTTTTCCATAAAACTTGCCTTGCAGTTAACTTTACTGGAATGTATTTGCTTTGAAGCAGAAAGCAGCTTATTGAGAGGAAGCTCCCTACCTCCATGAATAGAATTTTGTGAACCAAGGAGTTTGAAAGGCTTTAACAGAAAGAGAATTGCACCAATGGCATTAGGAGCCATGTTACAGAATTGTCAGCAGGGGAGGTTAGGAAACAGCACTTCCCTTATCCATGGCTTGTGGGCCATATGCTGCCACTGTGGCTGGCTGGTGCCACCTGGTAGTCCCCAGCGGTACCCTGGGTTAAGTATGGTTGGCCTCATTACCAGAAAATAGCATCTATCACCCATCCTGCTATACCCTGACCACTCTTGTCTTCTCTCCCTTTTTCTGTTGTTTGGTCAGGACAGACCAATGAAGAAATGTTTCTCACTTTACGTCTTTACCTACTCTGACTCTGAACTAAATTCCACTCCCATCCAGTGCCTTCCTGTCTTTAAGAGAGAACAGCCCAGACCTAGCTGTGTAGGCCACTGCAGGAGCTGAGGTCCTGACAGGCTGCAGTGGTGGAGTAAGAGAGAGAAGGGGGAATGTCCTAGGGCAGGGGACAATAGGGAAACCAAATTAACAAGATCAGAAATCGAAGCTAAGTGGAAGAGGAAAGTGTTGGGTACAGGTGCAAAGGAGAAGCCAGGGCCAGGAGAGACCAGGGACAGAGCCAAATATTGGCACTTACTGCAGACCACTGCCTCTGCATCTGGTAGGTAGACCCAGGAAGGGCTGATTCTCTTCATGTACAGTCAGGCTATTGTTTTATTCCCTTCAATTCTAGCCATTTGCTTTCACCTCTCCTTTGCCTGAAAAGGAAAAAGATCCATTTACAGCTCCTTCTTTGCAACATGCCTATAGAGGGCTGAGAAGGCAGTTTCCAGCTTGGCACCATGGGTCACCATACACTGGAGCTGCCATTTACAAGTGTTACTGCTGTCCTGTGCTCTTGATCAATCATGTTGGCAAATCTTACACGCTCCCATGGACTTGGGTAGATTTTTCGGCTCTTTCTACAGGTCTGTGGCATATTTGTGTTGGTAGTTGTGAAGGCACTGTAAAGACAGTCAAGCAGCTTGCCAAGGGTATGAAACTCTGAGAAGCTTTAATGCTCAGAAAAGTATCTGCACCATCTCTCCTCCACCTCTTTCTTCTCATGAGGAAAACACCGCAGTGTGAAAATAGCATTAGGGTAGATGTCAATCTCCAACCTGCTCTAATTTCTATAGGAACAATTATTTGAAAGCGTATATGGTATAACAATAATTTAACCCATCCCATAGTTGACACAGAAATGATGACCTTCTAGTATGTTTACAATTTAAATAACAATCTAATAAGTTAAATTTAAGTTTCCTGTTCTAGGAATCTTGATACGAACTACACTATGAGTGATTTTTTTTAAATGGCAGTAACTTACACTCCTAAAACTTTTAACAATAAGATATAAACGTTTAAACTTTATCCAAATAAGGAGAATGAAGCAAATACTCCAATTTTCCATGGCAGTAAAGTTATTAAAAGTGGTATATTTAAGCTTGAGCTGCCTAAAAGTAAAAATAAGTAAGTGAAAGTCAGCAAAAAGAAGTAAGCCAGTCTTTCAAGAAAATAATTTTTTCCCAGATTTACCTAAATACTGAAAATAGTTTGTCACATGGCTGTTAAATATAAGGGACAGTGCTATAAATAGTAGTTTCATAAAAATCACAGATACATTATGTTTTGACCATTACTTGAATTGCTTCTCTACCTTTTCAGAGTAAATCTAATTGACTTTGTCAAAACCAGTTTTCCAGCGTGATACTGAAGCTCTAAAGCTTCAAAATGAGTCATAAGACCTTGTAATGCACAGTCAGAAAGCTCGCATATGTTCACTCAGTCCTTGTTAAAGGTGCATCCCATGCTGATTGCAAATATGAGCCATAGATTAAATTAGGAACAGAGTGAGTTCATATCTATTAGGGCTAATATGTTTATTTCTTTCCAAAAGCTGCAGAATCTCTCACTGATGATTTGATTTTTGAAATTTCAATTTTTAGGAGTTCTTTGGAATTTATCCTCATGTGATGCCGTAAAAATGACAATCATTCGAGATGCTCTCTCAACCTTAACAAACACTGTGATTGTCCCACATTCTGGGTGGAATAACTCTTCTTTTGATGATGATCATAAAATTAAATTTCAAACTTCACTAGTTCTGCGTAACACGACAGGCTGCTTGAGGTAAATTCTTTATTCTTTCTGTGACTAATGTATAATTTTGTGATTAAATAATGTGTCATAGGTAACTTGATTATAGGAAGAGTTTGTTTTAGTAACCTCTGAGTTTCAGGTTTGATTTCATAGTTTAGGCCGTTACAAGAAAAACATGAGCAGAGACTTCTGGCCTTAAAGAAGCTTGTCTGATTAATGAGTGTTCTAGGAATTATTCAGGAAGACCATTTCATTCTAAAATTATTGCCAAAATTCGTGTTTTCCACTTGTAACAGCATTTTTCAGTTATCACATTCTGATTGCTAATACGCTTTTGTTTTTGCTTAAATTCAAAATATGATAGTCTTTTTTTAAGTGGATAAAGAATTATGTAGTTTTCATAACCACTGACTTTGAGTTTTATGAACAAATGAAAGTAAACTCAAATATTATTGTTTCATCATTATCTGTAGCATTTAATATCTGTCAGCTCTCTAAGTTTTACACAGTGAGGCTCATTATTTGCCATGAATGTGCTCCAGTTCACTTTCTTTTTTTTTTTTTTTTTGTCTTTTTCGTTTTTATTGGTACCAGGGATCGAACTCACGACTGCCTGCTTGCAAGGCAGGCGCTTATGCCACTGAGCTAAATCCCCAGCCCCCTCCAGTTCACTTTCGACCCATTTCCTAGCATCACAGTGCCCTGCAAACTTGGAGCAGAGTGGCATGGTAACAGAGAGTAGGCTGTGGTCCCAGACAGTCTGGCTTCCAGCCACACTCTGAACCTCAGTTTCCTCTTCAGAGATGGCAGCACCACCTCAGGGCTGTGAGGAGTTAACAGTCTATGTGTGAAGTGTTGAGTGTGGAGTCACAGCACCACCTCAGGGCTGTGAGGAGTTAACAGTCTATGTGTGAAGTGTTGAGTGTGGAGTCACAGAGTGATTTAATACATCAGACCAAGGCGTCTGAGCATGACAAAGCTTGAAAGGAAATGAGTGGTGGCTGTCAGCCTCCTTGCAGAGAAATTGGAGGGAAGATCTTGCAGAACAGGCCAGCTCCTCCTAACTCAGATGGATCACATGGCCCATCAGTCACCTGAGGAACCTGCAGCTCATCTCCCCCTACAGAGGGTCTAGGGAGGTATAGTTCCCATCATCCAGTCCCCAGGCCTTCATGAGAGCCTGGGGCTGGGTGTACTCTTGGGCTCCAGGGTGACTCGGGGCTGTAGCATTTGCTGATTGCCTTCTGTGTGAAGCCAGTGAAGAATAAGACAGACAAGTGCCCCTGCTCTGATGAAGCCATGTTCTGATAAGAAAGGCAGACAAGAGAAAAGAAAAATAACAATAGGCATAAAAATTCAACAGGGTGATGTAAAGGTTGTGGGATGGTTATTTTGCTGTCAGTGAGGTGAAATGTAAGCCTACATTGAAGTACAACAGGAGCCACTTATTTGAGGGTTAGGTGTCAGAAGGGCATGTGTTCTGGGCCAAGAAAATGGTTAGAGCAGCAATGAACAGTGGCTGTAGCTTGCTGAGCAGAGAACAAGTGACATGTAAGACTGAGGATGGGTAAAAGTGGAGACAGGAAGCTCAGAGTGCAGCCCGGATAGGAGCCAAGGAGAGGTAGACAGTTTGGATCATTTTGAGGAAGAGCTGATGAGACTTGCTAACAGACTGAATATAAAGATGCAGAATACAGAAGGAGGAGTAGTGACACCTAGATTTTCAGCTGGACTAAGTAGAATCATGGAAGTGCTACTGCAGGTAAGAGAGGAAAGAAAAAGCTGAAGATAAATGAGCATTTGACCATGACTGTTTTGAAAAGTCAAATTAGCTAGCCATACACACAGTGATCATAAGAAAGCAACTAGATGCGTGAGTCTAGAATTCTGGCATGGTTCAGGCTGAAGATCAACATTGGGTTGTCATGAGTTATTGGTTGTATTAAAGCCGTGAAACAGAAAAAGGAGAGAGAAAGGTGAGGGTGAGAGGGCACCAGAGCAGAGCCCAGCCACTCCTGCAGGAACCCATCGGTAGAAGGCTGCGAAGGGAGGCCATGAGCTAGAACTGGCGCTAGGAGTGCCGGCTCCATGAGCCGCACAGGATGAGGGTTGCAGAGGGAGGGGTGATGCCAGGCAGCGCAGAGGAGGGGCCGCAGGCAGTATTGTCTTTCAGGCCTGCGGAAAACAGGTTAGAACTCGTCCCAGAGACCCACTTTCTAATGCAAGTTTTATAAATTCTCAACTGGAATAACTGCTAAGTTAGCCTAATAACCTTATTAATGGGATATAAAACAGATGTTTATAATTCAGTATCAACTTTCAAAGACAAATTAATGCCACAAAAACTATACTATGAATGAGAACCAAAATAATTTTCAAGGTTTTTTATAATTGAAAAAAGTTGTAGCATAAGATATCCATATTTACTTGATATCTTTGTATAAGAAATGGTAGTTTACTCTGTTCACTAAAGAAACATTTAATAAACTAACAAAAGGAGAAAAACAATCACCATAAAGAATAACACACATGGTAACTTCCATTAGGCACTTTTCTAATTGTATATGTAGCAACTTCTTCCTTACAAGTGTATGAGGTATTATTTTCTGTTTTTCATGTATAAGAAAGAGAAGCCTCTAAATAAGGACAGTAAAGGGAGAAAAATTTATATATCCTGACAACAGTACAGTTAAAGTTCAAGCACCTGGGTTCTCTTCTATTTGTGTAGATGGTAGGCCATCATAAGCTGAAGGTGTTCAAATGCAGGTTCCAGCATGCCTCCTCCTGCCAAATCCAAACGGTTGCAGTCTGTTGTCCCTTCAGTAGCTAATGTGCAGGTCAGAGCATTATTAAGGTAAGCTTTGTAGCTAATGAATAAGTTGTTCATCTCAGCAGCTCCCACATGTCTCCACCTACTTAGGAACCTCAGTTCTGCAGGCGAAGAGGCCCGGAAGCAAATGCGATCCTGTGAGGGGCTGGTGGACTCGCTGCTGTATGTGATCCACACGTGTGTGAATACATCTGATTATGACAGCAAGGTCAGTGCCCGCCTGGCCATGTAAGGCTACAGTGGCAGGTGACAGCAGCTGCCTAATGCTACTATTTACATGCCATGAATTCTTTCTGGAATTTTAGAGCTGCTTTTGCAGTTCTAAGGTTATGATTCACATCAAAAGACAAGTCTAAAAATTAAAAGAAACATGACAATTTCAGAAAATAGCTTCTAAAACCATGAAAACAGTGACTTAGTGCTATAAATAACCTAGCACAGGTCCTGATTTTGTCTGTGGTTTTCATAGATTCATTTTCTGTGTAATGGCCCCTTTTGCTATATCTTCCATTTCTGTGTGCCATGCTCCTAGAAGCAGATCCACTTATATCTGAGTGTCTGCTAAGTTCAGGATCCCAGTTAAGACACTAGAATCCCCCAACCTCTCTGCCCTTCTTGCTTCATTATCATGCGTTTCACCCCACCCCTTTTGATGCACCTATCCAACTCCTCCTCCTGCTGCTGTCCTACTGGTCAGTCTGTTCCTAGCATGAGCCCTTTTCTTCCCCATCCTGTCTTCTCCCTCCCTCCTGAGTATTCTGCTCATCATTATCAGCTATGGTAACCAGTCAGGATCTGCTTCAGGAGCTGAGGAACATGGAAAGAAACAGGCAGAACTAAGCATCAGAGTTCCAGGGGACTTAGTATCAGGATGGGCTAACCCGGGAGAGGCCATCTGTAGCTCTTAGTGTGCAGAGAAGTCTGAGAGAAAAAAGAATGATGAGCTCAAGAAGGCAGGGAAGAATTCGAGGTAACAGCCTTGTTTTTATGGAGTCGTAACTGCATCAAAAGATCCGCACATAAAATTGAAAGGAGTAACAAGTTGGAAAGGGTAGCTTGCCAGGTAGGCAGATACTGTACTTGATTTGAGACACCATACTGTAATGACGGTTGGCCTCCCATTGGACATGTGACACTGACTGAGATACCAAAAACCATGTACAGAAGATAAAATGTCAAGGAAAGGAAACACAGACCTTTTCTCAGAGACCGGAGAGAGAGGGGAAATTGAGGAAAAGGTGAGTGATAGGACTTTTGAAGGTAAAGGGCAGTGCCCGGGCAGGGAGTTGGTGGCAAGCTCAGAATTTGCATCGGCAAGCAGCAGAGCGCAGTTCTGGTATCCTAGGTACAGTTACCATGGCCACAACCCTGCACAGAAAAACTGAGCCAATGCCTCACAGAGTTTAGTCAGCATAAACCAGATCTTCCATTGTACTGAGGGTTCTCTACATCCAGTCATTTAAGTACTCACCAAAACTCTTGAGTCAAAGTGCTATCTTTGGATTGTATCAGATTCCCATAAGTTAAAAAGTGTTTTCATATCGGCCATTGATTTTGGGTCAATAGTGCTGTGTGCCAAAGCACTTTGTGTGATATTTTCAATTACATGCTGTGTTGTGTTTCAGACAGTAGAGAACTGTGTGTGCACCCTGAGGAATCTGTCTTACCGGCTGGAACTGGAGGTCCCACAAGCCCGGCTGCTCGGACTGAATGAACTGGATGACTTACTAGGAAAAGAGTCTCCCAGCAAAGACTCTGAGCCAAGCTGCTGGGGGAAGAAGAAGAAAAAGAAAAAGCGAACTCCACAAGAGGATCAAGTTAGCATTTTCTTTAATATAAAACTCTACTAAAGTTTTATTTTTCTGGGAATGAGAAATCACATACTTGGCAAGAAAAAAAACTTCTACATATCTATAACTGAATTCAGCAGAGATGAGTGTTTTGATGTGTTAGAGATCGTGTTCCTTTGGCTTCATTTTAATATGTGTTGCTTATCTTTCAGTGGGATGGAGTTGGTCCTATACCAGGACTGTCAAAGTCCCCCAAAGGGGTTGAGATGTTGTGGCACCCATCAGTGGTAAAACCATATCTGACTCTTCTAGCAGAAAGTTCTAACCCAGCCACCTTGGAAGGTTCTGCTGGATCCCTCCAAAACCTTTCTGCAGGCAACTGGAAGGTGAGATGTCTTCCACTTGTCCACACTTCTTTCTGTCCTCATAGTCAGGTTGAGCATGGGATGAAAAGGACTTACATGTGTAAAATTCAGCTACGAAAGCAAAACAGACCTTTGCTACGGGGATGCAAAGATGAATATAATGTGGTCTTTCCACAGGAGAAGCTGAAGCTCATGAGCAAAACAGTGCAGGAGAGAGGATAGGAAAAAGTGGGGAGCAAGAAGATCGAAAGGCTTTCTGAGAGCTGGGCATGGTGATGCACGCCTGTAATCCCAGCACTCAGAAGGCTGAGACAGGAAGATTTTTATGAGTTCGAGACCAGTGAGATTCTGTCTCAAAAAGACACACACACACACACACACACACACACACACACACACACACACACGGTTTCTGGGGGGCACAATTGCCTAGATGGAATCCGTAAAGATGAATCAGATTAAGCCAGCAGAATCTGGGGTGGGCACGTAAAAAGAGCAGAGACTAACAGACAAAAGGCCTGTGAGGAAAGGACAGCAGGGATCAGGACTACATGCTCGCCACCAAGACAGAAATTGGGATGGGGAGTGACCCAGTTTCGAGCAGGCATCGTATTTAGGCCTGAAGGCCAACCTCTGGAGCGGGGACCTGATCTGTAGACAAGGGTGTGCTTAAAGGGTTCAAACATGGTCTGATGTGGACACTGGAATCACAGTGCAGCCATTCAAAAGGTGGGATGGAGGAGGAGCAAAGGAGGCTGGGCTTCCCCTGAGAGCCAGTGCGGCATCCTGGTGAGAAGCAGTGAAGCGCTGGCAGGCAGCATTGTGGGGGAAGCTGAGGGGCCTCTCTTCCCCGTCAGATACCTGAGGGCACGCAGATGCCTAGAGGTCCCATGTTGCCTTGTATGTGTATGACTGTGAAAACTGAAGGCATTTCCTAATGTAACCAGAATAAGTTCCCAGAACTGTTTAAATGTCAGCTAGCAACTTCCTAGACAGTCCTTGTCTGAAACGTTTTCAACCTTTAGAAACTTCCTAGCAAGTGTATTTTAGTAATTACAATGCTTGTTTTTTGGCTACTTTTCTACCACCACCCAAAATGAGACACTTGGCACTGCATTCTCCATGATAGTGAAAGGCATTGAGAGGCCTACAGTTTGCTTTATGCAGGTGGTTGCTATTCTGAATATATACAGATATTTTGGTCTAGTTCTAACTAAGCCAATGTGGTTGTTCCTAATTAAAGTGCTAATTTAATTAAGTGTTATCCCTGAATCTTGGCCCCTCACTTAGAAACTGGAGACTAGCATCTCTGTGTCTCTGTTTTCCTCAGATACCTACCTTATGGAGTGATTGCAAAGATTAAAGAATTCAAGGACTGAGCACAGTTTCTGGCATGGAGATATTTGTAAATATTCATGCTGTAGACTAGTGTTCACCTCCAGCTTCTTTGATCAAAGGATCATTTGATGATAATAATTAAAATATGTATAGTCGGAACCTCTTAGAGTTTCACTTAGGCCAGGTGTGGTGGTGCACACCTGTAATCTCAGGATTCAGGAGAGCGAGACAATAGGATCACTGCGAGTTCCAGGCCAGCCTGAGCTACTTTGTCTAAAAAAAGAAAGCACACACAAGAATTTCATTTCTGGGATTATTCAGTGAATGAAAGCCAGATGACAAGCTCACTTAAAATACAGGCATCTCACCTAAGTGATTTCAAGATAACTAAGGAGTCAAAATATTGGACCCTCACTTAAAAAAAAAAAAAAAAAAAAAAAAAAGATAATTTGGCCACAGACGTTATCAGTTACAAGCTATTTTGGGAGCAGTGTCTGGAAGGAAGTGCTCACGGCAGGGCTGAGATGAGCTGATCTGTCTCCAAAGGAGACAGACTTTGTTCTGTAGGTTTTAGACAGAAGTTGGTGGAACTGCCTGAGTGCTTTACCCTATAGCACATCATGTAGTGCTTCACCCTTGTAGATTTCATGTGGTTTGTAAGATTTCATATGAAGAATGTCAATTAGCTCGCTATAAGGCATCTTTTCTTCCTGTTAGTATATTTAAAATACTCTATTCTGGGGCTGGGGATTTAGCTCAGCGGCATAAGCGCCTGCCTTGTAAGCAGGCAGTCGTGAGTTCAATCCCCGGTACCGATAAAAAGGAAAAAGACAAAAAAAAAAAAAAAAATACTCTATTCTGTTAGTTTTCAAGAGACTGGGCAGTCAATTGCGTATTTTAATATTCAAAGTAACAAAGGCCCTGGTAGATCTTTGACCTCTTATTAGACCACAGCAGGAAAATATTAGAGGCATGAGCAACATCCTTCGATTATCCTGATTTTAAAGGATGTTTTACATTGGTAAAAATGTCAGTTAAATCTCAAACCAAGATTAAAGACTCATTTTCTAATGTTACTTTTTTTTGTTGTTGTTGTTGCATCACTGGTGACTTAGTGTTATTTCCATTCATACGATGCCTCATAGTCACAAGAGAATCGCTTGACTGGATTCTAAAAAAATAAATCAGCAGCAGCAAGAACTAACCGAATCTTGAATGAGAATGCATTTTGCACACAGATACACTTACTCTTCACTGGTGTATATGAATTAGGATGCTCAGTGTTTCTGAAGAATTTCCTTTCTTCTGAGATGAAGGATTTTTTCCAAGCAATTTCTTTGACAAGTTGCTGAACTCTAAATATTGTTGCAGGGAATACAGAAATAACAAATGCCTGAATAGAGACAGCTTTCCTTTAACATGTGATGATGGGTGACTGTCTCTGCCATCCTATTCATAGCCTCTGAACCTGGCATGGGCCCAACTGCAAAGAAAACATGTGATCCTTCCTTAATCATGTTTATGTATCTGAGATAGAAAGTAATCACTGCCTTCTCTGTTCTGCACAAAAATATCTGACAGATGGTGGTTTGTGATTTTTCAGGCTTTAGGATTTCGTTTTAAATCAGCCATCTAGCTTATCTATCTCTCAGACTATGATTTTCTCTTCACTGGCACCACAAATTTAATCTCCAGTTGGAAAGAAAACATTTAATCTATTACCTCATCTTTTGGAAACATCTCTTTTAGATGGCAGTAGCACATGAGAGTGGAACCCGGTGTGACATTACTTATTGCCTTATTTTGCTTGCTAGTTTGCAGCTTACATTCGGGCAGCTGTCCGAAAAGAAAAAGGGCTCCCCATCCTTGTTGAACTTCTGAGAATGGATAACGATAGAGTTGTCTCTTCTGTGGCCACTGCCTTGAGGAATATGGCTCTAGATGTGCGCAACAAGGAACTTATAGGTATGTTCTGGTGACGGGGTAAGCTACAAACAGAGCAAGTACAGTTTTTACAAAAAAGTTTCTTTTGATACATCAGTATGTGGCATTTAAGAGTATTTACAATCCATCCTTAGTGCCCAGTTTCTTAGACTTTTGGGCAGCCTGTTGCATGACCCTTCTTTTTCAGCAGGAGGCAGACTCATGAATTAAACATTGATCAGGAAGTTAAAGATCCAGAAAAGCCAGCAATTTCAGTTTACGTTATAGTACTATTTGGCAGTTAGAGTGCCTCTCTTCCCCAAGAGTAATCTAGGGTTCCTAAGCAATCAAAAAAAAAAAAACATTTCTTATTTTTTTTTAATTCTTCCTTTCCAATTTCTACACTGATATCTGCAAATTCACCAACACTGTCTTGTACTGAATTTCAAAAGAAGGCATGTGAATGTTTTGTAGCTTTTCCCTCTCCAATCTGTGTAAACGCTGAATCCAGGACATAAGCAGTCTCCAAAGGCCATTTCCACCCATGGCAGGATCAGGACTAGATTGAGGTAAGCAAGAACCTCAGGACACAACATTTTAGGAGGCTTTCACTCTTGAGTCTGCACAAAGGTAGGGATGGCACATGCATAAAGCAGAGCATGAGTGTCCCTGTAATAAATTTCACACCCTGGGAAACTTGCTTGTCTCTAAGGATTACTTTATCCCAAGAAAAATGTGAGGTGTTTAAAAAAGAAAAACCCTAAGCCCTCAATGGGCCTGAGCTTAGTGAAGCTGGGCCTGCTGCTCACTGGCCACATAACCCAGAGAGACCTGTAAAATCCCCACTCCCTGGGCTCAGTTCTTACATCTGGACTGAGTGTAAAAGGAATTCTTCCTCAGCCCATCTCTGAAAGGGGCTGACAGTGGCTGCTGCTCCAGCTGTGGGGTCTCTAAAGAAGAAATGAGAGAGACTGTAAGACACCTTACAAGCGGCCAACCTCCATGCCAGCCCCATAGCCAATGACATGAGAGGAAGGGGAAGTGGGGCAGATTTTATGTGGATTCCTGTGACTGTAGATTCTTCTAACAGTAAAATACCACATGTGAGAAAGAGGGAGAGCATAAAACAACAAGGACAATAACATTTACCTCAAAGAATTGCTGTTGTGACTTACGACAAAATCCCTTCAACGGTGCTTGACAGAAATGCTGTTTTAAATTAGTGCCTAGGTAAACCTTCTCCTAACACAGTGTTCCTTGGAGCCAAATCATCCCTCTGAAGAGGAAAGGAGGTCTCTGCATGGCCTGTTCATTGTCCAGCTTGTACCTGATCCCGGCAGATTTGCTATAACTCAAATGCAACACTTCCTGGAGATAAATGCTAAAGGTTTTCAAAGTTGTGTTTGTTATATACATATTTGTTGAATTTCTTGTAAGAAGCATGTGCAATCTGAGAGTTTAACATTGATTACTAGTGGCCCATCATCTTCCAAACCCAGGAAGAAACCTGGGCAGTACAGAAGGCATAAAACCAGCAAATGCTGAGTACAAAGATCTCTCGAAGGAATTCTAAGCCCTGCCCACTATGCTCTCTGAGAGTAATGCATATTTAACGCTCACTAGCATAGTATCTCTCCAGCAGTGAGGGTTTGTTTTTAGCTCAGCTGGCACATTCTGAACTGTTCATGAATCACTTTTCCTTGTTTCTCTGCACAGATTCTTTCCTTCCTGTAAGTATTTTGCTGTACCTTACCCAGCACCCTATTCCAAAGACCCCTTCTCTGCCTCTTCCCTCTCTCTGTCATTTCCAGCACTGGCAACAGCTTTCTTTTCAGAGACATTTCTCTCGCACTCTTGCTGTTTAGCATGCACATGTGTACACAGGCATGTATGCTCTTTAGAAGCAAGTTTTAGCCCTGTCTGAAAGTTACTGCAGGCTCAGCTGAGTTGGACTGCCCCTCCCTCTGGAGCTGCAGTTTCTGAGAGGAGCATGGAGCTCACTCGAATCAGGCACAGTGAGCTCCAAGCCTCACAAGTACAATTTAAAGTTACGCCTTAGCAAAATGACAAATTACGTGCTATGCACTTTTGGGTCATTTGTGACTATTTAAAATTACCAGAGCTAACTTATCACTTGTGCTCAAATACCATATTTATCTTCTGGCTTTGCAGTGTCCTCACTGTTTTTCCACACTTCAGAGCTGTGTTTGCTGTAAGCCAGAGCCTTCCCTTCGACATACTAAAAATTAGGCAGTGTGTGGTTAAACCCATCGTCTACTGCTGTTTATAAATAGGTCTTGGAAGAAAACGCCACTTAGCCTCAAGTCAATTATTAGCACAGGGACAAAAACGTAAGAAAATATTTACTTGAGCTTTAGCTCATTTCTTTTGTTTGTAGTGTGTTTATTCCAGTTTGTCAGTTGGTAATTGAAACTGAAAAAAGCAAGAGATAATCTCTTTTTGGAGAGGAATAAGAGAAATTCAGTATTTATAAAGAATTGCTTCAATAGCTCTGAAATTCTTCTAGCCTTGCCTTATCAAGTACTTTATTTTTATTGCCTTACTCCTAGGAGATAATAAATGTATAATTTTAATAGAAAAATTTTATTCATGTTTTCTCTTAAAAAACTTAACAGGTTGCTGCTGATGTCAAGTCAACTAATACCCGTACTCAGATTGACAAAAGTGTGCAACCCAGTTCATATATTGAAACCTAGAAAGTTTTAATGAAAAATAAGATTTGACAGCCATACTTGGTCCAGAGTCAAAGATAAGTTTTTAAAAGCTTTAAGAAGAAATTGAGAAATTTTTAATGCATTAGAATTCAATCAAGAATAAAATTTACTATCAATTCATTACTCACTATTATTGAAAATAGCTGAACTAAAGCAACTTGGTTAGTCCACCCAATTTTATACATTGATTTACATTTTCTTTCAGCAATTGACAGTAATGTTTTATAAGTCAATCATTTCTTCAAGTGAAATGGTCTAAATGTTAAGTTTTTCTTCACATTTATGCTCTGTTGCAGGTTTGGATTCTTATTTTCCTGCTACTGTCTCTTTTTACATTTTGTTTTTTAAGAGCCCGCACACTATCAGAATCTTTTCAGCAACAAAAACCTAATGCCTTTTTACTCTTGCGTTCAACAGGTAAATACGCCATGCGAGACCTGGTCAATCGGCTCCCTGGTGGCAATGGCCCCAGCATACTGTCTGACGAGACCATGGCGGCCATCTGCTGTGCCTTGCACGAGGTGACAAGCAAAAACATGGAGAATGCCAAAGCCCTGGCTGACTCAGGAGGCATAGAGAAGCTGGTAAACATAACCAAAGGCAGAGGCGACAGGTAAGTCTGCAGCAAAGAGGGATCTTACATTCCTGGGATTTTAACAGGCCTTTGTGGAAGGTACCTTTTTTATTGGGAAGGATTCATTTCTGCAATTCTTACATGTTGATTCGCTAAGCAGTCTCCAGCACTTAAAACCTAATTATGTAGAGGGAGATATTTTAGGGTGTGTATCCTTTTGTATATTTTTTATGTCCTTGAAGTACCCACCCCTCATCCTCCATTGGTTTCTGGTTCTATCATAGTCTGCTTAGGGTACTATAACAAAATGTCGTAAGTCATTTGGCTTATAAACAACAGAAACATATTTCTTACAATTCAGAGGAGGGATCAGAGACCAAGACACCAGTAGATTTAGTGTCGGGTGAGGGCCTCTGTCTAGCTGTGTGCTTGTGTGGTAGAGTAGTGAGCGGCCTCTCCTAGGCCACTTTTCACAAAGGTCCCACCTTCAAATGCCATCACTTAGGACTTTGACATATGGATTTCAGGGAGACTCATACAGTCTATCTTAATCTTTAAAGCCATAATTAGTTATCATAAAACCCAACAGGAATCATAAGTATGAGGAAAAACAGGAGTCAGGGGGAAACCATTTCTCTGTGCCTTGTGCTCTGCTCTGCAGCCAGGTACCCAGAAAGCAGGAAAACCACCTCCGCAGCAGAGTCTGCTGTGTGGCCTCAGGATGTGCCCTGGGCTCGCTCACACATTTCCCTTTGCTTCTGGATGGCACTAACTGATGAAGCAGTACAAATAGGGAGCAGGGTCTGTGGCAAAACAGAACGGTTCTTGTCATGGAGTGGTAGCACAGACTGTAATCAATGAAATGGTAAGTGGGGATGCTTAGTGCCTTCTTGAAACAGCAGAGATTCAAATACCCTACACTCCAGTTACATATCTAGTAGACATCTCACATGTAACATGTCCCAAGCAAACACCCGGTTTTCTTCCCACAAGCTTCTCCATCTTGCTAGGTGGCAGTTCTGCTCTGTGGTCTCTTGCCAAAACTTTGGAATCATCCAGGATACTTTCTTTCTGGCTTCTCATCTCAGAAATCAGCAAATTCCACTGAGTCATCTTTCACCCCTATCAAACTTGACACTTGCTTTGCCATATGGACCACTACCACTTTACTCTCCACAGGGAGGAGTCTGTAAGGTCACTCTCCCTCTTTTATAAGGAAAGCCACATTGTGTCACTCCTCTGCTGAACAGCCTGATGACTTTAGTTTTAGTAAGAGTTTTAAGACAAAGCCCTTACAAACCTACAGAGTTGTATGCTTCTGATCTACTCCTGTCTCTTCCTCACACTCTTAATTTTCAGTGCCACTTAGGGCTACTATTAGAGCTAGATTGACCTACCCCTGAGGAGAGTGAGTCTTAGCTGGAGGTGGATGCAGGCCTGCCACACTCGCTGGAATAGCTCTGAATTTGCTTATATTTAGCCCTTTCCTAAGTGCTCAGAACCTTTGTACACTTGTATTCTGTTGCTAGGAGCAGAGGAAGTGGGTTACGGCCTATGAACCTCTTTCCTTCCTGTAATTCACTAGTCTAATTGAGAATATAAGAGCAAATCAAATTTTACATCTGATATATATATATATATATATATATATATATATATATACATATATATATATATATGTATATATATATATATACATATATATATGTATATATATATATATATTAAGTCAAAGTTTTAATGTAAAAATGTATTGTGAAGCCAGAGGTATTGGTTTATCCCTAAGGCTGACACCCCAAACATCAGTCCTTGTATACCAACCTCTACTGTGTGATCCACAGCCTTGGTTGAGGCAGGAAGCTATGTTTCCCCCTTCGTTACATGTGAGGCCACCATTTTAGAGCATTGGGCCCAAGGTAAGCACAGTGACTTGTGGTCAACAGTGCATAAAGAGAGAACCAGCATTTACAGAAGTAATAAGAGACCATATTTTCCCAAACATTAGAAGTATATAGAGGTATAAGAGATAAGGTGGCAATGCAAATATTTAAACAATCCTAATAATGGAGAAAAATCAATTTGGGAGGGTCACCAACCCTTAGGATGTGTGGTCATAGTTGAATTAACCCCAAAGCCCCAGGGAAGCCTGTAAGATTAGCAGCCCTCAGTAAAGATACTGAGGGAGGGTGGAGCAGGCACCTGCAGAGACCCTCAATTTAGGCTCATCTTGGCTTAAGCTTGCCACAGAACTGACTGCCTGGGGACCTCACTTTGGTTCTTGAGACCTTGGCCAGTCCTGAATGTGATAGACTCCAGATGCACCTGATCAGCAGCCCCTGTCCCTACAGTCCTGAGAGTAGTGGCCTCCTGGTCACCAATTTGCAGGCTGTCTCCAAGTGGAGCCTGAGGCCATACTGCCCACATTCACTATTGTCCATGTGTTCTCCCTAGATCCTCTCTGAAAGTGGTGAAGGCAGCAGCCCAGGTCTTGAATACATTATGGCAATATCGGGACCTCCGGAGCATTTATAAAAAGGTAAGCTACAGGAATAACTCTGGCATAATTAGCATTCATCAGAGCACACATTCATAATCATTTATTGTAATGAAATGTCATTATTCATTTTGAGAGGTTTCTTCTTTTTTAACTCCACAGGATGGGTGGAATCAGAACCATTTTATTACACCTGTGTCAACATTAGAGCGAGACCGATTCAAATCACATCCTTCCTTGTCTACTACCAACCAACAGATGTCACCCATCATTCAGTCAGGTCAGTGGGTAACTCCAGTCCTTTACGAGACCATCTGTGTGGCGAAACATTGTTTCCCCACCAGAAAAGACCTAACATAAGCTGATTAAGCCTGTCACCTCCAACACTGCACATCAGCTGAGAGCCTTTTTTGGGAATTATACACTGTTGTAAACAATAAAGCCAGTTCTTCCTTCCATTTGAAAAATTGATACAGTTTACATGAGTTACTGTACATAAAAGAATCCCAGGGCCTCTCGCCACACCCAGATTCTGCTTCAAGAAGTGGCCCTGGAATCTGCATTGGGATGAAGGAGATTAGAGGATCAGAGCAAGAAACACCCTGGGTGGTATCTGGAAGTGTCCCACCTATCTGCTGATCCTACCTCTAGAATCTTCTCCAAAGTGATTTTTTTAGTTTTCTTGGGAAAAACTCTTAACAGGGTCCAAGGTCTTTGGACCAGCTCCTGAAGCCCTGCCTTCTTCCTGGTCCCTTGGCTTCGTTGCAGATCTCCAGCATATCCAGCTATGGATATAGGCTTACAGGGTGGCTTTGATTTTCAGTTGGAAATCTTTAACTTTAACCCACCATGCCACCTGCCTACTTAGAGCATTTAACTTAATGGAAAGAATGTTTTGAGATTTAAACTAAAATTTTTTATATATAAGGAGAGATTATTACTACCAAACCAATTCAGATTTAAGTCTTACCTAAATGAAACAGGGAAAGTAATAACAAATATCTTATTTTTATTTGGCTTAAATCACCCATTCTGACATACAAGTATTGTGTGTTGTGGTAAACTGTGCTACTTTTGGCAGTCTTATTGCTCATGTGGACAAATGTGACCACAAAGACTGATGTGCATGCCCAGTGGTTGGTTCCTGCCACATAATTGGATGTCCCCAGTTGTACTAAGAGTCTTTATTTTTTATTTTTAACATTATCTGTGCCTGCTGGGTATGGTGGATATTTATGTCTTACTTTTAAAGTTATGAGTTATTTTCTTCAAAGAGACCCGTGCCTGGTTTTTAACATCTTACTGAGCCAGGGGCTATCTTTCATAAAAATACTCAGAATCCTTTAGGAACTTAGAAATAGAGCTAGCAGGGAAACCAAAACATTTGGCTATTTTACAAAAGGCATATAAACAAATCTAGAGTCGTTTCAGACAGATTAGCATTTGTTTTGAAGACCTCTTACATATATATGTAGAGCAGTGTTAATGAACCCCTACCCCAGTTCCTAGGCAGCCCTTTGGATTCTGTTCAAGATAAGGTATGTTTTCCATTGTTCCTCCAGTGATTCCCAGGCCTAACTGTACTTCTTTTAGCACTAGTGTTGCATCTGTTGGCGCTAGTGTTGGCATAATTTTGGAACACAAGTCCCACTACCCAGAAAGTGAGCATAGACACATAGTGCCTTGCACAACCACCTGTGTTCAACACAGACAGCCATGTATCAGGGGCATGGCTGCTTAGGCAAAGTGCTCAGCCTCAGCGTACCCTTAGACCACTGGTGCTGGGGTTGGAGGGCCAGCACAAAGTAAGTTGCTGCTCTTATTTGTAACTAACTCTCAAGCAAGCAAGATGGATTTTTAATGAGAAAGGGGCCGTAGTGTGAAATGTTTCTTTTTCTTCTGAATAGAAATGCGCAAAAGGAAACCCTGGGTAAAAATTATTAGATAGTTGGTCTGAACTAGGGTAAAAGTCCTCTGTTAGCACCATGAGCTTCTCAGTGAGCCAAGCTTACTGAGTTCGCATGATTTTCCTGACAGCAGATCATCATACAGAGATCTATGAATTTTATGGACTGGGCAACCTTTAACATATTTAGAGTTACAGATAAGTTTTGAAATAATTAAAGATCAGAATATGCCATAAAACCCGTTTACGGAAGAACTGTACATAAAAGATAATAGATGGATGGTTTACAAGCAACTGAACTGCAGTCATAAAATAGCAAATTATAACTTTTGCATGGCTAGAGTTATTCCTCATCTACCAAAGGCTGAACAAGTCCCTGAGACCACTGCTGGGCACACTCGCATGACCTCTGCTGCGCCTCTCCAGCCAGGTGGCTTGCTCTCCAGCTGGGGCCTAAGCTCAGGTGTCATCCTTGCCAATCCCAGGGATGGGCCTGCAAGGTGTACTCCTCATCCTTGGGTCTGGCTACTCAGCTCCTGGCACCTCTAAGAGCTGACTTTTAGCACCAACTGCGTGGCATTTCTAATTACTGACCTTTGTTATTCTGGAGAGGATTTCCAGAGGCACTGACTGTCTGATTTCTCTCTTCTCCTCTTTCTCTCTCTCTCTTCCTTTGCTTTCCCCTCAGTTGGCAGCACCTCTTCCTCACCAGCACTGTTAGGAATCAGAGAGCCTCGCTCTGAATACGATAGGACTCAGCCACCTATGCAGTATTACAATAGCCAAGGGGATGCCACACACAAAGGCCTGTACCCTGGTAAGACGCCAGTCGGGTGTATGATGCAGTACATCGAACAGCCGCGTATCCAGATGCTCAGCCAGTGTCCTGGCAAGTAGCCAGTGCTTGTATTGAGATGGTCCCCCAACTGGATTTCCATCTCTTCTTCCCTGCTTCTGCGATTGTTGCCTTTTCGACTTGTTTTAAGCAAAGCAAGTTAATGTAGTTGTATGGTGGCCACAAATAAAAGAGGGCTGGACCCAAATGGGAAATCACTTTTGGTTGCCCTGAGGCGCAGTCCCTTTGCTGTGTTCTCTCCCGCTCAACAGTCTCTCTTCATGTCCCTCATGCATCAGAACCCCAGGCTCTGTGGCTCTGTAGGGGCTACATCTTCTAGGCTGGCTTATCTCTTACATTCAAAATACAATGAAGATCCATTCTATTTATGTTTTCACAAAGAAAAATTGAACTGTAGAATGTACAATGCAATTCCTGGAGTGATTATTTTTTATAAATAACAAAAATATTGCATAGTATTTAATATTTTATATACTAGTCAGAAAGATGTACATAAGGTTTAAGTAATGCCAGCCCAGAAGGTTACCAAGATTTCATTTTGTCCTCATTCTCAACTATCTGACAAATTATAACAATTCTAGAAATTTCAAATAAATCAGCATGAGCTATCCCCAAAAAGTACCCTTTTCTAAGAAAACCTAATTATTAAAAAGAAATACAAATAATAGCTGGTGGCAGCTTAACTACTGCCGGCGAAACAATCTCAGTTGTGCTGTTGTCTTTGATACAGTGATTTCACAGGACTGTTTACTAATCGACTATTGTTACCATAGCAATTAATAGCTCAGACAATTGTAGATGCTACATTTCAGATACCAAGCTCTGTGCAAAAGGAAACGCACATCCAAACTGAAGTGCATGGCTGCTTCAGCTTTGCAGCAGCCTGCTGTAAAGATCACCTCTTTAGCATGCATGCCTTTCTGTATCTCTTTTGCTTGCTTCAATAAACTAATTTGCCTCAAGTATGTTTCATTTTCCTCATTAAAAAAAAAAATATTTGCTAGCTTTAACAGTAATTGAAGAGTAACTAATGACATCATCAGGAATCAGCTATAGGCTCTTGAAGACAATTATGTAATCACCAGATTCTTTTCATTTTACGGCATTTTTAACTCTGGCAGACATAAGATTGTGCCTCCCTGTGGTGGACTGCCTAGGACACACCTGTGCTTGCTCTTCCTAGAACCTAGGATTTCAGATCACAGCTATGTCAAAGGCATGGGATTCATTCTAATAGTACCTTTGCCTTCTTTTGTGTGACCCATTGCTCTGGCTTAGATCCCTGGCAGAGTGGCTCCCTCTACTAAAGAGCTTTGCTGCTGCTCAGACCCAGCCTGAGAAACACCCCCAAGTCTGAATGAAAATTGAGGGACTCCTTATTGGATGGGTTAATCACTGGTATTGCTACTGTCCTCTACCAACCCCCTGGGTAAACAGGTTAGACCCAGGGAACCTAGGTGGCTGCCCCTCAGTCTGCACCAATACTGGGAAAGGCAGGCCCTGTCAGGGACAGCTCAAGCCCTATTGTGGGACACCGCACAACCTAATGGACCAGAGTAATAAGCACTAGTTTTAATTTCATAAAATATTTTCTTACAGGCTCCAGCAAACCTTCACCAATTTACATCAGTTCCTATTCCTCACCAGCAAGAGAACAAAATAGACGGCTACAGGTGAATTTGCAATATTATTTGTAAAGAAAGCCGATTAGCAGTAACACAGTAAGGGGTCCACGTCTGTTGACTTCTCAGGGCTCGGCCAACACAGCAGGGCCTGAGGAGCAATACCTGGGGATTCTCACTCCTTAGAAGTGCATTCATGGTTTAAACAGCACCAGCCAAGGTAGCCTCCTGTTCTCAAATATCCACATCTGTGCCTCTGAGACCTCTGAGACCACTCATGGGAACAGCTGAGAAGTCTTAAAGTCACATTCTTTCCCAACAATTTCCTTTCCCACTCATTGTTTCCCTCCTTTTTGTTAATCTCTAAAATCTTTTTCCATCCTCAGGGTAAAGAAAGGTCGGTAAGCACTCTTCACTCTCTCATCTCATCGTCCTCTTTTTTATGTACTTCCTTCTCCATTTCACGACTTCCTCCCAGTCTGCACTCCATAAGTTAAGAACCCTGAGATTTTGGCCTTAAGGCTGATACGTTCATCTCAGGGGTGAAAATGGACTGAGCCGTTGCAGGATGCAGCCCACTACAATGAGGATGTGCTGTGGTGGTAGCAGTCCCAGGTCCTGCTTTCAGGAGGGACCTGTAATCAGTTTTCAGGGCCTTCCTGAGACTTTATCTGATTTCCTCTTACTTTCTAGTAAGACAAAATACTTGGGAATTCCCAAGACAAGACTGTGTCCTGTACTTCAGATAAAGATGTCTTAAGACACCTCTCGTATTACATCATTTTTTTAAGTAGATGGAAGAAAAATAGTTTACCAAGGTGCTCATAATTTATGTGAGGTTTTTTTGTTCCTTAAGACAGAGTCTTGCTATGTTGTCCCAGCTGGTCTCAAACTCATAGGCTCAAACAATCCTACGTCAGCCTCTTGAGTATCTGGACTAAAGGCATATACTACCATTTCTGGCTTAGGCTATAGTTCTGGGTGTTTTGTTTTAGTCAGGAAAAATAGAATTATAACTCTAAAAACAGAGTAGACTTGGGGTTAAGGAGATTATAACTCTGAAATCCTCAATGTTACAACTGAGTTAGTTCCAGAATATGTTGTTGATTGCATACATAGTACATTTGTTACATCTTACTAAATGAGGAGATTTGTGGTAACGAAGACAGGCATAAGAACCATGCAATTTGAAGAAGTCAGTATGAAATAAAAGCAAAAGCAGCACAAAAGGAAATAGGGGTGGATGAACTCTGGTTTTCACATGAGCTTGCCCTTACTCTCCAAATGGACTTAAGACGGTCCTTTCCACTAGAATTGTATTTGCACACAAGCCTCTGCTAATTTTACTACTCTCCTGCCTTGAGGTTGCATACTCCTTGAATAGCACAGCCTAACAACAGAGTTTCCAAATTGTGATGATGTTTACCAGACCACCTACATGTTTTTTTAAATTGAGGGATGGATTCAGTCTTCATCTCCGAGGTAAAAGATGACTCTATAGTTATGTAATTATCTAAGATAAAAATCCAAACCCTGCCAAAAATTTATGATATGCTCAAGGTTCTCTGTATGAAAGCAAACATTACTACTATCCCCTTATTTGACCTGCTCAGGTCACAGGCCTCTCCAGAGCAGGACACAGAACAGGAATTCCAGGAAGGAGGGGAAATAGGCAGTGGCCATCTGCCACTGAGATAAATCCCGTGCTTCCCTCAGCACTCAGTTCTTTAGAAGGACTTAAGCAGACTCAGCCAATCCAACTATAGGTGCAGTTTTGAAATTCGCCTTGACCTGAGTAACCACACAGTGTGCACATGAAGCAAATGCTAACCCTTACGTCCACAAATACTGCTTTTAGAATGTGATGCAGGAAACTCCCATTATTTTTCTTTAAATGTGTAGTTTTAAAAGTTGGTTTCATTTATTTGCCTTTCCATTTTGTCAACAGCATCAACAGCTGTATTATAGTCAAGATGACTCCAACAGAAAGAACTTTGATGCATACAGATTGTATTTGCAGTCTCCTCATAGCTATGAAGATCCTTATTTTGATGACCGAGTTCACTTTCCAGCTTCTACTGATTACTCAGCACAGTATGGACTGAAATCAACCACAAATTACGTAGACTTTTATTCCACTAAACGACCTTCCTATAGAGCAGAACAGTACCCAGGGTCCCCGGACTCATGGGTGTAGCATCAAGACGGTTGCTCCACAGAGGAACTTTCTTTCTAACCTTGTTTGGATTGATATGAAAAGTCTGTCTTGCCGATCTGATGATGAGATGTGAACGTGAGATGAAAGGAATGAGTGAAGAGCATATTTTTTTCATTTTGAGGAATTTTCAGGGAAGTAAGGAAACTTTTGAGCAAGGACTTTCTAAGCTCTACTTAGGTGTTAGATCTAATTACTTATAGATTCTATAGTCTGGTGAAGGTGTGGGTGATGTGATGAGAGGTTTGAGAAATGGGTGAAATGAGATGGGGGATGTGTAGGTCAAATCAAATTAAAGATGATTTTTTTAATGTGAATAAAGTTATGTTCTGATAGTTTGTACAGAAAAAAAAATAAAATAAAATGGATGCCCTTCATGTTTTATTGCTATTACTAAATGTCAAGATTGTATGCTATTATGTCTTGTAAATTTCTTTTGTTGGTGTAAATATGGAAATGCCACATTGGTTAAGTGCCATCATTTGTAATGCAGTGTGTCATTTGAAAAGAGATTTCAAGAAATGGACAGCTTAAAAATGGGAAACCCAAGGAACTGTTAACAGTTAAAAACAAACTAAGACATCTTTTGTTTCACAATGAATAGTGTACTTTGGAAGCACAAAGTCCAGTCCGGTATAGCAGCACCATGCCCATTCCCTGCCTCTTTCATAGGACACTTCACTGCCATTTTCTATGCACATGAAAGAAAAATAAATGTGGAAATTTCATCCTTGGAAATGTGTTCCTGTTCTTTCCCCTCTCCTGCCCTCCCTGAATGTCACATGGAAAAGCTAATTTAATAAACATTTTGTGAGATGGACCACACCAGAGAATTAAGCTCTGAACTGCCCTCCTATTTGTCTATCTTACTACTCTATTTATTTCTTCAGATCTATTTGGAATCTAATGCACTCTGCAGTTTTATGTCTTTTTAGATTGCTATATGTATTTATCACCAGTTTTCACATAAGAGAAATTATATTCAGCAGCTTGGCCATTACTAAATTGGCAAAGACTTCTTTTGGCATCATTTTTAAGAATTCAATAATTACATAAGAATAGTGGTTGGACATTTACTTGATTGGTACTAATGAAGTAAGCCAAAACCAATTCTAAATAATTACTTCTCTGAATAATTTTATGAGAAACAGTAATTCCTTGATTAAAGACGAAAGGGACAAACCCCTCAGATATGAATGTCAAGAGCCCATCCCAGTAGTACTGCACAGCATTGTTGAGTTTTTCTGCATTGGTTGTGATGGAAGGGGCACCAGCTCCAGGGGGGCCAGTTTGCAGTTTCTGTCCTGAGCCATGGTGCCTTGATCTTCCTGGACACAACCCACGTGACCCAACTGTGCAGTTGGTCATAGTCCACTATATCCTGCAAGTATGATAAAACCACAAGCTCACATTTGTGAGTATGTGCAAAAAGGCCTAAGAAAATGCTGCCCAAAACTATGAAATGGAAATACAAGTAAAAGCGAGATGATTCCTCAAGTCTGTGAATAGGGACCCTTTCTGAGGTATAGGCTTTTTGAATACCCACATGAGCCAATTGCAAGGTCAAACTTCTGCTACCTGAGCTCTGGCCTGCTAGGGCTCCAGAAACAGCCCTCTTTAGGTGACAGAGGTTGCTGAATCTCCTGAGGAATGGACACCATGACTTCAGAAGATGCCATTTCCTTTTGAGCTTTGAATCACATATTTCCCTAAACCTGATGTTTTGGTGTCTGGGTGAAAATGAAGGTCCTCACTCAGGGATTCAAGAAGAGAATCTAGATCCTCCTGAGCTGTTTGACAGTGTTTCTTTCCTTTGGTGACCCTATTTTGACAGGCAGCATTTCAAAGTTGATCCAAATTTGAGTTGGAAAGAAAGTTGGGCCTCTACTCAGACATCCCAACAGAGCCACAAATAGGCCAGCTATGGGTGAGAACAGGATAAAAAACCTGATGCCCTTTAAAAATCCTAACCTGTGGCTAGATAAACAAAACTGTAGATGGGTCCAAATGACAGAAAACTGCATCATTGATCAAAAAGCTGAGCCCACCCCTTCCAACCTGTGGGAATAAAAAAGCGCTACTAGAAAACATTGAAATTGTTTTCTTGTGCCCTGATGTCAACAGGCAGCATAGAGAATTAAACCCTCAGAAGACAATTAGGATTCTGTATATCCAGAATCAGCCCACTTCTGCCTTGTCCTAGAGAGTCAGAGTTGAACAGCGTCAATGTCAATTAGGTACCCCAGGGCATCTTCACCTTTGTCGCATTTTAGAATCAGATTGGCAACTCTCACTAGGCCCCACTTGACCATCAGAACCACAGAGAGTGGGCTCCAGACTTTAGGACCGCAAAGGTCCCTGGGCAGTTGCACAGTGCTGTCCGGCAAGAGCCCATTGGCTGTCCAACATGCTACCGCACTACCTTCCTGCCCTGTCATCTGATAATTTAGCTGTAGGGTTTGGACTGTAAAGTTTGCCTAGAAGTGAGGGATAGATTTGGAATGTTACTGATATCTTAAACGTGAAGGTTCATACCGGAGGTTTTTTCCTTCTGCTGGAATATATCTTGCCTATGCACATTTGTTTAAAGGTATATCCTTTGATGCTCATGGACATTTCATCAGCGATGCCCAGATAGTTCCATAAATTTAGTTCTCCACCTAATTGCTGATACTTGTAGATTTAGACTAATATCCCAAAGTATAGACCCTGAGGCAAACTTCAAATGTAACTTACTAAAGATCATACAACCAGTAAGTAGCTAAGGCAGGGTGAGCACTGTAGTCCAGAACACACTCTCAGTGTGTTTCAGATTCAGTAATTTGTATTCCATTAAACTATTATATACTAAATATTATATTTATCAAAGGGATGCTATCATTAGCCATAAATAGAAAGTAACCATAAAAATGAACATTCAGCTATCAAAGGTAAAAATGTGTAGATATGTACCATCAAAGTTCTCAGTACTTTCGTTGGTATACTATGAACCCCATCTCGAGAAACTTGAGTCCTGATCATTCTGATATGTTTGATGATTTAAATTAGTTTGGAAAGTCCCCTTAACCAAGCCCTGTGAACCTATTAATATAGGAACACATAGGTAAGTCTATCAGATGATGGGTTTTTTCCATGATCAAACTCATTACTGTTTACTGATTAGATTTTTTTTAATGGCACTGTTTATAACAGCTTTACTCAGAAACTGGAAACAGTCCAACTCTCCAAGAGAAGAATGAATAAACAAAAATTTTATCCAAGAATAGATAAAAATGTATATCCATGTTATCCAACTAGACAACAATAAAAAGAAACCACAGATATGACATGGACAAATCTCAAACATATGTTGCTCTAAAGAAGGAAAAATCTCACAAAAAGTACACAAATTCAAAAACAGGAATAACTTATCTATGTGATAAAAAATGAGAACCATAGCTTCTTTTAGAGGTGAATAGTAACTAGAAAAATGCTCCCAGCCTTAACTGGAGTGGCACCTACTCAGGCATGTATGTGTATCAAAGCATCAAAATATACATACACTGCATTCTGCTATATGTCTGCACTTTACAAAGTAAAGTTTACCCAAATTTTAAAAAATACTTGCTTCAGAAGTCAGTAAAGAAATACGTAATGATACTATCTGAGATTTGGTTTTATGACCTACCATCAAATTTAAGGTCATTAAGTCAGTTTTGATCTGAAAAAAAAAAAATCCAACTTATTTCAGACCTTACCAAAACACCTACTTGCAGTAGTTTCTGCCACAAAATTTTAGAACAGAATTCCTTTGTAGTTATATACACGAGTCTATTTAAACACTTAACTGCTTACCAATTTACGTCTAAATAGAAGTCTGGAAAATTTGTATTTGAAAAGCACCATATAGGAGTGTTTTGGGGCAAGCTTTTCTTGCACAGATTCACATGTGTGTTAACAAGAAAGTACGTTAAAAAGTAAAACTCCAGCTCATGTTTAAATGTGTTTGCCAAGATAGGGAACTGTGTGCTCCTTTTACCTAATGATCCAAAGAGATGGGTAAATAAACACCTCACACACCTCGGGCACTCCCTAAGCCACAGGGAAGGAGTGTGGGAGCCAAGCCCTTTCAGGAACATTCCAAAGAAGTGTTAGCAGAAAAACAAAGTCAGTGAAATCAGAGGCAGAACAGCTAATGCTGAATTCTACAAATGAAAAGCAGACTTTGCACTCAAAGAACTTTGTTGCAGGTCAAGGAAATCCTGGCTGGGGAAGAAGCCCAACAATCTTACTTTTAATTAGTGTGTAGGTGGGAAGGGAAAAAAGCACCAAGAAGGCCAAATCAGTTTGGGATTTCATCAGGCAGCTTCCGCTCCTGATATTCAGCTGCTTTTTGCTGGCCTGTGGCAGCCGCTGGAATGAGCCAAGTGCAGCTCTGGGCTGTAACCCACCCGAAGAACCAGCTCAGCGGGGACTTGTCCACTGTGTCTCCCTCTGTAGGTCTTCTGTTTTATCTTTAGCCTTATTCGCCCGTGTCTCAGTTTGCTGTTCAGTTTCTTAATGGTTTTACTTAATTCATTGTCTTTATAAGTGTCCTGATTCAGGACAATCCTTAAAGGCTGTAGACACAAAAATGAAATTTTTAGCAAGCAAATTATGACTTGAATTACGTTTGTTTTAGTCCCTTTCCTTGTTTTTATGTCAGCAGCTTTGCTGAAAGCAGCTGGCATGTCCCCTAAGTGGCTGTTTGTGCCTATTGCTGTTGCTTAATTCTAACTTGAAATCACTAAAAAGCATTTTGCACTGTCATAATCGTTTGCATAAGCCATAACTAGCTCTTTCATTATTAAACTCCTGCCCAACGGTTGGGGAAATTTTGATACAGACTTAATGATGTGATGGGCAGATTTGCCATCCATTCATGTCTATGATTCCAGATCTGACAGATGCACTGTCTTAGAAAATAAAATTAGACATAATTTAGGCTTTTTAGGGTCAACAGTGTAATTCTGAGATCAGCAGGAAAATATCCAACTCTTCCCTCACCAAATCCTTATAACTAATGTTAATTACTCCTCAGAAGGCAACACCCTGAATTTTGTCTTTGTTTGCTAACAATAAAGTATAATGTGTTTGGCTTCCAATGCCATGATGAGCTGCCATCCACTGAGTACTAATCTAATAAAATTACTTCAGGAAGGATAAGGCCCCTTGAGGTTCCTCTTTAGGATTCATCAGAGTGACCACCCCAGCCTGGTCTTTAGGAGCTTTTGCTGCTTTCTAGAAGTGAGTAGAGTACCAGGCAGCGGGAACTAGAGGAAAGAATTCCATCCTGATGGGCTCCTGGTTGGCAATAATGGCCATAGGAGGGAATCTGGCTATTGTAGAAATGGCTTTGCTCTGAGAAATCCATTTCAAGCCTTCATAAAAATATTTTTTGAGGAAAAACCACAAGTCACATTCTATAGCTGAGTGATTTAAATGTGTATGTGTCCAAGAAAATCATTGTGATTATGGCTGGCCACAGTGACCACAAGTCTTCATCTTGTCTCTAACTTTGGTCAAAGATAATGGTGTATTTAGTCAGCTTGAAAATATAAGACTTCTCTTCTTACTTTTCTCCCATCTCTGAGTATCCTTTTTAATCATTTCTTTGATAATTAATGTTTTGATGAGGTAAGCATGGCAGTACATGGCTGTAATCCCAGCACTTGGGAAGCTAAAACAGGAGGATCATCATCGGTTCAAGGCCAGTTCAAGCTACATTGTACATTGAAGGCCAGCCTGGAATACAGAGCAAGTCCTTGTCTCAAATGAAAACAAGGAAAAAGATGGATGGCACTGAAACATATCAAGTCTGTCACTATATAGCATCTCAATCAGTGAAAAACTAGTATTAAACAACTTGAAGCTACAAATATTGTCCTGTGAAGCCACACTGAGTTATGGTAGTACTGTGTCATTACTAAGTGCTATGATTTGCATCTTAAATATCCCCAAAGGCCTGTACACTAGAGGTTTGATTACCAACCTGTGGCACTGGTGGAGGGGTGGCAGAAAGGTTGAAATTGGGTCCTAGTGGAAGGAAGTTAGGTCTCTGGGGCATAACCCTAAAGGGGATGTTTGAATCCCAGCCATCCCTTTCTCTCCTTAGCTTCCCAGAGGGAAGTAGCTTTGTTGTACCACATACTCCTTACCATGATGTTCTGCCTCACCACGGGCTCCAAAACAGTGGAGCTAACCAGCTAACTCTGAAACTATAAACCAAAATAAACCTTTCCTCCCTTTAAATTGATTTGTCGCAGGTATTTATTACATGCACAGAAAGTTACCTAACACAACTGATGAGCTGTTAGCAATAACAAAATCCTCCAAATTGTGGCTTCAACAAGGCAACTTGTGGGAGGTTTCATTTGTGTTTCTTCTCCACAACATAAAGAGGTGACCAGGTGGCACTCTGACAATGTGGTTGTTCTTTAAGTGCTTCAAGCCAAGCTCTGGCCTACTTTCTGGGTGGGACCCTCATCCTCCTGGCTTTTGAGCCAGCTCCTGAATACTGGAGCTCCAACCATCACATTGTTGCTCAATAAGGAAGTGGAGGTGGAAAAATAAAGCTTCCCAGGTGAATGGGCCCCTTTAAAACTGCTTTCTCACCCCACTTATGTATTTCACTGGTCATCCTATCTACAAGATATTAGGAAAAGTTATTTCTTGGGCCCACTGTCACCTACTCATGTACCAGCACTGTCAGTAAGGACATCGGAAAGATGGATAAAGGAAAAGCACTCAGACTCATCCAGGATGACAGACAATGCTCATCTCTATACTTGCATTGCTTTAGTTTCTGTGAACACAAGCTTCAAGACAGTGCTGTATTCTGTGTTTGTGCTGAAGCCATGTATCCATCATTCCTAAACATGAAAAACAACTAAAGCTAGAAGAAAATTTTCAAGCTCAAGTTGTCCTTGAGGCAAAAATCCCCAGAGGCCTGGCTCAGTTTACTTCCTCAAAACAATGTTTAAAGCCTAACCATGGAGAGCCAGTAACCATCAGCTATCTTTTCCTGAACCCCTACACTTAACTAGTGGCTTCCAATCTCTGAGGGGCGCAGCCATGGGGAGTCCACAGAAGTGCCAGAGACAAGGGGAGAGACTCTAAGATTATTTCAAGAGGGTATATAGCTAAAAATAAGCTAATAATAGGTTATGCATGGTCAGTGACTGACCATGGAAGTAGAGACTTGTGGCTCTGTGTGCTCCTGACTGGTGACTCGGCAGCAGCCACTGTCAGCATTCAGATGAGTCATTTCACCTCTCGGGGTCTATGGAGCATGTCCCTACTCTCTTCTCTCTTCTCTCTTCTAGGCACTGTCAGGAAGTCTAACAGCTGATGAATCTGGCTTTTCCAGAAATGTGAATGCCTCAAATCACCTGAGCAGACAATAGCTACAAAGTCTGGGTTGAGATGTCAAGGAAAACCTCATAAAACAAGAGGGCCTCCGTCAAATTCTTCATTCATTTTAAGAAAAATTTCCAGGAAATAATGAGAATGGCAGAGTCTGAAGTAAGAAGAAAGCCAAGGAATCTGAACACTGGATGAAAGTCAAGTAGGAGAGGCAGGAAGAAGGAAGAGTGAGTTCCTCTCATAGGTTTCTGTATGAATGAAAGAAATGACAGCCCGTTCACTGCTTATAATAACAGTAACAATTTGCTTAGTGTCTAGTAGGACATTAGGTATCAGTGGCTGTGCTATATGGTTTAACCACTTTATCTCTCTCATTCTTAACAAACGTCATAAGACCATGTAGAAGAAAGGAGAAATTTGTCCTCAGAGATGTAACATAAGTGGTCAAAGGTCATATCAACTAGGGCTGGAAACTGGATCCTTTAGACTGTCAGCCCTTCTCTGAGGAAGCAGAATAGCAGTTCCCATGGGCCCTTATGTAATCTGTGTTTATGCTAAACCAAACCTTGTGACAGTCTCTCTCCCAGTCAGGAATCCCTCACTATCTTCCTACCAGTTTTCCAGCCTAATTAAGCTTCAAGAATTCAAACAAGTTTCAACTTTTTTCTTAGAAAAGATAACAGAAAATATCATATTGGATAAGTCAAAGTTGATGTTTATGAAAAGAAAATTATCAAGTCATCTATTCACAAATTAGGCTCCATGTCCAGACAATTTGCAGCAAAAGATCTCACAAAATCAAATAAACCCAGTAAAAGAGGCTCTTCCCTGCTCAGACCAATTCCACTGCTCCCAGCTCAGCCTCTAGATGCATCTCTTCTGGGACAGTTGACTCAGGCAGGAGACTATATAGATCAATTTAGGAAGGATCTGACTTATGAAATACCTTTTTTTATGCAAATATCAAGCTGAATCTCAAGATGGAAAGCAACCCCCCACCTTGGGAATTAAGGAATAAGATGGGGGGGTGGAGTTATCTCAGTGCCTCTGGGCTAACACATACAAGGGAGGAGGTTCCACCTTATTAATCTGGGTCCCTCCGAGGAACAAATCCGCAGGGAAATTTTTTCTGAGAATATGGATGATTTCTCACTCTCTCCTCCTATCCCTGGATGAAATTTGTGACAGCTAAGTCCATAGCATGGATCTGAGCTAACTCCTCTCTGTCAGAGGCCAAAAGGAAGAAACTTGAGTGGAGCCCTCCCAATGGGAATAACCCATTCAAGTGTACTTACACATAGGGACAAACACTGAAGGATGGGCCACCTTGAAGCTTGGTTACCTACCAGGAGTCACCCATGAGAAACAATGCTATTATCCACACTTCTGCCTCACGCATGAAGCAAAACCCTTCTATGGATTATCTCATCATAAGATTGAGAGGCAAGCGCTACTGTTGCCTTCAGCTAGAAATGATGAAACCCAGTAAAAGGGCAGTAACAAAATCACCCCAAGGGAAAATGGTAGTGTGGCAGTGTTAGACAGTCGCTTTGCAGGTTAGCAACATCCTATCTACAGGAAAGCATAGGAAAGGAGAACAGAAGCTCTACTCAGCAGGTTTGTGATGTCCTATCTGAATGTGTCAAGAGGAAAACTCCATTAAAGCTCCCCCTACTATGAGAGGTCAGACATGCTCTTTTCATCACGTCTGTCTTAGTAACTTTCCTCATCTTTGGGAAAAAGTACCTGACACAACTTAAAGGAAGAGTTATTTTGGCTCACATTTCAGAGGTCTCAGCCTTGAGATTGGCAGCATGGCAGGAGAGACTGGGTGGTGGAAAGCAGCTCATATCATGGCAGTCAGGAATCAGAGACAATAGGGAGGAGGCAGAAGGGAGCTATGCCCTTCCAGGTAATGCCCCAGTGACCTGCCTCTAACCAGGCTCCAGCTCCTAGCAGTTATTTAGCTGTACTATCCCATAATTCAGTTACCTCCTGAAAGCCTCACTTCTGAACACATGAAGCTCTTAAAGGACTCCTAAATATAAACTATAACAAGCTGCCCCTCACTCTCAAGACTCAGGCATATCTTTATACAAATGAATTTAATCCATCTCTAAACGTGGTCAGTCATAATAGTTCCAGCACTGCTGAAAAATCCAAGTCCAAATTCTCTAAAATTCAAGGCAAGCTTTTAGCTGAGTCCCTATAAAGAGCAAAAAGACAGTTAAACACTTGCAATGTACAATGGCACAGGATAAACATTTCTATTCCAAAAATAAAAAGACAGTAGGAAAGAAATAATTTTGATAAAAGCAAGGTCAAAGACTAGCAAAGCAAAGATTAAATTTTGTAGCTTGTTGTCCATGACATGGTGCAAGTTGTGGAGAAATGTAAACTCTAAAGGACTTGATTAGCTCTGTACCTATGCCACAACTTGCCAAAGTACCCATGCCCTCTATCTTGGGGTAGCTTTGCTCAGTGTTATGGTTTGTATCTAGATGTTTCCCCAAGTCTCATGCAGTCATGGGGCAGATCTTTCAAAGATGACTGAATCTAGAGTTTGTGATTGGTTCATTGTCTAGTGCTGGGATTGCCAATATGAGTGTTTACACTCGCCCTGAGGTAGGTAACTTGCATATAATATAAGGGAGGGAAAGAGGCTTACTCCTTGCTTTTACTCCTGCTTCTCCAACTTTCTGGAATCACCACTGCACTTTCAGAGCTTCATGCAAGCACTGGCCTTTCAGGCATGCTGCATGGCCTCCTAAGCCTTATTCTTAAATAATGGAAGCCTACCTGACCCCTCTATTCTTGTATTTTGTGTAGCGGTAAAACCAATACCACACAGGTGACCCCATGGTCTGCCAGCAATTCAAGTTGTAGTCTCAGTGCCTAGATGACCAAGCTCTGGAAAATTCTTTTCTAGTTGTCCCTGAATGAGCTCAGGTCCCTAGGGCTCTCTTTTCTGATGAAAACTTTACAGCTTTGTACCCATCAGCCTGCAAATAGAGGAGGTCTTACTGATACATGCAAATGCAGGCAAGGCATCTTTCCTATTTCCTGATGCAAAGTACTTGACTTCTTATTAATGTTAATCTTTTCAATCAAGCACTCATGTATTACAACTTTAACAGGTCCTTTAATTCTGACAAAACAAAAACAAATTTTAAATGGGCCATCTGTTTCTGTTTCTCAGTGTAAATCATGCTAAAAGCAGCAAGCAATATCCATGTTACAGAGCAGGGCTTGGACCAACCTGCACCAACTTTCTGGTTTCCTGCCATGCTCAGCCAGCTCTGGGGAATTGGACCTGCTTGCCTGCGCCCTGAACTCTGGAGACTGGGCGGCCTGGAGTGAGTGTCCCCGCACCATCCCGAGTACTGGAAAGGAGTTAAGATCCTTGGTCCTACCGGCCAGGGACAGGCACAGTAGGGCTTGGGCCTGCTTGCCCCTCCCCAAGTCACTGTCTCTCAATCCAGGGAACTGGGCAGCCAGAGTCCCAGAAGCTGAGAGCATAGAAGAGGATTTCCAACAGGCCCAGAGGAAGCCTTGGGATAACACTTAAAACACGGAAATATAGGAAAAATGACAAAAATGAAAGACCAAAATACAATCTCAAGCCTCCAGCCCATCCCAAGAAGCCTTAGAAGCCTTAAAAGAAAACATATGCCATACACCTGAAATAACAGCAACTGAAATAAAGGAGCAACTACGGGAAGCTTTAAAGGAATTCAAACTAGAAATAATCTCCCAGGTAAAAAAAGAAATGAAAGAGATGCTGAACATATCTAAAGAAAAGACAGTTAAAAAATTGGGGAACTAAACAAAAAGACAGAATCCCTGGATGAACAATATAAGAAACAAACAGAATACATGAAGCAGATGCAAAGAGTTATACAGGAAATCAAAAATTCCATTGAAAGTTGTAAAAACTGCGTTAATGAAAGTAAAGATAGAATTTCAGACCTCAAAGACAAGATTGCAGCTAGTGAACAGAAAAAAAAGATCTTTTAAAAATAACAAGGAATCAGGAATTAACAATTCAACAGCTGCAAGATGATGCAAAGAAAAATAACATACAATTGATAGGGATAAATGAAAAAGAAGGGGACAACATAAAGGATGCCAAGAGGATATTTAGAGAAGTAATAGCTGAAAATTTCCCAAACATGAGAATGGAAACTGACATCAGTGAAGCATACAGAACTCCAAATAGCCATAACCAAAATAAAACTACACCCAGACCTATAATAATCACCATCCCAGAAATTGAACATAATAATATTAAAAGCTGTTAGAGAGAAAAGACACATCACCTATAAAGGAAAACCTATCAGAATTACAGCAGACTTTTCAGCACAAACAATAAAGTCAAGAAGAGCATGGAGTGAAGTATTTCAGATCCTAAAGGAAAATGATACTAGACTGATGTACCCTGCAAAACTGTCCTTCAAAACGGATGGAGAAATAAGATACTTCCATGACAAAGAGCAGCTGAAGAACTTCATGATCACCAAGCCAACTTTGCAAAGAATACTGAAAAACAGTTTAGATACATTTAGTAAAAAACCACTAAGCAAAGCAGACAATTGAACAGAACAGAAAGATAAAGATGCAACAGCAGAAAGATAACATGTCAACAAAACCAACATATAACAGTTATAACCATTAATGTAAATGGTCTCAATGCACCAATTAAAAGAAACAGAATGGCAGAATGGATCAAGAAACAACATCCAACCATATGCTGTCTGCAAGAAACCCATCTAACCCAAAAGGATACTCACATACTGAAAGTCAAAGGATGGAAAATAATTCCTCACACAACAGGAGCCAAAAAAAAAGCAGGGTTAGCTATTATGTTTGCAGACAATGTGAACTTCAAACCAGGAATGATCAGAAGAGATAAAGAAGGTCATTACATACAGGTTAGGGGAAAATGTCAAGAGGAAGAGATAGCAATCTTAAATATATATGCACCAAATTCCTGAGCACCCAGTTATATAAAGCAACTATTAATAGAAATGAAAAACCAAATTAGCAATAACACAATTATAACAGGAGACCTTAACACCATTGACACCAAGGGAAAAATCAACCAGATAGACAATCAGCAAAGAAATAACAGAACTGAATCAAACCCGTGAACAAATGGACTTGATAGACATACACAGTGTGTTCCATCCAACAACATCAGAATACACATTCTTCTCAGCGGTACATGGGACATTCTCTAACATAGATCATATACTAGCCCACAGAACATATTGAAATCAATGCAAAAGAATTGAAATTACCCAATGCATTTTATCAGATCATAGCACCATGAAACTAGAAATTAATGATAAAAGATACTGCAAAATTTCCACAAACACATGGAAACTGAATAACACACTCTTGAATAATCAGTGGGTCACAGGGGAAATTAAGGAAGAAATACCTATAGGCAAATGAAAATACAACTTTCTGGAATCTGTGGGATGCAATGAAAGCTGTCTGTCCTCAGAGGAAAATTTATTGCACTGAGTTCCATATCAGGAAAACAGAACAAATACAAGTAAATAACCTGATGTTACACCTCAAACATCTAGAAAAAGAAGAGCAAGTCAATGCCAAAGCCAAAGAAAAGGAAGAAATTATAAAAATCAGAGCAGAAATTAATGCAATAGAGACTAAGAAAATAATCCAAAGAATCAATGAATCAAAGAGTTGGTTCTTTGAAAGAATAAATAAAATTGATAAGCCCCTAGACAATCTTATTTTAAAAAGGGGAAAAAAGCTCAAATTCATGCAATAAAGAATGAAAAAGGCAAAATCATTACAGACTCTGTAGAAATACAGATCATCAACACTTATTTTGAAAACCTCTACTCTCATAGCTTTGATAACACAAAAGAAATAGACAGATTCCTAAAAACATATGAAATACCAAAGCTGGGTCAAAAAGATGTAAAACTACTGAATGACCCAATTTCTATTAATGAACTTGAAAATGTAATTAAGTCCTTACCTACAAAGAAGAGCCCAGGACCAGATGGATACACTGCAGAATTCTACAAGAAGCACAAAGAAGACTTAATGCCGGCAATCCTCAAACTCTTCACTGAAATTGAAAGAGAAGCAATCCTTCCTAAGTCATTCCTGGAAGCAAATATTACTCTAGTACCAACACCCCAGAAAGATCCAACTAAAAAAGAGAACTATAGACCAATCTCCCTAATGAACACAGATGCAAAATTCCTCAATAAAATATTGGCAAATAGGATGCAGAAAATCATCAAGAAGATTATACACCATGACTAAGTGGGATTCATCACAGGCATGCAGGGATGGTTCAACATACATAAATCAAGAAATGTAACCCACCATATCAATAAAGCCAAAAGCAAGAATCACATAATCATTTCTATAGATGCTGAAAAAGCTTTTGATAAGGTCCAACATTCATTCATGGTAAGAACCTTACAGAAAATTGGAATAGATGGTCTTTACCTCAATATGATAAAGGCCATCTATGACAAACCAACAGCCAGTATCATGCTAAATGGCCAAAAACTGAAGGCCTTTACCTTGAAATTAGGCACAAGACAAGGATGTCCCTTATCACTGCTCCTATTTAATATAGTACTAGAAATACTAGCCAGAGCAATTAGACAAGAGAGAAATAAAAGAGGTAAAGATAGGAAAAGAAGAAGTTAAATTATCATTATTTGCAGATGACATGATACTCTATATAGAAGACTCCCAAAAAAATTCCATTGAAAGACTCCTAGATGTAATATAAATTCAGCAATGTAGCTGGATGCAAAATCAATACTCAAAAATCAATAGCATTTCTATACACTAACAACAAGATCACAGAGAGAGAAATAAGAGAAGCCACACCCTTCACACTAGCAACCAAAAAAATGAAATATTTAGGAATTATCCTCACAAAAGAAGTGAAAGATCTGTATAGGGAAAATTATGATGCACTGAAAAAGAAATTGAAGAGCATCTCAGAAGGTGGAAAGACATCCCTTGCTCATGGATAGGAAGAATAAATATTGTGAAAATGGCCATTCTTCCAAAATTGTTATACAGATTCAATGCAATTCCAATGAAAATACCATCAACATACCTCATAGATCTAGAGAAGTCACTCCTAAAATTCATCTGGAACCAGAAGAGACCTAGAATAGCAAAGACAGTTCTAAGCAGCAAAGGCAAGGCAGGAAGCATCACAATCCTGACTTGAAGTTATACTACAAAGCAACTGTAGTAAAATCAACATGGTACTGGAAAAAAAACAGAGCTGAAGATCAATGGAATAGATTAGAAGATACAATCACAACTACAAACACACTTAACCACCTTATCTTTGATAAAGGGCCAAACGTGTTCACTGGAAGATCAACAGTCTCTTTAATAAATAGTGTTGGAAAAACTAGCTCTCCAGTATGCCGAGAACTAAGACTAGACCCATGTCTATCACCATGTACTAAATTAAAATCTAAATGGATCAAAGATCTTAATATTAAAACAGAAATACTAAGTCTATTGGAAGACAAATTGGGTAAAATCCTTGGGGACATAGGGATAGGTGGAGAGTTCATAAACCAGAATCAAACCACACGGGAAATACTTCCCAGAATCAACAACTGGGATCACATCTTATTAAAAAGTTTCTGCACATCAAAAGAAATTGCTAGCATAGTGAAAAGAAAACCCACAAACTGGGAAACAATCTTAGTGAACTGTCCCTCAGACAAAGGACTTCTGTCTAAAACATATAAAGAATTTTAAAAAATCAGATCCTCAAAATTCAAGAATCCAATCCAAAAATGGGCATCTGAGATGAATACATACTTCTCAGATGAAGAAATACAAATGGCAAATAAATACATGAAAAAATGTTCATCATCATTAGTCATTAGAGAAATGCAAATTAAAACCACACTGAGATTCCATCTCACTCCTGAAAGAATGGCCAGGATCCATATAACTGAGCTTTTGTTGGATCATTGAATGGAACTGTCTCCAATTTCACTGTAGGAATGTTCACTTTATATGCTTTAATTTAGTGATGTGGACAACTGTTTCTGGGAAGATAATGTAACCTATTAACTGGTGATTTCATACCGTATATATTTTTTTCTAGAAATACTGTATTATTTGTACCCTTTTACTGCATTGTTTTTTTAGATCCTTTCTTTTTTTTTTTTTCCTTCTTTTTCTTCTCTCTTTAAATAAAAAAAAAAAAAAGAAAGAAAGAATGGCCAGGATCAAGAAAACCATCAACAACAAACGCTGGAGAGGCTGTGGGTGGGGGTGTAGACTGGTGCAACTGTTGGTGGAGGTGTAGACTGGTGCAACCATTGTGGAGGTCAGTCTGGAGATTTCTCAGAAGCTGGGATTGGAGGTCCCATTTGTTCTAGCTCTTCCAATTCTAGGCATATTCCCAGAAGAACTGAAGACTTCATACCACAGTGATATATGTGTACCCATGTTTATAGCAGCACAATTTGTAATAGCCAGATCTTGGAAACAACCTAAGTGTCCATCAACTGAGGAATGGATAAAAAAAGTTGTGGTATTTGTGTACAATAGAGTACTACTCAGCTATAAAGAATGATCATATTGAGATATTTATAAATAAATGGACACAGCTTGAGACCATGCTCATAAGTGAAATAAATCAAACTCACATGTATAAATACCAAAGAGTTTCCCTAGTGTAAGAAATGGTAAGAATACATAAACGTATATGGTAATCATGATTCCCCATTATATTGCTTTGAAGTCTTACAATATTTTCATTCATTAATTAGAATGGTTTTATTCTGGGTTGTTTGATTTTATTGTCTGTGTTGATGTGAACAGCTATTTTGAAGAAAATAAGACATAATAATAGCTAGTGCTGATTTAATGTCATCTTGTTTTGAAGTCCCACCAAGCTTTTGTTCCTCTGTCTCCATTGGTTTTATCATGATGTATCTTATTGGCTTTTATTATATGTGATAGTATAAACAAAATATTTTATAGACAAGGAGATAGTATAGTAATCTTTGTTCATTTTCTGTTAGTTGATTCTGTATACCTTGTAATACTTTCATTCTCTTGAATGGTTTTATATTATCTTTTTATGTTTGATACTATAGTATATGAAGATATACTCAAATATTTCAAGGAAAGAAACACTATAGTAGCTACTGTTGTGTCAGATTGTCTTGTGGTGAAACACTATGTTGTTTAAACTGTTCTTTCTGACCTGTTTTGTTATGTCCTCTTTTATCTTAATCTTATTTTTAATAAAAATTTTTTTTAAAATCCATGCTACAGCCTGAACACTGGGTTGCCTTGAAATCTCCCCCATTGCTGTTAATCTGAGTCTCATACAAAGACTCAGGACATGATCAGATTGTAGATAAATTTTCTCCCACAGCATAAGAAACATAGCCTGAGATATAACTGCCAATGGAGACCTTGTTTCCAACTGAAACCTCCTGTGCTTGGCTTTTACTACCCACATTTTTACCAGTATTTTGGTCTTCCAATGCCTGACCAGTGTCACCCATCATGCTTATAGTATTCTAGGGGTTTGTTAGCTACCATCTCCAAATCTTTCTAAGCATCTTCCATTGACCAGTTCCAAAGGTTGCTAAAATACATGATCATGTAGTCACAATGATCATACTTCTATGCTAAGAAAATTAGTCTTAGTTACTTTTTGTTTAGGATACTTATGTCCCTGGGTCAATTTTACTTTTTTTCAATGAGCTTCTCACCAGTCATCATAGCGCATACCTGTAATCAAAGTACTGGAAAGGCTAAGATAGGAAGACTGCTTTGATTTCAAGGCCAATCTGAAATTCATAAAACCCTGTCTATAAATAAATAAACAAGCAAGCTCCTTGTTATATTTGATAACATCATTACGCTAGCCTTGTAGAATGAGTGCGGTGATATTTAATCTTCAGGTTTAAATAGTTTATAGAACAAGAGGTTATATTTGCCTTATTCACAAAACATCTGCAATTAAAACACCCACAATGTAAGAAGAGGAGGTTTATGTTTGCTTATATTTTCAGTCAATATTGGGCCAGCTTCAAATCAAGAAAGCATAGTGGAAGGGTCTGGAGAAGAAGGGTGCTTGTGTCACATCAATCAGGAAGCTTAGAGAGGAAGAAGGAGCCAGGGAAGGTGTAATGCTCTTCCAGGCTATGCTCCCAGTGACCTGGCCCTAACTAGACACCACCTTCTAACTGAAAGTCAGCTGTAACTCTTCCATCATTCAAGCACTTTTCAAAATCTCCTCCTGCAAGCATGAGGCTCTTAGAGGCTACCTAGATATAAACTATTATGGCACCATGTTCTACCTCTGGGTAACTCTGCTCTTCCACCTCTTAGACCTCCTATTCATCACCAGATTCAGAAATCCTCCATTTCTGCTTTTCCCTTGGTCTACCCTAAGCTTCAAAAATTTCTGTCTACCTTGTATTTTGGTTAGGATCTAAACTCTTCCCCCCAAATCTCATTATGTTGAAAGCTTAGTTGCCAGCTGATGAGCTCTTTAGCAAGTGATTTTATTATCAATGGATTAATTTGCCCCTAGTCCCTTTCTCTCTGGCTCTTTCCCTCTTTCTATGAGTTGAGTGGCTTTCCTCTCCCACACCCTTCCACAACAAGGTTCTGCCTTGCCACAGGCCTAAAGCAATGCAGTCAGTGAGCCATGGACTAAAATCTCTGAAACTGAGTCTAAATAAATCTTTCCTCCTTTTGAAGATTTTTATGTCAGTATTTTGTCACAGTGACCCAAAGCTGACTAATATACTCCACCAATGCCCTTCATCAACAGGTTGAGGTGAATGCTTTCCAGCTTTCACAACACCTACACACTAAAACACAGGTGGCACCAGCCCTAACCATTCTCTCTCTGGATATTAAGCAGAGGTCTCAGCACTCAGGAGATTAGTTCATCCTTTTGCTGAGTAAAGCAGTTTCCCAAAATATGTGCCTTAGAACATTAGTTCTAAAAGTTGACCCTAAGAAAAGTTTTATGGTCAAATAAGGCTGAAAACTGCAATGTAGTATATTTTTCTCAGAGATTCACAATACCTGTAAAGTTCACACTGAAGACTTTGAGAAGACTTGCACTAAATACTGAATTCAGTATTTCTGAAATAAGAATATCTAAAAGTCATTTTTGCCCACTCATAAGTAAAGTTTCTTTTTTTCTTTACATATTCCATGCATTTATAATTAAAATATAATCTTCTTAGACTCTAAGATACTCTTAAATTCAAAATAGCTTAACTAAAATGCAGATTTATTTATTTCATAGAGGTCAAAAATGGGCATAAAATGTGGCCCAGAGACACGGATATTAATGATGTAGGTATTCAAATACACTCAATAACTTCCTTAATTCTCAAACTTTTGGACATGGACCTCTTTACACTTTTTTTTAATGTTGCTTGAACATGCTAGGCAAGTACCTTGCCACTAAACTACATCTCTAGATGTTTTTAAATTTTTTTTAATATTTTGGGATGGGTCTTTGTTATGGCTTGTGTCTAGATGCCCCCTTCAAAGTTTCATGTGGTTATGGGTGAGGCTTTTTCCGAGATGACTGGATCTAGTGAATGTTATACTGGGATTAGGAATGTGATTACTAACTTAGTCCACTGATTGGTTTAGCATAGTTTTGGATAGGATTAAGGGTGCCCCACCCTAGATGTGAATGCCACCCACCCTAGGGGAAAGTACCTTGGATAAAATGTAAGAGATAGAAGTCTATTTTTCACTGCTTGCTGCCTCTTGCCTGGTCTGACATGCCGTGGATTGTTTCTCTTCTTCAGTGCCACTGTGCCATGCCATCTCACCTTGGAGCTAGCTGCCTATAGAGCGAAACTTCTACAAAGTGTTAGTCAAAATAAAATCTTTCCTCCTTTAACTTTGGGCAACAAGCAAAGTAGCTAAGACAGTCTTACCAAACTGCTTAGGCTGTCCTTGAACTTAATTCTCTTGACCCAGCCTCCCCAATAGGTGGGATTATAGGCATGCACCACCACATCAGGCTATACTCTTAAATAATGTTGAGAGCCCCAGAGAATTTTTGTTTATGGGGGTTATCTCTATTGATATTTATACTAGAAATTAAAACTCTAAAATTTTAAAAATACAATTTATTTTAAAAATAAGTCTAGTAATATTCCCAGAAGAACTGAAAGCATCATACCACAGTATACATGTGCACCTATGTTTATAGCAGCACAATTTGTAATCACCAGATCTTGGAAACAACCCAAGTGTCTATCAACTGAGGAGTGGATAAAAAAGTTGTGGTATTTCTATACAATGGAGTATTACTCAGCTATAAAGAAGGATCACATTGAGATATTTATCAATAAATGGGTGCAGCTTGAGACCATACTCATAAGTGAAATAAATCAATCTCGCATGTGTGAATACCAAATAGTTTCCCTAATGTAAGTAATGATTCAAATATATAAATATATATATTTGAATATACATTTAAATATATAAATAAATATAGAAATATATAAAAGTATGTGGTAATCATGATTCCCCATTATGTGGCCTTGAAGTCTTATAAAGTTTTCACTTATTAATTGGAATGGCTTTATTCTGGGCTGCTTGATACGGAAATATTTGAAGCTATTGTATATGAAGTTATATTCAAATAGTTCAAGGAAAAAGACACTATGGTGACTACTATTAAGTTGGGTTATTTGGTGGTGAAGCACTAGATTGCTGAAACAGTCATGCTTTGACCTGTATTGTTATGTTGTTATGTCCTCTTTTATCTCAATCTCTCCCTTATTCATTAAAAAGTTATTGTGATTTTTTATGATTTTTTTAATTAAGGGGAAAAATAAAAATATTAGCAGGATATATTATAGTAACTTTTTGATTTCCTATTAACTTGATTTGGAGTCTTGTAATACTCCCACTATCTTTTTTTGACTGATTAGACTCTGTTACGTTCTGTATGATAGTATCAAGTTTGAGGGTATAGGCAGCTACTAAGGCAATAAGATTCATTATGATGCCCATTCTGGTTTGAGTATTATCTCCTTTGCAAGTCCTGTATTGTTTACAATGTTTAGGTTTTATTGGTCTTGTTCTCTACTGTTTTGTTCAACTTTATAATACTAATGAGACAGACAATTCTTTTTAAGGAAGCAAGAGGCATTATGGTAACCATTGTTGATAACCTTGTACTCTGTTTTTACATCATGTGCTATGTCTATCCTTGGTTTTGACTGACAGCTTTGTTTTGCCATATTTGACTTTATTCTCTTCCAAAAAAAAAGTAATAAGAACTAAGGAGTAATAAAACCCAAAATGTGTAAATTTTGTTGTAAAAAAGAGAGGAAAAAAAAAGTGCTCTAAAGGATACAACAGCAAGTGTGTTTAGGGGTGTTAAATAGATGACCATATTAATGTTTTTGGTTAGATCATTGAATACAACTGTTTGCAGTCTCACTGTTTGAATGTCCACATTGTATTCTTTGATACTGTGACTTGAGCAACTATCTCTAAGATGATAATGTGTAATCTATTAACTGGTGATTTCTTACTGTTTTGTTTTGTTTTTGTTTTTGTTTTTGTTTTTTGTAGCTCTGTATTACTTGTACCCTTACACTGCTTTGTTTTGTTTTGTTTTTTCTCTTTTTCCTTTTAAATAAAATTTTTTTTAATTTTTAAAAAGCCTATTAAATGCCAACATGATTGCATATTTTATGAAAAATGAGCGTTTTCCAAAAAATCAGTAAAAAAAAGGCATTGTTTTACATTTTTGAAAACCTCTTTTATGTCTGGTTTAATACAAAATAGCTGAATTCTCATACCTACTTCACACGTCATATAGTCCGTAGAATCATAACCACATACTCAGGAAAGAAAAAGAGTGAAAGCCAAATTACAAGTTATTGTTAAGATGACAATAGTTTCACCTGTAGAAAGGTCTCTGGAACCCCAGGGGTGCCCATTAGTACCCTGCAAGAACCACTGTCTTAGATGATTGGCTGTTTTTTCCTACTCTGTACACACCTCAAAGGAGTTGAAGCATGAATATGTCTTCCTGCTCCAAAGGCCAAGGGGTCCATGACCCAGGGGGATCCATCCCTCAAGGGGCCTGGGGTGGGACTACTGGAGGTCAGACTGGCTTTCAGCCACCGTGGCCCACTCTGGCTGATGCTCTTAACTCTCTTCTCCCTACCACTGCCTATAATTGTTCCTGAAACCCAACTGAGAAGAGACCAGCTCTTATGTCTAACCTCACCAAATTAAAAAAAAATTTTTTTTGATGTATAGAATTTCATTAGAGCCATAGAGCCTCATGGTAGTCATTGTCCAAACACAGATAATGCTTTCATTATTAAGCTACACATTTCCTGCAAAAATGGATTTAAGCTTTGTCTATAATCCATGTTCTTTTCTCCTGCAGGGTTTCAGTGAGTCCATGATATGAGGAAGGCAATAAGGTCTACCTTTTGTTCATCTTCACACCTAGGAGGAGATAAAACGGTGTTTCATCTTTGCACTGGAGAGGTTTGAAGCCTAGACACAAAAGGAAACAGAGGAAAGAGAGACACTGGCTTTGGCAGATCTGAGTGTAAAGGCCACATGCTGCCTGCCCACGGCTGTAGAAACCTTTCACGTGGGCCACCTTAGTAAGACCAAATGAGAGACAGATCTAGAAGAGCAAGACTTGCATAGAAAGACCCAGGGGATCGGTCAGACACAGATACCAGTTTTTTCTGTATTGGGCAAAAACAAGAAAAGGAAACCCTGAGAATCCTGCTTTAGACTATGGCTGTACCTGCATCCTATCCCCTCTGTAGAACCCATTTATGAGCTAAGGTGAGAAGTCTAATTTTAGAATTGAGTACACAGAACACAGAGACTGTTAGACTAGCAGGGTACCTTGGGCAAAGCACAAAGCCTACTTGAGTCATAATTTAATCATCCGTAAAATGAGTGATTTAGGATTTGCTGAGACAGTGTTATATTAAGCACTAATCATGTTACCTATACTTAAAAACTTCTCTTCAAAATTACATATCTATAATCCTAGCACTCAGGAGGCTGATACAAGAGGATCTCCATGAGATCAAAGCCACCCTGGGTTACATAGTGAGTTCAAAGCCACCCTGTATAACACAGTGAGACCTTCTCTCAAAAAAACAAACCAAACAAACAAAAAAAAACACAAAAGAGAATGTCAAGGGAAAACAGAAAAAATACACAGATTGGGAAAAATATTTGCAAACAACACATGTAAGGACAGTTATCTAAATTATACAAAGAATTCATAAAACTCAACAATAAGAAAAATATCGTAATGAAAAATGGGGAAAATGCCTACACAGACACCTGATCAAAAAAGGCAGTAGTTGAGTGTGACGGTATATGTCTCTAATCCTAGCAGTCTATGAAGTTAAAACAGGAGGATTTCAAGTTCTGGTACAGTCTGGGCAATTTAGCAATTTAGGAAGAACTTCTCTGAAAATAAAAAGAGCTAGAAATGTGACTCAGTGAGAAAACTATACATATACAAATAGTAAGTACAGTACATGAAAAGATGTCAACATCACATATCATTAAAGAACTGTAAACTAAAACCACATACCTATTTAAATGGTCATAACCAACAACACTGATAACACCAAATGATGATGAGGATATGGAGCAACAGGAACTCCCATTCATTCCAGGCAGGAATACAAAAAGATACAGTGACTTTATAAGATAATTTGGCATCCAGGCCTAATGGTGCATACCTGTAATCCCAGCAACTCGGGAGGCTGGGGTTGAAGGGCCACAAATTTAAGGTAAGCTTGGGCACCTTAGAAAGATCCTGTCTCAAAATTTAAAAATGAAAAGTGTTCAGTGCAAGGCCCTGAGTGACATTCCCAGGACCTTCTCCTCACCAAAAAGTTTGGCAGTTTCTTATAAAATTAACATTGACAACTTGACAACATGGGCAGACCCTCCTCAAGATTTAAAAACTAAAATGATGTGAGTATATAGTTCAGTCCTCAATACAAAAAAAAAAAAAAAGACTGACATAGTACTATAGGGGCAGAGCACTATGTAAGATGATGGTCCAGTGATCATCTTTCCATAGACACAACAGGTTAAACACTATTCACCCATCAAGTTACCTTCATAAAACAGTTTCCTTGATCCAAGCAGTCCAGCATAGAGATAAATCTCTTGCTTGGAGGGAAGAAAGCTTAATTACAGGACTTTAACTTGAAACACAGTACAAGGCCTGCCACAGAGAAACTCAGTGCTAAACTGGCCCTACCACCAAGCAGAGACCTGTGCATTGCTGGGATATTAACTGAGTTTCAGTCCCATTGGTTCCAGTCTTGGAGTAGCTCAGGGGACACTCCCCTCCTCCTGAGACTATGCAGTTGGATGAAACTATGAGACTTAAGTATTACCCAGCTTTGTGTAAAGTTCGTTGGCCTCCATCACCCATCCTCCAGGCAGCATAGCTATTACCAGACCAGTTTTCACAGATAGTATTTCCAAACTGCAACTGCATCAGGAAGAGTTTTGTACTAGACTCATATTTCAGCATATATCACCACCAAATGTAGTATACATCTCAGTGCACATCTGAAACTGTTCGGGTACTTACACTTATGGGATTCAAGCTTTACCCAACTTAATGTAAACTTAAGTGCCCCACAGACTGCCTTTACAACACTGCTCCAACATCAGGCTGCATGGTATGATGCAGGATACCATTCACTGAGGTTAGAACAGGATAGTAAATACAAGACTTTGCCTTAAAGCCTAATTCAAAGGACAAAACCTAACATGGGGCATATCTCAAAGACTCCCATTTCCAGGTCTGCCTATGAATTAAGCATTTGGAATAATTCCAGTGCTGGGGGAAGATACATAGTTCCAGCTGATTTAACTTTTGTTCCTAGCATCTCTTGTGGCTGGTTACAGCAGTCTTGGGCCATTAATACACCCCAGCAAAAGGTAGCTATAGCAGCATTGTCTTATTTCAGTATTGTGTTGATCATACCAGGCATAAGATCAGGAAGTGACACAACTTACCAGTATTGGTAGCCTCAGGTATAATACAAGAACCTGGGACTGGTCAATCTATTCTGACTCTGTCCAGGCCTTGGCAGAAACCCAAACTGTCTGACAAGGGCTAATAAATGTAAAAAAATATATAAATACCTGTACCTATCCTAGCTCTACAGAGAGGATAGTGGGGATAGACTTCTCCCTTCTAGGTCCACTCCTTGTTCTTTCTAAACAACACATCAAATATATTTGAAGCAGACTTAGGCTTGGATTGCCCTCTGGTACTCAACAAATGAAGAGTAAATCTGAACCTGACTGCTATACAGTTCTCTAGAAGTGGAGTAGGCTCAGAGAAAATAAAGTAGTCTACTTAGAATTTCTGAATAGATAAACACTAAAGTTATACTAAAAAGACCAAAATACATACCTAATCCTCCAATGCCCATTTGATTTGCAAGCCAGAAAACATCAACAGCTTTTAGGAAACCATGACTTCATGTAATATACAAAAATATAGTATCAAAACTGACCATAGTAATTGACTTCAAAGAATACTCCTAGAACTTAAAATAACCATTTTAAGGAAACTCAATGAGCTTGAATAAAACACAGAAATGTTTCAGTACTCTTATAGAAAACCTTAAAAAAGAGATGGATATGGTGACTTTAAAAAATCAAAGTCTTGAGCTGAAAAATATACTCAATGAAATAAAAATGGTAATAGAAGGTATCAATAGCAGGTTAAACCAAAGGGAAGAAATAATTAAGGAGTTCAAAGAGAAGTTGTAAGAAAACACATAGGTTGAGGAGAAAAAAAGAAAAGAATGAAAGAGAATAATGAAAGCATATAGAGACAGTATTAAAATAGCAAATACTAGATTATTAGGATTTTAAGAAGAACTTAAAATACCAAAGAAGTAAAAATTTTACTCAATGCGATAGTTAACAAAAAACATCTCAAACCTAGAGAAAGACAGTGGAACACCAATCAAATTTTACTCAACTAACTCTGCCCAAAGAATTTTTATAATCAAACTCTCAAAGATGAAGGATAGGATTCTTAAGGCTATAAGAAAAAAACCCAAATTGTTTTCCCAATTTACCATAGACAGTGGTACCTCAGTTAATGAATTTAATTCTTTGCATGATTCTAGTCACAGAATTTGTTCCATGATTTTGATTGCAGTCTAATTGCAAGTGTAGTGCATGTCTAAACATACAATGAAACAAAAGATATATTTCAAAACAGCAACATGACATCTCTAATTATTCATAGCTATTTAGGGAATGAATCTAATAATATCAAGATTAATGAAATTTACAAAAAGAATTCAAAAGATTGATTTTCTAAATAATCAATGACTTTGATGATAATTTACATAAACATAAATTAATCAAGGACACTGCAAAGTATAAAAGAACAATTCAATAAAGAGAGAAATTATGGGGGGATTCCAAAATGAAAAACTCAACAAATATAATACAAATTAATCGAAAATTCTTACCAATAGACTAGAACAAGCGGTGACAGAATTTTAAGAATGAAAAAAAAGCTAATGGATTGCCACATTCAGAGAGAAGTAAAAATAAGAAACTGAACATAACATTCCAGAACACTCTAGGTGCAATTAAAGTGTAAACTTATAGATTTTTTTCATAGAAAAAGTACAGTGGCACATGCTAAACATGTTGAAAATCAACTCAGTGAAATATAACAGAAAAATTTCCAACTATTGGGTAAGATATAGGAATCCAGGCACAGCATTTAGAACCCTTGACAGACATAATCATAAAAGAACTCGCCACATTATAAATAAACTGTCAAAGAGTATAAAACAAAGAGAAAATACCCATGGCTTCAAGACAGAAATGCCCAGTGACTTATAAAGCTGAATCTATCAGATTAACTGCAGATTTCTTAGCAGAAACTCTGAAAGAAAAGAATGCATGAACCAATATATTTCAAACCCTGAAAGAAAAAATATTTGCCAACCTATATGACTATATTCAGCAAAGATGACCCATAGAATCAAAGGAGAAACAAACACCCTCCCAGATAAGTGTAAGCAACAGGAAATCATATTCACTAAGCCATAACTTACAGAATATACTTCTGAGGATGCTACACAGAGAAGAGAAAAATAAATACAATCATGAGAACATGGTTAAAGAAATGATTCACTAGACAAGTAAATATATGAGTCAGAATTAGAAAAGTCAAATGCATACCTTCCAAAGATATCTCTTAATATAAATGGTCTTAATTCTCCAATTAAAAGACACAAACTTAAGGATTAAACACACACACACACAAGAAACACACCTCACTTGCAAAGACACACTGAAAATAAAAGGATGAAAAGTGATACTCCAACAAAATGGAATCTCAAAACAAGCAGGAGTAGCTATACTCAAATCCAACAAAGCAGACCTCTAGCCAAACTTAGGTGAGATAAAGAGGGTCACTACATTATTGATAAAGAAAGCAATCTATCAAGAAGATATAATGATTATAAAAACATACGCATTGAATGTTGGTGCATCCTAACTCATAAAACAAATACAGCTGGACACAAAGTACATATGAAGTAATAATACCTGGTAAAGTAATAGTACCCAGTGAAGTAATACCCCACTCTCATAAACATCAGAATTTTTTTAAAATTTTATTTAAAGAAAGACTAAACAAAACAGAAAATAGGTAGAAATAATACATATATTCAGAGAAAAAATAAACAGTAAGAAATCATTAGTTGATGCTTAGATGTTGTCATTTTACAAATAGTTGTTCAAGGTACAAGAATGGAACATGTTAAAGTGGGAATTCCAACAGCAAGACCGCAAACAGTTCTGTTCAACTGTCCAACAAAAACTTAGTAACACTGTTGTCAATCCTATACACTTAAACATACATGCAGTTATCCATGTCTTCATTTGTGTTTAGACTAAACAAACTAAAGCAGGTTAAAATTATTCTGAACAAAGAATACTAGTATTGCTAGATTTAATATTATGATACTCCATGATCAGCACTGGGTACTGTAGTGTCTTTTTTTAAATTTACTTTAAAGAAAGACTAAACAAAACAGAAAATAGGTAGAAATAATACATAATTTCAAAGAAAAAATTAACAGTAAGAAATCACTAGTTGATGATTACAGATTGTCTTCTTACAAATAGTTATTCAACATACTAAAGTGGAACATATAAAGTGGGGATTTAAACAGTGAGACTGCAACCTGTTTTGTTCAACTATCCAACAAAAACCTAGAAATATGGTTATCAATCCTATACACTTAAACATACATGCAGTTATCTATCTCTTCAATTATGTTGAGATTGAATAAACCCAAGCAGGCTAATATCACTCTGAACAAAGAATAATACTATTGCTGGGTTTCACATTATGACACTCCAAGATCAGCACTGGGTATATTAGTGTCTCTTTTTCTTCAGAGTATCTGTTCATTTCATCATGTGTCATAAGATCAGTTCTCATAAACTGTTTATAGGTTCTACACATGTATGAATCTTAACATGTATTTCTATCCTTTCTATATTAGAGGGAGAAACAAAACAAAGCAAGGCAAAACAAAACATATTCATATAAACACATGAAATGAAATAAACATATAAGACTGTTGTACAAAGAGTTCTACCATGGTTCCTGTGTTGTCTCTTGTTATCTCCAATAGAATTGGCTATGTCATTAGACATAGCATAATTGAATATGTCAGTACATAACAGTATTAATAAAAACACAACTTTGAATATAGTATAGAACTTCAAAAACCAGCAGTTAATAAACCAGAATGTGTGTCTAGAGTCTTGTCACCTTCAGTGTAGTTGCCTGTCCTCTCAGACTTGATACTATCAATCATATCAGTTTTGAATAAAATCTTCTCTGCCTCATTCTGGTATGCTCTTTTTTTGCCATCAGTTGTCTGTTTATCTTCTTCATTCTGTTTTCTGCTCCATTCATTGAGGCCTCTCTGCCTCTGTTCCTGGAATCCTAGTAGTTTTCTCTCTCTCTAGAATGCCCTGCAGTTTTCTCTGTAGAGTTGGATTGGTGGTTGCAAATTTCCCAAGTTTCTCTTTGTCTTGGAAGCATCTTGTTTCTCCATTAATTTCTAGAGGCAGTTTAGCAGGGTATATCAATCTGGGATGGAGGTTATTTTCTTTCAGGGCTTGGAATATTTAACTCGAGGCTCTTCTTGACTTGATGGTTTGTGTCAAGAAGTCTGCCATTCTTCTGATGGGCCTTCCTCTATAGGTGATCTGCTTTTTGTCTCTAGCAGCCTTTAATATTCTGTTCTTATATTGATTTTCTGGGATCTTGATTATTATATGCGGTGTAGCTCTGTTTTGGTTGTAGGTGGCTGGAGTTTTGTATGTCTCATATCTCAGAATATCATTTCCTTTTCGTATGTTTGGGAAGTTTTCCTTAATTATTTCTGTGAATAACCTTTGTAGTTCCTTTGTTTGTACCCCAGCTTCTTCATTCATATTCTTTATTCTTAAATTATAGATCCTTTTGTCGTCTTCTAGCCTTTGTATTGTTACTGCTTGTTTTTTTGTTATTTTTTAAAAGTTTTCCCTTTCATAATCCCACATTGCAAAATTGTCCTCCAGCTTGGATAATCTATCTTTTGGATAATCTATCTTTTCTTTCAAGCTGACTTGCCATCTTTCCATAGAGTTTTTAATTTCCTGGTGATCTCTTTGAATCTGCTTCATGTATTCTATATTTTTTTATATTCTTCATCAAATGGTTCTCTCCTTTGAGTTCCTCCCTTCTTCTATCTGTGTCTGCTTGAGGGATGCTTAGTATCTCTTTTATTAATCTCCTTATTTCTTGCTTTATTTGGCTAAATATTTCGCATTTGAACTCTTCTATGAGGTCCCAAATATATCTCTTTATGTCAAGTGGCACTGTGTCTGATATTGCATGTTTGCAGTTCTCATTCTCCTTTGTATTTACCTGTCCTGGGTCAATGTTCTCAGGGTTGGGACCTGGGGACATTTTGTTGTTGCTTCCTCTTCCCATCTTTTTTTGCTTCTTCCAGGAGGCCCCAGTTTCTTTCTTTGTTGGTTACAATTCTTCTGAAGCAAGCTGGCTAGGTGACCCTTCACACTGCCGCAGGCTAGTGAGTTGCAGACAGGGATGGCATATGCTGGCCCCTCCCCTCCAGATCAATCAAGCTGCTGTGGCCTGCACTGTATTACTTTGTGCCACCTCCCCCGTAGGTTGTGGCGGCTGGAGCACAGCGGCAGTGGGTGGCAGTGGTGATGGAGGCAGACTTTGTGCCGCCTCCCCTCTGGATCAGCAGTGGCGGTGGCAGCAGTGGCAGGGTTAGAGGCAGCCGGTGGGCATCAAGTCACTCAGCTTCCCCAGCCTCAGGCGGGCCCATAGCAACAGATCTGCATGGCAGGCCAGAGGCACTGGAGGTGGCAGCTGCAGCACTGTGGTGCAGGGATCACTCAAGCTGCTGTGGTGTGCATTGTATTTCCTTGCGCCACCTCCCCTCCAGGTCAGTCAAGCTACTGTGGCCTGTACTGTCAGTCAAACTTCTGAGGTTTTACTGGGTTAGTGTGGTTAGTGTGCATCACTGCTGTAGGGACTTGATTTTGGATAACCTATTCATAAACATCAGAATTAAACTACTATACAGATTAAAAAAGACTTAACAGGCAACTACAGAATATTTCATCCAACAACTGCAGAATAGATCTTTTCAGCAGGTGCTATTTCTGGAAATATCTAACCAGAAAATAATAAGCCTTGAAAACTAGAAATCAAAAATGCCAACCAAAGTCATTTTATCTTACCTGCCACTACAGTAACCACTGAGCAAGAAAACACTAAGTTATAATCTTCTGCATGACCATGCATCACCTGCATTATCACCATGATAATGGCCAGTACTTATTTTCCAGTAGGTTTTATTTTCAGGGAACTATGATATAAAATAAGTTAATAAATATGAAGAAAAGAGAGTCTTTCTTGCATCTTATAAGATCATAATGAAATGAAAGTAGAAATAAACATTAAGCAGAAAAAGAAACTGTATAAATACATGGAGATTGAACAATACACTTTTGAACTATCAGCACATTGCTAAAGAAATCAAGGGAGAGATTTTAAAATTCCTAGAATCAAATAAAAATGGAGAGGCAACATACCAAAAGCTGTGGGATACAGTGACCTTCTAAGAGGTAAATTTATAACTATCAGTGCCTATATTAAAATATCTGAGACATCTGCAAAAAATAGCCTAGTGATATATGTTTCAAGGTGTTAGAAATTCAAGATCAACCCAAACCTCAAGCCAGTGAAAGGAAAGACATAACAGAGATCGTAGTCAAAGCTAATGAAATAGAGACCAAAAGTACAATATATAGAATCAATGAAACAAAGAATTGGTTCTTTGAAAATACACACAAGATTGATAAACTCTTAGCAAACTAACCAACAGAAAAAACTTGAATAAATAAAATTAGACATAAGAAATAAGACATTTCAATAGATACTATTGAAATCAAGACCATTAGGAACTGTTTTGAAAACATATTCTAATAAACTGGAAAATCTAGACATATACACCCTCCCAAAAGTAAATTAAATACATAAAGACCCTAAACACATTGAGGTTGAAGAATGATGAAAATTCTCCCAATAAAAAAAAGGCCCAGACAGATTCAAAGCTAAATTTTACCAGATTTCTAAACAAGCATTAACAATGATACTCAAATTATGTATTGAAATAAGAAAATAAATGCCTCCAAAATTATTATATAAATCCAAGGTTATCCAAACACAAAAAGCAGTTAAGAACATACATACATACATACATACACACACACAATTGAATAATCCTTGATGAACATATATTCAAAAAGCTTTAATATGAGTCATACAAATCAAGTTCTACAACATGCTGAAAAGATCATACAATAGGGGCTGGGGATTTAGCTCAGTGGCGTGAGCACCTGCCTTGCAAGCAGGCAGTCATGGGTTCAATACCTGGTATTGATAAAAAGGAAAAAGACAAAAAAAATTTTTTTAAAAAGATCATACACCATAATCAACTTAGTTTTATTCCAGGGATTTAAGAATAATTCAACATATGCAAATCTATAATTATACTATAGCATATAACTAAATGCTAGCATATAGTTATATGGTTTTATATATATATGTCAAAGATTAAAGGTATCGGATCATCTCAATATACACACAAAAATTCTTTGACAAATTCAGCATCTCTTCCTGATAAAATCTCTGAAGAAACTAGGTATAGAAGGATCTTATCTCAACAAAAATAAGGCTGTTAATATGGCTTATATTTAGTAGTCCCCCAAAGCCTAATGAGCTCATGGGTTGAGCTTTTGGGAAGTAACTGGAGCATGAATGTGATACTGGATTAAAGCTGCAATAAATGGATTAGTCCACTGATTTCCCTTAACATAATTCTGAGTGTGGATACTGCGAAGCTCTACCCTAGATATGGGTGACATCAACCCATAAGCTTGTAACCTATATGCAAGATTTCTGCCTGCCACATCATGGACTGTTCCTCCTCTGCCGTGCCCCTCTGACTTGAATCCAGCTGACTATGGACTAAAACCTCTACAAACTATGAGTAAAAATAAACCTTTCTTTCTAAAACTCATAGGTGGCAGGTTACTTTCTCAGCAGTAAGAACTAATATATGACAGACCCATAGCCAATATCATACTGAATGGGGAGAATAAAAGCATTTCTTTAAAGTCAGAAATTAAACAAGTTCTATGTTCATAGATAAACAGAATTAATATTATTAAAGTGACCGTGTTACCAAAGACAATCTACTGACACAATGCAATTGCTATCAAAATACTGATGTCATGCTTCACAAAACTAGAAAAAAATCCTTAAAATCCATACAGAAACCCAAAAGACCCTCAACGGCAAGGCACTCCAGGGCAAGTGAAACAATGCTAGTGGTGTCATAATACCCAATTTCATAATAACAAAACAGCAAGTTATTGGCATAAAAATATGTACAATAAGCCAATGAAAAAGAATAGAGGATGCAGAAATAAACCTATGCATCTACATCTGTCTGATTCTATCTGATTTGGACAAAGAAGCCAAAAAGCATACACTGGAGAAAAGAAACCCTTTTTAATAAACTGTGTTGGTAAACTGGATATCCACAAGTAGAATGGGGATAATTATGTTAAATGAAATAAACCAGGCAGGAAAAAAAACACTACACTATCGCACTCACATGGAATCCATTGATCTCATAGAATTTAAGAATACATTAAAGAGAAATATTTGTATCATTTCCTGTTTGTTTGTTTTTTGTAAGAATCTTTTTGGTGTATGTCTTACACTCCAAGGAACTACTTTGAAGATAATGATACATAGTGTAGTGACTATTGTTATTCTCTTATTTGATAACAAAATTTGGGGGTTTTTTTTGTAAAATAAAATTTAAAAAAAAAAAGAAACCAAGAGCACAATGGTGGCTTCCAGAGCCTGGAGAGGTAGGAAGGTTGGAGTATGGGGAAACATTGATTAATGGGTTTTAAGGTAGAAATAGATAGAAGCAAGAAGTTCTATTGGGCAGGTCGATAGACTGTATATAAAATAATATACCATTTATTTTAAAACACCACACAAAAAGATTTTAAAGTTTTCATCATAAAAAGGATGTTTGAGAAGTAAAATACATTTAACTGATTTAAATATTATATAAAGTATACAAGTATCAATACATTACATGGTCCCCCATTAATACGTAAAATTTTGATGTTTTTGTGTATTAGTTTTAAAATATATTTTAACAAAGTAATATGAATAGTAAACAATACTTATTGGCTATACATGCCATGCATATCGAAGAATGTACAAACTCTAATGTTTCTAATAACTTGTTAAATGGCAGTAGTTTTCCTTTCACATTGCTACAAATGACACAATTTCATTCATTCTTTTTATGGCTGAATAGTATTCCAGCACGATTATATTACAGCTACCTGAGCTGAAGTCCTTTCCTATCTTCCTTCACAGTTTCCAATTAAACCTTTTTGTCTGTAAATCTGTGCTTTACTTTTAATTTCCATTTCCAACAAACCAAGGAAATATGCTAGTTAATGACAAGAAGAATCTCCACTCACCACCAGAACCATATTCTACACTTGTATTAGATTGAAAGAATTGCTACAGAATAAACTAAAGACATCCAACAAAAAGAATTCTCCTGAAGAGCAGCAAGAGAAGGACAAATGGATGCCTGCCACAATTGAGATCTGATACTCTGTGATCCAAGAATGTATTGTGCTGCTGTTATCTAAGGGGAAGGACTTGATAGCTCTTTATTTCTGTTCTCTTTTCTGGGCATTCCCACTGCCAGATTTCTTCCTGTACTCGGCAGCCTCTAGCTTCTGTCACAGGCCTTGATTCTGCATATGTCCCTGTCCTTTAACTCAGTTACCTGGTGTTTAAATTCACACAGAAAGAGATATGGAGAAGCTTCTCCCTGGGGCCTAGGAAGTGTCAGTCTTGACAGTGGTTTCTGAGAGTCCTGGGTCCTGAGTGGCTGAAGATGTACTTCAATAAATATAGTGATGTGTAGGGCAAGAGCAGGAGCCCGTCTGCCCAGCTGTAAAATTAGGACCCTAAAAGACCTTGGCCAGCTCTCCTGCCAGGTATGAGAAGGCATTTCACTGTGGTCCAACCATAAAACCCGGAGGAATGGCAGAGAGACACCTGATCCTTCCAGGCACTGAAGAGGTGCGGGGTTGCAAGTCACCAGCTGCTGATTCATTTTGATGTATGGCTTCTTCATGCAAAGAACCGAGGCACAGGAAGGAAAAAAGAAAAAGAAGAAAATTTTTAAAAATAAAATTTTTAAAAAATTTAAAAAAGAAAAAGAAAAATCAAGCTTTGTTCCAGTTGTTTTGTGGGCTTCCCAATACCTTGCTTCCCTCTCCTGTGTCCATGTGTGGGCACCTCTCTAAACCCAGCTCCTGAGGGACTCTGGGGAAGGCTGGGGTTATCTGTGGTTCCCCCTAGCTGCATATCAATGACCCCTGTCACTATGAATTTTTTAAAAAGCCAGCTGTATCTGAAGGATTAATAATTTGCGTTGGAAAGAAAGAAAACAAATGATGTCAAGATTAAAATAGGAAAAAATCAATGTATGTGTAAATCCTGTTTAAAGTGGGCTGTCGGAGAGCCAAGATGGAAAGCCCCAACCTGTGCTCAGGTAGGAGCACAGATAGGGGAGAGCAAGGAAGGGAGCTAACCCCCGACTTGTGAGCTGACCAGCATATGAGCTGGGGAAGGAATAGCCCCACCACCAGCGCTGCACCCCTCTACCACCACCTCTGTGAGCAACCAGAGATTTGGAAGAACTGTATTGTTTGACATTGCAAGTCTAAAGCCAAGCAACCACTTAGAGGATAACAATATGCAATATAATTAACTATTGTAGATTTCCTACTGTCTTATCACTGTTTTGATTCATTTTATTGCTCTTTTTTATTCCCTTTAAAATTAAATTTAAAAAATAAATTGAATTAAAATGCATTGCAAGGAAGAGGTTTAATCCTTTTCCATCAGGTTACATCAGTCTAAGGTCAAGGGCTAACCCTTCTGAAAAAAGCTGGGGCTTTCAAAACCCAATGCACATTTCCCATTCCTCCAGTTTCTGGTTTCTAGTGGCCAGCTGGCTTCAACTTCTGGCCCTGCATGTGAGCTTCCGGCATCAAGCTCTGACTTCTGGCCAGAGTTGGAGGATCTGCCCAGGCCCGAGAACCTCGGGCAGGCACTCACCTCTAGACTCGCCTGTCTTCCCAGTATTTTAATTACTTAATTAATTAATTAAGTGGGCTCTTTTCCTTCAAAGCACCATGGGGCCTCTAAAGAACTGGGCTGGACCTATACCCAGCATTCCTCTGCCCTGTCTCCCTGTACTCCATGGGCATCCCAGGGAGGGATTTGTCTTCTTGCCCCAGTCACAGAAACTATGGCCCAGCAACTGCTTCCTAAGATCCTCCTCCAAAAGCCTCTGTTAATGTCAGACTCCACAGCCTGCGTGCTGATTCTTCCTTCTGCTCGCTCCCTCTTTCTCTTGTTCTCAGTAGGCAGTTAGTCTTTTGAGATGATAAACTACAGAGTATGTCCATGCTGCAGAGAGAGAGAAATCAGCAGAAGGGACAACCAGTAGAGCCAACAAATCAATTTTATTACCTATCTCTTGCCAGCCTGTAGAGCAACCCACAAGGCAAAATGAACAAACAAAAAACCCTAGATACTTCTTTGTTTCTGATTCTTCAGAGCAGCTGTCTCCATGGTCACAAACTCCTGTCTAATGCAGTGTTTCTCAACTAGGGAGCTGTTTTGCCTCCCCAGAGGATATTTGAAAAGGCTGTAGAAGTTTGAAGTGTGACAACTGGAATGGGAGTGGTAAGGCATCTTAGCAAATAGAGGCCAGGCATATTGTTCAACATCTCACAGTGCAGAGGCAGGACCTCCCATGAAAAGAATTATGCAGCCCAAAATGTCAGTAGTTCCCAGGTTACAGACTTTACTTCAAGGTTCCTCTGGTCCAAAGGTCCTGTCAGTATGTTTTCCTCAGATCCTCTGCATATCAGTTTCTTAAGGCTACCATACAACACTAGTGGCTTAAAACGAAAATTCTTTAACAGCTCTAGAGACTTCAATGCAGGGTCACACATCCTTCAAAAGCTCCCAGAGCAGATCCTTTCTTATCTCTTACTATTTCTGATGGCCCCACACTTTCCTTGGCTTGTCACAGAGAGATCCTTCTCTGTCTTCAAATGACCTTCTTCCCCATGAGTCTCTGTGTCTTCCACACATATAAGAACCTCAAACTGGGCATGATGGTGCACGCCTATAATCCCAGCACTTGGAGGCTGACGCAAGAAGATCATTGTGGATTTGAGGCCAGTTTGGACTACTTAGTGAGTTCAAGACCATAATGAGAACTTGTCTCAAAAAAAAACAAACAAAAATCCCAAAAAAATCAAACAAAACACCTCAATGCCAGGTTTTGGGGCAATCCTTAAATCCAGCATGATTAACCAATTATATCTATTTCCAAAATCCTATTTCCAAATAAGGTTATATTCTGAGGTTCCTGGGTCATTGTGAATTTTCATCTCAGTATGCTCTATGCAAGAATGATCTTTAAGCTTGGAGTAGTAGCAGTGTTTTAAATACAAAAGCTAATGCCCATACTTAACTTCTAAATGCCCAGGATGAAATCAAGAAGGAGAGTCTGGCAATTCTTAAGTCTACCACTTTTAGATGTCAAAAAGGGTAGTTAATTCTATTTTGTGCATTTGTCCTGCAAAGAGCCTTTTTCCTCCACAGGCTAACACAGAAAAATAAAACTCACAAAAATACCAGGTCCTGTGTAAGAGTCTGCAGCCACAGAATACTTGCACATTTCTCACTGGAAGGCTGAGATCATTTTGAATCTAGGTGAGTTGGAGTATGAAATGACACTGTAACTTTCAAAATAAATGGCCTTCTAGGAGTCTGTGCCATTTGCAGACTGCAGGGGGAGAGAACAAGAAGTCAGCAAGAAGCAAGCCCTCCTGCAAACCAGTGCCATGCGTAGGCCACACAGGGGAGAACCAGATGCCAGCCCCTTATGGTATACAGGCTGGGAAACAAGAAGAGCCAACACCACTACCACCACCACCACCACCACCACCACCCCTGGCCATAAGCAACTGGTTGACCTGGAGGAACACAGGCTTCAATGATGGCCATTGGGGTGGAATACAATTTAATGCTTTTAGTGTTTAGTACTTCACTGACTTTGCAGGCCTAAAGCCAGTAATCTGACCATCTATTCATAAGATGCAGTATACCACCAACAGGGCAATCTCCTTCTTAGGGTGGTGGCCATTGTTGATTCCCTACTGTCTTATTTAGAAGTCCCGTATCATTTTCAGTTTTGTTGGGTTGGGTTTTGTTCTGTTTTGTTTTGTTTGATTTTATTGAATCCGATGGCATGGACAGCTATTCAAAGATAGTAATATATATTATGGTATGGTATTATGGTATTGGATTTACTATTATCTTGTTTTGAAGTCCTTCATTGCACTCATTGTTTTGTTTTTATTGGTTCTATTCTGTTTTGTTTGATTTTTACTATGTCTGAAGGTATCTGCAGCCATTTTGAGGACAGCAGGTGGCATTACAGTAACCATTGTTAATTTCTTATGATTTTGAAGTCCTGTGTCACTTACACTGGTTTGTTTTGATTGGCTTTGTTCTGTTTGTTTTGCTTGGTTTTATTCTCTTTAAAATAAAATTTAAAAAAAATAATAAATGGCCTTCTGTGATGTTCATGAGGACACAGGACAAGAAATCCATCCAAGGATCACTTTGGTGGAAACCCTACAAAGGGGCTCAGAGGGTGAAAGGAGAGACTAATGACCCCTGAGTCCTTTTCTCCATCATTCAAAGGATTTTAGCCCACATGACAGACATGAGAGTGAAGAAACCTCTAGATGATGCCAGCTCCTAACCTTCAAGTATTCCAGTTGATGTACCAATTACCACTGAGGTAGGGCAAACTATCCCTGCTATGACTTATCCAAACTCCTGAACTTCAGGCATTGCAATGGTTGCTGTTTTATAGAATAAAATTTGGGGTGAGTTTTTAGTGCAAGAATAAACAAGTGAAATAGTTTACAACCTCATTTTTACCCAGTTATCAAGTTATTTACATTTTTTGTTTCTTCCTCTCCCTTTGGACCTCTGTATTAGCAAATCAGACCACAGAAGGAAAAGAAACTAGATCACAGCAGCTTTTATTTATCCTCTTCCTAAGCACTGTGCTGAATGCTTCCCCTAGGTTATGTCCTTTATATTCACAGTTTCCCAAGGAAGTGGCTATTATCCTCTCTGATTTAAGGATGAAAGGATGTTAACTTATAGTTAGCTAGCACAGGTGGTGGGGCCTGGCCCTGAAGCCAGTTGGATCAGTGTCAGCCTTCACTTCCAGCCTCTGTGCTGTCTTGCCTTGGAGCACAGCATGTCCAGAGTGACCACCTACACAGTCTTCATATAAATTAAATTTTCTAGAAGTCTGTGTTCTTGCGAAAACTAAATTAAAGCACTGTTGAAGGGGGCACAGCAACAGGAAAGATTAATCATATCAAAACATCCTCAGGTATGTTTCCCCAAGATGGCACAAACAATGTTCATTTGGTTCCCTTATAAGGATATTTCCTGTTAAGATCATGGTAAATATTCTCCTTCACAGTGAGACACCTTGCAAGAAACAGAGCCCTCTTTCCAAGCCTGTCATGTGGGGAGGGCAAGTTGGCAGGCAGACAAGCCAAGGAGTTTCCCTGTGGAAAATAAGCACTGTGGTTGCTAGGTCTACAAAGTTCTCCCTCCCTCCAAGGGGGCTTATGTCTCTGGGAGTTTTCTGTTCACTTTCCCAGTCATAAATTTGTCCAGAAGGAAAATAAAGGCTTTTTTATCACATCACTTATAAAACACAAAGTTGAAGAAACAACTATATTTATGTCAAACATCCTGTGAGAGTTAATCTTGATTGTCAGCTTGATTGGATTAAGAGACACCTAAGAAATGGGTAAAGCACACACCCCAGTATATCCCAGTATATCTGTGGGGTTATAATTTAAATACTGCCAGAGATAATGGGCACATGGGAGAGCAAACTCTGGGGGGTAATACATCTTAGATGTGAGCATCACCATCCAATAATTGTTAATCTGGATAGAGGAAAAACAAGAAGCAAGTTCCCCGGCACATGGCTTTCTCTATGTGTCCCAGGGTCCATGAAGTGAGAAGCTCTACTCTACCACATCCTCTCAACCATAAAATTCTGCCTCCCCACAACCCCAGAAGCAATGGAGCCAAGTGAACATGAACTAAAATCTCTGAAATTGTGAGCTAAAATAAAACACACCTTTTTAAAGTTGTTAGTCTCAGGAGTTTTGTCACAGCTATGGAAATTTAACACACAACCCTTTGGACATGTGGTCTAGCATGTAAAGAATTTGAAAGTTGCCACCCATCCTAGTACGTAAAAATCCTATAAACTGAAAATCAGTAATTCTTCTTATATCTCTCAGAGAAGTGAGGATACAGATCAAGTCTCCCACAGCTTCAGGTACAGATAGCAGATACAGAGAATCATATTACATAGCAGAAACTCAGGCTAGAAACCTATGAGGAAACCTATGGTGGGGTATGAAAGCCTTAATCATAACTGACAAATTGCTGGAAGCTTAATGTAGTCAAGCCTGCAAATTACAAACTCCAGGGAGTCTCAGGCTCAGAGGGCCCCATACTTTTGTGTATTCTATCTCTAGTAAGCTTACCAGATTCCCACTGCAAAGGTGAGAGAAAACCCCTATCATGCTTCCTTGCACAAAAAATAAAAATAAATGAAATAAATAAGTGTACTCTACTCTTAAGGTCCTCAGGAGAAACTATTTTATGGGAATATAACCCAGCTGGAGAAAGAGTAATACATACTCCAGCTTCCTCATGGGGAAGGGAAATACCTGGTTGGGTTCTCTCTAGACTTCTTGTTTTATCTAAGGTCGGGATGAGGGGCTACTGAGAAACAGCTGTCAAGGTCAAGTCCAGGGACAGATTCACCAGAAGACTGACAATAACAAACGGACTATAGAGTACTTCCCTTCTCCTCTCACCTGACCATCACGCTGCTTACTGTCTTTTACACAGTACATCATGACTGGCTTATAACAAAACATTACAATGTACATTAAAAGACAAAAAATACAGTTTGGAGGGGGAAAAAAAGCATCAGAATCTGGCTCAGGTATGACATGGATGTTAGAATTATCATTGAAGAAGTGTAAATAACTATGATTAATATGTTCAGGGTGCTAATGGAAAAAGATAACAGGCAAAGACATATGGCTGATGTAATCAGAGAGATAAAAAATATTTTTGAAAGTATTTAAAAGAAAGGATAGAGATTAACCAAAGCAACTCTGTAACAAAAATGAAGTCTGTGTCTGAGGAGTACAGTTTAGGAAAAAATTCGAGACTGATATGTTTATAAAAACATATAAAATTGGAAGGCAAAAAGAAAAAATACTGAATAGAACATTCAAAAGCTGTGGGACAGCTAAAAAAGGGGGTAACATGAACATAATGGGATTGAAGAAAGATTAAAAAAAGAAACAGAGGGGCTGGAGGTTTAGTTCAGCGGCATAAGCACCTGCCTTGCAAGCAGGCAGTCGGGAGTTCGATCCCCAGTACCGATAAAAAGGAAAAAGACAAAAAACAAACAAAAAAAAAGAAACAGAAAAACTATTTGAAGCAGCAATGACTGAAAATTTCCCAAAATTAATGTCATTGGTAGGAAGCTCAGAAGTTACTAAACAGAATAAATGATAAAAAATGACACCTGAGACTATCATACTAAAACTATAGAAAACCTATTATAAAGAAATAACCGTTTATAACCCAGCAACCACACCCATCTACCAACTCTCCACATTTTGTTTTCCCTTATACACCCACAGTGGCTGGGTAAGAGGCACAATGGGAGATGGCCACAGAGAGATTGCTGGTCAGCAATTGATCTCCTGAGAAGTCTAAGCTCAGTTCAGGAAAGACATTGGGTGTGCCCACCATAGTGGGAAACCAGGCCTGGCAAGCGTGCCTTTTAGAGGGGATTGGACCTGAAAGTGTTATCATTAAGTCTTTCAGTATATGGAAACCCATCCCTCTGCCTGCATCCAGCAGAGACTAAATGGCTGATTGTTTTGTGTATCGATCAAGATGAGCAAGGACACACCTCAGCTTGGATGATTGCCATAGTCTGGAGAAAACTGACAGAGAGGCCTCCAGAGTAGGGAGGGTAAATCACAAACCCACATGCTACAAAGCTAGGAGAACAAAATCAGGAATTACTGCAGTCTTAGAGTACACATTCTGAAAAGACCACATATTCAAAAACACACAGGATTTTTTAATTCAACATTTTTTCTTTTTGTCTTAAAAATTTTTTTTAAGTTTTGAGGTATTTCTTTTTTCTCTTTTTTATTTTTTCCTTTCAACTTTTTATGTTCTCATTTTTTCTCTATTTAGCTATTTTCTCTTTTGTTTTCTTTTTCTTGTTTGTTCTTTTCTATTAATAGTATTTGATACTATTAATGTCCTTTTACTCATCAATAGATCTGCTATCTGAATTTTCTTTACTTCTCATCTTACACTGAAAATTTTTCAGTTTTGGTTTTTTTTTTTTTTTTTTGGACCAAGGACTGAATTCACAACCCCTTGCTTGCCAGTCAGGCACTTATGCCGCCGAGCTAAATCCCTGTCTTTTTCAAATTATTTTGAGACAGAGTGTCACAAAGGTATTAAATGACTCTAAATTGTAAGCCCCCTGCTTCAGACTCCCAGAATGCTGGGATTACAGGCATGCACTCCTTTTTACTGCTGAGTAGGATCCTGAAGAATAGATATATCATAATTTGTTCAGCTACTTACTCATTGAAGGACATCACAGTTGTTTCCAGTTGGGGCTATTACAAATATAGCAACTATAGATATTTCTGTACAGGCTTCTGGGTGAATTGGTATTCATCATGCTGGGATACACGCCTAAGAGTTCAGTTTCTCAGTTGTAAGGTAGTTTGCATGTTTAGACATTTTAAAGAAACCACCAAACTTCTTTCCAGAGTGGCGGTACCATTTAACATTGTCACAGCCATGTAAGAAAGATCCCGTTTCTTCACATCCTCTCCAGTCTTTGCTTACTTTCTGCCATCTTAATCATTTCACATTGTATGGCCATCACCACAGTTTGTTGTCACTATTTTTTATGTTAGCCATTCTGATAGGTTTGTATCGTTCCATGGTCTAGGATCAGGATACGACTTGCTTCACAAAATGAATTTGTAAATGTTTCTTCCTCTCAGACATTCTAGAAGAGGTTATCTAGAACTAGTGTTGATGATTCTTTAAATATTTGGAGCATTCTCCTAGAAATTCTCTAGGTCTGGAGATTTCTTTTATGAGAATTTTAAAATTAGAAATTAAATTTCCTAATTATTATAGTAGTTATACAAAGTACATATTTTATGTTGAAAAACTTGTAGTAGTTTGTATTTTTAGAGTAAGTGGTCCATTTGATCTAAATTGTCAACTTCCATATACAGAACTGTTCATAAAAATTCTTTATTATTCTCTGGTATCTGCAGCCTCTTTCATCTGAAACTGGTAATTCCTGTCTTGTTTTCCTTACAAGTTTCACCAAAACATTCCCAATTTTATTGATCTTTTTTTCAAAATCTCTTCATTCTGTGTTGATTTTGTTTTTAATTTTTAATTTTATGGATTATAGATATTATCCCCTTTATTCTGTTTGCTTTGTGTTCATTTTGCTTTTCTCTTTCTACATTTTTGAGGTGAGAGCTTAGTTTACTGATTTGAGATTTAATTTCTATTGTATCCATTTAGTATTATGAAGTTCCTTCTCAACAGTGTTTTAGCTGTGGCCCACAAGCGTTACCATGATTTTATGGTCCTGTTTCTTCACTTTTTTTGTTGTTGTTTGGAATTTTTTCCCCCTTGCGTCCTTCTCTTTGACCTATGAATTACTTTCAAGTGTGTAGTTTAGGTTCAAAGTACTTGTAGATATTGATTTCTATTTGGATTCCACTGTGCTTACACTCTGCGTGATTTTACCTTTTTCTTTTTATACTTTATAAGGTTTGTTTTAAACTCAGGATGTGGTCTATCTTGGTATATGTTCTTTACACACTAGAAAAAAAATGTACTCTGTATTCTTAAGGGGAGTTTTCCATAAATGTTAATTCAATCCTGCCAACTGATGTTTCTGAATTCTTTTAGTCTTGCTGGTTTTTCTGTCTAGTTGTTTATATCACTTGCTAACAGGAATGCTGAAGCATCCAGCTATAATTGTTGATTTTTAGTTCTCCGGTCTATTCTATTAGTGATTGCCTTCCTGCTTTGCAATTCTGTTGTTTGGTGCATACACAATTCGAACTACCATGTTTTATTGAAAAATTTTAACCATATTTTAATGTCCCTGTCTCTGCTAATTTTCTTGTTTAAACATCTACTTTCTCTTACATTAATATAACCATTTTTGCCTTTTTAAATATTTGTGTAAAAATCATTTTCTGCTTACTTTTTGCAAATTTAATCAGTTCACATTGTAAAACCATCACCACCATCACCACCATCTACCTTCAGAATATTTTTCATCACCCAAAACTGAAACTCTGTGCCCATTAAACAATAACTGCCCAATTCCCTCTCTTCCAGCACGTAGGAACCATAATTCTACTTTTTGTCTCTAAGTTTGTAGCTATCTTATATAAATGAAATCATATAGTATTTGTCCTTTTGTGACTGCCTGATTTTACTTAGCAGCATACATTCAGGTTTTACCCATGAGATAGCATGTGTCAGAATTTAAGACTGAATAGCATTCCATTGTATGTATACACCACATTTTGTCCATTCCTTCATCCATTGATGGACATATGGGTTGCTTCCATCTATTAGCTATTGTGAACAATTCTGCTGACAACATGGGCATACCAATGCCTGTTCAAGGGTCCACTTTCATTTTTGTTTTTCATTTTTGATTAACATCTTTAGAATATAACCACAAGTGGATTGTTGGATCATGTAATACTATAATTGATTACTTGAGGAATCATTGTTATTTTCCATGGCAGTTACATCATTTTATATTATCACTGTTGTGCATAAAGGTTCCAGTTCCTCTACATCTCTGTAAATATTTTCTGGTCTGTAAGTATATGTGTTTTCTGTGAAAATATGCATTTAAAATAAATGAAATATATCTATGTTTTCACTTTTAACCTGCTTTTTATTATATTTGAAGTGAATTTTTATAGATAGAATATAGCTGTCATTATTTTATATCCACTCCTTCAATCTGTGCCTTTTAATTGGTATTTTAGACCATTTGTGATTAATGTAATTATTAATATATTTTATTTTTTCTTTTTAATTTTACTTAAAGAAAGACTAAACAAAACAGAAAATAGGTAGAAATAATACATATATTCAGAGAAAAAAATAAACAGTAAGAAGTCACTAGTTGATGCTTACATATTATCATTTTACAAATAGTTGTTCGAGGTACAAGAATGGAACATGTAAAGTGGGAATTCCAACAGCAAGACCACAAACAGTTCTGTTCAACTGTCCAAGAAAAACTTAGTAACATGGTTGTCAATCCTATACACTTAAACATACATGCAGTTATCCATATCTTAATTTATGTTTAGGTTAAACAAACTAAAGCAGGTTAAAATCATTCTGAACAAAGAATAATAGTATTGCTGGATGTCATACCATGGCACTCCATGATCAGCACTGGGTACTATAATATCTTTTTTTAATTTAATTTAATTAAAGAAAGATTAAACAAAACAGAAAACGGGTAAAAATAATACATAATTTCAAAGAAAAAAATAAACAGTCAGAAATCACTAGTTGATGATTACAGATTGTCTTCTTACAAATAGTTATTTAAAATACTAAAGTGGAGCTTATAAAGTGGGGATTCAAACAGTGAAAATGCAACCAGTTCTGTTCAACTATCCAACAAAACTTAGATATATGGTTATCAATCCTATACACTTAAACATACATGCAGTTATCCATATCTTCAATTATGTTGAGATTGAATAAACCCAAGCAGGCTAATATCACTCTGAACAAAGAATAATACTATTGCTGGGTGTCACATTATGACACTCCAGGATCAGCACTGGGTATTTTAGTGTCTCTTTTTCTTCAGAGTATCTGTTCATTTCATCATGTGTCATATGAACAATTCTCATAAACTGTTTATAGATTCTATACATGCATGAGTCTTAACATGTATTTCTATCCTTTCTATATTAGAGGAAGAAACAAAACAAAGCAAGACAAAACAAAACATTTTCCTATAAACACATGAAACGAAATAAACATATAAGACCATTGTATGAATTGTTCTACCATAGTTCCTGTGTTGTCTCTTGTTATCTCCAATAGAATTAGCTATTTCATCAGACATAGTATAATTGCATATGTCAGTACATAACAGTATTAATAAAAACACAACTTTGAATATAGTATAGAACTTCAAAAACCAGCAGTTATCAAACCAGAATGTGTATCATAGAGTCTTGTCGTTTTCAGTATAGTTGCCTATATTCTCAGACTTCATACTATCAATCATATGTTTTGAATAAAATCTTTGCCTCATTCCTATTATGCTCTTTTTTTGCATCCATTGTCTGTTTATATTCTTCATTCTGTTTTCTGCTCCATTCATTGAGGCCTCTCTGCCACCGTTCCTGGAATCCTAGTACTTTTCTCTCTAGAATGCCCTGGAGTATTCTCTGTAGAGTTGGATTGGTGGTTGCAAATTTCCCAAGTTTCTCTTTGTCTTGGAAGCATCTTGTTTCTCCATTAATTTCTAGAGGCAGTTTATCAGGGTATATCAATCTGGGATGGAGGTTGTTTTCTTTCAGAGCTTGGAATATTTCACTCCAGGCTCTTCTTGACTTGATGGTTTGTGTCGAGAAACCTGCCGTTATTCTGATGGGCCTTCCTCTATAGGTGATCTGTTTCTTGTCTCTAACAGCTTTTAATATTCTTGAATTTCTGGGATCTTGATTATTATATGCCTGGGTGTAGCTTTGTTTTGGTTGTAGGTGGCTGGAGTTCTCTAGGCCTCATATCATTTCCTTTTCCTATTTTTGGGAAGTTTTCCTTAATTATTTCTGTGAATAACCTTTGTAGTTCCTTTGTTTGTACCCCAGCTTCTTCATTCATATTCTTAAATTATAGATCCTTTTGTCATCTTCTAGCCTTTGTATTGTTACTGCTTGTTTTTTTGTTATTTTTTAAAAGTTTTCCCTTTCATAATCCCACATTGCAAAATTGTTCTCCAGTTTGGATAATCTATCCTTAATTTCTTTCAAACTGATTTTCCATCTTTCCATAGAGTTTTTAATTTCCTGGTAATGTCTTTGAATCTGCTTCATGTATTCTATATTTTTTTATATTCTTTTTTTTTTTTTTTTGTCTTATTCCTTTTTATCGGTACCGAGGATCGAACTCACGACTGCCTGCTTGCAAGGCAGGCACTTATGCTGCTGAGCTAAATCCCCAGCCCCTTTTTTTTATATTCTTCACTAAATGGTTCTCTCCTGTGTTTGAGTTCCTCTCTTCTTCCATCTGTGTCTGTTTGAGAGGTGCTTAGCATATCTTTTATTAATTTTCTTATATCTTGCTTTATTTGGCTAAATATCTCACTTTTGAACTCGTCTATGAGGTCCTGAATATATCTCTTTATGTTGACTGGCACTGTGTCTGATAGTGCATGTTTGCTGTTCTCATTCTCCTTTGTATTTACCTGTCCTGGGTCAATGTTCTCAGGGTTGGGGCCTGGGGACTTTTTGTTGTTGCTTCCTCTTCCCTTCTTTTTTTGCTTCTTCCAGGAGGCCCCAGTTTCTTTCTTTGTTGGTTACAATTCTTCTGAAGCACGCTGGCTAGGTGACCCTTCCACTGCAGTGTGTTAGTGAGTTGCAGACAGGGATGGCATATGCTGGCCCCTCCCCTCCAGATAAGTCAAGCTGCTGTGGCCTGCATTACTGTACTACTTTGCTCCGCCTCCCCTCCAGACCAGCCAAACCTCAAAGGCCCCACTGGGCCTGTGTGCTTAGAGTGCACCACTGCTGTAGGGACTTGACCTCGGATAACCTATTGGGTCTCAGCCAGGTCACATGACCCAGGTCTAACTCATTCCACCAATCCTGTTCAGGAAGGCAACAATTGACTGAAGTCACTGCCACCACTTGTACTTGCCAGCCTGCTTGGTCCCAGAATGTCGTCCACCAGGGGCGCCCCTATTTATGCAATGGCTCCACTCCTGCCACTCACCACAGGTTGATGTAGGCTCCCCGCCAACTCAGCTCTCCATTCAGCTCACTATCCCCTGAACTCAATGTAACTGCACGTCCAGTGAGTCAAAGCGTGAGAGACCTCAGACAGCTCGGCCAGTCATGGCGGGACCTCTCAGCAAGTTGCAGCGGGACCCTGGCAAGTCAAAGCATAGGTCAGTCCCAATGGGACTCAGATGGTCAGTAAGTTGCCTTAATTTCTTCTTGGGACACAAGAATTCATCTCCCTCTGTTTGAGGCTCCCCACTCTGTATTATGTTGAATTCTATGTTGACTATCTCAGGGAGCCTCTGTAGCCAGTTGTTATCTATCTGCCATCTTTGCGCCTCCTCCCTATTAATATATTTTAGTCTGACATTTTATTTTTTATTTTGGCTTGTTCTCTTAGTTTTCAGGTTTTTTTCTTTGTCTCACCAACTAGTGGGTTACTTGAATATTTTGTAGAATTCCATTGGATTTATCTATAGTTTTTAAATGTATCTCCTTGCATGGCATTTTAGCAATTGCTAGAGGCATTATGTTATATACACTTAACTTATCACAGTCTACTGGCATCATTTTAACAGTGTGAGTGAACTGTAGAATCTCAGTTCCCTTTATACACCTTTGTTTCTTTTAACACTAATGCCTTAAATATTACTTCTACAGATATTTAAAATCACATTAGACAGTGTTGTGATTTTTGCTTCAACCATGAAACATAATTTAGAACACTCAAGAGGAGAGTCAAAGCCCATTGTAATTACTCATTATTTTTGCTTACTGTGTTTTCTTTCTTCCTAGACTTAGGAAGTCTAAGGAAGTTTTCTAGAAGTTCCTTCTTTTTTCAATTGTCCTGTGCAGAAAATTTTCTTTAGCCATTTTTTAAGGATAAGTCTGCTTGTAATAAATTTTATTAGTTTCCCCATCTCAGAATGTCTTGATGTATGGGAATGGCCTCAGTACTGGTGGGCAGTGACAAAAGACCTGACTGTGTCTTAGGTCTGCCCTTATTTCACCCCATCCAGGGATGGGAAGGAGGGCACACCATCACCCTTTGGTGGGAAAAGAAGTCCATATTCCCTGTGGGATTTCCTTGACACCATGGGAGAATGTGTACCCCATTATCAGTCACTAAGGATGAAAGTCCTGATTCCCTGCTCAACCTTCTCTGACACTACTTTGGTAGTGCCATTGAGACTCTGTATTGTGGCATTGTCAGGACAGAAATTTGGGCTCTGCATTTAGCCTTTGTTAGAAATTGGCCAGTTTTTTTCCTGTGGTACCTGGCTAAACAAAGGCTGTTAATATCTAAAAATTCCTGTCTTGTTAGGCTCCTTTTGTTGATCCTTGACTACAAAAAGCAGATTTTTGTGGGAATTTTTTCACTCACACTTACTACTATTTACAGGCTGCTGGCCTCTTTAGCTGTAGATTTGAGGTAGGTAAGGCAAAAGTAAAATGCAGAGAAGCTGTTATCATTATCATTCCTTATATCCAAGTCATTCATCCACCTGCAATTTTTTTTTCTTGAGATAGGGTCTCACTACGTAGCCCAGGCTGGCCTTAAACTCATAGTGATCTTCCTGCCTAAACCTTTCAAAGGCCAAGATTATAGCCTTAAACCACCACATGCAGACACCAGCCTACCCTCTTCCCTCTACCTTTCAGTCTTCTTGAATTAATTTTATATATAATGTCCACATGTTAACTTGTATTTGGTAGGAAGAATAAGGGAAAATGTGTTTTACGCCATCTTCCCAGAAGTAGAAATCTGAGTAGTTTTTAACAGGGGATTTTTGATGAGGGTGATATCAAGAATAGCATGATCTTGTTTAGTCAAAATCAATAAAGACTATAGATATTTTGTATAACCGAAGGCATAAGAATGAACATCAGCATTTTCCACTTCGTTCTGAGACACATTAATAGCTGTGCTATGAGAAAAAATTACTGTGATCAAAAACATGTCAGAAAAGCTGCATTTGATCCCCTTCCCGGAGACTCAAATCAGTGTATTAAATGCTCTGAGATGATCTGCAGTTTTTTAAAAAAGTACTTAACTTTTTAATCTAGTATTTCCCAAAGCATACCAAACGAGAAATATGTTTTTCCAGCATATTTAATAACATTGTGTAATGGGATCCAACTTGGGAATACTGGGCCACGTAACCCAGGCAGTGTCTCAGGGCAGCCCCTGCAAAGGAGGGAACTAGCATCTTAATACAGGAGCTGTCCTCCCAGCTCCCCTGCAAGGTGACTGGGACCATGCTAACTTAATGAAACATACATGATGATTGGAAAAACAAAGTTACCCTTTGCATTTTCTCAAGTCCAGTAGATTCTGCACCTTTGCTGTCTTCTTTTTTAAAAATCTGTACCCACCTTCACAAGGTACAGGGGGAAAGTATTACTATCTCCATTTTGTAGGTGACAAACAGAAGTTCAAAGAAATGTAAGAATAATTTTAGAAAAGACAGCGCTAGACTGTAACCTCAGACTAGAAAGGCTCTTGATAATCAGCGAGTCCTTGCAATTCCAGACTGAAGTCCTGTCCTGCCAGAAGTGGGCGCAGGCTGACTGCCTGGGCCTGCCTGTCTCAGGCTTCCCTAGCCAAATACACCCAAGGGGCTTCCAGAACATTTCCAACTGCTTACTTCCTCGACACAGGGCTCTGCAAGGATGGCCTTCCTGCTTTCCAGAAACCATTGTTCCACGGAAAACAAGCGCTATTTTCCAGAATGAAACCTCTAGGGAGGTGAGGGGAAGCTAGAATCCTAAATACAGGATGAAGACCAAAACTGCTCCCTGACCCTCACTTCCTCTTCGGATGATGACCCACTGTGCAATTGCAGAGAGGAAATAGCTGGGATTTCAGAAAGCAGATTTACTAGGAAGAAAAAAGGCCACATAGCCCCACTCTCAGAACTATACAATAGAGACTTGTCTGCCATGTCACTTCAGGGAATCAGAGGAGGAAATTACCACTCTTATTTTGAGGGTGGTTCAGCATGAGGACAAAGTCAACTGCAGAAATGAAGCATGGGATGACACTGCAAAAGCAAAACATTTGTCTCAGAAAGTAATTCCTTCTTCAAGATTATACTTATCCATCTCTATGCTTACGTCATACACCTCCCTTTTTTTCTACAAATGAACTTAGAAAATAACAAGTATTTGGAAAGTGAAGAGATGAGAGAGAGAATAAGGAATTTCGTGGTTGACATCACTAGTCAGATTGGCCTTGCTTAGAAAATGAGTTTACTGTGGTCCTGCAATTAGTTCTTCCTCATTGTAATTCTTCTTGCCACTAAAGATGTGAACTAAAGTATAAACAGTAATAAGAACTGTAGGAGTAATAAAACCCAAAATGTAATTGCTATTGTAAAAAAGAGAGGAAACAAAAGTGCTCTAAAGGATAAAACTGCATGTATGTTTAAGTGTGTAGGATTGATAACCTTATTACTAAATTTTTGTTGGATAGTTGAACAGAACTATTTGTGAATTGCTATTTGAATGTCCACTTTGTATGCTTTACTTTTGTAACTTGAACAACTATTTCTAAGAGGACAATATGCAATTTATCAACTAGTGATTTCTTACTTTTTTTTAAAATTACGTATTATTTCTACTCTTTTTCTGTTTTTTTTTCTTTAAATAAAAAATTTTTTTAAAAAGATGTTAACTGAGGCATTGAACTCTTAAGTATTTCCTCCACTAGCCAGGTCTGTCTGTTGTAATAGCTATAAGTTATTGAGAATCATTCTAAAATCTAGCTACAACATTTTAAGAGGGAACATAGTGTGATTATTTTGGGTATTTTGTTACTGCTGTTGTTATTTTTGTAGAACTGGGCCAGTGTGAACCCAGGGCCTTCATACTGAGCTACATACACAGGCCTCTCTTTTGTTTTGAGACAGAGTCTTGCTAAGTCATTAAGTGACCTAGACTGGGCATGAACTTGTGATCCTCCTGCCTCAGCTTCCCAGAGTTCTGGGATTACAGGGTTACAGACATGCTCCACTTTGCCCAGCTCTGGTTGTTTAGTTTTTTAACTTTGAGTCTTTTTTCTAGCATGGCCAGATAGTTGTAAATAATGGGATACAGGCAGATTTCACTGAGTAAAGTTCAGAAAATCATGGAGTGAGTCTTGGGAGGGCCCTGAAAAGATGTTGTGGGTCCTCTAGGGCCAGCAGGAGAGCCCTGAGCCCTAGAGACACAGTGAAAGGGAGACACATGTGACAGGTCAGGTGAAGGAGGGCAGCACAACAGCGGACCATGGCTCTACCTACAGCAAACTCGGACAAACCTGCTCATAAGGGCCCCAGAGGAAGAACAGGAGCATCAAGGGAGGTGGCCTCTCAGCAGATCCTGCCATCAACGCGCAGCTGTGAACAGAGGATGCTGGCTTCACCTTCCAGACATCTTTCAGGGGCGAGCTCTGCTGCTCCAGGGCCATTTTCAGCTCTAACATCCCACAGATTTTTAAATTTGGGGTATTTTTTTCTTTTCTTTTTTATCCTCCCAGCTTCACTTTTTTATTACATATTCACTTCGATCAATGGCAGTTTAAAGTAAAAAGTGAAAGGTTCCTGCCGCGCACCATTCCTGCTCTCCCCAGGTCATGCCCCCCCCCCCCGTTTCATTTCCAGACAGCTGGAGCAGAGAGGTTAACATCATGGACTCCAAAATCAAACGACCTGGATCAAATCCACACTGTGCTCCTTCCTAGCTGTGAAGTTTGAATGTAGCTGTCCCCTCCCGCTAGTTTCTGTAAAACTAGGACAATGAAGTATCTGTTCTATGTGAATTACCACATAGAACACAACAGTGCCTGGAGATAGTGTTCCATACATGTATACACTAGCTGTTCTTACTGCATCTGGTCTCCATTCATAATAATGAAACAATAAATACAGCAGACACGAGTAATATCTTCAGCCCCTGCAAATAGCTGAACCCACTTGTTACTGGATCCATGCTCCCTGGGTGGACATTTCACAGACAGAAGACGCTGGTCAGAGCAGAGAGCAGATAAGGAGTCACCCATGATTGTGTGCATCACAACGTTCAGTCTCTTCTGCCAGATAGTTCTCAAAAGAACACTGGACAATCTGTGTAAAAATAAATATCTTAAAGGGCATTGTCAAAAAAGAAAGAGCAACAGAGTTTCCTATTATAATAGGAACTGAATTTCCTATTAATAATATTTTTTTAAAAAACTGTTTCATTCAGAAATTCCCAATCAAGCATTGTCTAGCACTGAATACTCTGTAACAGAAAAATGCTTCTTGTACTAGAAAGCAAACCAAATTCTTGCTATGCTCATGTCCCCAACTCCCCTATAGCTGTGTCCTGCCTTCTCTAGCCTACACATAAAAAAGGAACTAGCGACAAGTATCCAGTTCCCTGTAGGGTCTTCATCCAAATGTACCTTATGCAGCATTTCCAGCTCATGGTCACCCCTGGGCTGATCTGGTGCCCTGTAACGTCAGGCTCCTAGTTGCTCCCATTGGTGAGCGCCACAGAGGCCTCCTCTGCTCCCATTGAGCATAGCTGTCCTTTCCTCTCAGTCCTGAATACCTGTTCCTGTTGTAGAGTGGCATCAGGTGATGTAAAAACCAGGGGCTTCTTGGGTAAGGACCTGACCTATCTTCCATAGGGTTCAGTGTTCCCATCTATACAGTGAGTCATACTACTGGCAGCCTCTTAGGCTTGCAGCAGTGCTTGAATTGATGTAAAGAAAATGCCTGGCATCATGTCTGATACATAGGTGATTTTAAAAAAGCCTCCCCTTGTTACTTCCCATTGAAATTACATGTTTGCAGGTCGCCTGCCTCAATAAACTACAAGCTCCTCAAGAGCCAAAACTATGTCTTATCCATCTGTGTATCTCTGATATTCAGCAGCTCCAGACTCTGGAAAAGCAGTATACAATAGGTAGCCAACGCATCAGCAGCCAAGGTTACTGTTGTCACAATAATGCTATACAGCCAACAAGATTTAGTAATGTATTTAGTGCATGATCCAGCAACCGGCTGTTTAATTAAGCGAGGCTCTGCTGGATGATTCTTCTGGTCTCTGCTAAGCTCAGTGACAAGTCTTGCAGGCTCCACTGCTGGGGTGGTATGAGGAATAACAAGGGACAGACTGTGTATCTCATCAGCCAAGTCTGGGTGTGCTCACCTGAGCTACACTTGGCCAGGCTCTTACAAGGACAGCATAAGACCTGTTGAAAGCCAGACTTTAAACTGGAACAGTGTCATTTCCACCAGTCTATTGACCGCACACAGAAAGACACATGCTAGCTCAGACTCAAGGGTTAGAGACCTCCCTCTTTTACAGGGAGGGCATGTTTTAAAAGACATGGGTTCAGAACAAGATGGGAATAATCACCAATTTTGTTTGTGAATGAAAGAGGTCATTTAGGGAAAGAGAAATGAACCAAAAGGGCCATAAGTAGGAAAGCCCATTTTATTTGCCAGTAGTCACAGGCAAGGGCACATATATTCTAAGTTGCTCAATACAAGCAATATGGAAATTGACCTCTCAAACCATTAAGTAGTTGAGAGTTCTCTAAGGTACAGTAAAAAGAATATGTGCCAATTGGGGTATAAATCAAAGACACTCCTTTCCCAGTGTCTTGGGAAGGCAGATGAGCCTGGATTTATCGAGGACTCTCAGTCTCCTGACAGCAGGATAATTACAGACTCCAGCATCATTAATCAGCAATCCACTGATGACTGAGGGAGTCTATAAACCTCTAGCTCTCTTTCCAAAATTGATTTGACTTAAAAACAATTATTTAAATTTCACATACTTGAGCACGGGGCTTAGGAGAAAGTAGGGAAAATATCACAAAGGGAAGTTCATGCTTGTTTATTAATCACCACTTCCAGAACATCTTTTATTAGTCATTCAATAACTCAGTGAATCTTCTGTTATCACACACACACCTTCTATCAGACTATCACCAAGGACTTTCCAGAGAACTCAATCAAGAACTCAATAATGAGTCAAGGAGCCCATTATTCTAAAGAGGTGTTGTGAAACCACATGCATGGAGTTGGTCTTTGATGAATCCAGTCCCTGAGATAGGCTAAGTCTCCACCTGTGTGGGACTATCTTTTCCATACCACCTGAGTCACCATTTCCTCAACATCAAATGACATAATATTGGCACTGAGGAAGTCCCCATCCCACCTACCACAGGAGATCCAGCAATGCCCAATGTATCTGTGGACTTCCAGGAGTAAAGGGCTCAAGTCCTTCTGGTCTGTGCTTGCTTACAAGTCTGCTTTCCCATTGCACCTTTTGATACCGTACCCCTGATATTGGCCTACCCACCTTTTCCCTTTCTTGAGAGGTTCTGCTGAGGTTCTGAGCACAAAACCTCTTCTCCTTCCTCATTCCAGTAAAGTTCTTGGGACATGAGCCATGTGGAACACATCTTATTGGACAAGAAGGAAACTACAGCATAGACAGCAGGAAGCAAATTTGTGGTCAGGGATTGGCTGCCCTGCCCCTTGAGGGGTTCTTTCTGGTTTGGTCCTCTACATACTCTGTCCTGTGCCGGGTCACTGAGCCTCATAGCCTGCTCAGACCTCCCTTTGGACCTCTGGGTTTCCAAGAACAGTGGAGCCATCTTTGGTTTTATCCTTAAACATTCACCTCAGGCCCAGAGACCTCACTTCTTAGCAGCAGCAGGGAGCCCCTATCATTTTGTTTAAACTGTCATTTAACTTCCAGAAATGAATAGCTCCCCCTAAGAACAAATCTCCTTTCCCAAACAACAAAGAACACTGATTGCAGTCAGACTCCACAAGTAACAGGTATTTGCCCTCATCAGGTCACTCTCCATGATGTGGTTTGTACACTCGGCCACATCTCTCTCACCCTTACTAGGAAGAGCTACGCACTATAAGGGCTCAAGGGAAGATGACTTCTTTGCCTCTTCTAGCTCTGATGGTTGCCGCCCTGCTTGGCTTGTGGCTATATCACTCCAGTCCATGCACCCATGTTCACACGGCCCCCTTCTCTTCCTTCTTATGTGAAACTTCCCCCGCTCCTCCTGCAAGGACATTTAGCATGGCATGTAGAACCTACTGGGATAATCTGCCCCTCTCAAGATCATTAATTTAGTCACACAAGAGAAGTCTTTTTACACTCTACAAGGTCACTTTCACAAGTTAAAGGGAATGGGATGGGAATCTTTTGAGGGTCATTATTCAGGGTAAGCATGAGGGAACCAAGAACTGTGATTTTGGCCATGGGAGAGCAGGCCTCCGGGAAGAATGGGCATCCTGTGCACGTGAGGGCATCTCTCTGGGCTTCCTGGAGTCAGGAGTGATCCCTGACACCGGGGAGATGAATCCATTTGCCAGAGAGAGGGTGGTTAGGATGTAGCCAGGATGCCTCAGTCATTGCCCAGTCTCACAGACACTCCTCAGCTGAACTGGTGAGAATCTAGATGTACCCAGGGGCATACGGGGCAGAAAAGAAAGCAAGAGGTTACTACATTCCCTCTTGTGCTCACTTAGGCCCCACTGAAGAAGTACAAAGATCCAAATTAAGCTCTAGCACAGGATTGGGCACTCTCCACGCTTAATCTTATCTCATTTCTACTCTGCTCACGGAGAGATGCATCAACCACGACTCAGAGGCACCACAGCTCAGAGAGGTGAAGCAGTTTTCTCAGTTACACACACGTCTGTCACCAGAGTCCTAGGGATCCTGCTAAGGTCAGGGGCTCCAACTTGAGTTGAACAGACATGGGATCACATCCTGGCTCTGCACTTACTAGTCATGTGACCTCAGCCAACATCTTGCAGTATCTGTCCCTTCATCTCTACACTTAGAGGTACTGCTACTGTTAATGTCCACTTACAGGGTTAACCACGATGAGAGGCAAAGTGCTGAGCAGTGTTTGGCAGAAAACCCTCAGATAACAAACATTAGCCTTCCCGGCCCTGCCCAGTGCAAGGAGCAGGGCCTGCCCTTGCCCGCTGGGGAGGGCACAAGGCTGAGACGTTGGCTGCTTTGCTGCCCTATTCTGAAGCCTGCTGAGCTGGCCTGGTTAGGAGAGGGGTTGCTTCACAGTGGACTCCCTGGTTTTGTAACAACTGCACTCTTCTAGTGCTTAACCTTTTGCCTCTTCAGCTGGCCTGCTGTTGACCCTCAGCAAAGCAGAGGGCAGAGGGAAGCCCCGAGAGAATTCCCCACCCAGCTCTACCACCAGTGCTGACCTGTCTTGATGAGCCTCAAGGCCTATGTTGTTCTGCCAGCTCAGAGGCACCCAGTGGGCCCTGCCTCACACCCAGTGTCAGCTGCAGCAGCAGGGCTGGCAGCTGGACTAGAACAAGCAGGGGGTGCCCCGTCCCTGCCCCTAGCTCCTAGGGGCTTCTGCCTGGACAAGAACCTCTTTCAGTCAAGAGTCAGGGAACAGCCTTGTGACTGTGCATGTTGTTTTAAAGACCTTTAGCAAACACAACTGGCCCAACAATTGCCTGAGTAATATGGACCCTAGAAGTCACCAAGCTGAGTGTCCACAGGGAATCCATTGTGGCCCTGCCTGATCAGTCCCTGGCACCCAAGGCCTGGCAGTGGATAGACAAGGGAATGATACACCTCACACTCACTCACAAATGAGAGAATCTACCCTTTATTGAGTGCCATCGTGTGCTAGCCTCTGCCCTTCCTATCGTAGATGAGGAACTGGTGACCTATAAAAATGCCCTGTACCTCTGCCCCCCGGCCATAATGAATTTGACCCAAATGAACTTCCTCTGTTAGTACCAAAACAACCTGCTCCAACCTGTTATGTACAGCTCCTGACCTGAGTCTCATAACTTCTGCTTCACTCCTGGCCCCCTCAGAAGGGGTAGCATGATAAGATGTAGGCCCTCCAAATGTCCCTTGACCCCTTGATGCTACGTTGCCAAGCACTGTCCTGTGTGGCCCACCCTGGCCCTGGTGTAGGCAGTTAGCCCATGCTGGCTAGGAGCTCACTTCCTGCTGGTGGCAGCAGGCCTTTTCTGTTTACCAAAACATGACACCTCTTAAAGTTCATCCCTTAAAACAGGAGTATTGCAGGCAAAGCAACACGTCCCATATGGGCCTGCTTATCTCTGACATCACTAACAGAACAAAACAGAACAAAAATGCACTCAGACGAGTAGGCAAACTTGCTTTTATCAAAATTTTACTTAACATCAGCAGAAAATGAAACTGCAAGTGTCCTCCAGGATAAAACTAAATAAGCTCTTAGTTTTATAACACAGGTCCTGGATCAAGACACCCGCTGAAACACTCCACCAGGACTGGAGTTTGAAATTTAAGTCCCACCCATCGCTCACACTGCCACTCCTGCTGCAAGATGACCATCTCCATAACAAAGTCCCCAACTGGAATCTGAACCCGAGGATTTTTCTTGGCCTCGCTCCTAGACAAATGGAGCCTGCAGAAAAGACTCCAGAGCCTGGGCAGGGCAGAGCTGGTCCACAGAAGAGGGTCAGGAGGCAAAATGAAAGTTACACATAGGCCCAGACTGACCAGAATCTCCCCACAGAGATAAAGCAGAGAGGGGATCTGCCAGGTCTAATGCCACAGGGAATGGCACTGGCTTTGGCCTCAAACTCAGTCTTATAAAACTTCAGAACCAGCTTCTCAGCTCCGCCAATTTGGGTGTTGTTTGGTTTGTTTGTTTCTGTTTTTTCCATAGTAATGTGGAGTAGAAACTTGTTCTCTAAAGATTAATCAGTTTCAAAATCAGCATAAGCAAGCCTATTTCTGTAGGTGTTTAATAGTATGAACTAGAACAGCTCCCCCAAGTTCTCACCCCAGCTTCTCCCATCAAACCAACCAGGTTATTGCTCACGAAGAAGCAGACCTCATTGAAAAAAAATGTATATAGCTCTATATTGCTTTCAACCTATTTTTCTCCTTTCTGGTTTAGCCTGTGTGAATGAAGTAAGGAACTAAGGATTTAGCTAATTTTAATACCTGTCTAGCTCCATAAAACCATCTGCAGTCCTATAATGAAGGACAGGTTACCAATGGTCCTTATCCTGACCCTCAGGTGAACCCATTATTCCGGGCTTCAGTTTCTCCAGTTATAAAAATTAAGACAAAAAATTGAGAACGGAATTCTCCAATGATGCTAGATTTTCAGAGAGCCCCAGTTGCACAAGTACTTTTCAAGGACTATAAGTACTGTGTTTATCATTTGCATTCCTTTTCTTAAAGACCCCCACATTACAGACGCTTATGACTATGAAACCTGACCTACCCCCAGATGGTCTTACCCAGCTAATTCATAGACTGTAAAGATGCACAATATTTTAAAAAAGGAAACCAAAATCTATGAAAGAGAGATAAGAAAGCATGCTCCTTTATATTTGCTTTTACTGACTCTTTTTTCTTCTTAACCAATACTAAAATGTAGGTAAAGTTAGTAGAAACAGCAAGCAAACATCAGATATGCATTAACATGATTCTATTGGAAAAGCTACAGAGCTTTGGGTTACAATGGTGTCTATTATTAATGAAGAGATAAGGAGTTTCCACTGTGAAAAATAAAACTAAGCTCATACAAAATTCAACTTAGCTAATTTGAACTGAAGGCTGCAAAGCAGGAAGAAGCCAGGAAGAAGAGAAAAAAGAGATAGGAAAGGCTGTGAAGCAGAGACAGATTGAGAAACTAGCCAATGGGGCAGGAAAAAACATCTCTTCATGTTGAGGCCCCTGTGTACAATGAAGATGCTGCCCAAGCCCCAGTAGCAACTGAGAGCACAACACAGAACAGGCTCCTTCTTTGCTGAAATATTGCATGGTGTTGGGTAAGAGGATTCAACAGTCCCTGTTAATTAGCACATATTTTTGCTATTTGTCATTAGATGCTGGGAACATAATGATGAGCAAAACAGACATGGCCCCTGAGTTCCAGTCTGGAGGGAAGGCAGCCAAGCACAGAGGCCAACGCCATTCAGTGTAATGTGTGCTTCAGTAGCAAAGGCAGAGGACATTAGGGGAATGAAACCAGGGGCATCTGATCCAGCTCTGGGGAGTCAGAGGAAATCTGCAGGGCAAGTGAGAATGCATCAGAAGAATGAAAAGTGCATTTTAGGCAGAACAAACAGAAACATTCAGTGTTTCTGAAACCTGGTATGTATTGTGGTTTGGGGATGAGAGGAGGCATTTTCCAATCAGGTGCTGGGTCATATGGATTTTTGAAAGCCTAGGTAACAAGTGTGGACTCAAAGGTAAGGAGAGTGATTTTATGATATCACCCAGATAATGTGAGGACCAGTGAGGTGCAAGGCTAGGAACAAGGAACCAATTTGTTCGTTATATCAATTGAAGCAAAAGATGGCAGTAGCCTAAATAAAAGTTGCAACTATGGAAGCAGAGATGGTATGGATTAAAAAATACATAAGAGTCACAGGGAACCTGCTTTGATAGTTGGTTAGAAATGAGGTGTGAGGTGCCCAAAGAATCTAGGATGACCTCAGATACATCTGACTTGAACAGGTGGGCAGCCAGATGGTAGAGGCATTTGTGACTCCGGGAGGAACAGGTTCAGTGCTTCTGAACTGAATCAGCCACTAGGTTAAAGGAGACTTCAGAATTTACAGCAGAAGGTCAAGTTGAAAGACCTGAGAAAGACTGTTTAAAGTTCTGGAGGACAGGACAGAGGAGAAAAGGGAAGCAGGCTGAGGAGTCGATTGCAAAGATGTTCTGACATGGCAAAACAGCCTACAAAAACATATGTACAGTAAGATATACATGCACAGAATGCACCCGAGGAAAAGACACTGGCACGGCCTCCCTGAATGCAAGATCACTGGTGGTTTTAATTACTTTTCTTTGTTCTGCCATAGTTTTGAAAAACTACAGTTTACATAATTAATATGTGGAGTTTTATAATAAAAAAAAGATTTCTTGGATTATAAATGTGGGATATTATTGAAGGGCTTTTAACTTAAATTGAAGAATTTAATTGGAATGGAGCTAAAGGAGGTGATACAATTGACTATCTCACAGACTTGATCATACATGGAGTTACTTGCAAAGTTTAAAACACACTGGCCCTGAATTTCATCTCAAGAGATTCTGATTCTATTGGCAGAAATTGTGGCCTGGGCCCTGGGAGAGTTAATACTCCCCAGGTGAGTCTAATGTCAACAGATGGCAAAGCACTAATGTAATTATGAAAAGAGAGATAACCTTTTTGACTAGCATTCTGAGTTAATTAAAAAGGAGTGAGACTCGTGGGGAGGTTTTCAGGGTCAGGTCCCGAGGCCCTGTCAAAAGTTAATACTGAGACAGCATCCATAAGGTTGGGCACGGAGTCAGTCACATAGCACATCCCTAAATGATAGCCTGGTGAAAACAGCTAAACGCAACCCTAAAGGGGAGGGGGACAGTAAGACACTGCAAGAAACAGGGGCATTTATTATGGTAAGAAAATCTAAAGCTTCTCCATTATTGAAAACAGGTGGCAAAGTTATTGCATCCGAAGTCATCCTAAGGCAGTATTCAGCAAAGAGCAGCCCTCAGAGTTTAGAAACTCAGCTGAAGACCTTCACATGCACTGAACACAGCCACAGATTACTTGCTAATACTAACAGTGGTTTTCAAATAATCTGTCACTAGAGGGCCAGCAGTGGGTGGTCATCCCAGACTGCACGTTCCATGGCAAAATGGCCTTGCAGAGCCACTAGGTTGATGCCTCCCTAGAAGTCCGCCTCCTCCACTGACTACCTTTGCTTGTCTTCTTAGGTGAGTCACCTTCTTTCCTGACCTCCAGCTTCTTGTGTGGAAAAAGGAAGAGGATTCTACTGTTTCACAGGTTTCTTGGGTTTAAATATAGTACAAACATCTAGTAAGGTTTCATAATTGATTTTTAATTGCCATTCCTTGAAATATTAAGAGTACTTACCTTTGAAAACCTTCACGGTTGATGTGAAGGAGACAGAGTGATCGTTGTGTAGGACAATTTTCATGGTCACAAACAGAATCATTTGAATCAGTGAAATCTTTAACTTTAACAAGGTTAAACTTTAACAAGAAACACTTGGTTTTGCATCTTTTTGAGGATTTTGCAGAAATGTGACATTGTATTGTCATTAAACAGATTCATAGCTCACATTGCTACAGCTTTATCGGGTGGTGGTTTTCTATAAAATTTTGTGGTCTCTCACATTTTACATATCTCCCTAGTCTCATTCAAGTGAGGGACACAACCACTTTTTCTCTTCCTCCTCTGCAGATGAGAATTCCTCCATAACCTCTTGCAGCTGGGAGACAATCAGTCTCTCAGTGTATGTGTTTGTGAACGTTCACGGCTTACAAGTGGGGGATCTATTGGCTGTTGTGATTGTGTGACATTTAGCATTGAGTACTACACTACTCCTATTGAAGATATCACTCGATTATCAAGTTAAAATGTGTTCGAAGTGTTTGCTTGTCTTTGAAACACTTGCAGAACAAGTTACTCGTGATCTAAGGTTTTACCATATAAAAAGCAGCCTTGAGCCAGGATATGGCTCAGGGGCAGAGCCCTGGCCTTTTATATGTGAAGCACTGGGTTTACTCCTAGCAATGAAAACAAAAAGAATTCGTCTGTTCCATTGTGCCAAAAATCTTTACCTCACTTCCATCTTTCACCTGATAGTTTTTCTTCACCTTCTAAACTCTAAAGTAAAGTAGCTAGAACAAATTACTCTGTTTTCCAGTAGATTAATGGCATAGCATAGACAGGCTTTTTAAAATCATAAAACTCAGCCTGGTGCAGTAGTGCAGTGCCTGTAATTCCAGCTTCTGGGAGGCTGGGAGGCATGATGGTTGCAAGTTGAAGCTTAGTTTGGACAATTTAACAACTTAATGAGAGCTTGTGCAAAAATTTTAAATTTTTAAAGGGCACAGGATGTAGCTTAGTACAAAGGCCATGAGTCCAAACCCCAGAACCAAAACAAAACAAACATCCATATAATTTATAAAGCAGAATCAACAAATTTAAAGCTTTATTACACAAAATATCTTGGTATTAGTAACTGTCAAAACATAGACAATATACTGAAATTTTTAACTAAGGAAAGGCAAAAGGCAATTGTAGTAACATGTGCAGGAGGAGGGTTGCTTCTATTTCATTAAATCTGAAAAGCCTTTTCTTTGATTGTAAGATATATCATGTAATATATTATTATGGAAAAGGAATGCTCTTAATTCTTAGCACAATACTTTACTCTTAAGATTTCTCCTTATTAAAAGAATTCTTAAATTTATTTAAACATCTGTTGTTACCATGTATCACTCTATACATATCTAAAAGAGAAAACAAGTGACAAAATTGGTTAAGGTGTTTGACAAAACCACATTCTCACTCTTCAGAGTCCCTTTTCAGTCATCAGTAGCCCATATTTTTCTACACAATAATGTCCTCTGGGCCATTCAGTGAATTGCTGATGTGCTTTTTAATTATCTCCCATATTTTCTTCTCAGCAACTGACATTCTTTTTCAAGTTTTCTTGCCTAGTGTGTGATAGACAATGCTTTTGTGCATGCCTTGGTAATAAAACATCACTCACTTTTATCTACTTGTAGGTATCTTCCCTCCTTAAGTCCTATAAAGTCACATTTCTCAAATTTTTACATTCATACAAATCGCTTGGGGGATCTTATTGAACAGTAAATAGAAAACAGATTGTGGCTGTCATCTAAAATCCTACTACTCTCACGTGTGAGGCCAGTACTGCTGCTCCTAGAACCAGTTTAGGTAACAAAGCTATAAAGTAACTCAGTCTACTCATTGCTTCTTTGTGAGAAAAAATGGGAGTGTATAAAAAAAAAAGAAAAGAAAAAATAGGAGTGTGATTATCCCTCCAACAAACATTTGTTTCATTAATATCAAATTTATGCTGTTTCCATGCTCTCTTATTTGTGCAATATTTTTTCATTTCAGTCCTAGATCATAGTATAATCTTTTTGAAATCACTTAAATGGCAAGGAAACTCAAGATGTGTAGCACCAGCAATGCCCATAATTCACTGATGTGACAGCAGAAGTAGGATTGAGTCAGTACTACACGGTCTAGGCCTCCCAGTGTCAACCTCAACAACTGCAATCTGCACCCCAAAATCAGAGCCAATGAGAAGTGGAAAATATGCAGCTTCAGGTCAGGGAAATACTGAAAATCTCTTGCAAACCCCTTTGCTGTTTTAGTCTCTACTCTTCACAGGTTTTTTCTGTATTAAAAAATGCTAAAATCAGCATTAGGAAATATGAGAACAGTAATAGCTCCAATGTGTCCCTCAGTGTCTTTATTTTTAACCTTTGTCTTCTTCTTTGAGCATGGAATGGAATATAAGGATGGAAGTTCTTCAGTGGGAGCACTGGTGACCTGTTTACAACTAACTTCCCAGCAGTCAGGGTCACAAGATCACCCATTCACTGGAAACACCAAGCTCTGAGCTCCACTCAACTTACCATAGCCGCACCTCTGGGGTCCCATTCCTGAAACTTCCTAAGTCCCTCAGGGAGAGTCTGAGACCACTCACGACTGGGATCCAGCCCACCCTGGCACGCACACCAGCCACCATCCAGGACGTTTCCCATTCCTGGTAGCCAGCATGGGCTAAGAAAAGCAACAGCCAGTCACCAGCATACCCAATGGCCACTATCAGATACCCTTAGCCAGCACTAGCCAGGAGCACCAAGCAATCACGATGGAGAAATTGTAGCCAATGCAGGAAGTGCCTGGAACCCTACTACTCACTTATCTGGAAGAACCCAGGAAAATATCAAGACCAAGAAGCAAAGGCAGTTTCTGGCCATGCAGAGCATATCCTGGAGATCTAAGCATGGAATCAATAAGAGTTGCATATCTGAAGTTTCTGAAGTGACGGCAACTGAATTAAGCAAACAATTTCATGAGGCCATAAAAAGAATTAGAACAAAAATACTATCTCAGGTAAAAGAATAAATGAAAACATAATAAAAAAAATTGCTAAGCATCTCAAAAAAGATATAGACAAAAGAAATAGAGGAGCACATGAAAATGAGGGAGACCTTGAATGAACAATATAAGATTTAGAATGCATGAAACAGATTAAAAGAGATATCCAGGAAATTAAAAATTCTATTGAAAGTTGACAAAACTGCTTGAAAGAAATTGAAGATACACTGCCAGACCTTGAAGATAGGATTACAGCTAGTGATTGCCAAAGGAAAGATCTCTTAAACATAACAAGGAGCCAGAAAAATAACAATTCAGTGGCTGCAAGATGACACAAAAGAAAAATAACTTAAGAATAGGTGTCAGTGAGAAAACAGTTGACAAAAAATCAAATGACATAAAAAGTCTTATTTACAAAAGTAATAGCAGAAAACTTTCCAAGCATGGGAAAGAATGTGACATACAGATAAGTGAAGGTTATAGAACTTCAACTAGCCATAACCAAAATAAATCTACACTCAGACATACAATAAACAAGATCCCAGAAATTCAACAAAAGAACGGAATATTAAAAGCTATTAGAGGAAAGAAATGGATCACCTATAAAGGAAAACCTATCAGAATCAGGACAGGCTTCTCAACACAAACCATTAAGTCAAAAAGCTAGGAGTCAAGTGCTTCAAGTCCTGAAAGAAAACAACTTCCAACCCAGATTGATGTACCCTGAAAAACTATCTTTCAAAATTAATGGAGAAATAAATACTTCCACAACAAAGAACAACTGAAGGAATTCATGACCACCAAACCAATCCTACAAAAAATCCTGGAGGATACTCCAGAGAGGGATAAAAATGACCATGGTCCCAGGAATACCAGCAGAGGGGAATCATGGAGCAGGGCAGATAATTGAATGGAGGGGAAAAGTAGGCAGCCAATGACATGAAAATAGCATGACAGAGACAAGCCATTGCATGTTGGCCATAACCAATAATGTTGATGGCCTCAATTCAGCAATAAAAAGAAACAGAGTGGATCAGGAGACAAGATCCATCAATATGCTTTATATAAGAAACACATTTAACTCAAAAGAAAATCCATAGACTGAAAGTCAAAGGGAGAGAAAACAATGCTCACTGTGACAGGGAACTAGAAAAAAGTAAGTAGTTTTATACAATGGAAAGTCACTCAGCTATAAAGAAAAATAACCTTGAGGCTCTCATATGTAAATGCATTCAACTTGAGATGCTCATGGGTGAAATGGATGAATCACATAGGTGAACATTGTGTTGTCTCCCTAGTATAAAAAGCTAAAGGAGTTAGTGGGATCCAAATGCACAATACATATTATAAAAGTGAAAGGGGAGGAAATATCTAAAAAGATAAGGCAGTGGCCATTGTTAATCTATTATCATGTTTTGAAACCCTGTATTGTTTTCATTGTTCTGTTTGGTTTTATTCTGTTTTGTTTTTGCTTGATTTTATTATTTTTGATAGCATGGGGAGCCATTTCAAAGATAACAAAATATATTGTGGTAGCCATTCTTGATTTCCTATTATCTTATTTTAAAGCCCTGTATTGCTTTCATTGTTTTGTTTTGACTTTTACACTATTTTGTTTTGTTTGATTTTATTATGTCTGATGGTATGGGCAATTATCCTGAAGATAACAAGAGGCATGATGGTAGCCATTAGTGATTTCCTTTTATCTTGTTTTGAAGTCCTCTATCACATTCATTGTTTTGTTCTTTTTGACTCTATTCTGTTTTATTTTGCTTGGTTTTATTCTCTTCAAAATTAAAAAAAAGACTGAGATCTTCAGGCTTAGTACTTGCACACCTTTCTTCAGGACTCAGCCCATTGGTTTTCCAGTAGAAGACATTTACCATGTAGCAAACACTTGCGGGTGTTAAGGGTTTAATATAAACCCTGCCCTCCCAATGGAGCTTGTACTCCACATAGGTTAGAAGAGAATACTGAGAATGCTCTGGGTGCCAGGAAGAAGAGTTGCTTCCAGTGGATGTGGTGGGAAAGGCTTCATGCAGAGGTTGTGAAGTGTGCTGGGTCTGGAAGGATGGATGAGATGCACACAAGCTAGGAAAAGGAATTTCATGCAGGCGGCACAGCAGAAACAAAGGCAAGGAAGCAGGCATAGCATGGACCAGGTATTCTAAAGAGATGGTGCAGGTAATGGAATCGGAAAATAGAGGTTTGGAAACTTTAAGGACAATAAACCTTTGGTCCCCAAAGAATTTACCCTTTGTTTCTTTCTTCCCCTTTCTCCACTTAGAAAGGAGAGACCCAGAGCCTGTAGTTTTCCTTCAGTGCTGTGGGCTGCACTCCTGTCCTCTGGTTTCCTGGTCACTCACTGTGCTTTGGAACCACCCCCGCTGCCCTACTCCCTGTGCTGTCAACTCCTGCATGAGAACTGCAAGCTCATTGCAATATTAATCTGAGCAAAACACAACTCGAGAGGAAATTTTGCTGCTCTGTTGCAAATAGCATATGGTACCTCCCAAAAGCCAAAAGAAATGATTTTTTAATCATCTGCTGTTCAGGATTATCCACGCTCCCTTTCCTCAGCGTGGATAATTGAAGGTTGGCTGTATTTGGATTTCAAAGTAGTTTGGACTTTATTGAAATCCAAGGCTCCCAGTTGGCTCCCCATACCCTCAGTGGGCATCCGTGCCTGTAATTAAATTGATCTGTGAAGGGAAGGCCAGGAGGTAGCTCTGATGTGAGTGGTTACCAGGGAAAGACAATTGATGTTTCTGTCCTGCACATGTTGGACAAAAATGATAGCAACTGCTTTCCTTGCAGAGAGGCCTCTTATGTGGCTCTGGTGTACTGTTCCCTCTGGATGTCTCAGAGTTGCTCTCCGAACAGGCTACATGCCTTTTGGGGTTGATCTCACTGGGGTAGCCACAGGCCTTCCATTGCCAGCAGAGATACTGGATTTTTCAGGTGGGCAAAAATTGGCACACACGTGCTACAGTGAGGACACATGCAGTCAACCCTTACCATCTCCTCCAGATCAAACCCCAACAGCCTCTCCCCTGCTGCCCTTCCCCCCACCACTTCTGGCCACAGCCACTTCTGGTGTGCATCTAGCCTCTGCTGGCCAAGGAGAAAGGATGTCTTTGATCCACCCAGGAAGGGATGAGAAGTGTGCTCTGACCTCTCACACTCCCTCCTCGTCTTTTCCACTTTTCTGCCTTGCACTGGAACCACTGGCCCACCACCTCTATCACCGCACAGGCTTCTGGCAAGATTCCCTACACATGTGGAACTTGTTACTGAATATTTATGCCTCTCCCACTGTCCCCCAGCACAACATGGACACTGGGAGATAGCAGCAGCCCTGCACAGCCATTTGGCTCACTGACAAAATGAGGATGAGCGTCTGGGCAGGGAAGGCAAGCCATCCAAGGTGTCATTTCGTGCCCTCCTTGGAGAGGCTGGTCTGACCATTTTCATGATTTAAAGTCATTAACCACTCCCACCAGCCTCCATGACAGCTTCTCCAGATCACAGTGGTTACCAATTAAAGAAAAGCTGGGTTATTTTTCTTGGTAGATAATTAAATGCAAGTACAAGGAAAGAAAGCTGTCTACTTCAACATTCCTTACAAAAACTATGGATTATTCAATTTATCTCTTCATCACACCAAATACTCCCAGTTGCCCAGCAAGCATTTATGTAATGGAGGAGCAGCCACCATGGCCCTGCCTTTAATCCTCCAGAGTGTCAGACACCATGCTGGATCCTGACTGCAGATGCAAGCTGTGTCACGCTGCCTCTGCAACAGGGAATCTGGCCAGTATGCACTTGAGTGGCTGGAGAAGGGTTACAGGGTGTCCCCTCCCAAGCTGCTCATTGCTGGCCAGTTGTGCTCCTGCCAAGCTGTTCATCCATCTTGCTTTAAAGACTGCAGAACTGCAGCTCGGCCTCAAGGCACATGCTGCTGGCCCCTCTGCTTTAGAAACAGTGAACGGTCCACTGGCAGCTCTCCCAGCAGGAACAGCAAGTCTGTGCTTCAAATAAAGTTTCCTCTAAAAAATAATAAAAATAAGACACTAGCCTGATGTTTCCCATATGTGTGCCTGTCTTTTATGGCCTGGACTCTTTATTTGCACTTGCTGAGAGAAGAAACACTGGTGTCTATCCACAGAGGCAGCTCTAGGGTTTCTGCATGGAGGAACACAAGGCAATATGTGTCAGAGGTGGAGGCCAGGCCACTGCTCAGTGAGTACATGATGATGGAGACAGGGAGGATTAGCCCCCCTCACACGGCCACTCTTCCTTGGCAATATTCCAGACTGAGCCTTAGTTGCATGAACAGTGCCATCACTGAGAATCAGAAGTGCCACTTCCTCGTTCCAGCTCTAATTAGCTGGGGGATTTCACACCATCCCAGAACTTTTTCTAAGCCTCAAGATTCTTATCTACAAAAGAGTAAGAGTTGGGCCACACCATCTCTAAAATCCCTCAAAGTAATTCTAAGCCTTGAGGGAAGGAACACAAATTGGAGTTGTAGTCCCCAACTCTGAAAAAAACTAATGATGGTGAACATATAGCATCAAAATGAAAAATTGCATGAAACTACAAACAGTGGCAGTAGTAGTGGCAGGAAGAAATTCTTGCTTTTTGTCTGCTGTCATCCATCACCACTACTTCTAGTAACAGCCCAGTACACCCCGTAAGCATCATCCAGTTAATCCTCTTCCAGCACCAATGTAGCTCTGCTTTCCCAGATAACAAAGGTGATGAGGCAAAGTTGAGTGGCTTAGCCAAGATGACAAAGTCTGAAGGACCTGCGTATCCAAGTCAGGCCCTCCAAAGCCAGTGCTATGCTCAGGATTCTTCCCACAGTGTTAAATGCCCTTCTCAGATGAAGGCAGCAGCCTTGCTGTGATGACAGAGGCTGGGTAGGGGTGGGATCAGATTAGCCCAAAGGCAGAGAAACCTGCTTTTTGTGTTCTGTTTACACAGGGTTTTCTTCAAAGCACTCCACCTGTTTTTGCAAATAACTATTACAAGCCTTTTCTAAGAAAGTGGAGAAGAGACAAGGCACACGATGGCAACAGATGTTCTCCAGCCTGAGGAGCCAACAGGCGTCCAGCCCTGATAGCTCACGTGGCTGCTGGAGCCCGCAGGGCACACCTCTGACATTTGTCTGCAAGAAGGAGCACACCACCCCACAAATGCTCGATCCTCACTAGTCCTTGGCCCCACCAGCAAGGTACTAAATAATAAAGCTCTGTGTGCTGCAAAGACTGGAAGATGTCCAGCCCTTGTCCTTCAGGCTCCTCTGCCATTGGGCTTTGCTGGGCTGATCCCATCTTGGCTGACTTCTCTGGCCCTGCCCATGCGAGTCCTGAGCCTACCTCCTCAACCTGAGGCCTTTCCAGCAGCCACCTGTTGGCTGCCTACATGACCGTTTACAGGATGTGCCCACAGGAAAACAGCTCAGCCATGTTAGTCTCACGTATGCCCAAGGCTGTCAAATTAGGTCTAGTGAGCTGGATGCTGCAGGAGTTAGGAGAGCCTGAGGGGGCAATGTGGCTTCTCTGACAAGCCTCAGGCTCTTCATGCAGGTCTGGAGCCTTGGGAGCTGACTCCAATCAGCCGTGGTGGCTTGCTCAATGGCTCACCAGGAACATTTCCTAGACCTGGGTTAATAACCTATGTGCCTTCCTGCCAGGCAGTGATGTCCCTTTTAAGTGCCAGCCTGTGCTGCAGTCCTCAACCTGTCCACACAAAGATTCCCCAGTCTGTAGAATGGAAACTGGAAACTCTCCTGTGTGGAGCCTGAATTCAGCCAGAAAAGATGGGATAATACTTTCATCTGGAGTATTGACTTCCTGAGGCAATTCTCAGACAAATAGTCTAGACCAAGAAATGCCAGTTGTTGTCTGGCGTTGGACAGCACCCCCTAGGTTTGAGCTAAATGGCCATCTGACTCCAGCCCTCTAAGGGTCAGACAATTCCCATACACTCCTGCTCTTCAAGCAGAAGGGTGCATCTGAATTCGGAAGGAGAAATGGACCCCACCTGCAGAAATTTGGGCTCCCTGAAACAGGATATTACCATGTTCCAGCTATTTTAATTAAAGGCAAAGACTACATTTACAAAGAAATAAGAGGTGATGTCTCTTGACAGTGGATCTTTAGCTGGCAGGTTTCAGCTAAAGATCAGCAGACACTACATACTGCAGAGCCAAGCAGAGCAAAGAGCGCTTGCTTCTCCCCATCATCTTTACCTGCTTCTTCACTGAAATGGAGAGTCCCCCCAAGTTCTTACGAACTGGGGAACAAGGCAAGCCCTGGAATCCATCAGGTAAAACTTACAACCAGGTGAGTGTACCATTTGACCCACACTGCAGTGATGTTCACACATACCCACTTCTATGTGTTTGGCTCCCTGGTAGAGAGGCTGTATCCTATGAAAGGGAAGCCACTCTTCATCCCAGTGAGGTCAGGCCAAGGTAGATGTCTTTGGTTGCAGCTTGGCTGCAGCATGAAGCAAGTCAAGGATTTACTCATCCTGGATTTTGCTAGCTCAAAAGAAGCTGCAGAAATTTTGCTCTTGAACATTGTATGTGGTACAGAAAAACATGGCATTATACTGCTTCTGCTGTCAAAAGCTGGCACCTCCCAGTACTGTTCTATAAACATCAAGCTGCTAATTTATTGATCCTCATTACAACCTTATCAGTAAGTACTAAAATTATGCCCAATTTATAGGTAACTGAGGCACACAGAAGTAAAGTAACTTGTCTAGGACCTCATAGTAAGTGAGTAAAGAGCTGAAAACTGAACCCAACACTCTGATTCAGGAGTTCATGCTTTGAACATGAGGACAGGGCACCAGGTGGGCCTGCAGTTCTGCAGGTCAGTGTGCAGGGACCCATCAGATTGTAGAGAAGTGGTGACAAAGTCGCCTTCTGCCAGCAGGATGGTTAGGGTAGTTTAGGAAGCTGGTTCAAGTATTTGGTGATTAATGTCATGGATATATGATTGGGTGGACTAAAGCACCACAGATGTGCTTGGCGAAGTGGAGAGCAAAGGTAACGTCAGCCATGGACTCGCTTGAAGCCTGGAGGGACTTCTCTTCAACTGCTTCCCTTCAACACAAATTCTCATAGCAGGGAAGAGAGACTAGAACTAAGCTCCAGGCTTGCCCATTGGACAGCTCCTGCTGCTGTTTAGGGCTCCTGGAGGGGCCTAGGGAATCCTTGGCCCTCTCTCTGCTCTCCCTCAGCCAAAGACTAGACACCTGGCCAGCAGTCTCCTTCCAGGGTCCTTTTTCTGTGCCAGACTTTGAAGCCACATAGAACAAAACAAAGCTGGCTGATGCAAATGAAGTTGGCACGTCTCTGTGTGTAACTCAAAAGCATTCCCTCATTGTGAGGAAAAAACCAACTCCCCTCTGATCCTACATGTGTCTGTTCCTGGGAGCCCTCCCCTGCAGAGACCCAAGGGAGGTGCATTGTTGGGAAGCGCTGTTCATGCCCTGGTGAGGGGTAAATAGAAGATGGTGAATGGTTCTATTCAAACTGAAGAGCAAAGGCTTGTGGAGGAAGGCAGAGGGCAGCTGGAGAGGACAGAGTGAGATACAGTTGAAAAGGTGTGCAGCAAAAGTAAGAAGTTAACACCTCTCACAAAGATAAAAAATAGGGATCAGCCACTTCCTCAGGTAGGCATGGAGAAGTTAATAAAATTTCTGCTTGATCCATGGGATGGTGCCTGCCCTGAGACAAGGACATGAAAGACCTGAGATGGAAGTAGGTGGATGCAGCTGATGGAGCAGGGGACCCAGAACTGGGAAGGACCTCCTGGGAAGAGGTGCGTCCTACACTGAGCAAACACACATAAGTCACTACTTATGGAGGAGGAGACAAAGGGAGAAATGCAGGGCAATGTTTCTGAGGCCCCATCCCAGATGGACTCTGAAGGAGCGGTCCCCCAAGCTCAATACAACATGTCCATAAATGTTGATGTAACCAGATGAACATCTTCCCTATTTACACAACACAACTGCAGTTGCAAATATACACGTGCCACACACCCTCCCACAAACACACAATGCATGTGCAAGTGAACATATAGCTACACACGTAAACACATGGTGCTGGCTATGATCCATCCTTGGGGCCAGATTTTGGAACTGTACCACAGTCTCATGGGGAATTTTAGAGCTGTAGTGACTACATCCCTCAGAGGATGTCTTCTTGTTTCAAATCTTGTTCTCTAATGAATGCTGGTGCCATGAAGTTGAAGTTGAACAACAAAAAGTCAGCTGGTATCTCAAATGATCCTCTGGTAACTAAGGCAATGGAAAAGACCTTCTCAAGTCTCCCCCAGTGACCTCCCTCAACGTGTGTTAACTGTCTCTGAGAGAGAGGCATAGCCCCTCTCCCAGGAAAGTCAGTGAGGTCCTCCCAGAGAGAAATGGTGCTCTGTACCAACCTTTACAACCAGACTCCTAATCTGCTCCTCCTGGTTTATCTCTTATTTATCAGAACTTAAAGCATCCTTTTTATTGGAGTCCTCTCTTAGTTTCACTCTCTTATGCAGAGTGGATTGCAGAGTGGAAGCTCTACAGTGGGCATCCCGGGCCCTCTGGGCATTTGTAAAGAAAATGGAAAATATAACAACCTAGTAGTATTGGCCCAAAAGGAAGGTACCTAGACCCAGCAGTGACTGTGGCCTGTCTTCCATCTCTCTTACCTTTGACTGTGGTGGCAATGGGGCAACCCAGCTCCTGAGTTACTCAAAACTTGAAGACTCACCTATTCCTGGCTTGGTGCACATGTCCTATTCAGAGCCATTCTAGTGACTGTGTTACCATGCAGGACATGGGTTTGCCACTCTTTGGCCTTTCATTTTGGAAAAAAAACAGAACCCAGGTGGTGTTTCACTAATTAGTCAAGGACTCCAGGACAGCAAATATGGAAGACAGTAGGGGATAAAAGAGAAGTTATTTTGCTGGGCATGGTGGCATACGCCTGTGATCCCAGCACTTGGGAGACTGAAGCAGGAAGACAGCCTGAAGTTCAAGGCCAGCCTGGACTACATAGAGAGACCCTGTCTCAAAAAAAAAAAAAAAAAAAAAAAAAAAAAAAAAGAGCGACGGAGACAGACAGGGAGAAATTATTTGTGGTTTTCAATGTTTTGGCCATTATCAAGCAAAGCTTCAAAAAGACCAATTTTTGAAGTTGTTGGATTTTGATATCAACTTTCTCTCCTGTCAGAGCAAAGATAAAAATTCCCCATGGCACCACTGTTTTAAGTGAGTGCTCCTGTTTAACACAACATCAGGAGCGCAGTGGATGACAATCCCACATACTCCCATGGGCTTTACTAAGTGGACACCTTCCACCTCGCTGGTCTCTCCATGGCGCTATTGCCAAGGGCAACTGCTGCCTTTCAGCTGTGACCTTTCTGCTAGAAAACTGCTCAGCTGATCAGCGCCTGATATGTTTAATGTGGTATTTGCTGTGAGGACGACCTTCATTAACTGGTAAGGTCAAATGCAGCGTTGGGTGAGGAAGCCAAGAGATGCCATAAGAGTGGCAAGGAGACAGAGAACAAAATTACAAGCCCTCCCCAAGGCGTGACTGAATCCAGAAAGACTGAAAAAGGTCCCAGGGCAACCAGTACCCCTCCTGACATTGAAAGGAATTCAGTCACCGCCTGGAGCACTGGCCAGTCCCCTGTATTAATTCACCTGGTGAAAAGTATAGGTTTCAGCAGTTCTGTCCAAAAGTTTCCCATTCTAACAAAAACCAAAATCCCACAAGTGTTTCCTAGGGACCCTGGGAAAAGAAAATCCTAGAAAAGACAACCAAGTGTAGCTGCCAAGGTATTCTGAAAGTCTGCTGATGGCTGGCAAATGCCTGAATGAACCAGTTGTCAGGGCATTCTCAGATGACACCCAGGGTAAAACATTGTTCCTGTGGTCCCAAAACTTGGGTTTTGTCTTTATGGTTCATGTGAAGAACAAACTGTGAATGAAGACAAAAAAGGAAGTGTTCAGGGGTCACAAGCATCAATAGTCTATATCCTGGCTCTTCCATTTACTAGCTAGGTGATGCTGAACAAGTTAACAAAGTTTTCCTAGCTCAAGTTTTCCTAGCAGAAGGAGATCATCATTTGGTTTTGGGGGCTTCAGATCACAGAAAGCCAAATGATAAATGATGAAAGAATTTAGGGGTTGAATGGCCGGAAGCCCAAACCTCAACAACCACTTAGCCCAACTCTTTTGCTCCCTTCTTCTATGAGCATCTCAGCTGCTGGCTTTGCCATGTGTCAGGTGGCATTGAAACTGTAGGAGCTGCCCCAAGATTTACACATGTGATGATCAAAAAATATAGTGCATGTTTAAATTTTGGAAGATGTATTACAATGAAAGACACACTGCCACTACTCCCCCTCAAAATCCTCCTCCTTTCTTTAAACTCTTATCCCATTATTTTTGCCACTTTCTGAAGTAATTCGAGAATCCAGAAAGATTGAATGTCTTGATGAAGTGTGATCAAAACATCATGAATGCTGCTGCCAAGTGCCATCCAACAGAAAGTCAAGCTTGTAAAAATATTACACTGTGTCCTCATCCACCCTATTTACCAGATCTGGCGCTGTGTGCCTTCTGGCTCTTTCCCAAAGTCAATACGGCCGTGGAAGGTAAACACTTTTCATTAATCCAGGACTTGAAGGCAGTCAGGACAGCACAACTAAAGATACCCACAAAGGACTTCCAGAACAGCCTCAGGAGGTGGCAAGAATGATGGGATAAGTGAGTTCAAACTGAGGGAGAATATTTTAAAGCAGCCTAATGACAATGAGTCTTTTAGTGTAAAATTTTAGTAAAATTTCTAAATGTAAACATAACCTGTATTTTTATGCCACATATGCACACATGACAGGGTGGGTATGAGAGCATCTGTCTTCTAAGCACTGTCTCTTAAAAGAAAGCAAACATCTTTCCCAACAGCCTTTAGCAACCTCTTATTTCCTATTGGTCCAAAGATTCACATGTGATTTCTTATTTGCTATGGCAAGAAGAATGCCCTATTCTGATTGGCTCTCAGACTTTGATGGCAAATGACTCTTCTGCCTTTTGATAGCAAGATTCCTCCTGGATCAACTATATCCACCCTAACTGGGAGTAAGACAGTCTTACTGGTATGGCCAAGAGCTTAGAGAAGAGAAGAGGAAATGGTTCTGCTGCCAAGCAGGTAGCAATTCCAACACAAACACCTATCTCACAGAGGTGGGGAGAATGAACTGAGATATGTGAAAGTACTTAGCTGAGCCCCTGACAAATGATTAGTAAAATCTCAGCAGGAGAGAGCATCTCAAAGGTAGGAATGGGGGAGGACGTCATGAATGAAGTAAAACCAGAAATGAGTACCTCATACGTCGGGGAGCATGATTCTCTCTAAATCACATTAAATCTTATTCCAGTAGCTACCATTACCGCTTAAAGACAAAAATTTAATGCTTAGAGTTAAAAATATCCCCATGTGGTTCTAAACTCTAGGGTAGGAATCAGAAAGCCATTTGTTGCCTGAGAGACACAACTGGTCTGAGTCTTCATGTCCTTCTTAATGTGCTCTTAGTTATTTGATGCCTTTGTAAGTGACCTCATGTTATTCCTATCAATGTCCAAAACACCACATTATTGTCGAATAGAAACAATACAATATTTTTTTTGTATTGTCCAATTTGGTATCACTGACCAAATTATGGCTATTGAGCATTGAAATGTAGCTTGGGGGTTAATTTTTTAGTTTCAGTTACTTTTCATTTTAATTAAAATTACCCATATGGTTAGTAGCTACCATAGAGATACTGTGAGACTAGCCCATATCTTCCTGAAGGCTGGAGAGACATTTCTGCCTCCTATACCTCACCCCAGCCCTGCATCCAGCATGGGATCCTTGGAAGAGCCTCTGTGGTTGCATGTTACCAACCGGCTCAGTGACTCCTGTCTGCACACAATCCTGAAGAGCCCTGTTCAGTGAGGGTATGAGGCCTGAACCCCGGCAGTGCAATGGTACAATGGAGAAACAAAATTCACCCAGCCATGGACAAGGAGCAATGCTTGCTCCGCTCTCTGCTGCAATGGGTCACCACATTTTCCAGGCCATGGTCGAGCCTGTTGTGTGATTTGCAGGTGTACAGGTCAATTTTCTGAGTAAATGAAGATGCCCGGGAAGGGGGAGAGGAGCTGCTGACTTCTCATCTTCCAGGTTGCTGGCCTTGCCATCCCAGGGAAGGCTCTGACCTGTCTCCTGCTCATTTGAAGCACTTGCTTAGAGGATACAGGCTTGAAAAGAGGAAGAGAAGACCCCACTCCAGGAACTCTGAGCCTCAATGCATTCTTATTTTGACAGCTGAGTTGACTCGCCCCTTTTCCCAGTGTGTACAGCAAGCTACCACTGAACTCTCAGGAGCAACAATTGCCCCTGCATGAAGCCTTCTTCTCAGAGCACCGAGTGCTTCTTCACCTCTCCTCCTGGCAGGAAGGCCACAGTCAATGGCTTCCATGGCATCCTCACGGGGATAGGATGCCTCCCCACCACTGTCTTCAAGATGATCAAAACTCTGCTGTCTTTAAATCAGATCCAGAAGGCTTGTCTTTGGGGATGTCTTTCAGCTGGGGCGGGGGAGCATCATTTGTATAAAATCCCCTCCTGAACTGAGCTGTGCAGCTCCATTTGCTGATGACATCACCTGCTGTTCTCCGGGATTTATTACGGTCTGTGCACCATCTAGAGGCCACTGTCTGAAATTCAGACTCAGTTCCAAACCTTGACCTGTCTTTGGGCTTAGCTGAACAGGTTTGTGAGGCTACCTTCCCAAAGGAGACATCAGTGGTTCCACATGTACCTGGCACACCTGCTCAGCCTGCGCCCCAGAAGGCCACTCGAGCTCTTTGTAGCCTCTGCTAAAGAAAAGAGCTTTCTGAGTTGTCTTCAGACTGGAGGAAGCTATCTGGGAAAGGTGAGCTGAGACTTCCACTCCTGTCCCAAAGCCTCTGAGCAGTGCGTCTGGCAGGTTTTCTAGTGTGCGATTTCAGTGCCCAGGGTTGATGAGCCAGCCCACCTTATCATCCCCCGAGGACCAAGTCTCTGCCACTCAACACAGGTTAAGAGCTGCTCTCACAGGAGAACAGCATTTTAGGAACATTAATACCAAATATTTTATTGTTATCATTACCATGTTCTTTGTTCTACTTTACTGTGGTAAAATACACTATATATATTGATCACTTTACCATTCATGAGTGCAGTTCTATGGCATTAACTATATTCACAATGTTGTACGACCATTGCTACTGTCCACTGCCAGAACCTTCCATCATCCCAACAAAAACTCCATTCCCACCAGGCATTACTTCTCCATTCCTCCCCCAGCCCCCAGTAGCTTCTGTTCTGCCTTCTTCTGTCACTATGAAATTGTCTAGCTATAAGTGGAATCACAATTTTTGTCCTTTTGTATTTTGTTTAGCCAAGTAGTCTTAGTTGTGACCATTCACTGAGCAATACAGAACAGGCATCTCTGTTCTCACTGGGCCAGAAATGGGAAAGGAGTCAGCAAACAGACTTCCCTGGCTCAGGCCCTGAGCCTCCCCACCAGCTCCAGGCATGCTCATCCTGGGCGTGACTCTGAAGCTGCCCCTGCAGTGTTATGGAAAGGCGGGGCCCAGCTCCAATATCTCAAAACAAGGAAGAGTCCATTGTTTGGGGTTTAAGCTAATCAGGCTTTGGCTGTTGTTCCTAGGCCCTGTTTTAAAGACATCCAAAGAAAGCTGTCACTGTGAGATGTGACAGAGGAGCTGTCACTTCACAGCAGTGGGCAACAGAAGATCTGGCTCTGGAGGTTTGAGGGCAGACAGACAGGCGGCAGCTCTGAGTGCTCAGCCTGTGGCTTATGTGTGTGCATCTGTAACCACCTGAGTGCTCCGAGACAATGTGTGCACTTCTGCCTTCCTGTGTTGGCTGGAGAAACAGTTGTGTACTCCTACTCACGCACTTACTGTACAGACAGAGTGGACCCTCTTGTAGCAATGATTCTTCCTATATGAGTAGGTTTCAGCAACTTCTCTATTAGGCACTGGTAATTCTGAAAAGGGCCTTTCCCGAGGAGAAAGGGATTGGAACACCAGAGTGAGTCATCGAAATAGTACCAACTAACATTTATATAGCATTTAATGGCTTATAAAGCACTTTTCTTAGACATGATCTCATTTCTCATCCCAGAGAATGGAAGGAAGCAGGGAGAGTTAAGTGGCACTGGAAAAGATCGGCATTTATTGGTTTCAAGAAAATGGTGGTTGTCTCAGATCTGCAAATGGGATATAAACCAAAGACAGTTTCTCTGTAGTTGAACAGGGGGATGTAGAGGAGTTACCCCAGAACAAGAAAACCACACTTCAAAGAATAGCATATTTAACTGGGAATTATAAGAGGTGTGCAGGACACCGGCTCCTAAAGCAGACCTCTTTTCATTGGCCAAATTTTCTTAATCAGTAAGTAGGAAACATTGGGTTGACTAATATTAATGTATTCTCTTGCAGCACTTCTCAGAGCATTCAGTATGCCTATGTCACCTCCCAAAGTGAAGCTAGAGTAGCTAGAACAGCATTTCTCACCCATATTTGATAACAGAATAGTGTAGACATAAATTTCCAAGAAAGGTTACAAATGAAGGAGGCATAAGGTGGATTCCTTGGACCCCAGAAGAGAGCTGGGCCACCAAGAAAAGGTAGAACCAAAGAACTTTCCAGAGAGCTGAAGGCAGCTGAAGATCTAATGGAACAGTCTGAAGCCCAAGGAGCACAGCAAATCAGGACTCACTCCTGGAGGAAAGGAAGATGCTGCCCAGCCCACAGAGAGGCCCTCATCTCCACCGGGTTGGTAGTGAGGGAGTCAGGGAAGGCCCATGTGCCACTGAGGCACAGAGCCCTTGCACTGGTCAGACCCCTCCATGGGAACACATGGTCTCGGCATCATCTCGTCCTGCAGGAATCACGCTTATAAGGAACAATCACTGCATTTAGAAAGCCCTGTGTCACACTTGTTAAGTGTCATGATCATTTGAATGGGATCTAGTTGTTAACATGTGTGAGCACAAAGGTTGTCAAACCTGTGCTTCCCAAGCCTGTTAAATGAGAATCACAGTAAAAGCTGCCACTGTGGGGGGCTGGGGATTTAGCTCAGTGGCATAAGCGCCTGCCTTGCAAGCGCGTGGTTGTGAGTTCCTGGTTGTGAGTTCGATCCCTGGTACCGATTAAAAAAAAAAAAAAAAACAAAAGCTGTCACTGTGGGGGCTTCCAGTGGGCCCGCACGGCACGAAGCACTCCCCATCTATGTTGTTAATCGGACTCTCCCAAGACTTCTGCAGTTTTTGTTACTGTCTTCATTTCACAGATGAGGGGCCACATTTTAGAAACGTTATCTATTTTGTCCTTGATCGTGCAGCTGGTAGATGATAGAGTCAACATGTGGTGATCTGTCTGTAGACACTCAGCACTTGACCAAGGCATATGTTACTCCTTCAACTTGTGGAAATGATTTCTAGCTACCCTACTTCCTGTTCATTCTTTCTGGCAGCCCCTCTAGAAGAATCTCAGTTTTATTTCAAGGATCCAAGACTATGTTTCCCAGCCTCCCTTTCAGCTAGGCAAGTTCAGTGGAGCAGAAATTGTCTAATAAAACTTCTGCGGAGGTCACCCAAAGAACACCTTGCTGTAGGGCGCATCAGTTGACCTTTCCTTGCCTCATCCTACATGAACTCTTAGAGGTGATGACTGGAGTCTCAGCAGCCACCGTGGACCACAAGTTGTTCTTGAGGCTATTGCTTCCTTAATAAGGATAACAAAGCAAAAAAGTGGAGGTCTAGGTTCCTAACAACTCTGGAATCAACATAGTTGCTGAGAACTACATACCTTCAGAGGTAAATTTTCCTTTACGGGATTTAAACCACTGTTATTTGGGTTTCTGTTCTATGCAGATGAAGTTCATGCTAATAGACTCAGTATGCCAAATTTCAAGTTGTGCTTCCTGGATTTAATTCCTAGCTGCTGCGCCTCCAGTGTATAATTGCCTCCATGAAGCCCTGCTTCCCTTCCACACCCCGCTCCCCAGGGATGGATATTCCCAGCCCGCCTGACTCAAGCTTGAAGTCCCAGTGACCTTTTCCACACCCACCAGCCTCTCCCTTCTGGATCTCAGGATGAACACCATAACCACAGATCTGAGTACTATGTTGTTTTTGGCACCATTCAAAATAGTATTAGGAATGTTTCATGACAACAACTGTTTAACCCATGACTAGGTGCAAAAAGCCCCGATCTACTGAGAACTAGCGGTGACTTTCCGCTTTGCAAGCTGCAAGGCTGTAGACAGAGGAGTGGTAGTTTTGTCCCCCTGTGTGTGGCCGTGCGATCCCCTGACTTGGCAGTAATGACTTCTCCATCTTACAGGAAGCAGATGGGATTTTAATGCACTGTGACTACTGTTTATTTTCTTTAAACAACTTACACTGAAATCAACATATCCTTCCAGGCAATAGAGTACATAGCCACAGAAAGGAAGGTAACATTCCCAAATTCCTGTGAGATTCTTTTGTTTTTGTGGTGCCAGGGCTAGAGCCCAGGGCCTCACACCTGCCAGGCAAGTGCTCAACCACTGGATGACACACCCAGTCCTCCCACGAGACTCTGTCCTTTAGAACCCTTGCTTCTAAAACAAAAAGAACAAGAGCAAAAGAAAATACAGACCCTTCCGTGTTCTAGATGAAGTAAGAGAATTGTGCCACCCATTTACCCTGAAAAAAAATAGAATGGAACATTTCTGGATTCGGTAAGGATTAGAACACTACTGCGGAGAATGAAGGGTAGAGTTTGGACAGAGTGATGGAGACCATGGCCCCGGCAGCTGGCAGGTTCCTATCTTCCTGCATCGGTATTGGTTATAAGACCTGGCACCATACTGAGTAATTACTGAAGCTATACATTTGTTCTATGCTATTTTCTGCATTTGAGTTATATCTATTATAAAATATTAAAAGGAAGGGTCACATCTCCCCGTCAGAAAGGCCTCCTGCTCATGATCATCTGTAGATAGCAGAGGGATTCTGTCATCCATCCCAGCCCCAAGGAAGCGACATTGACTCCAAGAAATTTCTGCAGATGAATGTGTGATGAGAATATTGCTTACATTTTCTCAGTACCAATCCTAGCTAGAGCTGAAGAGGGATTTTATGTGTATGCGTGTTTGTTACTTGATCATTTTTAAAGTGATCCAGTGAAGCAGTTATCTTCCTCAGCCGCATTTCACACAGGTGACATAACTTGCCCAGGTCGGAATTCAGATGTAGGCAGCCTGTACTCTGCTTACACTCCATCTGGCAGGGAGGTGGCAGGGGAGGGAAGGACATGCTCTGACTATTCTAAAGGACTTTGGGCTGTCTAGGGGCCTGGAACTTCTAGTGCAAAAACAGGAAATCCCAGGCAGACTGAGGCAGATGATCACCCAGATGCAAGGCCCTCCTCCCTCAGAACAAAACCCACACAACAGTTGTGTCATGAGCTATAACCAATCAGAGTGCACACCAAGGAAGGTGGGCCTGGTGCTCACAGCCTGGCTAGTCCAGAAGCCTGCTCGGTTGGAGTCAGTTTCCTGACATGGAACACAGCATCAGCCCGACACCTGGGAAAATAACAGTAGCCTGGGGACGGCTTGAGTAAGAGATGGATGGAAAGAGAAGGGAGGAAAGGGATAAGGATGGAAGAAAGGAATTGGTACATGGACCAACTCCACACAAGGACTGTAAACATAATGCCCTACCCACATGTGCTAATAAACTAAGAAAATAAGACAAACATGTAGAGATGGAGGAAGAGGGAAGGAGTGAAGAGAAGAAGGGGATGGAAAAAGAATTAAGATGTGCTATGTTCATATATCAACATCCACAAGGAATATAATCATTAAGTACTATAATCATGTACCAATAAAAATAAAAATTCTTAAAGAAAAAAAGAATGAAATTTACATTTCTTACTGACCCATAAATCCCCATTGGGCCCTCTATTAGTTTAGACTGTGTTTAATTCTTTCAGTCATTCTGAGACGGAACCGTGGTCTCAGCAGGCAAGGATTTATGTCATGGCTAAAATCCCCTGCTGCAGAACAGGGCTCAGGGCAGCCACAAATGTCACACACCCAGCAGCTGACTCACGGCTTAGCTCGTTGTTTAAGGGCAGACAACTCAGCTGGGGCCACACTACTTAGCAGCAACCTTCTTTTCCTCTGACCTGTAATGGGCAGGGGTGTAGAAATGGAACTGAGTCACAGGGGTGGAAGGACACGGGGGGATGTCTCCTGGGGGAAGTGATTCTTCGGGCAGCGGTAGGAGCAGGTGGGGGAACAAGAACATTAAAATAACCGCCATCTGACTAAATTCCGTTTATAACCTCCCTCTATGTCTACAGTATTCACTTACCAAACATTCCTCAGGCACCTGCGGGCTGTCAGTCCTAGGTGACCATGGATGCTCCTTGGTTCATACCTGCATCCCTCCAGTCTCTGTCTCTGTATTCTCCCAGGTGTGTCTTCTTTTAAGGACATCAGTCTAATAAGCCTGGTTCTCCCCTGCTGCAGCAAGATCTTGTCTCAACTAACTCCATCTGCAACAAGCCTGCCCCATGTAAGATCACACGCTGAGGGATGGAGGGGAAGGATTTCAACACCATTTTTAGAGGGACATAATTCTACCCATAAAAGAGAAAGTGGGCAAGTGCTTTCATTGCCTCATCTGCAAAATGGGGCTAACAGTTATATCAGCTTATAAAGCTCAGAGGGTACAAAATAAGACATAAACCTGGACACAAAGGTTCTCAAAGCAATGCCTTGGGTATAGTGGTTACCACTGAAGAATTTGCTGCTATTCCCTTATTTTTCTATTGATTTTACAAACATTATGTTGATTTAGATTAATCACTATATTGATTTCACCCACACACATACATTTTTCTTTTAGATAGGGTCCCACTAAGTGACCAAGTTACCCCAGTCATACGTGAGATGGTCCTGCTTCAGCCTCCTGGAGTGCCGAGATTACAAGTGTGTTCCAGCAGGCCCACCTACCCCAATATTTTAAAGAACATTTCCCTAAACTTCCTGACCCATTGCTGGCACAGAAGAATTCCAACATGGTTTCTAAGGCCAGCATGACTGGCCCCTGCTGACCCTCCTGGCCTCACCTCCTAAAGTGAACTCCTGTAAGTTACCTGGATCATAATCACACTCACCCCAGACTTCACTAATGCTCCTGTGCTGCTCCCCTCCCCATCCAGCTGGCAAACTCCTACTTGATGCTTCAGGTCTCAGCTGAATAACCCCTCCTCAAGGTGGCCTTGCCTGACTGCCAGGTGGGAGTTCCAGCCCTGCAGCTGTCCCTGCTTGGCACATGACAACTCCAGCAGACTAAAAGGCAGTCATCTTCCGGTGACTATGACTGGTGCATCGTGTCATGGAAGCCGTGTCACCTTCACAGGGGCTGATTTAGGGATGAGCAGCATGACCCCCTGCTCATCAGTGAGACAAGGATGGCCAACTGTGGGGACTTCTGGGACAGTTCCAGGACAGTCTCCTGGAGTTGCAGGAGAAGAAAAAACCTGTGCCTGTCCCTCGGGGAGTGGAACAAGTGCCATCCTGTAACCATGATGACAGAGTCACACCACACTGCAACCTGCTGAACTGGCAAAGCCCGATGGAGTAGCCTGTGATGACTTTGCTGAAACGCTGCCTTAACCAAGCCTGGCACTGCCCTACCACTAGATTCTTTAGCGAGATACCTCTTCTCTAGGTCCTTCAAAATGACAGTGTTGTCACCTTGTTAGTGATGATATTGTTTTCCTGATTATTCGTATGTAAAGTCATTTTTTTTTTTTTTCTGGCTGCACTTAGTGGATACAGGCGCTCAGGAAATATATTTGAAAGTTTGCCTTCAGATAGTAAGGAAGGAAAAGACAGACAAGAGTTAGATGCTTGGGCACCTACCACAGCCCAGCACAGGGACACTTATGCACATCATAGTGTGAACTCTTCCCAGCAAACTCATGGCCATAGAAATTGTACCCATTTTAGAGATGAGGAAGCTCAGAAAAGATGGTACTGTCCATCTTATTCAAAACCACAGAATTACTAAGTGTGGTTGCTAAGGATTATTTAATTTTTATGAGGAGTGTTTTAGGGGCACTTGTGTGAGTGTCTTAGTTCAGCTTTTTCATTCAAAATTCAGCATTTTTTCTTTCTTTCTTTCATTTCCACTTCCTGTTGAATTTTTGCCTGCAAGTTTAAAAGTTACAGGTGAGGTTTTTTGGGGAGTTTTTGTGTGTGTATGTGTGTCAGGGATTGAACTCACAACCTCATACTTGCCAGGCAGGCACTTACGCCACTGAGCTAAATCTCCAGCCCCTGCTAGCTTAAATGGTAAGCATTCTAATTTTGACCTTACCCTGATCAGTCCTAACTTTTAACTCATATTCCTGTTTATTTACCCTTCTTGATTTTTCAACTGCCTGAGTAGGATATAGTACCTACACTGCACCCCTCCTGAGGGCAGGCCCACGCAGGGAGGTCTCTCCAGGATGGACTTGGAGGGGCCCCTTCTGCCCACCCTGCGACCATCCTGGCATCCAGGCCTCTCATTCTCATGCACATTATTTCCTCTATACTGTAAGGCCTGGCTAGACACACATGTCTTCAAATACATTCTCTTTGAGAATCTTAGAGCCAAACTCATTTGTACAGCATTCTGCAGCTCTTTTCCCCTTGGTGAAAATCAGAGTCGGGAACGGAGAACACAGTCCTTCCTCCAGCCGCCAGAAAGTCTGCCGCTTGCAGCCAGCATTTCACAGATGAATGCTGTAGAAAATGTCTTTGCTGCACCCAGGGAATTTCAAGTGCTTTCTCCCCGTTTCTGGGGGGAAACAAACAAGCAAACAAACAAAAACTGTCCTTTTATGTAGCAAAGCCCCAGGAATTGGCTGTGGCACAAACTTCAAGAGCTGGAAATCCTGTGCCCTCTAGTGGTCATGTGTGGGAAGTCCTGCCAGATGGTCATTTCCGCAGAAAACCGGAGAAACTGGGAAGAGAATGGGCGAAAAAAAAGAGAATGCCTGAAAAAAACTAAAATAACAACTATAACGAAGGAAAGCCACCCGTCCTAGTTTTAATGAAAACAGCAAATGTAGGCCAAAGGTGTCAAAATCGTCATCTCAGCTGTTCACTAATCCCGGCAGGTTTATTGAAGTCACCCTGGCGTTAGCCTCGGGCACTGAGCCCCCAGGCTTGGATGGATTCCCAAAACCAGGGTGACCGAGCTGGAGAAAATCCACTGCCCAGAATTCCTCCTGGGAAGGGAAGGTTGCTTTTGAAGGGAAAATATTTGAGAGGAGGCTGAGCCCGATGTGGATAGCATGGTCTACATAGGTCACAAAATTTGTTTCAATATGCTGCCTGAGAAAAGAAAAATGAAGAGAAATTAAGAGAAAGTAAGGAGGCCAGCCGAGGGGAGGCAGCCCAGTCCCCCAGGGACGAGCTCCCCCTGCAGACCCCACCCCTGAAGCCTTCACTGTCGCCCCCACTTCCGGACCCTGCCCGTGTCATGGATGGGATGGACCAAAGTTTACTGAATCTCTCCGAGGAGAGGAACCCTGGCTACCCAAGTTACACAGCCATAAATGTCGTTACAGTGGACATTTCAGCTTGGGTTTTCAGAGACAACAACCAAACTGAATAGTGACTCCAGCCTATGGACCAACATTCTCATAACAACAAGAAAAAGGCTTGAAGAGTTCTTGGGTATAGGGACAAATCTGTGATTAAAACACTGTGATAAGCATCTGAAAATCCTTTAGATTTAGTAGCTTCAATTTCCCACGGATTGTGGAAGAAGGCCAGACAGACCCAGATGAGTACCCCACGGTTATTGAGAAGGGAATGTCTGAGACTCAAGCCCGGTCTTTCTCTGCAGAGTGCACATTTTCCCCTCGCCTGTGCTGCCTCTCCCATATACAAAGCCCATTTTTCTGTGCTGCTTCTTAATGGTGAAATAACTTCAGCTGAGAAAGTCTCATAGTCAAGTACTTCTCTCTGACCTACTCTACCGCCTTTCTATTGGTGCTAGAAAAAACAGTGTTATAAAAGCCCTAAAAGTGCCAACACACCTAAAAAATATTTGGCTTTTCGTTGGAGGATGGGACCCAACTGACCACATAAAATCCAAATAAAGAGCATGTAAGAGCTCTTCCCCATATCTTTCATGTGTGCCTGGAAATAAATTTTATATACCTTGCCAGCAAGACTTCTTTCTTCCACAGTGCTATAGGCCTGTGGCTTCGCAGCATGCACAGTCTGACATGCAGACACTTTGAGAGCTGGGTGAGGTTTTCTTTATGCCATCTTGCTGGACCCAGCACCCTTCTGGCACTTTTTGTTGGGCAAATGTCCTTAGGTGGGCAGCAAAAAGGACTCCAGTGTCCTTCCAATTTTACAGCAAAAGACAAGTTAAAGGGTTTAGGCAGGGTACACATCACTGGGCTATAGGCAGCATACCAGGGACCCAGTTTACCCAAAAGTCTTGTGCTTATTTCGTAATGAATCGTGATCCAGATTTTTTTTTTTAGCCAGTCAAATTTAGCAGGGGGGGGGTGGTATACCAACTTTAGTGACACTAATGTTAATAAGTTCTGATAACCCACTGCCATCGGACCAGCCGTGATCCAGATTCTTAAAACAAAAAAAAAGGTATGATAAAAGGACAATATGGAGTCATTTGCCTTTCTTAAATGAAAGAAAGACTTGAATTTATACAGCCTCCGTTCTCCAAAGGCTCAACATGTCTGCCCATGTGTTATCTCCCTTTTCTTTGGTTCATCCCTGTAATGCAATAAAGGATCTTGTTGCTTGGGATCAATGACAGTGACCAAGTGTGTGGGTTTACTCTTGCTCACCACAAGAGGGCTCCCCTGTGCCCTCCTACTTACCCCTTCCCTACCTAGTAAGTGGCTAGCACTGTACAGGTGCTACAGGTACCCAGGACCTCTGACCACAAGCAACTGCAGCCTAGAATAGGCAAGTCCAACAAGGGAGATTTGCAAGTGGAAAGAAAATTACAAGAGAGTGTTAAGAAGAAAGCCAAGCTGCAGGGATTGGGTATGGAAGTGGAAAGTCACGTTGGCACAAAAGGAAGTGAGCGAAGGCTTTTAACAAGCAAAGTTTCAGCTTAAATTGTAAGTGAAACAATTGGAAAACAGTTTAAACCTTTTTAATTAGTTACATTAATTGAATCAGGCTTTCTACTCACCAAAATGACTGTATTTTATATGACGTTTGGCTGAAAGGACTAAACTATTTTTCAACTATGAAATAGATAGAAAAAAATGCTTCTAGCCCTGTTACCCTCTCTAATCCTTCTCCACATTATAAATAGTACATTCCTTTTTAAAATTCAGATCTCATTACTTCATTCAACCTGAAAACTATCACTCTACAGTTTGGCCTCCAAGCAACTTGGCAGCTTAGTGGTAGAGTTCTTGCCTAGCGTATGCAAGGTCGTAGGTTTGAGCTCCAACACTGCAAAACGACATAACGTGGCTTCCAAGTCCTGACATTGTCTAATCCAGTGACCCTCCACCCTTATCCTCACTACGCATTTAACTACTGGCAGGACTGAGTTATTGGCTCTGCAGGTTCCCACATTTACCAGGCTTCACACATCCAACCCAATTCGACTGCCCAGGTCTCTTATGGGTCTGTTTAAACCAGTAGATTAGTCTGGGGACTATGGTGTGTTTATACCTGCAAGTAATGACACAACTCCAGGAGTGTGCCAGTGTGTATTTGTTGAGTGATTGAATGCAAATTGCACTAAATACAATAGAATCTAGCTGTTAGGTCTTGCATTTTCTGCTAGGGCTGCATCACAAAATAGCAGAGACTGTATGATTTAAACAATAGCAGTTTACTTTCTCACAGTTTTGGAGACTGAAAGATTAAGGTGTTGGCAGATTTGGCTTCTCCTGAGCCTGCCCTCTATCTCTTGATCCCCACATGACCTTGTCTGTGTGATTGCACATACCTGGCGTGTCTTCTTGTCAGAGCACCAGTCAGAGTGGGTTAAGTCCCCCACTCTAAAATGACCTCAGTTTACTTTAAACACTTTTTCAGTCCAAATACAGTCACATTTGAGGGTAGGCTTCAACATATGAATTTGGAAGGGCACAATTTATCTGAGAACAGGCCTGCAACCATTTCCTGAGCAACTGAAATGGTGTCCTGTGACAATGTAACAGATTTGCAGTCTCTGACCCTACTTCCTATGCTGCCAATTAAGTATCATGCTTAATGTAAAACCCAGCAGTGAGCACCAGCCCTCTTTGCAGGGTGGCAGCTTTACTATTAAACTTACCCCAGCAGGGTTGGAGCTGTAGAAGATGCTGTCTCAGAATTCAAGAAAAGGTATTATAGGATAAAACTTTAAGCCAATTTGAAAATAACTGAGCAACTACTAATTATCAAGTTAGAGGCATTTTTTGTCTTACTAGTCATGAAGACCTACTCAAACTGCAATATCCAGAAAGTCTTAAGAGAATGCACTATAAGGAATTGGTTCTTCTGATCCTCAGCTCTGACTGGGTCTTGCTTCCTTGAAGCTATAGGCTCTGCCTCACTGTGATCACACTGCTGGCCATGTGAGAGTGGACTAAATTATAGCTGAGTAATGTCCTCCTCTCCTACAAGAATCATTCATATGTTAAAACCATAACACCTAATGTAACTGTATTTGAAGACAAGGTCTTTAAGGGGCCATGTCTTAGGAAGAGGAAGAGACATGCTGGGGGGCTCTTTTACCTCACTCACACAGCAGAATGACCTTGTGGGAAAGAGAGAAGGAGGCCCATCTGCCACCAGGAGGAGACCTCGCCAGAAGCAACCTCAATCTTCTACTACCAGGAGACAATACATTCATGTTTTTAGGACACCTCTGTAGTATTTTGTTAATACCAGTTTGTAAAATGCAAAAGCCCAGATCTTGTCCTAGTCCTGCTGAATGAGAACCCTATTTAAATAGGCTAATTGGCATGCACATTGCTGTTTGAGAGGCTGTCCTAGAATACCTGCTGTCCCAAAACTCGTCCACACTTGATCCCGTAATCAGGAACTTCAGCTTCATAGTGAGAGATAATGTACAAACAAATCAAATGAAAAAGAATTTAATGACACGTGTAAAGAAATGTTACCTAAACTCAAACATGCCATCTACTCCTTTTGTCTGTTGAGTGCTTCTCTTACTATTAAGAACTCCCACATCCTATGCAATGATCTCTAGCAAGACTGATCTATGAAGGGTCCCTGCCAGACATCACCCATGGGAAACCAGCCCTCTTTGGTTTTTTCCTGTCCGACACCACTTGTACAGACTGAGTCCTGCTAGTTTGTCACCCAAACCCAGGGACAGATGATGATGAAAGACAAACACTTGGAGTCAGTTTAACATCCAGGCAGCCAGGGGGCTCTTGCCTTGAGTAGCACAGGAGCCCTGAGCACCTGACTCAGCCTGCCTTTGCTATAGCAAACAGAAACACCAAAACAACATCCAGGATTTGGAGGCAGATTTATTTGCATGGACAGGCACTGCTTAGGATCATATCCAAAATATCAGGCCCTGATCTCTGGTGGTCTAGGGCTTATATGAGATAAGCAAGCAGGGAAAACACAGGCAGAATGGCTTGTCAATTAGGGATTGGTTTTTACAATGTGTAGCATAATGACCAGCTATGCATCACAGTGACATCATTCCTATGAGACAAAAGTAACAGAAACTGTGACCAGAACTATTAGCTGGCAACTAACAAACTGAAGTGTAGCTGGGAGTGATGGGGTGGGTGGCATCTTCTGCTACATTTTTTCCCCTCTTTTAGTTTTCCTGGCAAATCTTTGCTGGGCATGTTACATGTCATCTTTTTCAACAAGGCCAACTAGAATCAATAGCACTGAGGCAGTCAGTGATCCTAGGATAGACCCAGCCAAGGTCTACACAATTGTCTAATTACAGAGTTTTCCCCTAAGTTGCTTTTAGAAAGAAACGTAATTTAAGCCTCTCTGTTCTGTAACATTACTCTGGCAAGGTAGTGAGGGTCAATTAATCTGATCTGTAAGAATATCCAATGTGGATCCGAAATCAATTCCACACTGTAGTGGCGCACACTAACACAGTGAAGCAGGTTGACTGACGTGGAGGGGTGAGGGCCTTGGTAAGTTGCCCAGGCTGGACTTGAACTTGCACCCCTCCTGCCCCAGCCTTGCAGAGTTCTGGGATTACATGGAGAAGGGAGAACATGGTGGACAGACAACAGCAACTACTGAACGCTCTCTAAAGGCTCGGCTCAGAGGCCAGGAATGATGCGGACTAAGGAGATACGAACCAGTAGAGATATGCTCTGCTGACTCAGGAATGAACTGGGCTGAGAGAATCCAACTTGGAATACAGTCCTGGCGCTAAAATAGGAACAGAAAAATCTCGGTGTGGAGGCTCGACTCCACGCCATTGGAAACCGCGGCTTGGATTTCCCGCCGCGCGGCGGCCGGCTACCTCCACAGCGGCTCAGCAAGGAGAGACGCGACCCCCGAGCTCTGGGAACGGGCGTCTGGGAACGGTCTCAGAAACGCAACGGGCAGGAAGGAAGGCTGACTGGTGGCGAGGTGAGCGAGGAACTGACTCCCTACCGCAGTTTGACTCCAGCGGAGGATTTTCTGGGCGCGGGCAGTCCTGTAAGAGCAGGGCGCGGTGGCAACTGCAGCCGCGCATTTCCCTCTCGGACGGGATTGGTGAAAGGTGCCTGGCCGGAGGGACGCTGCTCGCGGACTCCCTAGGCTGGCCTAGCCCAGATCCCAGAGCCTGACGGTGGCCCGGAGGAGCGACCGACTTCCGCGTAGGCTGCCTCCTCCGCAACTCCCTGGGGCGCAGCGGTGAGCTGGAACAACTAGCCAGCGCAATTCGATCAAGCTGTAGCTGACAGGCAGGGAAGCCGGGCCTCCTGTGTAAGATTACATTTTATAAGGAACAGAAAATATGGGGAAGGGAAGCAACAAAAAAGGCTCCTCGACCCCCAATCCTGAGAATCAGGCAATAGTGGACACTGTACCAATATACATTAAGCGCCATTTAGAGAGCCTCATAGACCAATTCAGGAATGAAGTTATCAATGACCTGAAGCTAGAAGTATGCAGAATAGTTAGAGAAATGCTAAGCACCACCCAGGAAAAAGCAGATGGTGGAGTGGAAGAACAGAAAAAGAGGGGAGAATTGCTTGATGGAGAAAACAGAGAAAGCATTGAGTATGTGAAGCAGGTGCAAAGGGACTATCAAGAAATCAAGAAGTATACCCAAGACTGGCATAACAGCTTGAAAGAAACTAAGGACAGACTATCTGAATTGGAGGGCAGACTTGAAACATGGGAGAATGAAATGAAAAACTTCTTAAAAATAACAAAGAAACACACAGCAATAATACAAAGACAAGAAGATGATAAGAGGAGCCATAACTTAAGGATTAAGAACATAAAAGAAGAAGTAGGGACACAAACAAGTGAACTACAAAAGCTACTCACAGAAATAATCCAGGAGAATTTTCCTAATTTAGCAAAAGGTAAAGATACTCAAATGTATGAGGCATACAGGACCCCAGCTACCTACAACCCTAACAGAGAAACACCCAGGCATATAATAATAAAAATTCCAGAAATTCAATACAAGAACAGAATATTAAAAGCTGTAAGAGACAAGAAACAGATCACTTACAAGGGAAGACCCATCAAAATTACAGCAGATTTCTCTTCACAAACCATCAAATCACGAAGAGCATGGGGAGAAATAATTCAAGCTTTGAAAGATAATAATCTACAGCCAAGATTGAGATATCCTGCACAACTGTCCCTGGAAATTGATGGAAAAACGAGGTGCTTCCAAGATAAAGAGGAACTGGGGGAATTTGCAACCACCAATCCAACCCTACAGAAAGTATTGCAGGATATTCTAAAAAAAGAAAAATACAAAGAACCCAGAAATAGGGGCGGGGAGGCCACAACGAATAGAGCAGAGACCAAAACGAAGAAGACAAACTGACAGCTACTGACAGAAAAAGAGCTCAACAGAAATGAGACAGAGAAGATTGGATGATAGGAACAGCTTTTTTTGGAGAAAATGACATCTTAATAGGTAATGCTGATTTAGTACCATCTTGTTTTGAAGTCTCATCTAGCTTTTGTTCTTCTGTCTCCAATGGTCTAAACAGGTTGTATCTTATTGGATTTTACTATGTACGATAGTATAAGAAAAAACCTTTTAAAGACAAGGAGATTATACAGAGACCATTGTTCATTTTCTGTTAGTCGATTCTAAATACTCTATAATGCTGTTATTCTCTTAAATGGATTTACATTGTTTTGATATACTTAATGCTACAGTATATGAAGTTGTACTCAAGGACTTCAGGGAGGGAGTCAATATGGTAACTATTTTTGGGTCAGGATTAGCTGGTGGTGAAACACTATTCTGCTTAAATGGTTATGTTTTGATCTGCCCTGTTTCGCTGTTATGCCCTCTTTTTTTCTCAATCTCCACTCCATTATTTACTTTTTTATTTTTACCCATTTAATTACAGGGAAAAATATAGCAGGATATAATATAGTAACCCACTTTGACTTTCTATTATCTCGATTTGAAGCCCTGTATTACTCTCACCATCTTGTTTTTGACTGAGGTTCGTATATTCTGTTTTGCTGGATAGTATCAGGTTCGAAAGTTTAGGCATCAGCTGAGAAGATAATGAGATTCATTATAACGCCCATTCTCGTTGACTTTTATCTACTTTTGAAGACCTACAATGTCTCCAATGTTTTGGTTTTGTCGGTTTTATTCTTTACGGTTTTGTTCAATTGTATTACAACTAATGATATAGGCAATTCTATAAGAAATAGCGGGAGGCATTAGGGTAACCATTGTTGATCACCTTGTATTATGTTTTTATATTATCTATTATGTCCACCCTTTTGACTTGACCGATTCTGTTCTGTTATGTCACATTTGGTTTTACTCTCTTCCAAAAAAGCAACAAGAACCGTGGGAGCAATGAAACCCAAAATGTGTAATAGTCACTGTACAAAAGAGAGGAAAAGAAAGTGCTCTAAACTATATAACTGCATGTATATTTAAAAGTATAAGATAGAAAATGATATCACAGAGTTTTATTGGATCATTGAACAGAACTGTTTGCAGTATCATTGGTGGAATGTCCACTCTACAAGCTTTAATTTTGTGACTTGAACAATTATTTCTAAGATGGCAATATGTAATCCATTAACTAGTGATTTCCTACTGCACATTTTTATATTCTGTAAATCTGTATAACTTGTACCCCTTCACTGTTTTTTTTTCTTTCTTTTCTTTTCTCCTTAAATAAAAATAAAAAAATAAAAATAAAAGAATATCCAATGTGCCTTGGATGCACATCAAATCTTGGTCAAGTGTTTGATTGATTGTTCTATTCTCCTGGGGCAACTGTTCATAGAGCTTAAGGCAAAAACTACAGCTAGCAGGGGAAAGGGAAGCAAGGACTGGGGTAAGCATCCTGAAAAAACCTCAAAAATCAAGAGAAATAGGTATGATGCAATCCTGTGTATGATATCTACTGGCTTCAGTCATACATGGACTTGTCTGCCCTTGGAGTGGCCAGAGCAAGGCTTCCAGTGCATTATCTCTTGAGAGTGAACTCTGGTCCAGGTAAACTCTCCAGCAGATCTAAGGCTGAATTTCTGAAACTTGTAGACTTAGTTAATATGTACCTAGGTTATATGTGCATGCAAGAGTGTACACGAGTACTGCAGGTAGTGATATAGCAGCAGACCCTATAAACCCCTGCTGTCTTTTTTAGTGCAGGTAGGGAATACCTTGGGCCAGCCTGACTACTTGCAGATAAGCACTAACTGATATTTGTAACCCCTGTAAAGCTTTATTTCTGTGTAATTTATCTATGTATTTTTAAATGAGGACAGTCCACTGTGTTGCATGACATCAGGGTCAGTGACATAGATGCCGAAGCCTGAGCCACTGCAGAGGTACAGGTGCCAGTGCTGCAGTTTGAGATTGCAGTCTGATCTTCTGGGAGTACCAGGTAAAGTTTTTCTGGGCTTGATGTCTCAGTCGGTGGATCACCAGAGGTGCTTAGGAGCTTAGGCTTGGTATCATTGGTGGCAGGTTTCCAAACAGCAGCAGGAAGCAGTAATAAGAGAGGAGCTTTGGTCAAAACCACTTTGTCCAAAGTGGCTACAGCCTATCCAGCGTGTCAAACTTCATTACTAACAGAACTACTTTCATCAATAAACAGAGTGTACTCAGCATCTGTCAGGAGGTTTACTTTTTAGTCATAGTCTGGGGGCCCATCATGGTGGACAGATATGTGGCAGGGCTGAGTGGTCCACAGTTATTTAGAAGGTCCATTACAGCACGTGGCACCTGAACAGTTAGTTCTTAGCCTCAGGTAAGCTTGTCAGCTTTTTGATTGGAAGGACAGTGGCTAAATAAGCATGAAGGCAAAGTGGGAGGCAGCACTTAGGGACCAGATCCAAGTATTTGGACAGGTAGGTCACTGGGCACTCCCAAGGGCTGACAGTCTGAATAAGCATCATTGTTTTTGTGAACTTAAAGATGCAGATTCCACAGAAGCCAAGAAATTTGCAGAGTTTCTCTCTTGTAACCAGTTTCTGCCAGATACTGTAGCAGAGATTTTGTGCCTTTCCAGTAGACAGCTTGGATGTCTATAATCAGAAGTGCAGTGATATTGTGTATTGGGGAGTTAGTGAGGTCAGCTGTGACAGCTTCTCCAAAGAGGATAAACAAGGTTTTGAACCTCTGAGAGGTTGAGTCCAGGTCAATTGACCTTTGAGTCCAGAATTAATGTCCTTTCAAAGAGGGGATGTCTGACAGAAGCCAAGAGAAGGCAGAAGAAGGAATTCTTCAGGTCCAGGCAGGCATACCAGCAGGCTGTGGGTGGCAGAAGACTGACACAGTGTGTATGGAGGACAATTGCAGCAGCATTGGCAGTTCAGAGATTTTGAACTGGCTTATAGGCAGGAGAGGTATATTTTAGAGTTTGACAGTCTATAAACATTTTGCAGTTTTTAAGCTTCATTTTTTCTTTCTTGAGGGACCATGACAGAGCTGAGAGGGACAGAGAAACAGGTTTTCCCAGAAAGAAGTGACAGGAATCTGGCCAAATCTGTTGGAGCCTCCCCCAAAATAGTAGGAGAGTTCCCAAACTGTCATGGCAATTGAGTAACAATCCAAAAAGCGTGTGTGAGTTGAGAACCACAGTCTATGAGGGTTCCATATGGTTTTAGGTGGCTGATATGTAGCTGGAAGCCTGTTTATGCGTCTTGTGACATCTGACAGCAATTAGAGTTACAGTGAGGTAGCATGATTGATGGCCAGGCCCAGAGACCTCTGGAAGGAGAGTTTCAGTTTTCAGTTACCTGTCTTAGGCTAATGTAAGAGTCATCTTTCTCTGAGGGAACAGTCAAAATTGAAAGTGCAATGTTAAACAAGAGAGAGGCTGACTGACTTGGTGCAAAGGAGATGGTTGCTTCTAACTTGAAGAGGAGGTCTTTCCCAGGAGTGGTATGGGGACTAGCTTCTACAGAAATTCATGTTTGGTGAGATTACCTCCTAAGTTGCTGGCAGAAGGGGTGAGAGGCAAGAGTCCCAGTTGCCCCAGGGATGGTAACTTTTCTACATAGGGGAATTTTGTTCCATTGTCTACCAGGAAAGTCACAGGTTTGCTCTTGACTTTTTCAATGACCATGGGATCTTGGGAGTCCATTTTCATAGAGCTCAGTCCTGTCCTATCCATCCAGGCCTGACAGAGTGAGGCCTGACAGGTTCAGGCTGAGGTGGGTGTGGATAGTCAGGCTTTTTTGTGACTTTCTGATGGAGGGGGCACTTATTTTTTGTGTCCATTGACATTATAACTTACAGCCAAAGGGTATGTTTGTCTATCAGACCGGATTTTTTTATGGACATTAAGTGCTTTTCTTTTATTGGATTTCTGAATAATAGTGGTTGATGAGCTTTTTGAACCCCTTTTTGACATCTTTGAGAAGTGCTCACAGGCCATAGCAACTCGTTCACTGGGACTGACAGTCCAAGTTTTCCTCAGTCAAAATGTGGAACTCAGAAGGAGTTCCTCATGGTCATCTCAAGTGGACATTTGATAATGCCACCTAACCAAGATAGTCACAACTGTGAAGCAGGAGATGTAGGGGAAGGGCATCTATGGCTGAATACAAGCAATAGACAGCTGGAACTAGTTCAATTGGCTGGAAATCAACAAGTCAGGAGAGGGGAGTAAAGCTATACATGTTGGCAGGAAGTGTGGCAGCCAATGAGGCTGCCAAGGTAGAATTCTCTGGAAGAATGGGCCTCTTTTTTCCTTTGAGATGCAAGTAGTAGTTCAGTTTCATTTTTAATTTCATAAAAGTCCTTTTCTTGCGGTTAGAGACTGTGGCTTTTGACTAGTTCCCATCTCTGACTTCCTACGTGTATGCTGTGTACCCTTGAACCATGGAGCAACAGACAAAGAGGGTGGATGCTCTCAGAGGAAGACCAATTAGATGATCACCTGGCCATATCCTTTTCAAAGACTTAGATACAATTTAACTAAGGAGGGTGTGATTTTTCCATTATGACATAATGTCAATCACCACAGAACTGCAGATGAGGACCCAGTCAGCCACCACAACCAGTGCATCCCAGTCTTAGTGCACAGACAGAGCAGCCTGTTGCTTCCACTATTCATTCTACTCACTCATCCATTAAATAGACACTCAAAATTTAAACATTTCAAGCCCTTCCCTTAGAGGTGGTTCTAACTAGTAAGAGTTGATCAGACTCCCCTTCTGCTTGAGCTGAGCAGGACTGGTATACAGATTAACTAGAGTGTCCATGGGGGTCTTATCAGAATCAGGAAAGCAGCAGGAAGGTAGACAGACATACTGTGTCCTCCTCCTTTCGGAGTCTGATATGAACTGCTTGGTAAGAATCCTCCTCCAGACCTCCGAGAGGACTTGAGAAATCTCAAAGGTGCATCTTCCCATCAGGACCTGGAAAGGTCTTTGCTTCATCCTTGAGGGCCACGATCAGTGACCCAAAAGGTCAGCAGGGTGGGTTTTCTCAGCCAATGTACCAGAGTCTATGGAAAACAGAAACACTAAAACAGCACCCAGGATTAGGAGGCAAATTTATTTTACATTAATCAGGCTCTGATCTCTGGTGGTCTAGGGCTTATGTGGGATAAGCAAGTAGAAAACACAGAGACAGAATGGCTTGTCAATTAGAGATTGGTTTTTATAATATGCATCATAGTGACCAGTTAGGCATCACAGTGACCGAGTGTTTTTAAGAAACAAAAGAACAAGAATTATAACAGGAACTATTACCTGGGCAACTAAATGAAATGAAGTATACTGGCAGGGTAGAAGTACCTTCTACTACACTTTTATTCAAACACTGATACAAACAATTGAAGTAACACAAGATTCATTTGCCTTCCCTTTCTATTAGTACATACCTAGGTAAACAACCTGATTTCAACTGTATAAACCTTTCTTTTGCACTAACAAAGCATGCCAATTAGGCTTCAATTCTCCTTAACTAGTCCTAGCCAACTGTGACCCTTCATTGGCCTGTTCATTAGAATTTGTCAAAACATCTCATCAAACAGGTCCGAAAGGAGCTCCCCTGAGATTTAATGTACAGATGCCAAGAGGAAAAGGATCTCTTTCCTTTGGATCATAAACTTAATAATATGGGCTTAAAATTGCCAATTTTCATTCAGCAAGAAGAAGTGAGACCAACCTGCAAAGAAAACCAGAAAAGAATAAGAAAGAGGGACCCCAAATCTAGCATAACTCAGATTCATCAGTTATTTAACCCAATTTGTGCTGAATCTAGTTCCAGTGGGGTTTTGCCATTTGCAAATGTTCAAGTATTAGGACAGTTTTCCTCAAAAAATCTGCTACAATGGTTGACTAATCTGGCAACCATCTATTTCAAGTGGTATGTGCCAGGGATCACACCAAATGCCAGGGATATCAATGTGTGGCCTCTTTCTTCTTTCTGAAAGTCTGGACACTGGCACCAGTGTGAAGTCCAAGATGGCATAAGCCATGCCATGGAAATGTTCAATGCCACAAATGCACTGTGAGGAAAGTTGGTGGGAACACATGGGAAAGTGGGAGAAGCCACAGGGACCAGGTGAAGGTTTGGCAAAGGGCTTAGTGTTCAGGTAGATACCTAAAACATTTAGATGTAGAAAACAGTGTTTCAACCAGGAGTCAACTTTTGCAGAAAACAAGGATGTGTGAAATACTTGTGGCTTGTGACCTGGTCAGGGCACAGACTTGACCATAGAGGTTGAGGAAATGGTGAAGTGAGATTGCAGAGGTGGATGAATGACACTGTGACAAAATCTCTCCAGCCAAAGAATCTTACCAAATCCTGAGCAGCAGCAAGAAATGTGTGTGTCTGAGCAGGGACAAGTTCTGAGCAGATTTGTGACTTAACAAGATCTGTCCAGAGGTTCAATGGGATCATTAAACTATGAACCACTGGGTAGCAGGACCATCTCTGGTATATAGCAATATTTAATAACCATTTATTGAGTTTGGAGATAATGACAGTATCAAGGAAGGCAACAGTATTAGGAGGGAACAAGGGAGACATTTTTAAACTAAAATCAGTAAGATTTATTGAATGGAGACAAAAGGAATAATTAAAAATGACTTGGCAGTTTTTCTCTTGGGTGACCTGTTAAAGGAAATAACAGATCCCAGTTTTCAGATAAAGGTAATAACTGTACCTTTGAACACATTACATGTGAGGGACCCAAAAATCCTGAGTGTACCACAAGTCAGCCTAACAGGTCAGAAGCTCAAGAAAGATCATGGCAAAAATTAGCAAGATTTAGAATTCACCATCCCAGAACTGCAGTTCAGAAGAGAAGGCATTTGTCGGGGCATTAACCTCTGCAATGCCCAAAAAGTTCAGATTACAGCTCTCCAAAGAAATGCAAGTCCTTCACAACTGTTACATAGGACTGCAGATCTCCCAATGCTCTCCAAACCCCAAAATAAAAGTAGCAAAATGCCTCTACACTACAGGTAAAAATAAACAACCAAGACTCCAGCAATTTGACCTCCTTAACATGCCTGGGCAACAAACAAACCATAAGCCTTTGGAGAGTCTGCCTGTCAGCTGATGTTGGACCATCCATGAGGAGACATGGCATTCATATCCACTAAACAGACAACATTAAAGATATTTCTGCCAAATCCACGATAATCACTGAGCCATGAGGCCTTCCGGGCTTTTTATCTTCCTGCCAAACTGGCCATGCACAGACTCTCCCTTGCCAAAAGCCCATGCCTGCACCTCCATGGGCCCCAGATAAAATGCCCTAATCCTTGTAGGGGATGGGTCGGCATATGAGTGTGGGGAGGGCACACTGGCCGGGGAGCCCAGGACCATGGTTAGTTGGGCCAGAAATTTTCACCTAAGCTCTAAGTTAGGTTGGATTCAGACCCTTGTCTGAATAGGTACCTATCAAATGCTGATTATTTTTCTTTTTATACCTAGAAAAACTAAACCTAAAACAACATTAAATTATTGTGTGTGATATATTTTTATATTAAGTGATTAAAGTATATGGCTCAGTTCTATGCATAATAGGACCTATTTTGGGTTTTCCTTTAAAATGCATTTGAGTGAGAGAGTGTGCAGGGTATATCTGGAAGGGTACACAGCTAACCCTGGGAAGCTGAGATGAAGGAGGAAGAATGAGGGTTGTTGTGTTTTGGGGTTTTTTTTATACATAAGCATATATTCTGTTTTGTTTTTAAAGAGCTTATTAAGTTTGAAATGAAATCTCTTTCAAAAAGCATTAAACATTTGAATCTATCACAGAAAGACAAGTCAATAGTTAATAGAATTTCTAGGTCTGTGTGCCAACATGTATTGCTGAACTTCGTGGTTCCAAGTAGGTGCTTCTCCGCCAAGTTAGGACAAGTTTCTAAAGACCTGCTGAACAAGAAGAGAGCCTCGTGACCCCAGAGTCCTTGCCCATCTGCCTTCCTTCCATGCACCCCAGCTCAGGTAAGAACATGTCTGGAAAATGCTTGTAGGTGGAGGAAGCCACCACAATGGTTAATATGAGAGTCACTGCTGCAAAGAGACTTGTGAAAAAAGATCTTCCTGGAGTCACTTATTACATCTGCATGGGGAATTTGACACTCATTTCCCATAGGAACCCAGTTTATCAGACTTAACCTACATTACCAAGGAACTGATAATCAGGCCAATGATCAAATCTAAAGTGGGCTTGTACCTGGGCTGAAGGCGGATGAATGGCATGTTCTGGGATGGCTTCTTTGAATTCTAAAGACATTATACCAAGTGAAATAAGTCAGTCAGGAAAAGACAAAACTATTCTACTTAGATGAGTACCTAAAATAGACACATTCATAGAGTTGAAGGTAGAAGGGTAGCTTCTAGGGCTTGGGGAGAGATAATGGGGAACGAGTATTTAATGAGTGTAGTTTCAGTTTGGAAAGAAAAAAAAGTTCTTGGAGACAGGTATTGGTGACAGTTGTACAACAATGGAGACATATTTAATGCCATAGAATTCAACATTTAAAGATGATTTTTATCAGGTCAAGAGCACACAGTATGAGGTCTAGTATAAATTTGTCCACATTCAAGTACATTCTTTTCTACCCCTGAAGTTGATTCATTTTTTAATTTATGGTCTCATAAGTTGTTACATTCTCCTTAGTAGACTCTGGTTCATGACTCTCATCCTGAGTCACTCAGTCTCTCCTCCTGATAGCAAGGACTCCCCTCATCTTTTCAGCCACAGGGAGCACCCACAGCAACTCTGCTTGAACAGCCTACTCACAGCCATCTCTGGCCAAGCGTGTCCCTCCATGTTTTAACCCTGAGGGTCCTTTCTGGCTGTAGTTGTACCAACCCACACCACTATTGTTACCTGAAATTCCTTATGTATGCCAACACATTCTTGTAAAGAATGAATAAAAGTACAGAATTTATTTCCCAAATAGTGCTTTAAAATTCCTTAGTTACCTGGGCATGATAATATATACTTATAATTTCAGCCCTCTGGGGAGGCTGAGGTACAAGGATAGAAATTTTGAGTCCAGCCTGGGCAATTTACTGACTTAGAAAGACTGTCTCAAAATGAAATGAGGCTTAGGGTGTGTGAAGGCACTGGGTTCAATCCCCTGAACCCCCCAAATAAATAAGCAAATAAATATTCTTAGTAGAAGGATCATGACTCTATATGGATTCAGAAAAGTAACCAGAGACAGTAATCTCTCATATTTCTAGTCATGTTTTGCTCATTCACTTTATTTCTCCCACTCTCTGCAGATGCAAAATCTAAGCAAAGAAACAAAACATCTCATTTGCATATTTTTCTTCCCCTGAAACATTGTAATCTTTGGAGTCTTTGGAATCTCAATTTTTTACCCAAGCAGGCTTATCAGAAAATTCTTTTTAGATAATTATTCTCTCTAAAGATACTTTAATAAATAAAAAAATCCAAGTATAATTATGCACACAAGCATGTTTTATTTATGTAGTGTTTTTGAGCTGACTTTGCACTTTACAAGTATAATCTGATTTGACCTTCTTAAGGATGCTAGGGCGTAGACAGGATCATCAGTCCTCTACCTTATCAATAAGGAAACTGAAGTACAGAAAGGTTATACATAGCCCAAAGTTAGAGTTGGCCAATTAACAAAACCATGATTTACTTCAAGTCTATTTCTTGTTCCACTATGCTGTATGGTTAATGCAATTAATCAAAGACCACCATTTCTGAAGTCTTCTTGTAAGTGAAACTCTGAGCAGACCCTAGGACATCAATTTTAGACCCCCATGGATATCCCCATGGATAGTTCAGTGAAAGAAGCAGGATGTTTTCGGTATGAAGTGAATCATGCCAATCACCACACATGCCTTACCAGCAGAAAATGCTTCAAAGTGTCCTATGTCACTTAGTAGAATCTAAACTTCCTATGAGGAAGTTTCACAGGTCCTTCCATGCAGGACCTGTGAAAGGCTCCTGAGAGAATCAAGAGCCTCCAGGAAATGTTATATTACTATGAATGCTGCTAACCTGTTCCCAGCACTGACTGAGTTGATCTCGGTCAATTGTTTTACCTGGCATGTGTAGACTTGGGCCTTGTGTATCATTTCCCATGCTGACTTCAACAATGGTTCACCTCCTTTTCCAAATTTTATGAGATCTTATCTACTGACAAGGCTGCCTATAGCCTCAGATGTGTGTGCTATGAATTCTGCCCATCTTAATATGTATCCATCTTGCCTCCTAATTGCTTCTCTTCTGGAGCTTCTACTCCTCCATGCTGGAATGCCAGTGCTCACCTGTCTCTGTAACTTCATAAATTTTTAGACAAAGACCATTGAATGATTACTTCAGTCAACAACCATTTATCAAGCACCAACAGAAGCAAAACATTTATGACCTTGATTTTGAGCAATCTGTAGCCATCAGTCACATTAATTATTAACAAAATAGACATTGACATCTGTGATTTTCCCTACATGTAGGTGAAGTAGATGATCAATGAAAACTGCCAAAGCCTTGCCCAAATTATCTCCCTATCAGAATACCCAATTTGGAACCTGCAGAGTAATCTGGGAATGCAGGCACACCCCATTGCTACCATTAAAGTTATTCTTGCTGAGTCTTTTTTGGATCCATTAGTAGTATTGTGCCATTAGCTGAAAGAAGGTCTCAAAGGAACACTTACCCAGAGGCAGAGAAAATGGAAAGTCTGAAACACAAAGCACTGGCCAATCAAAGCCAGTGGCCTGGGAACAAACAACGCTGGGCAACCAAAGGCCTAAGGAGGACACATAGCACCAGGACAGGGAGTGTCTAAAATATAAAAGTGAGTGGGAAGAGAGCAGCAAGGAAGGAATGAGTCCTCCTCCTTGGTTTCAACCTGGGCCAGCCCTGAGCATAGCTAGTGGAACGTACTGAATGAAGATATACTGCTTATTGCTGCCTCCATCCTTGTTTGAGCCTGAGCAGAAACAGAGTGTTGTAGCTGAAAGTCTTCTATATTCTCTCCAATGTTATATAAATTCCCTGAAAAACAAGACAAGACAGGCTTCTTTTTGGAGCTGCCAACCTAATGCTTGTTTTTCAATCCATCCACTCCACTGACCAAATTATTTTTTGCATAACATTGTAACTAGCCTTCTTTGGTGGTCTGCCATACTGTGCTAATGTGCCAGAAAACAGCTGAGATTAAAGTTTAATGCAGCTAAGGGAAATAATCTGTAATGAGCATTAATAAGCACCAAGTGTGAAACTATTAGTGAGATTGTTCCTGGATAAATCACCTTTGTAAACAGCGTGGAATGTTTTGTCGTCCACAGATAGCAGCACTCTGTTCTTGATACTCTGTCAAACTCAGGAAAGAATTCACTGATTCACCTTATTCTCCTGGACATTTTTTTTCCTCCTGTAGCTACTAGAAACCAAAACTATATCTACAGTGGAAATTTTAAGGACAAAATTATGTAGCTATCCCATACTTACAGAATGTAAACCATCACATGATTTTTTTGCACTTGGTCAGTTTGCTATGACTTTTTCCATTTTGTACATGTAAGCATGTGAGTCCCGTAAACTGGGGACTCAGTACTAGAAAACAACAACAAGAAAAAACAGAAAAGAAGGGTAGAAATAATACAGAATTACAGAAAAATAAACAGTAAGAAATCACTAGTTGATAAGTTACATATTGTCATCTTAGAAATAATTGTTCAGGTTACAAAACTAAAACATATAAAGTGATATTCAAATAGTGACACTGCCAACAGTTCTGCTCAATAATCTATCAAAAACTTAGTAATATGGTTATCAGTCCTACACACTTGTTTTTTATCTTAAAGAGGGTAAGATTAAACGTACCAAAACAGAATAAAACAGTTCATAAAGAAACAATGTAAAGAAATACAGATTTCAAAGCAAGTCCACTGGAGATCTTCACTGTCTATCTTATTGTCTCTAGTTTTCTTCCAAATAGTTGTCCCCATCTTCATATACATTGAGTACATACTTCATATTACAGAACTAATCAAATCATTACAGGATGATGAAGGCTTTTTAGGTTTTCAAGACCTGATATTGGGGAAGTCAATAATGACTACTATAATGTCTCTCATTCTCTTCATAGTAGCTGTCCTTATCTTTATGTATGGGGAAATTGAACTTAAGAGGCTAGACTAATATCACTCTGAGCAGCAAATTAATAGTATTGCTAGATTTTATATCATAATGCTACAGAATTAGCATTGGGTTTCTCAGTGTCTCTTCTTCAGAGTATCTGTTCATTACATTGTGCATTATATAATGTTTCCAAAAATAGTATAAAAAATTCTTCCCATGTGTGAATTTCTACATGTATATCTATCCTCTCTGTATTATAGGGAAAAATAGATAACAAGGCAACAAAACAAATTCCTAGAAAAACATGCAATGAAAAAGACACATAAGACCACAATATTAGGTGATCTACTATAGTTACTATGCTTTCTCTTGTTATTTTCAATAGACTTGTCCACATCAACAGGCTTAATATAGTTAAGCATAGTATTACATAGCTATTTTTATAAAAACACAACTTTGAAGACATTGTAGGACTTGAAAGCAGTTAATAATCAAAACCAGTATGGATATCTTTGGTATGCTTGACAGTATCAAGTCTAAGAGTAGAGGCAACTACTCTGAAGATGACAAGATGTAATAGAAAACATTTTTAATGCATAAGCTATGATTTTCCCACTTTTGACTATTTTACTGTGGCAGTGTGTACTGTGACAGTTTGGTTCAGCTTGAACTACATTGGCCAGGACTCCCTTGTGGTTCTCAGGTAGAGTGGGCCAAAAAGGGGATCTGTGCAGGATTTGGAAGCAGGTGCAAAGCAATGGCCATTATTCTCTAAAAGTGACAGGCAGAAAGGTGTGGCTTGTCTTCATTCTTTCTTGTTCTATGTGTAACTTTCTCCAACAGCTAAACCTACTGATCAATAGCATCCCACAGCCCATAGCCAGATTCTTGGCCACAGATTTTCCGAAGCAATAATTATACAGAAATAATGGCTTTCAGCCAGTTTCCCTTCATAGTCCTACTTGGCACCTGGGTGTGTCTGGCCTTCGGAGTCTCCTGCAAGTTCAAAATTGCTGCCCTGGGCAAATTAGCAACTTTTCTCTCATCTTTCAGTTCCTCTTTTCAGGCCTTTACTTCCCCAGCTTCTCCCACAATTTTATAATGAATTCTTTCCTCCATAACACTCCTGCTACGTCTGTCACCCTGATGTAAACCTGAGTGACTTGGGGCTGGGGATTTAGCTCAGTGGCATAAGCGCCTGCCTTGCAAGCAGGCAGTCGTGAGTTCGATCCCTGGTACCGATAAAAAGGAAAAAGACAAAAAACAAAACAAAACAAAACAAAAAACCTGAGTGATTCCCTGTCCTTACCACAATGGGAGCAGCAACCAGCTGAAGAGGTTTCACCCTAGAGCCAGAAGTCAGATCCACACTTCTTATTCCTGAAGAAAGGCATACAAAGCCAAAATAAGTATCTATTAATAATTCTCATCCAAGAGACAAAACATATTGGGTAACATTTTGTGTATGTTCTCTTTATGGTGATATGAAATCAGAGGGCTGGGTCTTATAAAAGGGCTAAGAAGTTATTGGTTTTAAATTGTCCCTTTTGGACTTCAAAAATGGTATTAAGTAGGATGAATGTCAGTTACCTGCAAATGTTGAGTCATCAGTTGCACTTTCTAGTTCACATAATGCACAAAGGAAAAGCAAATTGGAAGCCATGGTTACCGTGCCCTGTTGATAAAGCTCCCATCTTTATTCTGGAGCTGTGTATAGCACAGTAATCATAAATATTTTTTCCCTCCTGACAGTATATTACACAAGAGATCACCCAAGCACTAAGATTTCCCTTTATATTCCCGTATTTCACCCGCTTCCACATACTCAAGGATCTCATCTCAGTCTCTGCCAAGTACAGCTTCCTCTGATTATCTTGTGAATTCCTCCATAAGCAGCACCAATTCTTTCTTGCTTCCTTGCTTTCTCTGCACATTCTTACGTGCCTAAGGAACCCTCCTGAGCTCCAAATCTCTCATCTGTTGTGACTTAAAACTGTTCTACTGTGTGGTATTAAGCAGAACAAGAGGATTCACAGACAGCATCACATGTATCACCAAGAATGGCTCACACATGGAAAAGGAAAATGATAATTCAAGAAAATCTAGTGAGTCACCAAAGAAGCATCTGCCCATGGTAAAGATATACATGCTATTCAGTGGACAATATAAGAAAATATAGTGAAAAGTATAGCAGACAACTGGCAGCAGGAAACCTAGGAAAAGTGAGCTCCATCTAGTCTTTTCCCTGTATTAACTGACTAATCACACATCACACACGTCTGCTGGGGCAGAAAGTGCTAGTTACCCCAGGAAACACTCGCTCCTTTAGAGTGTCTACAGTTATGTGAGCACAAGTCATCAGGAATCTCACTGCATGTTCTAGTCACCTTTGCAGCTAGACATAGACAAGGGACTAAGTTCAGGCCAATGTGGTATAAAAGGACAGATTACTTGAAAGTTTCCAAAAGCCTCCTTAAAAAACACTTGCAATGGGGCTGGGTATTTAGCTCAGTGGCATAAGTGCCTGCCTTGCAAGCAGGCAGTTGTGAGTTCGATTCCTGGTACCGATTAAAAAAAAAAAAAAAAGAAAGAAACAATTATGATATATGGTCTTCACTTCTTTCCTTCCTTCACCAACTTCTTGAGTTGTGGAAATATTAGATTAAATTCTATTGTGGAGCATAACCACAAGAGCTACAGTTTAGTGATTCTGAAAACAAAAACTAGAAATAAGATTGGGGATACAATCCAGCAGAAGAGTACCTGCTGAGTATATTCCAGGCTCTGGGTTCCACCCCCAGCACCATACACACACACATACACACACAGAGTAGGAAATAGCCTGGGTTGCCAGTGACTGAAGAGCCCCCTGTGTTAATCAGGATTAGAAGTCCCAGTCAGTCATCCTTTCATCTGAATGTATCAACTACACCTTTGTCACACATCATCCAAGACTCAAGTCACAGAGCACTAGACATTTTACTCTCACAGAGCTTCACTGTGTGACTTTTTGTGGTCTATGCTAAACCTTTGTGGGTCCCAAAGAGAGATCAGGTTAGGCAGCACATTAGGTTTTTCACTTTTCCTCCAGGCTTTCCCCGGCCCCGCTACTCAGAGGGCTGTTACAGGAGGTCTTTCCTCCCCAAGGAGTCTCCCCCCTCTGTGCTCCCTCTGTATTCCACACTCGGTATTCTGCCAGAGCATTTTCACTCAGTTCCAGGCTCAAGCCTTCTTTCATATAGCCCAAGTCCCCAGGCCTGAGATTTCTCAGATGCTTAAACAAACAGGACTGTTGACAGCCTCTGGGAGGGTCCTGGTCTGACTTCTTCCACTGAACCTTCACCCTACTCTTGCAACTTATCATGTGTATTTGTCAACAATCACAACGTCTTTCTCAAGGACCAGACTGCCTGCAGCTAAGAGAGTAAGATGGTTTTGTATGCTTCCACCCTGTGGATGTCCATGGCACTACTAACATTCAGGCATCTCCTCAGTTACTGATCAGAATGCAGTACTTTAAAACCTTTTTCTTCTTAAAATTAGTGTTTCTGACAAGCAAAATCTAGAACAGTTCTGCTTACATGCTTAATTTCAGACATTATTAACTTTCTTAAATGAGGTTTTTAAATAGGTCTGTAATATTTGCTGGTAAAGAAATTAAATGTGTTTAACAGAATGGACTTGGCTGACTTTATCTTGGCATATTAGTTAAGATTCTCCAGGGAAACAGAAACCCCAAAGTACATATTATGTAAGAGATTTATTATGGCATTTGACTCATGCAATTACGGAAACTGAAAAGTTCAGTCCACCATCTAGAAGCCAGAGAATCAGGAAGGTCAGTGGTGGAATTCGGTCTGAGAATAAAGACCTAACAAAAAAGGAGGGTAAAGGAAACATGACACAGGTGTAATTATCAGAATCTGGGGCCCAAGACGTAGAGTGTGAAGTCTGAGGCAGGAGAAGATGGATGTCCCAGCTCAAGAAGAGAGAACAAGTTTGACCTTTCTCTATGCTTTTGTTCTATTCAGGACCCTCAAAGGCCTGGGTAGCGCCAGTCCACTGAGTTTCCGTAGTGTGGTGGTTATCATGTTCACCACACACGCTGGTAAGGGAGAATTTCCCTTACTCTTCCTACTGATCCAAATGATATTTACTTCAATGATATTTACTTCCAGAAGTATTCTCACAGACAGACATGACAGAAATGTGCTAGCAGCTATCTAGACATCCCTTAACCCTGTGGAGCTGGTACACAGAATCAATCATCACACTTGCAGAACTGATATAGAATCAAGTGAGTGTGACCTTTAGCTCTGAGACTTAAACTATACACATAATTCCTGCAGGATCTCATTAACCTCAGTGGCATTCAAAAAGCCTCAATTCTTCAGTAGGATATGTAAGCACGAAGATCATTTGTTTTACCCAGGACAGTTCTGACATTATTATAATTACAAGACTTTTTCTTTATCAAAAATGTTCCATTTGGACAATAATCAACATGGTCATTGACAACAAGTTGCCTGTAGTCTGGTGTTCGGTGTGATGACTGATCCATGGTACATGTGGTACACAAGGGGCTTGAGATTATGCGTTCTATAGTCCAGCAGCCCGGGGTCAAGTCATTGCTTCCTGACCAGAATACCCATATGAGCTAGGATCTTAGCTTCTGATAACAGAAATTGACGGGCTGATTTAAGCACAGGACTTATTTAAAAACATTGGGAGTGGTTCACCCAAAATCACCAGGAGAGCTGCAGGACCCTGCTCAGAAGTGGGACTTGTGAAATGATACCCAAAATCACACTGCAGAAGTGTTCTGCAGGGGAAGCTGCTGCTCTGCCCTCGAGCTCCGTGATCCCTCATCTCCTTGCCCCCTCCCTCCAATCACCCTCACTGCAGCCCCTAGAGGATATACTCATCATAAGGACCTCTGCTGTCCTCCGGAGTAGATGCTGCTACCATCAACATTAGCCTTGAGAAGGCCTGCCATGATCTCTCCTTTTGGGCGGGGTTGGGGTGGGGCATCTTGCAGCCCAGGTTGGCCTCAAACTCATTGCAGTCCTCCTACCTGAGCCTCCTGAGTGCCGGGATTACAGGCACATTCCACCACATCCAGTTTCCTGTCTTTTTGATGCTCAGGTCAGTCTTCCTAAGGCCATTTCACATTGCTCTAGGATATTCACTTTCATTTTGCGTCTCTGAATCCCCAGCCACCATCCACTTAAACCATCTGCATTTATGATTTAACCACCTAGGAATACTCTATTTCAATAGCTTTATGAACATATGAGTTAATGAGCACAAGGCTTTTCTATGAGGCTATAAACTATCACTGCTGTGTCCATAAGGAAAAAAAAAAAGGAAGGCCAGGGGATTTAGCTCAGTTGTGCAAGTGCCTGCCTGGCAATTGTGAGGCTGTGATTCAATCCCCAGTACAAAAAAAAAAAAAAAAAAAAAAGGAAAGAAAAAAAAGGAAATGTAAAAATTCTCTATTTGATCTAAAAATACTAGAGGGACATGCTCAGATTTTATTTAGAAAAGCAATACATACTAACAAAAGTCATTCTTCTATACCTAAATCCATTACCACAGTAGACTGACACACTATGGCTTCTTTATGACTTATACTGTGCAATGTTTTACAGTCCAGTTCTCAGGACAGTCACAACCTAGAATTTACACATTAGCCACTGACCTTGCTAAATCATCAGGTCATTATTTCTGTACTTTTGAGCTCCCGAGGGAGGTTTTGAGCAGGAAAACTTGGTCTCAAGCCCCACTCTGATGTACCCTACTAGTTTGGCAAAGAAGTCCAGGCAAATAAATCATGAGATGACTGAGCACAGAATCAGCATTTAATGGAGCGGCAGATGCTGTTCAGGCTGGTCTCTCTGAAGCTAGCATTCCCATCCCCAGTGAACAACAGAGATATTGTCCATGTTTGCCAACCTCTAGAATTAGAAAGCTGAGTTTGGACTACTGTTGTCCAATGAATGCAATGGACAATGACTAGAGTGATTGAAATATTTCAGCACTCAAGCATGCCATTGGGAAGGGAGGTTTTCACTATGGCTCTATTTTAATTACAAACTACAGTGAAATGCATTTAAAATTTTCAGATAATAAGCGAGTCCAGACTGCAGTTTTTTATTCTACCATTGGATGCCGTGAGGAAATAGTGGCAATTGCTTCTTCCAGGTTTCATATGTTTAAACACCAGGAGGTGCTTGTGAAGCAAAGGAAGGTAAGGCAGAAGTTGAGTTACTTCACCTTTCTGGAGCTTAATTCCTCTGACACACCATATAGATTTGTAAGGCTTCCTTTTCCTGCATCTTGAAATTTTACAGAAAATAGATTTGGGTCTGATCATAAAAATGATGACAGTAAGGCTATTACTGCTAAAAGGAAGTTTTTAAACCCAAACAAACTACATAGCTTACACATAAAGACAAGCACAAAATGACTAAACTGAAAGAAAGATCCTGGTTCAGAACAGGTAACAACTGAATGAAGCACTTTGGCCCCTTGGGGCTTCAGCCAGCCTGAAGAGCATCTTGGAAAATGAGAAAGAAGAAAGAATTGCATAGCCAAAGCCTTGGGGAACATGGATGTGGACCATGGCAGAAGGCCTAGGGCATGTGGCTTGGTGAGCACCCTAGCTGGAACTTAGCCCGCATTGCCCTGGGCCAGGTGTCCGGGCTGATTTCATGGGCTGAACTTCACATCAGTTTCTTAATGGACTTTTCTTATCTTTCCCTGAAAACAAATTCTGAATAAATAAAAGTAATAGGATATTATAGGTTGACTTTGCCATCTCCTCCAAAAAGAGAAATTGAAGTCCTAACCTCCAGTACCTATAAATGTGAGCTTATTTAGAGATGGAATTTGCTGATGATGAAGTTGAAATCCTTATGATGGGCTCTAACCCAATATGGCTGTGCCCTTATGAAAAAGGAAAATCTAGACACAGAAGCAAACACATACAGAGAAGATGATATGAAGTAATCACACGTTATGGTGAATATTTAATTCATTAAAATCATTACAGTAAAAACACATTACCACATATCTCCTCCCCCTCAAAATACTGCCTCTCACCCTCTCACTTTGAACACACTTATCCCATCATTTTTGCCCTTTTTAAATTTTTACTGTTATTTTTTGTGACACAGTGTGTCCATGTAGTTCAGCCTGGCCTTGAACTCACTGTGAAGCCAACTCAGGCCAGAGAAGGATACCCCATGTCTGTATGACTCCATATGCCAAGAATTTAATTAGCCTTTTTAGGCAACATTTTTGAATGCTTATTTATTTCCTATAGATAAACATCAAACTATAAATTTCGTATTTGACCCAAGGGAACTACAAAAGCAGTTGCCAATTCAAAAAAGATATTCAGATGGCCTAAGAGTGAATTTATTGAGTCTCATGTTACATTTACAAAACAACCAGAACTGAATTGAGCCTGAGAGTGAAATGAAAATCAGTGTTTCAGAATAGAAATGGAATAATGCATGAACTCTACCCACTCTTTATCACATCTGAAGAGAGGCAGAGGCACTGGGTTTTTCATTTCTGTTTGTCATTCTTGACTTACTCACACATAAATGAACTAACCGAGGTATAATCATAGAGTCCCAAATGGATCCATTTTCTTGGGCAGTTTCAAATCATCCCATAACCACATTCAGCTTAAATATGGTTTCTTTGTAAACCCATGAAAGGAATGTCACATTCTTCTGTCACATAAAATGTGAATGTTATCCAGGCCTCCAAATGTGCAAAAGACTGCCCAGATGTTTATTATTCTGAATCCTCCAAACCAGGAAAAACCTGGAGTTCTTTTCTCTTCTAAAGAAAATTGTCTTTTGCTGTTACATAAAGAATCATAAATATATCACATACTAACAACAAAAAACCATATAAAATCTTAAAAATATATATGATGAGAATGCTATTTTCCAACTTTATTTTCCATCACAGTTGGAAATAACTACTGTGTATATAACATTTATCTTATGATATATGTGAAATATTTCCATATAATTTCTTGCAAAAATCTCAACAGTGTTACCTGAATCTTTCATTATTTCCTGGAGATCTTAAGAAATGAGGTCAAAGGCCAAGTGTCATCAAACAATTTTACCAGATTAAAAAGAGCTTTACAAAAAAATGCAACGACTACATAGAGTCACTTATTCATTTAAAGACATTCTAGTCAGTCATAAATTTCAGCTATGAATTAATCTGATTTTGGTAATCAAAATGATCAAATACTTAAGTGAGCATTTTAAATTGGATACATTCTACCACATAAAGACACTGAGAAGTTACAAACAAACTATACACACTCAGACATGGCACAAGCAAGAAGATGACTGGATTGAAACAGCTTTACCTAAAAAAGAATTACAGTGAATAGTGGTAACTGTCAACATCTGATAAGGACTTAGGTCCTAGGCAAGGTGCTCAGGCTTCACATACATGATTACTCGTGTCTTCACCACTCTGTGGAGCAGATGTTATCTCCATTTTACAGATAGGAAAATGGAAGCTTAGAGAAGTACTTGCCAAGCACCTCTGTCAAGACCTGAGAAGAGTCTGAGATTTTATCCTGCTTGCAAGCTCATAAATTAGCTGCTAAAGCTTCATGCATGCTACAGAAGACACGGGTCAGAGACCAAAGCTTTTATTTGCAAGGCTCTGCAGCCAGTAAAAGTTTCATGTACACATCAGTTTCATAATTAGGATGACCGGCCATTCCAGTATGCCCTGTTTCAGTTTTAATACTGAAAGTCCTGGGCAAATCAGGACACTTAGTCACTCTAGCCCCACAGAGGCTAAAGAGAGCTGCAGCAGGCCTGGGTCACTTCAAACTTGGGCAAACCCCATCAAAAGAAAGAGGCAGAAACTAAACTTCACCCCAGTTTTTGCCCCCAAAGAAGATAATATTTATATTATCTTGCATCATAAATAAATCTGTCTACTGCCCTGAAAAGAGACACCGTATCTTCTAAGACAGTCCACTACACAAACATCCTTGGAAAGATTACCTGATACAACAGCTGTCACAACAAGGGCAGAAATATTAGAAACTCATCAGCACTTACAGCTGACTAATAAGTAGTGAAGACAGTAGTAGACCATGGTGCAAAATAAAGTTAAATGAGTTGCTTGAGCTAATTGGCTTCTAAGGGCTCTTGCTGCCCTGAGGGTCTAGTCCTCTTCTCCTGCATAATTACTACTTACTACTTTTTTCCCCCTTCTTGTGATGAATGTCTTACCCAAAATGTTATTATTCTACCTCAGTTTTTAATTCAGGCAGAATCCAGCAACAAAGTTGGGGTCATATATTTTAATACCAGAGTAATTTTTAAAAAACATGTTTCATTATAAAAAGGAAAGCAACTAAGATTGTTGCACAAGAGCTCATTTTTCACAAATTTTCATTACCCATATTAACCACAGCGTCAAATAGGTATGATATATTTTTTTAGGAAGACAGAGTTAAAAGTCTACTTTTTTCTGTAATATTTTGATTAAATTTCCATTTCCTTTCCTGTCTAACTGGAGATGCCAGGAGGGACAGATATTACAGCATGTTTTTAGAAGGTTATTTTGATATCCTTTCTGGGTCAAGCTGGTTCTTCTATCTATTGCTCTCTACAGATCAAAAGAAGATGAAATGAACAAATAAATAAGCAGAGAACAAAAAGCATGTAACAAGAGATTTTCTATGTTGCCTGAATGAAAGCTGTCTTTAAGGACATTTTGACCAAATGAGTACACAAGAGTTAAAGCAAAGAATGAGGGGGGAAATGATAGAAGCAGCCCATTTTCTGGAGAAATAGTTGATAATTAAATTGTCCTTTGGACTTGATCACAGTAGACACACAGATCACCTCATAGGTCCAGGTCCAATCACCAGTCTGGAATTACTAGGTTCTCAAAGACTTTAAAGATTAAAAAGTCAAGATCCAGAGGTACATTCAGGTCAGTTAAGAGGTTACTTGAAATGAGACACTCTTCCACCAGATGCCTTTTGTTGGGGAGGGGTCAGACCACCCATCTCAATGCATAAAACAGAAGTAACTTCATAGGGAATGGTGTGCCCTTTCACAAACCATAGACTATTTATCCCATCTAAACACATTCTAATTTTACGTTTGCCAAAATGCCCAAATTGACTCTGATTTTGGACAGAACGTGAAGTTGTAACTCCTGCTTCCCAGACTGCCTCAGACACAAAGCTCTTTGGTATCTTCCATAAGGAAATCCACCATCCAAAGCTTTGGTTTATGTATTTCATTAAAAAGAATAGAAATATGAGCTGCTTATCGAGCACACTGTGGCTGAAGTCTTTCAAAATATGACCTCCATGGAATAGGAAACAATTAAAAATGTTGCTTAGAATGGAGCTCTTTTCTTTCTAAAAGAATCAGGATCTGGCATAACTAGGGAAGAAAATAGAATCCATTTGAATTGTGCAAGAAAATTTAATAAAAGTTGATTTTCAGTAAGCTCTTTTTTAAAAAGAAAAAATACTCTTTTGAGACCTAAAGACTCTGTTTCCTACTGCCCTGCACAAAACATGAAGATCCCTCTGGCCTGGGAGCGCAGCCACACAAGACTTATTGACATTTCTCCTTATAAACTGAACGGGTTTCAGCAAAGGATATTGCTGCTTTTCTGAAGTATTTCCTGCTGGCTTGAAAACACAGAGTACTGGCATTTAAGAGGTGTCCAGAATTCTGTGGACATTTGTTCCTGAAGTCAGCTGCCCTTCCCCACTTGTCCTGTAGGCCTCCATTTTACACACGGTATTCTTCTCTCACGTTCTTCTCTCTCTCTTCTGCCCAATTTTTACTTTTTTGCCTGCTGTCATGGATGATTCTTTTCCATAGTTCGCAAGCCACAGATTCCTTTGCTTAGCATTCCTATTTCCATGGGCACACACTGACAGCAAAGGAGAATCATTAAAATAACTGAGGATCACGCTGTTTTGTTCTCTGTCTTCTCAGTGCATCCGTAAAATTCTTCGGCGACCTGAATGATTGGCCCCCTCATTCTGAAGTAGAATTCCAGACATCAGACCAGCCAACTCTCCTGCTGATGGCCATTCACACTGCACAGTTGAGACTGACACACCTTCCACCACTGCCCATCCTGGTAGGCTCGGCATTGTCCTTAACATAGATTTACTTTGTGCCAACCACATGCCAATATGATCTGAGTCACAAACAGATCCTAATCTTAGAGATCCCAACCCCAGGAAGGTCGAAGTGTGTACTAAATAAAAATGCTGATGTTGCAAGTTTATGCACACTAAAATCTACTGAGGGCTTGAAGAGACAGTGTAGTCAAAGTTCATGTCCCGATTAGTCTGCATCTTCCAGTCCACAACCTAGCTCAACATTTCAAAGCAAAGTGAGTTAAATGAAAAGACTGCTTTATTTTTCTTTTGTGGTACTAGGTATGATTAATCACAAGGCCTTGGGCATGCTAGGCAAGTGTTCTACCACCGAGTCACATACCCAGCCCCAAAGTTAATCTTAAATCTCTACCTGAAGTTGTGATCACATGGGAAATAAAGAATTGTTTCATTATTACCTACTTGGAAGGGCTTTTCTTGCAGAAATTAGACACAAGGGTAGGGTAGTCTCCTAAATCTTTTCATAATATATAAAATATATTTTATTTATATAATATGTAATATATAAAATTTCACACATGCTGGCACATGCCTGTAACCCCAACACTTGGGAGACTGAAGCAGGAGGCCACCACAAGTTTGAGGCCAGCCTAGACTAGTTAGTGAGTTCAAGGCCAGCCTAACCTAGCAAGACTTTATCTTTAAAAAAGAAAAGAAAAAAGAAAGAAAGAAAAGAAAAGAAAAAGATATGTACCAGTTTTTAAAATCTCCAACCAATGCTATTAAAGAGCAGATTATTTTTGGAAAGTAGATATTCTCTGACAAGTCCCCTACAGCAATACTTGAAATTAAAATTCTACAAGACCTATCAGTATCTTCTGATTTTCATCTGTTTTTCAATTTCCAAAGCATACCAGTCATTTATACAGCCAGAACCATATGCACCCATGATACAATGTCCAAGAGAGAAGAGAGCACAAGCAGCTCCTTTCTGTGTTTGTCTGCTCCCCGACCTGCACAAGGATGTGTCTTTCACTTGCAGACTAATTACTGCAGTTTCTTTTATACCCACCAGGGAAAAGAGGGCTATCTGTGAAATCCTTCAAGAAAGAGATTGCCCTTGCAGTCTCAATTTCATCAATTTATCTCTCTAGGTATCACTTAAGATTGAGAGGTAATGTATAATTAATTAATAAAATTGACAAGAGTCTTTTAAAAATTCATAAAACATAATTATTCATAGTTGTACTTTTATACCTTTATTTGAATAACAGATGATTATCTCTTATCCAAGATGTCGATGAAGTCATATTTATCTTTCTTAAATAATAAGCTCTACAAGCAATTGCAGATACTGTTTGAAAACTCTGTGAAAGCAATTTTACATTTATAAAATCACTTGGGCTACTAGTCTTCAAAGAAATGCAGTTTTAAAAAGGACCACACAACCAACACACTTTATTCCTTTTAAACAAGTACTTCTTGAGGACCTGAGGGTTAATTCAGGTCTCAGATCCCATGATTTTATTCATCAATTCCACAAAGCATTGTGAGTGAAAAAGTGGGGTGCTCACAGGACCACCTCACAGACTCATGGAGTGTAGGAATCTGGGGCCCATCAGCAGCTGGGGGTGTGGAAGCAAGAGGAAAACAAATGACCGGACAAATCAGATCAAGCAAGCATTATTAAAAAGCCTGAAGTCCAAGGTGGTCCCAGCTGAGACCTCACCCAATAAGAGCACCTGGAAAGACAGTTTCTAAGCCACCCAGTCTTTCCCTAATATGTTAGAGCCAGGTGGCAGAAACATTAAAACTGAAGCATAATAAGCAAGATGGAAAAAAATTCTTATTCCAAATCAAATGAAAAGGAAAAGAAGAAAAATTCCTAAAATAAAACACATTTTGACAGTAAATCAGCAAATTCGTTCCACAAACACCTGACAGTAAAATGCTAATCTGGGGACAGAAGAGAACTCAAACCAAAAGGGCAGAGTTCTGCCCCTGAGTCTCCCCCACCTTCCTGCCCGATGTTAAATACAAGTCAGCTCCCCACAATGCATACGCTCTCCTGCCTAAAACGGACTTGTTGGCTTCTGCTTTGGCACTTTATTTTCTTTAGAAAGACAAATCTTGTTTTCCGTATTTAACAGCGTTCTTTAAAAACAGAATGTCAGCTTCAGTGACAGATCAACCTCAACATTACACAAAGACAACCACAGTTTATGCAGCTCTTGATGTGATTCAACAGGAAGTGCACAGTAACACCCCTGAAGTATGCTTGCCAAAGAAAATAAATCTAACCTGAATCTGATCAAGCCTCCACATCTAAACACCAGTTTGCAGAAAACAGAGCAGGGATATGTGTTCATGCAACCTGCCGAATGCATCAAGATCCAGTTCTACAGGACTGAAGTCCCAGTGCCTTCAACGAATAATTGTGAAAGAAAAAATCCTAAGTAAGAGACACCTATATAGAGATCCTATTTTTTTATTAGTTCATGTTTGAAGAATGTAATGCTTGCATTCATCATGGGGAGATGGCACACATACATAATACATTTTAGTTCTTTTATGTCCCCTCCACTAACTTGCCCTCACCCTTCCCTCCATCACTTTAATAGGGGCGGGGGGGGGGGGCGCTCAGTGGTAGAATGCATGCTTAGCATGCCCAAAGCCCTGGGTTTGATCCCCAGCACCCAAAAATGAACACCAAAGAATTACCACGTATCAACCAGACCCAGACGTGATGGTGCAGACCTATAATCTCAGCATTTAGGAGTTTGAAACAGGAGGATTGAAAGTTTGAACCCAGCCTAAGCAACCTAGTGCCTGAAAAAGAACGTGTCTCAAAGTAAAAAATTTTAAAATGGGCTGGACATGTAGCTCAGTGTAGAGGCCCTGGGTTCAAACCCAAGTACTCTCCCTCTGAATAAAAAGCTTTATGTTATGCATTTGAAGCAGCACTAAAATAACAAAAACCCCTATAAAGAACACTTTGGAAGTGTACATAAGTAATTTGTATCTATTATCTCACTTACTAAAAAAATTATTAAAAGGGTGATTTGTTACACTGACTACAGTATATAAAGACTGTCTAAGACATAACAATGAAAATGGCCAAAATACCAACAATAAATAAATCAACAATATTTTACAATTAAACAACCATATCAAAAACATAGAAATGAGTCCTATACATTAAAAAATATTCAACTTCATTCACACTGAGAAATGCAGATGGAAGTAAAATTAAATACTTATTTTTCATCTTCTGTTTTAATTATTAGCTCAACAAAGAGCAAAAGATGGTAAACTGGCCAAGCTGGGGAGGAAAAGGCGCTCATTCTTTCTGTTGGGAATTGCCTTCCAAGGTCTGTGGAGAGCAGTTTGGCAATATCAGTGTTACAAATGTAGAAGCCTTTTGATCCAGCAATCTGCTTCTAGGAATTTATGTTATAGATAACCTGGCACACATAGGGAAAGTTGCATTTGTCTAAGATTATTCACTGCAACATTACTTGGAATAGAAAATGGTTAGAAACAACTTAGATCTTCATCAGAAAGACATGGGTACAGTAAATTCTCACCCATCCATAGAAAGGATGGCTATCAAGTCACTAAGTAAAAGCAAAATACTTACAGTATGTATCTAATGAGGAAGCTATCAAGACATTCTGTGACAAGTATGTTATAAAAAGGGGGAAACAATTGTAAGAATGTCTCCTAAATGTATGAATACCTTAGGAAAACAATTTTTGTTGCCCCCAGAAAGGAGACTTAGTGGAAGAGAAGAGTAAGAGGTATGATCAGGAGAAGGGCATATAGATTTTCACCATAAACCCTTTTGTAGCTTTTGAGTTTTGAATCATATGAATGTATTATCTGGTCAATAAGTAAAAATGCAAAAATCTTCATAGATATTAAATTGGATGACTAATTTGTAGCAGACCTAACACAGAGCTCTGCCAACAAAGAGATGCACAATAAGTAGTTTAATAAGCAATTAAATAGGAGCTTTCCCAAGAGCATGATGGAACTTCAGAGGAAAAGAGTCATCATTTCATGACTTCAGCTGTCCCAAGTCATGAACAGGGATCCCCAGGCCCAGAAAACCACCTCTCTGCTCTCTGAGACACCAAGAAAAGGCCTCCACAAGCAAGTATTTCTTGGTCTCTTAAACCAAAGGACTCAGTGAGTATTTTTACATAAAGTCACCCCATAATCCCCGATACCCCACCTGGAGCACGCATAATTGAGGAATAAGAGACAAAAAAAAAATCAAAGTATAAAAAGAAAACACAGTTCTTCAGAAAACTGATACAGACTAAAGTGAAAATGTCTCCAAGTATTACCTTTGATATCAATTTGCAGTTACAGTTTTTTCTTTAACAGGAAAGAAGGGGAGAATTTTCAGAAAGAAGGTTGAGGAAGTCATCAGTGCAGACAGTAACCCACAAAATGGCGTCCTTTCAGGATTTCTCTCCCTTCTCTCCTCCCTTCCATCTTTCCTTCCCTCCCCTTCCACTGGAACCCCTTTCAGAATCCTTGGTACCAGAGCCTTTCAGACACACTGGAGGAACACACATCTCTGTGACACATAACTTATTACTAGCATCTGCTGTTTAGAAGGTGTGCTATTCTTTGGCTCTTTTGTTAAAGTTATATTATATAGATTCCCTGTATAACTTAGCAAAGATTGGACCAACAGTGAATTAATAGCAGCTTCCAATCGTTTCTCTGACATCTTGTTTTGTTTGACAATTAATTTGCTTCTCTTTTTCTCCTTTCATGGCCTTTTCTTACCTGTAAATTGCAGTAAGTAAATTGGCTTTATAGAAAGTGAAGAAGGTGGGGGACTGCAGAAAGTTGTTTTTACTGATCTTCAAGTAGAGCTTCTTTAAATAAATAAACTATTATTATCTTCTAATTAACATTATTTGCCTCCTGATTTTCTGACACCCACCATTAAACTTCAAGGTCTCAAAGTTAAAAAAAAAAAAAAAAAAAGCCCTTCATTGCTTACCTTGTTATCAAGATTGGCTAACTTCAGAATTATGTTTATACACCATTTCTGCATAGGGAATTGAGATTCGTTTTGTTTCTGGGGGAATCCCCTCTATGCAAAAGTGCCTTTTTGTGTGATAACTGAGAAGAAATATACTTGAATATCTCCCCAAATTATTAATGACTTCTTTGTTACAGATTCTGCCATTAGAGAGAGAAGACAACAAAAAACTTTCATCATGAGAATACTAAGAATGTAAAATGTCTCCAGAAAAAAGAAAACTCCCAGTGTTTTAGAAAAGACATGCTACATCTTAAAAACACAAGATTTTATATATATATATAAAATCCAATATATATATATTGGAAGACAGGTATCTTACAAATCAAGGTTAGGACCCCTTGGAGAGGGTTTTTGTCTAAAACCACACTAACTCATGACAGTCACATTTCTGGCTGGCCTTCTTACCTGTGATTTCTGACACACATTTTCCATGCTTTCAGAACTTGACATGAGAGGTAGCATGTAACTAATTTTAAGAAAAAAAGTATATAAAATGAGATGCACACTGCAAAAATATGAACACATGAGGAAGGTAATAATACTTCCTCATACACAAATTAAAAGAAGAAAGTACTATGATGAAAGTGAAATATAATTAATGTTATTAATGTTATATTATCTTTTCATTTAAAAAATACAAAGTTCCCTGGGCTTTCACCATCGTGAGATCCATTTTATTAGGCTTTTTCAGCATTACGAGGCACAATTCCAAATACTTTGGTCCTAACAGGAACTACTCTCCCATTGCAGTTAACTAGGGTAATGCCTCTTTACAGGGAGCTTTAAAGTCCATTCAAAGGGTAATAGCATGTTGCCGCCCTTCTAGGAGGCTTTCATCCTGGTGGAAGTTCTACTACCTCCCCAAAGTAAATAATCCAGGCTCCACCTAACTCACAGAGTGCAAAGGCAGCCAGGGCTTTTGATGACTAATATAAAGGTGGCAGGCAGGACAAAAGCCACCACCCTGGGGCTGTCTCACCACCCTAAGTATACAGCAAAGCCCTTGAGCTTGTACGCTGGGCATCCTGCTCCCGTGGAGGCAGAGATGATCACAAGCTGGTGATGAGTGCTAGAAGACCACAAGACACATTGGCCTCCTTTTTCCTTTTGCCACTTTCACTCATAATTTTTTATACATAAGCAGGTGGTTTGTTTTTCTCTTTCAGTTCTGTTATAAACATTTGGATATTTTCCACCTGAGGTAAAAGGAAAATGAGGCAGTTACATTCCTACTGCAGATTGAATATACTGTACATATAATGTACAGGATCAGAAGTATTTACTTCATTTTTTTTTAGATTTTATAACACTTTTTTTTCTTTTGAGATAGGGTCTTGCTAGGTAATTCAGGCTGGTCTTGAACTCATTATACGGTCCAGGCTGGCCTACATCAAAGTCATAGTAATCCTCCTGCCTTAGCCTCCTGAGTATTGGAATTACAAATGTGTGCCACTACACTAGTAATATTTACATTTATATAATTAGATATCCTGGGATGGGACCCAAGTCTAAACACAAAATTCATTTATGTTCCATATATGCCTATGTTTCATAAGCATAGCCTAAAGATGCCTTATAAAATGTTTTTAATAACTGTGCATGAAATGAAGCTTATGCACATTGAATGACCAGAGATCAGGTGTGGAATTTTTCACGTGTGCCACACGGGCCCTCCAAAAGTTTCAGACTTCAAAGCATTTCAGATTTTTGGAATTAGGGTACTCCATAATGGGCATGTCAAATGTTCAGAGTTGGGGAGATGGGGTATCTATGGATTCTTATTATTTCTACTCTTCGTATTCCCTTGGTTACTTCTTTGGTTTTCACTCCTGGACACCATAACTCCCACTACCTCAGACAGACTTTCTCACTCAGATTCTAGGGGATGTTATAGAGGGCTGCGAGAACAGAAGTTTCCATGATAAAGACAGCTTGGGAAATGTTGCATACTAAATTCCCAAGAAGTTCACAACCAAATCCATGTGCTCAAAACTTGCTGTGAATTACGTGAAAACATCATTCCATGGTTAAACCAACAAGCATTTTTTTTTTCAGAAGAAGCCTTCTCTTTTTGACACACATTCTATTCTCATTCAGGAGCTCAACTCCAGCCTCAGCTGGGCTGTCCTGGGGAAGACCTTTAAAGATGACTGCTCTTCAACTTCCGCCTCACCTGCTGCAACTCTTAGATGGAGAGGCTAGTCAGTGCGGTCTGGTAGCAATTCCACACCTAAGTTTTGTGTCATAGATCTGTGCTAACTAATCTTAACCACAAGCTGCATGTAGCTCTTTATATCTAAATTAAAACTACAGTCAATTTACAACAGTTCAATTTACAATTTCTTGATGGTATAAGAAACACACCCACACAATCAGTCTATTTTTCACTTTCAATACAGCATTCAATAAATTTCATGAGATATTCATAGGTTTTGTGTTAGATGATTTTACCCAATTTTATGCTAATATAAGTGTTCTGAGCACGTTTGACATAGACTGAGCTAAGTTAACTGTTTTGTAAGTTAAGAATATTAAATGCATTTTTTACTTGCACTATTATTAATTTGCAATGGGTTTGTCAGGACTTAAGCCCATTGTAAGTTGATGAGCATCAATGTTTAATTTTAAATAAGATTAAAATTTTAGTTCTTCATCTGCACCAACTACATTTCAAGTGCTTAAATCATCCTACAGCTGTAGGCCACCACTTACTCAGAACAGATATGGAACATTTCCAGTGTCGCAGAAATTTCTATTGAACAACACCATAGTAAATATTGTCAGCCACACAGAGAACCCTCTCAACTCCCTTACCTTTCCACCTTCTACTTGCACAAGAGATAGAGAACTCTGCTAGAGGTTGTAACCTCTGAACTCTAGGACCCTTCGGAGAGGGCTGCTTGCTAAGTACTGTATTTGCCAGTTATATGGATTTCCATTCATTTATCTAATAGTTATTTTTATTGTTCATTGAAATATTTCTTGCATGAAGTAAAATCCACTGTTTTCATATGATTCATGTAATCACCTCTACAATCAAGACAGAGTAGTTTCATTAATCCCAAAACTTCCCTTCCTATCCCTGGGTAATTTAACCTTTCTTCTGCCAACTTTAGCATTCACTAATCAGATTGTATTTCTACAGTTTCAATTTTTTAAGAATGTCTTATATATGGAATTACACAGTAAGTACCCTTCTTTTTTTTTTTTTTTTTTTTAGGTCTGGCTCTTCCATTTACCATAAAGCATTTGAGATTCATCCACATTATTCTTTTATATTGCTGAATTATATTCTTTTACATGGATATACCACAACCTGTTTATCCATTCTACAGTTGGTAGACTTTTGGGTTGTTTTTAACTTTTGTCAGTTATGAATAGTCCTGTTATAAATATTTTTACACATATTCTTGTGTGTAACAATTGGATTATAGTTATAAGTATATACTAAGTGTATATTGAATTTTGTAAGAAACTTTCAGACTGACTTCTAAGAGATCATTACAGTTTTGCAATCTCACTAGCAATGTTTGAAAGTTCCAAGTGTTCCAACATCTTCCTCATAATTTGACATTTTCCTTTTTTTTTTTTTGCTTATAGTTGAGCTATTTGTGTATAAAGTATGTGCACATACACAAATGTATATATATATATGTATATATATATATGTACATATAGTGGGATTCATTATGGTTTTAATTTACGTTTGTCTGATGCTTAATGGTATTGAACACCTTTTATGTGCTTTTTTGTTGTCAATATTCCTTCTTTGTAAGGTTTTGTTTGAATATTTTGCTCCTATTTTAATGGGGTTATCTGGTTTTTATTATTGAGTTGTAAGCATCTCTTAAATATTCTAGACAATGCTATACCATCAGCACTGTATTTGACAAGGATTTCCTTCCAGTTTGTGACTTGTCTTCAGTTTCTTAGCAGTGATCTTGAAGATCAGTTTTTAATTGTATTGAAGAACAAAGAGATAGTCTAAGCGTATGCCATATACAAAATTTTGGTCCAAGAGACAAAACAATAGCTAAACTTAAATTTGTACTTTGCCCTATTTCAGAAATTTGGTTTTTATTGGTTTTCATCCTATCTTTTCCTTATCTTACCATTAAAATTTCCCCATCAAACTGTATGTGGTAGCACATACCTGTAACCCCAACATTCAGGAGGCTTTGGCAGGAGGATCGCAACAGGCTCAAGGCCAGCCTTGGTTACATAGTGAGTTTAAGATCAACCTGAGCTACATAGTGAGATTCTGTTTCAAAAAAACAAAAAAAATGTTTTCCACATCATTGAATACTATTTGAAAACATGATTTATAATGTATACTATGTAGTATTCTCATTGCTATATCTTAACTATCCCTCTGTATTTGAGGAGCTTATGTTGATTAAAACTTTAAAAAATTACTCTCTCTTGTAGAGATCCCTCTGCACACATCTCCAGTTATGTTCTAGTATGAATGTTTATACTTGCAAAGACTGCGACAAAGGCAAAGAATTTATTTATAGTCATCTCTCCCAAAAGACCCCAGTGTCTTGAACCAGAAACATCTTACCCTTTTTTTCTTGCCATGGTATGGCAGAGCCAGTCACACTGTAGGTGCACTGTGAACACTTGAGGGCTGAATAATAGGAAAGAAAAAGAATTTCATTGAACCACATCCTCTACCCTTCCTCCTATCAAAGAAAATAAAACTTCCGTCTCCTGTAGACATCTACAGGATGTAAATGTGAGTGAAGAGAAGATGGCTTTCTTCTAAGAGAGCACTTGCTAAGAAGATGCAGGTTCCCAGAGCCGGGTACTGTTGCTGCTCACACATGCCCTGAAGGGGCCCCGCCCCTGTCCTTATAAAGCCAGGGTGCGGTGGGACAGCTGCAGCTGGCACTCCAAAGCACCACCAGCAAAGCACTGGCACAGCTATGGCAAATGAAGTGCAAGTCCTGCTGTCTCCACTCAAAGGGGGACATCCTCCTGCAGGTAGGCCCCCACTGCCCTCTGTCCTCTAGACTGCTACAGTTGCTGACCCTCCTTTCATCAGGAGTACCCCACAGAGTGAGGTCTCAACCACCCAAGCTCACTTCAACTTCCTGCAGTCTGATTTCTTCTGTGTCTTTGATCCTCCTTAACTTGTGCATGAAACCACTGGCGGTTTGTCAGGCAGGCCCCACTGAAACAAAGCGTACTGCTGTGCGGAGTATAAGGGAAAGGGATTCTGGGCTTACAGAAAGGAATATGCAGGAAAGTTGCCCCTTCCCTCCCTGGCTGCAGGTTAGTTGTAACACAACACACCTGGGTGATTTGCTACCAAGGAAACCTTCCTCTCTTGAAGTTCCTGCCCCCAGACTCAGTCTCCCCAAAATGCTTGCACTCCATCTGACTTCGTTCCTCATCTCTCTCTCCTACCTCGGGCTTTGGGTTTGGAGAGTGTTATCAGGAATGTAGTTTTCCCATCAACATTGAGAAGCACTTTTTAATATGGTCACAGGACCAACAGGGTGCTCACCAGAAAAGGTAGCAATCACCATATTTTGCAAAGCATCCACGGTTGTCCTCTTTTTAACATGCTCTTTACATCAACTCTCTGGAATATGGAAGTTAGTTTTATTGTACTTAATCATACATTCCTATAGGTTGGTGGGGATGAGCAGGCCTATTTTTAGTCAGTTTTATGTTCTTTCAACCGTCTTCCTTCTTTTTTCCTTACGAAGGACCTCAAAAGTTTGGCCACTATATACTTGCCTTTCTCCATGTACAAAACTTAGTTATTGGTGTGTAACTCTTTGGCACTTCTCATCGCAGATTATTTCAAATATCTTGGCCACAGAGAGGAATGGCAAGTGAGGGCAGATGTCACCTTCATAAAGGGTCAAACCTGACACAATTTCAGTGTTTCCTGGGGGGCAGTCCAGCTGGAAACAGGATCTTTTACTAACTCCTGGTTTCCAGTTTTAGACACCATGCCTTGCCCCCTTGGAACGGTACAGATGGTTTACACAAGTAACTGAACTTAGCAGTAGTTAGCATTATATTTAAAGGTAATGACACTAATGAATTGTCAAGAGCTACAAATGCAAATTACTGAAAGAGAAACTCATTATATAAGATGAAAGAAAAAAGAAAAAGACCCCGTTCTCTTCCCACAACTTCTACCCCATCCTTCATGAAACAGTTAAGCTACAGCCTGATTTGCTAAACTACATTTATGCACAAAGAATACAGAGATAGACTTAACCAAATGAAACCACCAGGAATTTTCTGTCCCCACCACTAATGATTGCTAATTACTCTGTGTACATAGCTCACCATGACTCCATCAAGCATGTCACAATGCCTCTGGCATGACAATTAATTATTACAAACTGTGACACTACAGATAAGAGGTTTTGGATAATTAGAATGGAGATGAAGGCAGACTTTTGCCTCCCCACTGAGCTCAAGAGAACAAAGAAGCCTCATCCTTCAGCTGGTCTCACCACATATCTCAGGTCTGAGTTTTCGTTGTATGGCGCAAAGGTTTATTTATGGAACAGAAATAATTAGGTGCCAACATTCGATTAAAACTTCACCTGATTTTAGTAGGAAAAATACAGATCCCTAAAAGTGGGAGGCCAATGAGATAAGATAGGGAAGAAATTATGACGTAGTTTTTAGAATGAGACAGACCAGCTTAAAACTTTGATTTCATTCCACATCTCTGAGCTTCAATTTTTCTCATCTTTGAAAAGGGGTTGAGAAATACCACCAATCTGATGAAGTGCCATCATATGATAATTAAGGGAGTAGTTATAAAGTACCTGGCAATTGAATGTGGCCTGCTTTAAAAGCTGGCCTAGTAAAACACATTGCAGTCAGCAGAAATTAGCCTCCCTAATGCAAAGACACTGATGGTGGACCTGCGTTAGGCACAACTGCAGTCATCAGAACAGAAAGAAACTGCAGTGAAAAAAACACTCAGGCCTGCCCTATTATAGTTAAAAATGAAGTCAATCAGCTGCAACTCTCCCCACTAAGTGTAGAGTGTTTAGCAGTTTTTCTTTCATGTGTACTAACAATAATAATATACATACGCCTCTGCTATAGCCCTGCTTATACATTTGTGCTAGGAAAACAGACAACAGTAAACAGGAGGTGGCCTGGGCACTAGGAAACATAGCTTTGAATTTTCTGCTCTTTTGATTTGTCCCACTCTTAGTTTTATAAGAACCCTATTATGTGAATGGCAGCACCAAAAACATGTGAACAGACAAGGGATCCATGGAGTCAAATATGTGATGCAAGCATGGCCATTGTCCATGAATTTTTCCTCTGTTCTCTGTACTTTTTCATGTGTTTTAAGACAAATCAATCAAAAGGATCATCACTGAATACGTAGAAAAGTTTTCTGATTTATTAAAGAAAGAGGGAAAAATCATGGGCTACGGTCAGCTGGACGACTGCAGAACAGCTGCCATTTGCTCAAGGCTGAACACATGGACATGGACACATGGACAGCAGAGAAACTTCTTGACCTGACAGCAGCCTTAATCCTTATCTATGATTAAGATGATGTTTCACAGAGCAATAAACTGAAACTCAGCAAGGTTAAGGAACTTGCCCAAAGCCGCACAGCCGGCATAGTGGAGCTGGGATTGGAAAATAAAACTGACCTTGGCCCAAACCCTCTTGCTCTAAAGCCATTTCTCTTTGTTCCACAATGTGGTCTTGTTTTTAAATGAAAGTTTTTGAGGCCTTCATTGGCAAGCAAACTTTTGCATCTAAGTCAACTGTGTTTGCAAAGTCAGCATTTTGAAAGCATCTAACTTTCAATTAAAATCTTCAAATAGAAGTTCTCAGGCATGAGGCAGAGTTTGCACAAACTCTCTGTCTTCTGACTTTTTCATGCACATTCTCCACAGATTAGTGAAGGAAAATGCCAACTTTTTCTTGCAGCCTTGTTTTCTATCCTGACTACTCTCTACCAGAACTTGCACACAATGTCTGAAACATCTTAACTGGATGGAAAATGCTATATAGAATTCAAAACTACAGGGACTACTTTGGAAAAGTCAAAAGCCACAAAATCTTCCACAAGAGTTTAATTTACGCAGAGATAGGAAAACAAAGCTTCGGTTTCCCCACATAAACTTAAATTTTTCTAACGAAATAATCAAGACAGTATCCTTCTTATATTTCTGTCTCTAGCTCATTTTTTCATTTTTCTTATTGGAAGAATCTAAAGTCTTTCTGTAAGCATTTATACTCACATTTGTACTTAAGAGCTGATTTTATTTTGCTCATTTGGTCTTTCTACAAAGGTTCAAAAGTCAATATAATCCCAGAGTGGAGTTATTGAAATGATGAGAAATTTACATGATTTGATTTGAATACAGCGAGACCTTAAAAAGATCCCTTGACTCAGATTTATCTGGTATAAAGTAAAATGGGCCAGAAGATGACTGTATTGGGTTGTAAATGATGTTTTGTCTATGGTATGTCCCAGGAGACCAGTGTGACCAGTGTTCCAAGCAGAGCTTTGAAGCTGACCATCTCACTAACTAGCTCCATCAGGTTCAGTCATCTCATGTGGTGAAAGCCTTAATCTATATTTCAGTGAATGTATCTATGCACAGGGATATTGCTTTCTGCGTCTTTCTGTCTGACATACATGATATCACTTGAGAGTGAGATTACTTCTCTGAACAAGATTGGTAGGAAAGCTATGTTCTGGAAATCCAAAATGTGGTTACCTTATGTTTGCTAATCCCTGAATTAGCACCCACATCCCTGTAACAAAAAGGCGTCAAACACTGTTGAATGGAAGGAGAAATCTTTTCAAAACATCCTCCAAATATCTTCTTAAAAATGAAGAACTCACCTGGCCATGACAGTGCATGTTCGTAATTCTAGCAATCTGGAGGCAGCATTCTGAGGCAAGAGGATCAAGCCCAGCCTGGGCAACTTAGCAACCTAGTGAAACCCTGTCTCAAAACTTAACAAAAATTAAAAAGGGGTGGGGATGTAGTTCAGTGGGAAGGCCCCAAGTACAATCTCCAGCACCTCAAAGAATGAGAAGGGAGGTGGAGAGAAAGACCTCTTATATTTCTGTGAGGTCATTTTATGTCTTTTGGCATTTATTTCTCTGTTAGGTGCCCTACACTCCTTTTGAAAGAGGAAAATAATAGACTTTCTTTTGGAAGTAGATGAAAAGAATTAGAATCCTGTTAAGAACTTCAAAATAAAAATTATCTATTGGCTAGGCATGATGGTGCACACTGGTAATCCCAGTTACTTGGGATGGAGGCAGTAAGAGTCCAGGTTTGATACCAGCCCTGGAAAACTTAGCAAAACTCTGTCTCAAGATAAAATTTTAAAAGGGTTCATAAGTAAATAAGCTCTAGATGGAGCACTCTCTGGGCTCAATCTCTGGTACAAATAATAGTGATGATGATGATGATGATGATGATGATGATGATGATCTAATTTGACTTCCACCAAATTCTAAGACACTTCTCCCTAGGATTCTTCTAAGGCACTCAAGATTTCTTCCCCTCACTTTAGTACCCTGAGGAGCAAGGAACTCATCATAGTACATTTCACACCGAATAACACAAACTCTTATAATATAGCCAGACCCTAGCTTTCCAGAATTTCCATCATTTGATCTTTATTCTCTCCTCTGGAACAACATAAAATAAATCCAATTAATAATAACTACTGTTTGATAAGCTAACAAAAACTTAGTACTATGGTTATCTATCTTGCACACTTAAACATACATAGTTACATCCTTTAGAGCACTTTCTTTCCCTTTCATTATTATAATATCTATCATACATTTTGGATCTTATTACTCTCTCAGTTTTTATTATTATTTTTATACTAGAGATACAATATATTTACAAATATGAGTCAGATTTATTTTACTTATGAGTATAGTCTCAAGTTGCCTCCATTTAGCTATAAAAGCCTTAAGCTCATCCTTTTTATAGCTGAGTAATATTCCATTGTATAAAAATACCACATCTTTTTCATCCATTCTGCAGTTGATGGGCATTTTGGTTGTTTGCAAGATTTAGCTATTACAAATTCTGCTTCTACAAACATGGTTGCACATGTATCTCTGTGACATGACCTTTTCAATTTTTCTGGGAAAATATTCAGAAGGGGAATAGATGGATTGAATGGAACTTCCAATCCTAGTTTTTTGAGGAATATCCACACTGATTTTCCACAGTGGCTGCATTTGTACTGTCATTGTTTGATTGTCTATCCACTTTTTATGTTCTGATTTTGTAGCTTGAACAACTACTTCTAAGATAATATGTAATTTATCAACTAGTGATTATTTCTACTAGTGTATTATTTGTACTCTTTTCTGTTTTGCTACTTTTCTCTAAATAAATAATAATAATAATAGCTAATTATTAAGTGCCTACCACACATAAGTGCAATTGTCACCCCTTATTCTTTAGAACAACCCTGAACTTGGAAATTGAGTCTGGGAGGACATTAAGTATCTTGGTCAAGATTACTGCATCAGTCTATTTTGTTTGTTGTTGCTGTTATGAAGTAGCTGGGGCAGGCTAACATTATAAATAAAACAGGCTTATGTAGCTGGTAGTGCTGGAGATTGAAAATGGGCTGTAGTAAGGATCTTGTAGATGATGGCAAGAGGACATGCAGAGAAACTGAAGTCTAACAATCCCTTCTAGGAGCACACCCCCAAGTGACCTAAGGATCTTCTACCAGGTACCACCTCTTTATAGATTTCCCCTCCGAATTTTTCCATACTGACCTCCAGGCCCACAAACCCTCAGAAGACAAACTCAAATCACGTCCAAACTACAACAGTCACATAGCCCAGGAAGCACAGAGCTGTCACAGCTACATATCGGTTCCTAACCAGGAAACTGTTCCTCCCCACACAACAGCCCTTCCGATCTTTGAAGATGGTACCCTATGACCCCTTGAGGCTTTGCTTCTTCAGGGCTGACCTCATCAGACTTTCATGGTCTCGTGTGGCCTGGTTCCTTGCTCATTGGCCCATATCCTCTGGGGACTCAGATTACTAAGTATCCTCCCAGCTGAGTGAATTCCCAATGAACTCAGCTTCCCAAAGGTCTTCTCATTTTTAACCATTGCTTGTTTTAATCATAACAGTTTTGCTTCAATAGTTGTTTATAAAAGTCAGTCCAAGCAGAAGAAAATGTGTAGAAACAATAGAACCCGGAAAATAAAAGAAACACTAGCAAAAAGAAATTACAGCATGCCATATTTGAGAATCACTGTTGTTGGGAGAATAGAAAATACTGCTAGGAGATATACTGGGGACCCAAGCCCACACCTCTTATTTGAGTCTTCTTGGCAAAATGGGTGCTACAAAGAGACATCACCCCTCTGACAGAGGCACACCTGCCTCGGACATCCTTCTGAAAAAGCTCATCCCTTCTTCCTCTTACCTCTATCCCAGCTTTGTTTAGATATTTCCACATAATACAGTTTCTGTCGGCAATGACTTTGTATGCATATACAGGATAATTTAAAGTACATCATCGATGGGATTAACATTGTCTTTCCTAAAATGAATCTACTGAGAGAGTTTTACAATCAATTTTACTTTTCTGGTACAGGGGATCAAACTCACAACCTCGAGTTTGCCAGGCAGGCGCTTATGCTACTGGGCTAAGTCCCTGGCACTGTATAATCAATTTAAAATGGTAATTTAAATGATCTTGTGGAGTTTATTCCATGAATGCAAGAAATAGTTCCATAAGAAAATACTCATTCTTATAAAGAACTACATTAAGATAAGAGAAAAACTTACAAGACCATATCCAAGAATGCTGACAGGCATTTGATAATATTTAACACCTATACCTAAATTTTATGCCTGGTAAAAAACAATAGAAGGATATTTTTAACATGAAAAAATGTGATAATATATATTTATACACATATTGAAAGAAATCCATCAATACATACACTACATAATAGGGAAACATTAAAAACATTCCCATGAAAATTTTAAAAGGCAGGGACTAAAAATGTGGCTCAGTGGTAGACTTCTTTGCCTTTCATGCACAAGGCCCTGGGTTCAATCCCCAGCATATATCTCTCTTTTTCTCTTTCTCTCTCTCTTTCTCTCTATCTCTCTCTCTCTCTCTCTCTCTCTCTCTCTCTCTCTCTCACACACACACACACACACACACACACACAAATTAAAAAGGCAAATCAGTATGGTGCCACATACCTAGAATCCCAGCTCTTCTGGAGGCTGAGACAAGAGGATCTTAAGTTTGAGTCCCACTGGGAGACTTAGCAAGAGACTGTCTCAAGTTTAAAAAAAAAAAAAGTTAAGAGCTGTGGAAATAGCTCAATGGTAGATCTCCCCTGGATTCAACCCCTTCCCCCTAGCATGAGAGGAAAATTTAGAAAGGCAAACATGTCTACCATCACTATTATTTAACATTATTCTAAAGGAGGCAGGATTATTCTTTACAAATACTTTTTTTAACCTAGAGAGCCTAAGAAAATCTACAAAATCTACAGTGAGATATAGACATTAAAACAGTAACAATCAGACCAGGCATGATGGTACACACCTGTAATCCCAGCACTCAGGAGTCTGAGGCAAGAGGATCGAGTTCGAGGCCAGCCTGTACCGCATAGTGAGTTCAAAGCCATCCTGGACTACACAGTGAGATCTTGTCTCAAAAAAAATCTTTTAGAGTAAGTGTGAAAGAATGGGCCCCATTTACAATATTAACAACAAAAATAAAATGCTTTGAAAACGAGCTAATAACAAATATGTAGGATTTATGTGAATTTATGTCCAGATGTGGAGAATGGAAAAAAATCCCACTATGTTCTTTAATACATAATCCCCAGGAACATAATGATATGAATTTTCCTTTTAAAAATATCTTTAAATTTAAAGCAAGACCATTAAAAATTTCAATAAGAAGTCAGGTGCAGTGGTGCATGCCTCTAATTCCTGCTACTCAGAAGACTGACTGAGGAGGGTTGCAAATTCAAGGCCAGCTGGGACAACTTAATAAGACTGTCTCAAAATTTAAAACACAGGCAGGAGGTTAGAGATGAAGGTCAATGGTAGAGCATCCCTACATTCAATCCCCTGTACCACAAAAGAACCCCACAAATGTGTATGTGTGTGTGTGTGTGTGTGTATCAACAAGGCTTTTCATAGAGACTTGACAAATTGTTTCTAACATTGTCTCAGAAAAATAAGAATAGCTATCAAAATTCTGCAAAGGAAAAGTATCAAAGAAGAGCTATAGATAATAGAGTGAGACTGTAGCCGGTACAACCCCTATAATGGGCACTCGACAAGATTTAACAAAATTCCAGGTGCACGTGCTCTTCAGTGCCAACCCGGTATCTTCTAGGAATTTACCCTATGAATATGCTTGTACTTATGCAAAATTATGAATACAAAATATATTCCTTGCAGTATTATTTGTGATCCAATGAATTAGAAACATCAAATGTCCAATTTAGCAAACTGATTAAGTAAACACAGAATGCTCATATAGTGGAATTCTACAGCAGATATTAAAAAGAAAGGCACAGATATAGATACGCGACTTTCTCCTAAGTATTTGGTTATATTACCAAAGGAACAAAATGCAGAACATGTATCTTTTTTAAAAAAATAATAATCCATGGAATATCTGTGAATAAAGGCAGGAAGTATAAGGAGAACAGTATCTGGAGAGATGATCCGAGAGGTTGGGAAATAACGCTGGGAAGGAGAATACAGACCTCTTAATGTGTTTTGAAGTGGGTGCTTTCTGCATGTATTACATAACCAAGAAATAAATTAATACTTTCTAAAGAACAGTGATAAAGTCAATTCATAAAGGCATTGAGAAATAAAATCGGTTTTATTCTTTATCGAAACTAGTTCTACAAAATTGCCCATGTGGTATTTCCATAAAAAAGAATTAACAGGTTCAAACAAATCAATGTCTATTTAGTTATTTCTCATTTGAGCTTGTCAGAGTTTAGATGTGCAAATTTCCTGGGAACAGAAATAGGTATTTGCTTTGACTTCCAAGCTGAAATAAATTGTTCCTTTTCAAAAGTTGATTTCACTTGACATTGTTAAACACTTGAATTGCTCTTAGGTCATCTGTAGCCTAATTAACACTAATTGATCTCTTGAATGGCAGGGTTATTAATGCAGCTTAATTACTCATTAGCAGGCCAGTGGAGGTTTAGGGGCTGCAGTGGCAGGTGGGGATCCAGTGGGCTCTGAAGCATCTCTGTTGAATTAAATGCCTGTTACCACTGCATGCCTTGGCTTTCGGTTCATCTCGCAGAGTCTGGTTTTTGAAAGCTTTGGTTGAGAAAAAAAAAAAAAAGCAAGCCACGAAAAAGCTTTCATCTTGTGGGAAAACAGAGGGTCACATTGTAATTGTTGGTTGTTATCCTGAAGAATGTAATTGGTTTGATAACAAGAAAAATGTTTTCAGTGAAACACCCAAGGGAGTATGCTGTTATTCTCCTGCCCAAATGTAAGGTGTAACCTCTTGCTTTTTTTTCCAACCTCCGTTCCACCTCTCTGGGCGTAAACAAGTAGACCTCAGCCCTTCCTCTCCTCCACCTGTTTTCCAGCAGGAGAAAAAGATGTTTTCATAGTGATATATTAGAGAAAAGTTTAGATCTTTGAAAAGTAAGTCTGAACATTCTTTTCAAATCTAAATTCATACTTTGAACAACAAAGCTGTTCTAACTTCCGTGTTGATACTTACTTCTTCTAGTAAAAGCTGGAAGAATGCGAATTTCCAAAAAGCAAGAAATCAGCATTCTGGAGAAACATGCCAAAAAAACAGGATTAGAGAAAACAAGGTAAGGAGGGTTTTATTTCTCCTTCATCACCTCGAGGAATTTTGGAAGGCTCTGCCTCGAGATTTGTTTTGCAACAAATGAAAGCCCCCGTGCATTGGAGGCCAAATAAGATTCGGGTCTGGGGATGACATGAGCAGAATAACTACCAACTTGGGGGCTCCCCATGGGTCCCAATATGACACCCCTGTTCTCCTGCTCTCTGCAGCCAGCCCAGCTGCCTCCTGCTTACAAGGCATTGTCCTAAAGTCATCCAGACTTGATGCTCGCTCCTCTATTTTCAGACCATCTTATAAAATATGACCCCTTGACTGGCCTTGTTTTTGTAACTTGCATTCTGCTGAAGTGAATCTCCTGAATTAAAAATAAATGTCCTTTTTGTTTTGAATTCATCACTCAATTATTTAAGAAATAATAGCCCCTATATTTGGCATAGCTGGAAGGCACTCAGATACCAAAGCTGGTATGTTCCTGTTCCTTCCGGTGTGACCTTGGCGCTCTGTGCTATTTGCTATTCCCAGAACCTAGCAGAGCACTGTGGGTTAGATCCATACAAAATGACCCAACCACTTTAAACCTTGGTTAAGGAAAACAGGCACATTTAAAGCAGAAATTAAAAGTACTACACAGTGGTGTGCAACCTATAAGCCCAGCTACTCAGGAGGCTGAGGCAGAAGGATCACAAATTCAAGGCTAGCCTGAACAGTTTAATAAGACTGTCTTAAAATAAGACAGGTAATAGGATGCCTGACCATCTCTGGGTTCAATCCCCATTACCACACACACAGAGATCACAAACCAGCTCTAGCCAGAGCACACTGAGGGGCGTTGCATTGGCTATAAAGATGGTTTCCATAGATTAGTTGATAAGCTATTCAGAAAGAGTTGATAAAACAACACCTAAGGTACCTCCTTACATCTTACACGTGGGGGGAAACAGACTGTAGATTCCTTTGGCTCTTTTGTATGAAGTTATTTTTAAATCACTTTTCAAGTTTTCTTCCCAATTTCTGGAAAAGAATTTTTAAAGGATCTCCTCACATAAGAATAAAATACTTATTTGTCCCCATTAATAGTAAGTCATGGGCTGGGGATTTAGCTCAGTGGCATAAGCGCCTGCCTTGCAAGTGTGCGGTCTTGAGTTCGAGCCCTGGTATCGGTAAAAAAGAAAAAAAGACAAAAAAAAAAATAGTAAGTCATTTATTTCTTCTGATAGCAGAAAATAACCAGCACATGCTGAAAGCAAAGCTGTAAGTCATCAAGTCTGATAGTCACACACAACTTACAGTTTGATCCAGCATCTAGGGCAGCCCCTAGAATAGTGAGGGCGTACTAGAAACACACCCCACTGTTGTCAAATCACAAGCTAGTTAATTTGGGGGTCTGTTCTGTTTCTAAATCCAGACAAGCATCAGCCTCTTTCATTGTCAGTGGTTACCATGCCTGGCCAAGGCTTAGCGACTAAAGAGCCAGGCTTGGAGATGTCTTCTAGAGAACAGTTAGTGGGCAGCTTATTCATTTCTCTGTACCTCAGAAAAATGGAGACTCACTGTTAAACCTAACATTAGCTACAAACCAGGCAGAGGAGTTAGCCAGAGGTATTAAAGTGGTGACTGAAACATTTTTAACCATTCAATTGTTTTCTAGTAGTCGTTAAAAGAAGGGAATTGGACCTCTGCAGAACTTATACAGCAAAAGAGAGCCTCTCCACTGCCCCAATTACCAGGGACAGATTGGCTTAGGGAGGCTTGAAGGTTATAGAATTGGAGAGGGGACATTTTAAACAAAAAGAACTAAAAATCACAAGTAAGACATGGCTAAAGCTGCTCTTGGAGGAAAGCTGTGTGTTGAAAGGCCCTGAGATATACATAAACCACACTCCGTGCCGTAAATCCACCCCTGCAAGCCACTAGCAAGTGGCACAGGTTTGTGCATGCAACACAAGAGCCTCATTTCCCTGGACAAACACTTTTCCTTACAGCTTCTAGGAGAATAGCTTTTTACAAAATACATCATGTGAAATAAATTTCTCAGCATCATCTGTCTATCTCTACTCCCTAACAACTTCTACTAACCAACGAAAACCATACAGAAAAAAAGTACACAAAACACAGACTTTTTTTAGACATTGTCTTGCATTCTCAACCTTGACTGAAACCCTCTACAAAATACCTTGGACTGAGAGAAAGAAGCCAGGCACCAAGGAGCACATTTTATTCGTTTTACAAAGTATAAAAGCAGAGCTAATCTATGCCGCTCTAAATCAGGGTAATGGTCATCCTTAGTGCCAACTGGTCTACCTCGTGTTTTCAGTTTGTGACTATGCTTACAGTATGTATATTTTTCTGTATGTGTATTATACCTCATTAGAAAGTTTAAAAACAATTAGAATAGTGATTTGTCCTATGAAGCTTGTTGTAGCATGTGTGTACACAAAGACAGAATGTGTGTCTTCTTAGGCGTTGCCAAGCCACGTGAAAAAGCTTGAAGGTCAATGAGACAGACCTCCATACAAATCACTGAGCCTCTTTCGTGGCAGTTTTAAAGTCCTGTTTGAAGTTTCTTTTCATTTTCACAGTGCCATTGCAAATGTTGCCAAAATGCAGACGCTGGATGCCCTGAATGACACACAGGACAAGGTGAGCCATGACAGTGGGGGAATCACACAAAGTTCCAGCTCAGTATTTACCCAGGGGATCAGGCTGATGACCCTTCTTTCTAGCTCTAAGGTTTGGTGTCCTTGTGGAAAAAAAAATCCTTGATCAAAAGAATACCAAGTGGTTAGGGTGATAAAAACCATTTCTTCCCAAATTCCTAAAGTGTCCACTGCATAAATCCTTTCAAAATAAGTTAGGAAATGCAGTGAGAATCATGATGCTGAATTTGCAGAACTTTATTCTGCCATCCCAAATATTTCTTGGAAACATTGCCTTGGGTTTTTTTTTTTTTTTTTTTTTTTTTTTTTTGCTTTTTGGGGGTTTTTAAAAACACAACCAGGATGTTTGGAGTTCAGCTGTTGGTGACCTTCCTGCCTGCTGCAATATTCCCATAAGAAAATACTAGATTTGAGGTGAGGGTGGGTGGTGGAGGGTTGCATCATTTAGGGGTAGAAGAAAGTTGGGCACCAGCTGAGCTTCTCTCATGAAGTCTGTTTATAAAGGTAGTTGACTATTGCTATTTTTGCTTTTATACCCTGAATTTCTTCCAAAAAGCCAAGAAACTTAGAAAAGTCTTACCAAGTAGACAAGTTTTTTTTTTTTTTTTTTTGATTCAACAGATTTTTCTCTTCCTAAATGTTGTAGGAAACCTCAGTGAGGACCCTCACTCTATTTGTAGGTGGCAGATGCATTATATTCAAGGTGATAAAGGACAGTGCTTCTTGTTACTCATACATTTAATGAAGAGACAGGACAGGGTGGCCTCTGTAGAAAGAAGACTTGATTTTGTAGGAGAGTTTAAAACTTTCCCTGCATATTTCTGAAATGTGATCATTTAGTTTGAAATAAACTGGTAGACAGATTAACAGGACAAAGGGCATAAAAACTTACTAAATACATAGGACCAGCATAGGAAAGAAAAGTAAATACCCAATCATCTAGTGAGCTTAGAAATTTATACACCTGCTTGATAGGGGAGCTGGAGGTGGAAATATGGACAATTTGGAGTAAGAATAAATATTTTTTAGGAGAGGTGAATGGGATTGAAAAAGATGTGATGGCTGGTTACCATGTTTAGGCTCCAGATGTGCTGTCAGCTCTGGACTTCAGGCCACAAGGTGCATCGGTCTTCCCAGGGGATGGGATAACTGCAGAAGCCATCAACTGAAATCTGGAGGATCTGGCCTTTAGGAAGATAGGAGATACCCTCCCTACATTAGCCCTCCACTGTTTTAACTTGAGCAATCAGCATATCAAAGTGCCACACTTTAAAATTTATTTTGCCAGAGTCTGGGGCCTAAGAACCATCAGTTCAGCCTGAGAAACGTTAAAGCAGAAACTACATAGCTGACCTCTGGGATCCCTGCACCCACTACCTACTATTTACGTGCCTTCGGCAGGTCCCTTGCCCTATGCCTCAGACTTCTCATTTGCACAGTGGGTATGTAGCTCTTAGGTTTGTTATATAGAATAAGTGAGTTTACAGACATGAAGTTCCTAGAAGAATGCTAGACACATAGCAGCTTCTTTGCATTGTTAGGTTAGAGGCACTGGTATTATGACAGTGAAATGAAAATATGTGTCTAAGGTACATGATGTTGCAGGAAAGATTGGACAGGCCAAGATCCTGACAATGTACAGCCACAGTCTTTCAACATGGAAGGCACTGTTCTCCCACTCAAAGAGACTGGCCTGAGGCCAAAGTGACTTTGCCCTCCTGGCTTCAGAAGCAAGGCTAATGGGTGGTGCCCTGCCAGGGTAACAAAAGCTGCCTCCTCCTGCATCTCATTCTCTGGCCCCTGTCCACTGAATGCCTCCTCTTTGGGGCAGCAGGATGCCCACAGTGAATGTACAACTGGGTAGAAGAGGCACGTTCCCCCAGGGTATATGGTAACTCAAAATAAAATGTCTAACAAGTAATTAAGGCAGGTATGACATGAGGACTCATATTGTGTTTGATAGATGTTTATTCTTGTATCTATGACACAGGGCTCTTTCTCCATTAAAAGTATCACTTAGGGCTGGGGATTTAGCTCAGTGGCATAAGTGCCTGCCTGGCAAGCACGAGGTCATAAATTCAATCCCCAGTACCACAAAAAAAAAAAAAAAGATATAAAAAGTATCACTTTTGTTTTTTGTGGCAGGTATGACATGAGGACTCATATTGTGTTTAATAGATGTTTATTCTTGTATCTATGACACAGGGCTCTTTCTCCATTAAAAGTATCACTTTTGTTTTTTGTTTTGCGTTATTTGGGGAGAGTTGTGTTTTGTTTTGTTTTATAGTACTGGGGATTGAGTCTAGCACCTTCAGTCTGAGCTAATTCCCTATCACTGTCTCCCCCTTTCTTTAAAATTTTGAAATAAGGTCTCATGCTGGGTTCAAACTTATGATCCTCCTGCCTCATGCCCCAGTGTGCTGGGATTACAAGCATGGGCCATCATTTCCAGCTAAAAGTATCATTTTTTTATGTTAAAGATAGAAAGGATTGCTGGGCATGGTAGTGCATGCCTGCAATTCCAGCATTCAAGAGGCTGAGGCAAGAGGATCACTGTGAGGTCAAAGCCAGCCTGGGCTATAGAGGCAAGTTCAAGGCCAGCCTGCTATACTACATAGTGAAACCATGTCTCAAAAAATAATGTACAGTGGGTATGTAGCTCTTAGGTTTGTTATATAGAATAAGTGAGTGTTATATAGAATTGTTGCATAGAATAAGTGTTATTATCTCCCCTAGATAATAACACATAAGATGTATCTGGAAACCATAAGAACACATTGAGATGTACACTGTTACAAATATTTCTAACAGCAGCTATCTTTTTTTTTTTTAAACAGTGCAAGGATAGAATAAAGCATGTTGCAGGCAAGCCCCTATCACTGAGTTACACTCCCAATGCTATACTTATATTTTAAAAAATAGGCTTTCCTGCTCAGCTCAGTGGGGTGGGACTACAGCTAAGAATGCAGGTTGCTAGTGAGGAGATAGGTTCGGCTGGCTCTGCCCCTCATGTGCTCAATCACTAGGTCAGGTTTCTGCAGTTTTCTGTGCTTCTCTTTCCTCATCTGTGCATGGGAACTTCATAGGAATATCATGAGCATAAAACCAAGTTAAGTACTATTCAGCAAGTACTTAGTACAGTCAGCCCTTGTAAGCATTAGCTTCTATCCTCAGCATGCATGTAGTCTGCCATCACTTGGATCCCTTAGCAAAGGATAAGGAGCTAGCAACAAAGTGAGTTCCAAGATTACTGTAAATGACTGTCTCGAATATGGAAACTGATGTTAGGGAAAGAAAGGAAAATCTCCTTTGAATCTATAGTTCAGAATCATAGTAGGATTTCACAGGTCAGTCTGGGGTTGAGACTGGCTGATCCCTAGATCTGCCGGGATTGGTCGGTGTAGGGACTGCGGTGAGGAGGGAGATTGATCACAAAGGACAGGAGAGCATTTGGGGGCTGATGGAGCAGAATTGTGTGTGGTATTGGTAACAGATTCTGTGTACTTGTCAAAATCCATAAAGGAGTACACCATAAGGAGTAAACTTTAGGCTTTTCTTTTTTCTTTTTTTTTTTTTTTTGTTTGTTTTGTTTTGTTTTGTTTTTTTGGTACTGGAGAGCGAACTCATGATATGCTAGGTAGGCCCTTGTGCCACTGAGGTATATCCCTGGCTCCATAATGGGTAAGTTTTACTGTGGGTAAATGATACTTTGACTTTTAAAAATAAAAAAGAATATATAATATATATATGTATATAATACAGGCTGATACAAAAGTAAAATGACATTCAAAGGATATAGATTTACATATATAAGTCCAATCTTTTAGTATAGATTTCCCCTGCATTATAGTGATACCCCGTAATACATATGGAACTCTAATAACATACAATGGAACTCTAACAAAATAAAATACAATACTGTATTTCAGAGGAAATACAGTAACCGAATTGGTGATCCCTTCACTTATTAACATTCACTCACACCCTCAGTTTAGTCCCAAGAACCTATGTTATACAAATTCTAAGAATAAAAGAGTTTAAGACAAATTTTATTCATAGGCTCTCATCAGCCACTGAACCATTACAGAAAATTTCTATTTTATGCTATCTATCTCTGGATACCCTAGTTTAAGGCTAAACTAAGGTTTAGAATTTGAAAATAATTCCCAGTGGGTTGGTACAAATCTAAATGAGAAGACACCTAACTTTCTCCTGCCACTATTTCTCCAGCCACCTTCCACAGACCTCTCTCCCACTCCACTTCTCTTTCCCTCACTGCCTCTCCAGCCAGCCCTTCTGTCCCTCTCCACCAATAATAATGACAGAATTATTGTCACCTAGGGGCTGACCATGTGACATGATACTCCTGCAGAAAAAGTGTTATACAACCTGAAAGCCCTCCGGGCTAAAAACCTGGGAGACTTGCCCTTAGACCAAATTCTACCTATTACTGTTATTTGATCTTTTACATGTCGTGTAGCTCCTCTGAGATTTGTGGTTGCTCGTTTAATTTTAAAACTTCTTTAGGTCAGGGAATGAAAGCATGATACTGCCAAGTATACTAATTACCTGGACGGTTGTGGAAATTAAATTTGGCAATGGTTGTGACGCTTCCTAGCACATAAAAGTGTCCAGTTAAAACATTAGTCATGAAGCTGGGTTACGGTATAGGGGAGGAGGAATGTGAAGACTGGTTAATTTTTTTTAAGTTTCCAGACTTTGAGGTCATAATCACTAAAGACAGCCAGATGTGTGTGAAAAGAGATCTGGGGGGAAGAAAGCTATCAAAGGCATCTGCAAATTTTAAAAGGTTCTCCTCATTCTGTAGATTAACATCACCTTAGGAGTATCTTTGAGTTTCACTGACTCAAGCTGAATGTTTTAAGTACTTTGCTTAACAGGGTGTGGAAATTTAAGCACCAACATTGGAGTTGGAAGTTGAATGAGGAATGGAAGAATGAATGGAAGGTCTGCTGTCTGCACATGCCAGGCAACTTTGTCTCTAAAACAAAACATGCAGCTGATTTCTTCCTATCTAGAATTTCTTTTACGGCTCCAATCATAAAAACTTGCATCATAATTCTTTTGCTTTTTCCCTGAAACTAAAAATATAGGTTCTGAGGTCATCACTACCCACAATGAAGGTAAATCTTCAAAGTGGGAGTTTCTCTTGATCTGCTTTCCAAGCTTCACATGTCACCCTTGTGATGAGCCCTCAGCAAGACAGACTCCCTGTGCATTCGCATGGCCCTTGAAGCCTTGCTCTCGTGAATTCTCATTAGAGTCTCCTACCCTAATCAATGAATCAAAGGAGAGACACCTTTCATCCTATAAATACTACCATTTTATGAAGTCTAATGTTGAAAATTCCAGCACTTCCCCAAAGTTAAGATCTCAGATTAAAACATAGGTGGTTCACTGTTTCTCCAAATATGCTGTTTCTCCAAACTTGAAAATGAAATCTTCCTATCCTCATTGATACAAAATCTATAGCAAAAAGATTAGTGCATTTAGAGACTGGTCATCTTATTTACAGTTTCATCAATTTTGATGGAAGACTCCTCATGGACTCTCCACCCACAGCCACAAGCCCTTCCACATCAGGGTCTTCCTGATTGACAGGAATGGGGACAAGAGAATGAATATTTGACTTTTCTGTCATCGTATTTTCAAGAATTTCTATAAAACTCTGGTACTCTAGTACTATAAATTTGTAGTTTTACAATTATGGGTAGCTTCTCTAAGTGTGTTATCATTAACAGAATTATATCAGCTTTCTTCTTGATTCTGTTAATTTTCTTTCTCCTCCAAAATTTTCCCATACTAATTCTCAAATGACCAACAGGCCCCAGGGACTGACCTGGTCTCCTATTCATTCTAATAATGTGGCATCCATGGATTTAGCTCAGTGGCATAAGTGCCTGCCTGGCAAGCATGAGGCCCCAAGTTCAATCCCTGGTACAAAAAAAAAAACAATAATATGGCATGCACTTTCTGACAGCATTGAATTCAATCAAAGAGCAATCCCTAACACTCGAGCATTACTAATAAGCAAACAGTTTGGTATGGCCACTGTGGAAAACAATGCATTATTCCTCAAAAAAGTTAAATATAGAACTTCCTTATGATCCAGAAATTCCACTTTTGAATATACACCAAAAATGTGAAAGTTGGGACTTGAACATATATTTGCACACCAGTGTTCAGAGCAGCATCATTCTCATAACTTCCTGCCAAGCACCTGTGGCTAATGAAAAGATAAAATGCAGCATATATATCCCATTGGAATATTATTCAACCTTAGCAGTGTTATTCATCTTTCCTATGGATGAATGAATATAGGTTGAATTTATTATGCTAAGTAAAATAAGCAACACAAAAAGATGAGTATTGCCTGAATTCCCTTTGTATAAGGTACCTAGTATAGTCAGATTCTAGAGACAGAAGGTAGAACAGCAGACCTCAGGGACCTGGGGGAAGAAGGAATGGGAGTTAGCGTTTAGTGGGTACCAAGTTTCAGATTGTGATATTTAAAAAGTCTGGCGTTGGAGGATGGGGATGGTGGTACAACAATGTGAATGTATTTGTCTGCTGACCTGTGCATATGTTTAAATGGCTAAAATGGTTAGTTTTATGCTATATTTTATCAGAATTTTTTTAAAGACCAAAAAAACATATCCCCTAAATTGTTGATATCATGCTTTAGGTGAACAAATAACAAATCATTGCTGAATTAAGCCACAAGTGTGTTGCACAAGTTGTGCCTTTCCTTTCCCACCTCCTCTCTTCATCTCTGTCACTTTAAGAATAACAGTCACCACGTTTTAGTTGAGACGAAAAACACCCAGTCCGGAAGCCAGTGACCTCTCATATTTCTTCCTGGTTCTAATGTTAAAATAAAAACAAAACAAAACACTCTTAACTTTCTCTAAAACATTTATCACATGCACTAATAAATAGTCTGACCTTAAAAAGAAGTCCCCAGCTCTTTTTCAGTCTCAAAAACAACATTTATGACCAATAACTCAATTATATTTTTTCATTCTGCTAGAATCACAGCAAAGACAATCCTTGGGCTTAATTAGTATATAACTTGCACCTGTTTATTAAAGAAAAAAATGAGAAAAATACTGATAAGTAAAACAAAGACTAGGAACTGCCATGATTCTGACCCCAAGATAAGCATTGTTAACACTGCGGAGTAAAATCTTCTAGTTTGTTTAATTTTTCAAGGCCAAGAAGAAAGGACTTTTGGAGTCAAGTTGCACATGAAAAGAAGAACTGTGTGCCCATGGCTTGGCAGGGATATTTGAGAAGAGACAAAAAACACATGTGTCTTCTCGGCCTTAAAAAGCCCAAACAAACCATAAACAATGGATGGTTGGGGTCATGACAGTTTATCTCCCCTTTTATTTAATTTGAGTGTCAAGGCAAGGGCATCTAAGATTTATAGTGCTAAGTTATGTTCCTAGTGAGCCAACACATCCCTTCCTTACTGACTAAGAGGGTGTCACCCTCAGGCTGTGTGGATGGATTAGAAACCAAAACCTGAGTAGACCCAAAAGGTTCCTGGATCCCAATTCTCCTCCAGGAAAACCATGTGTGAAGTGCTCAGAAGCACTGCACATCCTTCATGTAAGTCCCAGAAGGCCTCTTGGTTCCATAGGAAGCTCCTCTTACTGTCACAGAGGCTCAGTCTGTGTTCGTGTACACCCACGTAAACCCATTTCCCCATTGATGTCTTCAGTGGATATGACTAATGAAAGCTTTCATTACCTGAACCTATCAGTCTTTTTTCACTAGGTTATTTGATTGAGTCACATGGGATCGCTACAGTGTTGTAACATAAAAAAATAGCAATTTTACATGATTTGACTTAGTAAATAATTTTACCCCTTTTTAACTTCTTTCAGAGGTGTTTTATTCCTAATCTTTTGAAATAGATGAGTTCCCCTGCCCTAGAACCTTTTCCAAAGTCACCATAGCCCCCTTCAAATGTAGTGACTCACATATGTGCACTAACGCCAGAATAACTGTTAGTGATACAAGCACTCATGCACATAAAATTAACCATGTCTCTTTTTTTTTCCGTGCAAGGTCTCAAACCCAGGGCCTCATACCTATTAGGCAAGTACCCTACGACTAAGCAATTTTCCCAGCTTTCTACCTTTAAAAACATCACTTCAAAACATATATATATAAGTCTCTGGGTATGACTTAATGGTGGGAAAACGCTAGCATGTGAAAGGCCCTGAGTTTGACCCCAAGCATAAATAAAAAGTACCCATATACATGTCTGTTTTATTATATATCATATATTTTATAACTTTGAAAATTAAAGATAAATTAATGAAGGAAAAGTCAATATAACATGGACTCCTATGGCTCCAGACTAGAAATGGAATGGAAAAAAGAGATACTGTCAAAGAAATACACAAAATTGTAACGTTCTCCTAACTACAGAGCTTTCTGTTACTTTAACATTTCATGACCAAAAAGATTTAATGCGGTTATTTTTTTTCTCTTCTCACCTTTAGCTCAACCATAAATTTCCAGTAACAGTGCACATGGCGCATCAAAAACCCACACCTGCTCTGGAGAAGGTCCCTCCACTGAAAAGGATCTACATTATTCAGCAGCCTCGAAAATGTTAACGCCAGGATGTAAAACACAACCAGCTAGCTGACTGCTTCAGGAATCTAGATGCTTAACAAAAAAGACCCAGACTTTCCAAAGGCCTAGTGCACTTGCTTGGTAAATGAAACCGTTTTTGTATCATCCCTGTTGACTTTAGATAATAAAGCTCCTAAAGTTGTAAATCTGATGTAGTCCTATGCCTCCTTTTGGTGTGTGTCAGGATCTCGTTGATATTTACACACATAATTCTGTAGAGTAAAAGAAGAAAACAGAACACCAGGTGATTCCATTCCTCACCCTGGGTCAGTACTCTCTTAGTGAATACTGAGCCTGGGTTATTCACCCGTACTGAGCTCTGTTTGCAGGCAAACGTTCGAGAGGAGGACACTGAGCTTTACAGAAACCAGCGTTCTATGCACACATGAAGAATGACTCATCTCAATTTTTTTGACTTACGATTTGTACTTGAAGTAACATGTCTCTTCAAATTCCCTATGCAAGTCCTTAGTTTGTTTTGAAGATTTGGCGAGGAAACATTTTTAAATTAAATTAATTACTAACATAGTCTTTTCTGCCAAGTACTCAAAGATGAAAGATTGAACTATATAGTTTCAGTAGATTTGCTGAGTGTCTCTCAGGAAGTTAATGTTTAGAATCATGGCAACTGTGATACTGTAGAGCTGTGTGGTTGGGCTGTAGAAATCAATTTTTCTTTCACATGGGATGTGAAAGAAAATGTTGCCATAACTAAAGCCTGCTCTATCTCTCTTACCCTTCCACCATTCACATACCCCCCCACACACACACACACACATTCATATTCTCACATGCAAACAGCCAAAGGCATTCTCAGATAGTGGGAGAGAACAACCACATTCTTTCTCCACAGAGGTTACATGTTCACCCATTGCCCCCCAAGCTGCACTCCTAACTGATCATGCTGTTCAACACTCAGCTCTTCTTTTTACCCCAGGAAGCAGTCCATCATTTTGAAGGTGGACAGTGCTTGGAGTTTTACCTGATACCAAACCATACTCTGATTCCTGGAAATCCAAAGGCAGCTGGCTATAGCCCGGTAGTTGTAGGATCCACCTTATCATTTCTGCTGCACTGTTTGGCTCTTTTTCAAGAATGAGAAAATTGTTCAAGTCAGTATTGAGCCTCCAGGCAATGCCAGCATGAAACATTAAGGTCTTGACCACTCTCCCTTAGCTTAGCTCTGTTACCAGTCTTTGGGATGATCTTGGAAAAGACAAGAAGAAAAAGGCCAGGCCCAGGAGAAAATTCCAGAACGATATGGCCACACATGCAGAAAGCCAAAAGCACTGCTCCTACCCCCAACTAAGGAGAAAATACCTGCATGGATGTGTTGTGGCTCCCTTAGTAAGGAGCTCCAGAAGGTGTCCACAAGCCCAGAGGAAGTCATGACAATGCAGACGGGGTCCATAGACTGGGATTCACTGGCAGACACTTTTCTTTAGCTCCTTTCAGTTCTGTTCAACAAACTCTATACTAGACACTGTGATACAAAGATGAGCAAGACACTATCCTGCCACCAGGATATCCGAGATCAAAGAGACAAAGACTACTGACCAATCAAAGGAAAAGAGAATTTAGACATGGTTGCAGGAGAGGATGTTGCAGATAGGACTCAAGAAATCACCAGAGAAGGCTGGGGATTTAGCTCAGCGGCATAAGTGCCTGGCTGGCAAGCACAAGGTCGTGAGTTCAATCCCAGGTACTGCCAAAAAAAGAAAAATCACCAGAGAATCATGTGTGGTCAAGAAAGAATGGGCTAAAAGTACAGTGGTACGCACCTCCAATTCCAGCATTCTGGGAGGCTGCGTTAGGAGGACTGCAAGCTCAAGCCCAACCTGGATAACTTAACCACTTAACAAGACCCAGTCTCAAAATTTGAAAAATGAGCAGGTATTATAGCTCAATGCAAAGGCTGTTGTGGCTTTAAATTTCAGTATTGAAGAAAGTAAGAAGGTAACAAAGAGACAGGGAGCAGAAAGGAAAAGAGGGAGAGTAGGAAAGGAAGAAGAGAGGGAAGAAGAAAAGAAAGAAAAAGAAAAGAAAAATGGGGTCTGTAGAAATTCATAACCCATGTGTGGGCCACAAAGGTTGGGTCAATATTACAGTAATTCTTAAGCTCCACATATCCATCACAGAGCTTCAACAAGATATCTAATCTTATTTTAGGAGTAGCATCCATCCCCTTCTTCCTTTACCTCTTCCTTTCCCGCTCTCCTGTGTTGTTACGGAGCAAATTCAGAATATCAAATAATTTCATTTAGAAATGCTTCAGTATATGGTCTTAAAAATAAGCACTCCTATGTGCCTCCTCTCTCTCCCCCGCTCCCTCTCATTCCTCTTTCCTCTGAAAACTGAATCTGCACAAATACTGTGGAGCAAAAGGGAGTATCTATGTAAGCCACCAAGAATCTTCACCATCAAATGGACACTGGCCTACCAACACTGGCTGTAAGTAAACAAACAAGGTGAGCCCATGACACCAGAAGGTGGGCGGGGGGCTCTGAGAGCAGCAGGGAGAGCAGCTGAATACGCAGACACTGTCAGGCTGAAGGACAAAGTAAGGCAAACAGAGTTGCTGTGAGTAAACCAGAAGTACAGGAAGTTACCGTGGACAAACAAGAGGTACCGGAAAAAACACTGGGGAAGATTGGTTCATGCCGAGGAAAAGGTTATAGAGAAACAAACAATCAAAAAAAAAAAAAAAAAAGAAAGAAAGAAAGAAAGAAAGAAAGAAAAGAAAAAAACTTTCTGAGGCCACTCAAAAAGAACAGGGTAAAAGAGGAACAAAAGGGACAAATTAATGGTGCGAAAAACTAAATTTATTCAACAAATAGTTGCTGGGCTCCTCCTGTATAGTAGGCTTTCTTTAGAAGGAACTTGATAGAACTGGGGGGGACTGGCTGCAGCTGAGAAGATAGGAAGTATGAAATACAAATGACCTTTATTTTGAGAATGCGGGGAGAGACACCCCCGATCCCCTGGGGCGCGCCCATCCCCGCCCCCCCCCCATCGTCAGCGATCTTGTGGAGGCCTACAGGTAGCTGAGGTTAGGGGTGTTTAGGGCTGAGGTTAGGCGTACAGGTAGCTGAGGCTGAGGGGCATTAGGGAGGCACAGGCAGCCCATTGGTATTCTTTTGGCGCCAGAGGTAAATTCCTGGGGGTGGGGGAGATGGAGCTCCTCGGTTCCACTTGAGGCTTCACCGGCTACAATGTCCTGTCCGGACCAAAACTCTTTCAGAACTCATTCCTGACATTTGATGCTTCTTTTTCATTTCTGTCCAGCCCTGAGGATTGAATACAGGGCCTTTTACTTGCTAGGCAAGCACTTTATCACTGAGCTACTCTCTCTACCCTTTTTATTTTTTTTTTATTTTGCGACAAAGTCTCACAAAGTTGCTCAGCCTGGCCTCAGGCTTGCCATCCCCTGCCCTAACCTCCCAAGTAACTCAAATCACAGGGGTGCACCACTGCACAGCACTCAGCTTTTACATGTCACATTTTAAAATAAATATCTAGATGTCAGCTGGAGTCACTACCCACTTCAGAAGAGATTAGATGGCTCAAACCCCGATCTCATCTCCAGTCGATATTCTAAATACCTCCCAAGATGTCTGTGAATTCCCAGGGGATCTACAGTTATGGCCACTTCTATTTCTCATAAATTCATTAATTATTCACTCTCTATAGGCCCTGCCACCCTGATCTAGACTCAGCTCCTTTCTGTGTTTTCTAAAAGCCTACTAAGTTTAACAAAGATTTGGCAGCGTTTATACAACAGTAGCCAGATACCTGCTATAGAATATTAGACTTCCTGACTCTGTGCGAAGGACCATGGTCCACTCCCTCCTCCCCATCCCACCCCACCAGAAGATTGTGCTCCCCACTCATTTTCACCTGCTCTTTTCACACTAGCAGCTCTCATTCCCCACTTTTCTCCTCTCCCTCTCTTTAGTCAAATTAGTCATTCAGCTACTTCTCTGGTTCTTTTGAGTCCTAGAAAACCACATCCTCCAGGAACCTGACATCAACTTTCAAAATGTCAACATTTTCAACCAAATATGACAGGATGAATGAATTAATTAGAAAACTTGCCCCACCTAGAAACCAGTACCATGCATGGGCCACTGCCAGAGTGGGAACAGCCAGTCCCAAGCCTCTCTCCAGGAGTCAGCTCCATTCACAGACTGTAAAGGGAGAGAACAAGGCCTTGCTGGGAAGTGATCCCTGCCCAGAAACCATATCATTTTCATTGTTTTGTTGGGTTGGGTTTTATTTTCTTTTGTTTTGTTTGATTATGTTAAATCTGATGGTATACACAGCTATTTGAAAGATAGCAAGACATTATGGTAGCAGTTTTGGATTTACTCTTGGCTTGTTTTGAAGTCCTTTATTGCATTGTTTATTGTTTCTGTTCTATTCTGTTCTGCTCGATTTTTACTATGTCCTAAGGTATCTGCAGCTATTTTGAAGACAACAAGAGGAATTATGGTAACTATTATTGATTTCATAAGATTTTGAAGTCTGTATCACTTATACTGGTGTATTTTTTGTTTTTGTTTTGGTACTGGGGATCAAACTCATGACCTTGTGTTTGCCAGGCAGGCAGTTACACCACTGAGCTAAATCCCCAGTCCCTATACTGGTGTATTTTGATTGGTTTTATAGTTTTATTTTCCTTGGCTTTGTCCTCTTTAAAATAAAAAAAAGAAAGAAAGAAAACTTGAAGTGACAGTGAGGTTAAAAAATAGGAAGCCAAAGAAAAAAGAACTTTCCAAGGAAATGTTGAAGGTCTATAACAAAGACACACAAAAAACTGAGAAGCAGAAGCCTTCAACTAGAAATCCTTAACACAGGTGAAGTTTAAATGTGGTGTCACATATGGTATTTTATGAAACCATTACAAAAATCCTGGAAAGTGATAGCCATTGTTATCCCATTCTACAGTACAGAAAAATGAGCCTCTGGGGAGTTAAGAGATCCTGTGAGGTTTTATGCATTGACAGAGGAAGATCTCCAGGAATACTTTTAGCCTCAATCTAGAACCAGCCAAGTATAACGCCACATGATTTTTAACGACAGCACCCTAGGAGGCTGAAGCAGGAATATGGAATTTTAGATCCATTTTGGGCAATTTAGTAACTTAGCAAGACATTGGCTCAAAATAAAAAATGACTCAATATGTAGCTCAGTGACAAAGGTCCTTGGTTCAATGCACAGGACTCAATCAGCCTGTCAATCAACAGCTGCCTCTGCTGCTAGACAAGAAGCTTAGAAGTCTTCAGAGAGGAGATGGAAATCATTTTGACTTAAGAAATAGAGGGGAATTTGAAGAGAGGAATTTATGTGTGAAGGGCTGGTTTGGAAATAAATAAATTCCTCAATAGGCTTAGAACTGTGCCAGTTCACAATCTCAGACTCATGTAGAAAATACAAGGTGGAGTGTGGATGTTTGCTAGACTGTGGGAACAAAGCAGGTTGATATTGTGAGGGTTTTTTTTTTTTTTTTCAGGATTGGGGATCAAACTCAGAGACATTCTACCATGGAGCCTTAGCTACTCCCACCCCTTTTATTTTGAGTCAGAATCTCTCATTAAATTCCTCTGGCTGGCCTTGAACTTGTGATCCTTTTGCCTCACGCATGCACCATCATGTCCTGTAGAAGTAAACCATTTTAAGAGAAAGGATTCAAGGTATAAATATGATCCCTCAAAGAAAAATAACCAAAGATAAAAGGAAATGTTGCACAAGATGTCTTTCCTGTGTACAGCAAAAGGCAGGAGGCTGCAGGAGATGTCAAGTGTGTCTTGGGAAAGAAGCCAGAACAGCAAATAAACCAAAAATTCACTGCAGTATTCTCATCTGATTCCAAGGCACAGTGACAGACATCTGAATGTTTACTGCAAGTGATTTAAACCAATCAATAATTACAGATTTTTTCTTTTCTTTTTTGTTTGTCCAGTACTGCATACTGTTTGTCCAGTTCTTTTTTTCTTTGTGGCACTAGCAGTGGAATCCAGCCCCCTTGTACTGCCCTTCATCTCCTGCCTTTTTTTTTTAATTTTTTTGAGACAGGGTCTTGCTAATTTGCAGAAGCTGGGCTTGAACTTGTGATCCTCCTGCCACAACCTCCCAAAGTGCTGAGATTACAGGTGTATACCATCACACCCAGTTCAGAATCATATTCCGAATGACCAATATGCCCACCTTATAACCAAACATGATACAGGACTTCAGATACAAGTTTACGCTGATATTTTTAACCCTGTTGGAGTTCATAATGCCTAATTATCAAAGACCTATGAGAAAAGAAGAAAACACACAAATGTCCCTTATGAACAATTTCACACTTTGAAAAAAGAAAACTAAGACTTGGTCTTTTTAGGCTTGCTAATGTCAGAGACCTAACTGTGTCAGACAAAAAATATTTTTATTAAAACATCAATTTGTTATACATAGAATCATTTGATCAACACTGTGGGTCCAGAAGACTTTTGCTCCTTTCAAAAAAGCATCTATGAATTGTCCAAGTTTAAGAGGGAGGGAGATTTATCTAGCTACCTGTGCTAGCCACTGGAATATAGAATTGAAAGGATCATAAACAAAAATGTCATAAAGGTGGGGATATAGCCCAGCAGCATAAGCACCTGCCTGGCAAGCACAAGGCCCTGAGTTCAATTCCTGGTACCAAAAAAAAGTCATAAAACATGAAATGAAAGTTCGTATCATTTTTATTCTTGCAAGGTAGAGAATGAAAATAATTTCTTAAGGCATAGAAAACTGGGTAAAGAAGTGGAGAAGAACAGAAATCCTATTCCCCTGGAAAGACTTGAAGATAATGAAGCATTTTCTAAAATGTCATAAAGAGAGCTTTCCAATGGAATATAGATGGCAGCATTCAAGAATAAAATAGATACGGTTGCAGCGGTGCTGTCGGGAGAGCACAGACAAAGAAAATGAAAGTGATGATGCTGGGGCAGAAATAGCAAAATCAAAGTACAGATGAAACCGAATGGAAGCAATGAGAGCAGAAAAGGTCATACAAAAACAAAAGCACTTCCTTCTGCCCGCTGAGGTGCAGGTGGAGAGAGGATCACTGCAAGATTAAAATAGACAGGATGAGGAGGCGCTAGGAGGGAGCCTAGCCGTAATTGGAGGAGTTTAACTGAGTGCAAGGAAGATGGAGCAATGAACTGGGCTGTGGGCTGACGAAGAAATAAGCAATTTAACAGCAGACATTGTGGGTCAAGTGGTCCTAAGTGAACCAGGTTTTGAAGCAGAGAAGCACTCACAGGTCTGGGAGAGGCACTGCCTCATTCTAGCAGGCTTTTAAGAGCAGAGCAAATCACTATTTTCAACGGCACAGCCTTGAGAGGCAGATGAAGTGTCCTGCAAAGTGATGCAAGAGGCTGGAGATAACATTTCCAAAAACAGAAAGGACTGTGTTGGGAAACAGCCACCTCTACCTTTATAAGCATGGAGGAGGGGCTTTGGTAGGAGACAGTCCACAATGCAGCTGAATGCTGCGCAAAGTAAAAATAAATAATAAATAAAGTCACCTGGTCTGGTGTGGAATGACAACAAAAGCCAGATGCTTAGCAGTGATAAAGGACAATCAGACTGCAGGAGAGGAAGGGGGTGCCGTAGCCACACACAAATTTGTGAAGGGAAAACCTGAAGCTCTTTGCTGTGTTGCCATGGACTAGCCACTTCCCTCCCTGCCCCATTGCCCTAAACCACACCAAAGGAAGGAGCTAGATCAGCACAAATCAGCCTATTTTTATTGTATTCTTATACAATAAGGCTTCCATCATCCTTTGGTTATTATTATCATTGTTATTGTTCTGGTTCTTATTCTTCTTGGACTGGGAATTAAACCCAGGGCTAAATTCTCAGTCCTTTGTCTACTGTTATTATTTCTTAATTTGGAAACACAGTCTCACTAAGTCATCTGAACTGGACTCAGACTTGGATCCTCTTGCCTCAGCCTCCCAGAGTGCTGGTATTACAAGCATGAACTACTACACCTGCTTTTTAGTTCAACATTTTTTTTACTATTATTATTGGGTACTACACAGAGCACACAATTCAAGACTATATATTGGATTTGGCCTATGGACCAATATTATTTACAAGCCAGGATTTTCATCTGAGGTCTCCTCAGGCATCTTAATTTCCTGGTAACTTGAGAAAGGTGACAGTAGGCTTACCTCCTGTGTTGGTTACTTTTTTCTCAATATTGAGACAAAATACCCACCAGCCAGAATAAAGGAAAGAAAGGTTTATTTAGCTTACAGTTTGTGGAGGTTTCAGTCCATAATTAGCTGGCGCCAAGGCTGAGTGGCATGGCACAGGGGCAACATTTCAAGGCAGCAAAAGCAACAAAAGCAAAAAGAGGAGCACCAAGAGAAGACTCTTTCTGTCTCTTATATGGTATGTAGGTCATACCCACCCTAGGACAGGTGTAGCACTCACACCCATAATTCCAGGGTTGGACCATGAATCAATCATATATTCCAGAAGACTGCCCCCATAACTGCATGAGGCTTTGGAGGGACATCTAAGCACAAACCATAACATCTCCCTTGTGGTAGGGATGCAGAGAAAGAAGTTAATGACAAAGAGAGTTTGGCAAGAAGCAGGATGTAAGGATAGAAAGGAACAACTTGCTTAAGCACATGGTTCCACACTGGCAGACACTTGAAGGCTTACACAAGGACTGAAGAAACAGAACACAAGGTCATACAAATAAAAAGCCAAGGATTCTGATAATATTGATGATATGAAAGGATGATGAGGGTAGGCCTGTGAGGATTTTGCTTCAAGATTTGGCAGATATAGAATAATAGTTATCATTTGTCAAAAATTTACTGTATATCAGCAAATCCATAGTAGCTGATCACTAACATTTACAACATCCCATTTTACAAATGATGAAGGACTGCTCAAAGTGTTGGAAACCCACAGTATACATGCCCCTGGACCTTTATTTATGCCTTTTTCCTTTGACTAAATATTGGCACTACTGGTTTTTCACCAAGGTATTTTTGGTAATGTTATTTATAATACTTTAAAATCAATAAATAGTTAATTATCCCACTCTTGAATAAATATTCAGGAAACCAAAACTTGTGCACAAAGGCTCATAGCAGCATTATTCAAAACGGTCAAACACTGGAGGCATCTCAGGTCATCATCGACTGATGAATGTATAACAAGCTATAGAGTGTCCACATGCTGCAATATGATTTGACAATAAAAAGTACGCAAAGGGCTGGGGGTGATCTCAGCGATGCTAAGCATCCCTAGCACCAAAAAACAAACAAACAAAAAACAAATGAATACTGATGTGGATGAAGGCTGCAAGCATTATGATAAGAAACTAGTCACAAAGGACCATACATTGTTGCATTTACGTGAAAGGTCCAGTATAGGCAAATATGTAGGGACAGAAAGGAGATTAATACTTGCCTGGAGGGAAAGAGGGATCAGATGTACTGTTTTATGTTGTGATTAGTTAGTTCATTTCTTTGTTTGCAGATCTGGAATTGAACACAGACTTTCCTACCTGTGAGCAAGCCCTCGATCTCTGAGCTGCATTCCAGTCTTTTTTAATTTTTTATTTTGAGATAAAGTTTTGGTAAAAATCCCCAGGCTAGGCTCATATTTGTGTCCTCCTGCCTCAGGTTCTCAGTAGCTGGGATTACAGGTCCGCACTTCCATTCCTGGCTGGAAGTACTGTTTTTAAAACCTAAATGATATATGATTCCTTTGGGGATAATGAAGACATTTTCAAATTTATTTCTATTGATAATCATACAACTGGTGTCTTAGTTACTTTATGCTCGTCGCTGAGACAAAATACCTGATGCCCAAGTTGGGAAAGGAAAGGTTTATTTCTTACAGTTTTTGGAGGTTTCAGTCCACACTCAGTTGGCTCCAAGACAGGCGGGCATGGCTGGACCACCGTTCACGGTGGCTGTCTACAGCAAGCTCGAACCAGCAAAGAGAAAGACACACCTTCTTCCTGCCATTACATCACATCCTGGCTCCACCCCTATGTGGATGGAGCACTGACACCATCAATCCAAGCACTATACAATGAACCATCACAAATGAACAATGCAAACTCATGAGGCCTGGGGGACACAAACATAAACCATGACAACTGGTCTCTGAGAACACTGAGAACCATTGTGTGATTCTCAGTCAAAACTGAGAACTATTGAATTATTATCTTAAATTGGTGAAATTATGTACCAATTATCTCAATAAAATTGTTACCAAAAAAATGATGCAAGTAGAAAACTTTTTTTGAAACATGTCAAAGCCATTAAGAAGAAAATAAGGATTAGCACTGATTTAGTATCCTAGCTTCTCGACCAATCCAAACTGAGACCCAATCCCCTGGCTTGATACCTATGTGATGGGGTCAGAGGGTACACTCAGCTGGCAGCTAAAAAGATGTTCTCAAGACTTGGATGGATCTAGAGGGAGTAACAGATTGTAGGTATTACCCAAGAACACAGGCTGTAAAGCAGTGTCTGCCCACAGCAGAGGTACTCTTTAATATCCTTTACCCAGCGTAAGTTAATGTATTTGTAGAGTGTTTCTGAAATTTTATTTTTTAAAAAGACCACTAGATTTGGGACTGCATAATGCTGTCCCAAACTAGTTATGGCAGCCGATGAGACTCCAGGTCCATCTCATAGCTCTGAGGAACACAGCCAGCCTCCTGCCTCTGAATTTCTCCTCCCCACAGTGGGGCAAGCTCAGCTGAAGCTGGGAACAGACCTCAGGTCCAGAATCCAACCACAATTGCCAGAATCAAACAGATGACTTTGAAACACGGTGTTGTAGTCAGGGATTGTACACAGAGAACAATTCAGATCAGGACATGGAGTTTATAATATTTTTATAATGGTCACCGGAAGTTAACACAGGAGAATGCAGGAAATCTATCCGCAGCACCAACGACATAGATTATTTAGTTAAGAGCCTAAAACCCCACGGCAATGTCCCACATGAGTCCAAATAAAAACCCAGAGCTCAGAACAACGCCTCCACGAGTCCAACTGGAAGTCCAGAGCCCACAAGAAGGACTCACGCCAGTCTGTTTTACAGATTCGTGCCGGGAAGATCCAAGGGTCAGCGGTGGAAGCCAGAAAGTCTATGCCAGCAGGACGAAGGAGCTGTGCTAGTGGGATGAGGGTTCTACACTGGAGCCGAGAAGTCACACTCACAACAAAGAGTGGGGCTGTCCTGAAAGGCACCACAGCCATCCTCAGCGACACAGAGGCCCCGAGCTCCTCCGACAACAAGCACAGTGGGGTACATGCCAGGAAGCAGCGTGACAAGTTCATCCATCCTGGAGACCAGGCAGCACATGTCTTCCCCTCCGGAGCCAGGAAGCAATGCTCGATGTGAAGACCAAAGCTTCTCCAGGAGAACCAACAGCTCAGACAGCAACTCGTAGGAGAACCAAGAATGCCTCCATAACACCTCAATCCCTCCCTACACCTCTCTTCTTCTCCACCTATTTATCCTGGCAACCCTCCTCAGGTGGAGCATCTCTCAATGCATGCTGATGTAATCTAGCTGGTGTTAAGTTGACCACAAGTTATCAAACCATAACACACAGAATGCTGTTTATGTATGAAATTACTTATAAAAAAGGTGTAATTGAGAATCTTCTTCTAATCCCATTACTGACCTGTCATGGGAACTGTGTCAAATTTCACTAGAACTTCAGGGAAGCTGCAGACTTTGAGAAATAAATGTTTTGACTTGCACCAAAGAGAAGAGAAAGGAGAACACCTTCTGGAAACTGACTACTGGACACCGCCTGGAGTGTTTGGTGAACTCCACAGTGACATGCTTAACTGATCTCATCTGTAATCATAAATCACACAATGGTCATATAAAAGTTAAAATGGGTCTTAGGAGACATTTGTTTCCACAAAAAAGCTCTCTTGTTCATCTTGTGTCACCATAAATTCATAAAGTTGTTAACTGCAGTTCTCATATTCTTAGGAAACACATGCAGAAAATTTTAAGGGGAGATGAGACGTGAATCTCAGATGGGTCAGACACAAAATCAGTTGTCAATAGAGAGAGAGTAAACTCACATGGGATCAAATGTTGACAGCAGGTGACTCTGCAAAGGGTGTACAAATCTTCTTTGTGTTTTTAAATAGTTTTTAGATTTTGAAACTATTTCTAAATCAAGTGTTAAAAAGTAAAAAAGACCAAACCAGGCATAGTGGCAAATATCTGTAATCCCAATACTCTGGAAAGCTAAGGCAGGGAGATCACAAGTTCAAACCTAACCTTGGCAACTTAGTAAAACCCTGTCAAAATTATAGATGGATAGATAGATAGATAGATAGATAGATAGATAGATAGATAGATAGAACTAAGAATGTACCTCAATGTAAAGAGCCTAAATTCAATCCCTAGTACCCCTAATCCTTAAAATAATTAATAGCAAGAGTCCAGGTCAGAAACTAAAATTGCACTGATGCATCTCAAATAATGCCAGGGCATACAGGGAATAGTACCGGCCAACACCTGGTAAGACTTTCTTTTTCTATAATAATACATTTATAAACTCCAAATACTGCAATAAATTAGATACTGAGAGCTGCCAGTCCTCCCCCATCTGCATCTACTGTGACCTCTTGCATGTAACCAAAACCACATTTACTCATTTCTGATGGATCTTTCAAGTGATTTTTATGCAAATATTAGCAAATGTGAATGTGTTGTGTTCTTCCTTTCCTTTCACAAAGTGAGGCTTGTGGCGCACACCATACTGAGCTCTGCTTTGATTGCACGGTGGTGGATCCTGAGGATCTCATCACTGTCACCGTAGGGTGCTGTCTCCTTCTATAAAGAGGTGAACATTTGGCTGCTTCTCTTTGTGTACACAGAAGGTATGCTTGCCCCTAATACCTGGCTCTCTGTTAAATTAATACACTTTGCATTTACATTTTACAGATGTCTAGAAAAAACAACTTCTAAGATGGTCAGAGGTCAAATTGGAAATGTCTAGACACTTTTTAAAATATTCTGACTCATTTTGAACATCAAGGAAACATAAAACTTCAAATATTTTTCTTGGAAGAACACCGAGAAGATGGGTTGACCACAGAGTTTATGTTTTCATTATTCCTTTTTGAATTGTGAGACAATATTTGTTTTGTATTCCTGCTTTTTGTTACACATGCTGCAGACCAGAACTGTCAGAGGAGGCTGTTTATAAAAGAAGTTTCTAAATTTGTGAAATCATCACAAATGAATGGCCAAATGAATATTTTTTCTTTTCTGTCTGTAATGCAATTTAGCTCAGCTGAACAGACATTTACTGGGCCTTGTGCTAAACAGCTGAGAGTTAAAAACTGAATGAGCTGAGCATGGTGACACACATCTGTAGTCCCAAGTACTCAGGAGGTGGAGGCAGGAGGATCGCTTGGGCCCACAAGTTCAAAGACAGCCTGGGGGAAATATAGAGAGATCCTGACTCAAAAAAAAAAAAGGATGAAAAGAAAAAGAAAAAACTTGGTACAATGGCACACCAGTAATACCAGCTACTCAAGAGGCTAAGGCAGGATAATTGTAAGTTCAAAGCCAGCCTGGACAATTTAGTGTGACCGTGTCTCAAAATAAAATTGTTATAATAGTGGTACAGTGCTTGTTTAGTATCTGGGAGGCCCTGGAATCCATCCCCATGGTGGGGGACTTGAACAAGATCTTGATCTTAGCCTCTAGATGGTCACAAATGTGTCCCTGTGGGCCCTGTGACTGTATAAGCAAGTGCAAAGTGCTACAGAACAAGGAAGGAGATTCAGCCCCGCCTCATTAGAGAAAGCAAGCCAATACTCAAAGACCAGTAAGTTTAACAAGAAAAGGAAGGAAAGGCAGCGGAAGGGAAGGTCATGAAGGCACAAAAGGAGGAAGAGGAAACTGGCAAATGACTCAGGGTCATGAGAGTTCAAGGCAGGGAACAGCAGAAGACTGGGCAGCAAAGAGCAGAGGCAGCCTGGTGTGGCCCGCCAGGGAGCTGGGACACGACTCTGTGCTGCGGTCCCAGCTTGCCTTCTAGAAAACTCGTCTTGGTTTGAATCTAGGGGGTACATGGAAGGACAGCCATCAAGATGGAGAGGAAAAGGCATATGTGGGAAAGGCTGGGCGGTAAACCCTGTAGGCTTTGGTGACTGCTGGCTGTGGATGAGAGGAAGCCAGAAAGACCTTTGGTACTGACTGGGTGATTTGGAAAATGTTAGTTTCATTGAATGAAACAGAGCGACACAGTTGGGTCAGATTGAATTCCCAGATGACAGGCAGATACTGGTACAGCTCTGATGAGCAGAGGAGAGTTCTCTGCAGAGAGACAGAAATGTGAGCACTGTATTCCTTTCCCATTGCTGCTCTGAAAGATGCCCCCAAACTCAGTGGCTCAAAACAGACACCAGATATTCTAAAATTAGTGTCACTGAGCAAAGTCAAGGTGTCCACAGAACTGGCTCCTTCCAGAGGTCATAGAAGAGAATCCTGTCCTTGCATTTTTCTGAGGCCACCTATACTGCTCCATCTCAAAGCAACCAAGCATAGAATCTTACTTCTTGAATAAACATTTTTTTTCTGTAGTTAGTCTCCCTGTGCCTCCCCTCACCATTTTTTTCATAACTGAAAATTGAGCCCAAGCACTTGACACTGAACAACATCAATAAAACAACCTCCCTTTTTTCTTTAATTTAGGATCTCAGTAAGTCACTGTGTTACCTACGCTGGGCTCAAAGTTACAGTTCTCCTGCCTCAGCCTCCCAGAATGCTAGGATTATACGCCCAGTTACCACTTCCCTTTTCTAAGGATCCATGTGAGTACCTTCAGGCCAGACAGATAATCCAAAACACGCAAAACATCCCTAGCTGAAGAACATTCACAGTCCCAGAGATTAGAATCTGGATTTATTTAGGGACTGAAATTCAGCCTACTCCATGCATTGCTGGGATAAAACTAGCAAGGGCAGGTACAATCTGTGAGCTAAATGTGAATGAAGAAAAGAGAATTAAATCAGTAACACAGCTCTGGAAACATTGAAGTGAAAAGGCGGGAAAAGAAGAAAGGATCCAAAGATGGAGAAGAAAGCCTGAATAAGGGAGGGAGTAGCAAGAAAGCGCTGCTGTTGTGGAGGTGGAGAATCGAGTGGTCGGCACCACCAGTGAAGCTGAGTAAACAGCAAGGTCCCTGGGCACCCTTTCCATGGCTGCGTCAACAGAGTGCAAGTGTACACATTCAAGGGCAGTGAACGGCAGTAACAGGCAATGAGGAGAAGGGGACCAGCCGTTCTTTTTTTTTTTTAATTTTATTTTGAAGGTAGTAAAAATACAACAGAACAAAGCCAATGGAGTCAGTGCAATTGGTACAGAACTTCACAGCAGGATACTGGGACAGTGGTAATAGGTACTATAGTATATCTTGTTATCTTCACAATACTTGTCCAGTCAACTAGGAATGACGAAGTCAAACAAAAACAGAACATTATAAAATTAATTGAAAGCGAATATTGAACATAGCAAAGCAATCACACAAAGCAAAACAGTGAAAACAATCTTTGCCTTTAAACAGAAGATAGAAGGAAATCTCCCATATTTGCTACAATGCATATGGTCATTCTCCCAAGAGATGCTTAGACTTCTGTCCCCAGTAGCTAACAGGGGTGGGGTGGGGGTGTTTGATTCTCAGCCCAGGCGCCAGCAGGCTCAGGGGAGCCGCTGACTAGTTCTCCTCCTGGCTCATGCCAGGGGTGCTTGCCAAGAGGGTGGGCAAATTGCTTTCTCATGCAGCGGCCTAAGTTCCACCATGGCTGGATCTGGGGCCACTGACTGGTTCTCCAGGATCACCTTTTCAAGAAGCTGCCTAAAGGAAACAGAAAGAGATGTGAGTGCATCTGTAAACAAAGTTCAGAGTCAATAAGAGACGTACTTTATTCTATTCTGCTTTGTGTCTAAGAAATTCTGAGTCTGCACACTGAAATGAAAGAGCCTTTGGATTAAGAAAGGCTAAAGGCTGGGGGCTGGGGATTTAGCTCAGCGGCATAAGAACCTGCCTTGTAAGCAGGCAAGTCGTGAGTTCGATCCCTGGCACCGATTAAAAAAAAAAAAAAGGCTAAAGGCTGATGCAGGAAAAAAAAAGTTCCTGATAAAACAAAGTTCCAAAGATGCTGTTAGATAGGAACTCAAGAGCACAGGTGGAAGTTAAAATAGGCCTATTCTGGGAGGCTAGGAATGTAGCTCAGCAGGCACAGCACAAGTGCAAGGTTCCAAGTTCGATTCCTGATACCACACACATTTTTTTAAAAGGCCTATTCTTTATTATTTTGAATAATCATTTCCACTGGAGATGAGTGATATGCAAATGAGATGCCATAGTTTTGCTAATAAGATCAACAAAAATTAGAAAGATTGTATCTGTTTTTAATCGGGCTACGGAAAAAGATACAGGTAGATGGAATTTAAATATATACAATATTTTTAGAGTAATTTGAAATTATCTATTAAATTCTAAATGTACCTTTCCATTTTATATCACACATGTATATACACATGAAATTGTAAACAAATATATGTTTTACTAGTTCATATTTTTTACTTGCCTAGAATAGTGAGAAACTGGAAATGATCTGAATGTTCCTTAAGAAAAGAGTTAAATACAATAGGTAGCAAGGATATAGTAAAATGCTGAATCACTATATTTTAAATTAAAGAATTAGATCTTGATGTAATGTAATTATATAAAAATAGGGCTATAGGGGGCTGGGGGTTTAGCTCAGCCCGTACCAACAAAAAAAAAAGTATGAAAAGTAGGGCTATAATATTTAAGTGAGCAAACAAAAATGAAATAGCTAAATAGTACAATCCCACTTAGGAAAATGAAGCTCATATCTATATTCTAAGAAAAATAAGAATTTAATAATACAGCAACATGGGTGAATCTCAGATGCATTATACTCAATGATAAAAGCCATATTCAAAAGATGTACCCTTTATGATTCCACTTTTGTGATGGTGTTAGTCAGTTTTCTGGTACTATGACAAAATACCTGAGAAAATCAACTTATAAGAAAGAAATACTTATTTTCATTTATAAGTTCAGAAGTTTCAGTGCATGGCAACTTGGCCCTGTTGCCTCTGGGTCCGTAGTGTGGCAGTACTGCAGACAACTGAGATAGACAGAATATTATAGACAGTAAAACAGTAATAGGCCTCCAGAGAGTCAATACAAAAGATGAGAACACATCACAACTGTGGCCAGAGATGCATCTGCTCAAGGCCAGGTCTCAAGATAAAGATGGAATGAGTAGGCCTACATGCTCCCCCAAGGGGATAAGGGATAAGTGATAAGGGATAAGTGATAACCTGGTCCAGCAGAGCCTACATCAGTCATTCAGTGGGTGACCAAGAGCCTCAGACTCATCCCTTCCTGAAAAGTTCTCTGTTCTCTCCATGTACACTTGTTACATGACTTGCTTCCCAATTAGATCAACATTGCCTAAGTGATTATACTTGTAACCTTCTTCTTTGGTCATAGCTTTGTCCCACACTGTACCTACTCACAATTTTGTGCCCACCTACTGACTCTGTACCCATCTTGTGATTTTACTCTATAAAACTCCTCCAGAAAGTGTGCTCTTTGCAATCCACTTGGGGTCCCTCTTGTCCCTCAGGAGCTCTATCTCTCCCCCTCAATAAGAATTTCCTACTCTTCACCTCTGTAGTCCCTTAGAATTCATTCTTCAATCTGGGGGAACACAAATGTGGCATAGCTGACATCTAGCAGGTTTTTTAATATTTGCCTTTTATATTCAGAAGACTGATGTCATTCCAGCATATATTATGTTGGGCAGGGTGGCAAATGAAACTGCTCACTTCCTGGCTGCCTGGAAGCGGAGAAGGAAAGAGGAATGCCTGGGGTCCCAATATGTCCTCTCAGGACACACCCCCTATGACCTAATTTCCTGTCACTAGGCCCCACCTTTTAAAGGTTCCACCACTTCCCAACAGGGCCACGCTGGTGATCAAGCCTTTACATAGGCACTCCTGAGGCCATTTGAGGCCCAAACCGTAACAGTGACCCTTTAGAGAAAGCAAAATTGTAAGAACAGGAAATAGGCCAGTGGTTTCCAGGACTGAGCATCAGGAAGGACATGACCACAAAGGAGCACAAGGAAAGTGTTTTTGGTGACAGAAATGTTCCATCTCAATGGTGGTGATGGTAACACAACTACATGATTTTTACAAATTCATAGTACCATATACTTCAAAAGGTGTCACCAGATAAGAACTTTATTGCTATAAACTTGACTTTTTAAAAAAGGGTTGTAAAGATTCCAAGTAAGTTATTAACACCAGTTACCCCTGAAAGCAGGGGTGTCCAAATTTTTGGCTTCTCTGAGCCACAATGAGTGAAGAAAGACCATCTTGGGCCACATCTAAAATATATACTAAAGTTAATACACTGTGGATAAACAACACACTTTCTTTTTTATATTTTAACTTACTAAATTATATTACAGATTAACACAAGCCCAAGGTTAGTAATTAAATAAGGAAATTTACATGTCAGCTTAATAATAATTATCGTCTGTCTTCACAGACACCTACAGGTAGGCAGGTTGATATATTGTTATCTGTAATCACTGTGCTTTACTCGCCAAGTCTCACAAGTGCACGTAATATCTGATACACCCAGGTTTCAGTTCCACTGACTTGTGAGGCAGGCACAGGAGGGAGAGTGAGCATTGTACTGCGCCTTTCCCTACAGGGTTCCGTTGTCGCCTACCCGATCTGCACTAGAGCATCTCGCAAATGAGTCATGGAAACTATCACTAAAGATCACATAATATAGAAAGTTTATGATCTTATTGGCCATCGGGGCGGCCTGCGGCTCACACTGCAAGCTGGACACGCCTGTCTTAGAGAATGGGAGTGGGCCTCTAAGAAGGAAGGACTCTTCCACATAGTACACGTCTGCATAACTTGAACTTATGCTACTTTTGTAATTTTTGAAAAAGATTTAGTAAATGTGCCATGCTCAATCCTGGAATATTGAATAGCCACTGGAATTCCATAGATTCGTGTGAATTAACACAAAAAGCATTCACAGCCACTGTAAAATAGAAAACAACAGATTGTACAACAATGAGATCACTGTTCTGATAGAAGACAATAAAATTATGTGCACACATATAGATCTGGGTCAGCATGTGTGTGTAACAGAAAGATACCTGCCAAACATTTAACCGTATTTACTTTGGGGCCATAGTATCTTGTGGGTTTGGTGGGGGGTGATTTTTGTTTTTAATTTGATTGTTTATAAACTATATTGTTTCTATATTTTTAAAAGGTTTTGTCTTTAAATAGCATAACTTAAAAGGTTCCATTGACCAGAAGGATTGTCCCATCCTCTGAGAGTGAGGCAAGATTTGTGCAGAGCGAGAAAAGTCTGTGGCTTGAGAGTAGATGATTCAGGGCTGGGGATTTAGCTCAGCGGCATAAGTGCCTGCCTTGCAAGCAGGCAGTCGTGGGTTCAATCCCTGGTACCAATAAAAAAGGAAAAAGACAAAAAAAAAAAATCTTTCTCCACGAGAGTAGATGATTCAGTAATGAAGGCTTCAATTTCTTTAATAAAACCAGTTACCTGGTGAGAGTGTAGGAGAATGGGTGTGGGAGAGACAAGGAGTCTATGAAAGTGGTCTAGAGCAGGGACAGAGGAGGGACGGAGGTAGGCCATGGAGGCTGAGTAGGAAGCACCCGCTACCCAGGGTAGACAGCATGAGGTCTTGGGGCTGGGCTCCGGGGCCTGTGTGTGAGGTGGCCGGCAGAGGGCGCCAGCAAGCTGAGAAAGTAGGTTATCCAAGGGGAATTCCGGTGACTCGCCCCACCCAGCATCACTGTGCTTTAAGCCAAGGCAGAAATACAGCTTTTTGTGTGAAATCATCCAGTTGTAAAAAGCAGCCCAAACAAATCCTGGCAGCCTGCCGCTGATGTGAGAGAAAGTGGGGGGAGGGTATGCACGCTTTTTTCTAGAACCACTTTATTGGTGTTTTTTTTTGTTTGTTTGTTTGATTGGTTTTTGTTTTTAATTTTATTCATTTTTTTAATAGTCCAATATCATTTTAACTCACTGGAGGTTGTTTCAGGGGAGGTGATAACAGTTCAGAATAGGAAAAAAGTCATTGATCAGGTGCAATATACAAAAGAGATTTTTAAAAAGAAAAAAGCAAAAACAATAGTTTGGAAGCTCAAGCTTTCCAAGATAAGAGCCAAGATGTTGAGAGAGAAAAATTTTTTCTGTAATCTAAAAATTTCTTAAATATCTAAAACAGGAGCCCAGCTCCCTCTAAGAGCATAGAACTCTATCCGATGTAGAAGTAATTTTCCCCCAAAAGAGAGTTTGAAAGGCAATCAGAGTGGAAGGAGTATTAGACCAGAGAGTGACTCTTCAATTTCCCAGATAAGCCTAAAGGTGGGGTTATGACTCACTTCCCTCCTGTACCCCTCCACGAGCCTTCCAGCATTGGGCAGCCACATTCTAATCTACGAATAGCAACCTTGGCATGATGGGTCTCAGCCAGAAGACACCTTAGGCCAGCTTCACCTTTCACAGCCTCTCTGGCTCTCCAAAGGCCTGAAGGGCTCCAGAATTTCTCACAGGCCTCAGAGGAGATGAAAAAGATGATCTGAGAAGATAAAACTGTCACACAGCGCCACCATGGTGAGGGATGAAATGAACTGTGACTAAGGTCTTGGCCGAGGTCTTCAGGATGCAGTGTCTGGGTCTCACACCAAACCTGAGGGATATCTGCATGACCAGCAAGGCCAGTGATCCCATCTCACTGGAAGGAGTGTAAGAACAGACATCTGTTTTAGTCAGAGTTTACAAGGGAAACAACTTAATACAAGACAAATAATTTATAGCTTATTTTATAATGTTTGCCCAAATAGTCAAATAGCACAGAACTGTCTCCACACTTAGAAACCCAAAGAATCTAGCTGAGGGCATGGATCCAGAAGTCCAGCTGAAGACCTAGAGACCATGACAATGTACCCCCCCATGAGTCCACTGGAGGCCTAGAGCCCACAACGATGTTTTATGCAAGTCTGTATCAAGGATCTGCACTGGGAAAGCCCAAAGGTCAGTGGTGGAAGCTAGAAAATCTGTGCCAACAGACTGAAAGATCTGCACTGGAGCTAGGGAGCTACGCTCAAAAGTAAGGATCCCAGCTCCCTGAAAAGAACCACAGTCATCCTCAGCAAGAGCAAGGACCCAAGCTCCTCCAATGATGGGAACTGAGTTCATATCAGGAAAACCAGTGTGACAAGCTTCTCCCAGGATTCAGTGACACACCATCTTCCCCTCCAGTTTGTTGGAAAGTGTTGAAGCTGAATACATGTGCAGGGCTGTGGCGTGGGCCAGGCACGATTGAACTGAGAATGAGGAGACACCTCAAGGGGCAAAATAGGCCACAGCTGAGGCCTCCTGGAGACTTTCTTTATAGTTTTCCTTAATTAGCATCGTCTGTTGCCCTGCGGGGTCCTTAAACCCCTCGCAGGATCCTGTTCCGGTTTCCTCCATTGTCCACTCAACCTCTGTGCTTATCCTGATTAAATACAGGCTGTCTAGCCTCAGTCAGCTGGCCAGCTAGCAGAGTCAGGAGCTCTGCCGAGGATTCACTCCTCCTGCAGCCCTAAAGCCCATGCCACTTGTACCATTCTTTTGAGCCTTCACCATGCACCTGTCTAGGACACTGGGACAGGCACAGACCCCAACACTAGTTCTCCTTTTTATATTGCAGGTAACAATCCTCAGGTGTGCCTTTCTACATCCAGTACCATGCTGACTCAGTTTAGCTGGACGTTACAAATTGAACATTAGTTCATCCACCGTAGCATTTCAGGCCAGTCTGAGACACAGTGAGGTTACAGTTGAACCAGAGCTGCTTTTTACCCGGCTGCAGCTGTAGGGGAAAGGCGTGCATGGCAATGAGGATCTTTGTAGAGGAAAGATACCAGTTACCCAAAGTTATGGTTTGGGTCTAAAATGGCCCCAGAGCTGGGCCTAGTTGGAGGAAGTAGGTCACTGGATAATGCCCTGGAAGAGTGTCACTTCTCCTCTCTCTCTCTCTCTCTCTCTCTCTCTCTCTCTCCCCCCCCACTCTGTTTCCTGGTAACCATGAGGTAAGTCTCTTTGCTCTACCACATGCTTCTCTACACAGCATTCTGCTGTAATATGTCCTAGAAACAACCAAGCCAAGTGACCGTGGATTAGAGCCTCTGAAAACCATGAGCCAAAATAAAACTTTCCTCCATTAAGTTACTTTTCTTAGGTATTTTGTTACAGCACTAAAAACTAACACACCCTGTGAACAGACTACACCCATACTTGGGGTACTGGCAATGCAGGGCACCCAAAAATGAGTAAAAAGAAAAAGAATGTTATATTTTCCCCCCTCTGCCTCTCTGCTCTCCCCTTTAAAGGCACAACCGTGGTCATCATGGAAAACATCAGAAAATGGACTTCTGCATGCTTTAGTTTCCGAAGGGACAAAGTCTGCACAGTCTCTTCAGCACCCATGGCATCTAACCTGGCCCTGGTTTGCGTTTGAGCCCTATCTGGATGAGCTAAGAAACACAGAGTTGCCAGACAAGAAGAAAAGAAGAGGGCAAGGATCCAAGTTCTCCATGGGGTCAGAGAGCTGGAGACCGGGGGTGTAGGAAGGTTATGGGGAGAGTTCCCTCGAGGACACTCTGTGGGCTGTGGCCACGGAGGTGAGTGGCTATACGGAACCAGAGAAGGGCACAAGGTTGCTGAAAAGGTCACCTGTGATACATAGGATGGGAAGAGGACCATGAGTCACACACCAAAGTCTTGGAGGAAAGCCAGAGGACCTCCGTGTGCTGAGTGGACACTCCACTGACCGAATGGAGCTCTTGGTCACATGGTGCACTGTTGGGCTTTGTCTAAAATGGCCTGGGAGGCATGGTACACTGAGCTTCATGCTTCTGCATGTGGCAAACCTTTGTAATGTGTGCTAAACAAATCACCTGAGCTATTTGTGTCACTTTTGGCAGACTGGAGCAAAACTAGGCTCCACGTGTACACTGTTAAATCTGACGATACTGTTTCCTACTGAAATATAAATTAAATTTGTTTTTCCCAGTGTTCACCTGACACAAGCAAACTGGTTATCTTTTGAAGATTTTGTTTTCAGGCAGTTGAGAGTAGACATGAGCTGCCCAGGGCGCCTGTTTTATGCATTTTTACTTGCAAGTCAAAACGACGTTGCAGAGAAAGTTTTTCATTTGATATAAACGTCTTAATTTTTTTAATCTCCACACCAAATGACTACCCAGAAACTATTCTTTTAAAAAGCACTTGTTTTCATTTTCCCTGTGCCAAACTAAGTATTCCTGAGAGAAAACAGACCTTCCCAAGGAATCCAGACTCAGTGCTCGTGATATCTGATTCCGACTGACCTAAGATATTTTCTGCAGAAGGGGGTGAAACACAGGCTATAAGAGAACCTGTGTTGACTCCTAGTTAATCTTTAGTTTTACAACGAGTTCAGCTTTCTTTTCCCCTTAGTGATTTAAGTATCTGGTATGAAGCTTTCCCTTCAAATAAACTAAGATCCTGGCTTTACTCTATTTTGAAGTTTGTAGCTAAACATTTATCTACAGTCTGAGGAAAAAAGGAAAAGTCACATTCGCTGTGGTAGACTGCATTTCTGTGCAAGCCATCAGGATGTGTTGAAAACAGTGATAGTTACTGCCATCCAAACACTCAAGTCTGCCAAGTGAAAGAGGCTAGTTTGTTTGTTTTCCAACGCTATCCATTTAATTTTCTCTAACTTTTAATTTTGCTTTGATAATGGAGATCGCACTGGGTCTAGTTTAGGTATTTGTAGAAGAGGGAAGTCTTTGAAAGCGAGCTGTTGATATTCTTGATGTCACCCAGTAAGGGCTCAATTATCCATGCTGAGGGGGGAAATTTAATGAAGAAACCATGGATAGCATAGAAATATTTTTATTTTGTTTGGATTCCTGTCCTGCGTGCACATCCATATGCTGTGACTACAAATTACTGAAGGAATCTAGAGGCAGATCTGGCCAGAACAATTTTCCTACTTTCTGGGAATTCTTCAAAAATGGCAAGAGAATGTAAGGTGTGCCTTAGACATGTTTCAGGTAAAGTTCTGGAAACAACTATGGTCTCCTGATTAGGAAGACTTCCATCACATTAAAACCAAGCATATTGTTTTATTATTTTCCTCCTGCAGCTGTGACAAATCACCACCAATTTTGTGGCAGAGATGAGGGGAGGGAAGAGGGGTTAGGTTGACCCTTAGAGTTCTGGAGATCTGACATCCAAAATGAGACTTCTAGCTAAAATCAATGTGTTGACAGGTTAATGTTCCTTTCTAGAGACACTGAGAGGCAAGCCCGTTTTGTTGCCCTTGTCAGCTTTGAGAAGCCATGTGCAAGCCTGCATCTTTAAAACACACTGCTTCAACTTCTGTTTCTGTCATTACATCCCCTTTGTCTACTCCGGCCTTCTTGTCTCCACCCCATAAGGACCTCTGTGAATTCACTGGGCCCACCTGGATAATCAGGTTTTTGCCCCATATCAAGATCTAAATCACACTACAAATCCCCTCTGCCCTGTGGGGTAGCATGCTCAGGGATTAGGATGCAGACGCCATCCACCAGCCAGGAGCAGCTGAGTTTTCTCAAACCTGGGGCTGCTCCTAGTCACCTGTCAGCACAGCGAGTTCAACCTGGGCCAGAGCTCTTAGGGCTCCAGGCTTCTGCAACAGCCTCTCATCAGAGTTCTTCTGCTAGAGTCTTCCTCCACCTCACAGCCTGAATCTGGCTGTCCTTCATCCCAGTGATCCGCAGCAGTGGGGAAGAGCGCTCAAATCTGCAAAGCGATTTCAAACGTACCTTTATTTTTGTCTCCCATTGTCTTTTTAAAGTGTATCCAGGGAATGGGGGACTCCATGAGTGCATCTCACTGTTAACATTGCCAACAGATAATTACAAGGATACTAAGATGGTTAGCATCCCAAGACCTTGCCCACTAACTGCCAAGACATTGCAAAAAACAAAAACAAAAAAAACTCAGGTAGACCCAGGAGTTATTGGTGCACCCTCAGGTCCTCAGGGAGTAATTGTTTCCTGATGCGTTTGGTCATACACGTGGACTCCATTCAGTCATCAGATTGTCTGGTCCAATGCCTAACGCAGAGACTGAGCACTGCTGCTGGAAATCTGCACTGAGGAAGGGGAGTTTTGTATTACCTCACTCCCTAACCCCCAGCTTGCTGATCTGAGTGGGTACTAGGGGAAAAGAGTCAATGTTGTATCCAAGTTTCTTGCTGATAGCTTGATACTGTGGTTTGAATACAATTTCTGAAACACTTCTTGAAATGAGTTGCCACCCAGGAGTGGTGGCACATGCCTGTAATCCCAGCACTTGGGAGGCTGAAGCAGGATTGCTGGGAGTTCTAGGTCAGCTTGTGCTACATAATGAGTTCAAAGCCAGCCTGAACTACACAGAGAGAACCTTTCTCAAAAAAAATAAAGAAACAAAGAAGCGAATTGCTAATGTGACCTATGAGAGAAGTTATGCTTTTAAGAAGTGAAATACTTAAGAGGAAGTAAAACCTTTTGTCACAGGAAAGGTTCATCTGTGAGAGACTGAATTGTTATAAGGCAAATCCACCCCTTATATTTTTGTCTCTTTTACACATGTCCGTTTGTCCTTCAGTTTCCTGACACAGCACAAAGCTCTTACTAGATACAACCACCTGATCCTGGACATCCAGCTCTTGTGAACCACAAGCTAAATAAACCTCTATTCTTTATAAACTTCTCAGTCTTGAGTATTTTGTTGTAGCAATGGAAAATGGACTGTGATACTTCACCACACTTGTTTGTTTTGGTAGAACTTCAGTTAATTTTCAAAGATTCTGTAACTGGAACTCTGGAAGTCTTGAACATCACAACCCCCTCTCCCTGGTTGCCTGGAAATTCTTCACACACATGTACGTGCATGCACACACACACACACATACACATACATACACAGAGCTCACTTTTCTATGGGCTAAAGCAGTCAGACATTGGGCAACTCTTTCCTTATTCTGCATATGGAGTTCAGGACCTCACTTTGGAAAGTCACATCTATTGCAGCTGAAACATCCGTTCTAACATCCTGTGGTGGCTAAGAATTATGACAACAATTTCAAAACAAGTAACAAAAAGCTGGTTGTTCAATGGCTCAGGACTTCTGAATCCCTGAGTTAGTTTCCACAGCATTGTCAAGTATACTCAACTTGTTTTTATGATCCAATACCTTTTCTTTCTTTCTGGGGTTGGTTGGCTGATTGATTGCCTTATTTGGTTTGGTTTGGCTTGGTTTGGTTTGGATGGTATAAGTTGGTTTTTGTTGTTGTTTTTGACAAGTCTCATGCTGTAGTCCAGACTGGCCTCAAACTCATGACCCTATTGTCTCCAAAGTGCTAGAATTACTGGTTTGTGTCACCACACACAACTGGTCCAATAAGCAAGCCAAACTAGCTTGCAATTTCAAGTTGAATTTGAAGATAGTCCCTGAAACCTCAGGAAGGTTTTTTTTTCCTCTCACTAAAACTTTGTTCTCTTTGCTGCTAAGTCTTAAAGCACTGAATCCTGTTGCTTTGTAACCAGGCCCTTCAACATAGAAGTTTGGGGGCCACAAACAACTTGCTGTCCCTGCTACCCTGTGACTTTAAGGGGTATCTGGAACACAGAGGACTGACTGACTCAAATAATGAAAACACAGTGAACTGTTCACAGTAACAGCTACTGTATGGAGCACTTCACAGCTTATAAAGTGCCTGCACATGTATTTTCTTTTTTGATTCTTTTGAGATGAATCTTACTTCCAGATAAAATAAATGAAGTCAAAGCACAAAATGAAGGGAAACTAATGTTTACTGAGTGCTATTATACACAGGCTGGCTTCTTAAAGACATTTGTAATCTCTTTATGTTCACAGTGAATACATAAGGTAGAGTATATTATCATCCCCAGAAACTGAGGCTCAGAAAGGGGAGGTGGTTTACCCAGTCACACCACTGGTGCGTACGCCTCCAGTATTCATGCTTGGGTGTGGGGGAAGCATGCAGTTAGCCTTCTCTCCTGGACAAGAATGTGATCAGTTACCCACGAGATGCCCTCATAGTCACCTGATACCAGAAATAAAATGGTGGGGCTATTTTTATCTGTCTGTTTTAATGAATTTTAATGCCAGCAGAAGGCCAGATGGCTAAAAAGAGTAGACTTTTACAGTTGCCAACACTGGCATTTACGGGTGAGTGAAATGGAACAAAATCTGAGGAAACAGCAATGTAAGGCATCGCGCATCTTTGTAAAACGAGTACTTCGGGACCAATCAAGCCAACATAAACAGTGAATCATGTCAAGTGAGACAAACACCATCTCCTGGTGTCTCTATAGCTCATTAGGGGCTCAGAGCACAAAGCTTGCAAGTCTGGTGGTATCCAGGTAAGTTCTGGAGCTCGTCTATAAATATTTCCAGAGACCTCCCTTTGCCCTTTGCTGAGTGCACATTAAGCAGCTTCCTCAGCCCAAGGAGACCCTTCCTTTGCAGATCAGCTCAGCAGAGACTGCTACCATGATGTCTCTCTTTCCCTTTAGTTTTAGGAAAGCCCTATTATCTCTCTTTGTTGAGAATTATGTTCTCTGTCACTCTAAGTGTTATATCTCTTGGTGGCTATAGTACTAGGGTAACACCTCTTCATTATGACTGTATTCTTCCCCACACTTACCCACATTCAAGTATGACTACTACCAGGGCTCTGAGTGTGGCAAAGAGTCAAACAGTGCAGGTCCAGATGTTGGAGGCAGGGAGTTCTTAAGGGACAAAGTATAAATATTTCCCAGCAGTGATGCTGCTCCCCATACAGTGGTATACCAAGTAGGACACCCCGGCTAGCACCATTCAGAGGATGCTACCTGCAGATGAAGTGGTTGTTACAAGCAAATAATGGAACAGAATTAAGAAAAGGATCAAGCACACCACCATACAACTCCCCAGAAACAAACTTCTCTGAACTCAGTAACCTCACTTCAAACGATTGTCTGGCAGCACTAATTCTATTGCTGGCTGGTGTGAATATAATGAATTTACTGCCTTTCACAATGATTGAAGATACAGTGCAGCCTGCCAGGGTTGCAGGGAGACCTTATCCCCAGTAGACTGTTTACGATTGGCATGGTTAAAGAAGAGATTTCAGATTGAGGGAAGCAGGTCTAAAGAGGCCAAGGTGGAACGCTCGCTGCCTGTGTGAGGCTCTTGTAGGGATCAGGAAAGAAAGCTTAGGGTCCTGCTTTCAATAATGGGATTATGATGAACAAAGACTAAAGACCCAGAGGCTAATATGTAGCAAAATGCTCAGGCTTTGAAGCCCGCTGACTGCTTCAGTACTGACTCTCCCCTTTACTAGCAACAAGAAGTTATTAACCTGTCTCAGCTTTTGTGTTGTCATCGTAAGATGGAAAGATTAATATCTAATGCATAGAACTACTTGAGATTTAAAAAATTAATGCTAAGAAAGCACTTAATCTTGTGGCAGGTGCTCAAAACAGTGTTAGTTCTTTCATTAAAAATCACTCAATAAAGAAAAATCCAGCAGAGAAGCTAGAAAAAGAAAAAAGAGAACAAGAGGAAGAAGGAGAATAAGAAGAGGAGAAGGAGGAGAAAGAGGAAGAGAAGAGAGAGAAGAAAAAGGGAAAGTTTCCTCAAAAGGAAAGAAAAGGCAGGGGATGGGGGGATATTTATAGCACAGACTAGAAAAAATATTTACAGTATATTTATCTGAAAAAGGAGCCATCTTCAAAATATATAAAGACAACATAAATCAACAACAAAGAGAAAAACTACTTGGACAGATATTTCCAAAGTATACAAATGGCCAGCACAACACAAAAAGTTACGAAGGATCAGAGAAATGCATATTAAAACAATACCATTTCACAGCCAAGAGAATGACTAAAATCAAATGTTAGCAATAATGCATAGCAAGCAGAACTCTCATATACATATTGAGGGGTGACAATTGGTGTATTCGCTCAGGAAAACAGCCTGGCAGGTTTTCATAAATAGAAACACACACTAGGGCTAGGGATGTAACTCAGTGGTACAGTGAGTGCTCAGCATACATGAGGCTTAGGTTTCGTCCCCAGCACCACAACACAAAATAAACCAACACTAGGCCTATGGCCCAGAAATTACACACCTTGTTATTTAAGAAAATTAAAACAAATGTCCACTAAAAGACATGTACATCAATGTTCACAGCAACTGTTATGGTTTATGTCTAGATCTCTCTCTCTCTCTCTCTCTCTCTCTCTCTTTCTCTCTCTCTCTCACACACACACACACACACACACACACACACACACACCAAAGCCTCGTATGCTCAAAGCCTAACACGTTTTTGAAAAGTGACTGGGTTATGAGGGAACGTAGCTGACTCGCCATTAGAAGGCGTGGCTTGGCTGGGACAGGCCAGTCACTGAGAGCGTGTCCTGGTAGGATGCATCTCCCTTCCTGGCTCCTCCCTTTATTCCCTGCTCCCCAGCTGCCATGAAGTGAGCGACTTCCCTCTGCCTTGCTCCTGTGCCAGGCTCTCCTGCCTGGTACATTACTGAATATGGACGGAAACATGAACCAAATAAATCTCTCCTCCTCTAATTTGTTGGTGTCATATACTGAGTCTCAGCAAGAAAAGAAAGTGACTAAAGCAGCAACAACCCAAATGTCCATCAACAGGAGAAAAGATAGTTTGCAGCACATGCTACAAAATGGAGCTTAACTTAGCATATAGAAAAGCTAGATTTCAACACTTGGAACAACTTAAGAGACTCTCCAAACTATTATGTTGAACAAGTGAACTTAAGCAAAATTTTAAAAAGCACATTGCATTTGAAGCACAAAAATAGTGCATCACTTTGGAAGAGTATGTTGGAAAGGGACAGGAGAGAACTTCCTGGAGTCTTAAGAATGACTTACAATACCTTGATTGGTAGTTACATGGGAGGACACAACTTTCCAAATTCAGAAAACTGAGCATTTAAGATCTATGCACACTATTATGTTAGACTGTATAGTCACATAAAATAACTTATGTTACTTGCTATTGCTTTGTCATTATTGCAACAAAGCATTGGTAATGCCATAGAGCATGTAGAATTAAGACAGGTTTTACAGCTGTTCAGGATACATTAGCAGCTCTCTGACTGCAGTATTTTGTGGTCATTGGGGTTGACCATCTCTGCACTTTCATCACTCAGATTTTTCTCTCAATTCTCTTATTATTTCTACTGCTGCTGTCCTTACTTCTCTTGATGGTAGCTGCAAGTTTTCTTCCTTTCTCACCTCCAGAGAAAACAAGATTGAGATTGAACGAGTTAGGTAACACTAGCAGCATGCTTTCGGCAGGTTTTCACCGTCTGGTTTTCATATCCAGCCACGTCAGAAGTCTGTTTTTCTTCCTTATCACGTGCACAGAATCTTATTTCTGCTCCAATCTGTATGGCCAGGCTGACAGAACTAATGACACACTTAATGGCAGGATGTTAAGAAGCTGTGTGGGTGGTTGGGGACATGAAAGTCCTGCAGTAAGATCTGTGCCTTCTACCAGAGACAACCAGCCCCTGCTCCCCACTCCTATTTACAAGTCTCTGGGCCTGGTTTGGGGGCACATATCACTGCAGTAAGAAAATCTGAATGTGTGTGCTTTATACCTACAGCACTGCTCTAAGATTTGGTCCTCTCACTGATAAGGCCACCACAACCAGAACCACCTAGTTAAATATATGCCTAGTGCCAACTGATAACTTGCCACAGACCACTAGAAAAACCTGTTGATCAAGCAAAGCTAAGGAGAACATTGCCTGGACAAAGTACTCACTGTGTCTCAACCTAGGAGAGTACAGCAGGCTGGTTTCAGTTTTTAGGGTCCGTGCTGAGTGATTTTGCAGGCAAGGGAGAAACTGGTTTAAATGAGACCAGAGTTTATGACACCGTAGCTTTGCCTCCATGGGCTCGATGAGGTGAGGAGCTTGGGTGGCACCTAGATGAGCTGCTGCCTCGGGGACTGACAATGTTCAGCTGGTTAGCTGGTTAGCTCAGAATTTCTTAAAGCCAGCTTTTTTGCTGGATTTCAGCACTGGTTAGCACAAGTGGACCAATGGGACCAAGAGCTCTATTTCTCCATTCCCACCGGTTTATTTATAAATTTAAAATTTTTTTTCCATTTTCTATTTTAATCTCCCATTTTCCAATTCAGTAATCACAAAACAAGGTTTTAATAGAAATCATGGCCACGGGAAACCTTGGACAGTGAAACCAGGGTGCAATAGAGTAGCAAGAGGTTTTTTTTTTTCTATTCTTGTAAGGTTTAGGCTTTTTAAAAATATTTTTGTCTTAGTTTTCAGTCTATTCACTTTCTGATCCAGTGCATCCCACAGTTTCCTCATCTGTAGAGTATGGATACTTCTACCTCAAAGACTTCTGATGAAGACTAAAGGACTTGTGCTACACAGGTGAGAAGGCTCTAGTATTTCCTGTTTCCCGAGCCCAGACTGGCAGCAATCTGTTGTTCGGGAGCTGTGGCTCTTGCCGGGTCTTTTCCTGCTTCCTCCCTTTTTACCTCAGTAGCCAGGTGCAACTAGGTGGCCATGGTAGTTCTTAAACACTGAAAGCTTTTATTCATGTATAATAGGCCCCTCAAGAGTCCCCCGCCACCACTTTCATCCTCCCAAGGACATTCAGGTTAAGCTTTTACCTTGCCATCACGTGCACAGGTAACAAGTTAACACAACTTCTTCACTTGCTCAGACTCCAACCCTCCGCTTCCCCCCCTCCCAGCATGAACCTGTCCAGTAACTGTGGTCCCATATGATCTGTACCCCACAAAGCTCTCGTTGAAATATATTTCTCATTGAGAACTGATCTTATGACACATGGTGAAAGGAACAGATACTTTGAAGAAAAAGAGACACTAAAATACCTAGCACTGATCCTGGACTGTCATAATGTGAAACTCAGCAATAATATTATTCTTTGTTCAGAGTGATATTAGCCTGCTTGGGTTTATTCAATCTCAACATAAACAAAGATATGGATAACTGCATGTATGTTTAAATGTATAGGATTGATAACCATATTTCTAAGTTTTTGTTGGATAGTTGAACAGAGCTAGTTGCAATCTCACTGTTTGAATCCCCACTTTATATGTTCTACTTTAGTATCTTGCATAAATATTTGTAAGAAGACAATCTGTAATCATCTAGTGATTTCTTACTGTTTAATTTTTTTCTTTGAAATTATGTATTATTTCTACCTGTTTTCTGTTTTATTTAGTCTTTCTTTAAATTAAATTTTTTAAAAAAAGACACTACAGTACCCAGTGCTGATCCTGTCATGATGTGAAATCCAGCAATACTATTATTCTTTGTTCAGAATGATTTTAACCTGCTTTAGTTCGTTTAATCTAAACACAAATGAAGATATGGATAACTGCATGTATGTTTAAGTGTATGGATTGATAACCATGTTACTAAGTGTTTGTTGGACAGTTGAACAGAACTGTTTGCAGTCTCGCTGTTTGAATTTCCACTTTACATGTTCCATTTTTGTATCTTGAACAACTATTTGTAAAACAACAATATGTAAACATCAACTAGTGATTTCTTACTGTTTATTTTTTTCTATGAAAGTATGTATTATTTCTACCTATTTTCTGTTTTGTTTAGTCTTTCTTTAAATAAAATTTAAAAAATAAAATAAAAATAAAAAAGAAATATATTTCTCAGTCTAGTGGCACTGGGAAATGAACCTTTAAGAGGTAAGGAGGTCGTGGGGCTCTACCCTCAAGACAGATAAGGAAGTCTTCAGCTGTCCTTCTTGTGGGCCTGGCTTAGTTACCAAGAAAAGGAGTTGTTAAAAGATGACACCTCCGCGTACTCTCCTACACACACTGTCCTCTTTGCAGCAAGCTGCTTGCCCTTCCATTTCTCTTCTGCTATGAGGTGAAGCATCCTTTAACAGATATGATCATCATGTCTTGGACTTTCCAGCCTCTCAAACCATCAGAGAAAATAATTTTTCTTAATAAACCACCTTGTGTCTGATGTTTTGTTATAACAACAGGATAGGGACTAAGACACTGGATAATAATGTACAGATTTTAAAAAAAAAAAAAAGCCACATATAGCCATGAGGCTTAAAGGTACACAGAGTTAAGTTAAAAAATCTTAGTAGGTTGGTTACTTGAGTTTGACTCTATTGAAGACTCATTTACTGAATACAGTGCTCTGCTGAGCTGGAATTACCACACAAGGAACTCTCCTCCTCAAATCCTCAGCTAGAACTTAATCAGGGCTAAGGATACATCAGACCAGAGATCAAGGGACCAATAAATTGGTTTGAACTTTGGAGCTGGGTTGACCCAGTCACAGGCTCTCGGCCTATTCTGCAGAACACAGAACACGGCGTCCACTGTAGCTTTCTCTAACAGTCACCAGCCACTGCCAAACTTAACAGTTTTTCTCTTCCACCAGCAGTCTTGTTTGCCTAACACTCAGATACCCAACTTCTCTTGTTTTTCTCCGATTACAGACAGTTGGTTCCCCCTGGGAGAGACCAAGAGACAGTCCTGTTTATGACACATTCAGACTCAAGCCTGAGGCAGGAGCGGGCTGGGGGCACGACCACAGCCTCCTTCCTCCTGAGCCTTCCCCACTGTTGCAAATGTCAGAGCAGAAGTTCCGTTGGCTTGGGAGTAGGAGGAGCACAGTCTGCGTGTGAAGGAACAGATGGCTGCCTGGGTGACACCAAGTGCTCTCCACCCCCCACCCCATCCCACCCCCGCTGGCTTGTCCTGGCATGCTCATTTGCTGAGGTAGCATAGCCCGGATATACAACAGCTACTGCCATGGCCTCCTCGCCTTTTTGCTTCCCTGTTATCGTTTATCCTACAAGAAACCAGAGTTCTCCCAAACAGAATCCTACCACACTCTACTTAGTGGCCTTGGTTGACTTTCTTGGCTACAGGATGAAATGTCAACACCTTGGGTTGGCCCAGGTCACCTCCCCTATGCTACTGTACATAGTCCATTCTGTCACTCCTAAAATTATCTTTCTTTCTAGACTCTGCCCCAAGGCAGAAGCTATTACTTCCTCTCAAAATTTCTAGCACTTTTCCTTATATTCTTTCCTGCCAAACTCCTACTCACTCTTCAAGACCCACTCTAGAAGCCCTTCCTCAGGAAAGCATTTCTCTGGGCTTCCATGGAAAGATAATTGCTCCCTCCTCAGACTATTCTCAGCACTAGGCATATAAATCTAATGTACCATGCATATTGTAGGTTTTACTATAAATTAGTCTATTGACATTTTGCTCTTCCCCACTAAGATATAAGATTCTACAAGCACACAGTCCCTATCATAAGTTTCTCAGTATCTTTGGCAAATAAATGTACGTGTTTGGTTATTTGGTTTTTGCATTACTGAGGCTGGAACCCAGGACCTCGAGCACATTAAGCAAGTACTCCGCAGCTGAGCGACTCCCACAGCTCCACAGTTTCTCCTTAAACTCTAATAGGCTTCTCAACACTATCGGCATTCACGTGCCTCCCTCCCCTCCTTTCCATTTGCCCTCCAAGGGGTGCAGGCCTTAGGGGGAAAAGAAATTCTATTGACTGCAACGTGAGGCACCCATGTCTCTGGACACCCCTACCTGCCCTTTTAGAAGCCCTTTCCACTCTTGGAGCCCTTTCTCCACCTCCAGACGATCAAGAGGGGAGCAAACCAGCACTGGTGTGTGAGCGTGGTGTCCTGATATCTTCAGACTGCACTTGTGCCAGAAATGAGAAACGGGAACCGAATGATGCCAAAGGTTCTCAGAAGTCCTAGAAATCTGTAAGTTGCAGAGAAAACAATTCTTTAGAATTCCAGGCAATCTCAAACAATAGGAAAGTTGTTTCTGAGCAGAAGACTCTGCACCACACCATGTGATGGAAACCTGTTTATCTGTGCGTAGAAACCAACCGGGCACAACTTCTTCCCTTCCTAACACATTGCCTCCCACTGCCTCTGACTCAAAGTTCCCTCCTGAGTCGCCAGCTGGGAGCCTTGGGGGATCTGGGTTGGAGCTGTAAATGCTTTCTCAACATCTACAACCTGTATTATTTAGACTCTCCATCAAATAGGGGAAAAGAAGGGCACAAAAAAAGGATTAAAATGTATTATGAACACGTGGAAAGTGACCATTCTGTACTGCAAACACGCAACAGTGAAAATAAAACATTAACCAACTTCCTGATTCCCACTTGCTGCTTCTCAGGGATCAGGATCCCCAGCTGCCCCTGGCACTGTAGACACATCATTCTGAAAGGTAATGCGACAGAACAAATTCTAGCGTGTGTTGGGGCAGCCAGTTGAGAGTGATCAGTGCTATGAGGACATTCAAGTGTCCTGTGTTACCTGGACAGCACTTTCTGCTGTCCTGGCAGTGATTGCAGAGGTCATCGGTGGGAGTGCCTTTCTGGTGCTCCCCCTAAACAGGACGGGCCCACTGACCAGACCTATCCAACCATGTGTGGGCACAGGACCTGATAGACATTGACTTGTATCCCCACAAGGATGAAGTCACTGCCAGCGGCACAGTCATGGTGTGGGAGATCCCGGACAAAGATCTGGTTTCCCCACTGACAGAGCCAGTGATGGTGCTAGAGGGGCACACCAAGCACTTGGGTATCATCGCCTGGCACCCCATCGCCAGAAATGTGCTGCTTGGTGCACACTGTGACAATGCGTCCTTATCTGGAATGTGGGCACTGCTGAGGAGCTGTACTGCTCAGATACCCTGCAGCCCGACCTCATCTACAGTGGGAGCCTGTTCTGCAAGACATGCAAGGACAACTGCATGCACATCATCAACCCCCACCAGGGCACCCTGATGGCAGAGTGGAAGAACACCTGAGAGGGTTCGGCCCATACAGGCCATCTGTCTTAATTACTTTTTACTGGCTACTGAAACAAAATACCTGATGCCCAAAGTTGGGAAAGGAAAGATTTATTTCTTACAGCTTTTGGAGGTTTCGGTCCATTCTCAGTTGGCTCCAAGGCAGGGTGGCATGGCGGGCCACAGTTCATGGCGGCTGCAAACAGCAAGGGGGAAACTGGCAAGAGAGAGAGACACGCCGTCTTCCTGCCATTACACTGTATGCTGGCTCCACCCCTATGTGGGTATAGCACTGACACCATCAATCCAAGCTCTAGACGGTGAACCAATCACAAATATACAATGCAAACGCATGAGGCCTGGGGGCCACAGACATAAACCATGACACCATCTTCTCAGCAGACAGCAAAGTGTTCACCACAGGCTTTGGCTGCTCACACTCTGGGACCCAGAAAACCTCGAGAAGTCTATGTCCTTGCAGGAGCTGGACTCATGCAATAGGGCCCTGCTCCCCCTCTAGGATCCTGACAGCAGTGTGACCTACATGTGTGGCAAGGGTGACTCCAGCATCAGGTACTTTGAAATTGGGGGCAAGCCCCCTACATCCACTTCCTGAACACATTCGCAGCAAGGAGCCCCAGAGGCACATGGGCAGGCATGCCTAAGTGGAGCTTGGAGGTCAGCAAGTGTAAGACTGCCCAGTTCTACAAACTGCATGAGTAGAAGTGTGAGCCCACTGTCCTGACTGTGCCAAGAAAGTCTGACCTCTTTTAGGACTCTCTGTATCCTGAGATGGCCAGGCCTGAGGCAGCCCTGGAGGCTGAGGAGTGGCTGAATGGGCAGGATGCCGACCTCACCTTCAGTTCACTGCAGGAGGCCTATGTGCCCAGCAAACAGCAATGCCTGAATGTCAGCCAGCATGGTGTGTTATCTGGCTCCAGCTGGCCAGGAGCCTCCACATCTGCTGTGACCAACACTGATGCCACCCCTAGTGGCAATTTCACAAGGGCTGAGGAGGCTGGGAAGCTGGAAAAAATCCTGCAGACGCTTACGGCATTGCAGGCAGTGATCAAGAAGCAGGAGGACCACATTAGCAGCCGGGAGCAGCAGCTTGGCTGCATGGGGAACGGGGACGCTAGGACCATGGCCCCTGGATCCACCTGCTCACTACATCTGGTCGTTTGTTGCCTTCTCACTCAGCGTCTTCTGGCAGGTCATGCACTGGCTGTTGACCGAGCAAAGGCCTCTGTGGCAGGTCAGGGGCCAGTTTGTATCTGACCAGGCCTGGGGCCCAGGTTAGAGCCACCACCTAGCTCTGGTCATTGTTACTGTGGAAGGTTTCTATACCAAGGCAAGCTCACTTGTACTCTAAGGGACTCTTCCCCCATTCCCACCCCCCACCTAGTTCTCCCTCCTCCACCCCAGAGAAAGTGTCAGAGATGAGCTCTATATTTTCATTTGAAATCAAGAGGGCTTTTTGTTTTTGTTTTTGTTTTTGTCTTTTTCTTTTTTATCGTTACCGGGGATCAAATTCATAACCACACACTTGCAAGGCAGGCGCTTATGCCGCTGAGCTAAATCCCCAGTCCCGAAATCAAGTTTTTTTCTGGAAAAAAAAAATTAACTAGAAAAAAAATTGCACATTTTCCCATTTCTTGGGCCACCCCTCACACCCCGGATTATCTGTAGAGCCTCCTAGAAGTAAAGATCAGGACACTTGGCATTTTGTGAAAGTCTCTATTGGGGATTCTTGGAACAACTGTATACCATATATTGTACGACTCTAGGGGGCCCTCTTCAAACCAAGGTCACTGTAGACTTGAGCATGCTTTTGGATAACTTTCTGGAAGCTGACAGCAAACCTTCTGAGGAAAAGTTGTCTCTTATTCACCAAAGGTACTAGGGGGAGTGAGTATCTGTTAATGTTTTTAAAAGTAAGCTATACCAAATAAAGTTGGGTAATAGTGGTGGATCACCAATGTCTTCATATAACAAATTAGTATTTTTAGGCATGATAAAATGCACATAACATAAAATTTACCATTTTAACTTGATTTTCCCTTGTTAGGGATTAAACCTAGGTCCTTGCACATGCTAGGCAAATGTTCTACCACTAAACTACCTTCCCAGCCTTAACTATTGTTCAAGTATATAGATTGGTAAAGTTAAATACATTTGCGTTACTGTGCAACCAATGTTCACCAGCCTTTTCATCTTGCAAAACTAAAAATTTGTACTCAGTAAACAATGGCTCCTCATACTTCCTCCTCCCAGCCCCTACAAGGTCCATTCTATTTCATGTCTCTGTTAACTTGACTACTGTAGACATCTCAACTAAGTGGAACCATACATAATTTTTGGCATCTGGTTTATTTCACTTAGTATAATGTCCTCAAGTTTTATCCCTATTGCAGCATTTGCCAGAATGTCTTTCCTTTTTAAGCAATATTCCAGTGTATTTTATATGCCACATTTTATTTATCCATTCTAACACTAAAAGGCAATTGAGATGTTTTTACATTTTGTAAATAATACTGGTATGGATAGAGGTATACAAATTAATATCCATAATACACCAAACATATCTCACGATGACTATCTCCTGGGGTCTTTCCAGTCAGTGTCTCTGGAATGGCTTGCAGAACTCAGTTCTTTGTGAGTTTGAGGTCAGGGCTTTGTGGCCCGGCGGCTTCCATCCACACTGTAGACTGTTCTATAATCTCCTTCCAGCAGGTTTTTCAAGCACATTTGGCAATCAGAATAGATCTATATCACAAAATTATTTTCTGAAATAATCATGAAATGAAGTTAATGATGATAAAATGAATGCAACAATAACTTGCTATTGAACTTAGCATATAATGAGGACTGAAATGGTCTACAGTCACATAGCTTAGTGCTTGTCAACACGACTTTACTCTTGGAGAAAATACTAGACTAGGAAGACAGAGACTGGATTTCCTGAAAAATAGATTTGTCCAAACACAATAACGCCTCACTTTTACAAAGCTTTACTTCCATTTGTGAACTCAGTATCAGGTAATGAACACAACCACAGCCATCTTTCCCAGAACTGTAGAACGAATTAAGTTTGTGAACCAAAGTAGCACTGTAACATACTATCAACTGGCCCTCAGCAGAGTGTCTTAGTGAGGTGGAATTGTATTAAAAAAACAAATTACCAGAGACTAGATGGCTATATTATCTCCTGGACAAAATACCTGATACCCATAATTTAAAGGAGAGCAGTTTATTTTGGCTCACAGTAGGAGAAGGTTTTGTCCATGGTTGGTTGACTGCAAGGCAGAAACAGGATGGTTATAAGGGCAGGACAAAGGAAAGCTGTTCCACTCATGGTAGCCAGGAAACAGAGACAGAAAAGGACAGGGGCACAGGCAGGACTCTGCCTTTCCAGGTCACACTCACCATTACCAGCTTTTAACAGGCTTTACTTCCTAATAGGCCAGTCAGCTGCGAACTCATCAATGGATTAGCCCCCATGATCCAATTGCCTTTCAAAAGTCCCACCTCTGAGCACATGAGACTTTTGGTGGATACTTTAGGTCTAAACTGTAAAGAGTAACTTAAACCACAGGCTCATTTCCTCACAGTTCTAGAGGCAGGCAAGTGTAAGATCAAGGTGCAGCAGGCTGAGTTCCTGTTGAGAGGCCTCACCCTGACTTAGAGATAGGTGCCTTCTCACTGTGACCTCACTTGGCCTTTCCTGGTGCATTCTCAGAGCGGGGAGGAGTCATCTTTCTATTAGGAGACTAATCCCAGCAGGGGAGCCTTACCACATGACCACATCTGTACCTGATTACCACCAAAAGCCCCACCTCCAATTACCATCTTATTGGGCAGTAGATCTTTAATGCATTTTGGAGCACACATACACTTAGTCCATAACATAAGATAAATAGTATCCTCTAAAAGCAGAAGGAAACATCTTCAAATATCAAATTACTGTTTACTTTTTGGGGGTTTTGCTTTGTTCTTCAGTGTTGGTGAGCAAACCAAGGGCCTCATTTTGATAAACAAGTGCTCTACCATGGATATATACCTTTGTTTGATATTTACTTTTTGAAGACTATTTCAAAATCTTAACTTCACTGTATTTACCAACATTAAACTGTTAACCACGAATTTTGTATACTAGTCAAGTCTATCAATGAAAGATTCGAGCTGTCCCAGGCCCCAAGATCTTCCAGAAAAATACCACCATCTCTCACTTCTTGCTATTAAGATTTCTTCAAAATAGTGACCTCTGTCAGGGATTGGCAATCAACAATATAATCAAGTCAGTATAAATAAACAAATACTTCAGGATAAAAAGGAAGTGTAATGAATTGATACTATTAAGCATTTCTTTTTGTAAAAGGAAGAAGAAACTTGTATCTGCACTTGATCTGTTACAATAGTGAAAAACATGACAGTTTAAGCCTTAACTTCATTTTTTTTATTTTTTATTTTATTTAAAAAGAAAAAAAGCAAAACAGAAAAAAGGGTAGAAGTAATACAGAATTTCAAAAAAATAACAGTAAGAAATCACTAGTTGATAAATTACATATTGTCATCTTAGAAATAGTTGTTCAAGTTACAAAATTAAAGCATACAAAGAGGACATTCAAACAGTGAGACTGCAAACAGTTCTGTTCAAAGATCCAACAAAAACTTGGTCATCTATCTTACACACTTAAAACATATGTGCAGTTATATCCATTAGAACATTTCTTTTCCTCTCTTTTTTACAATAACAATTATACATTTTGGGTTTTATTACTCCTACAGTTATTGTTACTTTTTTTGAAGAGAATAAAACCAAATATGACAAAACAAAATAAGAGTCAGCCAAAACAAAAGGATGGACATAGTACATGACATAAAAACAAAATACAAGGTGATCAACAATAGTTATCATAGGGCTGGGGATTTAGCTCAGCGGCATAAGCTCCTGCCTTGCAAGCAGGCAGTCATGAGTTCGATCCCCGGTACCGATAAAAAGGAAAAAGGAAAAAAAAAAAAAAAAGAACCAAAACAATAGTTATCATAATGCCTCTTGCTATATTCAAAAGAATTGCCCATATCATCAGGTATAATAAAATTGAACAAAACAGTACAGAACAAAACCAATAAAAGTGAAACACTGGAGACATTATAGGACTTCCATAGAAGATAATAGTCAAACTAGAATGGGTATCATAGTGAATCTTATTGTCTTCAAAGTAGTTGCCTATACCCTCAGACTTGATACTATCAAACAAAACAGAATAGAGTAAAATCAGTCAGAACAAGACAGTGAAAGCACTACAGGGCTTCAAATCAAGTTAGTAGGAAATCAAAAATGTTTAACATAATATATCCTGCTATCTTTGGAATAGCTGTCCATGCCATCAAATATAATACAAGAAGACAAACTGGAGCAGAGTAAAACCAAACTAAAAAGAATGATGAAAACAATATGGGTTTCAAATCCTGATAAAAGATTAACAATGTCCACTGCCTTCCCTTTTGAGACAATTCCTCCCCTTTCACTTTCACAGAGTGAATTATACATTTTGCATCCCACTAACTCCTTTAGTTTTTAGATTAGGGAGGCAGCCCGCTATTCATCTAAGTGTTTCTGAATCTTTTTACCCCTCAGTATGATCTCAAGTTGTATCCATTTACCTACAAGATCCTCAAGGTTTTCTTTCTTTATAGCTGGGTAGTTTTCCATTGTATAAAAGTATTATGGCTTTCTAGCCAATCTGCAGCTGATAGGCAAGATACTCTCATTTTTATCTGGTTCCCTGTCATACAGAGCATTGTTTTCTCATCTTTGACTTTAGTCTATAAATCCTCTTTCGGGTTAATTGTATTTATTATCTAGAGCATATTGATAAACCCTGTCTCCTGATCCACTCTGCCTGTGTTCCTTTTTATTAGTATATCGAGGCCATCTGTATTAGAGATTATGGTCAACCTTCTCTGCCTCATCTCTGCCATGTTATTTTTCTACCATTGGTTGTCTACTTTTCTCCTTCATTCCACTGTCTGCCCCATTCAGTGAGCCCCCTCTGCCACTGTTCCTGAAACCATGGTATTTTTTCTCTCTCTCTAGAATGTCCTTCAGTATTTTTTTATAGGGTTGGTTTGGTGGTCATGAACTCCCCCAATTCCTCTTTGTCATGGAAGTATCTTGTTTCTCCATTAATTTTGAGAGATAGTTTTGCAGGGTACATCAATCTGGATTGGAGGTTATTTCTTTAAGGGCTTAGAAGACTTCACTCCAAGCTCTTCTGCATTTGATGGTTTGTGTCAAGAAGTCTGTTGTGATTCTGATGGGTTTTCCTTTATAGATGATCTGTTTCTTTTCTTTGATAGCTTTTAATATTCTGTTCTTGTGTTGAATTTCTGGGATCTCGATTATTATATGTCTGGGTGTACATCTATTTTGGTTATAATTGGCTGGAGTTCTGTATACCTCATATATCTGGGTATCATTTCCTTTTCTTATGCCTGGAAAGTTCTCTTTAATTATTTCTGTAAATAGCCTTTGTATTTCATTTGTGTTTACCCCTGCTTCTTCAGTCAACATTTTTTATTCTTAAGTTATAGATCCTCTTATCATCTTCTAGCCCTTGTATTATTAATTCTTGGTTCCTTGTTATTTTTTAAAAGATCTCTCCTTTCATGATAGCAAGTTGCAACTCTGTCTTCAGGGTTTGATAGTCTAACTTTAGTTTCTTTTGAGCAGTTTTGCCAGCTTTCAATGGAGGTTTTAATTTCCTGGTAATCTCTTTGAATCTATTTCATGTATTCTAAATTTTTCCTATATTCTTCATTGAAGATTTCTCTCCTTTTTCTATGCTCCTCTTTTTTTCATCTGTGTCTTCTTTAGAGGTGCTTAATAATTCTTTTATTATGTTTCTCATATCTTCTTTTACCTGTAATAGTATTTCTGTTCCAAGTTCTTTTATAGCTTCATGTAGTTGTTTCTTTATTTCAGTTGCTGTTGCTTCAAAAACTGCAGGTTTGCAACTCCCTATCTCTTTTGTGTTTACACTCCTGAACCAGTACTGCTTGGGTTGGAGGCCAGAGACTGCCTTTTGTTTCTTTGTCTTGTCATGTTCCTGGTTTCTTCAGGACAAGTAGGTAGTGGGGTCCCCAGCACTTCCTGTACTGTTATAATTACTCTGAAGTGTGTTGGCTAGGTATTTTCTGCTGTTGGCTGCTTTCCCCAGTCTGCTGGTGGCTACTGCAGTGTAAGCAGGAGCAGGGCATGCTGGCCCCTCCCTTCTGAGCTGGTTAACCAGTGAGTCTTCACCACGTTAGTGTACACTGGGCAGGCAGAGTTGGTTAGGAATAGCTCTAGGGAAACCTCAGCAGTGGCTGCAGTTCTGTCTCCAGGCTTATCCTGCCCAACTCCAAAATGACACCCACCCAATCTCCCACTCCTGCGGGAGAACTGAGTCCCACACACTCACCGCCAGCCAGTGCAGTTCTCTGGTCTGCCATCATGTCTCCCTGCCAAGGCCTTTGGGCTTGCTGGCCACCAGCTTCACTGTGCCCATGTGTCTCCAGGTTCCAACAGCACTTCTGACACAGTGGTTCCAGCTCCAGTGAAAGCGCCGCCGGCTACCACCTTCTTCTGTTTAAGTTTTTCTTTCTTTCTTTCTTTCTTTCTTTCTTTCTTTCTTTCTTTTTTATTCTCTCAGTGGGCTTCAATTCTCACTTTAGTTTCTTCCTGGGTTGAGGGGACCCACTTCTTTCCTTGTTGTCTTCTCCAGAATGCTATATTCCAGCATCTGGACTGTTTCTCTCAGACAGGCTGTTTACTCTGCTGCTTACTGTTCTGCCATCTTCCCAGACCTAGCCTTAACTTCTTCAAATTTGTCAATAATGATCAAAACTGCTGAGGATATAACTCAGCGGCACAGTGCCTGCCTGGCAAACATGAGTCCTGAGTTTGATTCCTGGTACCAAAAAAAAGGTCAAATCCATCTTCTTCACATAGCCAATAGACAGCACAGCTGTCTCCATTCACTCTGAAACAAGTACGCTTTTAATTAATTTTAAACTGCTTCTTTGCAATGAAGCAATACATATATAGTTAAGAAAAATCTTAAGTATCAAGATGAAATTGGTAAATTTATAAAAGTTCTGTTTCATAATAAATCTGAGACTGTAGTACTTTCTGTGTGCTCGCTCACTGAGGATGAATAACAGTCTCAGCATTCACAACAAAATCCCTTCCAGTATCTTTATCAGAAAATCCAGCATGAATTTCTTTAGCAGTTAGTTAAAACTTTGCAAGTTCTTCTTTTGCAAAAGTCAGAGGAAATGTTTGAGTGACAGTAAAGACTGATTGATTTGGTCCTTTCCTTTAGGATGACTGTCAGGATATGGAAAATGATCCAGACATTCAAACACTATTTTATCAATTTCTTATTGCAACGTAAGACCTGTTTCTCCTGGCATTTTTCTTTGAAATGCCCATTTCTTTGTGCTTTGTTTTTGCAGGATTAATAGTGTTCTCCAATTGTGCTCTCCCCATCTTCAAAAGAAACCGTTCTAGGACTGGGGATTTAGCTCAGCAGCATAAACACCTGCCTTGCAAGCAGGCGGTCATGAGTTCGATCCCCAGTACCGGAAAAAAGAAACCATTCTAAAGCTTAATATTTCTTTGAACATTGTCCTAGTTTGATTCTGGCTGTTTGCAAACATGTTTGTGTGCTCACAAAACAAGTTATTCAGGGGCTGGAGATTTAGCTCAGAGGCATAAGTACCTGCCTTGGAAGCAGGCGGTCGTGAGTTCGATCCCCAGTACCAATAAAAATGAAAAAGACAAAAAAAAAAAAAAAGTAAAAAAAAAAAAACCCAAGTTATTCAAGTTCTCTTTCATTCTCCCAACCTACTAGATGTCCGAGTTTATGTCCTCTAAAATCAAAGAATGAATTTTAGAAACAACTATTGTAATCCCAAATATTGAGTTCAGTTATCCAAGTATTGTAATCCTCTTTCTAGTTTTCCTCACAACCCAAAAAAGTTATATTTATAATCCCATTGCGACGTTATTGGAATCTCAGCAAGTTAATTTTAATCTACCATCACCAATGCAACCCACGGCCAGAGTAAAGACACCAAGACATATTCCAAGTTAAGGGCAGCCAAGGGTCATAAATCCAATCCCTGTGAGGACATGCAGACAAAGGCCCTGATCCTTGGCCTCTCCCAGAATTTATTATCTTGTGAAGAAGCGGCGTGGCTCAGGGATGAGTGACAGTGAGGATGGTGGGAATTACCTGAGTAACTTGAGCTGGCTGGCCAGGATAAGAGAAGGGCACCTCTGTAAATTGCAGAGAGAGAGATATGCAGAAGGAACAGTTCACATAACTGAATCGTTTTGGGCGGCTATCCCTTCAGTTTCTGATATGCAAATTCTTGTGCAGAGATTACTTACCAGTGCCATGGCTAGCCTTATTTACAATGATTAGAGCCAATTGAAGAGAGAAGGAAATACCATAGCCAGCTGTCTACATATCAGTATAAGGAAATAAGTCTCCAAATGATCAAAGTCATAGTAATTGTTTTGCATTCAAAGGGAGTCACTGGGTTGTCTTCCACAAACAACAGAGTTTTTTTTTGTTTTGTTTTGTTTTTTATGGTACCAGGGATTGAACTCACAACCACACACTCACCAAGCAGGCGCTCATGCCACTAAGCTAAATCCCCTCAGGACACAGAGGTTAAGAGTAGAATATATTTATTGGGTAAAAAAACCTTCTGTCTGAGAAAGAAACAGAAGGGGTCCTGAGTGGGTTGCCAAGGACCTGCCTTTACGAAGGATTTTTATAGAACAGAATCACGAGGTGAAGCAGGTCCAAGTTAAGGGAAAATGAGTAATCACAAGGTGGCCATAAGTTGGGACAAAACTATGGTCAGCCAATAAGATTATGAGCATAATTGCTCAGGTAAAATGGATTACATTGAGATCATATGGGGAAATGGGTCACATAGCAAGTGGGCATAAATACAGAACAGGAGCTCTTCCTGTAAAGGGTTGAATCAGTGACTCTTCCTGGCTTCTTCGAGGTGATATTTAGAATATCAATACCTGGTGTTTATCCTTAGGAAGTATATGGGTGTGTTCATTTTATCTTGGTTATGAGGTCTGATTGGCAGCAAAGGTGCCTGTCTCCCCGCTAGATATAAACTATCTGGTCTTCTATAATATTTCTATCTAACTTAGCTGTCTATAATATCTTTACAATCAGAGTTAGCCTTCATCACTCTGAACCTACAGTGTGAACTCAGGATCATGAACTTTCTCCTACAACAAATGCCTGCAGCCAGCTGTGTGCATTGTAACCATTATGCTATAAAACATAAGGGTTAGGAAAGAATAAGTACCCATAAGTGGTAATTGGAAACATACCTTACTAAAGCAGAAAAGAAAGTCTGGTCACTGTTTAGAACTTAGACAAAAAAAAAAAAGTCAGGGAGAATGACTATCACTGCTGTTACTTGGAATTTCTAGCTAGTGATGATGAAAAGCAGTTCGCCTTTTAGGTGGTTAAAATCTTTTTTTTTTAATTCCCTTAAGATACTCATATCTGCTGTCACCAAGCGTCTACCGCCTGAGGCCAGTGAGGGGGAGCATGGGAAACCAAGGAGGCTTAGGTACCACTGGGAATCCTATCAAAGACGTCTTCCTGATAAACATAGTCCCAGTTTCATCAGATCTCCACCTCTCAAGGAGAGCCCACTTCCTGATGTACTTAGTTAATCTAAGATTTTGAGTTAATTCATTTCTTCTTGCCTGTGATTGGCTTCAGGATGGTATTCATGAAACATGTAGTCAAAGAAGATTGATGAGAAGCAACAAGGCCTTCCAAACTTGTTAATGCACCACAGGCTTTGCTCTATAGCAAAGACACAAATACGAGTGTATACATGTGTGTGCCCTTAGTTGTTTACTATTGAGATTAATAAAAATTAAAACGAACGTTCACATAAAAAGGATTTAATAAAATCTATATTAGCTTACAGTGTTTATGGGTTTTTTTCCCCAGTCGAAAGGTACTAAAAACACAAATGTTATCAAACAGGTTTGCTCTTTTTGAAACCAACCCTCTTTGGTATCCTCTTTCTGCCACGGACCAACCACGCCGTCATAATTTTATATTAACCACCAGAGGGCGGCATAGTCCAGCAAAAAGTCCCGCCACTCAGCCAGCTGCTGTGCCTTGCAATCCGTGTAGCAGCGAGAAGCAGCCCCTTAATGAAAATGACAGTTTAGCCAAACCAGTTCAGATCTCAAATTTTAAAAATCCAAGATGAAAACACTTCTGCTAAATACTGTGAAGAGGAAATATGCATAGTTTAGCTGGTAGGCAACTTTAGGCTGTTAAGAGTCTAAGATCAGAGCAACTGGCTTTAAATTTCATCGCATAGCAGTGTGCATTTAAAAAGTTCTGTTTTGGAGGGTTTTGGAGAGTTTTTTTGTTTTGTTTTGTTTTTGTACCGGGGATCGAACTCACAACCTAGCGCTCGCTAGGCAGGCACTTATGCCACGGAGCTTAGGAAGTTTTTATCTGCCTTTTCTAAGGATTTTTACAGAACAAAACCACGAGGTGAGGCATTTCTTTACCTATAAAATGATGATAACACCATCTATGACTACTTAATTATAACAGTAACTGCCTAGTACATAGTGAATGTGCACCATGTTAGCTCCTATAAAAGGTAAGCACAGTGGCGCCACATTGATGGCTGATTTGGGTGAATTTTTCTTAGCTTCAGTTTCTTTATCTGTACAATGGAACTCATAAGATCAACCCCATTTTTTTTTTTTTTTTTTTTTTTTTTTGTCTTTTTCATTTTTATCGGTACCAGGGATCGAACTCACGACCGCCTGCTTGCAAGTTGCAAGGCAGGCGCTTATGCTGCTGAGCTAAATCCCCAGCCCCAATCAACCCCATTTTAACTGCTTCAAGAGTAAATGTACATACTTAGCACCATTCCTGGCATAGAGTAAAATGTAATATGGATGTGCTTCTTGGATTATATTTAGTATTCTTCTTATAACTACTGATATAATTATTAGATTTATAATGAAAATTTTGCCACTTACTGTTTACCTTAAAACACATTGGAGAAATAGCATCTGGAGTACATTTTCAGGTTCTGGAGCCCAGCCATAGCCTGGGTGCCCACTGCTTCTCTAAAGCTTAGCCTCTGCCTGAATACAAGATGGAAACTCAGGCAACTCATGGAGAATTTTATCTTTGTCAATAGACGACATATATAATTCATGCCCCCTCTTATCTCTGCTTTCTTTTTGGAAGTAGATCTTCCAGATGCAACACTCAAAAGCTTCAAGGTTCTGCTAATGAGACTGTGTTGAAAGTATCATGCCTTGTTTCTTTCTGGGCAGATTTTGCAGATTAGAACAAATATCTCTGTTCTCTCCAAGTGGGGTTCTGCTGCTAGGTCTCGTGGCTCAGCACTGATACCCTGCCTTGTCTTATATCCCCCTACTTCCGTGGAGAGGCTTGTCTTTTTTAAAATCAGACCTGAGCCAGCATGGTAGTGCACACCGGTAATCCCAGCACTCAAGAAGCTGAGGTCAGTGGATTGCCACAAGGGTAAGGCCAGCCTGAACTGGATAGTTAATACAAGGCCAGTTTGAACTACATAGACGAACTCTGTCTTAAAAGACAGAAAAAAATACTTCAAAATGATGTAAGAACATCATCAATCATCCAATCATTTTACGTGTTTTATTATATCTGCCAGAAGTTTGATGATGTTGAACTGTTGCATAACATGTAGTATCTTTCAGTAATAAAATAATTTTTTCAATATTTGCAAACAAAAACCTGATCTCATGAGCTTATTGATATTTGAGGGAGATTTAGAATTTGCCCTAGTGAGCCAAGATGGCCATGCTGCTTTTGCCTGGCCCACAAATCCCATAGCCACCAGCCAGTTTCTGGCAGGGGATTGATTTCCCCATTAGTTTTGTCCCATCTCACCTTACCTCTGAATTTCCTATCCTGCCAGCCACTGTCACTGCTTAAATCAACCCCATTTTGGATCCAGCTTCCCTGGGTAACAGCGCCAAGAGACAGAGCCAGAGCTTGCACTGGGCTACTGTAAGATCTGCATGGCTTCCAGAGGACAAGTTCCTCCTGCAAGCCAAGGAATCTGTTTTCCCACTCAAACTGTCTTCACCAAGTTAAGAGTTCAAAAGGCTTGTCTAAAAATTTTGTCAGAACTTCCGTAGCCAGACAACTGGTGTTTCAGTGTGATCATGTCTGCCCTTTAAATGTGGAAACTGAAGCACTTTGTAAAACCTGAAAACAGTTTAAAACATGAAAAAGGCCTCCCCCACCCAACTCTAAAACAGGAATTTTCATGCACTGTAGAAACCATTCAGAAGCAAAACGTTACATCCCAGTGAACATAATAAGGTCTTGCATCCCCCTCTTATTTGAACACAACTCTCATTGACTTAAAAGTGACATTTCCAAACTGGCTGCAAGAATGATTTGTCTCTGAAACAAAGCTGGCTGCATTTGTTCTAGTAGAATGGCTTCTCTTCTTTGTCTGTGGATAATTTGATCCAGCATTCATTCATTCATTCAAGGGTGACTCTCGTTTGAAAAATTTCTCAATGAGACCATTTAAAAAATATTTTTTAATCCAGAGCTTTCATAGCTTAGACTCTAAGGCCTCTTTCAGCCTTGTCCCTGTTATCTTAATAGCAATGGTAAAAATTGATCTTTTGAAATACATAAAATTTGGCACAGTAAATTCAAACTAAAAGTGACCATTTTCCCCCGAAACTTTCTTTGAACTATGTAGCTTGGATTGTGCAGCTTGTATCTACGGCTTTAAACTAGATATTTTCTGAGAGCTTCAACCTCCTCCCATTAAGATAATAGTTATCAGTCTTAAAACTTGGAAGCGAAGGAGTCGCCTAAATGAAGGCATCTGTCCACATGCCTGAGGCTGTTTCAAGAGGGGTAACAAATCTCTGAATTTCTAAACAGTGCTCTGGAAACCAGAGCAGCAGGTAGTGTTATTTTCTTTCCCAGGAAAAGCCTCCCATCAGAGGCTGGCCTTCTCCTAGCCACCTTTTCCAGTGCCATGCATTTCCTGGCCCCTTAGGTCAGAATTCCTATAAATTTCAGGTCTGCCCCCTCTCCTCAGGGCAGAGGTGAGGCCTGGGGAACCAGGAGGCTCTAAAATCACATCTTCATTAACTCTAACAAAGCAGACATGCAGAGTTTACATCTTGGGCCTATGAATCTTCTTCGTGATGGTTCCCATGTCTCTTTAAATAAACAATGTAGAAAGAGAAATATTACCGTCTCTTTGTGAGGTCAGTCTGAAAATAACCTGGGCAGGAAAGGTGAACCTGAGGTAGCCCTTGTGCAGAGCCCTGACTTTGCTTTCACAATTGCTTCTCCTCAAAAAGAGCCGCCTCACAGGTTACAATACCTGCATGTACATCAAAACTCTCTTTAACAGGAAAGGTAAGACGCAAGTTAAATTTAGAATTTACCAGAAGGTAGTCTGATTAGTGGTTGTTTTTCTCCTTCAGCTTCACATATTTTTAGCATATGAATAGGCTTCAAAAGAATAATCAGCATTTAAAGTCAGTGTGGCCCTTTAAGACATAAATCACTAAAAGAATAATGAGATTGTTAAATATCAAAGAGGTTACTAGCACATCTTCAATTTCCCCGTGAGTGAGAAGTGAATGATCAAATTCAGAAACACTTCATTTGATAGAGCTAAATGCTATCCTTCTCCTTGCTAATCTCTGAAGGAGATTTTGCTCTTCACTTGAGCAAATGAGTGAATGATGATCAAAAGAAAACTTACGAAAAGGTAAATCCATAAATTATGGTGATACTGAAACACAGATCAGAAAAATCTTCCTTTGGTCCGATGAAGGTGAGAAGTGAAAGGCACAGATGTAAGCAGGAGACTCTGCTATAGAATAAATAGAAAGAAAGCAGAAACTAGAAGACTTGGAGAGGAGTTAAGGATGATACAATAAGCAGAGAACTTCAGGGGAGCTGAGAGATCTCACACACCACACACACCACACATGCCCCGTGTATTTTGCTGGGCAGGCAGAGCCTGGATTATGAAGAGCTACTGGCTTGGAACCTCCCCATCCCTGCCTCCATATAAACCAATTTGTTTTATAAGTAGGGTTAGATGAGCCCTTGAGTGGACTGGAAATTAACAGAGGAAGTTTACATGAGTTAAAAGGACTTGTTTTGAAAAATAGTATTCTGAAAAGTCACTAATGGAACCTTAAAACTACTGTGTAACCCAAGCTGGCCTCAAACTCTCAGAAATTCTCCTGCCTCAGTCTCCCCAAATGCTGGGATTACAGGCATGTACCACCATGCTCTGCTACATTTCTAGTTCTGAAAAACAGCAGTTGCAGATCATGGACCTGATCAGATATGTCTCCAGACAGTGGGACGGGGGTGGGAGTGACAGGATGAGAGGAAAAGGCCCACCAAATGCCAGCTGTGGACACTAAGGCTGCCTCTTAGTGTCCAAGGACCACTGGCTCCAGAAGCCCTTGCAGATACCCAAATCCATGAATTCTCAAATCCCTTATATAAAATGTCATAGTGTTTGCATAAATACCTATTTATACTTTAAATTATCTCGATTGTTTATTGTACCTAATAAATGCAAATACTATGTAAATTGCTATACTACATTATTTGAGGAATAATGACAAGGAAAAAAATCTATACATATTTGGTACAAATGCAATTTTTTTCTGAATATACATATATTTGGTACTGAGACTTGAACTCAGGACCCTGCATTTCCCCAGGCGGGGTGCTGTTCCACCGAGCTATATCCCTGGCCCATCCCTGAATGTTGTTTGATCCATGGCTGACTAAATCCACAGATGTGGAACCAAGGAGGATGGAGCATGACTGAGAAGGCTTCCTAATGGACTGGCAGTGAGTCTGGAGAGATCTAGAGTTGACAAAGGAGACTCTAAGAGTTGTTTCATTTTCAATTTCTTGTGCTATTTGACGCAAGAGTAGAGTCAACAGTATCAAACAGTTCTGTTTCTGACTCCATCTTGAGTTACCTGCAGAGCTTCTGTAACTTGGAGACGTTTATGTACACATTAGGAGCATCCTGTGATGTTGGCTAAGACTGAGACAGTGACTTAAAACCTAAAGAACATGAGACAGAATAGTTTCATTGTTCATCCTGCGAACCAAAGAACAAAGAATAAACCCCGTCAAGGTCTTAAGTCAGAGGCTAATCTGAAAGAGGCTTCCCATTCCAGAAGCTGTTTCTTTTCCAGCAGTGAGAAATTGAAACTGTGATTTGTATTTCTTGTTACATAAAACAGCTTGACAAGGAAAGAGGAGAGAAATTTTTACATGAAATGTACCCTGTTTATTACCGATAAGCCATTATGATACATTTCTTTTGTCTATAAAGTTAATTTCCTATGTTTCCCCCAAGCATTTACCTAGTCCAACTGCAGATTGACAAGTGGTTGCCTGTTAGTTAGCTGGGACCTTCCTGGCCGCGCCCCTAACCTGCCTCCCAGGCTTGGGTCTAACATCCAGAACAAAGCAATTGCCTGTGGTCACCCAGTGCAGGTTCATTTGGTCATAGCAGCGAAACCCAATCTTAGAATGGAATGTGAAGTCCAGCAGGAAATCACTAAGGCTTGTGCACGTGAAACTGTTTTGTGAAGAAGGTGAAGACCATAAAGAACTGCTAACTTGTAATAGAGTCTGGGGTGCAGCTCTGCAGCAGAGCCCCTGCCTAGAGCATGTGAGGCTCTAGGTTTGGTCCCCAGCATTGAAAAGAGGAAAACTCCGTAATAAGAAAGTTCAACCCATTGTGTACAACCCGTCTTTCATTTTCCATATACACACAGACACAAATATATTCAGTTTATAAAAATAACACACAAAGGCAATTATAAAACATTTTAGAAAAATTCTAACTTCATTTCCCAGAGAGCTATTAATCTTTTTTATGTATCCCCCAGATTGTTTTCTACATGTTTATTTTAAGAGCATCATGTATACAAAGATAATAAAAAGAAATTCAAGCCAAGAATATATATACACACTGGATATTAATAGTTCAACTCTGACTAAGCAGAGGAAATAATACAAGAGAATATATCTAAATATCTCCAAAGAATATGTCTAAATAATTCATTGACTTTTAAAGCATTAAGCTAGAGCTGTTTCCGTTGATGCTAATTAAAAGAATGTGATAGAAAATTCATGTAAATGAGTAAAATGAAATTATGCAACTACCCAATTTTATATAAGAGGTTTAGCAATAATACTTCAAAAAAGAGCTATTACACTAATTTATGATTAAAGAAATATTTGATTCTACTGTGCTTGATAGTGGGTGCCTATAATCCCAGCAGCACTTTGAAGGAGAGAGTTCAAGGCAGCCTGAACTACATAGTGAGACTCTGTCTCAAACAGAACAAAACAAAAATTTTCTGATAGAAATGTTTTTTGAGCCGGGCGTGGTGGCTCACGCCTGTAATCCCAGCACTTGGGAGGCTGAGGCAGGAGGATCATTGCAAGTTCGAGACCAGCCTAGGCTACAAAATGAGCTCAAGGCCGGCCTGAACTGCACAGCGAGATCCTGTCTCAAAAAGATAAAAAAAAAAAATGTTTTTTGAATAGTATAATGAAGCACTTCCCCTCATGTAACTAGTAAGTTGAATTACTTAAGTATTTGAGTTAAGAAAAAAATAGTAACAACTAATAGTTAACATCATGTTATCTTATTTGTTTAAGCCCTATCTTATTCAAGAAAGATTAAGACATGTAACTCAATGATAGAGCCTTTGCCTAGCATGGATGAAACACCAGTTTCAATCCCCAGTACAGAAAAAAAAAAAACTTCTATGTCTGGAATCCCAGCTACTCTGGAATCCCAGCTCCTCTGTTGGAATCCCTGTTTTCACACTCGGATCTTCCCTTCTTTCTTGACTAACTCCCCTCTTCTGGTGGCACACATGCTCCAGAAACTTCCTGGGGGTGAGGGTGGCAGACTGGAGGCTGAGGACAGGAGATCACTGAAGCCCCAGCTGGAGTTCAAGACCAGCCTGAACAGCACAGCAAGATCACCTCCTACAAAAACAAAACAAAATCGCAAAGAAAGCTTTTGAGATTTTTACCTCCCCAAAAGCCTTTTTGTTGCTATTCTCATATTTGATAGTTTGCCTGGTAGAGAACTGGGTAGAAAGATTTTTCTCTCAGAATTTCAAAGGCATTGCTCTGTTTTTTCTCAGCTACTTAAAGAATCCTGTGCCATCCTATTTCCTGGTGACCTTTCTGTTTCTGTCTGCAATGTCTTATTTCCATCTTATTCATAATGGAAATTTGATAGCCTTGTGCCTTGGTATGTCATTTTCATTTCTCATTCCTAATGGGCTGTTCACCAGGAGTTACATCCTTCCTTCTAGGAAATCTTCCTATAGCAGATCTGCGATAGTTAATTTCATATGTCAACTTCACTGGACCACTGGGATGTTCAGATATTCGGTTAAACATTATTCTGCATATGCCTGTGAGGACATTTCTGGGTGAGATTAACAACTAAATTGGCAGGATAAGTAAAGCAGATTCTCTCGCCAATACCAGTGGCCCAGGACCAATCCACTGCAGACATAACTAGAATAAAAATGGCCAAGAATTTTCTTTTTCTCCTATCTTTGGACTAGAATTCCGTCACTTACACAATCAGTTCTCCTGCTTTTCAGACCTCTGGTCTTGGACTGGAATCATAACATACACTCTCCTGGGTCTCCAGCTTGCCAAGTACAGTTCATCACTACCTCTTTAATCATATGAGCCAACTCCTTTATATATATATATTTCTACTGGTTCCATTTTTCTGGAGAACTCAAAATAATACAGTAATCTAACAGTTTCTGTCTCTGTTTTTGTCTTCTGTCCAAAATACCTATTAATTCGATGTTGGACTGTCCTAATTTTACCTTTTTCCTTCTTTTGCTGTTTCATTTTACTTCTGAGTGATTCAACTTTGTCTTTCAACCTTGCATTGAATTTTTTATTTAAACTTTTTAATTTCAAAGCTTTTCCTTGTTCTTTGGTTGTTCCATTGTCTTAGCATCCTGTGTTCATTTCACAGATGCAATATCATCACTTTCTGAGGATATTAATAGTTTGTTGGGAGGTTATTTTTCTGCTCCTTCCATTGTCTTTGATTCTTGTGAGTTCCATTTTTTGCATTTTTTTTTTGCTCCAGTTTTTTTTCATGTTTTCCTCAAAAAACATTCCCATTCATGTCTAAAAGAGAGGTGCTAAGGGGCAGATTGGAAACTCTGGATACTTATATGGGGCTTGATGACCAGGGGATTTCAGTATACTGTGATAAGATGAAACTAGGACATTCTGTTGATGACCCTAAAAGTGAACATGGCTTTGTTTCTTGGAATTTATCCAAATAGTCCAGGCTCCTGGCTGAGGTTGCAAGCCAGGGAAGCCGGGCTTCTTATCATAGGTCATTCAGTTTTTCACTCAATTCCCCTGTTTTCTGTTGAGAGCTTCATCACCATCTTGGGTTGTTCCTATTATTCTTGAGTTCAGAATCTAACAATTTTTCCAGGGATCAAACCTCCCATTTCCTCCTGTGGTTGGGAAAGAACGAAATCAAGGGTTAAGATAGAACTTCATGAGATCTTTCTACTGCTTGCACAAGCTCTCAAAGAATTTTCCTAATTTTATCCCATGTCTTATTCTTTGAAGGTGTATGGTGGTCCAGTTTCTGAGGCTGTTGGGTGTTCTGGGCTATGAATCTGTTTCGTATTATCAGTTGCCTCTGCAAAAAAATGAGCTTCAGTTTTTGTGACTCTGCAGTTTCTACTTTTAACCTTCTGAAACTTTTTGATGTCTGTAAGTCAATTTCCCTCTTCTATTTTCCCTGCATTGATACTTTCTTTTTAGAAGGAATCATAGGTGTTACGTTTAGATTTAAAATGTCTCCAGAAAGTCTCAGGTGTCCAGAGGTGGACTTCTGGAAGGTGGTTGGATCATGGATATGCTGTGTTCATCAGTGGGTTGAAATACTGCTGAGTTCAGAGCTAACTGTGCTGTCAGGTAACTGGCAGTGATGTGGAAAGGTGTACTCCCCCACCTCCTCCTTTCTTGCTCTGCCTCCTGGAAATTCACAGCTGTCCTCTTCCAGGTTCTCCCATCATGCCCATTCTGCTTTGGAGCCAGCTAACCATTCAGGGACTAAAACCTCTGCAAATATGAGCTATCTTTGTTATTCTCTTATCCATCATTTAAAGGAGGAAAGATGAGGCTGTGGCATAAGCACCTGCCTTGCAAGCAGGCAGTCTTGAGTAGGATCCCTGGTACTGATTTTAAAAAAAGTATAAAAAAATAAAGGAAGAAAGATTTACTGTGGCTTACAGTTTGTTGAGGTTTCATGGAATAGTTAGCTGGCTCCAAGGCAGGGCAGTATGGCAGAAGGGCATGGCAGAGAAGAAACAGTCCATGGCTGGGTATATAAAAGGCAGCAAACAGTGAGCCTCCTTTTCCCTTAATGTTTCATCCAGGCTACAAGCTTATTAGTTGGTGCTACACCCAGGCTGAGTCTTCTCACTATCCATACCTAGAACTATGCTAAACTAACGTGGGCTAACACAGTTATAACACATCCTTAATCCAAATTCACACAACCTAGATCTAGACACTTCCAAAATGGCCCACCTCTGAGCACCTAAGGCTTTGGGGAACAGTTAGATACACACCACAACAATTGCTTTTGCTATTCTTGGTTTCTTCTGGGCCCATATATATTGTGGATTGTGTCCTCTAGTTTTGTGACAATCCTATTGATATTTTTATTGGGATTGCGTTCAATCTGTTTATAAGTTTTGGAAATGTGTTCATTTTGATCATATTCATTCTGCCTACCCAAGAGAAAGGGAATATATTTCCATTTTCTGAAGTCATCTTTAGTGTCCTTTGTCAGAGTAGGGTAGGTTTCATTGTAGAATTGGTTAATTTGGTTAATTTTTCTTGTTTAACTTTTCTTGATGTTCTTGTGCATGATACTTCTATCTAATTTCTTTCTCAGCCAGTTTATTATTGATATATAAGAATGATATTAATTTCTGTGTGTTGACTTTGAATCTGACTAAGCCAATGAATTTGGTTATTAAGTGTGGAGTCTTTTGGTGGAAATTTCTGGATCTTCTATGTAGAGGATTGTGCCATCTGCAAATAATGACAGACTCTTTCCTTTCATATAAATATCTCTTTTATTTCTTTTTCTTGCCTGATTACTCTGGCTAATATTTCAAGAAATATATGGACATCCTGAAAGCAGGCCAGTTGACAGACACTGACTTCACAATTTGGGCCTCCTCCATTGCATCCCAGAAGGCAGGCCAGCTGGAAGAAAGTGAATTTGTACTCCATGCTCCTCCATTATATCCCAGACAGTAGGGTAGGCTGTAAGACAGTGAGTTATGATCCAGGTGTACTCCATTGTATCCTGCAGGGTTGACCAGCTGGAAGACAGTGACAGCATACTCCCTGCCTCTTCCATTACCTGCCTGAACAGCAGGGCTGGCTGGAAGAGAGTATGATCAACAGGAACCTCAAGACCCAGGACAACAGCCCAGTGCACAGACATGCACACACCTTTGGAGGGCGAAGTAATTAGTGAGGCCAGTAACATGGAGTCATCTAAAGCAGCAATGAGGAGACAGCTGTTGGACTCCACCAACAGAAGACCAGTCTCAGCCCCCACATCAGAAAGCCAAGATCAGCTCTATACTCAGCACAATTCTGGGATGCAACATGAACATTATCACAGAAGTATAAATACCAAAATAAGGTAAGTTCTTGGGATAGCTATGAAGAACCACCTATATCTGGAGGACATCCCTAAGGAATGGATATCTCCTCTCCTCCTTGAGAGAGGCCTCAGTGCTAGTGGTAAAGCTATATATAATGGGAGGTTGGCAAGCATCAACATAGATGACAAAAGTAAAGAAAAAAGAGGGGCCAGGGATTTAGCTCAGTGGCATAAGTGCCTACCTGGCAAGTATGAGGTCGTGGGTTTGATCCCCAATACCAAAAATTTTTTTAAAAAAGATAAGGTAGAGAATGGCAAGACACAGAGGCAGGGTGCAGCCCCAGACCCCCAGCCTTCCCAGGACAGGCCTAAAGTTCAACAAAATGGGAGAAGTTGGAAGTCAAACACTGGAACTTTCTAAAATGATAACAGAAGTACAAAAACAAGTTGGAAAAGCAGGGAGAAAATGATATCTCAAGTACAAAAAGAGATGATACTTAGAATAAAAAATAACAGAGAAGACACAAAGAAAAGAACAGGTGAGCTCAGAAAAAGATAAAAACAAAAGATGTCAAACATAGGAGAAAAATGGAATCCATGAAACAGACCCAAATAGAGATCCAGGAGATTAAAACCTCCTTGAAAGTATATGCAACAGATTGAATGAAGGAAAGGATAGAATTTCAGATCTTGAAAACAGAATTGCAGAAAAGAAAGATATCTCAGGGATAGGGATTTAGCTCAGTAGCTTAGGTGCTTACCTGGTAAATACAAGTTAGTGAGTTTAAGCCCCAGTACCAAAGAAAAGAAAATGAAAAAGATTTCTCAAAAATAGCAAGAGACCACAGGAAATCAATGAAGTAAAGAAAAATAACACAAGATTGATTGGGGTCAATGAGGAAGCTGGAGACAGCATAAATGCCATAAAAATCATAAATATCTATGCACCTAACACAGGAGCACCCAATTGTATAAGACAGTTATTGTTACACATGGAAAATCAAATGAACAGTAACAGTTGTAACGGAAACCTCAATACCCTCATTATCACCGAGAGACAGATCAACTAGACAGAAAATCAACAACGAAATATCAGAACTGAACCAAATCTGTGAACAAATGGAACTAATAGGAAAAAGCCACACTTCAAGAGTACATGCCAGTGGCCCAGAAACATCTGGCAAACATCTTGGCCTGGAAAAGAAGCCATGTTCCGAGGCCCTACACCATCAGGGGAACACCAGTGAACCACTGCCCTGTGCCTGTCCACCACTCTAAGAACCTCAGACTGGAGGAACCCAGGTGCCTAGCGCAATTCACTACACTGAGGGACGGGCAACCAATGCAGAAAACACCTGGGATGTAACAATGGGCGGATTTCGAGGAACACAGGAAAATGTTAAGACAAAAGAGCAAAATACAATCTCAGACCTCCAGCCCACACAGAACAAGATCAGGAGACACAGACACAGTATAAATCAAAAGTCAAACACCTGAAATTTCTGAAAGATAACAATTGAAGTAAGGAAGCAACTTAGTTCTTGTATTGTTCGGTTAATTTTACATGACTATGTCTGATGGTCTGGACAGCTATTCTGAAGATGACAAAAGGCATTATGGTAGCTATTGTTAATTTCCTATTATCTTGTTTTGAAGTTCCGTACCATTTTCATTGTTTTATTTTATTTGGTTTTATTCAGTTTTTTTGTTTGATTTTATTATGTCTGATGGTACAGGCAGCTGTTTTGAAGACAGCAAGAGACATTATGGTAGCTGTGTGAATTTCCGATTATCTTGTTTAAAGTCCTATATTGCTTTCATGGTTTTGTTTTGATTGACTTTATTCTGTTTTATTTTGTTTGGTTGTAGTCTCTGTAAAACAAAAATTATAAAAAAAGAAATATATGGAACAGGAGTGGTGATAGCATTTTCCCTTACGTGTTTCCTGATTTTAGATAGAAGGCATTTAGCTTCTCCCCATTTAATATGATGTTGACCACTGGTTTGTCATAAAAGGCTTTTAACAGATTGAGAGAAGGTCTTTCTATACCTATTTTATTGTGGGTCTTTTTTATTTTAATGTAATACAAGTATACATTTACAAAGAAATCATTCTTCCTACTTGTACAAAAAACTAAAACAAAATTTCATAATAAAATAATAAGAGAATAACAATGATCTTGTAAGAAGGCCGTATAGGAAGTAAAGAGAAGTTCAAATAACTCACCAAATCATCTATTCTGATGTTTCAAAAATACTTGGAGATAAAAGATAATTTGTTTCATTTATACCACTTTTATTCATTGAAAAGAAAGTTTTGTCCTTTTATTTGCTTATTTCTTCTTTCTAAACAGAATCTTTATGACTTGTAGTCTGAGTAAACTTAAGGAGCATCATTCGGTTATTTATTTGAACTCGCTCTTTTTCTAATGTGGTCATTTACAGCTATAAACTTCCTTCTTAGGACTGCTTTCATTTTGTCCCATGGGTTCTTATATTCTGTACTGATCTGATAATTTGATCCTAGGAGCTAATTTCTACCTTGATTTCTTCTATAACTCACTAATTATTCTATAGGATATTGTTCAATTTCCATGTTTCAATAATTTTTGTGTTTTCTTTCACTATTGATTGCTAGTTTTACTGTAGTATAAGCTGATAATATGCATGGAATAAATTGAATCTTTTGAGTTTACATAAACACACTTTATTGTCTAATATGTGGTCCATGATGGAAAAAGTTCCATGTGCTGTTGAGAAGAATATGTATTCTCTTGTGGTTAGGTGGGAAATTCTGTGAATACCTACTAGGTCCATTTGTTCAAAGGTTTGGTTTAACTCTGATATTTCTTTGTTGATTTTTTTAATCTAATTAATCATTTTGTGACATTGAGTATTGATGTCCTCCACTATAATTGTGTTAGCTTTTATCTGATCTTTTATGTTCAGCAGTGTTTGTTTATGAAGTTAGACACGTGAAAGTTTAGAGCATGTCTATTTATAATTTATCTCTTCCTGTTAAATTGTTCCTTTAAGCAATATGTAGTGACCTTTGCCTCTTATGATCAGTTTTGACTTTAAGTCCACTTTATCTGAAATTAGGATAACAGCTTTTTTATACTTTTTTCTTTCCTGATTCCTATGCAATATTGTTTTCCATCCTTTGATTTTTTAATCTATAAATTTGTTTTTCAGTTTAAATGTGTTTCTTACACCCAGATAATACTAGGTTTTATTTCTTGGTTCAATCTGCCAATCTGTGTCTTTTCATTGAGGAATTTAGACCACTGACATTGAGAGTTACTACTGAAACATACTGACTTATTTCTGTCGTTATATTTTCCTATGGCTGATTTCCCCAGTCTCTTTTGCTTAACTGCTCATCTTGCCTGGGATATTCATTTTATTAGACATTTTGGCACTGTTTGCTTCATTGTCTCTTTCTAGGATATCCTTCACAAGTTTTTGGAGTCCTGGCTCCAAATTATAAATTTTCCGAGGTGCTCTTTGTCATCGAAATACCTTATTTCTCAATTAATTTTGAAAGGCAGTTTTGCAAGATATGTAAGTTTAGGTTGGAAGGTTTTTTTAGGTCTTAAAACAGTTTATACCAAGCTCTCTTGGCCTTTAAGGTTTGTGTTGAGAAGTCTGCTGTAATTCCAATGGATTTACCTTTATCAGTGATTCATTGTGTACTTTAACAGCTTTTCACTTATTTATTCATTGTGTTTTTAGTACTGAGAATTGAACTCAGGACCTTGCACTTGCCAGACAGATGATATGCCATTGGGCTATATCCTTGGCCCTAAGATTTATTAGACTCTCTCGTTTTTCCTCTTTTCTTTTCTCTCTTTCTTTCTTTCTTCCTTTCTTTCTCTGTGTATATCAGGGATTGAATTCATGACTTCACACTTGCCAAGCAGGCAAGTGCTAAACTTGTGCCACTGAGCTATACCCCTGGTCCTTTAACAGCTTTTAAAATTCTGTCTCTAGGGGCTGGGGGTTTAGCTCAGTGGTATAAGCATCTGCCTTGCAAGCAGGTGGTCATGAGTTTGATCCCTGGTACTGATAAAAAAATAAATAAATAAAAATTCTGTCTCTGTGTTGGACTTCTGGAATTTTGACTGTGATGTGCCACAGTGACTTTTAATTGTAGCTATCTGGGTTCTATGTGCATCACTTAGGTTAAACTTTTCACTTGTTTGGGAAACATTTTGCTACATATCTGCAAGTGGATTTTTTAAAATGCCATTTGTGTTGTCTTCTGGCTTTTCACTAATTGTAATTAATCTTAGACTGGGCTTCTTTGTGCTATCTAGCAGCTGTTGGATTCAGTTTTCATGTTCTCTGGTTGTTCTTAAGGTTTCTCTGAATTACTGGTCTCTGATGGCAGCCCAGTCTCCTAGTTCTAACACTCTGCTCACACTGATTTCTTCTGCTGTCCATACTTTCAATAGAATAATTAATTTTCTGGATTTCTGTTTGGAACATTTTCATGAACTCTAATTCTTTCCTAAACTAGTCACTCATGTTTGTTTCATTTTGTTTAGCTCTATGATCAGTTTTATTACATTCCTTATCTTCTTTGAGCTTGCCAAAACCCTTGATTGATCTCTTAATCTTCTGTTATACTTTAGAATAATTGGGTTATGTGATGTATGCTTTCCTCCTCCTCCATGTCCCATGGATTGGCTTTGAAGAAAGAAGGGTTTTGTTTTGTTTTGAAAAATATTTACTTATTTTTCTAGTACCAAGAATCAAACTCAGGACATTGTGCTTGCCAAGCAGGAGCTTGTGCCACTGAGCTATACCCTCAGCCTGAAACTGGGAGCTTTTACAGTTATTTCTCATCTTGCCTTCTCATATTTCTATTGTTGTTTTTTGTTTGTTTTTCTTTGTGCTGAGATTTGTTGTTAGTATGGAGATCTCTTAGGTGATGCCTGCATTTTCAGTGATGCACTGTGGACATGGTTAACAGTAGGCCTTTTCCTGTGTCTCAATCTGACCAACTCCATTAATTTAGGAGGAGAGGATGCATTGTAACTGACCCTGCACTGTTCTCTAGGAATGGATCACAGTACTGTGAATGACTCAAAGGCAGTCTTGATAATGGCATTCATAGGAAATCTATTAATAGCAACAACTGGGCCACCCTGGGAATAACAAGTAAATCAGCAAAAATAATATCATTCAGGAGCCAGGGGTTTAGCAGAGTGACTCAAGTGCCTGCCTACTAAGCAGGTTGTGAGTTTGACCCCCAGTACCCTTCCCCCGCAAAAAACAAAAAACATCATCCAAGACAAACTGGATATTGATATTCCATAGGAACCAATAATATACCACCCTTAATCATAGAAAAGAGATGCATAGTTATACAATACACAAGAAGACAAAGCAAATATTGACATACAGTAAATACCTACTAAATACAACAACTCCATCTCCACTAAAAGAATTCAACAGCAATAGCATAGAGTTAAAAAAAACTAAGATTAATAAAGTTTAATTGGTATATAAGTAAAGATATAGGGAGTGGGGTATGGGAGAATAAAAGAAGAAAAATTTCAAAATGTAAACAATGGAAGATGAGACGCAAAGAAAAGTTAGAGAAAGGATCTCACTAAGGAGCAGAAGGGTATTAATAGAATTTATTAAAGATAACAGAAAAGGGCTGGGCTCAGCGGCATAAGCGCCTGCCTTGGAAGAAGGCAGTCGTGAGTTTGATCCCAGGTACTGATTAAAAAAGGAAAAATAAAAATTAAAACAAAAAATAAAACAAGAGAAAAAAGGAAGAAAGAAAAAAAAAAGAAAGGAAAATTCCCCAACCCCCAAAAATCAGTGAAGAAAAGAGGAGAAAAAAAAAAGTCCTTCCCCCAAAAGGAAAATTTTTCTTGGTATTTTTGAATGAATGGTTTCTTTCCAAGATCCACAGTTTTAGAATCCACCAATTCACACAACTCAGTTTTCTCCACTTAGCTTTATGGCCTATGAGTTTGTGAGGAACCTGCCTGATCAGAGGCCTCACTATTCATTTATCCCAGGCTATGGCAACTGTCCAAACTAAGGTGTGTCCTTGTTCGTGCTAGTAGACGGGGAAGCGATCAGAGCTGTGATCTGTGCTGGGTGTAGAAAACAGATCAAGGGTTCAAGTAGCCAACTGTGCTTGATGTCGGCATGTTCAGACCCGGCTGTTCCTGAGCACAACACAAGCCAGACCTGGTTTTTTAACATGGAAGGTGGGACTTGTGTCCTTCCTGGCCTGAGACTAAACTCACAGTGTCTATGTCTAGTCCATTCTGTCCACAAAACTGTCTCCTGTGATGTTTCACCTGGTCACCTTAGGACGGTTACACTGGGAACCTTGAAGTGAAGCTTTTTTTTTTTTTTTTTTTGGTTGTTTGGAGGCTCTGTCTTAAAATAATGAACCCCTTCCCAAGACGGTACCTGATTAAACACTCTCTGGCCATATGGTGGATGCCTACTATGTGAAAGCAGTCACTCAGAACAAACCCTCACTGCTTATATAGCTCACAACAGATGTGGGCTCCACTTGGGGCCAGTGCTGCCAGCCTGGTCTACCATTTTCCCTAGAGCTCCAAGGCCTGGGGTCTTACCTTGTATCTATAAAGACAGATTTTCCTTCCTGGGAAGGGGACTTTCAGACTGCTTCATTCTTTGCTTTTCTTCAAATTCTCTGTAGCTTCTAATTTTCCTCTCAGTTTCTTCTGTGTTCACAGAGATCTACCTCTTTTCTTTTCTTTCCCACATACCTGTATTTTGGATCTCAGAGAAGCTGTGTTTGCTGTTGATTGTCATTCTGCCATTTTGATTCCTCTAAATGTTTGATTTTGATTCTATAAATGTATGTGAGTATGCATACAAATATATATCTTTTTGAAAGGTCAGTAAATTAAGTGATTTGAATGTTGTGACTATCAAATAATTATGTATTTATATAAGGAACATAATAGAAGTATGACAGTATTAAATACATAGGACTCTTCATTGTATAATCATGTCCAATAGTGGATGAGTAGAACTATTTCTAAGGTCTCCAAAACTAGAAATAGTAGGATTCACCTTTAGGTGAAGATGTATCATAAATTGAGTTACAGCATCCTTGAAATTATGAAACTCATAGCCATAGAGCTATGTGAGTTGACAGCTCTATAGTTCAGTTGACAATTTATAATTTTACAAAACCTGGTGTACTCTTCACTACTCAGAACCCATTCTATATTGATTGGAGACCTAACAGGAAATAAATGGCACTTTCAAATGAGGTATCGAGGAGATTTTGGTAGGGCCAGGCACGGGGATGAACTTAGATTTTTTGCACTGAACTCCTTCCACAGCCCTCCTGTACTTTTTATTTTGGCAAGAGATCTTGCTAAGTTATTAAGTTGCCCCTTCTGGGCTCAAATCTGCCATTCTCCTGCCTCAGCCCCTACAGTGCTGGAATTTAGGTGTGTGCCACCACACTTGGCTTCCAGGAAACTTCAATTATAAAACCATTTCAGTGATGTGACATAGTTAAAGGAAACTGGAGAGAAATGGCCACAGGGAGCCATTACTATCCCAAAGCCAGAGCAAGCCACAAGTAAAAGCAGTTACTGGGTACAGGAATAACTGGCTGTGTGAAAAGTCCTAACAGGAGATGTGGTCTTTTTAGAGACCACCTTCCACCACCAGAAAAGAAAGGAGTTGGAGAAAATGGTTGACCTCACTCTTCATCTTGTATTTGTGTTTGCTAAATCTGGTAACCTTGGGGAAAAGCTAGACATTCAGTCTGGAAGGACAAGTAGAGGAATATGTACTTCTCCCAAGGGAAAGAAGTACATCCAAAGTACATCTACATTCCACTTTGTTCACTAGTAGACTTGTACATGGACTCACTAGTAGACTTGTACATGGACTCAGAGCAAAGCCTCTCTCCAAAAACCATAGGCACTAATGAACTCGTTAAATCTGCTCTGAAAACCATCCACATGTTGGCTTATAATTCCAATTATATAGAAAAGAGGCTGCACATAAAAACTCAGTAAAAAATAAATAGTCAACTTTGGAGGGAAAAATATTCATTACAGCCCTCAATTAGTATTTATTTTCTTCATGATTCCAGATAGGGTTCTACAGATAAATATCCCATTAGGAACCAAACAGAAAAGATTTGTCCAGGCCTTAGAAATAAAAAAATCTCATCATGACGAGAGGCTAATTTGAGCAAATATTTGGAACCAACTTTATGTTTATAGTAAATGAAGACAAACCAAGTGCAAAGAAGGATGTGGATAAGGTTGATAAGGAGACAGAGTACTCCACAAATCGATATGTCTAAACAATATTTGGGTAACTCTAAGGCAGCAATCTGCTTTAAGAATAAAATTTATTTTCATTTGTAAGTAAATAGAGAAAAACTGCAGACAAATGTCTACAGTTTTCATTACCTTAAAGTAATAAGTCTAACTGGTTGGGAAAAGAAGATTCCAGAGGAAGTATTAAAATTTTATAGGTTTTCAAAAATACTTTCCACTAAAAAATTGTTTTAATTAAAAAATATATTTGATTTATCTCATTTCCACAGTTCATTTATTTATTACGAGATGATATTTTTTGGAGGTTTAGCATGTCTTACTGTTTATTAAGATATACATATATTGGAAAAAGCATTGAGGAGGAAAAATTATTAAACTTCTGCCATTTGGCTCAAGAGCTGTAAGAGAGTTTGAATTTATTCTAAGTGATGGATTATTCCTTTCCTAATGCTAGAGGAAATCCAAGCTTCTAGTTTCCAAGTAGTGAGCCTCATAGTGCATCTAACACCTGGGGTAGATTACCATCAACACAGCCCTCTGTAGGTGACAAAATCACTTCCAGTAATGATCATGAACTTAAATGAAAAGTTATAAGCAAAATATAGAGTGAAACACTTTTTACTGAACTTTCTGTATAGTTATTTGATATTCTGAAGAAGTCAAAAGGGAGCAAAGGGCTGGGGATGTAGCTGGGTGGCACAACATCTACCTGGCAAGCACAAGATTGTGAGTTCAAGTCCTGATACCAAATAAATAAATAAAAACGAACAACAGGAAACAGTCCAGTAGTTTTCAGTGGGTGGGAACCAGATGTGATGGTGTATACCTGTAATCCCAGCACTTGGAAGTCTGAAGCAGGAGAATTCCTGTGAATTCAAAGCCAGTCTAGCCAGTATGCTATTTTTTTTTTTTTGGAGACTCTCAAAAAAAAAAAAAAAAAAAAAATCAGCAGAGTAGGGGCAGGGCAGGACTACAAAGCAAGAACTCCAGAGAGTTTATGAATGAAAAGTGCAGTGTATCCCCTTTGTGATTGTGATTACATGAATTTATACACGCATTAAAATTCATACAATGTCATACAAGCATATTGTCAGTTGCACCAGTTAGTGCTCATTAGAGAAACAGATTTAATGCAGGATAAACAAATATATAACAATTTGCAAGACTGGCTTCCCATGGCCGCCCACAGAGTCACATGTGTAAGAGCACAAAAGGTCTATCCATGTGCTGGAGAGCCAAAGGATCCAGTTAAAGACCTGAGCTCACTGAAGTGTACTGAGCGAGCCCGCATCAGCAGGCCAAAGGGTCTGCGATGGAGGCTGCCCGGTCTGTGCTGGAAGCTGGGAGATGTCAACCAAGGGGAAGGTGAACACTGGAGGTCCCCCCACCCCAAGAAACGGAAGTGAACCTTTCTTCTTTGTTTCCCTTTAATACCATTCAGTGGTAAATGTACCCAGTGCAGGTCTTCTGATTTGAGCAAATCCTCTCAGCCACACCCAGAACTATGCTGATCCAATTCCACTAGGACTGTATTGCTCAAGTTGACACGTCAGTTGAGTATCACATCGATATTACTGTATTTCAATTTTTATCTTAGATTTTTCTAAAGTGGTAAAACATTTGGAATCAGACTTCACTTAAATATTGAGATACTGAACAAGTTAATCTCAGTTTTCTTAACTGTAAAATAGTAAGAATACAATCCACCTATTGACAACGTATATAAAGGTTTTAACTCATTGCCTAGCATTAAAAAAGCACTGGGTGAATAGTAGAATAAGTACTTATACTTATTTCGCATTTTACTTAAGGAATTCACTCTGTAAGGAAATTTACACTCTTACACTCTGTAAGGAAATTTAGTGGGTATCTTCAATGTAAAACTGCATGGTCTAGAACACCTTTATATGACTTTATATGGCTTTATATGACTCTAACCTTTCACTGACTTTGAACTATTTTATATCTATCTGTACAGTGTTTTAGAAATTATAAATCTATAATTTGCTATAATTGGTAGCAACTAAAAATGGTTTTTGGGGGTTTTTTTTGTTTTGTTTTGTTTTTTATCGGTACCAGGGATTGAACTCACGACCGCCTGCTTGCAAGGCAGGCGCTTATGCTGCTGAGCTAAATCCCCAGCCCTCAATGATAATAGATTTTAAAAATCATTTTTAGGGCTGGGGATTTAGCTTTTCTTTTTTGTCTTTTTTTTTTAACATTTACTTTTCTATACCCACCCTCCCTGCAGCGGGAAAGGCATCTGAAGAATTACATACCAGCTTTCATAGTTTTCACCCAAAAATGATACATGTCACTACTCTTCACCTTCCAGCTGGCCAAAGCAAATCACATAGTCTCACTCGTGGAGGAGCAGGGAGGTCCTGTCACCTGTCAGGAGGAAACAACGCTAAGGATTCCCACAGCACTAGTCTCCAGGATCAGTGGAACACAGAAGGATGGGAACTGCACAATGGACTTCTTAAGAAATTGTTAGGAAGAACTGTAGAACTGTAGAGTTTGCTATACACCTTCTCTCCTCACAAAAACCCCACCACCGCTGCCCCAAGTTTACAGAAACCAACATTACCATCAGAAAACCATGGAGGCACCTGGTAGAAGAGAGGACTAATCTAAGAAAGGGACTAATCTGAATGTTTAAGGAAAAACCAAATACTGGATCAATCAAAATAAAGTTTCAAGTGAGGGCCAGGTGTGATGGTGCATACCTTAATCCCAGCACTTGAGAGGCTGAAGCAGGAGGGTTGTGAATTCAAGGCCAGTCTGGGCTACATAGTGACGTCAGGGCCAACCTGAGCTATGTAGAGAGACTCTTCTTCAAAAAATAAAAACAAAACAAAAATATCTTTCAAGTGGGGAGAAAAAGAATAAAAAATCAGTTATAGTTGCTAAAAGTTGCTTCAAAAAGCAGACCAATAGGCTGAATACAGTCTATCTGATAATGCACCACGGGGGCGCCCCAAAGCCCAGATTTTTGTGTGATCCTCAGACAGAATAATTATGCCCTGGCACAGGCTTAGAACAGGAAGACTGAAGGCTTTAAATCACTGTTTTATTGAAGGAAAATCAGAGTGTGCACCAGAGGACTCAAAAAACCCAGGAAGTAAAGTGTAGCCAGCTGCTGTCTGGGGGCTGCGGGTGGGGTGAAGGTACCTGGATCCATACCAAGTCTGTTTCACATTTATTTGACTGAGAATTTTTCTTTGAAAGAGTACTTCACAGGACCTTCGGGAGCTGTCACGCTCTGCCCCAGGGCAGAAGATTAAGTGCTCTGTGGACCAGCAGGGAGAAGTCTAGTAAATCAGAGGCCGCTGGTCTGTGTCGTGTGGACTTACAGGTGGCAACGTAACAGGCAGTGCCTCCCTGCAGGCGCCTGGGGGACTTCACAGTTTATGGCTCAGAACAACCCTGTGAATGGAAAGAAGGATCTGACTCCATTCTCTAAACTGCTGATTGAAAAACAGACTTGAATGAGCCTGCAAAAGAAAAGGTTCTCTTGACTTACCCCTCTTTTGGAAGAATCTCTGGGAAATGGTGGCGCCTGGAAGGGGGACATCTTTTTGTGTTTTACTGAGGGCAGTCAAGTCAAGAGTCCAGCTCTGAGTGCTGGGCTCGGCCCTCCAGTGGCTGTGGGATAGGGGCTTTAAATTCTCAGCTGCAAAGCAGATTATAGTGGAGATTAAATGTGTCAATTACATGGAAAACTGAACAATAACCATAGTAAGCACTGTACAACTATTGGCTTTTTATTTCATGCATGTATTGGCATGTCTTGCTTATTAAAAAGATATTTTTAAATGTATGCTATAAAGTATGAGAAATATTTCTTTTTTATGGTGCTTGGGACTGAAGTATTGGAAATATTTCTATAAAGCAAATAATTATCTTAAGATCGCTTTCTTTTTTGATATTTAACATGTGTACATTTTTCTTATTCCTAGACTAATATTTTCCCTGTCTCCACAGTCTTGACTCTTCTAGAATGTATCATGCAGTAGGTGGCCTTTTTAGATGGCCTCCTATTACTTCATAATATGTATTTAGGTTTCCTCCATGGTTTTTCATAGCTTGGTAGCTCATTTGTCTTTTATTTTTATTTATTCATTTACATATTTTGAGGTGGGATTTTGTAATGTTGTCCAGACTGACATCAGACTTCTGGGGTCAAACCATCCTCCTGCCTCAGCCTCCCATGTAGCTGGGACTGCAAGTATGTGTGACTGTGCCTAGCTACTTTTTAATACTGAATAATATCCTATTTTCTGGATATTTGTTTATCCATTCTACAAATGAAAAACATTTTAGTTGGTTCCAAGTTTGGGCAATTATGAATGAAGTGCTATAAATGCCCATGTATGACTTCAATTATTTTAAATTGGCTAGAGTGTGTTTTATGGCCCAGAATGTGGTCTGTCATGGTTAATGGTCCATATAAACTTGAGAAGAATGTGCAATCTGCTGTTGTTGGATGAAGTCGTCTATAGATGTCAGTTTCATCCAGTTGATTGATGGTGCTGTTGAGTGCAACTGTGCTCGCTCTTATTTTCTGCCTGCTGGATCTGTTCAATTCTAAGAGAAGAGAGTTAAAGTTCTCAACTATAATCGTGGGCTCCTCCATTTATCTTTGCAGGTATATCAGTTTTTGTCTCATGCATTCCGATGCTCTGTTGTTAGGCTTGCACATTAAGGATTGTTACGTCCTCTTAGAGTATTTTCTCCTTTATCATCATCCTTTTTATCCTTGATTACTTTCTCTGACCTCTAGTCTAATCATCCTGAAATTAATATACCTACTTCCATTTTTTTAAGTCTTTTTTTTTTTTTTTTTTGTCTTTTTCATTTTTATCGGTACCAGGGATCAAACTCACGACTGCCTGCTTACAAGGCAGGCGCTTATGCCACTGGCTAAATTCCCAGCAACCCCACTTCCATTTTCTTTTGATCAGTGTGAATATGATGATTTCACCATCTTTTACTTTTAACCTATGTAGCCTTATATTTAAAGTAGGTTTCTTGTAGACAACATGTAGTTGTGTCTTGTTTTTTGATCCACTTTAGCAACATCTTTTAATTGGTACATGTAGATATATAAGTGATAGCTGACATAGGTACCGTATTTTTGTATCCTATTTGTTGCCCTTGTTCTTTGTTCTTATCCTTATTTGTAAACATTTTATATGATTCCTCTGTCTCTGTCTCTCTGTCTTGTCTCTGTCTGTCTGTCTGTCTCTCTCTCTCTCTCTCTTGCTGCTGGTGCTGTAGATCAAACCTCCTTCCTTCACTTTTTGAAGAATAATTTTTTGGGGTATGAAATCATGGGTTGCAAGGGGTTTTCTTCTTTCAACATTCCAGTCTCTTCTTGCTTGTATAGTTTCTAAGAAGACAGATACAATTCTTACATTTGCTTCTCTATATGTAAGGTACCACACACACACACACACACACACACACACACACACGCACGCACGCACGCACACCCTGTAGCTTCTCTCAATCTTTTTTCTTATCACTGATTTTCTGAGATTTGAATATGGTTTCCCTAGGTGATTTTAGTATTTATCCTGTTTGGTGTTGTCTGAGCTTCCTGGACCTGTGGTTTGATGTCTGGAATTAATTTTGGAAAATTCCCTGTCCCTGCTTCAAATATTGCTGTCCTATTTTCTCTTTCGCCTCTGTGTCTCTCTCTGGTATTCTCATTACAGGTATATGCACCTCTTGTAATTACCTCATGGTTCTTGGATACGCTGTTCTATCTCTTTCAACCTTTATGTTTTCCTTGTTTTTCATCTTTGCAAGTTTCCGTTTTCCTCATATCCAGAGACTCTTCCTTCAGCTATGTCCAGCCAATTAATAAGTCCTCAGTCATTCTTCATTTTTATTGTTACTGTTTTTGTTTTTCTGCAGTACTGGGGACTGAACCTGAGGCCTTTGCATTGTGCTTCATCCCCAATCCTTTTTTTTTTTTTTTTTTCCTTGAGACAAGGTCTTGCTAAATTGTTAAGTTGCCCAGGCTTAGGCTGGACTTGAACTTGTAATCTTCCTGCTTCAGCCTCACAAAGTGTCAGGATTTAAGGCATGTACCATCATGAGTGACTTCTATTATTTATTTATTTTTTGTTATTCCTAGTGTTTCTTTTGGATCCTTTCTTACAATTCCTATCTCTCTGTTTATATTGTATATCTATTCTTGCATGGTTACTTTTCCCATTAATCCCTTAGCATATTGATAATAGTGTTAAAATTTTCTTCTCTGATAATTCCACATTGCTGCCATATCGAACCCTGATTCTAATGCATGTCTGGCCTTTTCAAATGGTTTTTGTCTTTCAGGGTGTCTTCTGATATTTTTGTTGAAAGGCAGATATGATATACTTGGTAAAAGGAATTGTGATCTGTAGGCCTTTGGTAAATTAGCAGCAAGAGGCAGGAGAGAAGTGGTCTATAGTGCTATGATTAGGTCTGAGCACTTCGGTGAGCCTGTGCCTCTAGACCCTGAGCATCTCTGCTTCTTATTTCCCATCACTCTCAGGCACAACAGGATGACTAGAAAGCCTGGAATTTTGTGACTCCTTGCTCCCGCCAAGGGAGGAAGTGGAGCTGGAGTTGACTGTTTCCCTTCCCGTACACATAGATTAGGCTCCGATCAAACTCAGGTATGCTAGGCTCTGGCAAACCAGTTTCTCCTGAGGACAGGCTTTGTTTTTGTTTGTTTGTTTTTTGTCTTTTTCCTTTTTATCGGTACCAGGGATCGAACTCACGACTACCTGCTTGCAAGGCAGGCGCTTATGCCGCTGAGCTAAATCCCCAGCCCCTGGACAGGCTTTGTTAACAAGAGTGGAATGCTCTGGTACAAGCAGAGCACATTCTTTTTACCTCTTCCTGGCAGAAACACGAAGAGTTTTCTTCCTCTCTATTTGCACTCTATGGATCTAGGAGAGCTCCTGCAGATAAATGCACAGGACTGTGAAGATTCCTCTATGACTGTCTCTCCACAGGGTTTTTCTCAGACTTTTTCATACCAGGCTTCCAGCAATTCATCAAATATAGTTTTCTAGCCCAGCCTTGGCTCCCACAGAGGTTTCTGCTCATTTATTTCTGCTCTGTTTAGCTGTGGTTCTCTGTATCTACTTGTCTGTTGCTCTAGTTTGGGAGTTAGCATTATACCCTGTGGTCTTACTTCTCAGATGGACTAATAAGAGTTGGGTTTTGTTGTTGTTGTTTTTCAATTTATTTGGCTTTTTACTTATTTTTAAGATGGAGTGGCAATTTCTAAACTTCTTACATGTCACACTCGAAACTAGAAGTAGCTTTACTTTACTAGGTGTGAAAAGGTGCAAAATCCAAAGTGGAGATACAACTATAATGAGCATCCACACATCTAGTAACCAAATTTAACCATTGTTAAATTTGCTGTATTTATTTCTGTTTTTGTTTTGTTTCATTTAATTTTGTTTTGTTTCATTTAGCTACCTCCCCACCCATACTAAGGATTTAAACCAGGGCATTCACACTGTTACAATCCCAGTCTTTTTTTTTTTTGTATTGTGAGACAGGATCTCCCTACATTGATAAATTGCCCAGGTTGAGCTAAGACTTGTGATCCTCTTGCCTCAGCCTCCCAGAATACTGGGATTACAGGCATAGGCAGGCCAGGAGTGGTGGCGTAAACATGTAACCTCAGTGCTTGGGAGGCAGACAGGAGAATCACCGCAAGTTCAAGACTACCTGAGTTATATAGTGAGACCCTATCTCAAACAAACAAAAAAATACAAGCATGTGCCACCACACCCAATTTCATTTAATTATGTTAAGCAAAATTATTTAGAGCATAGCCTTTTTTTTTGCTTCTGACCTTTTAAAAATACCATGATTAAAGTATAATCATGCAATGGCAAGCATAAACACCAAAACAACACCCAAAATTTGGAGGCAGATTTATTTATGTTGACAAACACTGCTCAGGATCATTCCCAAAATATCAGTCCCTGATCTCTGGTGGTCTAAGGCTTACATGGGATAAGCAAGAGGAAAGTACAGAGGCAGAATGGCGTGGCAATTGGGGCCTGGTTTATGCAATGTGCATTGTAGTGACCAGCCATTTCTAATAGGCAGAAGCAACTGGAACTGGACCAGGAACACCCTGGGCAACTGAGGAACCGAAGTACACTACTCCCCAGGGGTCAATTTTCTGTTATAATATAATTCAATGACACAATAATTAACCTCTTAAAGTATACATTTCATTGTATTTTGCCATGTCACAGATACTGTATATACAGATGCTGCCACAATGAATTTTAAAATATTTTCATCACCCTAAAAAGAATACTTAAATCCTTTAGCATTATAGGCACTTCCGTCAAGCACATCCCACAGTCCTAGGGAAATGCTCCTCTACTATGTCTATTTTAGATGTACCTGTTCTGAACATTTCCAGTAAGAATCTTAAATTTGTCTTATTTATTACTGACTTCTTTTACTCAGCATAACTTTTTACCTTTCATCCATGTCGTGGCATGAATCAGTGTTTCGTTCCTTTTTTGTGGCTGAATTATAACCTCCTATTTGGATATACTGGTTTTGTGGGATTTTTTAAAGAGGAAGGTAGAACACTGCTTTATTCAACCTCTTTTTAAGTATAGTTTGCAGTGCATAGTGATTACATTTATCATGGGGAATTGGCAATATACATGATACACCTTAACTGGTTTTTTTTTTTTTCTCTTATTTCCTACCCTCTAGCCCTCTCAGATTACAGTCACTGTTCCATTTTCTCCAGAGTGCTGTCCAAGTCCCAGTGGCTGACACAGTTGTGTGCGGACAGATGCATCACCGTGACACCACATGGCCCTCTGCTCAGCTGGCACATGCGAATCAGTGCTGTCTTTCCCCTCTGCCTAAAACAAAGCCTCCTTAGATCCACGAGCTGTTGGGCCCTGTCTCTAATATTCTTTTTTTTTTTTTTTTTTTTTTTTTTTTGTCTTTTTCCTTTTTATCGGTACCGGGGATCGAACTCATGACTGCCTGCTTGCAAGGCAGGCGCTTATGCCGCTGAGCTAAATTCCCAGCCCCTGATATTCTTGAGTACAAGAAATATTCTACGGCCTTTCCAGCTATGAGTTTAGGGATTCCATGACAAAGTTATTAATCTATTGAGTCCTGCTCCGTCAAATGCGGCCTCCAGCCATCAATGGTTCTGGATAACTAAACCAAAATATGACTAGTCCATTTTGAGAAGTGCTGTGACTATGAAATACATTCCAGATTTTGAAGGCTTAAAACAAACAAAGAATGCAAAATATGCCTTTAGTTATTTTTATGTTGCCTACATGCTGAGATGATGTATTTTAGTATATTAGGTTAGTAAAGTGTATTGTTAAAAGTAATTTCACCTCTTTCTTCTGTTTTCTTTACTGTGGCTAATAGAACACTGAAAACTACTTATGTGGCTCAACTTATATTTCTACTAATCAATGTGCAGATCTAAACTTTTTATGCAGCTATTTCTTCCCCACAATGGAAATTCTTTGCTTATCAACTCTACAAACCCTGAATATACAACAGGAGGGGAAGATGTGTCTGGACTCCAATCGTGGGAATATACATTTGTAACTTGGTTGCTTCCTTTTTCTCAGTTCTTTCCACACTTAATCAGGCTGTTGTTTATACTGCACCTGACCTTTGACAAGTCGAAAGCCAAGAATCTGACCACAGTTCCATGGTGTTTTCGAATAAGGCAATCTGGGAAAAGAATATGCTCGCAGGTTTCAGAATGGGAGAGATACTATAGAGAAGTAGGAGCTAGGGATGAAAACTCCATGAGTTACACCAACACATCAACCATTGCCTATCATTCCATAAGCATGTTTCCCACTATAATTCTGTATCAGTTGCTGTGCTGGAAACTGAAGGTGCCAAGAGGAACGAGCTCACATGCTGTTATCAGAGTACAAAGCCCAAAGGGTGAACTCAGTACTACATGTAGGTACAATAAAATGTTAAAGACACTGCTGTTGAAATCCAATAGGGTCAAGTAGGACAAAAGAAAAGCCCTGGACCAGTCAGTTTTCCTAAAGGGCAGGGAAGGGCAAGTGGGAGCCACAAGTGAAAGCCCTGTGAAAACTACAAAGCACTGTGGAAAGCAAGCACTTTATTGTGGCCTGTTTTGTGTCTTAGAAGAGTCACTCAATGCTTCTGAGCTTGGTTGCCTTGACTGAAAATAATGTGGAAGTTTGACCCATACTCTATCTCAAACCATTGCTTATTAGGGGTGAGTGTTGATTCAACACTCGCACCAAACTGTTAGCCTGGTTTGCCATGTTAAGAATGTGAGCAACTATTATTTTGTTCTTAATACTCTATATTACCCAATTTTTACATAATTATTATTTTATAATCAGTAAGATCTTTATTTTAAATTTTGCCTTTGCTCCAATCTAACCATTGTGAGTTGGCTTCCACCCCCTTCATCCAGAGGTCTGCAGTTCCCTCCCACTTGCCAAGGCCAATGGCCTCTTCTTATCTCATTCAATTTGACTTCTCTGCTGTATTAGCAGAGTTCTTTTTTTAAAAAAATTTTTTCACTTGTGGGGAGCTACATCCCAGCTCTTTTATATTTTGAGGCAGGATCTCTCTAAGTGACTAATTTTCACAGGCTGGGCTCAAATTTGTGGTTCTCCTGCCTCAGCCTTCTAGAGTCCTAGGATGACAAGTGTACACCACCAGGCCAAGCTTTAAAATTTTTTAATATAATTTTTTAAATCATAAAAGTAAGCTACCTACACTACAAAATGAAAAAAAAAAAAAAAGCCACAGTAAGAATGATAACATAGGGGCTGGGGATTTAGCTCAGCAGCATAAGCGCTTGCCTTGCAAGCAGGTAGTCATGAGTTCAATCCCCGGTACCAATAAAAAGTTAAAAAAAAAAAAAAAAGAATGGTAACATAACCAAGGTGTGGGGTTTTTTTTCTTGTTGTTGTTGTTTTGTTTTTGTCTTTTTTTTTTTTTTTTTTAATCGGTACCGGGGATCGAACTCACAACTGCCTGCTTGCACGGCAGGCGCTTATGCCGCTGAGCTAAATCCCCAGCCCCAACCAAGGTTATTTTGGCACATTTTCTGCTAGGCCTTTTTACTGAAGTATACTTTGTCATCACAATGGTATGGATGTATATCTAATTCATATGAAACTCACCTTACTTGCACAAGACAATTCTTTCCTAGTTTTTCCAAAATTCACCAATTTTACGAACTGGAAAACATGACAAAGAATGCTCTGTCTTTCTGACTGGATCAGTTCTGGAGAAAATAATTGTCATGCTACTGTGTGCTTAGGAAAATGCTGTGTCTACACTGCAGTCTATGTCCCACCCACAAAAGCCCTTCCTTGTTAGGTTTGTTTTGGACCCAAGATTATACTTTCTATCTTCTGTAGCATGTGGTCCAGAGCCCATACTCAGAAACCTGCTGCATATACACCCCTCTACAACAAGCAAGTAACCAACAGCAGCCAACCAACCAATAAAATTAGGAAACCCTAACCAGTGTTCCCTAATTATCAGATTCCTTAGCAGTGGAATGTGTGTGTGTATTTTTAAACACTTCAAGTGATTCAGATGAACTGTTGCCTTAGCTACATTATTCCATGTGCTTTTACTACATTGCTCTATGTGTCATTACCTGAATACAGTTCACTTTTTAAGGCTCATGACTTTCATTTGTACCTGTCTCTTACTCCCAATTTTTTATCCTTCCTCATGTTCATCCTAAGAATTGAACGCCAGAGTAGTGACCTCTATAAAAACCTTCACAGATGTATCTTTACTCCACGTACCTTATGTTCAGGCTGGGGGATTAGTTGAAAGCAAACATAGTAGATATACTGTCATAGTTCTCTGTTCTGAGTAACAAATCACTACAAACACATCGGCTTAAAATGGCGATAAATATTAACTCATAGCTTCCCTTGGTTAGGAATTTGGAATCAACTTAGCTGGATAATACATGTTTAAAGTCTGTCATGAAAAAAAAAAAAATAAAGTCTGTGAAATTGCAGTATAGGTATGGACCAGGGCTGCAATGATTGAAGGTTTCCTTGAGGCTGCAAAATCAGCTTTCAAGAAGATACACTCAAATGACTGTCAAGTGGATATAAACTACTAACAAGAGGCCTCCCTTCCTCTTCAGGCAGATCTCTCATAGAACTGCTTGAGTGTCTTCAAAACATGGTTGACATTCTTAAGTGCAAATAATACAAGGGAGACCACAGTGAAAGTTTCAGTGTCTCGTATGACCTAGACCAAAGGTCACACACATCACTTCTGCAGCATTCTATGGGTCATGCAGGCCAGCCATGATTCAGGTAGGAGAGATAATGCAAGAATGTAAATACCACCAGGTGAGGATCCTTTGAGGACATTTTGAAAGATACCACAGTGAATATCTGTTCTTTTTGCTATTCTTTGTCCCTTTCCATGCGTGGTTCACATACTTCATGTTGTACAACTGGGATTAAGTCCTCCTCATCTAAAAGAGTTGCAAGTAATCTAAGATAACAAGTCTGAATATTCCATTCACCTAGCTAAGTTGTCATCTTTCAGATAAATGTGTGATCAAGTGGAGCCAATCAAAATGGAACTTAATTTTTGGTAACTGGGTTGTTTGGGATGGATGGTCTCTGTTCCTATACTATTACTGAGCTCTAACAAAGAACTAATGAAGTCAGGTGTGGTGGTGCACACCTGTAACCCCAGCACTCAGAAGGCTAAGGTAAGAGGATCTCTGCAAGTTCAAGGCTAGTTTGCGCTACATAATGAGTTCCAATGTAGCCTGAACGACATAGCAAAACCCTGTCTAAAAAAAGGTGAGCATTGTAGCTCAGCATTGTAGCTCAATGATAAAAATATGTGCTTAGTACACACAAGGGTCTGAATTCAATCTCTAGCACACACACACACACAAAATAAAAATAAAATAAAAAACAAAGTAAGAATGATGTTTCTTAAAATAATTTGTTCAAAATATATTGGAAGAGCCATGGGTAGTACACACCTGTAATCCCATTACTCTGGGAGCTTGAGGCAGGAGGATTAAAAATTCAAGCCCAATCTGGACAATTTGAGACCTTGTCTCAAAATTTAAAAATTTTTTTAAAAGGCTAGGGATGGAGTTCAGTATGAAGGCCCTGAGGTATATATATATATGTATATATACATATACATATATAACTTTTTTAAGAGAATGAGGCCAGTACACAAATAAAAAATACAGAGCATCAGAGATGAGAAAAGGGAATTCTAATGAAGTAATTTGAAACTTCTTGTGCTGTTATGCCTGAAATTTACACTAAGACTTTTCAAGTACATGAATCTTCTATACATAAGCTATTTTAAACTGGGTTACTGTTAACTGCAACCAAATCAACTCCAACATCCATGACTTATTCCTCTTAAATTTCTAAATTGGGGGTCAAGTTCTAGCACAATGCTGTATTATATAACAGTGTTTCGGTCAACTATGACCATATGTATGACTCTGGTTCCATATAACAATGTAGCTTAGTGATACAGCCATCGGAGTTCATGTAAGTACACTTTGTGATGTTTACACATGACAAAATTATCTAACAATACATTTTGCAGGATGTGACCCTGTCATTAAGTGATATATGACTACTCAATTCAAATTTGATGACAATATTATTATATTTTTTTATCTGAAAGCTGGACATTTTTTAAAGAATTGGCAATATGCTAAGTAACTAGCAGAAGAGTTCCAAAGTCTTAAATCTTCCAAAGGATTTTGGATCTGGCAGCCTTCAAAAGTATTACGTTGGGCTGGGGATTTAGCTCAGTGGTATAAGCACCTGCCTTGCAAGCAGGCGGTCATGAGTTCAATCCCTGGTACCAATAAAAAGGAAAAAGACAAAAAAAAAAAAAACCTATTATGTTAATTTTACATGTGAAAGGTCATCTTGCTGGAGTTCTGTGTTGATGTGGTATAATGAGTATATACAGAGGTAGACTGGAAAAAGAGGGCTGCTATTGGTGGGCACCACGTTGTCTCATTGGCAGGAAAATGAGAAGAGACCAAGGAGCAGTCCTTGAAATACTTGCTATACAATATGTGGGTACAGTTCTGTTGCAGGAATTGAGCAAATCGATGAAGGACATCCACAGGATGACAGAACGATGGAATGATGAGTGCAGGGCTCTCCCCTTTAAGAACCAGGCACAGTAGCCCACACTTTAATCCCAGCTACTTGAGAGGCAAGGCAGAAAGACTGCAAGTTTGAGCTAGCCTAGACACCTTAGTGGGTCCCTGTCTCTAAACAAAAGGGCTGAGGGTGACCTGGGTTTAATCCCCAGCAAAACACTCACAACACAAACACACACAGACAGACACACATACACACACACACACACACACACACACATATCCCAGAGTGGAACTTGCAAAAAACAAAACAAAACAAAGCCTATTTGCATATACAAGAGAAGAATTCGAGAAGAATTCATCAAATACCTGAGATAGTATTGAGATTATTCCAATCATGCCCTGACAGAGGGCCTAAGAGGAATAGAGAAAAGCAAATGTTTTGCTATGGTTTCGATCAGTAATTTCATGTAAATCGTTGTTCAGTTTTAGGGTATTACAGGAAAAAAATTAAGAAAATCAAATATGGAAAATAGAAAGGCAAGCTGCCTCCCTTTTTTTCTATAAAGCCTCCTGAAACTCAGCAGCTTTGTTGTGTCTAGGAAAACTATTATACACATCATCAACCAAGTGACAGGTCTTTATTTTTAATTCATCACAGAAGTCCTACTGCCCAAATGATGCTTGACAGGAAAATTTCTTATTGGTAAGGGCCTTCGCAGAGGGCAAGGCAAACCTCAGAATTCCTTCCTTTTCCCCTGGGCTCTGGAGCAAGTTTAGTTTTCTTTAACCCTATGTGCTCCTGTGGTAGCTGCTAGTCACATACTCACTGTTGTGCCTCAGAAAGGAAACCCTGGCGTCTCAGACACGTGCAAGCCTTTCATAGTTTTTCCACCTGCATTCAAATTATTACTTTCCCAGTTATTTGATCTGTATATCTAGGACAGATCACATTTTTATGCCTCAGTTTCCACCTCAGTAAGGTAAAAATATAGTATCTCTTAATATAAATGACATAATGTTTAGAATTTTGGTTCTAAATAACCATAGAATTGTGGTTTAGAAAAATATCTGGTATACAATCAATTTATATAATTTTGTATTACTTTTGTTTTGTATAGACAAACCACATTGCTCAGTACCATCAAAAATACAGATTTTTTTTCCTATTTGGCCTTCTTCCTTTCTTCATTCTTTCCCTTTTTCTTTTTTTCTTTTTTTACTCATTAAATACATCTCATAATAACTATTTGTAGTCCAAAGACTAACTGGCTGTAGCCAGTTTGGTGGTGCGTGGTTGTCAGCAGCTTAATGGAGCTGCTGACAACTTCAGTTGTTGAAGCCTGGGCCTTCTCAGCCACACCGGACCACTGGGGGAAGAGGCCATGAAAGTTAATCTCGCACCGAATTCCACATTCCAGCATTGTTTAACAAACAAGCCTGGGTCAGGTAACTGGTCTTTGTAAGCTCCACAAGCTCCAGGCTCTCTGGCCAGAACCTAGCCTGAAATATTCACTTGAAACAGACGACACTGTGTCCTAAAGAGGGATCTGGGAGATCAGGTGATGACCCTCCTCTAACAGGAAAGCACTGGACTCAACAAACACCCAGGCCTAGAACACCATTCTGGCCTCACCAAAACTCACACCTGTTCATGTGTGCAACACACACCTCGAAAACCTGCATTTCATCAATAAAACATCACATCTGCCACCTCTTCTGCTAAATAATAATTCTCCAGTGTAGATTCAGACAGAAATAGTTGAAGGAGCTGTGGTCACCACAGATTCCAAGTCCAAGGCCTGATTAAAGCCTTTAAACACTAACAAAGCACCCCTGGAGTGTGTATTCTCCCATTAGGAGACTCCAGATGTTAATTAACAACTCCTAGAGTGACTAGTAAAGCTAACTTTTAAAGCACACAAACATATATCTTGCTGTCTAAGCGGAAGTATGTAAATTATGACAATAATTGCCTAATGCTGGTGAAACCCTCTAACCAGAACTTAATTTTTCCCCCCTTTTTTTAGGATAACAGCATATCTACTGACTTTGAATTTTAAAGAGATTCAGAGGTTCCTCATGAGTTATTAAAACAGCATCAACTGATAAAATGCTGTTTGAGAGGAATCCTCACTGTTCTTCATTTTATAATCACTGAAAAATGTGTTTTCAAATGCGTGGGTGGATTGGAATTGTTCTGTGTGTGACTAAGGCACGTCAGAGGTGTCACTAATTAGAGCCCTTTAATACCAGGCTTATCAGTGGGAAATGCTCCTCCCAGAATGGATTTTTGATGAAATAAGTGGAATTTCAGATTTTAAATATCAGTGTATAATCACAGGAAATCTTTTACAATTTTTGCTGTCCATAGAAAACAAACCTTTGGTTTCTGGTATAAACATCTGTACAGCCAAGACGAAAATGGAGTTCGTCGGCCTGTTTATTTAGGCCACACCTCACCCCTTTGCTTTTGAAATTGAACTAAAAGTAGGTCACAGCAGGCAAAATATTAGAAGAAAATATAGATATTTATTTTTAGTGTCCTCGATGGTACATAAGTTTGGCTCCAGTTAATTGCAAAGAGGGCAGAACAGTGCAGATATTTTACATGGTAAGGGAGAAAAGGCGGAAGGGGAAAAAGTAAGAAGGGCAGCTGTGGAAGACAGCCTGCCTGTATGTAGTTCAAGGAGGATGGTATATCACTGAAAACACGAGCCAAGGTATTTTGGTTTTGCTTTTTATTGTTGTGCTATCAGAGGAAATCTGATTGTGCTATCAGAAGAAATCCTATTATTATTATTATTACTATTATTATGATGATTATAAGGAGCAGCAATTTATTAGAGTGCAAGCATGAAATTGTTCATAATATCAGCTTTGTCTTGGATTCTGCTTTGCTCTGGGCAGTGGACTTCCCTAGTACTTTAATAATATGTCCAACCAAATTCCATAACTTCCCATTCCTATTTCTGATGCTACATTCTACTCATGTTTTTGCGTCATTTTATATTTTGAAACACAATAATATATAACATCAATATCAGAAGATTCAGAGAGCGCTCCCTTCCCCTCACCCACCCAGTCTAAGCCCACCTGAGGAGGTGGGAGTGGGAGTGGGAGCCGCTCCTGCCTCACAAGCCCATCTTCTCCCTCTCCCTGGGACCTGCCCTCAGTGGCAGGATCCCTTTATTTGACTCCCCTAGACCAAGTGGGCAGCGGGGACTCTCACTAAGGATGCTGCTTCTCCTATGATTCCAGCAGGCCTTCCTCCCCTTCTGGGGCTGCCCATGTTTCCTTCCTGGGGTCACATAGCCTAGCACACAGACCCTCCATGGGGGATTCCTGGCCCAGGTGCAGCTTCTCCTCCCCCTCAGCTCTCCACCCCCACCAAGTGTCCTCTTTGTTTTCTTCTGATATGTTTGTGGTACACACTACTTACATTTGCTTGGGGGAATTTACATATCATCATATCTTGATCACTTCTGATCCTCTTCCCCCACCCCACACCTGTCTATCACTGTCCTGGATATGGTCCTGGCAAAATGGCCCCGGCCCAGCTACTTTACTTACAGGAAACTCTATCTTTGCCTACAGATGGTGGAAATGCAGAGTGCAGCCTCATTAGGAGTGAATTAGAGCACTTTGTAGGAGACAAGGACAGCGACAGCGGAAAGCTATCTATTGTCTATTGTCATGGCAAAAGGTATGCACATTCTGGGAAGCACTGCAGTTCTGCACTGAAGCCAGAGTGGATGTAGATGCTTCAGCTGATGAGAACAGATATGACATCTGTTTTTAGCCTACAACAGAGCAGTGTTCTACCTCAGCCATGCCGCCCCTGGTTTCTACTTGGTGGAGCTGGCATTTCCCATAGCTCTAATGCTCTAAGAATTTCCCTGATGATGCTTTGACCTGCTGTAATGCTCCAAGGACACAGCTTTCTCATTGACAGATGTCGGTTCCAAGTCTTCCCCGGAGGCCTGATCTAGACACTGCCTTTGTTTAGTCTGGCTAAATTAGTCAGCTTCTTCCTATCCCCAATCCCTGTATTTTCTGTATTTCTTTGGAAGTCAAGGAGCAACTCTGGAACTCAAGTCAACAATCTACTTGATTTTACTTTTTATCATGAAAATTTCCAAACATTGTCAAAAGTAAAGAGAAGAGAATCATAAGCTGATATGTACCAACTTTCCAGTTCAACAATTAACCAACCCACAGTTGGTCTTCTTTCGTCTATGTCCCCACGTATTTCCTCTGGGTCATGTATCCAAAGTATAAACTCTAGTTTTATTGTTTTAAACATAGCTGCAGTCAGGGTGTGGAGGCACATGTCTGTAATCCCAGCACTTGGGAGGCTGAGGCAGGAGGATTACCGTGAGTTTAAAGCCATATGGGGCTACAAAATGAGTTCAAGGCCAGTCTGAACTGCATAGTGAAACTCTGTCTCAAAAGGAAAATAAGAGAAAACACAAACAAACAAAACCCCAAAACCATAGTTGCAATAATATTAACACATCTAAAAAGTAAATGGCAATTTCTTAGTTATTATAGAATACTCAGTATAAATTCAAATTTCTCCAATTATCTCATAAATAAGAACCCTACAAGGTTCATAGGTTGTAGCTGAGAAATCATTTGTATGAGTCAGAGTACATTATGTTATGCTGTGGTAGCGGACAACTCCAAAATCATGGTGGTGTTCAACAGTTGGGGTTTGTTTTCTGCTCCCTCGAATTTCCGTTGTGAGTCACCTCCATATCTTCTTTACTCCTGGCCACAAGCTAAAGAATTAGTCTCTCTCTGGGAAATGCCCACTTCCTGGCAGATGAAAATGAGAAATACATGAAATGACTTTTAAAACTGCTACTCAGGAGCAGCAACTGTCACATCTGTTCACAATTTTACTGGTGAAAGCAAATCACATGGCCAAAGCTGAGGTCAGTGGAGAGAAGGGCAGTATAATTGTCCCACAAGAGCGGGCAGCCAATCGTAGAAATGATACAACCTGCCTTGCCTTGTAACTTGCAGCTTCCCCTTCTCATCATTTTTTCACACCATTGATTTGTTGAAGAAATTGGAACATTTGTACTACAGAAAATCCTGTATTCTAGATTTTACTGGTTGAATTACTGTGGTATGTTTATTTGACGTGTTCCTCTACTTCTCCTTCTTCTAAACTTGTAATAAAACATATAGGCATAATCAGATTCAGGAAAATATTGTGGCCTAAATGGAACTTTTGGATCTTTGTTTTGCCATTTCATGTCATTAAAAATTTTACATTTTTGATGACAATGGTGTCTAGGTGGTCATGTTTGAAAGGGTTGCTGGCCCAGACCGGACACTGTAGCCAGAAAAGCCTCAGCCGGAATTAGGGAGCTCCTGCCTCCCCCGCCCCTAGAGATTTACCTGTAACCCTATACCCCCCACACACACCCTTCGAAACCTGCCCCTGGCGCCAAACATGTGCCAATAAAATACCTGTGCATCTCTAATGGCCTTAGGGCACTGCCCTAAGCTTAGGCTACTTATATTCCCCCACACCACTTGTCTGCCGGAGAGATCGCCCGGACCGGGGTGGAGATGCCACGCCCCAGGGGGTCGAGGGTGTCTCTCCCCGCATTCCCAAAATAAAGGTTACTTATATTTTATACTTCTTATCTTTTCAGCCGCCGGCAGTCCTCCTCTTCTTCTCCCCTCCACAGTTCTATCAATGTTTTGTATCAGTTATCTCTCACTGTATAACAAATCATCCCCATATTTGGTAGCTTACAACAAAACTCATGTATTATCACATGCTTTCTATGAGTCAGAAATTTATGCAAGGCAGAGAGGAAAAGTTTGTACCAATTCATAATTTCTGGAGAACTCAAAGACTGGGAAACTGAAATTTTCTGAATGTTTGATTGAAACTGAGGATCTGTGCATTCCTCTCAGGTGAGCAAGCTGGTGTAAGCAGTTCTTTTCCACATCTGCCCATTTGCTCCTCTTTTTGAATATCCTGACATGACTTTCTTGGAATGATTGACCCAAAGGCCAAGGTGAAAGCAGCAGTAATGTCTTTTCTGATCTAGTTTTGGAATTCACACCTTGCCACTTCTATTGGTCATAAAATCAGTTCTTAAACAATATGAGAAAAGTCCACACAGGGCATGAATATCAAGACAGGAGGTTCATTGTCGGCCATCTTGGTTTTTAATGTTACAAAAGAAAAGAAGGGACAATTTGTGTCATGTTCTATGTGACAATTATTTCCAGAATTTGAGACATCATACTCTCATAGAATTTCAAAGAAACGTTAGAAGCCCCTAAATGGAACTACTAAATATTTATGTTACCATGTAAAGTCATATAGAAAGTACAATTTATGAATTCCACTTTCATTTTTTTTGTTTTGTTTGAAATAGAGTTTCACTGTATAGTTCAGGCTGGCCTCAAACTTGCAGCAATTCTTCTAGCAAGTGCTGGAATTACATGCACCTCCATACCCTTCACGTTTTCAAAAAGCAGTTTTCATACAGAAGCACACTATTTCAGAATGGAAAATCCTCATTTTATTTATTTTTTAAGAGATGGATCTCACTGTGTTGCCCAGGCTTGTCCCAAACTCCTAGGCTCAAGTAATCCTGCTGCAGCCTCCCATCTAGTTGGGATTATAGGTGTATACCACCATATCCCACCAAGAATTCTTATTTTAAGTGAGAAGCAAAGAGAACTCTTCTAAACTGCTGATGGAATACATATGGAGAATCCACCTGGAAAACATTCTAAAGCCAAGTTGAAGATTCATATATTCTATCACTCAACATTCTAGTCCTAGTGATATAGGGGAGTAAAACTCCCAACCTATGTCCGCAATTTCGTGTTCTCTAAAATTGAAGAATGAATTTTAGGAACAATGGAGGTTAAGAGTAGAATATATTTATTGAGAGAAAGAAAACTTCTGTCTGAAGAGAGATAGGAGGGGACCCAAGCGGGTTGCCAAGGGCCCTGTCTTTTCCAGGGGCTTTTATAGAGCAAAATCTTGGGATGAGGCAGATTCAAGGTGGAGGAAAACTGGGAACTCACAAGGCATGGGCATATGGTGGGACATAACTATAGTTAGCCAATAAGATTAGTAGTTCAGGTAAAATTGATTATACTATGGATAAATGGGGAAACAAGTCACGTAGAAAGCAGGCATTCTTAGAGAGATGACTCTTCCCTAGGGGGTTGGAATAGTGACTGCAGGCTTTCTCAGGGTGATAGGGAACTATTTAGAATATCAGTCCTTGACGCATTTGTTTGCTCCTTTGTCTTGAGGCCTGGCCCGCAGCAGGAGGTGACTGTCTCTCCCAGAATTTCAAGGTATCTGGGCTTCTGCCCTGGCTCCTTTGAGGACCTAGCTCTGTCTCACTGCCTATAATATTTCTAACTAACTCAGCTGCCTGCAACACTAGTTTTATACCCTAAAGAAGTATCTACTCGCACACACGCACACATGTTTAGAGGGCAAGCGCATGCATGCATACAGAGTTATGTGTAAAAATTTCACAGAAGTACCTTAATAACCGCATTTAACTGGAAATAAATAAAGTGTCCATTAGTAGCACAGATATATAAGTTGACATATATTCATAGTGTGTGATTCCTTTTGTATAAAGTCCCTAAACAATCAATAGTGATAGAATTTTCGGCGCGGCTAAAAAAATAAGAAATATGAAATAAAAGTGGCCTTTATTTTAAGAGTGTGGAGAGAGACTCCATGACCTCCGGTGTCTGGCATTCTCTCTGCCCGACACGTGGTGTGGGGGCATACATGTAGCTTAGGTCTGGGGTGGAGCCTAAGGGGTATTACTGATGCACAGGTAGCCCATTGCAATTCATTTCGTTCCACAGGTAGGGCTTAGGGGCGGGAAAGGTGACCTCAAGACAGAGCCTTTTGGTTCTGCCTCCCAGCCTCCCACCACTGCAGCCTCCTGACCAGGGCACAAAATCCTTTCAAATAACATTTTAAGATATATTTTTAGATGAAAAATTTAAACAAACAAACAAGAAAGTAATCATTAGAAGGGTCAAACTATGGCTACCTTTGGGGTTGAGAGGTTTTTCTGATTGTGAAGGACCGCAGTGAAGCTTGCTGGAATACAGGCAATATTGTCTTTATTGATCTGAGTGGTAGCTATATAGATAGTCGCTTTATATTCCATTGAGGAGCAATGTGGGGGTCTTGTGGGGGGCTTTTGGGGGAGAATTATCTGGTATATTTCACCTAAAATGGGATTTTTAAAAAGAAAAAAAAAACTCTCTTGAATGAAAAATATTATCTTTAAGGGACACTTTCTAAAAAAAAAAAAATATATCCAGGGTATAAGTGAGATCTCTGACAGTTCCATCACTTGCAGCCTTCACACCAGAGCCTGTCATATGCCCCCGACTCACTGCAGCAACAGTGATGCAGGTTACACAGAGACACGCACATTCTTGGACCTTCCCTCCCAAAGCCTCAGGAGCAGGACCAGCTTCACTCCTCTCTCAAGGGTGGTAAGAAGAGAAAATAAGCAGCGTCTCCTTAAGGCCTCTGCAGCAAGCCCCCAAAAGGCCCTCTGCCTCTCCCTCCCAGGCCTTCAGGGTGCCCTGGCCTTTCTGACAGGTAGGTAGTGTCCTGGGCCAAGAATGTGGGAGGTTTGGTGCTTCTATTTTCAGCAGGGTCCTGAATGGCCCATTTTGGTACAAGGCACTTAGCAGCACCAAGCAAATGGAGCATGCATTATATGCCAGGAACTCTGCTAGCTGCGTCACAGGCTTGTACAATGGTTTCTAATTTACATTTCATTATCATAACAATCCTACCAAATAAATGGAAAAGACTAGTTATCTCCAGTTTTCAAAGAGGCTCCCAGAATTGAAAAATCCTGTCCAAAGTAAAAGACTAGCCCCACAGTCCCTTGGCAGGGAGAGCCCCTGAAAGGCTCCTTAGCTGGGGTCCAGGGCATCTCCTGGATTATCTCCACCCACAATTTGAGCTGATTTTGTCCAGGCTGCTAACTTGATTCAAGATCGCCAAGTTGAAAGGGAGACAAATGGGCTAGGCTAGAATAGGAGCCCTGACCAAACAGGAAAGATGGTGACCACACATTTAGATTATCTTGAAATGTCTATACAGGGAGGATGCTTTTATAGTGGGATAAGCTAAGTGACATTGAGATGAAAAGATCATGCATGGATGTGATGGGCAGTAAGATTCATCAGTGGAAAGAGATTATGAGTAAGAGTAAGGTAACTGTATAGGACACGTGTACCCGTGACATGCAAATTGAAGGCAAGGTGTTTAAATGGCATTGGCAGAAGCACTGGAGGCAGAGACTTCAGGGGACAATTTGCCAAACAACAAGGGCACAGTAACCTGGCTTCTGAGTATGCTTAGTCCAGTCCTGGCAATTTGGTCTTCTATCTCTTTTGTTGAAGTGTGAGCAGATAACTAGACTACAAGGACAAACAGCCAGCTGGCAATGAATGTCAGATTTTACTTGACTATAAAAAGAAAGTCTTTCCCCCTTCATTGTACTGACAGACAAATAGTCCAGACAAAATAGAAAAGGTTATTCTGATGAGCAAAATAGATATTTAAAACAAAAAAAGTAAAAAACAAAGTGGAGAAATTATCACAGCAATCACAGAAAGGCTAGGCGTGGTGGGGGCACAAACCTATAAACTTAACTACTTGGGGAGCTGAGACAGAAGGATCATATGATTGAGGCTAGCCTGGGCAACTTATTAAAACTCTGTCTCAAAATTAAATAAAAATGGCTGGGAATATAGTGGATTACTTGTAGGGCATGTGTGAGGGCCTAGTTCAAAAGCCAGTATCTGGCAGGGGGCTTTAGCTCAGCTGCAAGCACGCAGTAATGAGTTGGAACCCTGGTACCAAAAAAAAAAAAAAAAAAAAAAAAAAAAGCCCAGTACCACAAAAAGAAAAAGAAGAAAAAGTTTCACAACTATATACATACATATGTGTGTGTGTGTGTGTGTGTGTGTAAGGACCCTTAAATATTCTGGGCAACAAATAAAACAAAATGTCATGGTATATCTTCATATAATTAATCCCAGAACACCAAAGGGAAAGTGCCTGAAAGCTTGAGGAAAGAAAAAAAAAGTGACACCCAAAGGAATAGACAGGAGAAACACATTAGTAGTCTTTTTTAACTCTCTCTTTGTTTTGGGGGTGTGTTTGTTTGTTTTTTGGTTTCAGTTTTTGTTTTTTGAGACAAGTTCTCACTATGTAGTTCAGGCTGGTCTTGCACTCACTGTGTTACCCAGGCTGGTCTCAAACTCATGATGATGCTCCTGCTTCAGCTTCCTGAGTGCTGAGATTAAAGGCCTGTACCACTGTGCCAGATGCCTTTCTTTCTTTTTGAGGTACTGTGAATTGAACCCAGGCCTTTGCACAAAGCTACATTCTAAACCCTTTTTATTTTATTTTATTTTTTTTGGCACAAGGTCTTGCTAAATTGCTAAGTTGTCATGGCTGGGCTCAAACTTGTGATCTTCCTGCCTTAGTAGCCTAGAATACTGGCATTGCAGGTATGTGCACCATGCCCACTTCTCTGATTCTCTAAGAGTTTTGTAAAACAGCTGCATGTAAGACATATAGTATTGGGGCTGGAGATATAGCTCAGCAGCATAAGCGCCTGCCTTGCAAGCAGGCAGTCGTGAGTTTAATCCCTGGTACTGATAAAAAGGAAAAAGACAAAAATATATATATATAGTATTATATATATGTACTGTACAGGTTTACATACACATACAGAAAGTCAGCGTAAGTACACTAATACCTTTAGAGAATAGGAGCACTGTGATGTTGTGTTTTGTTTTAGTTGGGCCTTGTACAAAAGTGCCCTGCCACTGAGCAATTCTTTAGCCTCTGGGTGTTTTTGGTGCTAGGCATGGAACTCAGGGCCTCAAGAATGCTAAGCACTCATTCTACACATGAGCTATAAGCCAAGTCTTTGGAATCACCTCCTCTGGAGACAGACAGTCAGCTTCCATGTCATGAGGATGCCCAAGCAGTGCCATGGGGAGATCCAAGCAGTGCCGTGGGGAAGAAGCTGGGCATCAGGCCCACAGCAGCATTCACTGCCCAGTATGACATTGTGTCCTTGGCAGGGGGCCTCCTCCACAAGTCTTCACGTGACTGTAGCCCCTGCTGACATCCTGACTGCCTCTGGGGAGGGACACTGAGCCAAGAACCACCCTGCTAAGCCACTCCGGATTCCTGTCCCATGACCACTACTTGAGATAATAAATGTTTATTGTTGTTTTAAGCCTGTAAGTTTTGGGAGTAATTTGTTAATGCAGCAAAAGATAACTCCAATGAGAAGCAACTGGTGAAAGGTAGGGAAAAAACATTTTATTTTATGTTTTTAATTTATATATTCCTCTTTGTTGTTTATTTTTTTACAACTTGCATTTGTAAATTCTTTTTCCAGTGATAAAGACCAAAGCATGACCTCATGCTTGCTAGGTAAATGCTCTATCACTGAGCTCTACCCCAGCCAGCATTTGTAATTTTAAAAATTAAAGCATGAAAGTTTTAATTTAAGAGAAGGATCAATCTTTAAGTACCAGCTCTATGTCATTGCTGGACATAGAAAAAATAATATATATTTAAGAAAATATTCTTTCACTAGTAGCAGTGACCACATATACAGAGAAACAGGCCAAAATATATATCTGTTCCTCATGCTATAAAACATAAGATATTGCTAGACATTGATCATTATTATGTTTTTCTGACTGAAAATTATTCAGTCATCCCTGACTTACAGAGGAGGAAACCACAGAAAGGCATTTCTCTCTGTTGCACAGATGTTTACACTTGTATTAACAAAGGACAAAGAACCCCTTTCTGGTTTTTTTTTTCCCCTTAGAGAACCAGAACTTCAACTTGAGGTATTGATGAATAGTAATGCCACTAGTTAAGATGCCAATTTAAAAAGTATTTAACGGCTGATTTTTCTCATCACCTCCACAGCCTTCCTCTGTGTTACACTCACATGCTAACTTCAATATGTCTTCTGCTCACAACTTTCTTCTCTTTACCCAAGTATTTTATCTCTATACTTGAGTAAACCCAACAAATCAATCTAGCCGGGTCGCAGAGTAAGGACTTCCTAGAAAAATACCATTGGCTTAATGACTTCCCCTTTTCATAGTCACATTTAATTCCTGCTGAGCTAATGGTATCAGGGGATGGGTGTCTGCATCCTGTAGCAAATATTCCCATCATTTCTTCCTCCCCACTTAGAAACATTCTTTAGCTCTTACTAAAGCTAAAAGCCCTGGAGTTCTTTGAGTATTGTGTGTGCTGTTATGGGGATTTTATCCATGGACCAGTTTTTGTTTAAAGTGAATATTAATCTTGCCTGTTATATAAACTAAACATCTGCAAATTTCCTTATGCATGATACCATCAAGGGAGAGAAGAGTGTAAGAGAAGAAGGGGAAAAACCATTAAAAGAAAATGTTAGGCTATGACAAAGGAATCTAGACTGAGACCAACTGTCTGAAAAGTTATTGTTCTTGAATTTCGTCATCAACTCAAGCTGGAGTGGTAAGAGCCATTCCTGTCATGGTCATTCCGGTTAACCACCCAAGTAGTACAAAAACTCTTCACAACCTGTTCCTATTCATGGTTAGCACTGAGCTTTAATTGGTGTTCAGACAGGAACCTAACACCTATTTGACACACTTAAAATGTGTTAGTAAAACAATTGCTCCAACATCCTCCCCCAGTTCCCTTGGCTAACACAAAATATCCACTTAACTTTCCCAGAAGAGAGTGGAGATTTATCCTGTTTTGACTATGGAAAGCAGGGCTTTTGGGTACAGACTGTTTTATGGTCTCATTTGGATTGTTGTGGGCAAATTGGGTGAGATAAAGTCCAAATAAACTAGCCCTGAAATTCTCATGCTTGTGTGGATTTATGTGGCCCTTTGATGTCGTTTTTGTTTCTCTGTTGGAATGTTTCAAATATGCACTTAAGTCACCCATAGAAAAGGCTGCTAATGTAAATGGATGTGTGTTTGGAACGGGCTGTCATCTTAACCTTCCCAGAGATGCAAAACCATAAAAGCACAAAGAGTCAATGGGAATTACCTCTTCTGTTTCTTCTTTTAAATATGAGATGTTGCAGAGTTCATACTGCCCCTTCCTTCTCTTATCTTTATTTATTCAGGTGACTTAAATTTTGGCTATTAAAAAGAGGGGTTGACCCTCAACTCTAGGACATTCCTCTTAAAATTGAATTTTGACTTCCATGCCCAAATGATTAAGAATATTGTTTGCGTCTTTGATACTCTATCTTTACAATGATTTTCATTAAAAAAAAAACTATAGGAATATAAAAGTGTGTAATCTGAAATACTTGAACTCATATTGCAAATGTTCTCCTCAGGTTTGAAAACTAAGCCAGGCTAGGTGGCATGTGTCTGTAGCCCTAGATATTGAGAGACTGAGGCAAAAATATCCCTTGAGCGCAGGAGTTCAAGATCAGTCTATGTCTAATAATTTTTTTGATAGAGTTCGGGAATATAGCTCAGTATAGAATGTATACCTAAGTATGCCTGAAGACACTGATTGAATTCCCAGCAAATATGTATGTAATCAGTAATCATAAGAGTACGATAAAAGAAAAGTTGAGAAGCAGAGGGAAAATGTTAACCATAATCTGTAACTCCTTCACAAACAGTACGAAGGTAGAACTAATCAGAGGACAGATGAAGCACTGATCCAGCCAAGGATACTCACGTGGGTCTGTTGAAGGACATGTGCACTGGAACCAGCAGTGCTATAAACATTTACGGACTGGGCCTTCCATGCAACATTATATCACAAGCATTCTTAATTTCAGATTTCATTAAACATAGACTAATGTTCATGATTTACTTTAGAATATACTTACAGAAATAAGAGTATATTGTATCAACATCTTAAATCTTAATTGAATACTTAAGGTCTTGCCATTAGCTGTGTAATAAAAAAAGTCACAAGATGAAAACTTTTTAAAGTTTTTCAAAAGCTAGGCTCTGTGACATGTACCTATAACTTTCTTTCTTTCTTTCTTTCTTGGTACTGGGGATTGAATTCACAACCTCACTCTTGCCAGGCAGGTGCTTATGCCACTGAGCTAAAATCCTAGCCCTGTACCTATAATTTCAATACTCTGGAGGCTAGGGCAGAAGGATCACAAGTTCAAAGCCAGCCTGGGCTGCATAATATGCTCTAGACCAGCCTGGATTACAGCCTGGATGACCCTGCTTTTATTTATTTATTTATTTTATCCTGCTTTTAAAAAATGCTTTAAGAACCGTCCTTTTAAAAATTTTTTTATTTTAAAGAGATTAAGACAAAACAGGACATAACACAGAAGATTAGAACAATGTAAGCAACATAGTATTTCACCAAAAGACAACCTGTAATTAACAGTAACTACCATAATGTCTCTTTCTTTGAAAAGTTGAGCATAACTTCATATACAATAGTATCAAACAAAACAAAATAGTATAAAACCATTCAAGAGAATGAAAGTATTACAGGACATTCAGAACCAAATAACAGAAAATGAACAATGACTACTCTATTGTCTCATTTTCCATAGAAAATGTGTTTATACTATCACATGTAATACAATCCAATAAGATATAATTATGATAGAACCAATGGAAACAGAAGAACAAAAGCATGGTAGGACTTGAGAGTAAGATAATACTAAATCAACACTGGCTATTATAGTGACTTGTTTTCTTCAAAATAGCTGTTCATACCATCACAGATAATAAAATCAGACAAACCAAGATAAACCCATTCCAACTAATGAATGCAATCATTATAAGGCTTCAAACCAATGTAATGGGGAATCATGATTACCATAAACTCTTATGTACTCTTACCATTTCTTACACTAGGGAGACTATATGGTATTTATACATATGAGTTTGATTTATTTCACTTATGAGTATGGTCTCAAGTTGTGCTCATTTATTTATAAATATTTCAATATGATCATTCTTTATAGCTGACTAGTACTCCATTGTATAAAAATACCACAACTTTTTCATCCATTCCTCAGTTGATGGACACTTAGGTTGTTTCACGTCTCCAGCATTTGTTGTTGGTAGTTTTCTTGATCCTGGCCATTCTTTCAGGAGTGAGATGGAATCTCAGTGTTGTTTTAATTTGCATTTCTGTAATGACTAATGATGATGAACATTTTTTCATGTGTTTATTTGCCATTTGTATAAGAACCATCCTTTTCTTACCAAAACTTATATTCCTCCTGGAAGCAGGTCAATGATATGAAATCATGCTCTGCCTAAAACTTCTAGATAGAATCAGTCTCTTGTGTGCTCAAGTTACACTTCATTCCAAAAATGTAAGTCCCTGTCAGAACTAGTATACTCACACCAATAATAAAAAAAAAAAAAAACACATATACAATACTTTTGACAAGTCTCTCACAAATTACATACTTTTTTAGGGATTAAAGGTAAAAATTATGGAACAATGAAAAGAGCTCTTTAAAGCAATTGAGTAGTAGGAGACATTCAGCAGTGATCACTTAAAGCACGATGAGGAACAGAAGCAAGGTGATGATACCTCTCAAGTTTATGGTACATCATGCCTGACACCCTTGGCATCCCGAGAGACCCTTCTCCACAATATCGTTTTAGTCATTTTGTTTCTGGTCTTTTGGTAATCAGTTTTGGGTCCTTGGCTAAGATAGTTCAGCTGGTCACCTCATTATACTGTGAGGTCAAGGAAGTATTTCTTACAATAAACTCTTTCCTCCATTCTTTATCTCTGCATGCAACTCACTATTCCAGGTTGAAAGGTTGTGGTCAGCTGCACATGTTACACTGGATAGTAAGGGGAATAATGAAAAAAGCATAATTTGGGAATCCAGTGAAAACTAAAATCAAATCTGTATATCGGATGGGACTCATTCAAATTATTTGACCTGCTCAAGCCTCAAACTTCTTATTTGAAAAATGAAATTATACAGCATCAGAATTTGTTGTGAGGCAGCCAGACATGCACAGTGGTACACACCTGTAATCCCAGCACTTTGCGAGGCCGAGGCAAAGGGTTATTTGATAAAGTCAAGCCTGGACAACTTAATGACTTAGTGAGACCCTGTCTCAAAATTTACAAGCAGATGTATGTGTGCTGGAAATGAAGCTTTGTGTGAAGGCTCTGGGTTTGATCCCAGTACCATAAAAATTGTTTTTAAAAAGTAGGAGATGTCTGATAGGTTCTCAGATTTCACCTTAGTTATAAGATGCAGTCACATTTCTAAACCAAAGCTAGAAATAGCTTTTGTCGTGTTGGAGGTAGATGTATGCTTCCCTCCAATCAAAGGAACTCTAGAAGCAGATCTATTAAGGGCATCTATTTATGATGTCTTACACTAACCATTAAATCTTAAGAAACCTCCCAGAGTTTCTATATATTTCAAATTTACTCTTGAGTTAATCAACAGCATTCCATTCTTTTTATGCTGTAGTCAGTCTTATTTAGAAGATTATTTCTGAGTACCAAAAAACTAAACTGTTATAACCATATATGAAAATTAAACATCTTGGAAATAAAAATTCCTTCTCCCAAATAAAATTTAACTGTGAAAAAAGAGATGCTAATTAAAATGTTTGCATTCCCTATTGCATTTACTAGATTTATTAACAAAATCATCTTCCTAGAGGACTAATTGAATACAGCTCAGCAGTAGTAGAATCCTACTCTAGAATGTCAACGTCCATTTCATCAGTGCTATTACAACCAGTATCTCAAATATAAATATATTACTGAATGATGTAGTTGCTTTTTCCATTATTGGGACACAGACCCAATACCCATTTAAAGGACAGGTTTAAGTTGGTTCACAACTTGAAAGATTCAGTCTATGTTTGGTCAACTCCGAGGCAGAAGCAATGTAATAGGAGAGTGTGGAGGAGGGAGACTGCTCATCTCAGGTTAGCCAAGAAACAGAGAGAGAAGGGAGGAGCTAAGAAGGAACAGTACCTGCTAAAGGCACTCCCCCAGTGACAGACCTCTTTCAATCAAATGCTATCTCCTAACAACACACTGAGATATGAATTCATCAAAGCATCAATCCACTGATAAGTGTACAGTGCCCCTATGATCCAGTCAACTTCCAAAAGACCCCTCTGAACACATGAAATTTGAGGAGACATTTTAGATTTAAACTCTAACACAAGCCTTCATTGATGATTGATAATCATGTGCAGTATTTAGCACAGCTAAATTTCAAAACAATAACTGCAAATCTCTGTTGGGCTTCATGTAATCACAGATGACTCCTAGCACTTGGGACGCTGAAGGAGAGGATCAGTCTGGGCTCCGGAGTGAGATCCTGTCTCAAAATAAAAAAACATGACTTCTAATTTTGAGATTTTTTTTTTTAGAAAAATAAAAGGTTATCTTTATTTAAGTCTCATTGATAGGGAGCATGCTAAGTGCCTATCTAAATCAAGACTGCAGCAGTTTAGCTTAATGTGGTTCATTGTTCTCATATAACAAGAAGTGATTAGTGGTGATTAGTCCGGCTGGTTAGCTTGAGCCACAGGTCCAGAAACCCAGGTTCTTCCTTGCTTCCTGTACCACCATTCTTAGCGTGTATCTTTTTTTTTTTTTTTTTTGAGAGCGAGAGAGAGAATCTTACTGTGTAGTTTGGGCTGGCCTTGATGTAGCCCAGGCTGGACTTCTTGTTTGTTTTATTTTGTACTAGGAAACAAACTTAGGACCTTATGCTTGCCAGGCAGGCATTTATGCCACGGAGCTATATCGTTGGCCTCTCAGGCTGGTGTTAAAACTCACAGAGATCCTCCTCCTCCACCACAGAGACCTGGGATTACAGGTAAGTACAACTACACCCAGCTCATTGTGTAGCTTTTGCCCTCTTAGATGCACGGCTGCTTTCCTTCTAAGTGTCCCTTCTTTAAACAAAATAAAAAAGGGAAAGACAAAGAGCAAAATATACATCAAAGTGTGAAAACTCTCCTCGTGTAATCATTGGGTCACCATAGCTGTGAGGAAGCCTGTAGAAAGGAATGTTTTAAGCTGGGGACATTGCCCCCTGCCAACAAAACCATATCTGTGTTCATTAAAAAGGATTTGGGGTAGACAAGTAGTGGTATCCTGTAGTAAGATTATTCGCAGGAGTTTTTTTTGCAGTAAAATTGTGAAGTATTTATTATTTTTCCATTTTATGCATTAGAAAATTGAGGCATAGAAGACTTACATAATTTACTTAGGGTCACACAGATGATAGGTGACCAAAGTGGAATTTGAAGTTAGACCTTTTAAAAAATGATTTGTGAGTAATCATCAAAGGCAAAGATGGGAAGCTGGTCAAGTCTGGAGACTGGTTTTCTTTCAGCCTTCTGGTACGTTAATGCGCTGCACAAAGAGTCAATCTCGGGCACAGCCAAAGTCTCTTGGGCAGTCTGCCAGCAGGCTCATGGAAGGCAGCTATGCAGTCATCCCTCCTGTGCTGTAACCTCACATTCCGACAGTCCTGAGGCAGCTGTGACATGCATCTGGATTAGCTTGAGTTCATGAGTCCAAAACACTTGCACATCAAAGGTTCCAGAAGTGAACGGACTCAGGTTGGGGGCAGGGTGGGTTGAGGTGCTGCCTGGCTGCCCTCTGGACTTGGGGCTGGTGTTTCAGGCAAGGTGTAGGGCTCTTTGGGCTCCAGGAAAGAACCCAATCATTTTGAAGTAATGCCTATTCACAAAAATTTTAAGAGACAGGCAAATAGAAGGGGTTTGTACTCTGTTATCTTTATTCATTGTTTTAGTTCTCTTTAACAGCTCCTGGAACTGTAGTTGAATACATGAAGTATAGCAACAAGAAAGGCTTGGCTCAGGGGAGGTGAGCAGAGGCACTGGGAGCCAGCCAGGGTTCTCAGGTTGTAAAATAAAATCTTAAGTCCAATTGGACACTGGCCCCAGGCCATGGCAGAGATTAATGCCAGAGTTGTAAAAAGTGCTATGTGGCAATGGTTAGCCAGGGTGTGTGTGTGTGTGTGTGTGTGTGTGTGTGTGTGTGTGTGTGAGTGTTGGTTTTTCTGCAAAGCAGCTTAATATGAAACACACAATTTTCAGTTGTTTTGGAGTCTAAAAATAAAATTAAAGACTCATTTACTTTCCTCTTTTAATTAAGAACTGAAGTAACTTTCTCAAAGAAAAGAAGTCTAGGTAACATTATCCTCTAAACCAGTTACATCACTCTAAGTTCCCTGTCCTTGTTAACAGACGTGCATGTGTTTTTACACAGGTATAGTTACTGTAGTAGACATATAATTTCTGAGTTCTACTTTTTTTTTGCATAACTTTATTTCATATGGACATTTTCATAGTTATTTGAAACACATGTTTTCAGGTTTTCTTTAAGCGATAGAGTATTCTGTTACATTGATCTGCTGTGGTTTGCATAATCTCCCCCTATTGTTGGACACATGGACTGTTTTCATGGTTTTGCTGTTATGGTGGATGCCACTGACAACATTTTTGCACAAATTCTTTCTTTTTGTTTTTTGTTTTCAGGTTATTCATTGTTCAGTCAATGTGTTTGAAGAGTTATCTCTCACTATGTCCAAATGGCTGGAATTTGTAAAAGTTACCTTATTTGGTAAAAGATCTCTGCAGATATAATTAAGTTAAAGATTTTGGGATCAGACCTTGCTGAAACATCTGGGGAGGAGTACTAAATCTAATGACAAGCGTCTCAGTACCTCAGTACCGGGGAACTCCTGACTGCCTGCTTGCAAGGCAGGCGCTTAAACCGCTGAGCTAAACCTCCAGCCCCATGATAAGCGTCTTTATAAAAGGCAAGGAGAGAGGAGACAGAGAGAGAGAGAGAGAGAGAGAGAGAGAGAGAGAGAGAGAGAGAAACAGAGACAGAGAGATTTGATACAGACAGAAGATACAACTATAGGGAGACAAGAATATATAAAAATGGAGGCAAAACCTGGAGTTATATATCCACAAACCAAGAAATATCTAGACCCATCAGAAACTGTAAAGAACCATGAAAATTCTCCTCTAGCACCTTCAGGGGAACAAGGGCCCCGTCTTAGCTACTCTTTGAATTTGAACTTCTGCCTCCTAGGACTTGAGAAAATAAATTTCTGTTTACTCCATTTGCAGTAATTTGTTGCAGTGGCCACAAACACTGATACAAATGTAGAATTTCAGCATTGTTAAGCATATTTTCTTTATTTCCTTTGTAGTATTCACAGTACTTACACATAAAAGGGGAATGGTCACACAAATACTGTCCTTAAGAGAGTTGAGTCTCAGATGTTTCTTTACTTGTAACCATCTCTTAGTTCATGTTTGTTCCCACCATTTTATAGTGCAGTTTATTATGAGTTGTTCTGTTCCTTTTTGCTGATGGCTCTAATAAAACTCATAATTAGGCCTCTGTGCCATTCGTATGGGGAGAGGAGGAGAAAAACATCTATTAACAACTTACTGAGCCAGAACTTTTACAATTAATGCATTTTTGCCTGTTTTTTCTTCTGATCCCTTTTTGTTTTAAATCCATTGCCTGTTCCCTTGTCTTACTTCATGTTGTGTCAGTGATGCCCAAACCATTTACTATTTTTGTGTAATTGTGTCTTTAAAATTTTTTTTGTGAAAAAAATTGTTTTCGGTTGTTTGATTTTTCAAGACAGAGTCTTGCCATGTAGTCTATGCTAATCTTAAACTCTCTATGTAGCCTCTTACTCGAGAACCTTCTGCTGCAGCCTCCCACATGCTGGAATTACAGGTATAAGCCACTACACTCAGCCAAAAAAGTTGCTTTTTTTTTTAATCACCAAAGATTCTCTTGATCATTTCCTCCATATCCGAGTATTTTATAATTTGCAAAAATTTTGCCTAGAATCCATATTTTCTAGCTGTGGTAGATATTTGTGGATTTACTTTTGCCTAATCAGATATTCTTTTGCGAATCTTCCTTTTCCTGGTAAAATCCAAAGTGCCTCAAGGTAAATCAACCCACTCCTCCACTAACATAAGGAATAGGCCATGACTAACTTAGCATGTGGCACACATTCATGCACACACACATACACACACACACACTCACGCATAACCAACTATCATTGATGGAGAAGCAGACCCTTGATGTCAGGTGGTCCATTCAAGATGAATTTCAGCACTCTTGTATAGAATATTGAGCCAGAAATGTATTTTTTTCCTTGTGGATGTAAACAGCCCAGCTGCCAGGTGAATCAGTATTAGGATGAAGGACATAGTCAACCTTGTAAGTAGCAGAGCATAGGATGGACAGGAAATGGCTCCTTCATGATCTTGTTGAGTGTCTGGATTATCCACTTTGTCAGCTTGCCTTACCTTTGCTACTTAGGTGAACCACTAAACACTCTTTTGTTGGTTAAATCTATTTGAGCTGAGTATTCTGATTGTATTCTCAACTGATGTATCAAGCAAAGTTTAGTCATTTTTATTGAGATATTTAAGTGTGGGTTTCTCACCAATTAATTTTAATACTTGTTATTTGTTATCTACTGTATGCTGTTATATCACAAAGTACTTAAAATCATCATTATTCAAAGCATTTCAGTGGCTAGGGGAAGGAGAATGGTTCAGAGGGACATGCAGATGGGACATCATCCCACAAGCAACTTTCATTTGGGAACTGTCCTTCACTCACTGCTCTGCAGGGAACTTCTTGGCAGAAATGCCATCATATACATGGCCTCCTATCTTCTGTTGTCTCGTAGTTTCCTCAGAAGCAAATGCCAAGTTCCCTCTTTCCTCAGAGCACTTCGGCCTCTGTCTCTAATGTTTTGCCCCCTAACTCATAATCTGGATGATAAGGTCTTGCCTCCTACCCTAATTAATTATTTTCCAGTAAAGACACTTGCCTTCCAGGGAGGTCTGGTGCCAGCTTTAAGATAAACATTTCACTTTGGGACACAGAGGTAACTAAACTCTCATCAAGGGTTCAGAGCCAGGAAAAGCAAACCAGTCTATGTATGCAAGTTTGTCTCTATAGTCCCTGGATTTTTTATGACACCATGAGAACTCTCAAGAAGAGTATTAAAGGATGCTATGTGACAACAGTTGTGCAGGTACAGTCCTGCAGCTCCCCCTATTGCTCTTGGGGACTCATTCTGGGAACCTCCTGCTGTCATGAAAGAGGACTGGGGATGCTAGGATTGCTGTGTGGAGAGATGAGGTGTCCACAGAGATCAGTTTCTCTGGTTCCCAGATGTACAGGTCTTGTCAGTGAGTTACCAGTGTCTGCTCTAGCCACATTCTACATGTGGCTGTATGAAGAATCTGGAGTGAGAACTGCCCAGCTGAATCCAGTGAAACCCCAGATTTGTAAGCAGAAGAAATGCTCATTATTGAGTGAATTCACAGATTTTGGAGGGGTTAGTTACACAGCAACAGAGAACTCTTTCTTGTCCTTGTGGAGCTTACATTCCAGTGGAAAAAGCTGTCAGATTCACCACGAAAGAGTAGCTTTTAAATCATTCTACTGTCTGTTCTTTTCATGGGCCTCTTGATGTACTGTTTTAATTAACATCTGGAGACAGTTGCGGTTCCTGAAGTATTTGTAAGGACATACACAGAACTTTTTTTCTCAGTGCATTTTTTGTTTTGTTTTGTTTTGGTACCAGGGATCAGGGCTCGGACTCACAACTGAGCACTTGCAAGGCAGGCACTCATGTTGCTGAGCTAAATCCCCAGCTTGTTTTGTTTGTTTCTCTCTTTTTTGTGTGTTGGTTTTCACTGAGGTACATCCCTACCCTGTTTTTTAAATTAAATTTTATTTTAAGATTATTGTCATCTACATGCAATTGTGTAAAATAATATAGAGAAATCCCCTCACCTTTTACTCAGCTTATGCCTATGAAAACATCTGGCAAATGCAAGGTCACTATTACAAGGAAATTGACAGTCATACAATCAAGAAATAGGACATTTCCTATTTCTACAAGGATCTACATCCCTACAAGGATCCCTCCTGTGGCGCTATTATAGACACATCTCATCTCCCCATGTATCTTCCCTGATGCCTGTGATTCTTGGAAATCACTTATCTGTCTTTCATGTCTGCAATCTCATCACTTAAGAGGGTTATTTAGGACTGTAATTTTTTTTTATCGGTACTAGGGATCGAACTCAGGACCACCTGCCCACAAGGCAGGTGCTTATGCCACTGAGTTAAATCCCCAGCTCCAGGGCTGTAATTTGGCTCACTGAGAGTGAGGTTGCTTAGCATGCACAAGGCCCTGGGTTCAATCCCTAGCACTATAAACAAAACACAAAGATTTTGAGGCTATTTAAATACATCATACAATATGTATGGAATTTTGAAATTAGCTTTTTTCATTCAGTATAAGTTCCTGACAATAAATACAAATTGTGCACATCAATATTCATTCCTGAGATGGGCATAGTGGCACACTCCTGTAATCTCAGTACTCAGGAGGCTGAGGCAGGAGGATTACTATGAGTTTGAGGTGCACCAGGCTACACAGTTAAGTTCAGGCCAACCCGAACTACATAGTGAGACACTGTCTCAAAAACAAACAAATAGGCAAGCCATGCATTTCTTTCTATTGCTGAGTAGTATTCCATTGTTTGCATGTATCATCACAGTTTTTGTGACCATTTGTCTGTTAAGAAACTTCTGGATTGTTTCTAGTCATCAGTTACCACAAATAAAGCTGTTATGAACATCCTGTGTATAGGTTTGCATGGGAACACAAGTCTTCATTTTTCTTGGATAACCGTACAGGAAGGCAATTGCTGGATCATATGGAAGTTTCATTTTTAGTTTAGTTTTCATTTTTAGTTAGGCGTTGGTTTGTTCATTTGTTTGTTTTTAAAAGAAACTTCCAAATCATTTTCCAGAGAGGAAGGTTCATTTTATATTCTCATCAGAAATGCATGTATGATCTAATTTCTCTGCATGTCACCTGACTTTGACTAATAAGTTAAATATAGCTCCCAAGATTAGACCTCCCTTGATTGCTCTACAGATCCTTTGTCCAAAGGACAGGCCTCTAATATTCAGGTTGCTGCCTAATGTAGGGTGGGAGACTGATGAATTAGACAAGATGAACAGGCAAAAAGGACGCCATCCTTTTATATCCCGGTAGGTTATTGTCTTATTTGGGGCTTCTGACATCTTGTTTAAACATGTTACCATTGTAGTTGTATTAGTATAACTTCAGATGATCTTTTCAAAGGCAAGGAAAACCTCGAAGATTGAAAAGCAATAGATTGCAAAAGGAAGTTTAGGAAGAGCTTGAAAATTCCTGAAAGGCAACAGGGCTTCGCTTCAGCTACAGCTCACTAAGTAATCAGACCAATCTTTACTAAATGATTGATTTTTAGAGCAACAATTTAGGTGAAGGGTGACTTCTCTAATGCGACCTGGTAGTAGTTCAATTTCTCCTGCTAATTACATAGTGCCCTGTTTTTTCTTAGGCAGACAGAATTGTTAGATCCATCAAAGCAGACATGACACACACAAGGAAGATACAGAGGAGCAAAAGTTTATATTTCATCAATCTCTGTCCCAAATCTAAAATGTTCAGATCTTCAATAGACTGTTAGATAACTTTTAAATATTATATTAAAATTCCATGGCTGGTTTAAAAAAATCCATGACTGGCTTATTATATTAAATTAGATAACTTCTAGGGGCTGGGGGTGTAGCTCAGCGGCATAAGCACCTGCCTTGAAAGCAGGCAGTCGTGAGTTTGATCCCTGGTACCGATAAAAAGGAAAAAGAAAAAAAAAATTAGATAACTTCTAACTATTACATTAAAATTCCATGACTGGTTTAAAAGAACTGTTTTCTAAACACTTGAATCCTGTTTTATGTTCCTTTTGCTTGGGATTACTGCTGCCTCTTCCTCATTGGCCTTTAATTGACAGAGTTTTCTGATTCTATCAAATTGATTATCTTCATCATCAGTAATATCAAAATCTTCATCCATCCTAGATTAAGTTGTGTGATTGCCAAGGTGAAAATGACAAAGTGAATTTTAAATGAAGGGTTCTATTTTGCCAGAATTCTCCATATCTGTGTTTTCCCATTCCTCTCTCCCTTTAAATCAAACCTTTTGTATATTTGCTGGTGAAGTAAGCACAAAACCAAATCTTTTGGTAGCAACTATTCCCTGATTTGCATTTCTTCAAATAAATATACAACTGCAAAGCAGTTTTGATTAGCCTTACAGAAATATTTGTAGGCATTCAAGTTCATAATCTCACTAGTTTTTAGTCATGATATTTTACAGATTTAAAAGGCTAGTCACTAATAAATTATAGTAGCATGTGAAGAATTTCAGCAGTAGGGACTGGAGACTTAGCTCAGCGGCATAAGCACCTGCCTTGCAAGAAGGCAGTCATGAGTTTGGTCCTTGGTACCAATAAAAATTTAAAAATTAAAAAAAAAAGAAACAAAATAAAAGAATTTCAGCAGTAATTTCAAAAGGAAAGTTTTCTTTATATTAATACGGGTTTTTGTTCTTTTGCAGTACTGGGGATTGAGCCTAGAAACTTCATGTTGAACTACATCCCCAGCCTTTTAAAAATTTTTTTTTAAATTTTGAGAGAGGGTCTCCCTAAATCTCTAATTTTCCCAGATTGGGTTTGAATTTGTGATCCTCTTGCCTTAGCCTCTTGAGTAGTTATAGGCACGTGCCACCATGCCTAGCAGTAATTAAGGGTTTCTATAAGTTGATTTGCACAAGAGAAAGTATACTTGTCTAGGATACATACTACAATTTTTTCCTCTTTTAACAAGAGAAAAATATATCTCCATAGGTAGCTCCTGACTACTACTATTTGAGATGACAGTGGGAGTCAATTTACCACCAGATGACACTCTGGGAGCTTAAATTAGGTTATTATCTACTGTATCATCTTCAAGTCACTGTTCCTCAAAGTAAAATGTGGGCATTCTGTCCTCATCTGCTGATACCTTTAGGGTAGTATTCCAAAGGGAGGTAGTCCCAGATAACAGCAAAGGATAAAGAGCTAATGTCTATTAAACAAAAATTAACTTTCATAGAATATTTTCTAACTTATTAAGCATTTTCACCTTATTTATTTCATCTTCCAGTAACACTTGAGAATATTCTTCTGTTTCATAGATTAGAAACCCAAGGCTCAAAAAACCTAAATGGATCACCAATAATTACAAACAATATCCAAATCAGAACTGGCACCTAGATACAATTTCAGTGCCTTTTCTTGTACAGCTCACTGAAAGGTGAAATTGACACTTTATTTTTATTTATTTATTGTCTTTTTTGTTTTTATCGGTACCAGGGATGGAACTCGATTAGAAGGCATCTTTAATAGTTAAAGTTATTGTGCTAAATCCCCAGCCCCATTTTACCTCTTTTGAAAAGAGAAAATTCCAGTTTCCCCTAAAGACCATTTACCATCAGAAGATTCTACCAAGTCCGTCTTCGAAATACTAGTCTGATGGCATGTCATCTTACAGCAGATTTTCCTAGCACTTTAGCTAGTGTTCCCATGATCTTATAAGAAAATGTAAACTCCTGGAACTATCTCTCAGCTTTCCTCCCTCAGTGGATTTCGGATGGGTTTAAATAATTCACTGCCTAACCCATTTTGATGGGTTTCCACAGTAGTGGCAGGCCATGTGGTAGAACTGTTGGAAGGTTTATGTGTCCCATGACTCCTTTAATTTAACCAGCCTGGCTAACCGTGCACAGTGATGACTCTCCTGAATGAATGTCTTCCATTAGCCTGCACCTGACCACAGTGCTCGTATTCTTGTGTGATCATGGATCATTACATACACAGGGTCTGTACTGAGGTATGTAATTTCATTGCTTTTATTAGTTGATTTTTAACCACACTCAATTTACTCTATTATTCCTTATATGTTTGAAATTCTTTTCTTCCTCACAAATATAAAAAGGGAGAGGAAAAATGATGAACTACAGAACAATGAATTCTACAAACATTGCAAAAACCCACCAAAGGAGAGTGTGTTGTGTGCTTCATTGTTTTGAGTCTGGATTTCCTACCCTTTCTTCTTCTTATTTTATTTTATTTTCTCAGTCTTGACTTGGGTTTTGTATTTAATTACCACACTGTTTTAAACATTTCACTTCTCACTCTGTACTACACATACATAATAAACACTAGGTATGATCTTAAACTCGATTTAAAATAGAAGCCTGGATTTTAGAGTGTAGCTCAGTGGTAGAGTGCCTGCCTAGCATGCCTGAGGCCTTGGGCTTGATCCTAGCACAAGGGAAAAAAAAGTAGTTATGAATCCAAACAAGGAATAAAAGCATACCAACATTCACAAGACACATTCTTTTCTCACGTCTTCCTCAGCCTATTGCCCTGGGCAGTACATTTTATGTTAAAATAACTAGTGTATTGTTTGTTATTTTCTCTCACCACTGCAAAAACATACATTGCAGGAAAACTGACAGCTAATTTTAAAATGGAATCTAGCATATTGTATGTATGTGTGCGGAAGGCATACAACACGTAATGTGTGATCTGCATTTCTCTTTAAATTTATTTCTGCTGCTATCAACAGGAATGTAATATATGAACTTCAAGTTGAATGAGCAGAGATACCCCCCAAAAAGCAAGAGGTAATTCTTATGCTCTTCTCCCCTCTGAAAATATAAACGAACTATCCCTTAACGGCTAACTAAAAACATCTTTTATTAAGGAAAAGCAGATTTCTAAAAAGTACTAAAATTCACCTGGCCATTGTGGCTCATGCTTGTAATCATATTGGGGAGGCAGAAAGATAGCCAGGAGTTTGAGGCCAGCCTGGGCTACCTAGCAAGACCCTGTCTCAAAAACACCAGAAAAAATAAGTACTAAATTCTTTTTTTTAGAGCTTGTGATCAGCTCTATTTACTTTACATATTGAGATACTTTGAAAATGTTCAATTTTAAAAAATTAAACCCAATTTTCCTGGAAGCTTCCTTTTTGTCTCACCTTTTTTTTTTAAACTCTTGTTTTTGGCCTTGACTTCCTAAAATGTACCATTTTCACTCACAGCATAAGACAGCCTTGGTATTCTTAGTACAACAGATTGTATGTATTGGTAACTGCTTAGAGCTGGCCATCAGATTGTGGATAATAACATATACAGTTTGGATTATGTAAATACTACAGGAAGAAGGCAGACAGGGCCCTTCTGTGTACAAATTTCAGATTGCTGGCTGTATGCCTGTTTAGAATGTCAAGTGCTCCTAAAGGGCAGTGATGAAGTTACTTCTCTCAAGACTGTAACTTCTGAGACGTTTGAAACAAAATTTTCAAATGAAAATAAAGATGATGGAAATTAACATATTTAGGTACTTCTTTACTTGATAGAGAGTTTTGAGGATAAACAGGAAAAAGGCAGAGTTTAACAGCAATTTCTAACTTGAAAATATACCTTAATAGAGTCAAAAGAGAATGTGATGCAAATTACAATTTCATCCATCATATATTTTGTCATTTATACCGAACTCTGAATCAGGAAATTGTGTCAGTTTATTTTTTAGGATTGCTTCTCTTACATTTCAATATTTCAGAATAGACCACGTTGAAGTTTTTGTGTTTTGTTTGGATCACTGTTTTATCATGATAGTTGCTGTCTGACTTTGTTATCTCATGGTGAAAGATTGGTAACTTTAATGTATTTAATTCAAGAGAAGTTAATTAAATAAAACATAAGCATATATATATATATATATATTTTTTTTTAGCAGCGAGACGTTTCAGAGTGGAGAAAGAAATCAATAGCTTTCTTGGCTTACTGAGTTTGTATTTTACTTTAAATATTTATAGTCTGCTTTGTTTCAGGAAGACCTCAAGGCTGCTGATATGTTTACTGCTCAAATATCAACATAGCAATAAGCAGGCCTTTGAAACTCGGGGTGAAAAATGCACCACATTTCAGTAATCTTTTATTTATTGTGGAGTGATTGTGTGGCATTTTGTTTCCCGTCCTTTTTCACAAGAACTTTCAATGTCGACACCATGCCTGCCAGTACCTTTATATTGGGAAGCTCTGCGTGAGGTTGAAGTTTTTATGGGGAAACTGGTTAAAACACAGTTGTCTTTAAAGGCAGGTTTGCCACAGCGAGGTTAAGGGTTACCAATAAATCCATTTATAGCAACTTCTGTATTCTGTGCTCCAGGAACACTGGTGGGGTGACCGGCGCACAATTCCCGCTGTGCACACAAGGCCGCAGCTTTTCCAGTGAATCCTTCCCAAAAAGATTAGGGGATGGAAAGGGTGACCCTAGCCCAGGCTGGACCGGCTGCCTGGACTCCTGGGAGAATCTGTAGTATCCAAGACTCCTGAATCTCTAAACCATACTCTAGAGATTGCTCTACCGAATAACAAAACATTTTGGGAACCCGGGAGTTTGATTTACTGGCACTGAATGACATAATAATAGCATCTTTGTGTGCTCTCCCCCTCCCGGCTGCCCTCCTCCCGCCGACAGGAGCACGACGCCGGCCTCCGCTGGTCTCCACTGAGGCCCAGACAGCATGGGCCAAGCCAGAGAGGTCGCAGGAGGCTGCAGACCCGGGCCCCAGGACGCCTGGGCAGTCATGAGTGCCCAATGTCCTAACTCGCCTTCGGAGAAGAAAAAGGCACAGCCAGTGAGATGCCTTCTTATACTTTCCACCTCCCTTAGCTCATTTTTGGTCCCAAAAAGTGTTTGTGTTTGTGTGTATGTAGTTAAGTGAGGGAAAGTCCAAGAAAGCCACACAAGCCACCCTAAAAGCATCCACAGCAACTTCTGGAAGCTAATTGCTCCCATATGTCCTCGGCCGATTTAAAAAAGCAGTGGGTCACTGTATTGAGTTTAAAGAGGCTGCAAAAAACACTATCACCCAGCTCGTCCCATTCTAGAGGGGCCAGCTGCAGCCCCAGGGCACCAGGCCCTCAAGGAAAGCTCAGCTGCCGCCCGCCTGAACCCAGCCGGGGGAGGAGGAGCCGGGAGCACAGCGCTTGCCCCCGCGGGTCCCCGGGCAGCCGCGACACCGGGCGGGGAGGGGCGCGGAAGGCGCAGCCGGGGCGGGCGCGCGAGAGGAAGGTGCCTTCGGGAACACGCGCAAGGGCGGGGATTCGCGCTGCCAATGAGGCCCCGGTGTGGGCAGAGCGAGGCGGGGGGGCGGGCCGGAGCGCAGCCCTAGCTGTGGCAGCTGCGGGAGCCGAGCTCGGAAGCCGGTGAAGAGGCAGCCGCGCAGCGCCGAGCCGGCCGCGCCCTGAGGCCCGGCCCTGGGGGTGGGGAACCGCCCTGGGAGCTGGAAACTTTCCCGGCAGGTAACTCGCGCTGCCCGCGCGCCGCCGCGGGCCTCGCCGCGTCCCTGGAAGGGCCGGCTGCCGCGGTGCGGAGTAGGGAAGAGGGTCCCGGGGAGGAGGGGAGGGAGAGGCGGATGGTGAAAGGAGTGTGGGAAAGTTTCTGGGGCGCCCCCTCCTCCGCCGGACACACCCGGGAGCTTTCCAGGGATAGGCACAGACATGTTGGGCGCCCCGGGCCTTCGTCTCGCAGTCTCGGGGGAGTCCGCGCCTTCCCCGCGCCGTTTCCTGCGCACTGGCCGCGGCGGAGCTGGAGAAGGGCGAGCTGGGAACACACGGGCGCCCGCGAGTTTCAGGACCCCCGCCCCGCGGCGCCTGCCCGTCCCTTTCCCGCCTGCCTTGAACCCCAGGCTTGGCAGGGCCCGAGGCAGCGCCTGGTGCCTGTGCTGGGGCGGGGGGAGGGAGGCGCCGCGCACCTGGTACGCTGGGTCCCGGGTGTCTGGGCGCGCGCCTAGCGAAGTTACCGAACTTAAACCGGGGCAGTCTATTGCTTGGCGTCTTACAACACTGCGACTCGCGTATCCATCTTCTTTTATTTTATGGAGGTGGGGTGAGTTGCAATTAGGTTTGGAGGGATTTTAAATCGGTGAGACTGAGAAAGACGATGTGAGACTGAGAAAGACGATGTGGCGAGATTGTGACTCCTTGTTCTCGGACGCAGAGTGGTCACTTTGGGGGAAGTCATCAGGGGGAACATCCCCCTCGTCCCCGGGGGAAGTTCTTCCTGGAGGATTTCGGGTGCGGAGCGCAGCGTTGGGGGTGTGAGGGACTCCCCGCTTTGGCGCAGCGGCTTTCCGGAACGGCTGGCCGGGAAGGAAGTCCTAGGCATTGTAAGGCGTGTTTGCAGATGGGAAGGTCTTCTGGGCTGAGGTTCTTAAAACTTACTTGGCTTATGGTGCACGGCTCGGGGCGGAAACGCGGTGGTGACCAGGTGGAGAACCTGCGCCGTGTCCCAGGGGCGGAGGACGCCGCCCGGCGACCGTCGTGTTCCAGCTCCCTGTGCCCTCTCGCAGACCCAGATCCCAGTGCTGCGAGGCACGGTACTCGTCCCCGGAGCCCTGTTCCCTGCCCGGGTCAACTCTGGGAAATGAGGAGGGCACCTTCATCTTGAACTTGACCCTAGGGATGGCGTCGTCCCTGAAGGTACGCGGTAAAGGAAAGCTGAATCGTAAACGTGACATGGACTCAAAGTGGCGCAGAAAGGAAGCTCCCTCGTTTAAGCCTTTGGGAAAAAGACTCAGGACTACTGAGGTCACTAACTGTGGAAATGCCAGACGCACCAGACTGCAGAAGTTAAATGTGTTTGGAGGGGGTGGGGTAGGAGAGGAAAGGAGAAACCTGATTAGTTGGCACTGAGGGTTGGTGTTTCTGTAGTTGAAGTGATCCGGAGTCTGCATCTTTGCTTCATCAGATCCGCTACTCTTTCTCGTTTTCCTTCCTGGGTCATCTTTATTCCTGCCAGGCTGGCAGTCCTGGGACGGGGGAGGGGAAGGAGAAGAAAGCAGTTGGGAAGCTTCTGTAGGCAGTCTGGAGGTATTTCAGATCTGCTGCTAGGAAGAGTCCTGGATTTTAACAGCTGCTTCTTGATTGCTGAGAATGAAGGAATTTATGAGCGGCTGTGAGGTGTTCATTATGGTACTTCGAATGTTTTCCTCATCTAAGCTACTTAAAGATCTCACAGGGGACTTTCCTTCCAGTATGCCATCCTGCAAAGTTTCAACAAGCCAGAATACTTGGTGGGCGTCAATCAAAAAACATCATAAGTATATGCTTGTGGTTTTAAAGTGAAAAGTGTGCAGGAATAAAGGAGGATGTCTGACATCTTCAGGATTGCTTCTGAAGTTGTTCTTTCACCTGCCAAGTAAACAGCCCAGCTTTTCAACTGTTATGATTTAAGGGATGGGAAATATTGTCACCGATTTTAATGGAGGTAGGAAAGCCCAAAATTAAATCTGAGGTCATTTTCCACGACCTTGTCTTGCAGTTCTTGTGCCACAAACTTTTATTGGAATTTGGAAGCATTTGTTTTCCTGCTTTCTTGGTTTCACCACCAAAATCTCTAAATTAGTATAATTGATGTTCATGGTAGAGCTAAAACATAACTGATTTGTAGTCAGCCTTTTTCTGTTTTCCGTAACAGCCAAAAGAACATTTTGTCTCTTCAACCACATACAATTTACTTGGTGCCATAGTGGGTTTTTGATACTGGATGATTGAGGGCACGTTTAGAGAAAATTGTTTTGATTAAATTGTCTGTTTTTAGGCAACTACTCTTCTGAGTTGCTGATTAATTTTTTATCTACCAGGGAACATTAAAAACAGTATCCTTGGGCTAGTGGAGTTAATCCATATTATAATGAATACCACCAGTATAGCTGGAGGTTAATTTTATGTTGATGTTTCCACTTAGAGATTTCTAAGCCAATTGTAAGGATTTTGTTGCTGTTGGATTGAGAGTAGGGTTGAGAACCCCATAGCTAGATAAATGGATTTGTTTTTATTGTTTCTGATGGAATGCTTGGAAGTTTGGTTTAATTCCTAAAGTACTGTAAAGTACTACAGTTAACTGTAAAGTATTACAGTTAAATTTAGAAAAGGAAAATAAAGCAGGGGAAATTATATATATTTTTGTGTTAGTGCCTAGAAAAGTTTTGTTATGAATTATCTTATTTTTAAAAATTTGCCTCTTGTTATTAGTGCCTGTTAATTTTCTAAAAATACTGAGTTTCAGTGCATATGATTTGATCCTTGTTACTTTTCCTTACAATCCTTTCTCTCTTATTTCCTTCCCTGATCTAATAATAGACACCCTATTTTTAATCTCATCTTTTTAAGATTCCACATATTAGGGATAACATGTGATATTTGTCTTTCTGTGCTGTCTTGATTTCATTGCATGCTTCCCTAACTCACAAGTGTTTGCTGGATAGTGCTCTTAAGGCTTTTTGGGTCTTGATGTTTTCTCCTTTGTCATACTTGACATGGAATTACTTTGACACCCTGAAGTTCTGTGGTTCTCCAAGAGCTTGAGAAATGTAGGATTGTAAAAGGCTTTTAAAACATATTATTCTTGGACCCTCTGTTGAGTAAAGCAGGGCATAGGAAGTTAGATCAGTTTGCCTCAGCATTTGTCAATAGTGGAACCGAACTTCACCTGGCTCTTCTGACCCTGCCTCTGCCCATACCTCTCTTTATTCATGGAATCTCCTGTGAATTGGCTGACAGGCTAATGTTAATATGTGACAGTTTCTCACAGTATTTCATTTATGAGTTATTTTAGTTCCATCTAAGGTTAACATCTGTGCTTTGATGTTGGGGATTAAAAACAGTTCACTAATAATGGTAATAAAGCTTTCTCCCTAGGAGAGTTTTAGAAAGTCACATACCTCCAACTAATCATTTATTTATTTTCAACTTCTTTTTTTTATTAAGTAGGCGTCAGTGACTAATGTGATTTATAATCCAGATGTGTAACCCAGGCTGCATTCTTAAGGAAATCACCTCTCACATCTGTGCACCTCTTTTTAAATATAAGAAGTGAACATATCATCTTGTGGTGTCTCTGAACATAATTATAAAGCCTGGATGAATATCCCTTTTTTGGTGTCATTATTCTTGGGCTCCTTCTGCTGGTGACTGGTAAGTCAGATTTTACAGCATGTTCCTTGCTAAGTACATCCGTCGGTTTTCATTGTCTCTTGAGTTTTTGTACCCTGTCCTGTTGATTATTTGTGAGCACCCACCAAGTATAGATAGGTACTAAATCTGGAAGCTTGTCTGAATTTTTTTCCTTTCCTCCTCCTTTTTATTTTTGGTTATGCTGGAGGAACAGACCCAGAGCTTCATAGATGTTAAGCATTTGCTGTACCCAGTTGTCTAGATTTTCCTTAATGGGTTAAAAAATGAAATGATGTACTAAGCTATAGGTGCTTTTACATCTGACTAATTTATGTATCTTCAGGTTTTAAAGTTGATTCTCACAGAATTAAAATATTAAGCAGTGAAGTTTAAACCTCAAAAAGAGGCTGTGTCAGTCTGTGCCCCTTGACAGACCATGACGGATGTGTTTTAGATCTAAAATTACTACCATTTCCTTGGGAAGTGAGAGCAGAAGAAAGCATAAGCGCTATTTGCTAGTGAAGTTGGGAGACTGTTCCCAGTGTATCAGAAGGGGACAAGAATAGTAAAGAGGAAGGGTTGAATTTTTATCAAGGGAATGAATTTTAAACGGTAAGACTTTCAGGAGACGGTCTCTTGTGGAGAATAAAAGGGGTTTTTCCTGATTTGCTGTGGCCATATTGCTGATGGGGTTGTACTTCTAGGGTATGTGTTGTCTTTAAGAGCTGTTGGGATGTTTGTAACTAAGGAGAATGTTCTGGAGAGAAGAGTCCTATAGGCAGGAATATCAAGAATAAAAGAAGTATTGGAGGGCTATGACATAGTCTCTGGATTTTAGCACAGGTTTTGTCATTGACATGAGGAATTTATTAGTAAAACTCTTCCACAGTTGTAGATAAACGTGAACCCTGCATGTTCAGCTGTTGAGGCTAGAGCCAGTGACTCCGCCCTTCCCTGCCCCACCCAACACACTTAGGGTTGTACACCTATCACACACAGTGGCTTATTTGCATGAGTTCTGGGTTAGTTTGTAAGAAATTGTTGGATTGACCTCTTCATGCAAAAATCATACTCAGGCAAATGGGACCATATACTACATGCAAATTAGAAGAATTATTATAAACAGCATATATACACGTGAGCGTGCACACGTGCACGTACGTGCATACTTGTGCAGGGTAGAGTCTCTACCATACTTCTGTGATATGCTTCTTCCTTGTCATCATACATGTGCTTCCTGGGCACATTCTTCTTTGGCACTGTTTTATTTTTTTTTTAATTTTTTTTTTTTTTTTATTTAAAGAGAAAGAAACAAAAAAAATACATGGGTAAAAATAATACAGAATTACAGAAAAGTAAATGGTAAGAAATTGCCAGTTGATAAGTTACATATCTTAGAAATAGCTGTTCAGGTTACAAAATCAAAGTATGTAAAATGACATTCAAATAGTGACACTGGCATTGTTTTATTAGTAGTTTAAAAAATTGATTGTGTTTGTTACCATAACTTATTTAACAATCCATTCTGACTTCTAGGTATGTTTGCAAATAAATTTCTCTTAGATCATAAGAGCCCTTTGGCTCAGATGTTATTTGCTCATCATTAAATCACTGTGGCCCAGCAGTGTTCAACAATAGGGGTACCTCGTTGCTGGCAGCTCCAAAGCCATGTATCATCTTTGCTCTTAGTTCCAATTTGGGCAAACCCTGGAGAGAACCCATATTGGTCTAGTGCCAGCCAAAGAGTTACAGTTGGCATTCCTTATTAGACCATTAGATGCATTTGTTAGGTGCCCACAAGGAAAGAAATTATTGATTGAAGTGTTAAGAAGGGGTGAACAAAAAGAGCTAGTCAATGCAGTATGTATTTGTGTTGGTTACTTTGCTCTTGTTGGTGAGACAAAATACTTGATGCCAAAATTAAGGAAAGAAGGATTTATCTAGCTCACAGTTTTTGGAGGTTTCAGTCCATAATCCGCTAGCACCAAAGCAGAATGGCACATAGCAGAAGGCAACAGTGCATGGTGGCAGAAGATAGCAAAAGCAACAAGAGCAAGAAGGGAGGAACATGGAGAGAAGACTCTTTCTGTCTCTTATGTTGTATATAGGCCACATACACACTGGGGTGGTTGTAGCACTCACCCATAATCCTAGCATTGGATCACCAGTCAGTCACAAACTAGAAGCCTGCCCCCATGACTGCATGAGGCTTTGTTGGGGGATATCCAGACACAAACTATAATCATATTTGCTGGTCATAATAGCATGCCAACATCTCAAAGGATATAAACATATTAAATATTCTTGTATGTATATCCCACAGTCTCGAAAGTAGTAGATTTGTCCGTATTTTGCAGGTCTTTCAGTTGCTGTGTACAGACTTTCGTGTAAGGGGGTATTGGATTACAGTTCTGCTAAAAATTTAAGAGTTGGTCATTATTCCCCAGTAGCCTGTTATACTTCACTTCTTACTGCCATGCTTTGCTCTAAATTACTTGAGATTAGTAACATCAATTATTAATGTTTATTGAGTGCTTTCTAACATGGAACTCTGTGTGAATTTAAAAAGAAATGAAACAGTGTAGCCCTCTTTTTTCCCTGTTGTTCTTTATACCTGTGGATGGTTGGTTGCCCATTTTGAGCGGTTGAGCAGACCACAGCGTTCTGTGTCCTAGCTTGCCTTGTTTCTTGTGGCTTTATCCAGCAACTTTATTTTCTTTGGGATTCAGAACATGGACCTTGTCTTAGCCAGTTGGTTCTTTTGTCTGGACCCGGGCTTGCTCTTGCCTCTGGTAGTTACATGATTCATCAGGGGCCTGTTGGTATGATAATTTATATTAACTTGCTGCCATGATTCTGTTTTTAATTAGTTTTCTATTGCCTGTATACTTAAGGTAAAACTGAGTGTATCCCCAGCTCCATGTAGTGAATCTTGATTAAGTCAAGACAATTTTTGTAATACTGTAACTTTTGCCAATGACTGGTTAATGAACAGGTATATGACACCTGTCATATTTGGAACTTAAGGTAGTCTGCACAAGAGAACAGGAGAACAAGTCAGAGTCGAAAGACTGAAGTGTAGACCACAGTGACTTTTTCTTAGCTAAATTATCCAGCCCTGGAAACTGAAAAAATCTTTTTCATTACTGTTTAAGATAGTGATCTCCAAAGTACAGTACACTAAATCATTCAGTATGATTAGGAAGAAAATATAAAAACTATGTTCAGAAAAAAAGTTCATATGTATAGGCTGACCCTGGTTGGTTATCTGATGGCCTTTTGTCACTTAGATTGTATCAAATCACCTGAGAGAAGAGTGGCCATTTTATAACCTGGTACAGCTGACAGTACTATTCTCATTTGTATCTTGCTTTGGGTGAAATGTATCCATTTTAAAGGATTTAGTGCGTTACATTATGTATTTATTTATTTATTTTTGTTTTTTGGGGGTGGGTACCAGAAATCAAACTCAGGACCCTGTGCTTGCTAGGAAGGTGCTGTACCACTGAGCTATGTCCCCAGCCCCAGATTACCTTATGTAGTTCTAATTTAAATTGATCCCCACAAAATGAGCAAGTGGTTTAAAATGATTCTTGCAAAGAAAATGTAAAGGAACATTAATAATGCCCTGCTGGTGTATGTATACTGGAGCCAGGAAATGTCTAATTATAAGATTGGAAAATGAGGTTTAAATCAAATTGGACAGGAAGTTGGCGCAAAAATTACATATGGATTTGTATTATAAATAAAAATAAATGGACCCAAATGTGGTGGTGCATGCCTCTAACCCCAGCACTCTGGGAAACTGAGGCTGGAAGATGACAAATTTAAGGCTCAGCTATGTAAGTTAGTGACTGTGAGATCTTGTCTCAAAATAATTAAATTTCAAAAAACTGGTAAGGAAAGTTAGCTTAGTGTAAAGGCCTGAGTTTAATCCCGAGCACCACTAGAGAGAGAGGGAGGGAAAGAGAGAGAGACTGAGGGAGAAAAGGAAGAGAGAAGGGGGGAGAAAGAGGCAGAGAGAGAGAAAGGAGATATAAACATAAAAATACGGTTTGAATTCCTTTAAAACGTTTAGAGGCCAAGGATTTAGCTAAGTGGGGTAAGTGCCTGCCTGGCAAGTGTGAGGTTGTGAGTTCGATCCCTGATACCAAAAAAAAAAAACAAAAAACAAAAAACAAAAAAACAATTAAAGGATGTTTTATAATGTTATACATATGTAATTTTAGAATTTAGTCTTTTAATTGTACACAAATTATATTCAGTTTATAACATGTTTATTTTACTGATAGGGCTGCATGATCAAAAGACTTTTGTGTTTAAGTCATCTATAGTCAGACACTTCTTTGTCTACTTGCAGCTGAAAGCACCATAACTTATACAAGGACAGACGTGACCAACAGCTGTCCCCCTTTATCTTCAGCTGGCAAAGGTACTGACTTTCAGTTTGCCTTTGGTGAGCACGTCCCCCTTCCTCGTCCATTGAAATTTTCATCCTTCTTCAAGTCCTGGCTCTAAAGTACTGCTTTTTTTCTGAACATTATCCTGGTTTTTCCCTTTCACATTTCAGTGGCTCTTTGCTTTCAATCCTGTTAGCACATTGCTTATACATTTATTATAATGCCTAGCTCTCTGGTCCCCTCTAGTGCATGCTCCCTGCCTCGTGCCAGGCATTGAACCCAAGACTTCTCATTGAGTGGCATGCTCTTTCTTTTTTATTTTGAGACAGGGTTTCATTAAGTTGCTAGTTGCCCTGGTCGACCTTGAATTTGTGACCTCCAGCTTCAGCCTACCAGTTTCAATCAGTTGAAAAAGAAAGGTTGAATATATTCAGATGTATAAAATTACAATTAGATAACCGTATACATTATGCTGGAATTACAGGTGTGCACTACTATGCCCAGTTCTCTTTTTGCTTATGATGATGATGATTTTGTAATTATTTTTAAAATGGTTAAAGCAACACAGGGTTCTTAACCATCAAGAAGCTTACAACCTATCAGCAAAGCAAGTTTATATCACTTGTTTTCCTTTTGGGAGAAGGAGACAAGCAGAAAACCTACAGTTGTTGAACCTTACTCTGTGCCAGTTACTATGATGATTTTCCAGTCTGCAGCCCTTGGCAACTTAGGAAGGGGGAGAGGTCAGGTCAGGAAAAGGAGCTCATAAGGCTAAGGAGCTTATGAGGCCGAGACAAGAGGATCCAGGATTCAAATCTGAATGATTGTTATTCCAAAGGTGGCCTTTACAATTTTTTAAAATAATCATTTGAAAAAGAAACTTTGAATATATTCAGGTGTATAATATTATGTTTGATATATGTATATGTTATGTAACACTGCAACAATCTAATTAACATGTTCATCATTACTCATGCTGTACTCTTGATTCCCAGAACTTTTAATTTTTTTTTTTTTCAGTACTGGGGATCAAACTCAGGATCTTGTACTTGCCAGGCAGGTGCTTATGTCGCTGAGCTATATCCCCAGGCTGTCATCTTTAAAAAGGTGAGAGATAAATGCTATCTGAAGAGAAACTAGAACATTTTCATTTTATCACGGGAATTTATACATTTGATTAACATCTTCCAAATTTTTAAATTTCCCATTCCCTGTTAACTTCCATTCCACTGTACTTCTTTGAATTTGATTTTTTAAAAAATGATTTTACATATAGGTGAGATCATGGTAGTATTGTCTTTCTGTGTCTGGCTTATTTCACTTACTTAGCACAATGCCTTCTGGGTTCATTCATGGTGGCAAAAATGACAGGATTTCCTTCTTTTATGGCTAAATATTCCACTTTATATATGTATTCAATTTTTTAATTCATTGATCTGGCCAAGGACATTTTTAAGTTGATGCCATATTTTGACTGTTGAAAATAATGCTATAATGAATGTGGAAGTGCAGATAAATCTTCAAGATACTGATTTTATTTCCTTTAGATATAAATCTAGAAGTAGAGTCGCTGGATCTTACAATAGTTCTACTTTTAATTTTTTGAGGAACTTCCATATTTTTGTAATTAAAATCTTTTGGAACTTCCATATTATTTTCCATAACTACTGTATTATTTTCTATTCCCACTAGCAAGGTACAGGGTTCCGCTTTGCCCATACTCTGGCCAATACTTGTTATCTCTCGCTCTCTCTTTTTTTTTTTTTTTTTTGATAAGAGGCATTCTAGCATGTATGAGGTGCTATAGCATTGCAGTTTTGATTTGCCAAAGCAGTTTTGCCTGTGCTCACATGGTGCTGACACACATTGCATTTCTCTCCCATGGGAAGCTGCATGGTAAGGTTGTGTGCAAACATTATTGGACAATCCTAGATGGTGCAGGGAGTTCAAAGGAGATTCTTTTTTTGTTGAATAACAGGAAAGCCTTGGTGGGTGAGATGTATGCAGATCTAATTGCTTATCAAAATATGGTGGATGTTCCCTGTGATACATGGTGTGAGAATCCCTTTTGGGATGATGGACCATATTCTGCTCAGGTGAACTGAGTTATCTCTGCTGTTCTCCCCGCCATGAAAGGGATAATTGAGGGACACAAGTTGTTGGCTTTTAAATTGAACTATGTTAGAAACTAGATGCTACCATCATGGAAAACAGATCTTTCTCTCTACAGTTTTGGGTGTCAAATGAAAGAACATGCATGAAAGTGTTCTGAATGTTTTAGATGGCCTCCTACAGGCTAGGAGATGACAAATTTGAGCATTTCTTTCCAGCAGTTATTTCTAGTTTATATTTGTTTGTAAGAGATACATATTTTTTTCTTTTGGGTGCATTTACAAAGATTTTTATACTGTTAAAGCTTTTAAATGGAAGAAAACATTTTTTCTCAAATTAACTACAGATAAGAGTTGAAAGCTGCTATAAAAGTTTTATCCATGGAGTAAATATAATTTATGATAGGGTGAATCTACTATAATCCAGTTAATCAGCCCCAAAGGATACATTTGTAAGAGTAAAACTGCTTCTGGTACATGAAGATGGAAATCTGGTGGCTTTGAGATAAATTATAGGAAATCTTTTAGGGCTACCTGAAAAACTTGCAAAGAATTTTCATTTTAGGAGTTTTTAAAATGGTTATCTCTCTAAAGACAGAAGACAGAAACTTATTTTGAGAAGTCTTTGGAGAGAGTTTGGGATTAGAATACTTTTGAAATAGCTCAGCATAGTTTTCAAAGTGAAAGTAGGTATGATTTAATAGTTTGGATATAGTTGAGGGCCTCTTTTGTAGATTTTTAAAAAATTTTTTTTTGTCTTTTTCGTTTTTATCCGTACCAGGGATCGAACTCATGACTACACACTTGCAAGGCGGCGCTTTTGCCGCTGAGCTAAATCCCCAGCTCCTTCTTTTGTAGATTTATAAGAAATGGATTTGAATAAGAAAAATTTAACCACAGTTGAGGGAAAGTTTGTAGTAGGATTTTGTATTATGGAAAGAGAACAATGGAAATTAAAACATGTTAACTTAAAGAGTAAACATAATTATTTATAGACTTGAGCACAGAAACATTGAACGGCTCCTAATTTGAAAATATATGCAGTTTTGAAATTCATATCTGAAGTTCTTGAATCTTGGATGTGACTTTTGAGAGCTTTGCCTCATGTTGACATATACAGGTAAAGCAGCAATTTTCAAAATAGGTTCCTTGGGAAACGGATTCTCAGAAAATCAATACATACAAAAGAAAAAGGTTTTGTAGTCCATAAGTGGGAAATTCTGGGCTAACAAACTAAATGAGGTATTGTTAACTGTAGGGCTTTTTATCGCCCTGAGATCCAGTGTTCATTTCAAAATATCCTTGAAAAGGATAGCCTGTATTTCTCAAGCACGTGGTACTATAGAAATTATTTTTTGCAAATTATCTGTTGGTCAGAGAACAGTTGTTGAGTTGTTTCATTAGTGGACTACTTTAAAGCAAATTCCAGACATCACGTAATTTTGCCTGACACACTCTATAGCCTGACATTTGTAAGGACTAAAAAAAAGAAATTGTCACCTCATTATCACATGAAATTAACAATAGGCTCCCCAACCCTGGGAATTAAGTCAAGGCCTTTACAATGAGCTACATCCCCATCCCTTTTTCATGTTTTATTTTGAGTCAGAGTCTTATCAAGTCTCTGAGTTGTATCCCTCCCACCTGCCCTATGCTGGGATTACAGGTTTGTGCCGTCATGCCTGGCTATAGTAAGTTCTTAATATTATCTAACAGTCTCCTAAATGTCATTTGTTACTATTTCTGTTTTTTAGAACCAAGATTTAATTAAGGTTCATGTGTTGCACTTTGGGTTGTTGTTGTTTGTCCCTTTAGTCTTTCGACATGTACACAAATTATATTTTACCATCTCCCTCTCTCCCCCTTTTGATGTTTAGAAAAGAACTTGCAGAATGTCCCATGTTATGAATTTGTTCCTTAAATTATTGTGTACCTTTTTTTCTCTGTCCCTTGTATTTCCAGAGAACTAGAGGGCAGATTTAAAGGCATGATTAGATTTAGGTTAAATATTTTTCACAAAAATTGATCCAGGATTATCCTTTTTTTCTGGTGATTCGGGACTAGACAATTAGGGCCAGCAGTTTATAAGAAGTAGCCCCTTTCAACATACAGAAGTAATGACTTAGAGTTTGTTTGGAAATGAGCTTTATTAGTTTATCCAGGGAATGCAAGTTGAATTTATTCCAGGTGTGGTTACAAGGTATCCTGCATACTTGGCCTATTTAAATGGATATAAGTTTTCAGTATATTGAGTCTTAAGACTGTAAACCATGCATCTCTTGGGGAAAGTGGCTTGAGTATTAAACATATTTGGTGGTTGAATTTCATTCAGAATGACAGGGTATCTGAGTTGTCATGGTAAAGCAGTATTCTATAAAGACTTTTAGTACAATAGTTTAAGAATGTGCATTAATTTTACCTCTGCTGGATAAATTTTAAACAAAATACTTTTCTGATAAATGCTTATGCTAATCTAAGCACATAAATTTAAAGACAGCCTTAGGGTAGTAATTTTATGTATACATTGTCTTGGAAACTCAGACATGTAAATAAAGGTTCCTATCACAGCTGACTTTGCTAACTTAATTTGCTATGTAAGTTTTTTCCCTTGATAGCCTTCCAAGTGCTTGTTGTATGTCTGGGAAAAATTAAACTTAAAGGAATTTTGTGTGCATTAATGAAGAATAGCTGATTATATATAAAGTAGCTTTATAAAATGAATGGTAGCTATCATAAGCCATTCCCAGCACGTTCTTATATTTAATCCCTTAGCTGGCAAGGACACTATTTTATACATTAAAATTTGCCTGTTGTGAATAATAAGTTGTTTTAGACAGAGTCAGTATTTTGTTTAACAAAGTTTTATTACCACACTAAAAATGTATTTTTTTTTTTTTTTTTTGGTGAGATTGGGCCTATCTACCCAGGCTCAGCTCCTGGGCTTAAGTGATCCTCCTGATTAAGCATTCTAAGTGCTGAGATTATAGGGTTATGAGTGAGTACCATCAGGCCCATACCTAGTTTCCTGGGATCAAACTTGTGACCTCGAGCTTGCCATGTAGGTGCTTATGCCACTGAGCTAATTCCCTGGTCCCCTCCTGTCTTGAAATAGAAATACAGATATGTAGAGTATGGTAAAAAGAACATGAACTTTTTTTTTTTTTTAAACGGCGGAAATTGAGTCCCAGGTACATGCTAGCAAGTCCTCTATCATTAAGCTATGCCTGCAGCCCTAAAAGTATGATCTTGGTCGAGCATGATGGCATATGCTTATAATCCCAGCACTCGGGAGGCTGAGGCAGGAGGATTGCTACAAGTTTGAGGCCAACCTGAGCTACAAAGTGAGTTCAAGGCCAGCTTGAATTGCAATAGCAAAACATACAAAACACAACACAACAAAACCAAAAAACCGATGATCTTTGAAACTAAGCCTTTAGTTTGGAACTGGCAGCTTACTTGACCTATTTCTGAATCCGTAAAATGAAAGCAGTAATTCCTGTTTCCTGGAGTTAGCACTAAGAACAAAGATACGACCCTTATAAACCACTTAACCCCACGTTTAGCTTACAGGTGCCCAAGACACATCCTTTTCTCCCTTTTTTTCTCCTACTGTATTTTATATTCAGCATAGCAACTTAGTGAGACCCTACCTCAAAAAGGAAGAAAGAAAAAAATCCAACTTTCTGGATCAGTTGTTGACCTGAAGTTTTTATTTGTTCTTGTTGTTTTAAGAATTATTACTTTTAAGGTACTTCTTACAGAAGTCCAAACAAAACCTTGATTTTGATAATCTGTGTAAGTTGGTTGCTTATATTAAAACAGTGAGCTGCCATGAATAATGCTTTGGAAGACTGGCAGGACAGCTTTAGATGGTGACTTAATAGAGAAGCTGGAGGATAAAAAAGGCTTTATTATTGGCACAAGAATATTGCTAACAAATTGTCTTGGTTTTTATAAAAATAGTACTTTCTTTCTTTTTTGTCTTTTTGAGACAGGGTCTCACTATTCGGGTTAGACTGAACTTGTGCTCACTTTTTAGCCTAGGCTGGTCTCAAACTTGCAACGATCTGCCTACCTCAGTCTCCCGAGTGCTGGAAGTACAGGAGTGTGCTACCATGCCTGGTGAAAATAGTACTTTAAAAAAATCTACTTTGTGAGAGTTTGAGAACTTGAGAAGTTCCTCAAGCTTTAACTTTGTTTCATTTAGATGGAGCAAGTCTGTATGTACCACATCAAGTCACATGTGCATGTTTATTTATGAACAGCATTTTCACCAGTGAGGAGAGGAGGTATCCCTGGAGAGGTCCCAGGTTAGGAAGAGGGGTCCTTACTGACTGTGCCCTTTTTAAAACCCATGCAGGGCTGGGGATATAGCTCAGTGATGGAGCACATATGAGGCCTGGGTCACCCCCCCCCCCAAATAAAAGCCATATTACTAAGGGAAAATTACTAGTTTTCTCCTTGCTGAGATGAAATACCCAGCACCTGTGATTTAAAGTAAGAGAGACTTATGTTTCTCAGGGATTGAGTGCGTAGTTGGTTGACTGCAAGGCAAAAAACAGAATGAAGAATGGTATTGCAGAGGAAAGGGGCTCACCTCTTAGATACCGAGGAGCAGAGAGTGAGGGAGGAGCCCAGAGAAAATCTGCCCTTCTTGGTCGTGTCTCCAGTGACCTGCATTCAATCAGGCCTCAACTGCTAACACATGAAGTGTGGGAGGACACTCTAGATCTAAACTATAACAGAAGTGTTTTAAGTGTTGAACCAGGGATATCAAGGAACACTTTAGAGCCTTACAGGCTTTGCATTTTTGGCATTTGTGGGTAAATGAAGACATGTTCTCTTAGTTGTCTCAAGGTCTAAGGGCATTTAGATTTGGATCTGGCTTGTACAAGGAATGTTTGAGCATGACATGGTCATACCACTTCCTGCCAATGTAGTCAGCATTCTCTGAGAATGAATTTGATTCCTTCAGGATTCTCCAGTCCAGTTGCAATTGATCTTTTTAAACTTTTCGTATTAATAGTTTTGTTGATCTCTTTCTTTCTGAAATCTTTTGTTTAAATAAGAAGATCTCTTCAACTGTCTAGTCTCACATACCGAAAGTTAAGTCAGGAAACCAAAGTTGTGATTTTCCCTTCCATTATGGAAAGAGAGGTGTCATTTCTGGAAGGATAGTGATTAAAATCTAACCCAGTGAAATTCATAAAGAATTATTACCTTCACAGAGCTTTATTTGTCTTTTTCATTTTTTCATCGGTAACAGAGATCAAACTCCATGACTGCCTGCTTGTAAGGCAGGCGCTTATGCTGCTGAACTAAATTCCAGGCCCTTTTTTTTTCCTTTGTTTCTTTAGTAGGACTAGTCTTATTAGCTGTCAATGAACACAGTATTCTTTTGGATTTCCAGAAGTCTGAAGTTACCATGAAGATGTTAACTGTTTGTCAAATTAGAAACTATTCACATTTGTCAAAAATGCAGTCGAGACCTTGCATTAATTTTCCCAACAAATATTTCTTGAGGGCTGTCACTGTGTCCTTTGGAGTTTGAGGGCCAGCTCTGTGTCTCAGTCTGAAGACACAAGTGTGCTCAGTACTAATGGAAGGTGTTAGGGAGATATAAGTGCAGCAAAGAGAGGAAAAAACGAGGAGCTGGTGTGTGGAGCAAGCTTCAGGGAGCAGGCAAGAGGTGAAGGATGCACTGGCCTTGGCCAGGAAAGCAAAAGGGGATGAATCTTTTAGATTGGGGGAGCATGGTAAGCAGAAGCTGGGAAGCATGAAACTACAACTCCTGTGTGGGGCTTATTGCTAGAACAGACGGTGCCTGGCATTTGGGGACTGTGGTGGGGAGAAGAGAGCCAGATTGCAAAGGCTTTGTGTGCCAAACTGAGAAGTGTGGACTTGATCCTGTGAGCAAGTGATCGCTGTCAAAGGCTTTTCAGCTGGGAGATGATGTAATCAAATCTGTATGTTGGGGCAAAGCTTTGTCAGCAGTGGTGTGGAGAAGAGACTGGTTTGGGGACAGATCAGCTGCAGGGCTCTGTTAGGAGGCTCTTGATGGTCAGGTGAGAGATGATGTTTGAGGCCTGTGTCAGTGGGAGGATGAGAACTAATGCCAGTTGAATACAATTCAGTATGCATTTAAGATACATTTAGCCTATGGGAGGTTCACAAACTTTTCAAGAGAGAGCTGTTGTCCCTGTGCAGAAGGAAATGGCTTCAAAGTAACCTGGCTCAGCCAGGATTTGAACCCGGGTTGACTGCCTTGTGCCGCTGTACTTTTAGAACAGTGTCGAAGAACTAAGTTTCATTGGGTTGTGTTTTCAGTACCTAATAATTCGTTTTATTAATGACCCATGAATGAGGACTGTCCAATCTGCAAGAGACTGGAGCTCTGCTCATCAGTTTTCGCAAGGTAAATTCAGCAGAAGAAGAAAACAGCATAATACAAGAGGACAAGTGGTTAATGTCAGGTTACTGTCCTTGTGGGAGTTGAAGTAGAGGGAACTTCCTTACCGTACCCATTCAGGTTAAGTGGACTCCTTCTCTTAAGTGTTGTTTATCAGAAGACTGTCCTGTTTTGGAATTTGGCTGTCCTTTCTCTTCAGGTTTCTTTTCTTTCTTCTTTTTTCTGGTACAGGGATCAAACGCACAACCTCAGGCTTGCCAGGCAGGTGCTTATGCCCCTGAACTAAACCTCCAGCCCTCTTCTGATTTCTTGACAGGTCATTATCTTTCAAGTAAACAATACAGGTTTCATGTTGGTGATGTGAAACTCTGACATGGGTGGGTCTATTTTGCGTCTCTTGGGACAGGAGCTGAATCAAAACTAGTGGCTTCCCATAAATGTTTTGTTTGATAATGAGGAATAAGAACACAAATGCTGCACATAGGAGATAATTCTGCAGCGAAAGGGAGACTTACTCCAGAATAGGAAAGGAATACTCTGTAGGTGATGGGAAATTGAAAGTTTCCCAGCAGCACAGCAAAGTGTGGATGATGACTTGATGGATAACTGAGTTGTCCATCGGGAGGGAACTGGCAGGGTTGGAGCCCTCCGGGATAATAGTTGGAGATGTACAGCAGAAGGCTAGAAAATTGTGCCTTAAAGTGGTATCCCAGCCTTTCTACAGAAACTCCTGTGATATAGGGCCTTATCTCTGAGGTCCTCTGATTTGGGACGTTTGTAGGCATGGGATTGTATCACTATGGAAGTTCCTGGGACTTTTAGCCAAAATGCAGATCTCTAGGCTATGCCTCAAAGTGGTGTTCTTAGAGTTTGAGAATTTGTATTTAAATTAAGGTGGGTTGAGTGAGGCAGTAGGTTCTCACTTTTGAGAATGTTTGATTCTGAATGGCTAGGCTGTCTTTTCATTTGGAGAGCTTTTTTTTTTTTTTTTAATTTAAGGAGAAAAAGAAAAAAAACAGAAAAAGGGTACAAGGAATACAAAATTTAAAAAATAAACAGTAAGAAATCACTAGTTAATAGATTATATATTCTCATCCTAGAAATATTTATTCAAGTTACAAAATTGAAGCATATACAGTAGACTTTCAAACAGTGAGAGTGCAAACAGTTTTGTTCAATGATCCAAAAAACACTCAGTAATATGGTTATCTATCTTATACACTTAAACATATATGCAGTTATAACCTTTAGAGCACTTTCTTTTCTTTTCTTTTGTACAATGACAATTACACATTTTGGGTTTTATTACTCCCACAGTTCTTACTACTTTTTTTGAAGAGAGTAAAACCAAATGCGATATATCAGAACAAAGTCAGTCAAATCAAAAGGATGGACATAATAGATAATGTAAAAACAAAATCTAAGGTGATCAACAATGGTTGCCATACTGCCTCTTGCTATTTTAAGAAGAATTGGCAGTTATAATAAAATTGAACTAAACAATAAAGAATAAAACCAAAGCATTGGAGACATTACAGGATTTTAAAAGAAAATAATAGTCAACCGGAATGGGTGTCATAATGATTCTTATTGTCTTCACAGTTATGCCTATACTTTCGATCTTGGTACTATCAAGCAAAGCAGAATAGAGGAAAATCAGTCAAAACAAGAAGGTGAGGGCAATACAGGATTTCAAATCAAGTTAATATGAAATCAAAGTAGGTTACTATAATGTATCCTGCTATTTTTTATTTATTTTTCCCTTAAAAAAATAAAAAGAAAAAAGTAAATAATTTAAAAAAAGGGGGGGATTGGATAAAAGAGGGCATAACAACAGAACAGCGCAGGTCAAATCATAACCATTTAAGCAAAATAGTGTTTCACCACAAGATATCCTGACATAAAAATAGTTACCATAGTGTCTCTTTCCTTGAAATCTTTGAGTATAACTTCGTATACTGTAGCACCAAACATATCAAGACACTATAAAACCATTCAAGAGAATGATATTATTGCAGGGTATTTAGAACCAATTGACAGAAAATGAACAATGGTTTCTATATAAACTCCTTGTCTATAAAAGTTTTTGCTTATATTATCATATATAATAAAATCCAGTAAGATACAACCTTTTAAGACCAATGGAGACAGAAGAATGCACGTTTGATGGGACTTCAAAACAAGATGATAGTAAATCAGCACTAGCTATTATGATGTCTTGTTTTCTCCAAAATAGCTGTTCCTACCTTCCGATCTTCTCTGCCTCATTTCTGTTGAGCTCTTTTTCTGTCGTTTGTTGTCAATTTGTCTTTTTCATTTCATTTTCTGCTCCATTCATTGTGGCCTGTCTGCCACTATTTCTGGAATCTTGGTATTTTTCCTTTTTTAGACTATCCTGCTGTATTCTCTGTAGAGTTGAATTGGTGGATGCAAATTCCCGTAGTTCCTCTTTATCCTGGAAGCACCTTGTTTTTCCATCAATTTCTAGGGACAGTTGTGCAGGATATATCAATCTTGGCTGGAGGTTATTACCTTTCAAAGCTTGAAATAGTTCCCCCTACACTCTTTGTGATTTGATAGTTTGTGCTGAGAAGTCTGCTGTAATTCTGATGGGTGTTCCCTTGTAAGTGATCTGTTTCTTGTCTCTGACAGCTTTTAATATTCTGTTCTTATATTGGATTTCTGGAATTTTGATTATTATATGCCTGGGTGTTGCTCTGTTTGGGTTGTAGGTGGCTGGGGTCCTGTATGCCTCATATTCTGAGTATCTTTACCATTTGCCAAATTAGGGAAATTCTCTTGGATTATTTCTGTGAATAGCTTTTGTAGTCCATTTGTTTGTGTCCCTACTTCTTCTCTTATGTTCTTAATTCTTAAGATATAGATCCTCTTATCATCTTCTAGTCTATTGCTGTTTGTTTCTTTGTTATTTTAAGAAGTTTTTCATTTCATGCTCCCATATTACAAATCTGTCCTCTAGTTCAGATAATCTGTCCTTAGTTTCTTTCAAGCTGTTATGCCAGTTTTCGATAGAGTTTTAAGTTTCCTGGTAATCTCTTTGAACCTGCTTCATGTATTCTGTGTTTTCTCTATCTTCTCCATCAAACAATTCTCCCCTTTTTTTCTGTTCTTCCATTCCACCATCTGTTTTTTCTTGGGCGGTGCTTAGCATTTCTCTAACTATTCTGCTTATGTCTTGCTTCAGGTCATTAATAACTTCATTCCTGAACTTGTCTGTGAAGCTCTGGAGATAGCGCTTTATGTCTATTGGTGCCGTGTCTGCTATTGAGTGTTTCTCAGGATTGGAGGCCGAGAACCCTATCTTGTTGCTCCCTCTTCCCATATTCTTTGTTCTTTATATTTAAGTGTGTGTAGGAGGCCCAGCTTCCTTCCCTGTCGGCCACAGTCTGAATTGCGCTGGCTAGGTGTTCCCGCCCACTGCAGTGTACTAGGGAGACACAGACCTGGGCAGCTGGGCCCACCCCTCCAGGTCAACCTACCGAAGGTTTCACCGCTAGGGTGCACCTCCAGCTGCTGGTACCTGAGTTGGACTAGCCTATTGGGTCTCAGCCAGTGTCGTCTCACAGGCCAGGCACTCCCCACCAATCCTGCTTGAGAGGGGGATATGTGACTGAAGTCACTGCAGCTTTTTGTTCCGGGAAGTCTGCCCGGTCCAAGTATGTCCTCCGCTGAAGCCTCCTGCTCTATGGAAGGGTCCTGATTTGCTTACTCACCACAGGTCGATGCAGGGCACCCGGCCAGTCCTGCTCCCAACTCCTTTCAATGCTTCCCACTCTCCGAGCTTTCGCGCCTCTTTCCCTGCTGTGCCGAATGGGATGCAACAGTGGCTGCAGGTAATTCAAATCACAGTTTCCAGTGGCAGGGACCAGCTTCCATGCTGAGACCTTATCTGTGCCTGCTGTATCACCAGAATTGCATTTCCAGATGGTTTCTCTTAATTTAGTTCATTCCTGGGTCAGCAAAGAATATCCCCCCTTGCCTGGGACTTCTGTCCGGCACCATTCCTAGATTTCAAGTGCAGTTTCTCAGAGAGCCTCCAAGGCTGCTGCTATCTATCCGCCATGTTCTTCCCTAGCCTGGAGAGCTTTTGATAGCTCCTCAAATTGTACTCAGCTGCTTTCTGGTAAAAAGTAGCACCCAAGGCAAACGACTTGCTTTTAGGAACTTTTGTGCTTTTGTATTGAATTTTGTTAAGTATGCTCTTTAGTTACGTGAATTGATGTTCAAAAGTAGCTGGTTCTCAAAATTGGCTTTGTTCTTTCTTCTAGGTGGACCTTTGGCAAGGAATTTTTAGTGAAGTATCTCATTATTCTTGCCACTTTCTGATGCATTTCTAGAAGTTTTATTTTGTGTCTGTATGAGGTGTGATCAAAAACATGGTGAATCCTGATTCTGAATGTCATCCAAAGGAAAGGCAGACTTGTAAAACCATTACAGTGTGTCCTCATTCACCTTATTAACTGGATCTTGCACTGTGAGACTTTTGGCTCTTTTCCAAAGTTAAAATGACATGAAAAGTAAACATTTTGAATCAATTCAAGACCTCAAGGCAGCCACAACAGCTTAATTAAAGACATGAAAGAGAACTTTCAGAACTGCTTCACAAAATGGCAGTAACAATGAGATGCATTAGAAAAAAGGAGTATTTTAAGGGAGATCAATGGCAATGTCTTGAACCATAAGAAATTCTTAAAAGTGAAACATATGCTCTGTTTTTCAATCATAGTTGGTAGCCCATACTGGCCTTGAAACTCTGGTACCACAGGCCAAAACACCCAATTTGAATTTTAAACCTGATCAACTGTTTATTAGATCATTTATTTATAATTATCTATCTCAAAGACAGGCTCCTCAGTTCTCAGCTTGTTTTCCTTAGTTTTTTTTTGCATAGGGAGGAGACTGAGGAAGTTGTTTGTTCATTCAGCCATTTAACAGAAGCTAATTAAGCTCTTTCTCTGTACCAGGCTCCAGACAAAGTGCCCCTTCCCTTCCTTCCTCCCCTCTCTCTCCCTTCCTCTTCCTTCCTTCCTTCTTTCCTTCCTTCCTTCCTTCCTTCCTTCCTTCCTTCCTTCCTTCTTTCCATGGTATTGGAGATTGAACCTGGGGTTTTTACTTTTTTTTTTTTAAATGGGTACCGGGGATTGAACTCACGACCCCCTGCTTGCAAGTCCCAATCTCTTTAAAAAAATTTTTTTTTTGTTTATTTTTGTTTTTGTTTTGTTACTGAGAATCCAACTGAGGACCTCACGCTTGCCTGGCAGGTGCTATGCCACTGAGCTATGTCTCTGGCCCCAAAATTTTTCATTTTCACGTGATAAGTCTCTAAATTGCCAAGTTGGACTTGGACTTGGAATCTTACTGTCTCAACCTTTCAGACTACTAGGATTACAAACATGCAGCCCAGTGGTATTATGGTTACCTAGCATGCATTGAGGCTTTGGGATCGATCTTTAGTGCTCAAAACAAAATACCAAAACCAAAAAAAACCCCAAAATAATTTTCATAAAGGCCTTAAGACAGCAAGAATTCTCACTCACTACACCCATTTTGAAGATGTGTTTTCATATCCCCCCAGGATTCAATAGAAGATGAACTGATTGCCCCAAACCTCCTCTGTGGTGCTTCCTGTCTGTCTGTCCCCTGCCCATCCCCGCCATAGGCTTTTGTAGGTATTTTCTGTTTGAAACTCACCTACTTTTAAAATTCTCTAAGCGTCCTGGTGTAAATGTCAGTTTTAGTGCATGGTATGGACACCGTAGATACTGTGGAGTTGAGGAGTGGGAAAGAGAGAAATTTGGGATGTAACAGACTGTTCATAGGGAGAGCAAACTAATAGAATTAAGTAGGTCCATTGTGAGTTCTTGAGACTGTGTGCCACCCCCATATTTTTTCCTTTTGTGGTAGTTGGGATTGATGCTGTCCTCAGCTGTTTAAATAAAAATGACTTGCAGAGTGCTGGATTGTAGGCATACACCACTCGGCCACGCCTGACTGAGATTGTTTGCTCTCATGATTGTGAATGTCTCCTAGAAGATACTGCATAGGTGGGCTGAATAAGATTTGTGGACAATGTTTGCAAATTTTACTTACGGTATTTTTTTTTCTCTGCAATTTAGTCCTACATCTAGGTTGCTTTTGGTTTACATTTTTTAGGAGATTACAGTATCTTTAAATTGTTCATGATAATTATTGACAATTATCATGGACAGTAATAAATTATGTCAACATTCGAAAGATGTTATATCCTTGGGAATTGCCAATTTGACCTCCTCACTTACCTTTCAACATCAAAAAAATCCTCTGGGAGGCTGAGGCAGGAGGATCACAAGCTTGAGCACAGCCTAGGCAATTTGGTAACTAACTTAAAACTATGCCTTAGAAAAGAAAAGGGCTGGAGTTGTTGGCTCCCATGAGGGCCCTGGGTTCAATCCCCAGTATCACAAAACAAAACAAAACACAAACCAAAGCAAACCACATCACCCTACCACCACAAAAACAAAAACAAAACCATGCCTGGGAATGCAGTTATGGAAAGAACAATGATTCTGGAATGAAGGGGCCTAGGTTTCAAATTTTAGCTCTCTCCTAATTCTCTTGCAGCATTTTCTCAGTTTCAGGGTCTCAGTTTCTTTACCTGGAAAAGGGAGATCATTGTACTCAGCAAGAAATATTTGTGCAATATAACCAGAGTAGAGTTCGGCATACAGTAGGTGTTTGGAAATTCTCTTCTTATTTGAGTCAATAGGTATTAAAGTTTAAAAAACTCCGTTAGTTAGAAAGATGAGTAAGATGTGGTTTCTGTTCTGGAGGAATTTACAACCCAGTCGGCAAGTCTGACACAGACAGACTGACCACAAGGAGATTAGCTACCAAAGACTTAGGCAGAGGCAGGAGTGGAGCCCTGGCCCGTTTCTGTGCCCTGAGGGTTGGAAGATCTTTTCCTTCCAAGTGGAGGTTATGCCTAAACCCTCTCTTAAAGAACTGAAATTAACTAAAGCAGGCAAGGTAGGATGAGTGTAGTGAAAGCAACAACATGGGTGATGGATGGGAATGTTCAGATCGTGTCCAGCGTGTCCAGCCTGGGCGGTTTGCATGGGATGCTGGAAGCAGGCCATGCTGGGAAATGAGCCCAGGCAGCCTACGGAATATGAATTTCCTGGTGGGCCTGGTAGACCTGTATGTGATGGACCTGTATGTGACAGGTTTTAAGTAGGGAAGACAGTCAGATCTGCCTTTATCATGGTGATTGGTGGGAATGGGTACATGTTGGAGCCCTTGAAGCTGAATACACGTGCAGGGCTGTGGCATGGCCTGGACATGGCTGAACTCAGAACAATGAGGCCGTTTAGGGGCAAGATAGGCCACAGCTGAAGACACCTGGAGCCTTCCTCCAAGGCTTTTTCTCCTTCATTAGCATCCTCTGTTGCTTTGAGGGGTCCTTGAACCCCTCCCAAGGTCCTGCTCAGGTTTTCTGCCTTTTCCACTCTAACCCCTTCCTTGTTTGAATATTAAATAAAGACCACCCAGAGACATTATCTGTTAACTCTGCAGAGGGTTTTGGTCCTCTTGGAGCCCTAAAGATCATACCACTTGTCTCATTCATTTGGGCCTTTGCCATGCACTTGTTTGGGAGATTGGGGACTTAGGCACAGCCCCCAGTAGGCATGGATTTAGGAGGGGTAGGAAGGAGGCGGAAATCAGTTAAACTTTCCACAGCTGAGCTGATGACTTGACCTTGGGTAGGAGTGGGAAGGATGGAGAGAGGAATAGGAAAAGGCAAACTCTATAGCAGTAACTGATAAGGTATAGAAGGCAATGTAAAGGAGTCTGGAATACTCTTCAGAATTCCAGTGTCAGAGCTGGGTGTGGTGGTTCATGCCTGCAATCTCAGCACTTGGCAGGCTGAAGCAGGAGGATCATTGTGAATTTGAGGGCAATGTGTATATTCAAATCCAGCCTGAAGTACATATCAAGACCCCTCTCCCCTGGTGTGGTAGTACATGCCTATAATCCTAACATTAGGGAGGCTGAGACAGAAAGATTGGTGTAAATTCAGGGCCAACCTGGACTACAAGACCCTGTCTCAAAAAGCAAAACAAAACAAAACAAAACAAAAAAGAATCCAATGTAAAAAAGGATAGAGAGTGAAACTACATTGGGAGGGAAGATTAGGATTAGAGTCTTCTTTGTAGGAGACTGAGGAGTTTGGTGCATGTAATATTGAGGTACCTACAGGAATCTAACTATTTTCAACAAATAGTCAAATGTTAGCATGGACTTGAGAAGCTCAATGAAAAAGAAGTCAGAACTGGAGGTCTTCAATGCATTGTCACTGATGAAATGGTAATGATTCCTGTAAATCGTCAGTTAAGGTATAGGAGATAAAGAATTTGTTAGGATAGAAAATATAAGAGTCTTAAATAGAAGAAAGTCTTGCTTTTTATTGTAGATGTTTATGTACTGCCTAGACATGTTTTTCACAATCATGCTTTAAAAATGTTTTTTCAAGAAAATACTGTAAAGAAATGATTAATGTTGTACATTATCAGGTGAGCAGGAAACCACATAGCAGAACATAAAAATAACCTGGGCCATGGTACAGTGATGGTATTATATATTCTTCTAGGTTATTTCATGCTCTGACAATAATACCATTCAGGGGGAAGTTAAGAGTTTCTACTTTTCACAAACATTATTTCCGTCAGAATTAATCACACCTCCATCTGTGCTTTTAGCAATTAAAATATTTTAAGAATTATAAATGTTAAATGATGCTCTGTAAAGTTTGGAAAAGGGGAGAAAAGAATAATATTATGTGTTTAATGCAGCGCCATGATTTTACCCCCCTTCCGTTCTTTGCATATGCCTTTGAAAATGTGGTTGTAACTTAAGTATGTGTAAATTATAGACTCTTGTCTAATACGATTTTGGACATTTCCCTGGGTGTTGTGTAGTCATTCTTCTGAGTGCTTTACATAGCTGCTGGCTTTTGGGACAGCATGATTGCTTTGCTGTGTTTCACTTCAATTTGTGCTTTCTGTTATAACTGTGTGTTTTCTGCATTGTTGCTCAGCTCTTTCTAGGTCTTGGCTAGGATGGCCTTTTTTGTCATTGGGATCAGGACATGAAGAAGGATCTCAGTAAGTATTTTTGAAGCAGTAGATGTTAGTTTTGGACTTTGGAACACATTTAAGATAGATATTTTTCAGCCAAAGGAAGAGCTTCAGGTTAAGCAGTCTTCCCGAAGTCATATATCAGGTATCTGTAAGTGGATGAACCTAAATGTGAATTAAATTTTCCTATCCCTAGCTCAGCAGTTTTTCTCTTCATCATTCTTGAAGTAAGATGTTTTAGTTGGTTTTGCTGGGGAAAGAGATGATTCAGTTCTTTTCAGAGTAAGTGAACCAGGGTTTTGACCTTCTCCAGAAGTTTAAGAGCCCTCATGTGTGTTCTGGAGCTGTGGAATTGGATTCATATGCCGGGAGTGCCTTGACAAGTTGTGTAGCCTCCAGCCAGTTCTGTCACATAGCTGAGCTTTAGATTCCCATCAGTTACACAGATCTAAGATGTGCCTGCATACCTACCTCCACAGGAGGTTTCTAGGGGTGGATGAGAATACCTGTAGAGCTTTTAAGATGGTGCCTGGCAAGTGATAGGAGCTCACTAAATGCCAATATACCTTTTCCCCAATTGTTTGTTTAAAAAGAATAATGCTTGTATTGGTAAGAGTGATGGGGAGCTAGTGTTGGGAGGATCAGTGGGCACAATCTTTCTGTTGTGAGCCCATCAGTGTATAACATGTAAACCATTTGAGCAGAAATTCATGCCAATACAGTAAACAAATAAGTGCACAAATTTACATCACATGAGGGTTCACTGCAGCATTGTTTAATAGCAAAAAAAATGAGAACAAAACTCATTTCACAAGGAACTTGGGAAAATCATGGCCACATATAAAATGGAATGCTCTGCTTTCAGAGCATTTATACTTTTACAGCTAGGTGACTGTGTACAGGGTGAGAAGCTGCTACATGGAGTGACATGGAAAGGTATCTTCTGTTGTGCTGATCAGTGGTAAAGCAGCAGCCTGTAGAACACTACATACAGAAAGGGGTTTCCCTCTCTCAGTTATACCTTCCATGGTTTTGGTTACTCTATCAACCATAGTCTGAAAATGGTGCTGTTTGCCCTGATTCTTTTAACAGACAAAGCCCACATTTATGTAACTTTGATTACAGTGTATTGTTGCAATTGTTTTATTAATGGTTGTTGTTAACTTGTTACTGTTCCTAATTTATAAACTTTATCATAAATGTGTATGAATAGGAAAAATAGCATATATAGGCTTTGGCAATTTTTGAGGTTTCAGGTATCTGCTGGGGCTTTTGGAATAATCCTTTGTAGATAAGGGGGGACTATAGTGGATAATCATATCTGTGCTCCCTCTCCTAAGGTATATGTTGTATATCTGTTTGACACATTTACCGTATGTCAGGTTCTAAGCTAGCCCTGTGTATAGAGAAAAATTTGAAACATCTTTTGATGGTAGGATTGAACAGTTTGTTGTAAAAGTTTTTTTGTGGTACCAGGGATCGAACTCATGACCTTGCGCTTGCCAGGCAGGCACTTACACTGCTGAGCTAAATCTCCAGTCCTGTAAAAGTTATGTATGCTAGTTTTTAAAAATTATTTATGTAACTTACAGTCCATATTAAAAAGACTTTTGGGCTGGGGATTTAGCTCAGCAGCCTAAGCACCTGCTTAGCAGGCACAAGGTCATGAGTTCAATCCTTGGTACAAAAACAAACAAACAAACAAAAACTTTTCTCTGTCTTAAAAAATCAATACTATCTTTTTTCTTAAGTTGCAGTACTTAAATTTTCTTTTTAAATTTTTTGAAAATATTAATTTCCAAAGCCCTCTTCTAGTTTGTGTGAAGAGAAGACACTATCTTTTTGTCCTGAGTTGTTTTTACTCTTAACAGATAGCATGGGAATGTCCTTTATGTCAATGACTGTGCTGAGCTGATGTCTACAGTGTGTATGGTAGGGCAGGGAAAATAAAGCGGCTCCCTTCCACCTTTCATTGGCTGGGCTATGAATTAAGTTGACATGTGACAAAATACAGGAAAACCTTATTTAATTATGTGTATACATATGCTCGAAGTTTCAGGTCATTAAAGTGACAGAGAACACCCTGAGCTACAGAATAGAAGCTACAGAATGGAGACAAGTTGTGAGAGGGTGAAGGAAGGAAATGAATGGTGAATGGAGATTATCTTGCTATGCAGATAAAGTGCCAGAGGTAATAAAAGTTGTCCAGAGCAGCCCTTTGCCTGATACTGGTACTTGACTAATGTATATTTCTTTTATAGACATACATTCTTTCACAAAAGGACAGCTTCTCAGAGGCTCCCAACAGAAGCACTCTCAAGTCATTTAAAGAGTGTGTAAAAAGTCATCTTAACATGAAAAACCTTTTGAGTGGTTTGGACAAAGTATCTCTAGTATACTATATATATCCAGTTGTGATTTTCTCAGGAGAGCAGAGAGTATATCAGTGGGTTCTAATCTCTTTTTTATTTCATGGTTCATAGAATCTGGATTAGCATTGTTTTGTAGTTAGCTATAGAAGCAGAGTCACTTTGAAAGCATGGGGAGGGGGTAGATAGAAAGGCAGGAAAAGGGATGTACAGAGGAAGAAAGTGATAAATTTTAAAAGTTAGTCCTCACTGAGAAGGAAAAAAAGAATTAATCTAGACAAATGTCCATGGCTCAGTGGGAAATTTTATTGTAAGAAAGTTTATTTATATTTTAGATTTGCAGGTCTTAAATTTAAAAATTTTGTGATCAAATTGGTTTATTTGTGGGTGTTTTGAATTTTTTTTTTTTTTTTGGTCTTTTTCCTTTTTATCAGTACCAGGGATCGAACTCATGACTGCCTGCTTGCAAGGCAGGTGCTTATGCCGCTGAGCTAAATCCCCAGCCCCTGTTTCGAATGTTTTGTTAAATCATAATTGGTCTTTACTCATTGGGACCTGAGAATATACTTCAGATTTTAAAGTTGAAATCTTGGCATCATGTATAAATTATTTCAAAAAGATTACTACTTGAAAATTGATCAGGTTTCTTTCTTTATTTCTTCTTTCCTTTCTTTTTTGTGATACTGGGGATTAAAGCCAGGGCCTTTGCACAGAGCTATCTGTCCCAGCTTTAATTTTATGACGGAGTCTCCCTTAAGTCATCTAGACTGGCCTTGAGCCTGTGTGATCTTCCCAGAATGCTGCTGGGATTACAAATTGGGACCACCTGATTTAGATATCTCACTCTCCCTCTCTTTTTTGGTTTACGACAGGATCTCACTGTGTAGTTCAGGCTGACCTTGAACTCACTGTGTAGCCCAAGCTGGCCTCAAACTTGTGATGACCCTAAGTATTGGGATTACAGTCTGACTTCTTTGTCTATCCAGTGTTACTGAAGGTAATTTAAGACTACCTTTAAGTTTGTTGAAACAGATAATGCCAGTTTGTTATAGTTCAGATCTAAAATGACCCCTAAAACCTCATGTATTTTGGAAGGTGATTGGATTATGGGATAGTTTACCTGGCTTGCTATTAAAGAGTCAGGTCACTGGGAATGGGAAAGGCTTTATCTCCTTCCCTAGCTCTTCCTTTCACTCTCTCTGCTTCCTGGCTGCATGATGTAAGTAGGTTTTTTTCAATGTTCCTCCTCCTCCGTGATGTCAACTTGAAGACAGCCAACTATGTACTAAACCTGTCAGTCAGAATAAGCCATTTTTCTTTAAGTGTCAAGTATTTTGTCCCTGTGATGAAGAAAGTGATTAAGACAGATTTCATACTGGAGAAGTTGGGTTGCTGCCATGAATTTATTTGACCATGTGGTTTAGAAGTCTCAGAAACTGGTTTGAGGAGGAGTTTGAAAAGATTTGGAAATGCTGCCTGGAAAGACAGCCCAGAATGCTGCAAACCCAGCTTGATGGGAGATTCTGGTCAGAGCTCAGAAGACCAGAAACTAATAAAAGTGCAGATGGTGAAGTTCAGGTTCAGAGATTCCATTTGGGAACAAGAACAGTATTATTGACAGTTGAACTTCAGGCCATGTCTGTTGTGCTATGTCAGAAAATTTATCTAAGTTTTGCTCATCTTCTGAAATTTTACAGTAGACTGATGACAGAGGAAATTTCAAGGTAGCTCAACATTCTGTAGCATAGTTATTTCTTGTTGCTTTTAGCAAAGCCTGAGAGAAACTGGAGCAAAAAGCCTATTTAAAAACTTTTCAGTTTTGCCAAAAAGTGCCTACAAAGATGCAGCAGATGAGAGCTTGGTTGCTAAAAAGACTAGGATTAAAAAGAAGCCAAGTACTTTAGATAGGACAAATAGGAAAAATCGGCAAGTTCCTTCCCTTTTTAGGCTGAAGGGTGCAAGGCTGTAAGACTGCTTTGACAAGAGTTCCAGGGCACTCTGTTCAAAAAGGGCCATCTAAGAATTGGTTCACCAGGATTTGGTTCACAGTGTTCAGCCATCCAGGGAATCGGAGGCCTCAGCAGCTCTGGTTCAGTAGGCCTGGCCACTGCTTGAGCTGGGAGAGACCTTGGGTCATATGTGTGATGCTGATTTTACAGTCATGCAGAGAATAAGAGTTTTAGGGTCTGAGAGGTTACTACCTAGAATTTAAAGAGAGCTTGAAAGGCCAGTGTGCCCTTTGGGGTGCCTTACATGAAAGGGTAAGAGTGAAGCCAGAAGTACAGTGGATAATTCAGAAAGTTGGTGAAGCCAGGAACATGGCTTGTCTGAGGAAGCCACAAGGAGTGAAGAAAGCCAGTGCAAGAGAAAAACCATGAGCGGGAGAGGACTGCTCAGGTCCTTTAGAGTTCATATCTTACCACACCTTACACTGGGCTCTAGACATAGAGTTGCAGGAAATAATGTTTACCCTGCAGGGCTTTGTGCATTTTGCATTGTTTTTGGTCCCTCTCATCCTCCCTTTTGGAATGGGAATGTTTGTGTCATTGGATGTTGTCAGTGTTTAACTTTCCTTTTGATGTTAATAGTGAGTCATAGCTAAGCATTTGCCATGAGTCTCAAGAGACTTTGAACGTGGAAATTTTAGCAGTGTTGGAACTCTTAAAATTTTTATGTGTAACGGCCCTCCAAAGTCTCAGGTGTTGGAAAGTGTTTGGATTATAAGTGTAATGATTGGGTTATGGTTTACTGTTGGGAGTTGGGATCTGTTCCAAGAAGTTGAGTCTCTGGGGTTGTGGTCCAGAAGGCTTTACCTCCTTTTTTAGCTCCTCCATTTCTTTTCTGCTTCCTGGCTACCATGATAAGAGCAGTTTTTCTTGCGCAGTATCCCTCTGCAATGTCCTCTTGCCTTAGAGTCAGCCAGCCATGGACTAACAGCATGTGCCAAAATAAATCACTTCTCCTTTAAATTGTGAGTGTTGGGTGTTTTGTCTCAGTCAAAGAGAAACTGACTAACACATACTCCAAGGGGAAAGGTGACAAGGTTGGAGCTGGAAAGAGCTGTGAGTTTAAACGGCACCATTTCCAATCTAAGCAGACATTTATGGCTAATTCTTGACTCTGTGATACAACAATGAAGAGAAACAGCATGTGTGTGATAGTATTTCCTTGTCTAGTTCAGTAAAGACTAAGTCTTTGCAAGCCCTTGAGCTTGTCATGCGGAGTCCTGTGGTGTGCTGCCAGTGTCTGTGTTAGGCTCTCTAGCTCGCTGTATTTACATGTGAATGAGCTGTATGATCTGGAAGTGGGTGGCTAGTGAGCCTAATATTGTATATTGAAAATTACCACAAATGCAGAGCTGGTCATTATCATCATTGAGCTTTTCAGTGTCTCGGATGGTTACCATAAGCTTGTGTTGTTCTTTGTTCCACAGCACTTTTTTTTTTTTTTTTGAGATTAAGGTCTCACTGTGTGATTCATACTGGCCTTGAACTCACTGTAGTACAGGCTGGCCTCAAACTTGTGATCTTCCTGCTTTACCTTTGCAAGTGCTGGACTTACAGGTGTGTCCCACCACAAAGCACTTGTTGGAGGAATGAATGGTCAATTCCAATGTAAAAATGTTAATCTTTGAAAAGACAGCTGTTCTTTCAATTATCAGCCACTCAAGTGTTATCAGATCTTTTGGAGGTCAAGCAGATTCTGATGGTAATCTTCCCCATTTAATTTTAATTAAAAGGGAAGAAAAAAAGAAATTTAAAAATAACCTGGTATGCCTTTCACTGTTTTTCTTTTCACAGATATGTCAAATAATGTCATTCTTTTTGTTTCGTAACTTGATCTTTTTGTATAAAGTATGGTGTATAGTATTTCATGCCAGGATTATTCTTGAAATGATTTCTAATGATTTTATGTAATTCATTTTTCAGCCTGTTAAGTATAACATAATTTTTCAGCTATTTATTTCTGAATTTTAAATAACACTGCATTGAACCTTGTCCTTCTTTTTCTATTGAATGACTTTCAGCAGTTAAATTATGTTCAGTTAACATACTAGTTTTGTACAAAAAATAAGTTTGTGGAATCTGTTTCTCTTCCTAACGTCAAAACAATGACAGTGGTACAGAACCAAGCTAAGTGTCAATGAGATATGCTCAGATTTAAGTAGTATAGTATTAGAGATAAAACAGAACATGTGTACCATAGCAAGTGGTGGTGGGTATTTAAACAAATAATTTAAATAAGTTAAGCGCTGAATAACTGTAGTGTGTTCAGAGGAAAAAGACATTCACCAGTAGCTGTGTGCCTGTGTGTGGGGTGTGGGTAGTAAGATGCAAACTCTGAGGAAGAAAATCTACCTACAATTTATGACATAGCCACCAAAGAAAGTGGGCACAAAGCATGGAGCTAGTTACCTTTGGAAAATGGAGTTTAGACTGTTGGTCCAAGGACAAAAGAAGTTGTACAGACACATTGTACATTAGTTGGTAAAGTTTGTCAGGGGTCATGGATTAGCAGTTCTGAAACTGCTTTACAGTGTACTGGGGTGAAGCAGAGTTAAGAGATGGTGGATAATAGGTGGGAAGTTACATGTAAGCAAAGGGAAAAGGCTACAGTGAACTATGTATTATGGAATTAGGATGACCGGCATCAGTTACAAGGTTAGAGTTAGCTTAGTATTGACACAAGAAATTTTTTAAGTGCATAACTAGGTTGACATGCACACAAGTATTTCCTTATCTGTCCACTGAGAGGGTAACAGGCATATCCAGATCTTGAATACCTTTTTTCAATAACAACAAGGACTCTTTGGAGAGATAACAATAACATGTCTGGAGTATCTTGCATTGCAGATAATAAGGAAACAATAAACAGAATATGGACATGTCGAAAGGACATAGGAGCCAACATCAGGGAGTTCTTCATAGGCCAATCTGGACTAATTTGAGCAACAAGATAATATACTGCATTACAATACAAACTTTAGTTCATTTTTACTAGGAGAAGAGGCATCTTCTTTATAGAAAAATTTCAAATAATTTATGTAGAAAAGTTTTCCCTTTAGGAGCTTCACCCCATTGCTTGAATATTGGATAAATTTAATGACTCACTTGTAAAGGATAAAGTATGAAAAGTGAGAAACTTGACAAGCCCTACCTCAACCAAGAATCAAAGTCAGTTTGTCAAGCAGCACATCATGATGACAACAACATGTAGTCATAATATGACAAAGTGAAAGACCTGTGGTCTCCTCCAAACCTACACCCCAGTGCAATCATTAGAAAAGCATCAAACAAATCTCCATTTGGGAACATTCTACAAAATACTGGGCCAGTGCTTCTCAGAACTTTCAAGGTTATGAAAAACAAGGAAAGATTGAGAGAAACTCTTAACAGACCAGAGGAAACCAAAGAGATATGTAAGTAATTACAAAGTGTGATCCTGGCTTTGATCCTGAAACACGAAATGGACACTAGGGTAAACCTAGCAACATTAAATGAAGTGTGAAGTTCAGCCTTTTTTTTTTTTTTTTTTGAGGCAAGGTAATTTGGACTGGCCTTGTACTTGAGGCAGTCTTCTTGCCTCAGCCATCCAACTGATTACAGCTGTTTGCCACCATGCCTGGCAAACTTACTTACAAAGGCGCTAAATTCTTTGCCTCATGTTTTATTGTGTAAACATTCAAAAATAAAGAGAAGCTGAAAGAAATAGTGAACACATACACACCCACCATCTAATTCTGCAATTAATATTTTACCATCTTTGCTTTATTATGTATCTACCTCTCAGTCCATCTTACTTGAAAAAGTGTTTTGAAGTAAGTACATAGGGATCCTCTGTCGTCCAACGAAACCAAAACAAAACGCACTTAAAAAGTAGTTTTAGGGGCTGGAGATTTAGCTCAGCCGCGTAAGTGCCTGCTTGCAAGCACATGGTCTTGAGTTAGATCCTTGGTACCAGTAAGAAAAAAAAGTAGTTTCTACTTTCTTTCCACTGTGGTTGTCTAATGCCTGTGGGGCCCTTAACAGTGGACAGCAGGTCTGTGCTTGAGCATCAAGGAGGGAGAAAGAAAGGGTGTGGGTTCTGTAGTAATCACAAGTATGCACGGTCAGGTGTGTGTGCTTGGTTGATGTGGGTCTGTACATGCGGGAGCTGGGGCATCATGGGATCTGTGAGTGGGAAATAACACGTGTTTTCTTGGCATGTGGGCAGCATAGGGGCCTCCATAGGGGAGGGGCAGTCTGGTCTGGGACACTATGGAGCTGTGGAGCTGCTCAAGTTGGGATGTGTAGTGCTTGATCATTTGTCTGAGCCATACCTGACCATGCCATTCTCCCCTCTGCTGGGGTCCCCTGAAAATAGAATGCAGAGGATCAGTGCATCCATCAGGCAAATGTGCAGTTACACAGAAAGGACAGCAGTCACTCCCTGAAGGCCGCAGAGCTGGGGCTTTGCCCAGAGGAGGACCTTCCAGCTGTTAACAGTAGCCCTATTCAGTTTGGGTGCATAATGATTTTTAGACTAATCAGGAACCAAAGCCTGAGGCTGAGGACAAACACAAATATCTTGTTGACAGAGCAAACATCTCGATTTTTGTTAGATAGGAAGGTCAGAGTGATGTAATGGTGTTCACGAAGCTTTCAACCTTAAACAGATGGTCCCTCAGGGTACCATCTGCAGCTCCCTGGGGGCCTTCAAAATCATTTCCTGTGAATTAAATTGTCATAAGTTAGTATTGAGATGTTAGTGTGGTAGCCATACCAGAAGTAAAACTAGACAAAGGAAGGAAATTTCCAGTGGAGTTACCATTTCCTCTTCCTCCTTGGTTTAAAAATAGATCCAAGATTTATTAATTTGGTTAGCTTTCTTGTTTAGCATGTGAATATCGTTACCTCCCCCAAATAGCTGTCCAAAGTAAATTTCCCTTTCTCTTAGAGTTTGACAACTACATTTATCCCTACCCAAGCCACTTTTAGCTGGATACTTTTTTTAATAAACTGTCTTGCTATTTTCAGTTTTCTGTTTTTGTTGGGGAGAAATAGTGTTTTTGCTTCTGTTTTTTTTTTTTTTCCCAACAGAGGAATATTTGTTCTGAGAAAGCAAGGGCAAGGGAAGGACTGTTTCTCAGTCTTAGGTCAGAGGAAATGTACAGCCTTGTATATAAGTGATGGGTTAGGAATCTTAATTGATGCTTTTAATAAAACATCTTAATACAACATTTCAGAGTAGAAAGCAGTCTACGGTACTTACTGCTTTATTTGTTTAGCAGTTGGTAGCATACCAATGTGTAAAGCACTGAGAGGATGATTCAGCCTTTGCTGTCAGGACCAGAGACAATGAGAGGCAGTAGTGAAGTGAAAAAGGGCCAGGAGGTGCCCTTAGTGATGCAGGTTGCAGACGGAGAGAAGGCTTCTGAAGAAGACCAGGTGAGGTGGAGATTAGGCAGAGGAAGATACCATGAGCCCAGGCACCTGTCAGCAGTGTGATGTATCTGTGTACTGTGAATCGAGTGCACCTTGCAGCAGGCAACCATAAGAGGGTTGAGGACAAGGTCAAAATGAAGTTGCAGTGAAAAGGAAAAGCCAGGGGAGGTCCCTGTAAGTTTACAGTGAAGGAATGAGAACGGGAAAGTTGGGCTCTTCTGTATCAGACCTTAGCTTGGTGTTCTGGGTGAAGTGGGAAGGGAAAACATTTGCTAAAGCAGAACTGAAGAGACTGATGAAAGTTGCAACAGTCACTAAGGGATATTTAGGATACCAAGGATGTTTCTGGGCCTGAAGATTCCCACATGGCAGCATCTTGCTGACTTCTTTGTGTGGTCTTTTGGGCCTGGAGTTTAGATGAGAAAGAGCTGAGTCCTGAATCCTGGTGCTGAGTCTCCTGATGTGGCCAAAGAAAAAGGCTGTAGCTTATTGAGGGTGCTGGCAGAGGGGAAGTCTGATGACTGGCATAGGTCCATGAAGTTAGGGAATGAAAAAGAAGAGGATACTCAAGGGCCACCAGAGAGCAAGGGTCCAGGGAGAGGAGTGTGAGGGCAGGCAGGAGTTGTGGTCGCCAAACCATGAGCACCATGCCTCTGTGAGGTGTAGCCCTTGGCATGGTAGGCTAGGCCCGAGGCCCAAGATTTGAACAAGTGTACCAGTTGTGGTAGCATTGGCAGCACTTACTGACCCCAGGCTGGCTGTGCGCCAAGTGCTTGAGCTTGCATTTGCCAGCCCTACCAAAAGTACTGACATCATCTCTATTGATTGGTGAGGCAACCAAAGCCCAGAGACTAGAAGAAATGCTCCAGGTTGCACAGTAAGCAGTGGAGTTGGGTTCTCATCTAGGATTTCCCATGTTCTTGTTCTTTTAGGGGCTGGCAAGAACCTCTCAGGATAAAGTGCAGAAAATTATAATCTAAGGATCCATCCCACCTTTTCCAGTGAATGAGAATCTACTAGAAAATAGGTAGGTGTCAGCTGAGAAGTGGAGTAGAAGGCGGTATGACTGAGAGTAAGAGCTCCAAAGGAGAAGGAGCTTCCACCTGTTGTTAGAAGACAGATGAGCTGCAGCAATGGCTGGTTCTCTGCTCACTAGGAGCTGGTGCCTCAGGTGGCGAGAGACTATCAAAAGCAGAAGAGGAGTTAGAGCATCAGCGGGGTGAGATGGAAAATTGACAGTGGTGATGGTTACAGAATAGTGTGGCTGTGCTTTGTGCCACTGAACTGTCTACTGAAAAATGATTAAAATGGTAAATTTTATGTCTGTTTTGTCACATACTCAAAAAGAGGTAGTAGGAGGAGGGAATGATAATCCCCACTGTTTACAAAATCTTTTATTTGTATAGAGTGGGGCACTTACTAAATATTTAAATGTGTGCAAGGGTTTTTGCTAAGCGCTTTCTTTTTGTGTGTTTTCATTTAATCCTTACTTTCAGAGATGGGGTAAACTCCACTGTACAGGTAAGGAGTCTCAGGTTTAAGGGGATTGGGCAACTTGCCTAAGTCTGTACATTGGGAAAATGGTGGAGACTGGGCACTACCAGCTCCTGACCCCCTCATCCCTGCCTGTAAACATTAGGGAACTGAATGTGAAAGAAGCCTCCAGAGGCTGCATGGGTGGGCAAGCAGATGGATGGGTTGTGGTGACAAAGGAAGGACTGAGGGGGTTTGCCAAAGGGTAGGTAGGTGAGGAGTAGTAGGACCGCAGGATTCAGGAGTCCCATGGAAGGGACTGCCTTCCCGTGTCCAGGCTGGGTGTGTGCTGTGCTAGGACTGCCAGGAGTCCAGCAGGGGCTGGAGAAGAGGGGGCTCACGGCTGGGGAGTCTGTGCCATTGTGTACATCTGGTTGGTAGAAGATTCTTCTTAGACAAGGGCCTGCAGTGGGAGGGTCTGGAGGTGTAGACAGTATGGAATGGCTCAGCCTCCTTTTTTTTTTTCCTCTTCCTCTTTCTGCTCACCTGACCTGCCTGTGGGAGTCATGTGCCCATTGGGTCTGAAGTCAGTACACCTGATGCTGAATTGAGGCACATGGGTAAGGGCAGGAAAGAAAAGGAGGGGACCTGAATATTTTTCTAATGTTGACAGCTCAGATACCATGGGTGAGGTCAAATCATGGCCAACTACCTGGCTTTGAAGGTGATCAGCAAGCTGCAGACATTTGGCTACAGATTTTCTTTCTTTTTAGCAGAATGGTATGAAATACATTTGTTAGGAAATAGATCATATCTGGTTCTTCAGGTTGTATTATAAAATTCTCAAGGGAAGGCCAGCCGTTAGTGATGCCCAGCAGTTTTTGTGACAACCCCTCTGCCCCTGTGTAGATGTGGGCTGTCTCAGATATTTAGATTTAGTGAGGTGTCTGTGAGATGATCTAGGCTGTTTGTTTATGAGGGAAGTGCTGTCTTGGGAGTTCCCATTATCATTTTATTACTTTTAGTTTGAATTCAGCAGGATTCTTTTATTCTCCTGCTGGCGACTCTAAATTTTGGGTTAAGAGGCAGGCTGTCTGAGCAGTGATTTCTGTCTGTGACAGTGGGAGCATGATCTATGATTATACAATAATTTTGAATAAATAAAAGGATGTTTCATGGCAAGTCCTGTAAGGGCTGCCTGGGAATGGCATTAATAGAGATTAAGTTGCACTGCAGTTGAATTTGCAGCTGACACTCTGCAGTACACATCAGCAGTAACCTCAAGGTGTAAATAGACCTTCACCAGCATCACTGAAAGGTGCTGGGAGGATCCAGAGCATGTGGGTATCCCTCAAAAGTCATTTTTGCAACCTGGTACCTGGTTGTGCTATTTTTGGTTTACAACAAGGAAAGGTAGAGGTGTATGTGTGCTTGTTGCTGCCACATTTTCATTGATTGTTTGGCTGTGCTTTTCCTGCCCTTTCTCATCAGCTAAGAGTTTGTAGGGGACAAGGTAGAATTTTCCTTTAAAATAGGACTAAGGTAGTGTCAAGTAAGTTCGTCCTCCATTTTGAGAAATAATACTGGCTAACATTAGAATGACTGGTTATCTTTTGTGCTTTCTTGAAATTACCTCATCTGCTGCTGGAAACAGGATTCTGTCTTCACTGTGTCCCTCAGCCAAGCATAGTGCCTAAGTGTGGGAGTTCCAATGGGTGAACTTACTGTGGATAAGTGTCCTAAGCACTGAGAGGTAGCACTGCCTGCCTAAAGCCACACATAGTAATAACTGGGTTCCTTAAGAATACGTAGATGAAGAAAGTGAAATTCAAGAGAAGAGTGGTTTGCCTTTAGAACCTCTCACTGAAAATAGTACTAGCCACAGTTTTAGAGGAGTCTGGAGTTATACACAAGTAAAACTGTTTTTAAGTACTAGCTTTTTCGTTGTTGTTTGGGTTTTTGGTACCGGGGATCGAACTCTCAGCCTTGCACTTGCTAGGGCAGGTGCTTATGCTGCTAAGCTAAACCCTCAGTGCTAAGTACTGGTTTTTATAATTACTTTTTATTAGTATACAGTTTTGTATTTCTTTCTTTTTTCTTTTCTTTTTTTTTTTTTTTTTTTTTTTGGTACTGAGGATTGAACTCATGACCTTGTGCTTGCCAGGACAGGCACTTACACCACTACGCTAAACCCTCGAAAGTTTTATATTTCATAATAGTAATAAGGATTAAATGAGAAATGGGTCCTGGAACAGGGCCTGTACTTGCTATGTGCTGTGTTTGAAAATTTATGTCAAATGTTACTTTATCTTTTAAAGGATATTTGAGTATTTTAATTTTGAAGCAAAGATAAAAATGTTTCTTTTAACTATGTTACTTTTAACTATGGTCTCTTTTAAGAGAAGATTTGACTTTCAAAATACATTTAATATATAATAGGAAAGCCAAGAGTGAGGTCTGATTTTAGGAATAAGAATGTTACTGTCTAAGCACTCCCTGAAATGTAATTTATATACATGTGCTAATCTACAAAAATGAAACACATGCATCTGTATAGCTAATAGTGAGAAATGTATATGTGGGGAATCACTGCATGAATTCAAGATATCTTACCTAACCAATGAGGATACAACATTTTAGCTGGAATTATTCATAGGGTACCAAAGAACATCAATGGGGTCTGCAAAAAGAAAAAAAAATCTACACACTTTCAGGAAAAGAAAAACTTATATAAACATTTTAATACTAAATTTATTGAGACATCATGAGATTAATACAAGTTATCTTTGACCTCCACAATTAAAAAAGGTGCTCAAAGTGGTGGCCTTAGCTTCCAGACATTTATTAGTATAGCAGATTTCTTTGGGTAACTTTGATCATTGAGATTGCTGCACATGCATTTTCAATTTTTTCTCTAAGGGCTGGCAGTATAATGGGTTCTGTGCGATGTACAACATAATTTTAGGATCCCCCATACGAGGTTAATACCATCTGTTGGAAAAGCATACTGTTTTGCTTTTCCTGAAATGTGTGTACATTTTTGGGGTTTTTTGATGGGCTCAGTATAAGAACAAAGTGTTACTGTTTAGCCCATTACTCATTTCTGGGGGTAGGTGGTGGTTTGAGACAGGATCTTGCTATGTAGACCAGGGTTGCCTTAAACTCACTGTGTAGCCCAGACTGTTTTTATTTTATTTTATTTATTTATTTTTTTGACACAGGGTCATGCTGTGTTTGTTGGCCGGGTTAGACATGAACTGACTGCTCTAGCCTCCTAAGTATCTGGGACTTCAGGCGCATACCACCACGATAGGCTAGTGCTGTAGTCTTTAAACATTTTTATTTTCATTTATTTATTTATTTATTTGTAACGGGGATTGAACTCATGACCTTGTGCTCTCCAGGAAGGCACCTATGCCACTGAGTTAAATCCCTGGCCCCTATTTTTTAATCTGATAGGATTTTAAACAATTCTATCAGTAAAATACTTTTTGCTCACACCTGCAACATTTGTGCATCTATAAATTATAATCATGTGCTTGCTTAGTAATAAGCTGTTTTCTTTATAGGATACCCAAAAATAGAAATAAAAAGAATGAGACAAGTAAACATGATTAGAAATTTTAATAGTTCCTTTCTCTGGTCTCAGTGATCACCTGCCTCCCTCTACTTTGGAAACATCTGGTATAGAAAGATAGCTATTGTGGAGGGCAGCGGGGAGGAAGGACACAGCATTTTGCAAAGAAAGATTTGCTAGTTTTTGGAGTGGAATGTGGATGAGAAATGGACAGAGAGGTAAACTGTCAGGCAGATTGAGTGTAGGATGATTGGAGAGTAAACCAGAAAGCTCGCCCTGGCCATCTGTCTAAAAATGTTGGTGAGGTATCACAAACCAAACTCCTAAGGATTCAAGTGTCCCTATTAAATTGTCAGGCCACTTCCTCTTAATTGATGATGCTTGGTGCTGTAGAATAGAGGGGAAAAGTACAGTTTATATGTAGATACGCAGACTGGCTTTTAAATTTGAAAGATTTCAACTATTTCAAAAGAATAATTTGAATGGAGTGAGAAAGAAGCTGCATTATCCATTTGGAAGTGAGAAAGCAGAAGACAGTTTGTGACATTAAGGGATTTACCTTTGTGAGCTATGGGTAAGGTAGAGTGTGGTGAGGAAAGACAGGGTGGAGACTGGGAACTCTGGAAAGGCAGGAGCAGAGCTGGAGTGGGGTGATGACTCTTTGTTCTGGAACAGTAAATAACTTAGTTTCCCCACTGCCAACATTTTTTAAAGATTGTCAAATTCTTGGGGCTGGGGATTTAGCTCGGTGGCATAAGCACCTGCCTTGCAAGCAGGCAAGTCGTGAGTTCGATCCCTGGTACCAATAAAAAAGATTAAAAAAAAAAAAAGATTGTCAAATTCTTTACCTGTTTATTGGTTCAAAACATCACAGAAATAGAGATAATTGGGGTAAACTATCTTCTGTTCATCTGGGGAAGGTCTTGTGGCAGAACCCGTCAGTCTTCCACACCAGCAAGTGTGGTAAGGAACGTGAATTGATTTGGGATGAGGGGTGGGGTAAGCTGATGGCCTATAATTTGCTGTTGATGTTAGGGATTCAGCTCAACTGTTGAAATAAAAGTTGGCACTTTCAGACAGAATTCAAATTATTGTTTCTTCTTCTTCCTCTTCTTCTTCCATCTCCTCCTTCTTTTTTGAGACAAGGTTTCACATATGTAGTTCAGGCTGACTTTGTAGCCCAGACTGGTTTCAAACTCTGGGTGGACTTTCTGCCTCAGCCTCTGGAGTTCTGGATTACAGGCATGGCTTAAAATTATTAATAATTGAAGAACTGAAAACTGGCTGGAAAAATAAACGATAGATTGGTGAAAGCTTTATTGTCATTTGGCAGTGTTTAAAGTGGTATACTTGGAGCTGAGAAGAAGATGGAATTTGACAGCATTTAACTCATGATGAGATTTTATGGATTATTTACAGGTAAAATGCTTAAGCATTATTAGAGTATTTTTAGTATAAGCATTTCATTACAATTGAGAAAAGAGCCTCTGGAAGTAGGTAGGTAGGCCAGATGTTAAAGAACCAAAGGAAATAAAAATACGGACCTCTGTTGGTCACCACGTATTCCTTCAGCAACTTTTTGGAAGATGGGCCCTGTAGAGTCCTAGACAGTGGCAGTATTCAGCCCTGGAGAGATTGAACATCAGTTGTAAGTATTCCTACCCGTAATTTTTGTTTTTTTGTCGATGTATTTGTGGTTTAGATGAGGAAAAACTGAGAAACTGTGGTGCAGTAGTTGGCAAATCTTCAAAGTGACAGAGGTAGAATAGAAACTGATAAAATAAGGATTTGGGGTTTCTGGTGGCCTTGAAAGAACTGACTTCACTGAAAGAGTGAGTCAGGGAAACGTGCTGCTGATCCCAGAACTGTTAGCCTGGGACAGCGCAAGCCTGCCCTTCCTCACGCAGTGAAAGGGAGGCCCCAAAAGGGCCTGGTCTCACCATTGTTTGTACAGTATAGAAGGATTTAGTACTAGCACGTGGCCTAATTTACAGATGATAGTCTGCAAAATCCCATTCCAAGGTTAGGGGTAAGGCGATAACATTCACAGCTATGTGGTTGTGGAAATGAAGGAGAAGCTTTAAAAAATTGTGGTAATGACATTCGGCAGATCATGTATTCATACTGGGTCTTAATTTCCTCACCTAAAAATGCAAGAAAGACTTATTGGAATGATCTCTTAAAGCCCCTATTTGTTCTGGGTGAATACATCCAATTTGAATAGATGAGGAAGAGAGGGAACATTTATCTAACAGTGCCTGCCGTGTACATTCCACGTGCTTTATGTGCCATAATTCCCTTAATCCTTCATTGTTTCATTTGCTCTATAAATCACACCCATAAGGTAGGGATATCACACTTTCCACTTCACAAGTAAGGGTGACTAGTAGTACGAACAGTTTGCTTAGCTAACGAGAAGTAGCTAACCAGGGCTACACTGCGAAATGGTCATAACAGTGATTCCTTTTAAGTTTGGAATAAAATGAAAGTCAGTGTTTTGGGAATTACAGTTGTTCTGTTTTTGTGTTTTTCACAAGTGACTTAGAAATAAAATAAAACTTTTTAAAGATAACAAGATCTTAAATAGGATATACTTGGTTTTTTTCTTTACCTGATTGCTAGGATTTGAGGTGGGGACAATAAATGATGCAAAGTTTTTCATGTCCGAATTCTGATCCAGTTCTGTATAGAATTCAGACTGTACTTGATTTGGACTAAAACTGGGGAATGCGATTTAAATGTTTATTTAAAAAAAAGGTTTCAATATGTGCTTAGTTCATAATTTTTGGTTGCAATAACAAAATACTTGACACTGGGTAATTTATAAAGAATAGAAGCTTATTGCTGATAGCTCTGGAGGCTGAAAAGCCAACTATATGGTGCCCGCACCTGGTTGGCATCTGGTGAGTGTCTTGTTATGTCGTAAGGTGCAGAGGGCATCACATGGCAAGACAGACCAATTATGCAAGCTGGAGTCTCTGTTCCTCTTCTGATAAAGCCTCTAATGCCATCCTGGGGACCCCACCCTCACAACTTAATTTAATTTTAATTCCCAAAGGCCTGTTCTACAAATAGCACTAAGATACAAATACGGCGATTACATTTCTAATGCATAAACTTCAAATCATAGGGTGAGTCATCAGGGTGGGCTTCCTAGTACTATCCTGAAATTCATGATAGACTTGCCTGATTGCTCACTGACAGTGCTGGACTACCAGGGCTTCCTTCTGTGAAGTTGCTGTCATACAGCCAGCAGGTTTACTAAGCCGTCAGTGTGTGCTTCTGGAGGGAGTTTGGCACTCAAGGAGGAGGAGGGAGGGCAGAGCTGGGTCCCATCCCTAATGTCTGCTCCCCAGCTTTGTGGATTAAGAAGTCACTACGGTTTCTAGGAAGGCACAGTGAGGGAACAGGAGAGAGGCCCAGATGGTAAGCTGGAGGGGTGCTGTCCTTGAACAGGAACTAAGCAGACCCTTGGCTTCCAATAATAACTGCTCTTCTGTTCCCAAGCTAACACCATTCTAGATAAATTGCTTTCTTCTGTTTGAGATAACAGCTTTTGTAAAAGTGAACTTGGGTTAAACAACAACATAGAATCCTTAAGCTTACTGTTGCCAATGCTGCTATGGTTTCTATTTTAGTAGAAGTCAAAGTAAAATATTCTGGCATATTTCATTTACTTAGTATTTTAAGGAAGTTACAGTGCGTGACTAATAGGGATGTCTTTCAAATACCCTCCTTTGGAACCGTACAATTCTTTGATAGTTCCAGTTTTAGGGGGAGATGGTTACTGCAAGATGTGATTTTAAAATACAGTGAGTGCTTAAATAAGAGCGTACTACAGTAAAAGACACATTGCCCTTCCTTCTCCTCAAAATACTCCCCTCCCTTTGAACACACTCATCCCATTGTTTTTGGCACTTTCTGAAGCACTTCTGGAACTTTTCTTAGTGAGTGTTTCCTTATGGCTGCCTTGATGTCCTGAAAAGACTCAAAACATTTACATTAATTTCTGTCATATAAAAATACTAGGATGTATTCTCACCCACCTTATTCCTGAATCTGGCACTGTTCAACTTCTGACTGTTCTTAAAGTCAAAATGACTGTGAAAGATAAATGTTTAGAACTGACTCAAGATACACATACAGCCAGGACAGCTGAACTAAACACCCATGAAAGAGGGCTTACAGAACTGCTTCAGAAAGTGGCAAGGCAAGGGAATAATAGCAATGACTTTTTTTTTTTTTTACTGTAATACATTTTTAAAAATTTAAGCATTCATTGTATTTATCGATCACATTGCATAGTTAGAAAACTTTATGTAATCAAAAACTGCCCTCGTTTATTGTGGTCACTGAGGTTTTTGTCCCGCAAGAAACCCAGTTTTAAAGTCATCCTTTCCCCTTCACACTGTTTTTTCCTAATAGGAAAGGAAGATACTCAGACCAAAAATTTTTGTTGTCAACTGGCTTGTCAATTTCTGAAACAACGTTTTTGGTCAACAACAAGTAAAGCAAATTTACCCAACTAAATTATTCATAAGAATTATAAAACTTGTCACTTAGAATGGATGTTGGTATATTCAGGTCACTTAGGAGGCTGTGGTTAAAAATAAAATGACCTAAATATATAGCTCTAGTTTTTCTCTCTTTTTTTTTTAGAGGGAAGTTTAAGCTTTTAATTTTTGTTTGACATTGGATTCTAACTGTTTCTATGGGGGAATGTAAGTAGTTACTCTGTCAGTGTTTCTAAATAAAGGCAAATTCTGGTTGGTTTCTCATTGTTAAAGTAGCTCTTTTTTTTTTAAAAGCAAGAGTACATTTCCTTTCCTTTTTGATGTGAGGGATATGAAAAATCAGAGAAGGTTGTGGGTAAGTGATTGCAAGAAACACTGAAGACAAATTGTTAATTGTTTTGTGATCACTCCTGTTACAGTTTAAAGGAAAGAGCAGTTGAAACATGCACTTGTCCCAGTCTGCTTTGGGGCAGTAAGTAGAGCATAAAATGTTGAAGATCAATTATGTATTTAAGGAGATGAGATGGGGAACATATTGAAGGCACATTGTTTTCTGTTTGCTGGACAAAGCAGGACTTTTACGTCATATTCCTACAGTAAAATTGTGTCCCGAGAGAGTGAGAGACAGACAGTAACCTCACAGGTCCAGACTTCACAGAGCATGCACGGAAATATTTATCAAACTCATTTGTTCCAAGAAAGAGGAGAAGTCATATCTAAAAGTTGGCTCAGCTGTTCTTGTGTTTTTTTTCCCACTAGTTCTTGACTGATAAGCAGAGAACTTGTTATTTTTGTTTTATATGTACTCTTCTGTGATTCATAGCAGTGTGGTAAATTTGCAAGGCACCCTTATGTTCCTTCCCCAGACTGGTGAAGTGGTAAGCTCTTTTGCAGGAGAGGGCAGAGTTTGAGATTCCTCCTATAAGCTCACTGTGCAGGACTGCCTGCATAGCCTTTGGATTTGTGGGATGCTTATTTGAAGACTGTCATATGTCCATTTGATAGAAGAGGCGCCTGGGCACCTGACCTGAAGACCAGGTTGTGTTGACTGTGAGACCACCTTTATTGCTAAGCTGATTTGCTAAAGCTGCTATACAAAATATCACAAATTGGATCCCTTACCAATGCAAAATTAGCAGCTCTGAGTTGTGGAGAGTTAAACGAGTCCAAGGTCAAGTGCTTGGCAAGGTTGGCTCTTTCTGAGGCCCTGTGAGGAGAGGATTCATTCCAAGCCTCTCTCCTTGGTTTGAGGTAGATATCTTCTCCTTTGTCTTCCCTCTGTGTCTACCTGTCCTTGTGTCCAAATTTTCCTTTTTTATACAGACACCATTCCCACTGAGTTGGGGTCTATTCTCATGACCTTATTTTTGCATGATTACCTCTTTATAAATACTTTGTCTCATCCTAAGGTCGCATCCTAAGATACTGCTCATTGGCACTTCATCATGAGTTTGGAGAAGGGGCAAAATTTAACCCATTACAGGAGAAATTTAGCAGTTTTTTTTTCTGTTTGCTTTACTTCTTCCCCTGCTCTGTTTAATAAATATTTGGTAACATTTGTTGTTTGATTTATATGTCCCTTAGACAAGAGGGTCAAATTATCCCCTCAAAGAAATACCTTCTCCTCTTCTTCATTTTTTGCCTTGCTGGCTTTATAGATGGGGCCCATTTCTTAGATGGCAGACATTTTGCCTGAGGCTGTTTTCCAGTGAATTTTAAAAAACATTTTTCTTCTCCCTGTTTGATCCTTGGGAGTATAAAAATACTTGACATTTGATGTACACATTGGTTTTAAAGAGGACAAATTACAGACTTTGCTTGTGATCTTTTTCCTTTTAGTCTTTTTTGGAACACTTCTTGTGCCCTCCAAGGGGAAAATGATCATTGTTTGACGGTTTATTATATAGGACATACAGCCACCCAGGGACTTGATGTTTTAACTGGTAGGCGGCAGTGAAAATCAAGGTGCCAGGTGTTTCTCACACTCCAGTTTGAGTTGGTATTCAAGATGTAATATTTAAAACTATGACTACTGTAGGTATTAAGATGCTATACTGTATCACTTTGGATTTTTACTACAATTTAAAAATGTTTATACCAAATAACATTTGTACCCAAAAGGGACCTGTTTATTAAAAGAATGCCCAAATATAGAGAAGTACATCCTTGGAGCTTGGCATAGATTGTAAACTTACAGGAGATGGCCCTCCCTGTTAATGATATGAAACAAATACTTGTAGTGGATCCAAGTTGGAAGATTGTGAACATATTCTGGATATACCCATTTTTGTGTGTCTCAGGTTAATTGCAGTTTTCTTTCTTTCTTTTTTTTTTTTATTTAAAGAAAAGGAAACGAAAAAAAATACATGGAGATTAAAAAAAAAGGGTAGAAATAATTCTAAATTACAGACAAACAAAAGGTAAGAAATTGCCAGTTGATAAGTTACAAATTGTCATCTTCGAAATGGCTGTTCAGGTTATAGAATTAAAGTATATAGAATGACATTCAAAAAAAAATGACCCTACAAACCATTCTGCTCTATGGCCGAACAAAAGCTCTGTAATATGATTATCAGTCCCACCTATTTGTTTTACATCTCTAAGAGGATAAGGTTAACCATATCAAAACAGAACAGAACATTTTAAAAAAAAAATAGAAAAACAATTTAAAGAAATACAGATTTCAAAGCAAGTCCACTGGAGATCTACCTTATCTAACTGTCTCTAGCTTCTTACAAATAGTTGTCCCTAACTTCACCCACTTTCTATACTTATTGCATATTATAGAACTAATCAAATCATTACAGGATGATGGAGTCTTTTTAGGTCCTCAAGTTCCAAATTAGGGAAGACAATACCAACTACCATCGCATCTCTCATTCTCTTTGTGATAGCCGTCCCCATCTCTGCATATGCTGAAGTTGAGCTGAAGAAACCAGTCCAGAGTCATTTTAATCAGCAAGCAATAGATTGCTAGAATTTATATTATAATGCTACAAAATAAGCCTCGGGTTTTTCAGGTTTCTTCCTCAGAGTATTTGTTCCTATCCTCTCTGTATTATAGGGAAAACCAAGTCATAACAAGACAACGAAACAATTTCCTAGATAAACATGCAATGGATAGGACTTATAAAACTATAATATAAATGATCTTCCGTAGCTACTGTGTTTTCTCTTGTTAATTGCAGTTTTCAAAGTCATTTTAAGTTTGTTTTCATTTTATGTTTGGGGGTTTTGTTTTGTGAAAGATGCCTTTGAAAGTGATAGCATGTAGAAATGTAAAGCTAAAGATCCTGATTTGGTATAGCTTGGGATATTCCCATGATTAATTTATAACCTGCTTCTGTATTTTGGTGGTTTTATTTATTTATTTAGAGGCAGGGTTTTGCTATGTAGATAAGGCTGGCCTGGAACTCACTATGTAACCAAAGCTGGTCTTGAACTTGTGGCAATCCTCCTTGCTCAGCTTCTTAAGTGCTAGAATTATAAGCATGTGCTACCATGTTGTATGTGCAATGTGAATAGTGTCTTTTTAAAACTACAACAAAATTTTAAAGTACATCAAGAAGATTATGTAGTTTTCTTGGAGGGGGGTACCAGGGATCGAACTCTTGACCTGGCACTTACCAGGCAAGTGCTTGAGCCATTGAGCTAAATCCCTGGCCTGGATACTGTTACAGAACAAATGTGAATTGTCAGGTTTGCCTGACATCCTATGGTTAAAAGACAGCCAGTTGCATGGTACTTGGTGGGAAGCCACCTCCCATTTTGTATATTTTTTTTGAGAGAAAGAGTCGATAAGAAGTCCACGAAGCAGGCCGTGAAGCATTTTGTAATGAAGGAAGAATGGCCCAGCTGCTATAGATAGGTATTAAAAGTTGATCTTGACAACCTCATACTGTATTTGTATATACCCATTCCCAGGAGGCTTCTAGATCGAAAAGAAAGGCCACTGTTGTGACACAGCTGTTAAAATAGTTAATATTGTTTTCCCCAAGCTATTATGGGATGTGTATTATGCAGCTCTGAGAACATGAATTTCTAGTATGTTTGGGCACCTTGGGATCATTGAAATGTGAATTTAATCGAATAGCAGTTTGATGTATGTAAGCTAGAATAGTTCTTTTACAATTGTGGAAAAATATAAAATTTGCACCCTGAATCTTATGATTCTGATTAAATATTCACATTGTTTTGTAACCAACACAACCACCCATTTCGATTTTTTTCATCATCCAGAAGAGAAATCCTGTGCGTATGAAATGATTAGCTTCTCATCCCTTTCCTCTCATCTCTCTAACCTCTATTTCTCTTCCTGTCTTTATGAATTTGCTGATCCTGGCTACCTCAGACATACATTTGCCCTTTGTGTCTTATCCTTAAGTTATAGCTGTACAGTTTTCACCATACACCATTTTGTTTTTGACCATAAAATAATTTGGCAGATTAACTGTAGAATATTAAGGCTCTGGGACAGAAATATGAAACTCTTATGCCCTGAGGGCCAGAAAGTAGTAACATGTAGTATTTATAGAGCAGTTACTGTGTATCAGGCACCACTCCAGGCACTCTGCAGGTAATAACACATTCACCCTCACAGCAGCCTTGTGAGGCAAAGTATTAATAACACCCCAGCTTCACAGATGGGAAGCTGCAGCTCAGCGAGATGAATTACTTGCTTGAGATAATGACAGGGCCAGAATGTGGTAGAGCAGGGATTCCAGCTCAGCAGTGGGCTGCAAAGCCCAAACTCCTGCAAGCCCCTTGATTCTTCCTGGGTGCCCAGGGCTGGTCAAAGGAAAATGACAGAAGCTCAGCCATCCCAGGAGTGAGCAGAAGGTGACTGATATAGCCAGTCTGGCCTTCAGCTTTGAGGTTAGGATTAAGGTAGGGGTGTAGAGATTCTGTTCAGATACCCTCAGTGTTGCTAATGGAGGTAGAGGCTGGATTCTGCTGGCACTTCCACTTTGTGAGGAAAGATTAGAAATCCTTATGCATGGGTACTCTACCAGTGTCTTAAGTGTGGGAGAGCTCCTTCATCTAAAACAAAGCCATGTGGGCTAGACAGCTTATCTGTGGCTCAGAGACCTTTGCTCTGAAGTTTCAGGATGACCCTTTTCTTTTCTTTTTTTTCTTTTTTGTCTTTTTCATTTTTATCAGTACCCGGGGATCAAACTCAGGACCACTGAGCTAAATCCCCAGCCCCCGACCCTTTTCTTATCCAGATCCTTCAGCAGTTCACACCTTAGGACACTTGTTACTTGCCCTTGTTTGGACCCTGAGGCAGGGTCTTGCTGATCTTCCGCAACTCTGATATAACAATTTTCAGTAAATGTGTGCTGAGCGATGAGTCTTTATAGCAATCATGATTTCTTTCTGAGTGCTGCCAAGAGTTCACTGAAAGTCTAATTTAAAACAAAACAAAGCCAGTCGATTTTGAAAGGCTCCTATCCTTTCATGTAGAGCTTCATAATTTATTGTTTCATTTTGGGTTTTTTTTTTAACAGTGCTGATTAAAGTAGGACTTTAAAGTGTTTGTTTTTTTAAATTTCTTTAGAAAAAGTCTCACCAAAGAAATTCAAATGCATGCCGTGTATAACACATACAAACCTAAACCTCCTTATTTTAATTTCAGCTGCCAGCATTTATGTTATGCTTGCTCTGTGCTAACAACTGTGTTAATGATTTCAATGCTTTATTTATTTATTTATTTATTTTTTACTGTGGAATCAAATAAGAATTCGTGAATTTATATTGATTTTAAGATTGGAGAGATTTGAACAAGTCTAGTTCAGTTTAACAGCTTTGCTTGTGAAGCTTCTCAGAGACATCCAATTTAAGAGACTATTCCAGTGTCATATATCTGTTGTGTAGTATGCTCAGAACCCTTTTGAGACACACACACATGCACACGCACACGCACATCTATTGAGTGTATAGTTAGTCTTTTATTTTTTCTGATCTCTGTTTCAGTAATTTTTTTTTTTTAGACACCTACTGCTTCTGCTTTTATCTTTCTATCATTGGTGGAAAGACAGGCTTTGTTAAACTATAATAATGTGTCAGCACTCATGCAAACAACTCTGAGCCTGTTTTAGTTACTTTTTACCCTTTGCTGAGACAAAATACCTAATTCCCCAAATGAAGGAGGGAAAGGTTTATTTAGCTCCTAATTTGTGCAGGTTTCAGTCCATATCAGCTGGTTCCAAGGCAGGGTGGCACTGCAGAGGGGCAACAATTCATGGCAGAGAAAGATAGCAGAGCAAAAAGGCAGGGGAACAAGCCTCTTTTCCTACCTTATATTGTAGGCAAGCTATCTGCCCTCACCCATTGGTGGGTATAGCACTCACACCATCTCCTCTTCTTTTGGTACTAGAGATTGAACTCATGACTGGGCGCTTGCAAGGGAGGCGCTTATCCCATTGAGCTAAATCCCCATCCTTCTCAGTGTCCTCTTGTACAGGCTCAGGATGTTTACAAAGTAAAGACCCTGACCCCTTGCTGAGTCACTTAGTTAAACTTCTAAATTTCTCAAATTGACATGGTGAACAACATTCTAGAATGTTAAGGGCATGTCCTATATACCCTGGGATGTTGAACTGCTGAGTTACTTAGTTAAGCATCTGGACTTAGCAAGTTGACATAATGTATCATCCGTTACAGAGCCATTGGGCATTGCAAGCATTTTTGGGGTGGGGTGGGGGTAATAGGAGTTGAACTCAGGACCGCGTGCTTGCCAGGCAGATGCTGAACTAAACCCCTAGCCCCTTGCAAGCGTATTTTAAATGATTTGTGTCTAGTTCATACATGGTACCATAATGGAATATAACCGAGACTGGGTAATTTTCAAGAAATAAAATTTATTCCTTCTGGTTCTGGAGGCTGAGAGGTTCAAGATCAAGGTGCAAACTGTCAGTGTCCAATGAGGGCTGCTCTTTACTTGCAAGATGGTGCTTGTTGCTGCCTTTTCATATGGTAGTGGGAGGGCAACAGGGGCATCAGACCCCTCCTCCCTCCGTGTGTTTTGTAAGACCCTAGTGCCATGCCATAAACACTTCTCAGCGGTGTGTCAGTTAGGGTTTGCTAGAGGAACAGATAAATATATATGTGATTAAATAAAGGATTTACTGGGTATACTTACAATGGGTGTCTGTGGGTTCAAGAGTGAAGACTGCAGAATGGCCATCTGTATGCTGGAGAGCAAGAGGATCCATCTGAAGGCCTGGAACTCACTGCAGAGTGTGGTGAGAGTGCCTCAGAAGGGCCTGTGCTGGAAGACTGAAGAATCTGCACTGAAAGCCTGAAGGACCTGGATAGGAATGATTTAGTTCTTACTGTCCCCCACATAGGGTCTTAATGTATAGTCCAGCTTGTCTTAACCTTGTCCAGGCTGCCCTTGAACTTGGGACCTTTGCCTCTTGAGTACTGGAGTTATAGCCATGCACTACTGTACTGGCTTTCTACTTTTTATAAATGCTGTAGTTTTCCTTTAGCCTCAGGGGATTCAGTCCTAGATTCTCAGTGAATGCCTTAACTGTGACTATATTATGCTTTTTTCTATATATGCTAATACATATTTTATAAATGTATTATATATGTGCTAATACACGTTTTACTTATACATGCTGTAATAAGTTTGATTTATAAATTAGGCATAATAACAAATTAATAGTAATAAAACAGAGCCATCACAGTAATATACAGATGCCAAATAGTTGATATGACAGCTGAGATATTTACTGAGTGACTTACAGGTAGATAGTACATACAACATAGATACACTGGATAAAGGGATTAATAAAACCTGGGTGAGACATTACATAACTTTATCTACTTCCCAGAACTGTATGCAGTTTCAAACTTACTTGAATTATTTCTGGAGTTTGCCATTTAATATTTTCAAGTCACAGTTGACTGAGTAACTGAAACTGCATAATTAAAATATTAGATTAGGGTGGATTCTATGTGATTTTGAGAGACATGTACATTCATACCATGGCACTTTGCTATTATGATGTGGATTTGGATCATGCAGTATATGCTTGCGAGGTACTTGGTGTTTGTGGTTTCTCATGGTGAAGAGATTCAGTCCCTTACCTCACTAGCACAGGAACCCAAAACTAAATGATCTGATCATTTTTCAGATAATACCCTGAATGAGAATGTAAGGGAAAAATTTAACTTACAAAACAGGCACTTGTCATATGAATGATGTAATAATCAATACATTCATCTGAAACTTGTCCATTGGCCTCCGCTTTGGTAGCCATCAGTCTACCAAAACTATTTCTAGTGGGGAGGTGGAGGGCAGAGTTTGTATGCTTTTTATTGAACTGAAAATCACTTAGACTTTTCTTTTTAAAAGTTATATTCTCAGTGACAAGAGTAATCTATTCTTTGGCAGACATTTTTAAAACTCAGAAAAGTAACTTCATTTAAAAATTCATTGCAGACATTTAAAATGAAATGGTATATTTAATTTTATTTAATGCAACACAACCTGCCACTTCACCCCTGCTGCTGCATACTCACCGAAAATTGTTTTTTTTTTTTTTTTTTTTTTTTTTTTTTTTTTTTTTTTTAATTTAAGAGGAAAAAGAGAAAAACACAAAACAAACCAAAGCGGCGTAAGGGTACACGCAATACAGAACTACAAAACAAAACAAAACAAAACGAAACAAAAAACCATAACAGTAAGAAATTACCTGCTAGTAGATTACACACTATTTTCTTGAAAATAGTTCCTCAAATCACAGTATCAAAGAACACAAGGTGGACATTCAAACAGGGAGACTGCGAACAGCTGTGTTCAATGTTCCAAAAACATTGATAAAGTCAGCTATTTAACACCCCCAAACATACTTGCTGTTATATCCGTTAGAGCTCTTTTTCTTTTTTTTTTTTTTTTCCTCTCCTTTTTACAACAAAATTTACACATCTTGGATTTTATTACTCCTTAGTGCTTATTACTTTCTTTGGGGGGGGGAAGAATACAGTCAAATATGGCAAAACAAAGCTGTCAGTCAATACCAAGGATAGACATAGCACATGGTGTAGAACAGAGTACAAGTTTATCAACAATGGTTATCAACGTTGTCCCTTGTTTCCTTAAAAAGAATTGTCTATCTTATTAGATATTATAAAGTTGGACAAAACAGTAGAGAACAAGACCAATAAAACTTAGGCATTGTAAACATTACAGGACTTCCAAAGAAGACAATAGTCAAACCAGAATGGGTATCTTAGTGAATCTTGTTGTCTTCAAAGTAGTTGCCTATGTCTTCAAACTTGATACTATCATATAGAATGGAACAGAGTCTAATCAGTCAAAACAAGATCGTGGGAGTACTACAGGACTTCAAAACAAGTTAATAGGAAATCGAAAAGAGTTACTATTTATATATCCTAATTTTTTTGAATTTTTTCTTTAATTAAGACAAACATAAGAAATGACTAAATAATTTTTTTTGAAACAATAAGGGGGAGATTGAGATAAAACAGGACATAACAATATAACAATAGAGGTCACAGCATGACTGTTTCAATAACCTAGTACTTCACCACTATATAACCTGACTTAATAGTAGTTACCATAGTGTCTTTTTCCTTGAAATATTTGGGTAAAACTTCATATATTCTAGCTTCAAATATTTTCATATCAAGAAGCCCAGAATAAAGCCTTTCTAATTAATGAGTGAAAACTTTATAAGGCTTCAAGGCCACCTAATGGGGAATCATGATTACCACATATTTTTATATATTTGAATCATTACTTACATTAGGGAAACTATTCGGTATTCACACATGCGAGATTGATTTATTTCACTTATGAGTATGGTCTCGAGCTGCGCCCATTTATTGATAAATATCTCAATGTGATCCTTCTTTATAGCTGAATAATACTCCATTGTATAGAAATACCACAACTTTTTTATCCATTCCTCAGTTGATGGGCACTTGGGTTGTTTCCAAGATCTGGCGATTACAAATTGTGCTGCTATAAACATAGGTGCACATATATCACTGTGGTATGATGCTTTCAGTTCTTCTGGGAATATGCCTAGAAGTGGAATAGCTGGAATAAATGGGATTTCCAGTCCCAACTTTTTGAGAAATCTCCAGACAGATCTCCACAAAGGCTGTACCAGTCTACACTCCCACCAGCAGTGCAGGAGAGTTCCTTTTTCCCCACAGCCTCTCCAGCATTTGTTGTCGGTTTTCTTGATCCTGGCCATTCTTTCAGGAGTGAGATGGTATCTCAGTGTGGTTTTAATTTGCATTTCTCTAATGACCAATGATGATGAGCATTTTTTCATGTATTTATTTGCCATTTGCATTTCTTCATCTGAGAATTGCATATTCATCTCAGATGCCCATTTTTGGATTGGATCTTTGAATTTCGGAGGTCTGAGTTTCTTTAATTCTTTATATGTTTTAGACAAGAGGCCCTTGTCTGAGAGAGAGTTCACTAAAATCTTTTCCCAGTTTGTGGGTTTTCTTTTCACTATGTTGGAGATTTCTTTTGATATGCAGAAACTTTTTAATAAGAAGTGGTCCCAGTTATTGATTCTGGGAAGTATTTCCCGTGCGGTTTGAGTCCTGTTCATGAATTCTTTACCTACTCCTATGTCTCCAAGGTTTCTACCTATTTTGTCTTCCAATAGATTTAGTGTTTCTGTTTTAATATTCAGATCCTTGACCCATTTAGATTTTAATTTAGTACATGGTGATAGACATGGGTCTAGCTTTAGTTTTCGGCAAATGGAGAGCCAGTTTTTCCAGCACCATTTATTAAAGAGACTGTCGTTCTTCCAGTGAACCTGCTTGGCTCCTTTATCAAAAATAAGGTGGTTGAGTGTGTTCGTAGTTGTGGTTGTATCTTCTAATCTATTCCACTGATCTTCAGCTCTGTTTTGATTCCAATACCATGTTGATTTTACTACTGTTGCTTTGTAGTATAACTTCAAGTCAGGGATTGTGATGCCTCCTGCTTTGTCTTTGCTGCTTAGAATTGCCTTTGCGATTCTAGGTCTCTTCTGGTTCCAGATGAATTTTAGGAGTGATTTCTCTAGATCTATAAGGTATGTTGATGGTATTTCTATTGGGATTGCATTGAATCTGTATAACAGTTTTGGGAGAATGGCCATTTTCACAATGTTTGTTCTTCCTATCCATGAGCAAGGGATGTCTTTCCATTTTCTGAGATCATCTTCAATTTCCTTTTTCAGTGCAATATAATTTTCACTGTATAAGTCTTTCACTTCTTTCGTAAGAGTAATTCCTAAATATTTCATTTTTTTGCTTGCTAATGTGAATAGTCCAGTTTCTCTTATTTCCCTCTCTGTAATTTTGTTGTTCGTGTATAGGAATGCTATTGATTTCTGAGTATTGATTTTGTATCCAGCCACATTACTGAATTTATTTATTGTATCTAAGAGTATTTCAATGGAGTTTAGGGGGTCTTCTATGTAGAGTATCATGTCATCTGCAAACAATGATAATTTAACTTCTTCTTTTCCTATCTTTACCCCTTTTATTTCTCTTTCTTGCCTAATTGCTCTGGCTAGTACTTCCAGTACTATATTAAATAGGAGTGGTGATAAAGGACATCCTTGTCTTGTACCCGATTTTAAAGTAAAGGCTTTCAATTTTTGGCCATTTAGTATGATGCTGGCTGTTGGTTTGTCATAAATGGCCTTTATTATATTGAGGTAAAGACCATTTATTCCAATTTTCTGTAAAGTTCTTATCATGAATAAGTGTTGGACCTTATCGAAGGCTTTTTCTGCATCTATAGAGATGATCATGTGATTCTTATTTTTGGCTTTATTGATATGGTGGATTACATTTATTGATTTGCGTATGTTGAACCATCCTTGCATTCCTGGGATGAATCCCACCTGGTCATGGTGTATAATCTTCTTGATGATTTGCTGGATCCTATTTGCCAATATTTTATTGAGGATTTTTGCATCTGTGTTCATTAGGGAGATCGGTCTATAGTTCTCTTTTATAGTTGGGTCTTTCTCAGGTTTTGGTACTAGAGTAATATTTGCTTCCAGGAATGACTTAGGAAGGATTGCTTCCCTTTCAATTTCATTGAATAGTTTGAGGAGTGTCGGCATTAGGTCTTCTTTATATTTCTTGTAGAATTCTGCAGTGAATCCATCTGGGCCTGGGCTCTTCTTGGTGGGCAAGGACCCAATTACATTCTCAATTTCATTAGCAGAGATTGGGTTATTCAACAGTTTTATATCCTCTTGATCTAGCTTTGGTACTTCATATGCTTCTAAGAATCTGTCTATTTCTTCTGTGTTATCAAACTTTTGAGAGTAGAGGTTTTCGAAATAGGTATTGATGATCCTCTGTATTTCTATTGGGTCTGTAGTGATTTCTCCTGTTTCATTTCTTATTGCATGAATTTGAGCTTTTTCTTTCCTTTTTTTAATAAGGTTGGCTAGGGGCTTATCGATTTTATTTATTCTTTCAAAGAACCAACTCTTTGATTCGTTGATTCTTTGGATTGTTTTCTTAGTCTCTATTGCATTGATTTCTGCTCTGATTTTTATAATTTCCTCTCTTCTTTTGGCTTTGGGCTTGACTTGCTCTTCTTTTTCTAGCTGTTTGAGGTGTAGCATCAAGTTATTTATTTGTATTCGTTCTGTTTTCCTGATGTGGGAACTCAGTGCAATAAATTTTCCTCTCAGAACGGCTTTCATTGCATCCCACAGATTCCGGTAAGTTGTATCTGCATTTTCATTTTCTTTTAGGTATTGTTTAATTTCTTCTTTAATTTCTTCTGTGACCCACTGATTACTCAAGAGTGTGTTATTTAGTTTCCATGTGTTTGCGGAATTTTTGCAGTATCCTTTGTCATTAATTTCTAATTTCAGAGCGCTATGATCCGATAATATGCAAGGGATGATTTCAACTCTTTTGCATTTGCTTAAATATGTTCTGTGAGCTAATATATGGTCTATTTTAGAAAATGATCCATGTACTGCTGAGAAGAATGTGTATTCTGATGTTGTTGGGTGGAACATTCTGTATATGTCTATCAAACCCATTTGTTCACAGGTGTGATTCAGTTCTGTTATTTCTTTGCTCATTTTCTGTCTGGTTGATCTGTCCCTTGGTGTCAGTGGTGTATTAAGGTCTCCTGTTACAATTGTGTTACTGATAATTTGAGTTTTCATTTCTGTTAATAATTGTTTTATATAACTGGGTGCTCTGGAGTTTGGTGCGTATATATTTAAGATAGTTATCTCTTCCTCTTGGAGTTTTCCCCTTATGAGTATGTAGTGACCTTCTTTGTCCTTTATGGTCATTGTTGGTTTAAAGTTCACGTTGTCTGCAAACAGAATGGCTACTCCTGCCTTTTTTTGGATTCCTGCTGCATGAAGAATTGTTTTCCATCCTTTGACTTTCAGTCTGTGAGTATCTTTCTGGGTTAGATGGGTTTCCTGTAAACAGCATATGGTTGGATTTTGTTTCTTGATCCATTCTGCTAGTCTGTTTCTTTTGATTGGTGCATTGAGACCATTTACATTAATGGTTATTACTGTTAAATGCTGGTTAATTGTAGGAATGTTATCTCTCTGCTGTTGCATCTTTATCTTTCGGTTCTGTTTAATTATTTGCTTTGCTTAGTGGTTTTTTCCTTTGTGTATCTAAACTGTCTTTCAATATTTTTTGCAGGGTTGGTTTGGTGTTCATGAAGTTCTTCAGCTGTTCTTTGTCATGGAAGTATCGTATTGCACCATCTATTTTGAATGATAGTTTTGCAGGATATGTCAGTCTTGGTTGGAAATCATTTTGCTTTAGGATCTGGAATACTTCACTCCATGCTCTTCTTGACTTTATTGTTTGTGCTGAGAAGTCTGCTGTGATTCTGATAGGTTTTCCTTTATAAGTGATTTGTCTTTTCTCTCTGACAGCTTTTAATAATCTATTCTTGTGTTGGATTTCTGGGATGGTGAGTATTATATGTCTGGGTGTAGTTTTATTTTGGTTATGACTGTTTGGAGTTCTATATGCTTCACTGATCCTGATGTCAGTTTCTGATCTCATGCTTGGGAAATTTTCAGCTATTACTTCTCTAAATATCCTCCTGACATCCTTCATGTTGTCTCCCTCTCTTTCATTAATCCCTATCATTCTTATGTTATTCTTCTTTGCATCGTCTTGCAGTTGTTGAATTGTTGTTTCCTGGTTCCTTGTTATTTTCAAAAGATCTTTCCTTTCCTGTTCACTAGCTGCAATCCTGTCTTCAAGGTCTGAAATTCTATCTTCACTTTCATTAAGGCGGTTTTTACAACTTTCAGTGGAGTTTTTTATTTCCTGTATATCTCTGTGCATCTGCATTATGTATTCTGTTTGTTTCTTATATTGCTCGTCTAGGGATTCTATCTTTTTGTTTAGTTCCTCCAATTTTTTATCTGTGTTTTCTTTAGATATATTTAGAATCTCTTTCATTTCTTTTATCATTTCTTCTTTTATCTGGGAGATTATTTCGAGTTTGAATTTCTTTAAAGCTTCCTGGAGTTGCTTGTCAATTTCAGTGGCTATTGTGTCCGATATATGAGGTGGATGGGATATATTTTCTTCTATATACATCGCTCCTAGGGTTTCTTGAGATGGGCTGGAGGTTTGAGGTTGTAATTTGGTCTTTCGTTTTGTCATTTTCCTATATTTCTGTGTTTCAAGTGTTATTTGAAAGCTTCCTCAGGATCTGTTGAAAATCCCCTTCTATGTTTGGAGCTACTGGGACTCTGGCGCCGTGCTACTCCAAGCCATTAGGCCTACAGAACCAGTGGCCCTCCTCTGCCAGCTCAGAACTCCGCAGTTCCAGACAAGTTGGGCCTCAGGGACACTCTGCGCCCACCTGCCCCTTGGAAGCTCCACAGTTCTTCAATTGCAGCCGGGTTAGGGTACTCACCACAGGCCGCAGTGCTTCAGGAACCTGTGCACTCTCCCTGGTTGCAGAGATATCCACAGTCCTCCAGACACGCAGAGAGGCCGGTGAGGGCACCCCAGATCTGCCAAGCTCCTCCTCTGCAGACCTATGGCCAGGCGCGGCAGCTAAACAGGCTGGGCTAGGCTGGTAGTGTGGGCCAGCCCACCTATCGGGAGCTCAGCAGGTCTCCAAATGAAGCCGGGAATGGGGAGGCTGATGTGGAAGCCTCAAACCCACCTCTCCCCTTCACTGCACCTGGAAGCCTGAGGGAACTCCAGCAGTCTGGGCGCAGAAATCCAGAGTCCTCCAGACACGCAGAGAGGCCAGTGAGGGCACCCCAGATCTGCCCAGCTCCTCCTCTGCAGACCTATGGCCAGGCGAGGCAGCTAAACAGGCTGGGCTAGGCTGGTAGTGTGGGCCAGCCCACCTATCGGGAGCTCAGCAGGTCTCCAAATGAAGCCGGGAATGGGGAGGCTGATGTGGAAGCCTCAAACCCACCTCTCTCCTTCACTGCACCTGGAAGCCTGAGGGAACTCCAGCAGTCTGGGCGCAGAAATCCAGAGTCCTCCAGACACGCAGAGAGGCCAGTGAGGGCACCCCAGATCTCCGAAAATTGTTCTAAAGCTTTTAAAAAAGTACAGATGCCTCTCAGCTTTTGATGGGGTTACATCCTAACAATTCCGTCGTATGTTGAAAATATTGTAAATTGAAAATGCAGTTAATTCATGTAAGTTATTGAACATGACCGCTTAGTCTAGGCTATCTTAAACATGCTCAAAACAGGTTAGCCCACAGTTGGGCAAAGTACTAACATGAACCCTGTTTTATAATAAAATGTTCAATATCTCATGTGCACACACAGAATGGCATTCTGTAAACATGATGGGAAGCGGAAACACAAAGTAGAATATCCTGAAATGCTGACGACATTGCACTGTGGAGCACAGGTCATTGACCCTCATGATGGTGTCTGACTCGAAACTGGCACTCCTTTCCTCTGCCCAGCGTTAGGAGGGAGAAGGTACCACACTATCTATTGCTAGCTTGAAAAAGGATCCAAATTTTGAATTAAAGTGATGTTTTCCACTGAATGCAGATTGCTTTTGCATCATCAGGAAAAAATTTTAAGTTGGACCATAGACAGTCAAGGGACTGTTTTTTTTTTTTTTTAATCAGTACCAGGATCGAACTCACAACTGCCTGCTTGCAAGGCAGGTGCTTATGCCGCTGAGCTAAATCCCCAGCCCCGAGGGACTGTTTGAATATGATGAATCCTGCAGGAATCCAGGTTACTGTTACTTTTAAGTAATTAAATATGGCTTCATAATAATGTCATTTAAAAGACAAGTATAAGCAATACTGATTGGCATGTACTTGAGAGATGGAGTGTTTGATACAGACTGTAAGTCAAAGTTTGAGGGAGAACCTATAAGGGGTGCTGACAGTTTTCCAAGGGCTATGAATGGAGGAAATTAGTATTTTTTTTTCATCATTTCAAAATTGTGAAAGAAGAGAGTTGTACTTCGAAGTCCAAGTATATGTTGTCTTGCTTGCACACAAACATTTTGGGTAGTTCCCTACTTACATCACTGAAGGCTGAGGAAAGGATCGGGATTCCATCAGATAAGTGGCCAGAATGCCACTGTTTCTCACTTGGAGCATTTGGTGGTCTTTTATGCAGGAGAGGTGGGTATTGCCTGCCATTTTATTTTCTTGTAAATAGTTGTAACTTGGGAATTAAGCAGGAAAGTCCTGTAAGCAGCCTGGAATACACACTACAAGTGTGGGGTAGGCACTGATACATATGCATCTTTCTCCAAAGTGTGCATTCAGGGCCTTTTGTCTTTGACCCAGAGGCTGTTTGGAGTAAAAGTGTATGTTCAGAGGTCTGTACACATGTCTGTGCTTAAGAAATGACAAGCTAGAACGTGGAAGAGGACAGACATGTTTGCTATCAGCCTAGAAAGGACGTAGTCTGAAAGACCATATCAGTCTGAAAGATAATCAGATCTCTTGGCAGTTATTAATTGCGTTTTGCAATGGCAGAGTATCCTGTGCGTGTTCCAAATATTCATTAGATGCATACTATCTAAAATATATTCTAAAATAGCATTATGAAGTATCACATAGTGTTAAAAAGATAAGCATTATGAAGTATTACATAGTATTACATACTATCAGGCCCTAGGTGTTTAAGTATTACAGTCCCTTTCTTCATGTATGCAAGTATAAGATAATAAGAGGTACAGTAATATTAATGGGATACAGTAGCAGCAAGAAGAAATTGCAGCTTCTGCTTTGCAGTGAACAGAAAGCACCCGGCTGGGTGTGGTGGTGCACTTGGGAGGTTGAGGCAGGTGGATCATTGCAAGTTCTAGACCAGCCTGGCAGCAAAGTGAGCTCAAGGCCATCCTGGACTGCATAACGAGACCCTGTCTCAGAAAGATAGATAAATAAAATTAAAATTAAAAAAATCACAAATCACTAGAGCTTAGGAAGTTAATAGTTAAGTTGTTCAAGTAGAGTACGTCCTAGTATATATAGGAGGATCTGTATATTTTACACTTTAGGCTACAATCAAGGCAGCAAATTTTGGAGAAAATTTTACACTCTATGGGACAACCCAGAGCTTTTACAGTAATCATAGAAATTGTCAAAAAACTTACAGCGAGGCACAAATTTAACCACCATATATAAGCCCAAATGTTTAAATATTAACATTTTGCCAATTTTATTTCACTCACCCTACATTGTGGGGGTAGTTAGGGCAATTTTTAAAATTGTATATATTTAAATGAATGGCAGCATGTTTGGATGTATAATCACATACCACACAACAATTTTGATCCATGATGGGTTGCATATGCCCTATGGTGGTCCTATAAGATTGTAATGAAGCTGAAATATTCCTTTCACCTAGTGATGTTTCACTTGCTCTTGTAAAGTTGGTGTTTGTGGTGATGCTGGTATAAATAAACCTGTGCTGCCAGTAGTATAAAATTCCAGCAACACAATTATAGTAGATAGTACTTGATAATAACCATGTTATTGGCTTGTATATTTAATACTTTGTGATACTTCATAATGCTATTTTAGAATGTGCTCCTCTTATGTATAAAAAAAAATTACTGTAAAACAGTCTACCATGTTCATGCCAGCAGCAGCCTTATATATTTTGTGTTTCCCACGTCTCTTGATTGACCTACACATCTAGGTTTGTAAATTGACATTATGATGTTTGCATATAATGGTAAAATTGCCTAATGATGCTTTTTTAGATTATGTGGTAAGAGTATCTCATACCTACTTTCTTCCCAAATTCCAGTATAAAATGAAATACTACTAAATATACTCCCTCCTCTGTGTTAGGTCTGTAGTCATAGTCTTTTTACTTAGCTGCAGCTTTGTGACCTTTGATCTATATCTTCCTCATTCTTCCTATAGCAATTTAAAGCACATCCTATGTATTACGTAATTTCCTTCAAAAACAGCATGCATCACTGACCGAAAGATCCCCTCATTCCATTGTCATGTGGTAAAAAAAGGCTCATTCCATAATATACATTTAGTACTCAGTCCATATGCAAACTTACTCTATTGGCACAGATTTCATTCTGTGTTAGCTTTGCATTACTATGTGAAGTAAACAATCAGAAGAAGATGAGCTTTATTTTGGCCTCACAGTCTTGAAGGCTTTACTGGAATATCCAGTGATGCATTTGTTTTGGGTTTATGGTGAAGTGAGTTGGATTGTGAGGCAGAGCAAAACTGTTCACCTCATGGCCAGGAAGCAGAAGAGAGAAAGGGCAAAGGACTGGGGTCTCACAGCCTCCTTCAAAGGCTGGTCCCTTGAAGGCCTCTCAGAAGGCCCTACCCTTCAAAGATAAGAATAGGTATTACAAAAACAAGCATTGATCAGAACATGGAGGTTGCTGTTTTTCATGTTTTTTTAAAGGTCTGCCATATCCCAGTAACACTGCCTGGGAAAGCAAACCTTTTTCACATGGGCCATAGTGGAATATTTAAGATCTAAACTATAGCACATTATTTGTTTTATTTAGTATACCTAATTTTTTTTCAGGAATATTAGGAAGTGGGTTGTATTCTAATACCCTATTTTTATTCCTTTAGTTATAAATATTATCCATTATATCTGGTGTTTCTTCAGATCAGTTTTATCATGAGACTGGTACTAGTGGAGGACAGTGCCTTGAGTGTATGTGGGTATATGCATGCATGCATGTGTGTGTGTGTGTGTGTGTGTAGGGTAATAGGAATTGAACAGCCAGGGCCTTTGCACTGAGCTATATCCCCAAACCTTTTTCAAACTTTTTTGTTTTGAGCAGAGTCTTGCTAAGTGATCTGTACTGGGCTTGAACTTGTGATCCTCCTTCTGCAGTCTCTCAGAGTATTGGGTTCCTACGGTATGCACCACCACACCCACGTTAATACTTTTTATGTTGCTAATTTTTGTATAGCAAGGTCTTTTTTGGAATTTGGAGAACTCTTAAATTCTGATAACTAGATTGTAAGTGGCTAGGGTAATATCAGCTTTTGATTTTGCCTGTTTAACATTCAGTGTTAGTTCAGAGTTGGAAATGCACAGATTATTCTACATCATACATTCCTCCAGTCTTTGAAAGCTGTCCCTTAGGACACCCTTGCTTGGGTCACCTCAGGGCCATTATTCAGATATTTGTTCTTTCTTTCTTTCTTTGGTACAGAGATTTGTCTGCCAGGTAGGCCCTCCTGCTGCTGAGCTAAAACCCTGGCTATTCAGATATTTGTAACAGCCCATAGCCTCAGTGTGATTCATCAGTGAGCTTGAGCCCTCATTTTGGATTCTTTATTAGACTACTTCAGCTCCCTTTTATTTCCCTGTCCTTTCTCCATTCTTCCTTTTCTGTACTCCACCCCTTAATTATGTGCTCATCAACATTGTTTGTATTTCTCTTGCATGCTGGTAGTATGAAGCTGTGGAAAGCAAGGAAATCAGAGCCAGTATCATCTAAAGTTCTGAGCGTATTTCCCTGGTTTTAACCCTCCTCCTGGAACAAGTGTGCAGTATTTGTTATCTATAATCACACTGTTTACAGTAGGTCTCTAGAGCGTTTTCTTTGTGACTAAAAATTCTTACCCACTGAACAAATTTCCAGTTTTCCTTCTCCAAAATCTAGGGAAACTGCCATTCTGCTCTGCTTCTCTGAGTTTGACTACTTCATCTTTTTTTTTTTTTTTCTTTTTCCTTTTTATCAGTACCAGGGATCGAACTCACGACTGCCTGCTTGCAAGGCAGGCGCTTATGCCGCTGAGCTAAATCCCCAGCCCCTTGACTACTTCATCTAAGTGGAATCGTGCTGTTTCCTTTTGTACTGCCTTATTTCACTTATAATGTGCTCAGGATTCATTCATGTTACAACATTTATCAAGACTTCCTTTGAAAGGCTATAGTATACTACTGCATGGATGTACCACATTTTATTTATACATTGTCAGTTGGTTCTATATCATGGTTATTGTAAATAATACTGCAGTGAACATAGGAATGCAACTCTGTCTTTGGGATCCTAATTTCAATTCTTTTGGATAAATACTCAGAAATGAGAGTGCTGGGTTACCTTCCTGCTTTTAAGTTCTTGTTTTGTCTTTTAATGAAGGTTTATAATGTAGACATTGTGCTTTACCTTGGTTATATGTAGCATACAGGGTGAGTCCTTTCCTGACTGTAGTTATTGGGCACCCACCCTTGGTAGCAAGAGCCTGCCCAGTTTTTGAATATTTACTGTGCTTTATTGTAGGTTTGTAGTACTTCTTGCTTAACTAATGCCTTACTCTTTTGGACTATCTCTTTAATAACTTTTAGAATTATTTTGGAGGGAAGTCAATCTCAATCTCCTCTTCCAAAATAGAGACCTTTTATTTGCTGGCCACTCACAGCAGCTGTGTCTTTGAGGAAGTGTTGATTTTGCTATTGGTTTTTAAATGACTATGCATTATTTCTTTCTAGGAGTGAGAAAATTGCAGAGTTGAGGTTTTTTGAATTGTTAACAAAATAAAAAAGCAAAAACATAAAACTAAAGATGGGGAGGGAAGTGATGGGAATCTTTCTGTAAAATATTAGTAGGCGTAAAATGCTAAAATTTTGTAGATAAGAATAGATATTGCAAAAACAAGCATTGATCAGAACATGGAGGTTGCTGTTTTTCATGCTTTTTTTTTAAAGTATAAGACAGTTTATACAGCTAGGATTTTTAATTTGTACTGTTTATCAAGAGTATTGAAATACACGAACATACACATTTAGCTTTGTTAACAGGGAAAATGACTTGATTTCCTAGAGAGAATTATTTTATAATTCTTTCATATTTGTAATTTTAGTATAATTCTTTCATATTTGTAATTTTGGTACTAAATGTTAGCTTTGAAGTTAACATTAGCTTTGAAGCTGTTGATAAAAAGCCCTCTTTCATTATCCTCCACCCAGGGAGGACACCATTGCAGCCATTTCTCTGGGTTTCTTCAGTTGTCACCTTAGAACTAGTGTACTAGGGTGCAGTGGCTTTAGTTTATCCAAAGCTGACATAGGGATGTGGAATTCTTTAGGGAAACAATTTTCTCTTGTTTTTTTGTTAATGTTTTTACTTTTGACATTTTTTGGTAGGTAAGAGCAAGATCTTGTGAGTCTTGTGTTTTGGCTGGAGGACCCTCAGCTTTTTGTGATCTGAGTCATTTCCTAATGAGGCCTAAGCTTTGGGCCTGGAACTCCCCGCTGAGTGGTGGGGGTGCAGAACTGTTGTTTACAGCTGGGAGGAAGTCCATGTGCCAGGAGGGAAGGCCGGGGGTGGGGGGTGGGGGGTTGGGGGGGTGGGTGTCTTAAGGGCTGGTGACCTGGAACATGGTGGTTTAGGAGAGCTGGAGCATCAGAGTAGAATGACACAGGCATGCCCAAGGCCTTTACAGATTCAGAATGACCTCTGGTTCCCTGGAATATTGTCAAGAGATAGGCAGTGTCTCAGCCCCTAGGTATTTAGCAGCACTTAATCCAGACAGGTCTCGGGCTCCTTATCAGAACTGAGCTGGAGAGTGGGTTTAGGCCTGTGGATTGCAGAAGAAGCCAAGTTATTAGCTCTGAGGGCAGGGCCAGTTAGGCAGCAAGAGCTAACTATTTAAATATCCCAGAATTTCCTACTGTGTTGAGCCAGCAAGAGATGGGTAGGAGGATGGACCCATCCCTTGCTCTGGGGAAGGAAGGACTATAGAAACTTGACAACTGCCTAGGCGTAGAAGGCCTGTCTCCCTCTCCCTTAACCAGAGAGGTCTGCAGTCTCCTGCTAGGTTATTTTGGCCTGCCTGTGAATGAACAGAGTATATTTAATAATGAGCTTGAAACAATACTGAAAATTATTTTTGTGAGTCTAGAAGTTGATAAAAAGAGGGCTTTTTATCAATAGCCCTGTTCAATGTAGACAAAAATACTTCAAAGTGTAAATTATGATATTATCTTATAGAACTACCAGTTCATTCAAATATGTTCTTTACTGGGGCTGGGGATTTAGCTCAGCGGCATAAGCACCTGCCTTGCAAGCAGGCGGTCGTGAGTTTGATGCCCGGTACTGATAAAAAGAAAAAAGAAAAAAAAAAGTGTAAAAAAAAAATATATATATATATATATGTTCTTTACTAAAACTGAAGCAAATCAGTGCTTTTGCATGCTATTATTTATTGAGATAATATGGTCACCTAATAATAAGTTCTGAGTAGATGAATAGTTGAAAATATTTGAGATTAGGTTGTCAGATCAAGGAAAAACTCACATTCACCTTTGCAAGTGCAGTACAAAATTTCCTCCTTGGCTCTATTCCATACAGATTAAATTCTGAAGTAACTGAAGCTTGCCTTGTTGGGCACAGAATCATAACACATAAACCAATTTTATAAATCTTTAAAAAAAGCAGGAAGCAGTCTATAGAAATATTTAGGCTATTTTAAAACATACATGCTTAAGTGCATTCTATTTTAAAACATTCAAATGCCTTCTACCTTGAGGTCCTAAAACCCTAGGACTTCTGGACAGATGGAGCTGGCAGGGTCTGCAGGTTTCAGCTGTGATTCAGGAGGTGGAGACATGGGGCATCCAAAGGTGTAGGCTCAAAGAAGTTTGTAATCTGGTGAGGAGCTTACTCGCAAATGCCATAAGAAAATGTGATGAGAAGCCAGAGGAAAGATTTCCAGGTCGGAACGGCACTGCTGGGGGGTTGTGGGCTTGCGCAGTTTTTGGAGAAAGCTGGCTGGTGTTAGGTAGTGCTGTACACCATGTGAAGACCGTGCATGCAGCTGGATGCTGAGCCCTGTCTTGTTTTCAGGACACTTGGGTCTTAGAGACCTAAGTTGGCCATGTGGACTTTTCTCCTGGATATAGTGACAGAGACTCACTGAATGTAAAATAACCTTTTCTTGGTGCCCAGGGTCATTCAGAGCCACTAATTGTGCTGTTTGGAATGATTTGTTTTGGTGTCCTTGATACTTAGGGGATTGAAAGACCATTTAAACTATAGGCTACAGTGGTCTGTAATCTACTGCTTGGCATTTTATAAATTCTCTCCTGTCAGTCATAACTTCTCCAGGCTGTCATGTCTTGATCTGGCAGTCATCCTCCACTCTCTTAATTGATGGTGACCTGGGAAACCAGATACTCCCTCCTGTGATAGTTGCATCTAAAAGGAAAGTCACATGGCTGGAAGGCAAGGCCTGGGAGAGGTGTTGCTAGAGGTGGCGGCAGGTTGGGAGTTCTCTTCTGAATTGTGTATGAATTAGTCACAGGTTTTGGCAGCTCTGAAAACTTACTTTCTTCTTGCTTCCTGTTTTCTGGGTAAGATAAGTTTGCCTCCTTCCATAGGTGTCTTCCATTTTTTCTTCTCCAGCAGGTAAATCTTTCCTTTGACCTTTGACTAAATCAGTTTTGTTACAGAAAATGAAAGTTTTCTCAGGAAAAGGAAAAGATGAGTGGAGGGAGACTGAGGGCTGAGTGAGGCAAGGGCTTGTGTTGTCAGTGACCCCTGTCCTCGAGAGCTGAGGTGTTATGCGCCCAGTGGGTGATGCTGATGCGTGACATGGGCCATGTCATCAAGAAGCATAATGCGCAGTTGGGGGAGAGAACTAACAGACGTGAACTCTTGCATTTGGTGTGAGTACAGAGAAGCAGGAATTTGAAGCAGGAATTGGAGCTGGGATACTGGACCCAAGCAATATTTGAGTAAATATCCATGCATTCTGCATTGAAGAGACCTGTTGGAGCCTGGGAGGAGAAGGGTGGAGTTCGTGAAACTGCAGTTAGGAAGTGGAAGTATCTAAGGGGAGATTTAGCAGCACCATTTGAGCAGACCATTTCAGGGGAAGAATTGCTGAGGGTTTGTGATGACTCACACGGTTATGTTAAAATACAGACTCCAGGTGTGAAGATGGCCTGCCTGCAGGCTGGGATGGTGCTTGTGAGTGGTTCCCATCACTCTACTGCAGATGGGAAGCACTGGCAAAGGAGGGGTGAGGCAAAGTGGGTTAATTCTCAGGGGAGACCACGGTTGGGATGGAGGATCCCAAGCTGAACTACCTGATTTTTGTTACTGTGTAACAGAGGGACAGGGAGGGAGAGCAGGGAGCCTTAAGATTTAAAGACCCATCGGTGTGAAAGCTGTATGAGCAGTGAGCCGGTGGTCCCACTGCCTCCATGGTCACAGTGACAGACATGGTGGCACAGTAGGCTCTTCACACATGAAAACCATTGTATTAATCACTTCTCACATCAGAAATACTTAGTGTAGAAACGTCCTTTATGGTAAGCGTTGGATTGCTACCTGTTGTCCCACTTGCCAGAGCAACCAAATTTAATAACAAGTGCCATCCAAGTCTTGCTTAAGAAAGACGCGTTCTGTCCCAGGGTCTTCTCCTCAGAAAACACCTTATACCCATCCCAGTGATCATTGCTTTGAGTGGCTATTTGCTTCCATCTTCCTCCACAGTCTTAAGGTCACATTCTTTTGCTGGGTCAAAATACCTGACCCCAGCAACTTAATGGAGGAGAGATTTATTTTGGCTCGTGTTTCAGTCCAGGGCCAGGCAGCTCCTGAAAAGAAATAGCATGGCAGAGGGTGGCGCTGGCAGAGACCTGCTCATGGCTTGGCGGGCAGGAAGCAAGGAGCAAAGAGAAGAGCTAGGGAGGGAGCTGAGTGCTTCTAGGCCATGCTCACAGTGACTCACCTGTTCTGACCAGACCCTCCTCCTAGGAGCAAGTCAGCTGTAAAACCTCCCCAAATCCAGTCACCTTCCAAAAGCCTGGCTAGGAGTGCAGGAGGCTCTTGGGGAATATCTAGGTATTAATCATAACAAGTTCTCCTATAGCCCATTTGTTTCTCCCGTTCCTCTTTTTTGAAGCTTAAATATTTATCATTTTATCCCCCAAAAGGACAAAAAAGAACAGTCAGGGATTGGTCAAGGATAGTCATTCTCAAGCCGCTACACATTATAATAAGAAGGTCAAAATCAAAAAGTAGCAGTGTTTGAAACTCATTGCTAGAGAGTTCTCTTTTACTTTTTATGAACATTAGAGATTTTAAAGCCTTTCAGGAGATTGTAATGTGTGGTTAAGATGGAAAACTATGTTAGTGTATTGTATAGGGTTAGCAAGACACCTGCTTCAAGAAAATGGAAATCTTGCAAGATTGGAAATGAAAATATTTCAGATTTTCAGTGTTTTTAAATACTGTCCTTTGCAGCTAGGCCCTGTGGTATAGTCCCAGCTACATAGGAGGCTGAGGCAGGAGGATCACTTGAGCCTCCAATTTTGAGACCAACCTTGGGCAACATAATGAGATACTGTCTCAAAAAAGCTTTTTGAGGGGCTGGGGATTTAGCTCAGCGGCATAAGCGCCTGCCTTGCAAGTGTGCGGTCATGAGTTCAATCCCTGGTACCAATAAAAATGAAAAAGACAAAAAAAATTATTAAAAAAAAAAAAAAAAAAGTTTTTGCCACTCAAGCTCCAAAGATCTGAGAATCCCAAAAGGTCTCCTCCTTTCTGCCTTTCTGGATATTTAAGCCTGTTTTCTATAAAATACCAGCATTTAAAATGAACTAAAACAAAAGCAGGAGCTTTGAGCTGTGCCTGGGAGTGCATAGTTACTAGAGGGAGACAGGAAGATCATCAGTTTGAGACCAGCCTAGAAAGTTGAAGGTGAACCTGGAGTACGCAGTGAGACCTAAAACAAGAGCATTCTTTTACTGGCCTCAGGGTTTCTGTGGACTGTTTCTGCATCTGAGTGAGGCTTGAGTCTCTTCCTGAACTTTGACACAGTGGGTGACGGAGTGGCCTTCCTCCACTCCTGACTTTCCCTGGGGCTCTCCGTCTACTCAGGCAGTATTCAGAGCCACAGGAACCCACCTGGCCAGAGGATTTAGACTGTCACTTGGAACTGGAGATGACGCACTTTGGTCTTTGAACACACAGTAGTCTTTGTTTTGTGGTCTGAAGCAGTGCACTGCCAGGTATCAAGAATACCTGAGAGCAGTTTTTTTTTTTTTTTTTTTTTTTAAAGGAATACTTATGTTGGATAAACATCTTTGAACTCTCTCTGTTTCCTTTTTATCGGTACCGGAGATCGAACTCATGACTGCCTGCTTGCAAGGCAGGCGCTTATGCCGCTGAGCTAAATCCCCAGCCCCTCTCTGTTCATTCTTATAGGACAGTGATGACCAGGAGGTGTAAACCCTAATAATTTTTCACAATGGCAGTTTTTTGTTTGTTTGTTATTAAGGAGCCAATTGGAAATTAGATCAGAAAATTAAAAAGATAGCAAAGGGTAGTTGGAGCTCTCTTTTAGCTCTCTCTAAAGCAATGATGGTGAACCTTTAAGAGCCTTTAGTGATAATAAACAGCCAGCTGTAGTATGTGTGTTCACCACCACTGCTCTAAAGTCTTAAGTTCTATAAAATCCCTCTAGTAGGTCTAATTTGTCAGATCTTATATTTTGAATGAGAATATTTTTTGTGGTAGACTGCTTGTTTAAAACTTACTTGAACCTGAATATTGGTTTGTGTGTTGATAAGACCTTTAAATGGAGGGATAACAAGACAGGTTAGTAAGAAGTTCCCTGATGTTCTTATTAATCTAAAATTGATTGTGAAAGGCAGAAAAAAGAGAAAGAAAACTCATGCCATAATTTCTTTTGTAAACCTGGCCAGCGATCTGACACAGTTATAAGTAACTTCTCAAACACCACTCAGAGTTCCTCTGGTCTTGATGACCTCTCTTTTTTTCCTTTCCATAATTATGCAATATGGCCCTTAAAACCCATGTAGGACCAAATACAGAATTAAAGCTCTGTGATCTGATCCCACAAAAACAGACTGTAAAGACAATCCTTCTCACAGGAAGCTGCCTCCCTGTGGGACCTCTAATTTCTAGTGTCTTTGTAGTAGTCTTAAATTCAGAAAGGACTTTTTTCCTTTGCCCTTACAGAAGGAGTGTTTCAACTGGGCTGCTGTAGGTAGGGAAGAAGCGGAGAGTAAGCGTGGGTGTTTGTAACCTGTTGCAGGCCTGAGGGCACACATGAGGTCTGTCCCTCAGCCAGCCTACTGTGGGCTGCTGTGAAGTTGACTGGAGAAGCCTGCCATTTCTGCTGTGGTTTGCTGTGTGGCAGGAGGCCTTTTTTGCTATCACAGAAAGGTGGTCCAGTGAGGAGTGCATACCAGGAGCCAGTGGGGAGCTGGTGGTATTCACCAGGTAGTGAGGTTTTGCAGAGTCCCTGAAACTGCAGACTGTGCTGGGAAGGACTGCTTGGTATAGGAGCAGCCAGGAGCACTCAGTAGCCCTGGAGGCATTCACAGCCTGTCATGAGCCTGGACTGAGGTCTTGCTGAGGAAACATTAAATATTGACATGCAAGTGACCACCTCGATCTGGTAGGGTTCCCTTCTACGTTCTGCTCCAGGGAGAACTTGCTGTTTTTGAAACCTGGTGGTGGAGGTAGACTCCATTCCTTTCTGAGAAAAGTGGCTACACTCTATTCTCATCTTTGAAGTCCTGGTGGGTAAAGGGTGGAGCATGTCTCCTAGCTCCTCCTTAAATGGACCTAAAGGCGCAAGAAAAAGCCTCCAACTTGCCCTTGTGTGCACAAACCTATCAGTACCCCGGTGCCCTACCATGGTGGTTTGGTTGAGCCAAACATGACTGCACATGATTCCTCCTTCTTGGCAGTGTAGACGGCAACGTTGCTTTGGAGGGATTAACTTGGGCCAGAGCCTGGCTGTTGGGGCATGGCTATCACCCCTGAAAATGAGTATTGTCCAGGACTGGTGTAGTAATAAAAAACTTTTCCTGAGAAGCAGACTCAGAATCATGGGGAGCCACTGCTTGGAATCCAGGAAACACACACTGAGCTTCTGCCTCTAGTTTTAGTCTGTGCCAGAGGGTGATGGAAGACTAGACCAGCCCTTGAGAAACTGATAGGAGGGGAGGTCGAGGCTTAATGGGGCAAATGTTAAACAATGCCTGGCCAGATGTGGAGTGCAGAGGATGGACATGTGTGATTCCCTGGGGTGGTGGGGCAGGCCTGCAGCTTGAGCTGTGCCTGGCAGATGACTCACATCCAGAGTGGGCGAGAGGTGTTTTAAGATGAGGGGAGTGAAGGCCTGGCAGTGTGTTTGGACTTGGTCAGTTGGGAGGCAGCAGATGTGGGAAGAAGGTCACAATGACTCCACAGTCTGAGGGGTACAGGGGAGCTCTTACTTCATTGTCATTGTTGAGTCTTCCTCTATGGATTGGGCTGCAAAGCTACTGGCACCACAGAAAGAAGCTAAGGTAGTGGAATTAAACTGGACACTTCCAGGACCTTGCTCCAAACAGGGGCTCTCAGTAAATGTCCCATACTATCTTGGACACAGGGTATCACAGACCCTGTTCACCTGGTTTTTCCCACATGTACAGAGAAGGTACATGGTGTGATATCTTTTTCCTCTCCCTCACTGCTGCACTGAGATTCTCAGGGAGCTTAGGGTGGCTTTAAAAACTCTACTGCTGGGGATTTAGCTCAGCAGCATAAATGTCTGCCTTGCAAGCAGGCAGTCATGAGTTCGATCCCTGGTACCGATAAAAAAGGAAAAAGACAAAACAAAAACAAAAACAAAAAAACAAAAAAAAACCCCACCTCTACTGCTTGTCCCATGCGGTGAGTGTGGTGACAGGTTTCCCTTTTCCAGTTCTCTCAGTTCTCTTGCCAGCCCTCTGTGGTCTCTTCCTGTGGAGCAACTTTCCAGGTGTCCCTGGCCAGTCAGGAGCACTGTCTGTTGTAGGGAAGGGGAGCCTGGGGTGCAGACAGGTGAACTGAAGCAGGGAGGTCCATCTTGAGACCTTTATAGTGCACGTTTATTGGGTGTTTTGAAGTTTCAAGCTGTGGAAGATAAAGTGGGTTTTTATTCAAGGAAAGGCAAGAATTAGTTTTTAAAAACCAGCATCTTCCTATTAAAACACTTATTATTAATGTGAACACTTCAGTGTATCCTTGTAAGCTTTTCTAATTTTATTGACTTGTGCCTGTTTTACTTGGCCTTTTTTGGTGCCTACTACAGTATTTTACCATTGATAGTGTTTAGTGTATGTTGATTAAATGGCATAATATCTTGATGTACAGTTTGCATATATAGCGATATGGCTACTAAAATTTCTCAGCTTTTTTTTTTTTAAAGCAGATTTCTCTGTATGTTGTCTAGGTTGGCCTAGAAATCCTGGTCTCAAGAGAGCTTCCTACCTCAGCCTCCTGACTCACTGTGACATGTGCGCCACTGTGTCCTTGCTTCAGATTTTATTAAAGCTAGACTGGCTATATCTTCTTTATCATTGTCATTCTCCTGCCTCTCATTCCCTATGAAAAACTGTCAGGTTTAATTATAAGCCTCCTTTTGGCTCCCAGGAGATAAATAAAGGAATGTTTATAGCTTGCCTTACCTCAAATGCACCTCATAGCTTGGTTTTTTGGGGTCATGTCAGTTAAAGCTGGCTTAGATTCTGTCTCCTGCCTGTTCTGCAGACTGTCTTGTTAACTTACTTTGGGTTGTGTCACTTCTTCACTGGGTTTTATGAATGATTTTCTAGTCATGTGGCTTTAGGAACTGTAGGAAAATTTCTAAATCAGTGCTGTGGTTTTCCTGCACTGAAGTCTCAGGTGTGAGTTGTGCAGCAGAAATACCTTTTTTCAAGGAATTGGGGAAGTGGAGGTTTCCCCTGGGTGAGATCTTCTGCTAGTATCATTTGCATTCCTTCTCTTCAGTGGGTAGCGTTTAGTGGGGCTCAGGTATTCCCTCCTTTCATTTAAGGAAGGAGAATTGGCTGAGAGTGGGTCTCCAATCTAATGTGCAGTGTGCACAGCACGGAGACTGATTCAATTACACTCAGCTGCCCATACAAGGCACGGGCAGGAATCCCAGGCTCTCCGATGCAGAATGGTTGTGGCGGGGCATCTGTGGACTCTGACCTGAATCCTTCTCTGTAGGCACTGAAAAATACTGCTTTATCCTCCTAGGGGTGAATTGAAGCTGCTTCCCAGTCTCTGAGTCCTTGGGATGTCTGTGTGATATACCCACTGACTCTGCCATCTGTCTCCTGTGATTTGCCAGCAGGATTTCTTTTTCTGCACTCACCCTTCCTACCACACCCTGCTTATCCATGAGGAACCATGACTACAAACTTTAGCTACGATTCAGATTAGTGACCAGATGGTCCAAGAAATAAATGAATTACTTGCTTTAGATTCAGTGATGCCTACAAAGAATGAGTATTTTTAGGGGAGCACATCTCAGAATTCTCCTTTATTTAAGCCTTTTACTATAGATGTGGATTACTATTTTAAGTATTAATATTTGAGAAGTTCATCTTTTTGAAAAATATTTCTATGTGGAATTGATTTGAACACCAGAAATGCTTTCTTAGTCCCAGCAGATGTCTGGGGAAATTTTTGAACTTCACTAACTAGTTTAACCAGTTTATACTGCCAAGCCAAACATTCCCTTGTGCCATAGTATGTATGACAGAACCAACTATTTTATAACTTTAACTGAAACTTGCCTGGGAACAATGTTTTCTACAATTATAATTGTACAATTAATGAGAAAAATGATTTGAAGAGCAATTTGCTAAATTCAGCAAGAGTTTAACTTATTTAGAAGTCCAGGTGGAAAACTGCTTAAATGGAATTTTATAAGAGATTTGCATATTCAAACCAAGCCTTTCTACCTGAGGTAACACATTTTATCAAAGTAAAGTTGAAGTAACAATTTAAGTGTATTGCCCATAGGGACTTATTGGGCAGGAAAATTTATTAAGTTATCAACTTTTTCATGTTTAGGTTTTGTGTGCCAGAGAATTAGCTATTTTTCTCCTTCCTTGGGGCCAACTTCAGAAAGTAGGAGCTTAATAAGCAAAGATAGTATTAAATGATTTTGTGGTACTTAACTATGTAATTTGCAGATTCCCTTTTTATGAAATAAAACCTTGCAACCCATTGCTGTTTGAGACTTTATTTTTTGGGTCTGGGGAACAAAATGCTCTTATTGAGGTCAGCCTCTTGTCCTTGAGCTCTATAGTTAGTTACTTTGTAGTCCTTGCCACAGCTTTTCTGAAGCATTGATGATAGTACTAACCACTCTTCAATGGAAACTCTGGGTTCCTTGGCACATTTGTAATTATTTTTCTTTTCTGTCTTCTTATTTTCTTGGAGGGGTTACTATTGTCTGCCCTTATATGTTCATGCTTCCTGAGGGGTGGTTTTCCTGTCTGCTTAGCCCTTTGGGGACTCAGAATGCTTCTGAGGCTTAAGGCACCTCCCACATGATAATGACCTCCAGAATCTCTGAGTTCAGCCTCATCTTGTGGACATTTCTACTTGGATGATTCATAGGTACTTTTAACTGAGGATATGGACACTGAACTCATTTCCTCCCTAATTACCACCTGTTTCCTGCCCCATTCCAAGCCCATCACCCCCAGATATCTGCCAGCATTTCCCATTTTGGTTGTTGGCTCTACTTTCTGCCTTCTTCCTAAAGCCAGAAATTTCTGACTCATCCTTCCCTCTTCCTCGGTCAGCCCATATTTTAATTGGCAATCAGTAACATCATTTTAATGGCCTAAATTTTATTTAAAAGGAAAACTTGTTATTCTACAAGCATCTAGTTATTGTGCTTTAAACTTTATAGTTGATCCTAAATAAATAGGTATGAGACACATAAGACTGTTGTGCTCATTTTATGCTAGACATAGTCCTAGGTATTTATATTTCTAATTTTCACCACTATTAGACATGCCATCTCTGTTCTAAGTGAGGAATTTAGGATTCAGAGAGACTACGAGCAGGCTCAGATCACAGGTCAAGTGAAGGACACTGGAGATAAGGTTTAAACCTCTGGGTTGGTCTGCCTGAAGCCTTTGCTGTGCTGTTATATCACCTCTGTTTTTTCATAATGCCATGGGACAGTTTTAGACATATGTCAAGTAGATTATCTTTGATGGGAGAAATTGGATGTTAAGAAACATAACTTTTTGTGATAAGAGACATAGTTTTTACATAATTAGTGCTGCTAATGGTTTAGACGTAGTTTCTTTCCTCCAAAACTCATGTTGTTGAAGCTGGGTTCCCAGTGTAACAGTATTGAGAGGTCATGGAACCTTTCAAGGTGATTAGATTGTTAAGGGCGGTTGATAAAAGCCTAGAGGAATTGTCATGAAAATGTGTTGCTGTTAAACTATATCCTGTTTTTGGCTTGTGCTCCCACTCTTCCTCCACGTTACAGTTGAACACGAGGCCCTCCTCTTTACTGCTGTTGCCTGTCATGAGCTACCAGCTCTCAGGACTAAACAAATACTTCTTTTAAAATTACTCAGTCTGAATATTTGCTGTAACAACATGAAACAGATCAAGGGAGGCGCTAAAAACATGACTCCAGGAAACCATGGTCTGTGTCCCTGAGGCTTCATCTGGGATCTAGACCTGGTGTTCCTGTAGCTGTCTGTCACATGGGTGGCTCAAGGAAGAACAGTGGGCCACGACTACTTGCTTGCAAAGAATTTTTTATGAAAATCAAATGATGTGGCACAAGGAAAAGTGCCTTGAAACCCAGGGGCAGTTTTGAAAAGTTGTTAGTTGTGAGAATTGGTAATTGTTGAGCTCAGATGAACCTCTTTTCTGTCTTTTTTACATGATGACGTGTGAAAATACAACGTGGATTTCTGATGTTCAGGCTGATTGAATCATTCAAGTACATGTAATAAAATCAGAAAAGGCTCTTTCAAGTAGAGAACTTGTTAATAAAGAGAACACATAGAACTAGTTATTCTTAGTAAAACAAGATATTTACAGAAATCAAATATATAGGCATAGGTGGGTGTATTAAAGCCAACTTACTGAAGTTTTCATTTTATTCTGTTAAATTGATCTTGGGGGTATGGATTTGGACATGTTCGTACTGAACCAAATGGACCCTATTTTGTTTTTTTCACCAGCTTCTTCTTTTGCCCTGTTTTGAGAAGGATGTGTTCTCTTTTTCTTCTTGTTTCTATTTTTACATTATATTTTGGTAGTTTGTCTAAGGAGAGATTCCCGTCCAGTGAATATATAGTACCAACTTGTCATTGTTGAATTTGGAAGTTAACTTTCTAAATGTTTTCATCTTATAAAAGTACCCTATAAATTTGGGAGCCAAACTCTGTGTTTTTCAGGGTGGTCTGGCCTGCAACTTGATGGAGAACATACCTGATACACATAGTAGGTCCTCGGGGAGAGTGGCAGCTGTTGTTTTTTAAACTTATTTTTGGAGACCTAAAATTTCTGGTTTAGTAAGGGTTATGCTGTTGCATGATGACAGACTCAGGGAGAATTGTGACATGTGAGGGTAGGAGGAAGCTCTGTACCAGAAAGAGTGCTCAGGAGTGTGGACCTGGAGGCAATGTGGCATCATCATCAGCTGGGCACCTTACCAGAGGTAAACTGTCAGCTGCATGCTGGACAGAAGGGACCAAACTCTTGGACGTAGGGCCCAGCCACCTGCAGCCCTACACGCCCGCTGGCGATCCTGATGCACTTTGTCCTTAGGGGAGAGAAATTAACCTGAAGGCACTTGGAGGAGGCCAGTGGAGGGATAGTGATGGTTTCTTCAGAGTAGTTGGGGAGAGTCCAGTGTTTTATCAGGCAAGCAAGGGGATCAAGAGTATAGAGGCTTTGAGACCAAAAGTGGACAGTGGTCTGAGCAGAACCTGAAACAGGTGGTGACTGGATTTTGGACATGGGGAAACAGAGTGGAGCTGGCTTTAGACATGTTGAATTTGTGTTGCCAGGGTTGACTTCGGCGAGTTGGAAACAAAGTACAGTAGTAGCACAGGCAAAACAATAGAGAAACACACTTGGGAGTGACCTGCATGGAGGGCCAGTTGTGGAAGTGGTAGTCAGATCACTTCCCTGGGGAGAGTGGAGCAGCGAGGAGAGCAGGGCCAGGCTGTACAGGATTGCGTGTTTGGGATTATGGTGTCCAATTCTCTTTCAGAAAGATAAGTGAACATGTTTAAGAATAGATGATTATGTACTTTTAAATAAAACCAGATTATTATAACAGTTTGCAGTTTTGCCATAGTGGTATCTTTAGACTTCATTCATCATTTTATTTTGGGATACAAGACTTACTGTAAGGGTTCTAATATACCTTTCACCTAAAGAAGGAAAGCAAATGAGGTGTTAGCAGCCAAGATGTGACATGGAACGGGCTGCTGAGACTCTAAATTATAATTTCCTTATTTATTCAAAGAGGGTGGTTACATTTGCTATCTCAATATTGTTTTGAGGACCAAATAAGGTGAATCCCTGATATGTCTCTCTGCTGCTCATAGTTGCTGGATTTTAGGATTTTGGGTCTTACATCTGAAACAGATTTATAATACTGATCAGGAGGTAACTGGGCCAGGAATTTAGCTCAGTGGCATAAGTGCCTGCCTGGTCATGAGTTTGATCCACAGTACCAAAAAAAAAAAAAAAAAAAAGGTAGCTATAAGAACGTGTAATACAAGTCAAAATTGGAGATGAGTGTGACTATGCACTATGGCTTTCAAGGAATTAGCACCTTGAAATATGGGTTTCATTAGGTTTGTGCAAAAGAAAGGATTTAGTTTGGGAAGTTCTACAGAAATAAGATTTAGATATTTAAAAAATTATCCTCTATGTGCAGCTTTGTTGCAGATTTACATACTTTGCAATACCAGAAAGATGTTTCGCTGAGACCATGAAAACTTAGTACATCTGTGCACCATCTTCATAACATGTAGAACAATTTCACTAATTCAAAGTCACTCAGGAAATGTGTGGCCTGTTTTCCACTGGGTTCTAATTAGAATGTTTTTCCTTAATGGAAGGCATTTGGACCACACACTACATTTGCAAATAACTTTGTGCTACATATGTAAGAAATGTATAACAGTCTCATTTTTGGAAACTATAGCTTCTTAAACACCCTGCCGGGCTCCATCCTCCAGGAAAAGTGATCCGTGTATATGCATGTGAGCACATGTGCTTTCGGGGCTGCATCACAATACCAGTTTTGTTCCTTCGTGCTGAGATACATTTCATACTGTCTGCATGTGTTAAGAGCAGAAGTGACAGAATTCTTGATCAAAGCTTTTATTACAGACTAACTAAAGGATTTAATAGAACATTTCATTGAGTTTTAGAGAAAAAAAGATCTGATGTTCATGCATCACATGTGACATGCTTTCAAATGTAAAGCTTTAACTTTTTAGCCTTGATTAAGCTTTTATGGGACTCCTAAAAATAACATTTTTCATCTCCACAATAGGAATTACTATGTAGTTCACAATTCAGCTGGGGTATTTTTTGTTGCCCAGTTGAGTTTGACTCCAAAGAAGTACAGAGTCACCATCCCAGCTCTTCTACAATGAGGTTTGCATCATTAGTTGAGAAAAAATATTGTGCTCCTGCAGCTGCTGTTGTAGTTCCTAACATGCAAACAAAAATCATCTTGGGTTACCCGAGATCCATGAGAAATTGGCGTTGGCCCAGGGTAAGTCCATGTATTTTAGACTGTGAATTGTACTTATCTTTTTTTTTTTTTTTTTTTTTTTTGGCAGTACTGGTGATCGAACTCACGACCTTGTGCTTGCCAGGCAGGCACTTAAGCCACTGAGCTAAATCCCCAGCCCGAATTGTATTTATCTTCCTATGGGCATCCTGATTTAGGTGTGCAGCTGGAAATGACCTGATGGAAGGAGGTGACTAGGGCAAGAGAGGCCAAATCTTGGGAACCGTCCTCACTAGGGATCCTGTTCAGTTGCCTGAAAGACTAGTTGCTAGGCCATAAATAACTTTTTTAAAATTTAATTTTAATTTTATTTGTAAATGTTTGCAGTTCATGTAGTTTATTATAGTCATCTTGAGGAATGATTACATGGAAGAGTGAGGCCAATTCCAACAAAACAGTAAGACTGTTTATAAATTATACTTGTCCCAAAATTGTGACCTGGCCTTTCCCTTTCTGTATGTTGCCTCATAGTGTAAATTTCTAGTGTTCTTTCTCCTGCATTGCCAGGCCTGATGATTGCAAATGAGTTAGTAATTTGGTGGTGATGGATTTGTTATTATTTCAAGGTTTTACACACTACTCTGAAAACTAATTATGGATTTGATATTTAATTGCTAGCAATGGTATCTAAGGAATACCTGTCTTTGTTCATACATGTCAATCTGTCAGTTACTATTCAGTTTATTTTTGGATTTTGGCGGTTCTGTGAGTGGGATAAAGCCTGAGCTACTGTTTATGTAGAAGAATCTGAGCTATTAGTGCAACTTTTTGGTAAGTCTAAGTCTGGTCCTCTGGGTCTGGGTCCTTAAACTCCGGGTCATTGATTACAGTGGGTGAAGGCAATTTGTGAACTTGAATAGATGCAACAATAATTTAAAAAATCACAACTTTATTTTCACTAACTTCTAGCCAAAATGTAGCCTTTTCTTCAGTCATGAAAATGGGCAACAAAACCACGTAACACTAGTACTTGTGACTTTGTCACATAGAAGTTAAAGGTTTTTGTATCATACTATTGAAAATAGCTTAAAATGTCCATCACTGCTTCAGAAACTGCTATAGTTCTTAGATGTGTATATTACTACCCCAGAGTTGCTTTTTAAAAGTATTTTGATGTCTGTTTTAGTATAACTAGTTTTCTTTTGGTAATCATATTATCATTTTACTTAAAAATATTCAAAAGCATTTTTCTTATTAAAGGATCCAGGATAATGAAGTGTAATGTAGCCCAGGATCTCTGAAGTCACAAATTCCTGCTTGGGTAGTACTGATGTATCTTTTTGGTCTTGCTTTGAGACTGGATTTGTTAATATTAAACCTAGATTTATTAACATTTTTAAAAAACACCTTAACACACTTGGCTGTTTCCTAACATTGCTTGTCTTTTATCATTTGAGACTCTGAGATTTCCCATCTGGAGGCTCTCAAAGCCAATTAAGAAATAAAGCTATTGTTGGTGCCCCATGTGATCTTTCTTACAGGCCATGGTAGCAGTCCCCCAAAGACTGCTTCCTGTAACCAAGTGTTTACAGACCAGAATGTTTTCTTACAAATTTTACATGAGAGGACAGTGATGCATATACTGACGTTTGCTCTAGCCATGTGACTTGTAGAAATTTGATTCAGATCTCCACTACAGGCAGAGTGTTTAACTTAGAACTTAACGTCCAAGGTTAAAACAGCCCAGAGAAAGAAATGGAGGGAACCAGGTCATCCTGTCCCTGACACCTCCTGATACCTTTAGCAATTGTCATATAATTCAGTTAGTAAGAAATGAAATGGTTCTTTGAGTTCTTTAACATGTGTGAGTAAGTGTTAAGAATGGGGGTATATTCCCCTGTGCCACATGAAGGTCTTTGCCCCAAATGAATCTCCTTATTGTCAATTTGGCTGAACTTCCAGTGTTCTGCCCAGGGGCTGATGAAGTCAAGAAGTTGCTCATTTAGCACATATTCTGTTACATGGTGCCTCCAGGTCACAACACTGTGGTTTGAAATAACTGATTACTTAGATGCTTAGCAGAACTAGAAAAAACTTTTAGAGCTTTCAATGATACCAGCTGCAGAGATCTATAGCTTTGCCGCCTCTCAGGAGAGGCAGGTTCTTTTTTCAGGATACGTTGGAGGCATGGTACTCTAGGTATGTGTATGTGTATGTGTATGTGTATGTGTATGTGTATGTGTATGTGTATGTGTATGTCTGGCCAAATGACTTTTTTTTCCCTTTTGGGCAATTTTATCTTTGTTTTTCTCACCAGTCATATGAGAGAGAGCCTTTCTCATTTTTATCCACAGAAGGAGTCATAATACAGAACTGGATGGTCAGACTCTTGGAGCCAGACTGCCTGGATCGGCGCCAAGGCTCTGCACATATAAGCCTGACTGCACCTCTGCAGGATGCAGCTTGATAGTGCCCTTCTCCTAGCATGATTATGAGGATTAAATGACTACATTGAGAGCTGAACATAGAGCCTGGGATTTGTGCTGTAGCTGGCTGCCCATTAGAATCACCTGGGGGAGCTTGAAAGCAACTGCATGGGAATTAAGAACTACTACTCTAATGAAACTAGGGCCTGGGAGGTTATAACCTTTTATATAGTCATTGCAAGTCCCTAGCAGAAGTGAAGGATGGATTTGAAGTCTTTTATTCTGGGGCATTAAGTGAAAGATTCACCTGTCAGCTACAAAAGCAGGAGATTTTCCTGTAATGAATAGCTGTCTTTCATGGGGCATCTTTGAAATTTTCTGACCTTTTTCACTTTGAGGCCAGATGCAGTACAATTTAAAAATTTTAATTTCTTTATAATACCAGACTTCTTTCAGCTGACACTGATTGCCTTTTAACACTTTTTGAAAAATGTCTTCAAGGTCTTTTCTCATACTAACAGCTTATCATTCATGTCATAGCTTCATCTGAGGGGTTCCTTTTCCTGTAGTGATGGTTTATCAGCGCTATGATTACAGTGGTCTTGTGAGCAAGAAATAAAGTTCCCTTCTTAAATTGTAGTACCTCCTGGTGGGAGAGAAAGGATCAAATCCTAGCATGATTATGAGGATTAAATGACTACATTGAGAGCTGAACATAGAGCCTGGGATTTGTGCTGTTGATGGCTGCCCATTAGAATCACAGGATTCTAAGTGCAGAAGTCTCATTATAAAAGTTGGTGAAATAACTTGCCCCAAATCACTTTGTATGTAGCTTGTCTCCTACTTTGTTAGCAAGCTGATTGACACACCTAAAAAGTGGGCCAGTGTAATTTGGGGATGTACCCTGTTGCATCACACATGGAAACTTAAGAAGCAAAAAGGAAGAGATGTCATTCTCAGTGTATAGTAGTTATGGAGCCAAATGCCAACTGGTATTGGGTCTCTCCAGAGAAGCATCTGAGGCCAGGGCCATGTCTTCCACAGTGCTTTGTTGTGGGGGATGAGCTGCATTCCTAAACAGTACAGTGTAACAACTGTTTTTTTCCTTTGGTACTGAGAATTGAACTCAGGATCTTTGTGTGTGTGTGTGTGTGTGTGTGTGTGTGTGTTTCGTTTTTATCGGTACCAGGGATCGAACTCACGACTGCCTGCTTGCAAGGCAGACGCTTATGCCGCTGAGCTAAATCCCCAGCCCCTGAACTCAGGATCTTGCACTTGCCAGGCAGGTGCTTGTGCCACTGAACTATACTCTTGGCAAGACCACATGCAAGATTTCATTTGTTTTTAAACCCCTGGGTTCTCCAGGAGCATTTGGCTTCCTGACCCGTGGAAGTTGGTGAATGGATGGTGCTTTGCAGTCCTCCTTTGGCTGGATCTATGACTGCTATACTTTCACCTCCTTACAAGGTACTTTTTCTCCAAGGCTTGTACTCTGTGCTCTTCTGGACACTTCCTGACCCTCTTCTTTCTATTTGTTGAGGACTTTGGAGCTAGCCATTTAGTGCTTGCACTTTCAAGTCTCAGCTTCACTTTGACCAATCCTATAGTCTTTACCATTGGGTGAGATTGTTCCACATTCAAAATTTAAATTCCTTTAAAAGAACAAGGTTCTCTTCGTTGCCCTTCTTCTTCTTCTTCTTCTTCTTCTTTTTTTTTTTTTTTTTTTTTTTTTTTGTTACCAGGAATCAAATTCACCTTAACTTGCCAGGCAGTTCCTTAGGCCACTGAGCTAAATCCCCAGCCCCCTCATGCATTTGCTCCAAATGTGTTTGCCCTTGTATCTCTTGGAGACAACACAGCTTTTCTCTCTGGCTGTTCTGTTTTCCAGGGCCCTGCTGCCTTCCTGTCAGCCCTGATTCCATAGCACACTCGTGTGCTCCTGTGCTGTGAATTGGCTGTTGCTTGTTAGTCCTCTTCTCTGGATGGTTGTCCCTTGGCGTAGGACTGCACAGTTTTATCACTTGTTCCATTATCTTGTGTGGCATCTGGGTTGGTTCAGTGGAGCTCTTTGGCTGTTCTTTTGTCTTGTGCTTTTCTCCCTTTTCTTTATAGAGCTATTCTGAACCTTTGCTGCACCTCTCTGACCTTACCTTAATTCTTTAGAGAAAAATGGTGGCATGGATTTGTTAATTTTCAGACACAGTCTCAGTGTTGCTCAGTTTAGCCTCAAGGTTGCAGTCTTCTTTCTACTCTAGCCTCCTGAGATTACATGGGCTTTTCTCACTTCTTGCCTAAATTTGCCAACATTGTTGTCTTCCTTCTTTATTATATTGTACTTGACTTTGTTCTTTATTGCTTGGCAAAATAGGTATTTAGGAATATGTATAGGATGAAAAACAAACTGCATCACCAAAGGATCACACTTAAAATGAAGGACAGTTAACAGGAGAAAAGCACAAACTCCATGGTGGTGTGTGTATGTAGACCAGCTGCTTGGGAGGCACAGGCAGGAGAACTTCTTGGGCCCAAGACTTTAAGACCAGCATTGGCAACAAAATAAGACTTGCCCATCTTAAAAAAGAACAACAACAGAAAGAGTGAAACACAACTGATTTTAGTTAAATGTTTATGTGACTCAAGGGCCTTCAGAAATGAAGACCCAAATAGCTAACTGTCTAATTTTATGCTTAGGAACTGTAATTGGACAAAAGGATATGACCTAATGGTGGTAGACTGAGTGGGGAGCCCAGTAAAGCCTATCTGTTCAAATTTTTATTATCTTTATGTTGCATTCCTTTTACTGAGGTATGGGTCAGGACCCCTAGGACCCCGGCTTTTACAATCTATCAGATGAAGCCAATTAGAGAATGTCTTTATAGCCAGGTCCTCCACAAAAAGATTTGAATAATATTTCTAGGTTTTATGACTTGTTTTAGGGAAGAGGGTCTTAGTTCCTGTAAGCCACATTAGGAGTGAAATTCTGGTTTCTGTGACTTGTCTTGGGGGAGAAAGAGAAGCAGGGAGAAAGAGGGCAGAAGGTCTGAGAGGCTTCATTTCTGAGGCCTTCCTTCATTCTCCAGAAGTACTCATTGCCAACCCAACCCCAGCCCAATGCTTACTTCTCACTTGGAAAATCAGATTGTAACCTCATTTCTGCCACTTGCTGGCCTGGAAAGCCAGAGCAAGTTCTTGTGTGGCTCAGGGTTTTGCTTGTTTGTGTTTTGTTTTGTGTGCTGGATATTGAACCTGGGACCTTTGCACTGAGTTCCCAATCCTTTAAAAAGTTATTTTTAAAATTTGAGACAAGGTCTTGCTCAGATGCTAAGTGCTTCTTGTCTCTGCTTCTCAGTGTGCTCAGATTACAAATATGCAGCCCAACTCTAGGCTCAGAGCTTCGCATTTTAAATAAATATTAAAATTACTTGAATTCATTAAAGGATGACTGGTTTGAGATGTAACCATTCCTTTTGAGAAATACAAATGGATTGAGTGTTTGGCAGAGCAAACAATTGATGTCAAAGCGAGAAAACACACTTTTGAAGTGTGAGTGGGGGTAGGGCAGGGTCTGATCATCCAGAGGTCTCCAGTCTGATGGAAGAAGCAGGCATATAAACAATTACAGTGAAGGCAAAATTATTAAGGGTAGATTGTGGTTAGGTTTTAAAGCAGCTTTGTGGAATTTCTTTGCTGTCTGCAGTAGATGTAAATACATATCTGAGTGATACTGAATGGTGGGAATAGTGATAATACTACAGTTGTTTTGCTTTCTAATCAGGCGTGTGCTGATGCTCCGTTTGGGGAGCACCCGGGTAAGCGGGAGTGGAAGGCAGCTGTGGGTGATCAGGGTTTTGTACAGACATTGTACAGGAACATCTGACTTTGTTGGCATAATGCTTATTGTCAGGAATGCTGGAAACCCTCGGTTATTTCTCTAACCGAGCTCTTCTTGGTTTGAGGGAGAATGTATTGATTTCAGATTTTAGCTTTTCTGCTATTGCCTGGATCCCTTTCATATGCATATTTGAAACACTGAACGTCCTATGGTAGGATTGACTGTTGTGTAGAAAAGTACTGTTGCTCACCAGATAATTTTGACCCTAAATTTGGAATTAATAGTTAATACCAGAAGAAATCTTATATTAGTCAGAACCTGTCATGGTTGAGAATTGCCAATGACTTAGATTTTCTTTCTTTCTTTCTTTTTTTTTTTTTTTTTGTCTTTTTCATTTTTATTGGTACCAGGGATTGAACTCACGACTGCCTGCTGAGGCAGGCGCTTATACCACTGAGCTAAATCCCCAGCCCCTTAGATTTTCTTTCTGTGGCAACCCTGCCAGTCATTTACTTAAAAGACTTTTGTTGTATGTGAGATATACACATCAGTGCCATGGGGAATTTGTAGACTTCAACATTTTTACCATGATTTGGATTGGTAATCATACAGCAGTTTAACGTAGGGTATAGAATTAGAGAAAAGCTATCATTTGACTTACCACAGCCTGGAAAGTCTTTATAGAAGAGGCAGTGTTGAAGGTGGGACTGAACAAAGCCCTTCACAAGTATATAAAAAAATGTTTGTTGCACACAGAAGGAAGTAGTTTCTTTTCCTCCAAAAGTGAGATTTCTGCCAATTACTTATCGAAAGTGAGACCTTTCAACAAACTTGCGTATAGTGATTCTGAAGCAAATACTGATACTAGTGTAAAAATGAGATTTTAAAAATAAATTCTATCTTATACAAGATATTGTAAATACAGGTTGAAAATTATTTCAACATTACAGGGAGTTCCTACTTTATTTTGTTTCTTAGGCAGTTGCGTTCAAATTTCATGCCTCAAATTCCTTTAAAAGTTCACATTACAGGGGCTGGCAATATAGCTCAGCAGCACAGTTCCTGTCTGGCAAGCACAAGGTCATGAGTTCGATCCCTGGTACCAAAAAACAAAAAACCAAACCAAACCAAAAAAATAATGCACATTGGTTGTGACTATGCATTTTACCTTGCTTTCAATGAAATGTGGAAGTGTTTTTGCCTAAAACAAAGGTAACTATAAAGAAAGGAACAGTGGAACTGGAAGTAGAGGTTTAGTTGCCTGTGTTGTAGAGAAGAACTTGCAGCTTATTGGTGCCATGTTTTCCAGCTGTGCAAGTAAAGGAAAACCAGACACCAGGTCATACACCTGTCACAGGTGCATTCTGATTGTTTTAATGCCTTCCTGGATGAAACCTCTGAATCCTGGGGAAGTTCCCTTGTTTGTCCCAGTCACATTAGTATGACCCATGTTCTTAAAAAAAAAACAAAAACAAAACTTTTTTAAAAAAAAATAATTTTATTGATACATCTTTGATGTATATAATGATCACATTTGTAATAGGGCATTTGTACTTATACATACTTGTTCTTTCTGATTCTCCTCCTTTCCCTTCAGTCTTTCTTCCCCTCCCCATTTATAAAACTTTGTTTCTGTTTTCCTTTCATTCTTTATATATTATCTCTATTTCCTTCTTGTGTTAACCTCCTTTGTTTCCCTTCCCATTTGAGCATTTTCTTTCTACCTCCCAGTGTCCTCCATTGTGAACCTTATTTTTACCCTTTGCGATTCTCTCACAAGAGAAACAATGTGATATCAAGAGATGTGTGTCTGATTTTTTTTGCATAAAATTACAGTCTCAGGATGCATCCATTTAATCTAAAAATGTCTCAAATTTACCCTACTTTATGGCAGGGTAGTACCCCATTACATATAAAAACCCCATTTTCTTTGTCCATTTATTAATTGATGGGCATATGAGTTGTTTCCAAAATTTAGCTGTTATAAATCATGCTGCTGTAGGTGTGCATATATTGCTGTGGTGTAATGCGCTTAACTCTTTTAAGCGCATTAAGAAAGGGAAAAGCTGGATCAAATAGAACTAGTTCTAGTTTTTTGAGTTATCTTCATATTGATTTCCATAGCTATTATACCAATTTATACTCCAACCAACAGTGGAGAAGGGTTCATTTTTCCCACAGCCCCATTAGCCTTTGTCATTGGTTGATTTCTTGATAACAGCCATTCTTTCTGGAGGAAGATGGAATCTCAGTGTTTTAATTTGCATCTTTCAAATGACCAATGATGTTGAACATTTTTCTCATGTATTTACTTTCTGTTTGTATGTCTTCATCTGAGAAATATCCATTTATCTCAGATCCCCATTTTTAGATTGGATCATTAAATTTGGGAGGGGTTCTTTATATATTTTATATTTTAGTCCTTTGCCTGAGGAATAATTGATGAATTTTTTTTCCCATTCTGTGGGTTGTCTCTCCTCTGTTGGTGGTTTCTTTTTCTGTACAAAAACTTTTTAATATAATGCAATCCTAGTTGTTCATTGGTGGTAATATTTCCTATGGGATTAAAGTTTTGTTTATAGAATCTTTGTCTACACGTGTATTCAAGAGTTTTACTTATTTTGTCCTCCAGCAGATAGGATTTGTCTTTAAAGATTTAGACCTTTGATCTATTTCAATTTTAGTTTATTGCATGATGAGAGATGTGGGTCTAGGTTTAATCTTAGGGATGTGGAAAGTCAGTTTTCCCAGCACCATTTTTTAGAGTGTTATGGCTTGTGTTTAGAGGTCTCCCCCAAAGCCTCATGTAGTCATAGCTGCATCTTCTTGAGAGGTGGCTGGATCTCTAGAGTATGGGATGCTAGAATTGATTCCTGGTGCAGTGCTAGGCTCAAGGACACTAGGATTAAGGGTATAATTGAGACTTGCCCTACTTAGTCTGGATAAAAGAGCCATGTTATTAAAATCACTTGTTGCTTTTGCTATCTTGTGGGCACCATGAACATTTCTTCTCTGTGAAGCCTGCCTTGGAGCCAGCTGATTATGGACTGAAACCTTTACAAACTGTGAGATAAATAAACCTTTCCTGCTTTCCTTTTGGTTGTGTAGTATTTTGTCTCAGCAATGAGAGGGAAGTAGCCAAGAGAAGAGGTATCTTTCTTGCAATGAAGGTGTTTGGCTGCCTTGGAAAAGATAAGGTAGCTGAGTGTGTTTGGAGTTTTGTTGCTTCTATTCTGTCCCACTGATTCTTCTGACCAGGTCTCTTGATTTCCAGGCTTTAAGTGAAAAAGCAAGGGAGAGATTCTGGAATTTCAAGAATTCACCAAGGGTTAAGTTTTTTCCCCCTTCAGCCCCCAGGGGAATCTCTTGAGTATTTGAGATGTGGCTCTTGCTTTCAGGATGCTTCTGTAATGAATGCAGCTGTTTCCCATGAATTGATCTCCTTGTATACTTTTATGGTCTCCAATCTGCTTTGTTTCCTATTTACTTTCTTCTATAGTATTTATCTTGTAGGCTGCTATAACTACTGCCACTGCTGTTTTCTTTCTTTTGCTAAACACCAAATGTTAATAGAAAAGTCCTGAAGGCTGTCATACGAAAGACTTGATTATTACTTAGATGAGTCAAAAACTAGGGTTTAGTGCTGTGGTTGTGATACAGGGAATGAAACTCTCAACCTACTATGTCCAGTATGAGCTTTTGTCATGTAAAATCAAAGAATGTGTTTTAGAAACAATGGAGGTTAAGAGCAGAATATATTGAGAGAAAGAAAGCTTCTGTCTGAGAGAGACAGAAGGGGTCCTGAGCAGGTTGCCAAGGATGCTGTCTTTTTCTAGGCACTTGTATAGAGCAAGATCATGGGGCGAGATGGGTTCAAGGTAGAGGAAAACTGGAAACTCACAAAGCAGATGAGCATAAGGTGGGACATAACTATAGTTAGACAATAAGATTGATAGTTCAGGTAAAATTAATTACATTAGGGACAAATGGGGAAGCTAGTCACATAGAAAGTGGGCATTCTTAGAGACCTCCACTCTTCCCTAGGGGGTTGGAATGGGACTCCTGGCTTCCTCCGGGTAATAGGGAACTATTTAGAATATCAATCCTCAGGATATGGGTGCATTTCTTTGACATTTTGTCTTGAGAGCTAGCCCATAACAGGAGATGCCTGTCTCTCCCAGAGTTTCAAGGTATCTAGGCTTCTGCACTGGTTCCTTTGAGGACCTAGCTCTGTCTCACTGCCTATAATATTTTTAACTAACTCAGCTGTCTATAACAGTTGTATGTGTGCCCACCACATTGGCTTAGAAAACTTTTGGAATGGCTAACGTTGAAAATGGTTTTGATGTCTTCCTTATCTCTGAAAAAATATTTCTTAATACTTACGTACACCATAGCTTCCCTTGATTTCTCTTGTAAAAATTACTACTACAGCTTATTTTGATGAAAGAAGGGAGGAGGCATCTTCAGAGAGTTTAGCTTTGAGGTCAGATGGATGGTTTGATGGGAGGTGCTCCTTTAACTGGAGCACACAATGCAATGCGTGAGACTTTAGGCATTTAGGCCACCTAGCTTGAGTGTTGTAGGTTAATTAAAGTGTAGGGGTGAAGGGGTATTATGAAATGTAGCACCGCCCGTACCAAGTTATCTCAGAGCCTGATGTCACATTGGATTTAACTGAATTTTCTTAAATTCCTTGCGAATGTGAATATATAGGAATGTTTTCTGTCCATTATAAACCACCATAAATGTTGGTTAATTGCGTGATTTGGGAGAAAATTGCACAGGTATGTTCATTGCAGTCTGGTTAAATCTGCTAACATATACTGAGAAGAGAGCGGATACAAAGCCAGTCAGTGCTCTAGAGGCTTCAGTTTGTATCTATTAAAGGATAAACGCCCCCCTTTCCCCTGCTTCAACTTGAAATCATGTAAACAAGCAATAATGGCACTTCAGAAGAGGAAAATTGCAATGCTAATGCTACCCTGTGATTTCAGACAACTTAAGATATTGCCAATGTGACTGAAAACTGAGATTGATGTTCTGTTTGAAATCATCTCATTTTTTCAATACGGGGTGATGATCTTTGTTATTTTTTAGGTGCTAGTATATCATACTGTGCAGAATTCTAACACATGACATGGAGACATTGTGCCTGTCCCCAAAGACTTGATACGCGAAAGGCAAAATACTAGAAGTGGTCATAAGTTTTTGATGGTTGATTTGACTTTTGGAGGTTGTTAAGAGGAAGAATCTATGGCATTTGGGGAACCTCAGATGTTGAATGATAGCAGAAAATAAGAGAATTTGGTAACTTAAGGTCCTTTACCTTTCTAGGGATAATGTTATATATTTACCTCTGACTTTCTTTTAAATGGATGTCATAGGAAATTTTATTTTCTTTTTTTCAGTTATGGTAATGTACAGGTTGGTCTTCCCTCTTGTTGGGACTGTCACATTGCACCCCAAAATGTGACCCTACTAATTGAGAACTGCAGGAGCAAGATCTCTGACCTCTTTTTGCCTTTTCCCTAAAGCATGCTTATAAAGGAGTTTTCAGCTTAACTGCATCTGATAGAAGGGCCTAAATAAAACTTTCATTTCAGACGGGTTGGAAGCCAGGAAGAATCTGAACAGACCTTGAAATGGTCCTCCAGTTTATTAACTTTAATTTGGGTTTTTTGCCTAACAACACTTTCATGAAGTTGTCATTTTTTATCAGTTCTAAGCATAAAAATATAGTTTTACTTAGGTTGGATCTTTATTTCTGAAAGTTCCCATATCACATATATCTTGGTTATATAAACGTATGAAGCTTTTCTCTTCTTACAGAATACTTTGCAATGAGTGACAAAAAGATAATACTCCCCCAATCTCACATATTCTTTTCCTCAAAAGCATGTAATTTATTTTTTCCAGTTCTGGGGATCAGACCCAGGGCCTTGAACAAGCAGATACTCTGCCCCTGTGCTGTAACACCAGTCTCAGATGTTAATGTTATAACAGCTGGTCTCTATTTTTCGAAACATGTATTCTTAAGTATTTGAACCCAATCATATATTTGTTTTTCTTTTTGTCACAGAAGCTTAAGACTTTTTGTTTCTGAAACATAATGTGTTATGAGGCAGACATGGAGGTATTCTATTTAGCCAATTATATCTCTGCCTTTTGTCTGTGGTATAATATTTAACGTAAGGACAACATTTCTTGTGTTTCATCCTGTAACACTTGTCCCTAAATACTTCCTCACCACATGCATTGTTTTCCACTAGCAACTTGATAGCTTCGGGCAGTTTTTTTTTCTGTGTGTTGGTTCCTTATTACTGTGTGTGGAAGGATGGTTTACATCTTTTCCATTTGGTTCTTGTTCATGACTGGTCAGTATTCACCCTTTTAGAGGAAAAATGATAGTCGAAGCTGCTCCTGGAAGAGAAGTGTGTGATGAAGCAGAGAACGTATGAAAGGAATGCCTGATGGCTGACTTCACAGGTCTGCTTCATGGTGGCATTGCCATCGAAGAATTTAGTGTCTTCCTTTTTGGTCCTCAGACTGAGGACAGTAGCTTGCTCCTCCCAAAGTCTTTCATGGGTAGCATTTGACCGGTTAACAGAGGTCACGTGATAAAGGTCATCAGTCAGAGCAGCAGCTTTGTGGACATGATGCGGCCTGAACTGATTTGAGACACAGGTAAATACAGGATTCTTCAGGAGTCATTTTGGCATGTGCGGCAGGGTTTTTGATGGCCTGGCTTTATCAGTATTATTTTTTATTCTTTGGTTTTTTGAGACAAGAGTCTAATAATGTATCCCAGACTATCCCTGAGCTATATCCCCAGCCCAGCTGTCCATATTTTTAATCTTACAGTCTTTGTTCAATTACAAACCTGGGATATTGTTGATGATTGATTTAAATAAAATGTTGAAGCCTTTTAGGCATCTGTTTATTTAATTTTACATACCCTTTTTTCATTGAGTAGCATTTTGTATTGCTTCCTTTAGGCATGACTGTTAGGAGCATTTTGTGTGTCCGAAGATCTTCCCCCATGGAAACCCTGTTCTAGATTGTGCTCTGTATTACTTTTGGCCTTTTGGCTAAGATCAAGTGTAGATTGTGCTGTCTTCCGGAGCATTGGCCCTGTAAGTAAAACCTGTCTTTTCACCAGGGGCTATTCAAGTAGTATTTTAAAAACAATTAAGACTCTCAGCCACTTTCCTTTTGTGTGCAACAACCTGCTTGTAAAATAATTTAACTCTAATAACCACTATGACTTTCTGAAATTCTAAGAGAATTTCCCCTCTTAACATCTTGTTTTGTTTGTCTAAAGCTTTCATTGAGCTGAGAGGAGAGGCCAGTCAGTTGGCAGAACAGAGTAAGTGCGGCTAGTCCTTGCTGAGATTCTGCAGATTGGGATTCTGGCCTTGTTGTTAATTAGCTGAGTGACCCCTGGGCAAGTCAGCCTCTCAGGTCTCTGCTTCTTCATCAGTAAAACAGAAGACTTGGAAAAATAAATCAGATGTAGACACTGTGATAAGAAAGGTTATCCTGAACACCAAGGTTGTGGAATTTGTGAATGGCAGCACATTGGGCTCTGTACTTTCTTGATATGTCCCCACAAAAGCTCTGCTTTGCTCTAGGGGTTGAAAGGTAGTGTAGGGTGTTACATTAAAGTGATCATATTCTCCTGGCTGGTTTGGGAGCTGTCTTCTCCCTAGCAATTTCTCCCTCACACTCCCTCCCCTCATCTCTTTTTTGTCTGTCCAGGAGCAGCCTTTTATTGTCCTCAAGTACATCAGCAAAAGCACGATGGGTAACAGCACTTTAGGATTTGCGAGTGCTTGGGTTTTCCAGCCATCATCTGAATTAGTCAGTGTGGTAGGGAGAGCTAAAGGACACTAGCTTCATGATGAAATTATTCCTTACCTCTCTTACCTTAGAAATGGTTTCTTGTTTCATTTTAGGCTTCAGTCATTGTGGTGTTTTCATAAATTCAGTACCACTCTACTTAAAAAGACAGCTCATTGTTGTTTTTGTTTTTGTTTTTTTAAGAGTCAGCATGAAGCAGCAGATCTACTCTACTCACCTCTCTTCTCCACTCCAAAGTCATCACTTTATATACTAAAAACACACAGGAGTGTGTGTAGTTTAATCGGGTCACCTGATGTGTTCCCTCTGTGTTTATTTTGCAAATGCTTTTTAGGAGTGTTCCATTCTGATAACCTTCTGAAATGTTTTTCTTGTAAGTATATAATTGATAGCACCTGTAAAACATTACCTTTAACTGTGTAGCTTCTTTCTTAACCATTATCATTTTGATTTGATGTTTTACTATTTTCTTCCTTTTGATGAACTAGGGTTGGAGGATTGTATTACCATGCCAAATATTTTACAGCAGTGTGCCAGGGGTTGGCTTCCTGTCCTTAATTAGATGTGGAACGCTGTGCATATACTGTTGTGTTTTTTGTATCTTTTATGTAAGACAGTAAACTTCAGAGCATTTCATTAAAAGTTATAAAACATTCTCTGTGTCTTTAACATTTAATTTCCCACTGTAGTTTATGAATAGGAAATTACTGCAAAACTCAAGGTCCCTTTACATTGTCAAGCATTTGTTTGCATGCAAGTTACCTCTTAGGTCAAAATGCAGTTGTATTCCAAGACTTTCAATCTTTATTCTTTTCTTTCTCCTTTCTTTATTTAGAGACAAAAGAGTGTCAAAATGTTAAAGGCTGTGCTGAAGAAGAGCCGAGAAGGAGGAAAAGGAAGCAAGAAGGAAGCAGGTATGTGTATAAGAATGAGTTGAACAAGCATGGTGGGCATCCCGTGGCAAGGTTTCACTTGCTGCAGGCCAGCATTGCTTTGGGAATGGGTCAGGGAGTATTTGAACAATAACATGTGCAAGGCTGTGAGAAACTCTGTGTGTTTCTATGCTTTTTTATAGAAGAGACTTTGAAAATTGAGTTTGGATTATGAGCCAAATCCTTCCCTAGAAGAGTTTGAAAGTTCATAATTTTAACAGGTTGTTCAGAACTGGAGGCCTTCAAAGTTAAAAACCTTGTGGGGTAACAGGTGTGTTCAGGAATTTGATTTCTAGAAAGCCCCTTCCTTATCCGACATGGAATTGGATTTTATATGTTTGACCAACTGCTGGCTGACTAGTCCTCATCTTTTTTTTGGTGTCAAATTTTACTCCTAACAGGTGTAGCCTCCCTTAATGCCAGAGGGCTAGTTTTCATTATGAGGAGAGCTGCTTAGTTTGGCTTGGGTTTCATTCCTGACTGTAACATTCTTGTGCATATGTGATTATTGGGACCTCTATTAGCATTACATTCTCTGTGATAACCTCCTCTCAGTTACTCTGGTGACCACTTAGTGTTAAACCCTGTTAGGATAGCTACAAAAACAATGTGTTGTCTCCTTGTATTACACAATAAAAATCTAATAGCAGAAATTCACTACCTTAAAATGTTGCATTTCACTCTTTAAACTCATGTAGTGCTGATGGAGAACAGCCCTTTTCCATTACTATGTGTCAGTAACATTTCATTTGAAATATAAGTAACGATACTTATTACTGAAACATCACCAAATTTTAGTGAACTCTTCAATTCAAAAGGATCTGTATTGTGTTCTAAGAATATTGTTAATATTTGTTGTCTCTATACTTTTATAAGACTTTTAAATGTTTTGGTTATATGGATCCTAGACAGAATTAGTGTATTACTATTTATCCCTTGAGCCTACTCTGCAAAATGGCAAATATACCTTAAAAGTAGTGCCTTTATTGTAAGATTTCTGTTAAAATTCCATTATAAGAGCTCATTAATGCTTGGGTAAGAACATACAAAGAATAGAAGAAACCAGATTTTAATGATACAAACAGAGAACTACAGTTAGCTCATAATCTCAGAGAATCAACCCTTAGTTTTGAATAATTAATTATAATTGTTACTATGGAGAAATTTTAGTTCACATCATTTCTGTCTGGGGTACATTCATGTCCTACTGGGTCAAGGCCAAAATGTCTATCTCATTAGTTCTCTGAAAGCTGTTAATTTTTGTTTTAAGTTTTGGCTTAAATGACACCAGTTCTAGAACTTTTTTCTTACTTTAGAAACCTTTGTAATTTCCAGCATAGAGTTTGGTGCTAAGCTGTCTGTTGGGCTGGAGCTGCCATCCAGTAGTTTTTTTCTTTGGGCCAGGGTCTATAAGCTAAAACTCCCTAAACAGTAACAGAGTCTTTCAAAATAGACCTGCCATCCTTTTTGACTATCATCAAGACCATGGGAAATAACAGTATTAATGACTTTTAGCATCTGTCTTTTCAGACGGGCCAGACAGTGAACACAGTTTGTCTTTGAAACTTTTCCAGTTTCAGAGCCTGTGACTTGGGGTTTGTGTCTTCCTTTGGTCTTTCAGAGTAACTACTGTTTTTTTCTGAATCCTGCCTTTATAATAATTCCCACACCATAGCTTTCTTACTAACATAAAATGAAAAAGCAATGGGAACATTTCTCATAGAGCATGTATATGATATGTGCCTGTTTGCTCTTAACTAAAATCTGGTTTTGTTAGGCTGAGAACAAAGCAAATGGAATTTCAAATCGTGATGAAGTTATGTCACAGGATGATTAGGGAAAAAATACTTGGAATTTGACCATTCGGGTGTTGAGTTCTGTGCCAGTTCTCATTATAAAAGTAAATCATAGCGAAGTTTCTCTATAAATTAAAGCTGGCTTATATACTGAGACTGCTCTGAAACTTAGGTAATAATTTCTCCTTCAATATGGAAAAATTTTGCTTTCCTGTTTCCAATTAAAACCAGTCTTTACTGCAAGGATAAAAGAAAATTCTGAAGTGTTTGAGAAATTTAGGAAATATTTAGTTCTAAAAACATTGAATTCAGCTTTTCATATCCTTTGTAAATTTTCACTGACAGTATTTTAGTATGTATACTTTTATGTTGAATTTACTTTGAGAATTTGGAAAAAAAACACAATCATTGATTTGTATTGAGTATTCTTCAAAAGAAGCCAAATAGTTTTCAAAACTATTGATGAGTTGCTACTCTTTTAGCTCCTATGCTTAAAAGAATATGTCCCATGTACCTGCTTTAATTTACTGACAGAATTTTAGCAGGTGTTGAAATTCAAGTATGCATAAGGATATGTATTGAAAACTATTGACTGAACTCTAAACATAGCAAGATTCTTGTTTATGATTATACTTTTTGCCTAGGAAGTGCTTGTAACTGGGCTCAAAACATGTTTTGCAGACTACAGAGGCATGCTGGAGAAAACAGCATTGAAAACCTTAAAAATCTCCTTTTTGGGAAGACTGCCCACTATTCTGTCAGTGTAAATGAGCCCTGTATTTCTCTTGACCGTGAGTTAGGCAGAAGAGAGCAAAGATACACTGTTAAGCTCAATGAGGGGAAGGTCAGAAAAGGCTATCTATTTTTTTTCTTTCCTTGATTTTTACGCTAGGACCTTTTTTATGCTAGGATCTAAAACTAACACGAGACACTATCTTTCTTGGAAGCTATCCACAGAGGTCTACAACATTCTGCCACGTTTCTTTATTATAACTGACCTTTCTTTTGATGTTATGCTTTTTAAATTATTAAACTAAAAATTAAATAATTGCTGCATTCTAAAGTTGAGCATATCTGATATCTTGACCTACAGAGTAGATACAGGAGCATCATAGTAAGCCAGTATCTTTTTTGTATAGTATAATGTTCTGAAACTGAACAGGAAAAAGTCCCATCCTAGAATAGCAACAAAAACTTTAAATAAACACCTCAAGAAGAAATATATAAGCTTTGTATTAAAACAAATGACAAAACTTTATCAAAGGACTTAAAGGGATAACCTGAATAAATTAGAAATACAATATTTGAGTTGATAGATTCATTATTTTAGTATATATTTTTTATAGGTGCTTTAAACAATTTATTTAACTGAAACAGACTTTGATTTATTTAACTGAAGTGACTTGCATTTATTTTGATACATCTTTTTCCTCTGGAGATTTACAGGATCTTCAGGCCAATAAAAATATTTCATAAACAATTGGCCATTTGGGTATACCCCTACACAATACCTCAGCAATATCTTTCAGCCACAAACACTGAAGAATTCAGACCTGACACAATTAACTAGATAGAGTGAAAATCTACTCCAAATATTTGCTTCTGATGTAAGGGAACCACATACCTGTTCAGTTAAGAAAACTATTCTTACAACACGGGTTGATTTTTTACTTTTAAGAACACTTAACTGCCAGTTAGATAATATCCCCAGTTTATGCTATGAATTCATAGGGAACAGGTTCCAGCAACTCACACTCCTTCCCATTGATTCTCACAAAGTGTACTTCTCTGTGCAGGGCTGGCTGGTGCTTCAATGAAACCCAGGAACCTTTCCCTTTGACTTCCCTTTTCTGATCATACTCCTTGACATATTTCAGGAAACTATCACAACTCTTTAGTGTTTAATATGTTCAGTATACACATTAATCCTCTTGGCAAATATCTCGCCCTCTGCTTGCTTGTTTACAACAGTGCCAACCGCATGCTGGGCAACATTGTAGACTCTTCCAGTTTTGCCATGGTAACATTTGTGTGACACTCCTTTTGTATGGTACCCATTCCCTTGATATCTGCAGTGTCACCCTTTTTGTAGATTCACATGTATGTGGCCAAAGGAACAATCTCATTTTTCTAAAAGGCTTAGAAACATGTTCTGGGTTCCCCTTATCTGTCCCTTTGTGTTCATCATTTTGGCCAATTACTGGAAGATGGTGATTTCAGCCAAAAGGTTATTGTTATTTATTTATTTATTTATTTATTTTGGTCTTTTTCATTTTTATCGGTACTGGGGATCGAACTCACGACCACCTGCTTGCAAGCAGGTGCTTATGCCGCTGAGCTAAATCCCCAGCCCCAAAAGGTTATTATTTTAAACTGACTAGTTCTTCCAAAATTTTCTGTGTATTTAATTTAAACTTTAATGCAATCCTAATGTGTTATTTTTGTTGGTTTTTAAAAGAGTAGTTTTAAGTTTATAGCAAAATTGATTAGAAGATACAGAGATTTGCTTCTACACATTCTTTGCCTTTAGGTTTATCAACAACCCCGACTGGGAATGTGGCACTTATGACAACTGATGCACCTAAATCAACATACCATAATATTAGGGTTTGCTCTTATCTTTGTACTTTATATGAGTTTGGCCAAATATATGGTGATCTGTATACTCACTTGTGGTATCACACAGTGTGCAAAATCTGAAAATGGGGGGCAGGTGTATGGAGGTGGCCGAGCCTTGTTCACATGGCTGGACTCTAGCTGGAAGAGAGACAGGGAGCATGTACATGCAAATTTCTTTGCATCTGTAGGGCAAGGTGGGCTTTCTCTCTGCTAGCATGTGTGTCACAGTTCCTCTGCCTCAGCTACAGACACCAGATAGGTTCTCTCCACTTCAAAATGAACAAAGCACAGAAACCTAGTACAGGTCATGGTGACAGCTACTACTTCCTTCTTTAAAAAAAAAAGCTACTACCGCATAGTAAATGGCTTAACTTAGTTTTAAATTTTTTCCTCTTGCCTTCAAGAAACAAAATATGATTTTATCTAAAGTCTATGTATAATCTGAACGAACAGTAGATAGTGTTTCTGTTTTTTCTTTAAACCCTGGAAATTTTGGCGTCACTTTAGAAGTTTTAGACAGGTAACACATCTTGCCATCTATAGATAGGCTGGTTCCTCTCTCTCTCTCTCTCTCTCTCTCCTCTCTCTCTCTGTGCCAAATAATAACTATTTATTAGTCTTTTCCTTTCCACTCAGTTGTTTGTGTTCATTTTAAGCTGATATGTGTGTATCTTAGTTTGAAACAACTTATTAAAAACATTTGGCCTTTTACCTTTCTAGCGTTAAAGCCCAGGTGGTTGGCTAAATGCCCTTGTAATAGTGTTAATTAAGGCACTGGGTAGTCTCAGCCTGTGTGCACTGAATTAATCAGTTGGCTTTGCATCTAATTCTTCACTTTGAATTTGAAGTAAAAGGAAGCTGTTGTCTCTAAAGTTTAAAAGCCATTGCTGTGATTGTTAAACTTGGTGTTTTAAGCCATTCCAGGGTAGAGTCTGGCTTTTAGTGGTACCTTCTAAAAATGCCTCTGCACAAATGATGCTTTGTTTTATCCAGAAAATATGAAGCTGCTTTTGATTATTCTGTGCTGCATTGCCCATTTTCTGTGGTTATGGACTATTATTTAGGAATTCAGTGCAGTGACTGTCTTGCTGAGCTGTGGATATTTGGTATCTTCTTGTTAACAGACTCCAAAAATGTTTCGTAAGCAACAAAATAAGAAGGAAAAATTCATTCTAAAGATAATGTATTTTTTTTTAAACCAAGGCATTTAAACAAACTGTAAAATATTAGGACATAATTTAAACGTAGAATAAAACCAAGCTGGTTAGTGAAAGCAGGAATGCTGTTTTGTTCCTTGTGGTTTAATTGGTCCCTTTGTTAGTTTTTTTCTTCATTGTCCCTCATTTATGTTGCAAAGTCTGGAAAAAGCCTAGATTTTGCAATCAGAAGATTCAAAATCTTAGCTTAATCATTTTCTTGGTAACCTGGACAATTCTTTTTTTTTCTTTCTCTACTGAGCTACATTCCAGCTCCCTTTATTTTTTAAAACAGGGTTGTGCTAAGTTCCAGGTTGGCCTGCCTGCAGTTCTGCTTCAGCCTCCTAGAGTGCTATGATGACAAGTGTGTACTCCCACCCCACTGTGGTCCTGGGGATCCAACCCCTGTCAGCTGGCATGTGCTAGGCAAGCACTATATCACCGGCTCTCCACCAAAGCACCCTACAGGGATGTCGGTCAAGGTTAAAAGAACTTTTCTGCAGAAGTGTGTAAGCTGGTGCATAGCTTCTGCTAGATAGTGCAATCTTCCTGCTTCAGCTGTCCAAGTAACTAGGATTATAGATTTGTACCACTGTGTCCAGCTACATTTTTCCTTTGAGAAAACCGTGTGATACCTTAAAGAACAAATAAAACTCCTTTACAATTTTATTTCTTACTGGATAAAAGAGAACATTTCAAGAAGAAGTTAACAGCAATGTTTTAGAAGTTTCCATGACTTCCTTCTATGACTTCCTACTCCCAAGTACTCCATCTCCTTTTGGGAATGCAGAGGTGTCTACCATCTTTATCTTTTCCTTCAGAACAAAATGAGACAAGCACTAAATCATTTACTATATGATGATTTATACTTAGAAAAAAATTAACCTTTCTACCTCTATTGCATTTTTTCTTTTTACTTGTGACCTTAAACTGAAAGTCTTCTTTTCTTGATCAAGGGATTTCAGGACCCAGTAAGCAATCTGAGAATAGATTTCTCTTTTTCTCTTTTGTTTGCCTATCCTTCCCTCCCTCCTTCCCTCCCTCTCTGTTTTTCTCTCTGTATCTGTGTGTCTGTGTCTCTCTATCTGTCTCTGTCTCTGTCTCTCTCACTGGGGCTTGAACTTGGCATATTAGGCAAGCATTCTTCAACTAAGCTATATCCTCATCTTCAAAAATAGGTTTCGCAGTTTATAAAATTTCATCTCAACATGCCTTTCATTAATGAAGTGTTTATATTTGGAAGGGCCATGCCCTATCTCTTCTTTGTAGCTATCTTGTATATTTTAAGGAGATACAAAGGATAAAAGGCTTAGAGAAGGAAAAGAGTGAATATTGAGTCTTTGTCAGTGTCAGGCCCTTGAGCATGCTGGGCCACACTGACTTTTTGTGGTGAACTTCCTATATGCAGTGAGGAGCAACTGGAGAGAGCTCTGGAGCTGGCGGAAGGGGCGGTCAGTCATCCTGCACCTTTTACTTTTTATGGTCAGTAAGACCCACAGCAAGACAGACCTTATTGGAATCTTAAGAGTATGGCAGAACTCTCAACACCTTTCCTTGGACCTCTTTTTGTATATGTGTGTGTGTAAACACAAGAGGAAAATTATACATATGGAATTCAGAGTCCTTTATGAAATCTAATTTTATTTCACAAATAATTTTTTCCACTTGAGGTGTTTTTCCTTTTTATTATTTTGAGATCTTTACTTAGACTTTGTTTTCAGAGAGCTTCTATGACCTCAAAACCTTTGCTGGAAACCAGGTAAAATTAAGGCTTCTCACTCCTTGCTTGTCATTTCCTAAGTGACTTACTGATGCCCAGAAGGGTTACTGTGGTCTAGTCAGATGTGACACAGATGTGACAGCCCAGGTGTGCACAGACAGTGGCTGCACATAGAACTGCCACCTGGTGAGAGTGATTTTAGGATGTTACCTAAAACTGTTGTGTTAAATTGTTCTGATCACATCCTATTTTATTGATTATAAAACACACCATTATTTATGTACTGCTAGAGAAAAAAAAGCTGTTAAACTGCCACTATGCTTTACCACTTAGAATGCTCACTAAATTTTTTTTCATATTCCTGTATGGTAGTTAGAGTAAACATTAGCCTTTGAATCAATGGCTCTTACGGAATTTGCTCTTTGTAGAAAATTTGGAAAACACTAATAAGAATAAAGAAAAAGAAACCCAAAATATTTTGTGTCATATTTTGTCCTTTCAAGAAAACAGCTTTTACCAGTTGTTTTCTAGAAATGTTGTATTGATTGCCACTTGTATAAGTAATGTAAGCGTGCTGTTTGCATAATTTTTACCGTTACGGGGAATGTTGTGGATTTTAATAGCCTTTGCTAATTTTATAGGTTAAAACATGTATTTCAGTGTTCCAGGGTAGCTTTTTTTTTGGCAGGGGGCGGGGGTGGTGGTGGTGACCAGGGCTCAAACTCAGGACCTTGTACTTCTCAGGCAGCTAAATCCCTGGCCCAAAGTTAGCATTTTTTGAAATTGGTAGGTTTCTTATGTACTTAGTGCTCATTAATGTGTTGTGTTCAATGATTAAATATCTTTTTCTTGCTTGTTATATTTTTCTATTGGCATTGAAAGAGGCTTGTCTGTCTGGTTCTTTGCTTTTCCTAGGATGGTCCCTGATTGGTAGTTTATTTAAGGGGCAAAGTTTTGCTCTGTTGCTCAGATTGGCCCTAAACGGGGCCTCACATATTCCTGATACGGTTTTCTGAATAGCTGGGACTAGAGGCGTGCACCACCATGCTCGCCATGGGACTTTCTTAGAAAGTCATTCAGGAAGTTATAACTGATGTCACTCATCATGAAACTACTGTATTTGGTAGGTAGAAGTGTTTCAATTCATTGTTAAAATTTCATACTCACACTGAGGCTAATGGTCTTTGTGAAGTGGTTAGCTGATCTTCAAGAAATTTTTAGAGAAGACAAAATAAAAAGTATCTAAATGAGTCATCAGATAACCGCAGTTCTTGGTAGCATTCTGCTTGCGTGCCCAGCCAAGAAAGTGCCTCTACCTGTCTAGATGTGCCAGAACCTTGACACCTGGCAAGTTCTGAACCGTAGGCAGGGTTAGTTCCAGCAATATGTCATTGCCACACAGCCATATTCGTGATTGCAAACTTTTGTCCATGGCTGCAAATCCTTGGATTAAGACAAGTAGGGGTCCTTTTTACAAAAAATGATAAAAGTAGTTTTAGATCAGGAGAAACCCTAAAATTTAAGTTCAGTGTTTTTAGTTTTATGAGGGGAAAAAAGCATGAAGCAACTATCAAAACTCATATAGCTAGTTAATGATGAGATGAAAGTATAGTTTTGGACTCCCATTTAGTTGTTTCTATTATATTTCTGCCTGGCGTCCTTCATTTTTATCTCTTGCATTGAGTAACTATAAAGGAAATCACATCTTTTTAGATCTCTCCGACATAGAAGAAAGTAGATTTATCTAATAATTTCTTTCATCAGGCATTTTTATTTTAACTATTCTCTTAAATTTTTTTCCTAAAGGATTATTTCCAAGACATTTACATGGTTTTAATCTACACTCAGAGTCACTGGCTAATATCTTTATTTCCTTTTCTGTACTTTTTCCTTTAGATTTAAAAAAATTGTGTTTGCAATATGTAGTGATTACATCAATTGTAGGGAGTTTGTATATGTACTTTTTTCTATATTTTTAAGCTAAGTTTTGCTTGTTAGCCATATGATTATTATAAACCTGTCGTATTAGGAAATAATTTGGTTTTGTAAAGTCTTTCAAATTCTGTAACAGTTAAATAACAAAAACTATAGAAGAATGTACATCTATCTTTTCCTCTTTTGCTTCCCTTTTCAGTTCCTTAAAGCAATTAATGATAACTTTCTGTTACACGCTCTTTCTAGGTATTTTGTATGCATATGCACGCATATTTATATAAATATAAATCCTTAAGCACCACATGGACTTTAAAATGTGATTTACTTGCAAGCAGGCAGTCGTGAGTTTGATCCCCGGTACCGATAAAAAGGAAAAAGACAAAAAAAAAGTGATTTACATAATATATTTTTAGGTTTTTTTTCATATTAATACATACCAATATATAAGCTTTTAAAAAGTTGCTTAGAGGGGCTGGGGATTTAGCTCAGCGGCATAAGCACCTGCCTTGTAAGCAGGCGGTCGTGAGTTCAATCCCCAGCACCGATAAAAAGTTAAAAAAAAAAAAAAGTTGCTTAGTATAATATCGGGCAAATATACCATGACATTTCTTTTTAAATTTTTAAATTTTTATTTATCTTATTTTATAAAGAGAAAAAGAACAGACAAATCAAGAAGAAAACAAATAAAAGCAAAATGACAAAGAACAATAATAGCTCTATAGGTTTTTAAAACAAGATGATAGGAATTTAACAATGGTTGTTATATTGCATGTTGTTATCTTCAGAATAGTTGCCCAGGCTATCAGATATAGGAATAAAACAAAACAGTAAAACGGAACAAAATGTTGGATTTCAGAAACAAGACAGAAGGAAATCCCTCTCAGTTGCTATAATGCATATTGTTATCTTCCATATAGATGCTCAGACTACCAGCTTTAGGCCTGCAAAGTCAATCAAACAATACAAGCATTAAGTGATTTTTTTTTTTTTTTAAACTTCAGTTGCTATCATCTCAGCCTGACTTCCTCTGAATCAGTCCATTGCTTATGAGGATGCTGGGTGGATGAATGGGTGTTACTCTTCTTGTCTTTCAGTGTGCACCAGCTGGCTCATGGGAAGGTGTGGTTTGGCTTCTTGACTCTCTTCCCATTCTCCATGGTGGCTTCCCTGGCTCACGGGAAGACTGGTTTTCTACTATGACTTATTTCATTAAGCCTTTGTTGATGGACACATACGTTGTATCTTGGTCTTTTTTTGCAGGAGGGAGATCATCAATACAAATCAGTTCTAGAATGAATCTCCTTATGCATAACTATGTTTACATTAAAATATATGTGAGAAAAATCAGGAACATATTTGTTCATTTATAATTTTTCTAGACTTTGTCAAATTGCCATTCGAAAACATGGCATTAATACTGTAATTCTACTAACAATATCTGTACAAAAATACTTGTTTCTTCAAATCATTGTAGATTATACTCAAACTGTATGTTCTTTGTGGAAATCCTAGATAAATTTATATCTCACTGTTTGAATTATACTATTTTTAGTGTGATTAACATATGTGTGCATTTATTCACCGTTTAAAGCTGTATTGCCAGAGTTTATATCATGGCTTATACATACTAGCTACATGAACTTAAACAAATTATTAAACCTCTGTTTCAAAGTCACTTATGAAGGTTAAATGGATTACTATTTATAAAGTTCCTAAAACCATTCTTTGGCACATGTCACAGGAGTATTTGTCTATTTTTAAAAATTGCTAGGGATTAAAAAAACAGCCAGAGATACAGTGCACTGGTAGAGTGCTTGCCTAGCATGCATATGGCCTTGGGTTTAACCTCCAGCACCAAACAAATATATAAAAATTAAGTTTCTTAGCTGAGCATGGTGGCATATTCCTATAATCCCCGCATACAGTGCATAGCAAGACCCTGGCTCAAAAAGCAAAAAAGTTTACATTTCTTATTTTGTTTATCTCTTTCTCTACTGGGTTCGGTAACTTTTAATATCTTGATAAATGATTAGTCGTTTATAATTTACTAGCTGAAGTTCTAAGATAGGCAAGTATGTCTCTTTTTTAAAAATTTTAATTATAAAACCTAAAAGATTCTTCTAAGTCATCCTTTTATTTTGATAGGATTAAGTGAAAGACTTCGTATTACTTCCTGTAAATTAATAATTGAAAACGGAGAGGTTACAAATCACTTTTTTCAGGGAGGTCAGCTCTTTTTTCCTGCTTTGTGAGTTTGTTGCTAATCTGATTAAACCTCTTAAGAGCTACATCCTTAGCTCTAAGATCATGCAGATTAAGAGATTCTGCAGAGTTTGTTACCCTCCACCCCTTAAATTGTTACCATGGTTATTGAACTTGCCAAACAGCAACTCAAATCTTCCTGATGTATGGAAGTAGCTTCTTAAAGATGAAAAAGAAAATCTCCCTATTTAGCTTCAGAAACTTAGGTAAGAATCTCAGTTATTTTTTATTTTTTGGTCTCTTTGAGACAGGGTTTCATTATGCAGTTCAGGTTGGCCTTGAACTCACTTTGTAACCCAGGCTGGCCTCGAATTTGCACTGATCCTCTTGCTTTAGCCCTATGAATGCTGGGATTATAGGTGAGCATTACCACACTTGGCAGGAGTCTCAGTTTAAATATTTTTCTGGAAACCTGTTTTTTTGGCTATAAAATGTCTTACAGCCATTACCAAAGTCAAATGAAATGAATTTTGTGTTGTAAAATTTCAGCAGTAGGCTGAACATGTGGGGCTGTTTTTGAAAATCACACAGTATACTTAATTTTAGGGAAATGCTCATTACATAAGGAAATATGATGTTCTAATACAGATATTTAAATTTATGTCAAGAGTTTTTGATACTGAAACATGGGACAGGAATGAGATGTCTTTTTGTTACTCAGATGTTAAGGAAACCAGGTAGTGAACCACAGTTAACCAGGAAGTGAATCCTCTGGAGAATATGACAGTATTTCAGGAAATTGTTCTTTGAGAGCTTACTGTGTATCAGACAGTATGCTAAATGGCTGAAAACAGTTACTTCACATCAATAGCTTATTAAGGAGGTTTAAGAACTAACTTAAGACTACTTGTTTATTAGCTGGCAGGAGCAGGGTTAGAACCTGGTTTCTGTGTCTCCTATGCCTATGATCTTGGCAGGGCAGCAGCTAGACTTCTTGGGTACAATTCCTAGTTTACACTATTTAACCTCACTCTGTTTCCATTGTTTGCTTCTGTAAAAAGGGGATTATAGGGGGCTGGGGATTTAGCTCAGCGGCATAAGCGCCTGCCTTGCAAGCAGGCAGTCGTGAGTTCGATCCCTGGTACTGATAAAAAGGAAAAAGACCAAAAAAAGGGGGGGGGGCGGCGGCGACAATAACTCCTGAGTCGGCTCTCTGTATCTTCTACACCTGCAACTTCAATCTACCCAGGAAAAAAGTTGGTGTCAGTACTGAATGTGTACAAGTATTGATGAAAATATTGTTTATGGTGTGTATTTAAATATATGCATATTCTTTACAGTAAAGACCCATTGCTGTTAATCCTTCTCAGGATATTCCCTCTTACTTCACACTTATGCCATCCTTGTTTCTGAAGCAGTTCTAGAAGTCCTCTTTCATGGATGTCTTTACAAGATGTGATTAAAAAAAAATCACATCTGTGAATGCTGCTGCGGAGTACCACCCAGTGATCCAGTGGTCATTATGGTAGGTTTCCATTCTATCATATATTTCTTTTCTTTTCTTTTTTGAGACATGGTCTCTCTATGCAGTTCAGGCTGGCCTCAAACTCACTTTGTAGTTCAACCTGGTCTTGAATGTGCAATGATCCTTCTACCTCAATCTCCTGAGTTCTAGGATTATAGGCATGTACCACCATGCTTGACTGGTTTTCATCATCTTGTTCACTAAATCTGGCATTGATTGACGTGATGGCTTTTCTCCAAGATCAAAATGATCATGAAACTGAGGGTGGTGGTGCACACCTATAATCCCAGCACTTAGAAGGCTGAGACAATAGAATTGCTGTGAATTCAAGAGCAGGCTGGGTTACATAAGTGAGTTCAAGGCCAACCTGCACAGCATAGCATGTCCTTGTCTCTTCCCTCTCGCTGCACACACCAAAAAAAAATCACGAAAGGTAAACACTTCAAATCAATTTAGGACATCAAGGCAACCATGACAGTGCAACTAAAGATGAAAGAGAGGACTTAGAAAACTGCTTTAGAAAGTGACAAGAATGATGGGATCAGTGTGTTTAAAGTGAGGGGGGAGTATTTTGAGGGAGATGAATTTGTCCTTTATTGTAATAAAGTTTTAAAAACTTTAACATTCGCTGTATTTTTCAATCATTCCTCATATAGAAGTGTCACTCTTCCTAAACAACATAGTATAACAATGTATATATATAGCATTTACATTATATTAGATATAATGGAAAGCCAGGCATGGTGGTGCACACCTGTAATCCCATGGCACTCCAGAGGTTGAAGAGGAGGGTAGTTGTAAGTTTGAGACCATCCATGGCTACGTAGAGACCCTGTCTCCAAAACAAAAACCAGATACAATAATGAGATCACTATTGATATTATAATGGGATTGCTGATTCTTGACCATATTAAATGGTTCAGGTGCTTAGAACAGTGCCTGGATCATAGTACTTTAAGAGTATTTGCTCATGTCATAATTCATAGTTCTGGCTGTTTGCTTTTCAACCCCTTGACACTCTTCTTTGCAGTAGCAGATGATTGTGTCTTGGGTATTTTTGTTTCCTTAGCTTACTTATCTGTGTAGCAGACATGAGCCTGGCCATTCCATCTGGTGCAGATGGAGGGAGGAGTGTTAGTAGTATGCATGTCCTTAGCAAGTGCTGCAGGGACAGTTGCTAGAACCAGTCTGGGAGGGTGTGAATCTCAGAGGAGACAGAAGAGAACAGGCATATGAGGACTGAGTGCATGGATATGAAGCTGGAAGCCTCTTTGTCTGCAAAGAAGAAGCATGTGCACTCAGAGGTGTTGCACATATGGTTCAGTGTTCACCTTGCCCTGTGAGAGTTGGTTCCAGTATAATTGTGTGCTGCCCTGGTTCTTAAACCTGGCTAGCTCACATAACTGTTGGTGACTCACATTCCACTAAAACCTTTGTCTGTCACCATGGGTGGGACCCAAGTATCTGTTTCTCTCTGTGTGTGTATGGTGGTGATTTTTGAATGGCTAGATTTTGGAGCTGCCAATATACTTTATTTTCTTTTGTCACTGTGGGGACAGATCCTTGCTAGCCATGTAAACGTATGTGTATGTGACTTCGAAAACTTCGGGGAAGCAGATTCCCTATTATTTGGTAAACACTGTTCTTGGCAGTCCAATAAAGATGAACTTGAAACACACAAACAAGCAGATAAATGAAAGGATTTCATTACAGAAAAAACAAGAGGATTAGATCAAAGTAATTTGTCAGTATAGTTTATTTGGTTCTGTGTTTATGCTGATTCCTTGCAACATTTGTTTACTCACATACTTAAACTTGCAAGTTTGATACACAAGAAATAATCGCCAGTGAATATAATTTTAATGTTTAATTTACATGATGTTAGAGGGCTCTTTTCCCAGAGATGCTCAGAGAATGAATGAAGCGAATAACTAGCATTCCATTTTGTATTTGAGAAATCATGATTAGAGTGGAATGTTAATATGGTTAGCTTCAGTGAGACAATATTGACAGTGTTGCTAGGATATTTTACCAGACATGTCATTGAGGCTGCTGTTTTGAGAACTATGCAGTGATTTTTGTGTGTGTGTGGTGATGGTAGAGCAGGGATGTGACAAATACAATACAGAAGACACATACAAATAAACTATAGGAAATGCGGTCAGGTCGTGCTTTCTGTTACCCCCAATACAAGTCTGAAAAGGACCCTGGTAAATAGCCACATGCACAGTTGATTTAGTGTTTCCTCCCCACCAGTTGGTTATGTTGCAGTTTTGACTGTTTCTGTGGGGAAGAAACTTTTATTTGCTGCATAGAAACTTTGAGCCATGTTTTTTTCAAAATGTTTATCAGCCTCATTTTCCTTGTAAGGAGCTGAAATAAGAGAGATGGTAGCAGTTTCCTTTTATTGTCTCCCTTCTTTTGTAAGGAGTCCTGTTGGCAGACAGCTTTGCTGGTGGGACTGCTAGAGTTTAGATTTGAGTAGTTACTGAGGAGGTGGTGTACTGGTTATGGTATTGTTCTAAAAGTCTTTTTCCCTACACTTATTTTTCCACCCCCAAAATGTCAGCATGTCCAATATGACAGGATGTTCTTGATGATTACCATTCAGAGAAGCATGACTTGCTAAATTATCTGTGGGCAACAGAATTGCTTAAGCAGTAGTGCTGTGTACTCCGTGTGCACTGGGGTAGGGGACCCACTGCCTAGAACAACAGGCCACGGTGATACAGGGAGGGGTTAAGAGCCTGACTCTGGAGTTAGCCAGGCTGTGTTACTTGGCTCTGGGATGCCACTGTTACCATGTGAGATGTGCACTGTGATTGTTACCATTTCTCATATCACCCTACCCCCAGAATGTTCTCTAGAGAATAGAGTTCTCTGTATTATTGTAAATGAAGGAAGTATATTTGGGTTGTTTTTGAGGAAATTTAATGTTAATAAAAGCACTAATTGGTTGAGATTGGAGGTTGAAGGTAGGAGAAAACATCACAAGCACAGTGAATTTTGTTTGAAGTTCCAGAACTTCAGCATGAGAAAAATCAGTGGGGAAGACCCTGGGCGTATGTAAGATCTGGATATGGACACTTAGTGCCTACTGGACAAGGGCAGCTCTGGGCCAGGTGGGCTGAATGAAAACAAATTGGATTGATATCCTAAACACATCTAAAAGTACTTACTTAGATTTTTGTCATACTCTTAAACTTTCAATTTAAAGTTTTACCACATGAGTGTATATATGTAGGTCTCCCTGCAGGCAGGTACCCTAAAGCAGGGTGAGTCCTTTGTGTCTGCATTTTTCAGTTCCTAAAAAAAAAGTTTGGTTTGCTCTGTTTTAATTACTTTATTTTGTGCATATTTATTCTCAGAAACCTTTGGTTTTTTGTGTCTGTAATCTTTTCTTACATCTTACAATTCTTGTCCTTTCTCTTGGGAAAACCTTCACAAGTTTATTGACTTTATCATTGACTGGATTTTCTATAGTATTAATTGATCTTAGTCCATAACATAGAATAAGTAATCAGAAAAGAAATGCCAGGGAAAGGGTATGGAGGACAGGCCTTCTGCGTTTCACTTAATGTGCTCAGTGGTGCCTGAATTTTGTTCTGTCTTCAAGATGTCCTTCTTCCTTTTGTTAATAAGCTATATATTTTCCCTGTTTCTCTATCATTGATGATTTCGAAGAAGTCTTTCCATGAAAAGAGAATCTAATCAACTCCAGTTAGCCACGATTTTAAGTATATGGATCTGGAGGTGTGGGTTGGAGTCACAGCTTCAGCGGGAGGGATTCAGTGTTCTTCCAGCCTGGCAGTGGCCCCTGCTGTATCACAGACTCAGTGTGGTGGGGCCACTAGTTGTTTGTTTCAAAAACAAAGGATGCTTCTTTGTCTTCCTTAAAATTACTAGGATTTGTTTTCTGGCAAGCTCTTATTTTTTGTAATTTTTGTGCTTGTAAATTTTTGTCTTTATAGTCATAGGTATTTTACCAGAGTATTGCCAGGACTGCTTGCCACATGCAGTTTTAAACACAAACGGGAAGGGGGCTGGGGATTTAGCTCATCGGCATAAGCGCCTGCCTTGCAAGCAGGCAGTCGTGAGTTCGATCCCTGGTACCGATAAAAACGAAAAAGACAAAAAAAAAAAAAAAAAAAAAAAAAACCCAAAAAACCACAAACAGGAATTCAGGCTTTAACCGCCTGTGCCTTACTACCACATACTCCACTGGCTGTTCCCCCTGCCTTCGACTTCTCTATCTACTTGTCCTCTTCTGCTTCATCATTTTCCCTTATAGATTCTACTTCCTTCCTTAGCCCCACCACTCCAATCCCATGTCCTTCCCTGATGTTGCTTGTGTTCCCGTGTGAGTATGCATCTGCATGTGTGCCCATACTCTGCCATGGACAGCACAGGATGACTGGGACCTAGAGGACAAAGTGCAGGGAGCTAAGAAAAGAACCTGCCCATCAGTGATGAGACCTGAGTGCCATCAGCTCTGACCTTCAGAACAGGGCACTCTGTTCTTCCTCCCATGTCCTGTGTCCAGTACAGTCAGCTATACATAAAAAGCTCACCTCTGAGACCTGAGCTTACTCAAGTGTCTTTGAGCACATGCTTTGTAGAATGGAGCTTCATTTCACCAATTTAGGCTTTAGCAGGTGGCCCATTTAACCTAAAGATCTTCAAATCTACACATATCTCAATCCTGAGGAGTATAAACATTTACTGAAAACATATCTATAGAAAATGTCAGCCGTGTATGTGTCAGCTTCCCTCAGTTGAACAGTTCCTATTCTCAGCAGTAGCCATTACTACTGTTCTGCGTGTCCTTTGTGAACAAGTGTGTACACCTACATATCTAAAAACACAGTATGTTTATACATATGTATGTACACACATATATACATACATGCTCAAGGAATGTATATTTTGAATAATGGGACTCATCCGCATGATTGAGGATTCCCTGAAGTGTATTTTCCTGTCTTTTTCTTGTGATAGGAACACAAACATTTCAGATCTTTTGATCATTGTTTTGGTTGTTTCTCAATCCCAGCTCCATATGAGAATCGCTAGGTGAGCTCTAAAAGCCATCACCTCTGCAGTAACTCAAGTGTAAGGCAATTTCCTGGACAGGGCTCACGCTTCCTTTGGTGTGAAGGGGCTGAGATCTGCTTCTTTGATCAGGCATAGGGATGCTAGGCCTGGCAGAGCCAAGAATCCAGAATCCACAGGACCAGGGACCTGGGTAACATCTGTATTTTGCTGATGAAATAGAGTGGTAAATTCCACACCTGTATAATGTGAACCCTGTGTGGCTTTCAATCACAGCTGACATGTTTGATTCTACGTATAAGTCAGGCAGAGGGACTAGACTCATCATTTTTTGTGGTGGCAGTAACATTACAACAGCAAGCCCAAATTCTGTAAGAGTTAATGAACATATCATACTCCATGAACAGAGAAAAAACTGTTTAAGGTGCTTGATGATTAAACACCTGTATCTCAGATCCACTTCAGTTGTATGGGAATAGCGTAAATGTGACTGAAAGAAAATTAATGATCCCTAGGCCACAGTGCTTTCTCCCTGGAGTGTTGCAGGAATGTTGTAGAACTAATTAGCCAGCTTGCATGGAATGGGAAAATAAATGAGGGAACAGATTTCTTTTCATTATGGCCCCCTTTGCATGTAGATCTACATACACTTTTTTTGAGTTTCCCTATTAAGTATGCAAAATGACATAATGTTGAAAGTATAACTCAGTAGCTTTCTCAAAGGAGTATAGTGGACTTCAGTCTGAGAGAATGGACTTCAGTATGACTCTTTGGCTTCAAATTCAGCTGTGATATTTGCTGGTGTCCTTAGGCATGATCGTTGATCTTTTCTGACCCTCAGTTTCCTTGTCTGACAGTGGCGGTAGTAAGAACACCTACTACTTGGAGGTGGTTGGGAAGATTAAATGAGGGAATGTATTAAAGTGTACTGGTATTCTGTCCTAGCAGATCTGAAGAAGCGATTATTTCAAAGTGTACTTCTGCAGGCTTTAGGGGTGGGTTTTTTCCCGAGGTCATACATTTTTAAAGCACGTAAACTGTTGCGTGGAAAAATGTTTTAATGGAAAACCTTGGACAATTAGAGAGGACGTGCCAGTGTGTTTATTCAGTGTAAGCAGTTTTTATACATTTGTTACTATAATATGGCATATGAGAATTGTGTTTACTGATCTCTATTCAGAACCCACTTGGTAGATTACTGAAAACAAACGGATGTGCTGTCCTCCTGGAGGATCACTGCTCTCTTGCCTCTTAGTATTATTTGAGAATTATTCATGACTATGTAAATATGGTTTTGAAGATTGTTTACTTGGATGCATTTCTTTTAACTTCTTTTTAAACTTACACATAAATGTCAGTAGTGCTGCCTCCATAGTAGGAGATCCTTAAGACACAAACTGCTGTAAAATGCTTTTAGTTGCAGAGAAAGCCTTCTGCAGGGTTCAGAATGATGCAACAACTTGTAAAAGAAATCTTTTCCAATTTTCTAGGTTTCTGTAAATAAACAAATTGCTCAATTATAAAACGTTATGATGGAAAGTGTGTTTAAGAAACATTAGTGCATGCAGAGGCGGAACTACACAAAAGAGCTGTAGTACATTTCATGCCCTAGTTCAACGTATTGCACAAGTCCTGTTTTCTGGAGCTGGTTAAACAGAACATCTTTCTCTTTCTATTCTGAGCTTCTGTCCCCGCCTTCTCAAACCACTTCAATGGCACAATAAATGGAAATCTTATTTCTTGCCTCTGCAGACCTATTTACCTGAATGTCTGAGCTTACCCTTGCCTTTCTCTGGTCTATACTTTTTAGAATAGGCTTTTACTTTCATGTTCCTGCCTTCGTTGCCCTCATTTTAAAAGCTTTCCCTAATCCTTCACTCCATGTACTTTAGTCTGTAATGTTGGGCTTCACCATTCTGCATGGCCACCTTTAAGCATTCATCTCTCAGATTTATGTTTCCTTCTGTTGTGAGTTTAAATCCTTTTCATACTCTGTAATACTGAAAAAAAAAGATTAAAATAAGATTCTTTTATTGAAAACTGTTTCTGCTGATTTCAAATGTCTCATTGGATGGCTTTATCCTCTATGATTCCATTATTTTTGCAAACTGTGACTTTGATTCTTACCCTTTTGTGTGTATATTTTAATTTTTACTTATTACATACATGAAAGATCTTAGAAAAGTCTGTCTTCATATACATGCATATGCATGTTTGAATGAATACTACGGTATATAATTTGCAAAGCCTAAAATATTTATTATTAAGGCAAAATGTGTTTACCCCTTGTATACTTAACACGTTTAGAATGTGCATCATTTGGGGATGTGTTTTCTCCAAAGTTCTTACATGGGTGGAGTATTAGTATGTTAGAGTCTAGGCAGCTGGTTGGGGGGAGTTCCCAGCCCCCATTCCTTCTGGTTAATAACCAGATCCCAGCTTGTTGTCTATGACATGGTTGGATTGGACTGGGTACTCTCTCAGATGAGAGCATGTTGGGGTAGATGTGACTGTGTGTGTAAATGCTCCATGGGAAATGCCTGCCTATGAGCAGGAGGAGGCCTGGTGAATTGCTTGCCATTGATAGTGAGGTTTTCATGTCCTGGTAAGGAGTCATTGTCCTGTTGGCCTGAGCATTTCTGCTGCAGCAGTAGGAGTGATTGAAGTGTGCTCCCCATCACTTAATTGAGGTAGGGAATAAAATAGGTCACAGTTAAAAGAAAACAATATGTATTCAAGGCTGAAAGAAATGTGCCAGCCCCGCTGGTTATTGCAGTGAAACGTCTTTAATTCCTCTTAAACCTCTAAGCATCTGCAGAGGAAAGTTAAATCAACCGGAGAATTTCTGGTGTCATGTTGCCCAGAACCAGTATCCTATTGTTTCTGTGGATGCCCCCAAGAGATTTTTACTTTCTGCTTCTGGCGTCAAGGGATTCTCTGGGCTTTCCTTGACCTTAACTTCTTGTCCTGTAGCAGTTAAGGGTAAAGCTGCAGGCTCCTGAGTGCTGTCTCCAGCTTCCCAGCTGCTGGATCATCCACTTTGTGCTTTGCCCCTTTTCTTCGTCCCTAAAACTCTCCCTGCTCTGTGCCTGTCTAATAAAAGGAAGCTGGAAGTTTAATTGTTTCTGGAAAACCAAACAGAACAGGGTGTTTGGGACAGATACAATGGTGAGATGGCAAGATGAAGCTGAAATAGAAACCCCTTCTCCCAAATCCCATCTCTAAGTCTCATTTTTATTGCAACCTGCATAAAATTAAAGTGCAAGAGACCAGCTGCTCCAAAGGCTGAAGGTCCTCATGGCTACAGTATGCTTTGGAAACTTATCCCCACCAGATCTGTAGTTAATGAAAATATTTGCTTTGCTTGATATAAATAGAGTTTATGGGCAGAATTTGTAATTGGGAAATGTTTTTAAATCTTTACCCTTCAAACTCTAATTTCTCTTGTATTGTGTTAATTCTTAAGAAAAGAAACATTTGTCAATAATGAGCTTTACATTTTAAATTTCTGGTGGTATTATTTGTACCTTCTCTCTTTATTTGTGTTTTTATCCAAATTAAGGGACTTGAAGTCTTGAGTTTTTACTTACATGTAGGTCAGGGAGTCTTCTGAGTAGATAAGGACAGTGCCTTGTGGCCTTTCAGGCTATCCTATAGTCATTTGACAACCCTGGTCTGTGACTTATTAGATAATAGGACAGCAATGTAGCTCTCTTTAGACACTTTTTGAAGGTCCTGGCCACATCCTGATGTGGGACTGTACCTGGGACTGTCTGTATGCTGTGCCTTAGCTTTCCAAGTTCTCTAGCATTTTTTGCATAATCATCCATGATCCATTGTTTGTCTCCAAACATTTCTTGCGTAAATCATCCATGGATTGGGTGATTTTGCCTCTGTGTCTCTGTTGTTACAAATGTAGTACAAACTTGCATATTTTAAGTTTTTATTTATTTATTCATTTTTGAGACAGTCTTGCTAGGTTGGCCTCAAGTAGTTGAGATTACAAGTGCATGCCACGATGACTACTTCTGTCTGTATTCTTTGCATGAGAGCCAAGTTATGGGGGGGACTGGTCATGAGAACAAGGTATTGGACCAGAGGAAAACACCTTTCTGTTTGTCTCAGGTGTCTCTTCTGAGCAGTTGACATCTAGCACCAGTGGGAATTGTTGGTATGGTATAGCCCCAGCTCTGCCTGGAGATCTGTTTCATTGCCATTCAAAGGAACAGTCAGAAAGCTTTGTGCATTTAGTGTTAGCAAAAGCTCAGGCTAGTGCCTGTGGTCCTGAAGTTGTGATAGTGGTGTCTTACTGAGGGATTGGGGGAAGGTTACAGAAGTGCAGCAGGGGGTCATTCCTATCTACATAGACTATACTAACTCTGCCTGCTTCTCTCCTTTGGGATTGAACTCCCTCTTGGGCATTTGCCATGAATGTCCTTATTTCTGTAATCCAGTGAAGATTTTCTAATAATTCTGACTGTTCATTCAAAGGTCACTCACTTGGGCAATTGCTGATAAATGTTTAGTTTCCCAAGTCTGTCTAAACCCCTTAAAGCATATTTGGCCAAGATAAAACTGAAATTAGCTTTTTCTGACTTTGTCAGCTTGCCCATTGCAGACCTTAAGGCTTTTCTGTTCCACAGATCTGCTGATTGTGAGTTGCCTTTGAAAGTGAGGCATGAGCACGACCCCCCTAACCCGAAACTCTGTGGTGGTGGTGACTCTCTTCTCCATGACTCTTGACACACAAAAAAGCACAGCGGTGCAGTTTGGAACTTGATAGTTTTGGGTCACATTCCTTTTTGTGAGCCATGGGTGGGAGGGAGTTCCTACCTATCTAGATTGCACACTTGCTTGCTGTTTTTCAAAGATTGAGTACTTGAATTTTTGAGTGAGGAAGGCCTGGCAAGGACCATTTAAATGGTGTTTGTCAGACTGATTTTGCTCCTAGCAAACATATGCATATCTTTCCAATTCTATTGTGTATAATTTAGAGCCTAAAGGTGCTTTGTAATCTGCAGGGTGATGATTTATGTTTCCCTATACTTCCTCAGTTGTTTCTTCATACATACCGAGGGAATGTGATTGGGGGAAGGAGCTATAGGAGGAAAGCATATTATCTGAGTACTTGAGGATTTTCTGTGTGTGGAGGGGGTGGCTGGTCCCAGCCAAGATCATCTCTTCTTTCTACACTGTAACTGCATCTTCTCTATTTTTGGAGAATATGCCTACTCTAGACTATTTAATTTCATAATAGTAAGCTTTTTGTCCCCAAGGTCATTTAGGGGTTAAGCACCCAGAATATCTGCTCAGTGATGGTTTGGGGCTGATTGAGGGTAACAGGGTGGGCCCTGTTATATGGGACATGTGGAGCAGAGGGAATGGGAAAGCAGAAGAATAGTGCTGGGGAGGAGCTTGGCTGGGGAGGGGAGCGGTAAGAATCCTGGGAGTTCTATGACAGCTCCTGGCTTAGACTCTGTTCCCCTGGTACCACAGAAACCTAATAATCCTCTCCTTTACTTTAGCTGAACTCAGAGCTTCTTGTAGATCATGTATACTTAATTTTGATTTAATCTCATACTTGAGTAGTAGAGTTTGAATTTTTCTCACACAGAACAATATCATCAACAGATTTAAGAGTGGTGGGGAAAAATCATTTGAAAGAAATTCAATATATCTAATATGTGAGAATCTCCTAAGAATATGGTTCCCAGGAAATAAGTTTACATCAATCTGTAATGAATGGTATAGCCTAAGATACTATTTTTCCACTACAGGAAGTGATTTCCCTCTGGAGACTTCTTCAGTCCTGCCCCCTGGTCATGGTGGTGACACTTCTGTGAGCAGTCTTCCTACAACAGAAGATACCTATCGGGTGAACTTGGCCAAAGGTGTCTCCATGTCTCTGCCTTCATCACCCTTGCTGCCTCGACAGTCCAATTTGGTACAATCAAGATCAAACAAAAAATCCCCAGGTAAACAAAGCAATGCAGTTCATGGTATCCACATGAACTGTCTTAATGCATGTGCTGAAATTCAGCAAAATGAATGCCTGTAGGAAGTCTTTGAGAGGGGATATTTTTTCATTGTTATAGCATTTGTGAGAAGGAATCTGGCTTGTTTGTTTTGGTACTGGGGATCAAACTTACGACTGCATGCTTGCAAGGCTGAGCTAAATCCCTGGCAGGAATCTGTTTTTTTGAGAAAGGGTCTTACTATATAGTCCAGGCTGGCTTGACCTTGCTGATTGGCCTTGAACACATGATTTTCTTGCTAAGGCCTCCCAAATGCTGGAATTACAGGTATAAGCCACGGCAAGCAGGAATGTCTTTTAAAAGTACAGTTTTAAACAGATTATTTTTCAAGTTTAACTTTCATATATATTATTTGGATTTCTTAGACTCCACTTTTACAAAGATTCAAAGTCTTATTATTTGTGCTTATAATTCATACTTGTTATTCGTTTCATTAGTTTTGTCGGTTTCTAGTTGATGAATTAAGCATTGTGGACTAAGCTCTCATTAAGGGTTTAGACGTAGGTAAGTGACTTGTGTTCATTACTACCAAAAGGTACTAATGTATTTTATTTGGTTATATCATCCCATGTGTGAACAGCTATAAAATTATTGCTTGTGAAAACTCAGAGTTATAAAGGGACTTACAGATTACTTGTATGCTTAACTCTGAGAGGTTATAATTTCGATGTGAGAAAAGTCTATTCTAAATGCTCATGCCTTGTATCATAATAGTTCTTTGATATTCTTTTAGGTTTGTTGAGCATTTACTTACAAAAAGCAGGAAAATTGTAGGTTTTATTGTTCATGGGCCAATGCAAAGATTCTCCTCAATTACATGCAAACATATTCAAAATTCATCTAAATGTGCCCTAAGGCTATGAAATTAATTACTTATTGTTTTCTTGAATATTTCTTGAAATGACACATTATTTCTGAATCATTAAGTGGATGTTTGAGGTTCATGTGGGGCTAAAATTAGGGCAAACCTTAAGTTTTTGAATTTTTAGAAATGGTGCTATGAATTTGGTGAGTGTCCAAAATCTCTTATTGTTCTAGACTTTTCTTATTTTGAACAACATTGTTTATAGTCCGGTCATTAGCTGGAACTTGGAAACCTTTTTGGTATGAAGTGATTTCCTGTGCCAAGGAATTTGACCTGTTTATCAGTATTTGGGGAAATTCCTGGAATATCCTTGCTTCCCCCTTTGCCCTTCCCACTGCTATATCTCTATGTCAGATGTCTTTTTCTCCCTTTAAATTTTAGTTCCCACACCGCCTCTCTTGCTAGGTTACTCTGGTTGGAAATATTCTATTTTCTGAAAACTTTACACAGCATCTTACCTTTTCTTTATTGTCAGCTAAGTCATTTGCCCCTTTTCACTGCCAAATTTTGTCAGACTCATGAATTTTCTCCCAGGCCCATCTGTGCATTCCCTTGTAAAACCTATTTTCAGCAAAGACACCTACTAAGTTACTTTAGCAAGAAGCCCTTTCTCCAAATCTTACCAGTTTCCTCATCTTCCAGCATCCCTCAGGGGATGTCGGATCACCCTGGCCTGTCTTTAATAAGACTCTTATTTGGCCAAAATTTACTCCTGAGGTTTCCTCTTCGTAATTTTTCGTTTACTGACCCCCGACTTGCTCCCTGGCTATAAATTTCCCTTTTGCCATGCTTTATTCAGGCTTGAGCCCAGTCCCCTCCCTAGCTGCAAAATTACACTGCAGTGGTGCCAGAATCTACACCTGCATGAAGTGTGAGTTGCTGTGCTTTCCCAAGAATCACTGAACAGTTCATTCTTTTGATACTGCTGCATATGTGCTTTCTGTAACTGATTGTATAAGACAGGCAGGATGTCTTACTAAAGTATACCTTATCTATGTAAAATAGAGAATTTGAGAACCTCCCTTTGGAATGTCAGTAAAAGGCAATGCCATGAGCTGAGATTTGACATTTTACACGAACTTCCCTGTTGTCTGTACCATTGCAAATGAATTGACATTGTTTGAGCCTTCAGATGTGGAAATACCTGAGACTCCAGGAAATATGGCATTTCAACTATAATTCCATTATTAATAACAAGACTTCATTTTTGAGAGATTTTGGATAGCAGTGAATGGCTTGGCAAGCCTTGGAAGGTTGTCTGTCCAACAGGGTTTCTTGGGAAGAGAAATCCTGAGGCATATCTCCTTATGTTCCTGGACCAATATTAGATTTTTGTTTTGGGTATTAAGGATCAAACTCGCAACCTTGCGCTTGCCAGGCAGGTGCTTGTGCTGCTGAGCTAAATCCCTGGTCCCAATGTTAAGATATTTTTGGTTTTGAGAAAATGACCTAAAGTTTTTCTCTATAGAAGTGAATTTTATATCTGCTAATTCTTCAACCTTATGAATAGAAGAGCTTAGTGTTTCTGTATCATTCAACTTTTATGGATTGAAGAAAATACCTTTTATCTTAGACGTTTTTCATGTAAGTGTTAATGACATAAACTAAGATATATTTCTAATAGAGCAGTTATGTGCTGTTCAAATTTGTGCCACAAATTATAGTGTTGCACAGTGACGATCTAGCTTCATTATCTGGATAATTTTAATTTGAAAAGAAAAGTGAAGGGCAAATATGTTGGTTAAAAGTGGCACTGACTCAGAATACATTAAATGATGAACAATATTTTTTCTACAGTGTCTTTAACACATACATTTCTGCTTAAACCATGTTGTTAGAAAATATCTAACACCCTAATGTTGTACCTGCCTGTTTTTTTTTTTTTTTTTTTTTTTGGTCTTGTTCCTTTTTATCGATACCAGGGATTGAACTCACGACTGCCTGCTTGCAAGGCAAGCGCTTATGCGGCTCAGCTAAATCTCCAACCCCTATACCTGCCTATTTAAAGAAAGGAAAAGTTGATTTATGGCTGCAAACATGCATTGGATTAAAAAATACTCGTCTATTTTAGAAGCTAACACTGTGCTACTAATCTGCGACTGCAGCTCCCAGAAGGCATTGAGCCAGCCCTGCTCTACCAGGGTGCTTCAGGTCCTATCATTCCCTAAGTAGGGGCTGGGGATTTAGTTCAGCGGCATAAGCGACTGCCTGCAGGCAGTTGTGAGTTCGATCCCTGGTACCGATAAAAAAGAAAGAAAGAAAGAAAGGTTTTGTTCTGATTTGGAAGATTAGACCTCTTTCTCTCTTTCTTACTTAAGAAGGTGCTTTAAAAACCCCACCAAACTCGTTTTACTTGTTTGGGTAAAAACCCATTACTAATTGTTGCTAATCAAGAAACTGTCAAAAACTTGAAACTATTATCCAAGAAAGGATCAAATACTCTAAACCCTTCTCCAGTGAAAATTTCTTTTAATACAATTGGTGATTAGGTCCTGGGTCTTGGAAATCTAGGCAAGAGATTAATCTTGCATTAATGTGACCCTGCATTTTACATAATTTTCATAACTTTATATCGAGTTGCTTTTGCAATTTTTATAACTTTACCAGAGTTTTTATTTACCGTCCTGCCATCTTGTTCCATTTATATGTACTTTTTCCCCCATTGTTGATTGGAAGATTCTGTTTTCTGATTATTTGAAAATTTTTGGTGTTTTTCAAAGTGGAATATCCGTTTTCTGGTTGTGAAAACAAGGACCAGCATCCATTATAGTAGTTCGGTGGCTGTTGTAAGCCTTTTGGATTAAGACTTCATCAGTAATGTATTTGTAATGTATTCTTTTGCCTTCTAGAGATGAGAAAAGCTTGTTTCCTGTGGCTTATTAGTGACATCATTAGTTATTTTATATTTACATTGTTTTTCCTGAATCACTTTGGACCCATTATGAGACAATCAAAAAGATTGTGCATGAATGAGAAACAGCCTTTTGAAATACAGAGATGGATACAGCAAAAAAAATGGTGACAGCTGAATGATAAAGGTTGAACATCCCTAGTGTGGAAATCTGAAATTCTCCATAATTTGACATTTCTTGAGTACTGATGCGGTGTCTCAAGTTGAAAATTTTATATCTAACATTGATACAGGGGAATGAAACTCCTGACCTACTATGTCTGTTACGAGTTCGTGTTCTCCAAAACTGAAGAATGAATTTTAGGAAAAGGGAGGTTAAGAGCAGAATATATTTATTGAGAGAAAGAAAGCTTCTGTCTGAAGAGAGACAGAAGCAATCCCGAGCAGGTTGCCAAGGACTGTCTTTTCCAGGGGCTTAAGAGCAAAATAATGGGGTGAGATAGGTTCCAGGTGGGGGAAAACTGGGAACTCACAAAGCAGATGGGCATAAGGCGGAACATAACTATAGTTAGCCAATAAGATGAATAGTTTAGGTAAAGTTGATTAAATTGGGGACAAATGGGAAAGTGAGTCACATACAAAGTGGGCATTCTTAGAGAGCTGTGACTCTTCCCTAGAGGTTCAGAATGGTACTCCTGGCTTCCTCAGGGTGATAGGGAACTATTTAGAATATCAGTTCCTCAGCATATGGGTGCGTTTGTTTGGTCTTTTGTCTTGAGACCTGGCCCACAGCAGGTAGTGTCTGTCTCCCCTGAAGTTGCCAGGTATCTGGACTTCTGCATTGGCTCCTTTGAGGACCTAGCTCTGTCTCACTGCCTATAATATTTCTAACTAACTTAGTTGCCTGCAACAACACCATGTAATGGATCATAGTTAAAACATAGTTACACTAAAAAATATTGTATAAAGTTGCCATTAGGCTATACATATAAGACACATATGAAACAAAAATTTTGCATATAGGCTTGAGTCTTACCTCCTTGGCATTTTATGTGTATATAGATATTCCAAAGCCAAAACGCTTCAGGTTCCAAGCATCCAGAATAAAAGATCATCATAGTACCTGGCTCTTCTCTTTATACTGACTTGTGTGGGCAGACTGGAGGTGCCATCCATTTCTACTTCTTCTTAGTTTCAGTTTTAGCTCACAGTTGACATAGCTCACAGTTGACATAGCAGTTTTATAAACTCCTGTTAGCCATTAATCCCAGCATTCAGGAGGCTGAGGCATGAGGAAAGAGAGTTTAAGGCCAGCCTGGGCTACATAGCTAAACTCAGTCACAGACCAACCAGCCTCCTCTTTGAGGGAAAAATCTCACATGGACAGGCTGTGAAGTGACGGTCATCCTGTCTGTCTGATTCTTGGATAGTGAGTTAATGTCTGCCAAGGCACTGCCTCCTCCCCCCACCCCTGCAAGAGTATTTCTTGTAGAAAATTTGGAAATCCAACCACTGCGAGAGAATTACTGCCAGCATTTTGGTATATTTTTTCTAATCTATTTTTAACAGTCTACTGTACTGAAACCTGAGACCATATGATGTAACCTTTTTGTGTTCTGCCTTTTTTCCACTTCATGTTGAATGGTGAGCAATTTTTTTTGTTTGCTTGACGATATTAGTGTGTTGTTTCAATATTATATAATTTATTTAAGAATTAATTCCCAGTTGTTGGATATTTAGATTGTTTTTCAAGTTAAAGTGTTTTAGGTGAACCAAGATGTTTTATTTTTGCTATTAAATTTCGGGTGTAAATTTTAAATTAATTGTGGCAAAACATACATAAGACTTAACCATTTCAACCATTCTTTATGTGTACAGTTTAACAGTAAGTGCATTTACTTTGTTGTTCAAACCATCTCCAGAACTCCTGATATGAATACTTTTGTCCTATAGTTTTATGCACATCTCTTGATAGCTCTTCAAGGGTGGCAGATTCCCAGCAGTAGCATCATTGAGTGAAATGGCCTGCATTTGTATTGCCCAGTTGCTTTTCAGAAAAGCAGTATTGATTGCACATTTCCTTTAGCATTTTTTTTTAAAAGTTAACATCTTCTGGGAATCATCTAAATGGATGGTACTTATAGGTGCTTTGTAGGCCTAGTTGTAGACTGCTGAGGATTTTAAGAGGCTGAGAGGTTATTCTGTATCCTTCTTTTGAACTTCCCATCTGTCTGCACTTCTCAGGCAACTTCCATTTTCTTTCCAGGATACTGTGTCAGGGGCACTACCACAGCTGCATCAGATCAAGTTCATGGTCAGAAAAACACTCAGCTGGCTTCCACTTGTATCCATTACTGCAGTCTCTAATGCTTGCTGAGCTCATGGGATCATGGTGGATTGTAGGCCTACTAGAGTTGGGAAGGCCCTTTGAGCACTTCCAGGCCAGGCCCCTTTGCAGATAGAGAGGCAGAGGCTTCAGTCATTGTGAAACTTGCAATGAGATTTGTGCAGGATACCAGTAGAGCTTGATCCTCTTTGCTGTGTCTCCAAGCCCGATCTCCCGTGGCCAGTCTTCATGGTTCTGCCTGCATGGTGGACATGTGAGCTTCAAATGACTAGAATTTGTGTCTGTGATGTGTGGGGATGGCCTTAGGCTGAGGGATTGTGCACAGGGTGGAGAGCAGTGCAGCACCACAGAGCCCTGCTTGTCCTTAGGGAACCAACTAGCTGTAGTCTGTTTTCCCTTCTCATCAGTTAGGACTACAGCTAGGATCTGACCTTCAGTAAGGACAGTCTCCAGCTGGGGTAAGTACTGCATTCTTTGTTTCCTCCTGGAAATTGTATGATGCCTTGTTCGAGGGAGTGAGTAGACAGCTCTGCTGTGCCTTACTGCAGCGCTCAGCTGTGAATGCGCACACAGAACTCATGTGTGTGTATGTATGTGTGCGCATGCATGCCTGTGTGTTTTCCACTTAAACCGAGGACCTTGAGTCCATTATTCCCTGCTCATGAGTCCTACCTGGTTCCGTTGTTTTTAATTGGCACCCCAAAAGGACCCCAGGAGTTCTGAAAAATACCAATGCTTGGGTCCTCCCTTTAGAGACTGTAATTTAATACATATGAGGCTTGGCTTTGGCATTGGGATCTTAAAATTTATTTTATTTTTAAGCTTCCTGATTGATTCTAATGTAGCAAGTTAAGAACCACTCATGAAGAATATGTAGTTGTCTTACATACTTCCTTTTCAGGGAAGGTAACTACATACTTATTTATCTCTATATTCTAAATTTTGGAAATAGCATTTGAGAAGGAAAATACAAAAACATGCAAAATTGGTGAGGCAGTGGCACATTCCCATAGTCCCAACCACTCGGGAGACTGAGGCAGAAAGATCACTCGAACTCAGGTGTTCCAGGCCAGACAGGCAATAGCGCAAGACGCTGTCTCTGTCTGTCTAGACATCTGTCTATCTGTCTCTCTTAAAGTGTGTGATATGAAATGATGTAATAAATCTCAGTTTCTACCTAAAAGGCAGCTACTTTATCTTTCTTCCTTTGTTTCTGTAGTATAGTCTAGTACCACAGCACTAGTTTTTCACTAAAGGCCAGTGAGAAAATATTCTTTATTAATATCTAAAGGCATGCTTGTTTTCAGCTGATAGCTATTAAAGTAGAAAAGCCAGATCAAAACTTGAGCATTGAGGATGAACTGTTAACAAATTTATTATAAGTATAGCTGCTTAGCTGATATTGACCCAGTAAGGAAATGGGTCACATAGTGAGGGTACATGGAAAGAACAAAGGCATTTTTGGGAACGGATAGGTCTGGATGATCTGCTCACCTACCTGGCAACTGATGAACTGTTAACATATTCATTTGTAATTTTTACTTCTGGGAAATTTTTGTGGTAGTTGTCCTTCACTCTGTTGGAGCAATGTATATTTCTTTTTTTTTTTCTTTTTCATTTTTATCGGTACCAGGGATTGAACTCATGACCGCACACTTGCAAGGCAGGCGCTTATGCAGCTGAGCTAAATCCCCAGCCCCGCAATGTATATTTCTACTGGAACAATGTTGATCACAGCTTGTTGTTTTAACATATATCAATTATATATGTTATAAAATTTTCCCTTGTTCCTTATTTTCCACTTAATTAGGTTATAATATTTTATGTCTCTCAGAAGTTTTTATCTTCTGAAGCCAAATTTATAAATTTTTCATTGTGATTTATCCTGTTGCATTTTTAAAAACAGATTTATTAAAATGTAGTTTATATAACTCATCTATTTAAAGTTTGCAGTTCAGTTTTTTAAAGCATTTTCACAGGATTGGGCAACTGTTGCCCTAGTGAAGTTCAGGACCTTTTTTATCTTCCCTAAGAAAACCTCAAATAAACCTATACTCATGAGTGATCTTTTCACATTCCTCTGTACCCTTCATTCCCTACCATCAACCTTGAACTTACAAAAAGCCATGAACCTTCTATCTCCATGGACTTGCCCAATCTGGGCATTATCTATAAGTGGAGTTGTATAATATATGGCCTTTTGTGAAAGGCTTCTTTTATGGGTCATGCATGTTGAAGTATGAATCAGTACTTCATTCTGTTTTATTATCAAATAATATTTAATTATTCACACTTTGTCCATTCTTTAGTTAATAAACATTTGGGTTATTTCCAGTTTTGGCTGCTATGAATAATGCTTCTGTGAACATTAATGCATGCATTTTTATGTGGACATATGTTTTCATTTGTTCTTGGATATGCTGGATCATATGGTAACTCTATGTTTAACCTTTTAAAGTCCTGCCAGATTATTTTCTAAAATGATGATTTGTACATTACTGTCAGCCAAGTATAAGGTTTGCAATTTCTCTAACATCCATGCCAATATTTGTTATTGTCTTTTTTATTATAGCCATCCTAGTGCATGTAAACCTGTATTTTACTGTAATGTTTTTTATGAGATCTTTTTATATTCTGGATAGAATTTCTTATCAGATAGATCTATGATTTGTAAATATGCTCTTCCATTCTGTGTATTCTTTTTTACTTTCTTGATAGTATTATGCACAGATTTTCTTTAATTTTGTTGCTCAATTTATTATTTTTACTATTTGCCTCTGTCCTTTTGATGTGATATTGATATAGGAGAAATACAACTCCTAACATTAGATGTCATCTATACACTTTTATACAGTGAGTTTGTGTCTCCTAAAGTTGAAGAACAAATTCTAAGGACTAAAAGAGCTTAAGAGTAGGAAAAAATTATTGAGAGATAGTTCCTGAGAGACAGGAGGGGTCCTGAAAGTGGATTGCCACTGAAGCCCTTTATCAGGAGTAATTTATACAGCCAAGTGATGATGTAGGCATAACGTGAATCAAACTATAATCAACCTTTAGAATTATAAGTATAGTTGCTTACCTGATATTGATCCAGTATGGAAGTGGGTCACATAGCGAGGGTACATGGAAAGAATAAAGGCATTTTGGGGAAAGGATAGGTCTGGATGATCTGCTCACCCACCTGGCAACTGATACCTAGCTGGACTTCCTGGACCAGGTGGTGCTAATTTCAGTATAATTCCAGGTATTGGTTTATCCCTTAGAGAGACACGCAGGCCTGGCCATTGCATGTTTATCTTGAGCCTGGCCTTTTTCAGATGTTCCTCCAGCCACAACTCTGATGTCATTATTTTTTTTGGATAACTTCATTGAGAGTCCAGTCCCCCTCCAACTGTATATTAATTTCTAACTTAGCTGCCTATCATAATATCTAAGTAAGCATTGCCTATATAATGTATAACCAATGCCTCATCCAGTGTCACAAAAACATTATATTTTTTCCTAGGAGTTCTGTAATTTTAGCTCTTTAGTTTAGTTTTCTGATCCATTTTGAGGGTGGGGACTAACTTGATTATTTTTAGTGATCCCAGAACCATTTATTGAAGAGATTGTTTTTAGGTTTTTTTCCCCCTTGAATGATCATTGATTGACCAAAACATTGTTATGTCCTAAATCAGCCATCCCTATTGCTGTTCTTCCCTTTGCTTCAATCGGTTTCTTAGGTAGACCCTAGACAGAATTTGCTTTTCAGAGATGTCCTCAAGTGTGGCTTCTTTCTCATTTTATGCAGCCTGCCTTTGTGACTGTCCTCCTCCTATGGGAGAGCTCCTTCATGCTCCAACCCTGTAGCACAATTTCCTGCTCCTTCTTTGTAGCTTCGTGTTGCATTTCTTTGGACTGACATTCCATGAGTTCCTCAATGACAGGAGACCTATCTTTGTTTGAGTCTTTTTCCCCTTTGGAACCCCTGAAAAACAGGATCCAGTAATTCCTTCAGGATTCAATCACTTCCTTTATCCTGGTGATAGGGGATAGGCATGTAACTGATAGAGTGAGTGGGATTTTAGTAATCTCCATTCATCAGCTTGATGAGATTGGTTGGAAGTATTAATGGACATATAAGCACTTTCAATGTCATGATACTTTACATTCAAAAAGCTAGCAATATATCTTTTTCTCTGTCTAGAGAAACCAGATGCTTTGTAATTAAGGTCTAGTCTCCCTCTCAGGGCTTTGTTGTCATCAGGCAAGCAGCAAGGGGAGGATGTTTTAAATGGGTTTGTCAGCAGCCTCTCATCCTTGCTTTCCTGTGCTTCTGTCATAGTCTCCTTTTCTGAGGTTTTTCGAGGTTTTTCTGCCTGTTTCCTGCCCGCCTGCAGTTAATGATGACTGGAGGTTTCATCTAGTCACACATTACCGCAGTGTCAGCTGCACCCTGTGGTGGTGTCAGATGGCAGCTGGAACACACCCAGGACCATGCTCAGAAGTGAATGTTTTCTCTCAAAGAAAAAAAAAACAAAAAACAAAAAAACAGATGGGGGTAGGGGCAGTGGTGTTGGGAGTCTCTTTTTGATCATTTCTGATTCACAGAAGTCACAGCAGCCTGTGGATGCTGTTGTACCTGCGTCTAACATTAATGAATGTTAGCATAGTGTAGAAGTAAACAGAAAAACCTGGGGTTCCAGCTTGAATTCTCAGGTTTGTTGTGAAATGTATATGTGTGTCAGCAGGAATTGCTTGCTGTGTTCCAAGAAGAGGGACAAGGATGTACATACCCTGGAGTTGGGAAACTAAAGTTAATTTAGAATGGTGATTGCTAGAAGAAGGAGGCCAGTTCAGATAGTTCAGATAGTTCAGGCCAGTTCAGATAGTTACCACAGCCTTCATTATTAGGGCCGTGAGTGCTGGACCCCATAAGCCTTTCCTGGAGAGTGGCTTATCTAGAATAGCTAGTGGTGCCACTCAGTGGCACTCTTTCTGTGCAAGGATTCTGAGACAGTAATTTAGGAAACACTTTTCCCAGAAGACGTGATTTTTCTTAACCACTACCTTCACCAACAAAGTGTTCTGTGTTTGTCACAGGTTTTGAGTGCCATTAAGAATCTCAGCTTTTAACAACTACGGAGAATTCATTCTCCAGGAACTGATTAACTGACATGTGAAAGTCCTGATGGCTGCACTCTGTCAGTCTGCCCCAGTCATGGGCTGGTTGGAATTGGATCTGCTTCCTAGATTATTTGTTTTTGTTTTTGTTTTTTCTTTTTCTCTTTCTTTCTTTTTTGTACTGGGGATCAAACATATGACTTTGCGCTTGCCAGGAAGGCACTTGCAACTGCTGAGCTAAATCCCCAGCCCCTCTTCCCAGATTATTGTTTCGGGGTAAGATGTAGATAGCCTCTCATCTGGGAAATGGACTCTGATGCTTAGAGGGTATTATGCACTTGCATATTTATATTCTTCCAAAATCTCTGTGTTGCTTTTTTTTTTTTTTTTTTTGGAGATAGGGTCTTGCTATGTAGTTCATAGCTATGAAGTTCTTGTTATATAGTTCAGCTATGTAGTTCAGTGGGTTCAGAACTCACTTTGGTAGCCCAGGCTGTCCTTGAACTTGCAGTGATCCTCTTGCCTCAGCTTCCCAAATGCTGGGATTATAGATGTGTGCTATCATTCCCAGCAGAAATCTTAACTTGTGATGCCTGGCATTAGTATGTGGGCTTTAGGTTGTTGATTAGGTTTAGGTGAGTTCATGAAGGCAGAGGCCACATGATAGGATTCATGTCCTTATATAAGTAGAGAAAGAGACTAGAGGTAGCTCCATTAATCCATGTGAGGATACAATGAAGATTGCTGTCACCAGACATTCAATGGACCATCACCTTGAAAAGCCTCCAAAAGATGAGAAATAAATTGTTTAAGTCCACCCAGTGTGTGATATTTTTGTTGTAGCAGTTTGGACTGACTACAACATAGGGCGAGCATGATTTAAGTGAGATGGAGACTATAAAGTATAGGGCTGTGGAGGCTGCAGTTTCCTTCAAACATGTCTTCAAGCCCATCTTCACCTTCCTTTATCTGACTCAGTGGCCACAAATGGGTTCTCACAATATCAGATGCCTCAAGTCTTTATCCTCAGCCAGATGCCCTCCAGTGGGATTTCACCCTCAGATCTGTGTTTTCTGGCAAGCATGTGTCATCTTGCTGTGCAGCTCTGCCATCCTTTGAGGCTTTGTTCCCTGTGAATAGGACATGAAAGCAGCCTAGCACAGCGGGTTCCAATTCTGGCTCTACCACCAGCTACGTGCGTTATTCATCTTCTCTTGGTTTGCACATGATTTGTGTGAAGTGATTAAAATGCTGTGTATGTATAATTCCCCTGTAGAGGAAATCAGTTCTCAGAACTGGTGATGGGAGTGCAAAGGTCCTAGAAGCTAATGGTTCTTAGCAGAAAAGAGAAGCGTAGGTAGACCACAAAGATAGCATGCCTCGGGATGTCCTGCCTTCATAATTTGTGAGGTTCTCAGTGTTTTTTGTGGGAATGAGAGACCATGATGATTTGTGAAGCCAATGAAGAGAGAGTAAATGCTCCAAATGGTCCAGATTTGCTTATTGATGAGAACAAAACTCCTGTGTATAGTGAGCAGATAGTTACGAGGTGCTGGAAGCTCTGCAAGGTAAGTTATAAAGTCAGTTTTTTATTAGGAAGCCTTTGTGTCAGTAATCCTTGAGTGTCCTTTACATTGATCATAAAAGCCATATACAGCCATGCTGGCTCAGAGTGTCACAGTGTTATTTTTCTGCAATTGAAACAGATTGTTGTTTACTTGGATGAGCACCAGATAGTGTATAGCTTGTGCTTAGGACTATACTTACCAAAAAGAATGTACCTTGCATGCAGAATCTCACATGTGAGGGCCACACGGGGCAGAGACTGTCCTCAGAATCAGGGGGTGACACTGCTGCCACAGCTGTGCTTGTTCTTTTGCAGACTTTGGATCTAATATTTGGCCGTTGAGGCTTTTTTTTTTTCCTGGTATTGTGATTGAACCCAGGGCCCTTCTCGTACTTCAGCCCTTTTTTAATTTTTTATTTTAGGACGACATTTTGCTAAGTTGCCCAGGCAGAACTCAAACTTGCTCTCTTCCTGCCTCAGCCTCGCAGAGTGCTAGAATTTACAGACGTAAGCCACCACACCTGACTGAGGATCTTTGAATGAGAATATTATAGGCTAGGAATCTCCCCTTGTGTCAATCAGAAAATAATTGTGGAATCAAAGCTTTTCAGTAAAATTTCAGTAGGGATTTCCTGTATTGAAAACATTTTACTATAATGTACAGTGTATTTTTCAGTCATTCAGTTGTTATCAGAGCCAGATGTGTGGATGCTTGAAACTTGAATGAATGTGTGTGCACTCAAATGTTATCCACTAACATTTGAATATTTGCATGTAAGCCATTTTTAGAATAAGTGACTTTTTTTTAAAAAGGTGGTTAGATTTAAGTAGATTTTTGCCTGTATTAAGTTAACTTGAGCTTGTGTATGCTTCCACTCTTCTCTTACTGACTCAGTAGAAAACCTCTACCCAGGTGATATATTAGTATCCAGGATTGCAGATAGGCTTGGGTTCATGTCTCAGGTCTCTGTTCTTGGTACTGTTTGCCTTTGGAGGTCACTTAACTAACTTCCTTGCCCCTTGTTTTCCTCATTTGTACTTGCTTGTTTTTTGGTGCCCGGTATTGAAATCATGACCTCACACTTGCTATGCAGGTGCTTGCTGAGCTAAATCCCCGGCCTGTTTTCCTCATTTGGAAATAAGGATTCACTATCTACCAGGTAGGTCTGTGAGAGGATTAGAAGGGCTGTTTGTAAAGTGCCAGTTCCTGTAACAGTGGAAAAAGGCTGCGCCTGCTGTGTGTCACATCGAATGGGTCCAGAATCCTGATATGTAAATCAGTGTCTGCCCTTTGTTGGCCCCTCTCATACCACTGTCATTATCTGACTTCAGCCTACTTCTCTGACTTAGAGGACAGGGAAAGTACCACTGTTTACAGGGATTAAAAAAAAAATCTATCTGATGATATTTGGAGTTGGGTTTGTACATGTTGACGAAACAGTTGAAACCAAGTTGTTGACATTTGGATTGAGGTTTGGAAATTCAGGGCATAGCTTTGCAGACATGCTGACCCATCTTCAACTTCTGTGAAAAGGCCTTGCCTAATACTTCGTCTGTTGTCATTTCCTGTATTATGTATTGCTCTCAGCCAAGTGCTTTGCGCTTATTAATTCTTCATCTTAATGCAGTTTTTTATTGAAAGTGATTAATATCAACCAGTGTGAACACAAGTAACCAAGTTTGAGAGAAATGTGGGAAGCAATTCACAAGAAAATAGGCTGACACTAAAGATTCTGGAGGTAAGAGTAGGGTAATCACTCTGCTGTCCTAAGGCAGATTTGGCTGACTGTGAAAAACTGCCTCTCGATGGCACCTGCAACCCATAAGATTCTCAAGAAGAAATGATGTGAATAGACATTAAGGTTGCACTTGAGCAATTTTTGAGGATTTAATACTTACTTGATTTTAGGGTTGACTGTACATTTCCTTTTTCTTACAGTTTGTGTGGTCTAAATAAGCATTTGTAGAGTCATAGGCTGTTTTGAAGAGGCGGGGGGAAAGACCCTGTCACCTATATCCTAAAATCCAAGTCACTTTGATTTATTGGCACTGTTGTGCCTTACATTTCCCTGTGACACACAGAAGGGGAGAAATAAAGACCCTTTGAGACTCATGTGTTTTTCCTAAAATGAGGTATTTCTACCAGCTTGCTTAATTTTACTTACATTTTGACCTTTTTTTGTTATTTTTATGGTTGGCTTCCTGTTTTCTCTTTTTACACTGGAAATTCTTAGTTTGTGTGTCCTTCTTATGTTGGAATGCTCTGAAGAACCCACTGTCATGAACTTGTTGGTGGCTATGTTGGCAAGAGACTGTGCCAGACTCCTTTTCATCATCTCCACCACTGGAGATAGAGGTGGCTTGTTTTGGTTGGGCTGTTTATTTTATTTTTTGAATGGCCTTAGAGGCCCTCTGGATTACTTGACTCTTTCTTTCACTTAGTGATTTCCTGAGGTTCCATAAACATTTGTTTTATGTGGGTTTATTGAGCCACAGACGTGTTGGGTTCTGGGATAAAGATGAGGTAGATGTAAAGGCAAATATAAGCTTTGGGGACCTCTCAGTTAGTGAGAGAGATGACTCTGTTGAAAACACTGAGATGTCTATGGTGTTGTGACCTTGTGGAGAAGAGTGAAAATCTTATGGAAGCTTGCTATATGGAAGACTTGCTGTATGTCTGACACTCAACAAGTGGATATTAATAGATGAGTTCTTATAGCAGACAGTCACTCCAGGGGTCAAAGTTTGGTAGGAGGACTATCTAAAGGGAAAAGAACAGCCCAACTAATATTTGGAGGTGTGAGTTAGTAGATCATAGTGACTGGAGCTTACAGGGTATAGTCAGATAGGTAGCAATAGAAACAAAAGACGGGAGGGGGGCAGATCATAAAACCACGAAAGATTTTATTTTTTTGGTAGTAATGTTCTTGGACTGTTTTGAGGGAGAGGATTGAGGTAAGCAGAAACACTGAAATGACACCCAAGATTTGGAGGCAGATTTATTTATATTGACTGGTACTGATCAAGATTATTCCCAGAATATCAGGCTTTGATCTCTAGTGGTCTAGGGCTTATATGAGATAAGCTAGTAGGAAGTACAGAGGCAGAATGGCTTGTCAATTGGGGACTGGTGTGCATCGCAGTGACCAGCTGTTTCAACTGGAACAGGAACTATTACCTGAGCAACTGAGAAACTGAAGTGTATTGGCTGAGTAGATGTGTATGTGTGCGTGTGTGTGTGTGTGTTTGTGTGTGTGTGTGAGAGAGAGAGATTATCTGTTATAGTATTGTTAGGTTTTAGGGCAGCATGTTTTCTACAGGTCATCTTGGAGTTAAGAGTGCATTGTTGTAGCGATTCATTAAGGAATTGTGGCGGAGGAGAATGAGGTGACATGAAAGTTGATTTGAGAAAGTTTTAAGAAAGCAAAAGTATTGGTTGCAGTGATGTTTGTACTTGAAAATAAGAAGGAAAGAAAAAATATTGAGTGGTTAAGGACCAGGGCCTTTTATATCATGAACATACAGGAAGTATTTGAATAGCAGTTGGGGTAAATGAATTGTCTTTTGGGACACAGCCCTACTCTGCCCAACCTGGAACTGAGGGATTGGGTCTGTGTCTTGGTTAACCCTTAGCTCGTCCTTTGCATGCCAGTTGGGAAGGTTGCTAAGGTTGTAGAGTGGTTTTCTAGGTAGATACAGATTTTTAAAAATTTGTTTGTTGTTATGTTTTGTGGTTTTACATTCTTCCTCTGATTTAACTTCTCTGGTAATTCTGATATTCCTGTATTTTTGATAAGGATTCTAAAGATCTTAAACATACGATATCAACCCTGATGGGCTGTAGATTTCAAATATTTTAATGCTATTTCTGTGATACTCCAGATATAGCTGCTGGCATGAACTTCAGTGTGAAGGTGTTTCACTTTGACGTCCAAAATTTTGGGTGTTCAGGGAGCCTTGTTGAGAAAAGCACCAGAGAATTGGAAGTGTAAAACCTGAGCTCAGGTCGCAGACTTCAGGAAGACATGACATCTGAGACAGATGCTGTGAAGATTAAATATGATAAGGAATGAAAAGTATCTTTTAGCTTTTGCAGATAGGGTAATTGATGACCTTCAGCCAGAGGCAAACTTGTTCTGTGAAGGGCAAGATTGTAAGTGTGTTAGGTCACAGGTCTCTGATGTGATTGTTCAGTAACTGCCACTTCTCTGTAACTCAGAAGTGAAAGTTCATCAGGCTGACATAAATTAATGAGGAAGAGACATCACAGAGCAGCTACAGACAATATATGAATGAAAGGGCATGGCTATATCTCAGTACGTTTTATTATAAAAACACTGAATGGGCTGATTGGCTCTGGACACACAACTTTTGCCTCATAACTGCCAAAACAGCATTTGCCTCAGAATGGAAACTTAGCATTTATTCAGTATTTACCATGTGCTGCACACACTGTGAACATTTTTAATCCTGAGCTGTAGGTATCTACAGTCAACAGACAGCCCTAAGAGTTTGGATAACTCTCCAGTAAGTCACACAGCTAGTTTGAGCCTTGGTGTGATTCCAAAGCCTAGGTCATTTCCACTTTACTTCATCGCCACCAAGGACAATGGTCTAAACTCACGTCATCCTGGGAAGATACAGATGGCCCAGAAACATTACGCTCTGCAGTACTGCCATTGTCTTCCACATGACCTTCAGTGAAGCAGTGGCTTTCTGCTTTATGTGTTTCCTCTATGATGCACATCAAAGAATTTTCAGAAGCACAATCTAAATCCTTCCATACAGGATGGAATCCATCCTCCTGCATGTGAGGGCACCTCTACTGTTTGAGCCTTGGATAAAATTTGATTTTTAATAAACTTTTCATTTTAGAGTAGTTTCATTTTGATGCAGAAGTTGTATAGTACATAGTATTCCCATGTATCTCCTTGGTTCACATACTTGTAATATAGAACGTTAGTATGATACGTTTAATACAACCAATGAACCAATGTTGATGCTTACTGATGTCTATAGTTTATATCTAATGTTTTTCTTTTCTGATATCCTATTCATATTACATTTTGTTGTTGCTGTAGATTTTTCTTGGCTGTGACGATTTCTTAGACTTTTCTTGCTTTGATGACTGTGACAGTTTTGAAGAGTACTGGTCTGGCATTTTGTAGGCTACCCTTCTGTTGGAATGTGTCTGATTCCTTCTGTCTTCTTTCTATCTTTATTGTGCTTTCTGGAAGGAAGTCACTGTGCACAGCCCATATAAGGGGTGGAGTTGTACCTTCCTCCTGTGAGAGTGAATACCTGTATCAATTGGAATTTTTTTTTTTTTTTTGTATTTGAGATTTGTTTTTTCCCTATTTATTTATGTCAGGCTGAATTGAAGAATCAATGAGCTTTCACTGTTGTACTGTGGTTATGTAGTTCAGGACGGCTACCCTTTGTGCCCTTCTTTGGTGCCCTGGTGGCTGAGATTGGTCTTTGCAGGGCTGCTATGTCAGCATCTGTTGTGCAGTCAGACCTAAAATGAAGGCAGGAAGTTGCTGCCTCTGACGTGTTTTCCCCCAGTATAGACTGTTAGACATCTATCTATCTGTATAGCCGGGTCTGAGAGAAAGCCAGGCAGCGTGCAAGTGGGGCTCATGACTAGAGGCAAACATACTTTTCTCTGACCTTGTTGGTGATAAACCACAACAGGAAGCATATGCTTTCCATCATCTAAACAACAAGAAGTGTGTGTGTGTTTATACATATATGCGTATCCTAAAATCTTAAAAAGAAAAAAGCATTTCTGTACTTCATTTTAAGGAATGCACAGTTACTGTTGAAGAAGAAACTTCTCTGGCAAGGCAGTGCTTCTGGATTTTGTCTGAAATTAGCATTGAAGCAGCACCACCTTGTGGTAAATGCTGAGTGAACACTATATGCTAGGAGCAATTTCTATGGAGTTGTGTCTCTTATCTGACCCTCATACCCTTCTACTACCTAAAGTAGTACTACAATAAAAAACATTTTAAGTTCCTAACAGAGAGGGTACTTGTGACTTTGTCTTTGTACATGACCAGGTTTATGTAAAAAGTAAACACTTCACAGTTTAAAAAAAAAACCGATAGATTTTTGTTTTGTTTTTAACCTATTGATTGTTAATACATTTCTCTAGGTATGTTTTTTTTTCTCTCTAATTATTTAAAATTACTTCATGGCTGAAGTATACAGCTAGAACAGGTTGAAACTCTGAACTTACAGAGCTTTTTTTTTTTTCCATAATAGACAGATGAAGGAATTGCTTTCATAATTTATTCTTTGCCTTCAGATGTTTTTGCGCTGATGCCTAATTTACTTAAGTCTATGTGGAAAGTAGCCAGGGAGTCCATTGAGGCCCATTGAGGGGGACATGGGTGGGTTGGGTGTAGGAGCTGTCTGTGTCCTGGAATGTTTACATCCATCAGAAGAATCTTCAGTACTAGTAGAGACCGAGGCATTGGTATGATGATTTAATATGGCCTGTGACTGACCTGGCTGACTGTTAGTAGGTGCAGACCCAGAGATCAGTTGTAGTTGGTCTTAGAAAAGAAAAGAAAAGAAAAAGAACAACAACAACAAAAAAGAAAACCAACTACTCTTCAATAAAAAATCAAGACATCATAGTTATTTATCTTGATGAGCTTTTAAAATGATAAAAGATAGAATTGTAATGGCTTTGACCAGTAAAAATTCTACAAGAACTGGGGCTGTGATATTTAATATGGAAATCCTTCTGTCTGTTGTGTCTTGAGCTCAGAACACTGACAGAAAGTCAAATGCCACTGTAAGAGGTTGCAGTAGTCTGGGTCACTGGGTGGGGTCACCAGTAGGTACATTGTTAGGAGTGAGCTGTGACCCTTTCAGTAATGTTATGATTACATATGATGTGATGTTATGGGTTACCTATTGCAAATGTGAGTGCAGTGTGTCCTGTGTAGACTCTAAAGAGATAATGACAAAGCCCCAAAATACATTTTTTTTTTTTTGATACCAGGAATTGAACTCATGACCTCAGGCTTGCTGCTGAGGTAAGCCCCTGACCCCCAAAATACTTTGTCGAAGATGGAGAGTACTTGATTTCCAGTGTGAGTTCACCAGCAATGAGGTCAGAGAAGTACATTTGCCTCTAGCTCATGAGCCCTAGTTGCCTGCCCTGGCTTTCTCTCAGATGTGACTTGCAGTGGGACTCTGGAAGATTGCTAGGGGCCACTTGTGCGAGGCCCACTGTAGCAATTCTCTGACCTTATATAATAAGATCCTAACTTCAGAGATAGTGTCTTAAAACAGCCTCTGTTGTACAGACACTCAGGAGTGAGTCTGCTGAAGGATGCTCATGGTATATGGGCAGTGACAGTGTACATACTTTAGATAGGCTACTGTAATATGTGGGCTTATAAAATTTAGCTAAAGGATCAGAAATGCACAATGGCTAGCCTTCCACCTGTGAATGGGGTGGACTTTGAGTTAAGGGAATGTTTTTATCTTTTTTTATTCCTTTTAAGTGAGAAAATCTTGAGTTTCTTCTATTGAGCATTTAAAGAGGGAAAGATTGACTTTACTTGATGGAGAGACCATTTTAAGACAAACTTTTTGATGTCTAAGAACAACATTTTTGTATACAGACAATAATAAGAGTTTTAAATTGCTTTTTTTCTTTTCTTTTGTCTTTATTTTTTACTGTTCTGAGGATGAACCCCAGAAACTTCCACATGCCATGCAAGAATTCTGCCCCTGAGTTATATTCCTCATCCCTACTTTTTAGTACATTGGGGTTGACCTTTTAAAACATAAACCTTTAAATTCAATTTGCAAGCCTTGCTGTTTATTAAAATCATATTTAAAGTGAATTTCACATAAAACTAAAAATGACATTTAAGTAGGAATCCAAGGCTGCTCAGTCAGCTGTCCCAATGTGCTATAAATTTCTTTAAAAGGTTAAAAATTGTCTACTAGATATAGTCTCTGACTTGGCCAGTGATGACAGGTTTATTCCTGAGTGTACCACCATCATGTTAATACTTTGGCTTTGATTGATTTCAGCTTGTTTATTCTAAACCTTAAGTTGTAGGACAACCATTATAGGACCAATAGCTGATATATTCTATTAGGGTTAAATTTGGCTTCAAGTAAAGAACAATCAAACACATTTGTTTATTCAAGGTAAATACTGATTGATCTTTCTAGTTAATAGTCAGAGGTAGCTTTGGCCACATCAAGGTGTCATCAGGGACCTGAATTTCCATCTTGGTTGTCACCATCAATGTGTAGTTCCTGGCCTTCGATAGCAAGTTATCACAAATTTGGTGGTTTAAAACAGCAGAAAGCCCTTCTTTCCCTGTTTTGGAGGACAGAAGTTGGAAATCAAGTGTTAGCAGAGTTACTCTGCCTGAGTGTTCTGGAGAGAATCCTTTCTGTTTCTTAGCTTCTAGTAGCTCCGAGTATTTCTAATTTATAGCTACACTGTTGTCTGTTCTAGTGGTGGTGAACCTATGGCACATATTTCACAGTGGGCCGTTTTTGTATCATTGAAAGCTCTAGAAACTTCACCCTCGTTACTTTATTCTGGCTTCACTTTCTCCCTTTTTTGTTCATGATGATCTGATCTCTCTCCTTTATCTTGTAAGGATACATGCAGCAGTGATTGGGTCCTGTCCAGATCATAGTATAGGTTCCAGGGATTAAGTCCTGATGTATCTTTGAGGATCGTTACTAGTTTCCCACATCCCTCTAACAGAGTCATCTGATAGATGACAAGTTTGCTTGAGAACTGCCTGCTTGTCCACAATCTTGCCAATTGAGAAGGAGAAGGGCCACACTTGGTTAGCCCAACTTCTGTGCAAGTATGTCCCAACCCATGAGCCATGATGCTTTGTTATTTTCTTAATACTATATTAATAATTAATAATAAAATGTTTAAAAGTAAAAGTTTTATAGTTTACATTCATTAACTATGTTATATATTCTATATGTGGCCCCATACAATTCCTATTTACTCAGTGTGATCCATGCCAGCCAAAAGGTTGCATACCCACATGTGAGGGTCTTCCTTGAAATTCCAGCCAATACTTGATTACTTCTCACTAACTGCAGTGTCTTAGCCCTCAAGGAGAGGGCGAAATGTGGTCTTTTATTCTTTTAACTCAATGGAGTGCTAAAATAAAATTTCAAAAGGCTAAAAACACAGTTTATTCATTAATGTGAGATCCCAGAAGATGTTAAAAATGGTTTAAATGAGAATTTGGATTGTGGAGATTTATATTCTTTGCCAGACAAATATTCGTTTGCATCGCAGTGGACAGGAATTATTTGCACTGCCAACTTCTTTGCCGTTTATTAAGATTGTACAAACATAGAAAGGAGATCATGGGGCATCTACACAAACAAGCCAGCTCTGCGGCTGTGACCTGTTACCTCTCTTATGTCTTTTGTTTCTTTTCCAGTATTGAATACTTTTTAAAAGAGCAAAAAATGGGGGATTTAGCTCAGTGGCATAAGCACCTGCCTTGCAAGCAGGCAGGCGGTCATGAGTTCGGTCCCCGGTACTGATAAAAAAAAGAGCAAAAAATGAAGTCTGTCTTAGCAGGAAGTAAGTAGACAAAGGACTCTGGGTCTGGCCTCTATTCATCTTTCCCTGTTATTGGGCCAAAGATCATTGGACCAAGGCTCCCCTGTACAGATACAATGCCAGCCCCCATTTTAAAAGCTAAATGTTTTTAAATTAATGTAAAGTAAAATGCAGTTTTGCTAGTGCACAGATCTGTGAACTCTGACAAATGCATGCATTTGTGTACTGTCATCACAGTCAAGATGGAGACCAGTTCCTGCACCCCAAAATATTCCCTCAGCTGCTTCCTTGGTGTCAACACCTACCCCTACCCCTGCCAGACTCTGATCTGTCTCCAAACTAGTTTTATCTTTTGAGAACTTTATGTATATGATTATACATTATATAGCCTTTGGAGTATGGCTTCTTCCTGCTTAGCCTAGTGCGTTTGAGATCCATCTGCATGTCAGTGGTTACTGGTAATTCATTATTTTTTTGTTGCAGAGTAGTATTCCATTGTATGATATATGATAGTTTATTCATTCACCAACTGAAGGACATTTGGGCAGTTTCTAGGTTTTGGTGATTATGAATAAAGGTTGCTATAAATATGTATATACAGGATTTTATATAAATGTAAGTTTTTGTTTCTCTTTGGTCAGTACCTAGGAGTAGATAGAATTGGTAGGGTCATATATAGTATGTTTAACTGTGAAAATAACCAGCTGTTTTCTAAAGTGGTTGCACATTTCCATCAGTAGTTTGAGAATTCCAGGTTATTTGTATCTTTATGTTGCATTTTGTATTTTGTTTTAAAATTTTAGCCATTCTCAAAGGTGGGTAGTGAGAGCTCATTGTCCAAGGTGGGCCCTATTAATGGTCTCAGGGTAGCCTAGTCAGGCTCTACATAAAATCCGTGGCTAATCTTTTGACATAGTCTTGACTGATTAAAACCTTAAATCCTTTCTTGAGTAGCAAACTGGCCCTATCTTATATATCAGTGAGGAAGAGCAAACCTTTTAGAGCTTCCAGCGATACAAACAGCCTGCTGTGGCATGTGCACCATAAGTTCACCATCACTGTTGCACACATTTCTCGGTAAAAGCAGTTGGATTCTATGTCTCTTAAGCTTTTTCTGCCCTTGGTCTTGATATGCTGAATACAGGTTGCAGATGAGCGCTCAATGGATGTGATCCAATATATATCTTTGCAGGCAAGTTTGAGGGAGGCAGCTAGGGAACGAACAGTTGGGATATTTCCCACTGAGGTCCATTTTCTCCTTGACACAGGGCATCTGGGTTCCTGGATAGGGCAGTGATGGCATCAGCACATCAGAAATTTGTCAGAGGAGGTGGTGCATCAGAAATGTACTCGACTACTATGACCTGGCTACTGTGAAGCAGAGAGGGAGGTGCTGAGTGAGACACAGGATTGCTCTGCTCCTGCCTTCTCCTGAATGGCTAGGAGAGGTCTTGGCACACCTGGCACCAGATGAGAACCTTTGGATGGACTGGCACAGCTACTCTTCTCCTGCCCTTTACTTTACCCACAGATCTCCTTCCCTTACAGGAAGATGCATTGAAATTACAACAGAAGTCTCTGGTAGCCACATACTAAAGGAGTATTTGAGCAAGTATCAAAATTAAAAATGTCTCAGTAATTACTGGTTCATAGTAAAGAAATATAGTTTATTTTAAAGGCAAAAGATGCGTTTTCTTGTCAAAATAAATATTTGCAGCCTAAGTACATAGCACTGTGCTAAGGGCTACAAAGAAACAAAAAGGGCACATTTTTATTCCTGAAGGTGTTTTTATTCTGCTGAGGAATGGAAAGAGTAAAACACTGTTCCTCTCTCCAAATAGAACCAGCTTTAGCCACCAGGGAAATGAAAACTGCAGGTTGAGTCTGAGTAGTGATACAATGAATCCTCATCCAAACCCAGCCAGCCTTACAGGGAAGTGTAAAAATAAGGCAGAGACAGCTGCCCGCAGCACAGTGCTAGCCCTGGGAAGAGCCAGCGGCAAGAAAGCAAGAGGTAGCCCCCAAATTGCTATGAGGATGACATACGGGAGGCACCACTGTTTTCATTTCCGTGATAGCTAAAGCTGGCACTGTTCATAAGAGCCGAGTTATGGAATCAGTGCATAATTACATGAAGAAAATGTGATAAAATACATAGCGGAACAAGAGTCTGCCTCAAAGAATAAAATCATATCATTTGCAGGAAAATGAACAGAACTGGAGATCATTATGTTAAGTCTGACTCAGATACCTATTGCATATTTTCTTTCGTATGTACAATCTAGAGGGTAGAAGACAACATGAAAGTGGAGGGGAGCCGATTAGGTAAGGGAAGGGGATCCAGGAAAAGGAGAAGCGAAGTTAGCAGGGAGGGTAGGTACAATCAAAGCACATTCTTTGCATTTATGGAAATGGCACAGTGAACTCATCACTTGTCTGCAGTTACTATAGGTTAATATATATTTGCTGGAAAAAAGTAAGATCCCTATGGCATTCAAGCTTTTGCAGACCTCAGGAACTGAGAGTGTGTGTGTGTCTGACAAGATTTATGTGCTGCGGTGCCCGCTGGTGCAGGGGCCACACTTGGAGCATGACAGTTCTGAACCCACAAGGAAAGAATGTTCATAGGGACTCTTCAGAGCCAGCCGCTTCATACAGGGCTCATTTGCTTAGATGAACAACAGAGGAGCCTCTTTCCCTGATGGACTGTTTCTCTGGTTTCTTAGAGAAATTCTGAAACAACCATTCGGAGAAGGACTCATCTTTCTTCCAGGGACATCTCAAAATCAAACTATGCAATTGCCCTTCTGTTTGTAATTGCTTGGTTAATACAGGTTGAATATTCCTAATCCAAAATGATTTGAGATCAGAAGTATTTCAGATTTTGGAATTTGGAATATTTGCATATATGCGATGAGTTATTTTGAGTGTAGGACCCAAGACTGAACACAAAACTTTTTTTTTTTTTAAAAATTTATGTTGTGTTAGTCATGTTTGCAATACATAATTAATATATTAAGCCTGGAAAATTGGTATATATATATGACATTTTAGCCCTTTTTTTTCTCTTCCTTTATGTTCTATATAGATCGTGTACATATAACCTGAAGGTAATGTTATGTAATATTTTTAATGTGTTTACATTCTGACTACAACTTAGATTAAGTGTGAAATTTGTGTCATCATATCTGGGTTTAGAAAGTTTCAGATTTTGGAACATTTTCAATTTCAAATTTTGGAATTGCCGATGTTCAATCTGTAATTCTTACAAACCTAATGAAACCAGTTTCACATTCTGGAGTTTGTATGGGAAAGTGTAATTATTACCAAGAATTAGAGGAGGTGAGGGCGGAGAGTTTTCCTTTGTAAACTCACTATTTGTTATGAATGATATCAGTGCTTAGACTGCGTTCTGACCACGTGTACACTCATCAGACTACCACACAGCCTGCTCTACATGCCTGGTGAAGTTCCACCTCTGTTATTTTTGGTGGTTAGTGCACTGACAGCACCCAGCATGCAGTATTTACCGGTAGCACAGTGTGGCTGTATTTCATAGACCGTGTGTTTTTCTTTTATTTCTGCCCTCAGAAATAACTACAAACTTAACCGCTTTAAAACAAATTAATAAAATTCTGTAAGTTAGAATTTCTATAGGCACAATGAAGAATACCTGACTCTTTGGCCTGGGTTTCACAGGAGGGCAAAATTCAAGTTCCCCTTTCCTTGTTAATTGTTAGCTAGAGATCAGCCTCAACTGCTATAGGTTACCTGCATTGCTTTGCTTGAGTTTCCCTTCCCACATCTTCAAAGCAAGCAAAGTGTCAAGTCCAGAAGAGTTAAATTCTTACCATTTGAATCTTTTTAATCCCTTCTGCTTCTCTCCCCTGCCTGATTTTTCCTTTTCAGGGTTCATGTAATTATATTGGGCACATCTTGATGATTCAGAATAACCTTCTTGTTTGAAGATTGGCTAATCAGCAGCTGCTGTGTTCTAGTTTTAAAATAGCCACCAAAGCCTCATGAGTTTGGTTGGATTACTGGGGCACCATAGGTGTGTTGTTGGGAGGAGAGTCCTCAGAAGGATGGGCTACCTGAGGCGTGAGTTGGGGCTGTAGAGTCTCATTTCTTGCTCCTCCCTTTGCTCTCTGCTTCCTGGTCTCCAAAATAGGAGCAGCCTCCTGCAGTGAGGCCTTTCCACCTGCCTTTTCTGTGTTTGAGCCTGCCAGCTGTGGTCTGAAACCTCTGCAACTGTGAGCCAAAATACACTTCTCCTTTAAGTTGTGGGTGTCATGTATTGAGTGATGAGAAAGTGACTAAGAGGGTAACCCCGATTCTCAATCCTGTCTGCAGAGGCCCTTCACACCAGTACTGAGAATTTTATGATTCAATATTGAGGGGATAGGCAGGAAACTTGAAGTGTGGCATGTTTAGAATTCTGCTTGCCATTTTTGCATTAGGGGCCTAATGATTTCCCTTACAAGCCTGGGCTGCTGACTTTAGTTACAACCCTCCACTTGGTGAGGACCTGTTCCACTTTTATACCTGGGTCATACAAAAGCCAGAGCATCTCTGTGACATTTCTGATCAGTCTCTTTACCTGCTACAAATAATGTGAATCCCCCCACTGAAACATAAGTTTCCAGCAGCTATAGTATTAATTAACAAAGTCAGTAGTTTAATGTGAAAGCCTATTTCTGACCCGAAGTACTGTTTACCATTTAATGTAACCTGCTGGTGGTTGGTGATAAAGACAGTTAGCTGGCTGACTGGCAGCAATGTTCCTTGAGTGTGGCCTTTTGATTAAAAACAAGTCAACTATTCCTGGAATCTGTTCCAGATTAAAACAGCTTCTTGCCTTTATGCAGCAGCTTAAAACTACTCACCATATATTTACATTACACTGTTTATGTGAGATGTTTGAAATAAAATTCACTTGTATTAAAGACTTTTACCCTTTTGGCTGATATCTACCTGTTACACCTGGCATGTGGCAGATGTTTGTGGAATAAAGTGAATTAATGCATTTCCATGCTTTAATGTACAAAAAATTTATTTTTTACAAAAAATAATAATTAACAATTTAGGCAGAGTACAGGAACATATGATGGATCAAAGTGCATTGGAAAAAAATGGAGACATTTCTCATTTTATTTTTGTGGGGTTTTTTTTGAGGGGGGTCTTTTTGAGACGTAATTTTGCTATGTAGCTCAGTTTGGCCTTAAACTCTTGCCTGATTTTAAGTGTGTGCTACCATGCCCTGAGCATTATTTTGTTATGTGAAGAGTTTATTGTATTCATGGCACCATAAATATGCAGACTACAAATTGAGATGTGGAAATAGTTTACATTTATTTCAGTGGTGCTTTACTGAGGGGGCAGGGCACCCTCAATGTGCTGCTTTCCTACTGGATTGAAGCGCTGTTGTGGCAATGCCATTTGCATCCTTACCTTGCCTTGAGTTACATAGATGAGTGAAGGATTCCCGTTTCTTCCTAGTAGACTTGTAATAAACAAGGTTTTAAGTAATTAAAGAAGGCCTGCTGATGGTGGTATCAGCTAACTTGTACCTTTCATTCACCATCAGCACGTGACCTGCTTTTTCTTCCTTACTATTGCAGTCTTAGTTTCCCTCAGCTGTCTTTGGATGTATATCTCAGGAACAGTCAGTGAACTTCTCTCTCCTGATGTCCTAAATCCACACCCAGATCCCAGATATTCAGGGGCTGAGGAGTAATGCTGCCTTTTATCGCTGCCTGGGGTAGAGAGAGCCAGCTCAAGCGGGATTTTACGTTTTTATTCACATCCCTTCCTTGCTTCTGGTGGGAAAAACTCAAGCAGTAGACACTGCACTGTGTTTGAAATTGCTCTTCTCTTAGGCAAGGTTTTCTAACTCAGTTATTTCTGTGTCTGATTTCTGCTTCTCTCAGAATGAGTTCTCCCAAGAGGGTGTTTCTCCTTACAACTTGTATCTGTGGGCTGTCCACCAGCTCTCCACCTCTTGTTCCTCTGGCTGAGAGCCTTGCTTAGGACAAGTCCTACCCTTTGTTGATCTCAAACTGTGTGCCCATTGCATGTTTTCCTTTTGGGGTATAAAAGGGAAGGTTCAGACTTCAGAAGCTCTGTGTGGTTGCCTTTCTTTTTAAAAACCCAAAACTCTGATCTCATGCCATGGTTTACCATTTGGAATTGGCTATTGAGTGACATTTCCATCAAAGATTTAAAAAGCAAAAACAAAACCTTCTCCACCAATTCCTTACTCATCTCCTTTTATTCCTAATCTTGAGAAAATTCCCCAATGTGAAATGAAGACCTAGATCAGATAAAATTGATCCTTTGTTGTGAAAGTTCAAGATACTAAAAATCCCTAAAGTGATTGATAATTCAGAGTGTCACTTTTCAGTCTCTGGATGACATAAAAGCAAGATTACTTTAAATGCAGTAGGTACCCTCAGGTGGTCTGTGGCACAAATATTGTGTGTGTGTGTGTATATATATATACACACATAAACACACAAACACACACACGCTTTTTTTTTTAGTTGAAACACTCAGAAATGAACAGTAACCCCTGCCCTTTTCTCTTTCACTGCCTGGAGATAAAGCCCAGTTTGGTTTATTTCTACCATCCCCTTTTGAAAAATACTCCTTATAAGGCAGCTTCTAAGAAGCAGAATGACTGTGTGATTAAAATGTCAAAAAGAGTTAAAAAAAAAAAAAAACTGGCCGCTGGGAAAAGTGTATTTGGAGATCCTTGCAAAGGCAGAACACTGAACGGCGCGCGCGTGCCGCCTGTGAGGTTGCATAGGAGAGTGGTGAAGGGCAGATTCTGGCTGCTGCCTTCCATGCTGACGCGAGAGGCCCTTCTGTGTGATTCAGGAAGCTGGCAGCAGCTGTTCTTCGCACAGTGCCCCTTGGCACCTCAAGGTTATGGCTGTTTAACCTCTTCTTGGCACACTTTTTATTTCTTTGAATTTTAGGAGCCCTGTAATCTAGATGAGGCTTTCACCATGACCTCAGACCCCACTTGTACCTGACAGCGGGTGTTCAGTGGTGGTCTTTCTTGGAGGCCCACCCTTGCTATGAAAGTATGGTTTGAGGTCCCAGCCCATATCCCCGATATCAGAGTCTGCATTGTAATAAGACTTTCAGAGGATCCTGTGCACAGCCAGTCTAGGAAAGCTACTTGATATGGTGCCATTCTAGGTCAGCTATTCAGGAATGACCAAGACAGGACGCAGCTGCAGGGAAGCCTGGCTCACTCATACCCAACACTCCTGTGTTTTAAGAGCTTCTTGCCTTAAAACATAACTAGTAGCAGGAATACTGTGCTTTCTATACTCTACAGTATTTCATTCTGATTAACTCAGGAGGGTAACCATCTAACTCTGGGTTGATATAAATTAGGGATTATTTTACTTCAAATCACTTATGTTGGAAATGTGGAATATTTGCTTTTAAACAAAAAGCTGTATGTATGTGGAAGGGCTCTAGACCTCAATTTCCCTTGAGGAAATTCGGAGGAGATGTGTTTTCCACTTTTGATCTCTTTTGACAAGTGACTGGTTCATTTTGGAGCATTTTCCCTATGGGTGGCACAGAGTTCATGACATTGTTGGTTAGCAGATGGTGGTTTAAGTGTGGTTGCAGTGGGACCTCGCTGCTGGGTCTCACAGTCATCATCACTGCAGCCGCACTGGTCAGCTGCCTGCATCAAGGATTCTGAGTGCTGTTGACACAGTGTGTCCTGTGTAATGAATATAGTATTGCTTTTCTTCTGGGGATATTTCTTCTTTTTTTCTCAATCATCTTCCTCCATGCTGTTTTAGTCACTTTCTTGCAGGGTAGAGTCCTTTCCTGGCAGGGTCTGTGTGGAGAATTCCTCATTTGTTATGCAAGCATAAAGTGCTAAAAAGCTGAGGGGAACGAGTATAAGATAGGCTGTGCTAGAGAATGTGATTGTCAGTGTTCATTTCTTTGGGGCATGGTCTCTGACTGTGATGGTGGACACTTCTTTTCTCTGGGTGAGTTTTCCCAAGGAGAAATCTTCCACATCTTCCTGCTTGGTCTATGATATGGCCAGTGTCTGCTTGGCTGAGTAGAGTTGAGGGGTATGTGTCTTGGGCCAGGCATTCTACTTTTTTGGTACCGGGAATTGAACTCACGACTTTGCACTTGCCAGGCAGGTGCTGTACCATTGAGCTAAATTGCCAGCCCGGGTCTGGCATTCTGGATATGGAAATTTTCTTAATCGTAGTTTTTCAGTGTATCTCTAGACTCTGTATGGTCTTAGAATTCAGACTTCCAGAGAATCACCTTAACCTCCAGGGTGAGAGAGGCAGTACCTCTGGCTTAGGAAGAAATTCTGGGCATCTTAGTTCTTTCTTTAAATAGAGTCTAGGTATCCTGCTGTTTGTGCTCTCACCGGGGGCTGCCTGCACAGCAGTCTGGTGATGGCGAGGCTCTCTGGCCTGGATGGGCCTTCATTGCACACCCCTGTTTACTCCTCATTGGCAGTCTATTTCCCACTGTGAGCCTGATTTTTGCCTGTGGTTCTTCCCTTTCCTGTCAGTCTCTTTTTAATCTCTTTACTGCAGTTTTAATAGTGTTTCAGAGGGGAGTGGAGGCAAACGAGCGTTCATCTGTTCTGTTTAATATAAGAGTGCACGCAGATTCTCTAATGAGCAGTTGAAGGAGAAGAATAAAACCTTTATTGCTATAAATTTATCTTGTTTTACAGTGTTTGAAGTTCAACTATTCGTGAAAAGCAATTTAAATAAAAGGGTCATGTTGGAAAGCACTTGTTTATAATTTGCTTCATAATATTTCAACTCCTAGTAAAAGTTAGAGGACGTCAGAGACATGTAGGATGAATAAAAGATTTGTGTATATTTATACAGCCGTGTGGACAACTGGATAACGGTTCCAGGGACCTGGTGTTTTGAGACTGTAGTGTAGTCTCCACTGGCCGTGAACTTACTGTGTAGCCCAGGCTGGCCTTGAATTTGAGATCTTTCTGCCTCAGTCTCCTGTGTGCTGGGATAATAGGCATCTTACATCCTGCTTGGTTTCCCTGGCCTTTTTCTATAATTGTGTTGCTAATCTAGATTTCCGAGTGTTGTGAGTGCCAAGTGCTGGTTCAGTGTATGAGCTTCAAAACTGTATTGACCAGAGTATGTATTCATTCTTTGCCATGTGTGGGCTTTGAGCAAATATTGAACTTGTTTGAATGTTAGTTTCTTGATCCAAAAATGGAGGAAATTGTGCTTTTTCCCAGAGATATTAGGATAACTTAGTCTTGTATGATCACTGAATATATGTTTTATTTATTTGGGGGATATTCTAGATCATTTTGGGGCCAGACATAATTGTTTGCTATGCCTGGGAACCAGCGTGGCCTAGTACTTGTGGGTTTCCCCTTTACAATAGGAAAGAAACTCATTGCATATTTTTTACTCTGAGTTAGGGGGCGGCAAGGAGGGAGGGTAATGTTTGAACCTAGATCTGTTCAACTTCTGAGTCTGTTCTTTGACTTCTTGGTGTTATTTCTTAGAGATAGCGCTTGCTTCACAGTGAGCCATCACAGACTATATCAGTCAGTGTTTACTAAAGGAACAGATATGATACAAGATACACAAATATGTAAGAATTTAAAAGGTCGGCTTACAAGCCGCCCACAGAGTTGGATGTGCAAGCTTGCAGAGAGTCTCTCTGTATCCTGGAGACCGAAGGAGCGGTCAAAGTCTGCAGCTCACTGCAGTGTCCTGTGCAAGTCCTTATCAGGAGGCTGATGGGTCTTTGATGGAAGCCAGGAGGTGACATTCAAGGTGAAAACTGGAGCTTCTTGAAAGAAATAGAAGCAGATCCTTCCTTCTTCATTTCCCCTTTTGACCATCCAGGTAACAAACTGCCTAAGGGTGGGCCTTCTACACCCCAGGGTGTGGAATTGCTGAGCCAATTTAGTTGAGTTTCTCTTATTCAAGTTGACACAATCCAGCACACAGTTAAATGGATGGGAATGGGAACCTTCTGAAACCTCTGGGTGATACTGAATTCCATATTCTTCTGACTTATAATAACTATTGATGCTCATGTGAAATAGTTCACTTTTTAACTAAGTATCAAGTACATAGAGTAATATAATACATAGGTAGCTTGAAGCCTAAAAATGATCTCCTGGGCTGAGCTAGAGCTCAGTGGCACAAGTGCCTGCCTGGCAAGTATGAGGTCATAACTTGGATCCCTGGTACCAAAAAACCAAAAAATAATAATATAAAAGAACTAAGTCTCCTTATATTTGCACTTAAGGGACCACAAAGAGTTAAAAGTAAACAGCACCAGTGTCTCTTGAACACTGGGTATGGCTGCTGGTTGCAGGAGCTACAAGTCATTAGAAGATAATAATTCAAGGGCCTTACGTCTCTGTGTCCTTTAAGTGGAAGACTAGAGAGGAAAGTGATGCCAGTGATCCCCTTCACCTTAGGGAGCTGGTGAGAAACCAAAACCATACCTGGCTTCTCATATTTGTCCAGTTGTATTTCCATCTTGCTCAGCCCTTCTTCCTAGTACTTCTGTTCCCCAGAAGATACTTCAGTCTTTCTCATGGGTATTTGTTTGGGGGATATTTGTATATTTTAGATAAAATCTGGGTCCTGTTGTGTAGCCCCTGTTCTCCACTTAGAACTTCACATATTCTCCCTGTAATCGTTAAAAAACTTACCCTTTCAGACAGGGTTAAATAAATAATGAAGACAACCATATGATTAAATATTACGTTACTCATTTTAAGATTATAGCTTCTAAACTTTGAAATAATCCTTATTTGTAAAGAGACTTTTGATAGCAGCCTATTTTAAGATGTACATTATGGTTGGCTGGGAATTGGATTATTTTTCTAGTAGTGCAGATACTTTTACAGTAAACCTTTAGATGGCAGCAAATCTCACCATAAACCATATTCTCAGATGTATAACATTGTTCAGAGCTTGCCTGTCTCACCCCTTTACTATGTGATGGTGGAGGTGGGGCCCCAAGAAAGGTAGGGCAGTGGCTCAGGGCTGTATAGGGGTCAGTCATAGACCCTGCTTAGAGCTCTTTCAACCATCCCTTCCTTCTCTTATTGATACAAAATGTTTGTGTCTGTGGCCTTGTTCAAAATACAAGGTAATAACCGTTACAGAAATTAGTATAGACTCCTCAAAAGACTAAAAATAAGAATTCCAGTCAACCTAGCCATACCCCTTCTGGATATCTTCCTGAAAGAGTTAAAGACATTATATTACAACGATATGTGCTTACCTATGTTTATAATAGTATAATTCATAATAGCTAAATCTTGGAAGAAGCCTGTATGTTCATCAGTAGATGAATGGATAAGGGAAATGCGTTATTTATATACAATGCAGTACTATTCTGCCATAAAGAAGGATAAACTTGAGTCATTTTTAGGAAAATGGATACATCTTTGAGACCATAATGTTAAGTAAAATAAATCAGACCCACAAGCTTAAATGTCACATGATTTCTCTTATATGAGAAGCCCAAAATATAAATAGAGCAAAATAAAAAGATAATAGGGAATAGGGTGATCTTTTGCAAAAGGGAAGGGGGCAGGCGAAGAGTTGGAGGGAGGCGAGGGGAGAGATGAAAAAGAATTAAGATGAGGTATGTATATGTACTTGCTCTCCATAAGCAGTGGAATCATTATGTATTGCAAACTCATGTTAACAAAAAAATAAAAACTGAAGAAAAATCATCGCATGCACACAGAATGGCACTCATGGAAAATGTGGCTCAGTTGGGTGATTCTAAACCATAATGAAGTGATATGTGAAGTGAGCAGATAGAGTAGGATAGTCTGTTTCTTTAAAAAGCTGCTTTTTAAAAATACAATTTATATGTCATGTAATTCACCCAGTTAACCTATCGCACAGGAGTTTTTAGTATGTTTACAAAGTTGGACCTTTAAAGGATCACTGCTGTCTAGTTTTAGAACATTTTCTTACTGTCAAAAGAATTTCCTTAGTCATCACCTCACAAGCCTGCATATCCCCACCCCTTCCTCATTTGTAGGTTTGCCTGTTCTTGTTGTTACATATGAGTGGAATAATACAGTATGTGATCTGTTGTGACTGGCTACTTTCGCTTAGCTTTCAAGTTTCATATTATAGTATGAACTGGCGCTTCATTCCTTTTCATTTTCCAGTAATATTTCAGCATGTGGCAATATCACATTGGTTTCATTGGTTGATGGGACTTTAGCTATTATAAATACTACTACTATGAAGGTATGTGTGCAGATACATACATACATATTCACATAGGAGTGGAATTGCTGGCCCATGTTTAACCTTTTGATCAACTTAGTGTTAATATGTTTTCCAAAATGGCTATATACTATTGCCTATTCCCAGCAGCAAATGAAGTTCTGTCCAGTCTTAATAAGAATTTCAGATTTTCTGATGACAAGTTGGGGTTGGAAGGGAGATGAGACTGTCTCTCTGGTGTCCCTGAGTCACATGCTACATTGGCTGCTGTGCTGAAAGCAGCAGGCATCCTCGGGGCCTCACAATTACCCTGTGTCACCAGCCCAATAGGATTCCACTGTTCATTGGCTGCATAGAGTTTGTAGATGTTACAAACCAGCTGTTTGTAGTCCTTGCCTCCTGACTTTGAAGGTACCAAGCAACCAAATCATCTTTATTCATTAGAAGAAAATGATATTAAAAAAGCTGTCCAGGTTTGAGTATATCAAAGTTACCTACTTTGCAGTGACTTTGATGCGGTGAAGACAGCTGTAGAGACTTCTCAGCCAAAGAACAGCTTTTGTTTTTGTCAGAGTTAATGTTCCCCAAACTGAGCTTTACTCTTGTTTGGCAGCTCAGCCTGGACATTCTGTATCTGCCCTGAGGTTGACTTGGGGTGTGCGCGCGCGTGTGTGTGTGTGTGTGTGTGTGTGTGTGTGTGTGTGTGTGTTTAAGGGAGGGAAGAGGCTGGCTTTTCCTTTAGGCATATTTGCATCCTAGTAAAGACACACAGTGTACATTCTGAAGCTTTATTTGCATCTGGAAAAAATTAGCCACACTCAGATCTTTCCCACTGCAGGTCCCATCAGGAAGCCCAAGTATGTGGAAAGCCCCAGGGTGCCTGGCGATGCAGTTATAATCCCGTTCAGAGAAGTGTCCAAGCCCACAGAGCCCAGTGAGAATGGTAAGAATATGTTTTCAGTGATTTCTCCTTCCTGCCCTAAAGATTGTAGAGAATGGCACTCCATATTTCTGAGTGAAACTTGAGTGCCCTTGCAGGAATGTTTTGCTTAACTAAATGTATTTAAGATGGCTTACCCTCTGTGGGCAGTTTACAGAGATCTGTTTAGCTAATGTAAATTCTTGGAATTACATACCCAGGTTAGGAACAATTGCATGGGTATATGTATATTGTATAAGGGTTGGGCCCCACTTCCTTCCAATTCTGACCTACCTGGGCTTCAGGGGACATGGAAAATCAACTAAGAAACTGCAAGATATTTTGTTTTCATTAGTTTTACCACTTCAGCCTATTCAGGCATTGGCTGTTGAAATTTTAACTAGACAAAGCTTAAGAGCCAAGTTCTTAAAAGTATTTGGTAACTTTTAAAAGATTTTTTTCTCTTTTCAACATCTGAAGTTTTTCTTTAGAAGTTATTAAAGAATAGGCAAAAAATTTGTAGAAAAATTTAGTTAAGACACTATATTTTGTTAAAGGTTTTTTTGGCGTGGCTGGGGGTGGAGTGTCTAAATCTGTAAGTATAGCAGACTTTATGAACTTTTTTACATTCAGTAGGTGCATTAATAGTTCTTCATTTTTAAAAATCAATTCAAGAATTAAACTTGTTCTGTTCTTGAGTGTTCAAGTCAGAACTTTATGGCATTAATTTGGGTGCTTTGAATTTGTACCCTGTTTTTCTGCTTTAACACGATAAGAATCTTGGGCTATGGGTTTGCCTTCAGTTTGGACACATGTTTGAAAAAATACCTAAGAAGGAAAACTCATCCATGATTCCACTTTAGAATATTAGGTATCCTCTTTTGCCTCATTGGTGGTGGGGGGGAGACAGCTCGTTTATGTTGTTAAGTATTATGTGTGCATTTTGTATTTCTGGTGTTGTATAACAGTAGGACAAGTGGCATGGTGGTTAAAATATAGCTAAAATTAAGCTGAAATGGGGAATTAGCAGAAATCAGGAAGAGTGCAAGCTGAGAGGGGAACCAACGGAAGCTGAAATCAGGAAGCTTGGACTGGTTAGAGGAGGAGATGGTATGGGGCATGCTGGCAGGAGGTGCTGTTATTTGAGTCCTGACATGAGCAAGTACACTATCCTTTCTGGCTCAATACCCAGGTGTGTGTGGTTGAAGAGGCTGTCCCCAAGGTGAGTCTAGGGAGGCATACGGCACTGGGTATGTGTAGTAAAGGTGGAGGGTCTGTTGTTATGCAGTTAGAACAGCTGTTAACTACCAGAACTCTCTTGGTTGTTAGTTCCTGAGTACAAATACCTTGTTCATTTCTGTTTCATATGTTGAAATGAAAACAATCTGTTCCTCTGAAGTATCACTTACTGAATTTACCAAGCTAAGCTGTCTGCCCATCTTATATTAAACTGCCACCTCTTAACCTCATCTCAACTCCTAAAGTCTTTTGTCATCTTGTCTGATTATGCTCTTGGGCCTTTACTTGGCCTAGATACCTCTGTGTTACCTCTTCCTGTGGTTGTGAGGATTGAATTGTCGGGGTCCATATAGGGATATCTTGTGAGAGGGGAGAGATTTAGGATTTTTATTGGACTACGAAAGGAGGTTATAAATAGTTTCCACTCTCAACTTTTCTCACCTTGCTCAAGGCAGAATTGGCCACCTTTCTTGGCAAGAGAAGTACTTGTGATTGGTTGTGGGCCAAGCTAAATTCAAGTGCAGCCATTGGTCCTGCTGTGGAGAGGCCAAAATTTGCATGTGTGCTCAGTCCTAAGACTGAACTCTTTGATTTGGCATTGGGCTCTGTGGGAGCCAAAATCACAACACATGGACCTCGAAAATAGACCAGAAGTTCCACCTCTGCTGAAATTGAGAAACAGGGTACATTTTTTACTTTTTAAAATTTGTAAGTTGGGATATGGATGAAGGCATATGGTTGTGTGTGAAGACATCTATGATGTTTGTTTCAGTCCCAGAAGAGCTGTTCTTTGGTTCAGAGGCTGGTTGCCTAACAGAATTGAACTCAACAGTAAGCAAAGGGTGATGTGTTCTGCAATCCTTATGGAATCTTTCAAGTTTCAATAGAGTTAATTAAGACTCTCATATTAATGTATAAATTTTATGCCCAGGTTATTGAACCTGAAGGAGATACCTGAGCTAACTAAAACTACTTGTGTTTGAGTATTATGCAGGCATGTTCAGATGCATGATGGGCAAATTTTTCAGATGATTTTTTTTTTTTTCGTGGAGGGGTACCACGAATCAAACTTGGGACTTTGTGCTTGCCAGACAGGCACTATGCCACTGGATATATCCCTGGCCCCTATGATGGGCAAATTCTAAGCTCTGAGGTTTGATATTGGCACTTAAATTTCACTTTAAAGTTCAGTCTTCTGCTTCCTTACTTCTTGTGAGCATTCTTACTTGCTGTATGAACATTATGGGTTTTGTCAATCGTAACAAGTCTGTATGTACCACACTAACAGAGTCTATTGAAAGCAGCTCCTTATGTGATGTGCCTTTGAAATTTTTGGTAGACTCATGAAATATCAACATATTCCTAAATGTTTAAATACTCTTTCGAGACTGCACTGCCTCATTTTTAGTTTAGTGGTTGCAGGCAGCTCCATCATTTCTTAATTTTTAACTTTTTTTTTTTTTGTCTTTCTCATTTTTATCGGTACCAGGGATCGAACTCAGTACTACCTGCTTGCAAAGCAGGTGCTTATGCCACTGAGCTAAATTCCCAGCCCCTTTAACTCTTTTTTAAAAAACAATTTCTAAGTAATTCCGTTGATGGATAATTTTAGCCATCTGGGAAGTGGATTTGAACTGATGGATATTTTTTATTGTAAGCAAAGTTTGTTAAACTTTGCTGTCACCTGGAAACATCTTTAGAAAGAAAAAGAATACCATATTCAGTTTTTTTTTTTACACTTTTTTTTTCTTTTTTCTTTTTACCGGTACCGAGGATCGAACTCATGACCGCCTGCTTGCAAGGCAGGTGCTTATGCTGCTGAGCTAAATCCCCAGCCCCCCCATATTCAGTATTTTAAGTATTTTGAAACACAGCAGTTTTCCTTTTTCCTTGTCCACCAACGTGAATTAATGAAGTCCTGAAACTCAATCCAAACCCTAATAAGCTGTGTGTCACCTAGAATAGTCTTATAAATAAGCCTCCAGTTGTTAAACCAAGCTGGTTATTTTGTGGGGGGTGTCATTTACTCTTCAAAACAGTACCTCTGCCTTATGGGGAAGGAAAACTCAGACCAATTAGAGAGGGTTATTAAGTTATAAGAGGACTCACAACTTTGTTTTTTTTATTAGAGAGAACCATAATTCATTTTGCTTTTCTTTACTATATCATTAGCTGCTTGAGCACACTTTGATGGGGAAGGGTGGGAAAGTTTTTAGTCTCATGAGTCATTGCTCAGCATAGATCAATCTCAAAATATGATGAAACTTTTTTCTGTCAGTCTGATTAGCAAATAAAATTAACGAATATGAAGCAACAGAATAAGTGAAAAACTTCCTTACTGTTGAGAGGGTGATCTCTTTTAGATAAATGTTTTTGATGCCTTGGGTTTTTGTTTACTATTTGAAATATTCAAAGAGATGTACCAAATTAAGGAGATGTAAAGAATAATAGTGTCTATCTTTTTGCTACCTAGTGTAAGAAATAAAATGGAGCTTTATTTCTGTTATCATATTTTTCCTTTTTCAGTAGGTGAGCTTGATCCTGCTTTGTCTTTAAGTTTCAGTTTCTTAAAATGATGATGTCCTGTTCAGTGAATGATTAAGATTTAGTCAGGTCGGAGTGTGGAAGTGAGCATGCCTGGCATGTATCCAGTGGAAGAAAAGCTAGTGGTAGTGAATCCATTCATCCTACATTTCCTTCAGTAAATATCAGTTAAATTCCTAAGCTGTGAAAAGTGCTAGGTGGTATTTGAGACCACATATCATGCATAGATGTCTGATAAAGTATTAAAGACCCGTATACAAAGTGATTATAATTCAAAGGAGGAAATAATGTTGACAAATCCCAAGCTGTCAGATGAGTCAGAAGTTCTGCAGGTAGAGATTCTGAACATGGGAAAGACTTAATTGATGCTGTGCCTGAAGGTTTACCAGGTATCTTAGTCCATTTCAGGCTGTTATAACAAAAATGCCACAAGCCAAGTGGTATATAAACAACAGAAATTGAGTTCTTACACTTTAGGAAGTTCAAATCTAGGTGCCTTTAGGTAACTGTCTTTTTGTGCATCACTTCACAGTGTAGAGAAACTCGTAATGGCTGTGCTCTCATGACCTAATCACCTTCTAGAGATCTTACCTTCTCATTCATCACCCTGGGGTGGTTAGTATTTTATCACCAGAATTTGGGAAACAGGAAATACAGCCAAACATGTTAGACCATAATGTATGATAATATAGTAGGGCAGAGGGGGCAGGAAGACGATGGAAACATAGAGAGTGATGCAAAAACAATTTCAGTAGTTATGTAAGAAATAAAGTCTAAATTAGGATCATGAAAGAAGAGGATGAATAGCAACATTATTGAGGGTACAAAAACCTGGGAGCCACTGTAAGAGAAAAAGATGACGGCTTTAGATCTGTGAGGCTGTTAAGAGGATCTAGAGGAGAGGGAGCCAAGTATTTTTGGATGAGTCTAGTTTTCAGGCATGTAGCCTTAAGTGCTGGTGGAACATCTGGGCAAAAGTGTTCAATCGACACTTGAAAAATCCAGTGGGGCCGAAAGAAAGAGCTCAGCATGTAAGCTGGGCAGCTATTTGCCTAAAGGTGAAACGACAGAGTAAGTTACACTAGGGAAAAACATTTAGTCTTTTTTTCTTTTTAAAGATAAGATTGAGAAACTTTGCTATTCTATTTATGATTAGTAAATAAAAAAATGAAAGAGTCACATCCCTAGCCCTTTGATTTTGTTTTGGGACAGGGTCTCTGAATTGCCCAGACTGACTTCAGATTTCTGACCCTCCTGCCTTGGCCTCTGGAATAGCTGAGATGTTCCATTATGCCCTGCTTTGGAGTTGGTCTCTTGTTTGTCTCTCTTTTGTTTGTTTATGACTTACACTCTAAGAACATTTTGGCTGTTCTTTTCAGATCCTGATACCCAGTATGTCAACCATTGTTATTCTCTTGATTATTTTGTTGTGAAGTTCTGTTTTATTTTTATAGAGTAGTAAGAATGTTTAAAATTTTTTTATTTGTATCCATTAAATAATATAATGTTTCATTAAAAAAAAATCAAGGGTCAGTAAAACTGATGTTGCTTTTCAAGGCAACGCACCGTTCACACTAGTAATGGTGTTCTTCACTGCCATATACTTGCATCAGAAAGACAATTCACTGAAGAATGTCCTTGACAAAGCACCACATATAATGAATGTTATTAAATGCTGACCCTTGAATACGTACCTTTTTAATATTCTGTGTGATGAGTGGGAAGTCCACATGAAGCGCTTCTGCTGCATGCTGAAGTACGAGGGTTGTCTTTTGGCAAAGCAAGTGTGTGATTGTTTGAATTCCAAGCTGAAACAGCCGCTTGTTAAATGGAACATCATTTTTCTTTGAAATAATGACTGACAAACTATGGTTATTCAGAAATACATTTGTCACACATTCTTGTCAAAAGGCATGAAATGAGCCTGTTACTTCAATTAAAAAAATTCCCAGAATTAGTTTTCAATGCTTAAACTTGACCTTTTAAATTAAAATTAGGTTTTTGGGAAATTGCATCTGTCACATTGAGCTTAGTGGCTTCCCAAGACTTTTAAGTTATGATCTGCAGTTTTATTAGTGAATGTGCTATTTTGATATTGTGTAATAAAATGTGTCAACATTTTCAGGATCTGTAAAACCAACATTTCCCAACTGACCCAGTGCGTGATGTTATAAAATCTTGCATATGTAAAAGATCCATTTAAAATGTAAAACAGACTGAAGGTGTAGCTCAGTGACAGAGCACTTGCATATTTAGCATGTGCAAGACCATGGGTGCAATCTTTGGCACCAAATAACTGATAAAACAGACTACTGAATTTTACTGTAACAGAATATGAAAAGTTTATTTATGAGTTCAAAGTCTACATTGGATCTTACCTTTAGGAAGTCATTCTCTGTCAAGTTTTGTCAGGTCTCAAAGAATATCTGAAATTTGCTAAAAACAGCTCCTCTGTTTCCCAATTACAGATCTCTTCTAGGCTGCATTGTGAATCGCATGGTTCAACTAAAAGAATATAGCATGTAGCTGGGACTGTAGCTCTGGGGTGGAATGAATGTGAGGCCCAGGGTTTAGTCTCCATCATCAGTCAACAAACAGACATATCCAGTAAGACTGAATTTAAATGGAGATATGAGAATCTAACTGTCTTCATTAAATCAGAAAGTAAAGAGATTTATAAAATGTAAAACAGTGTTATATTCTTTAACTTTTTAAAGTTGAAAGTATATCTTTATTAAAATTTAGTTAAGATGTAATGAATTTTTTATCTTAAAATGAGTTAACCTACATTTATGAATTCTTAGTTTTCATTTTTCTAGTGTGAAAAATATCAACAGGCATAGCCCTCAACAGCTAAAGCTCATTGGAACCTTCATTAAAAAGTTTTTTTGTGTGTTCATTGTTGGGACACACTATGCAGTTCAGGCTGGCCTCGAACTCACAGCAATCCTCCTGCCTCAGCATCCTGAGTATTGGGATTACAGGAGTGTGCCACTAAGCCCAGCTATTAATTTTTGAAAGTATATCTTCAGAATAAAAGAATCTACTAGCTTGGTGGGGGGGAGGGGGAGGAGATAATTAAAACAGAGGTGAGAAAATGGATCCAAAGTCTGAAAGCTACCTTGACTTGAGGGGAGTAGGGTCTTACAGCTAAGTGACAGTACAATTAAAGAGAAAAAGGCTAAGTCAGGTATTTTGAAAGAAGGAATGGTAAAGTTTGGTAACAATTTCAGTATGGGGTAAATGAGATGAAAAGTTTAAAAACTTGTGTAACATGTTTAATATTGTAGCCTAGAAATGAACAAATTAACAGAAGCAGCTGGTTCATTAATTGATGCTCCATTGTAAATACTAGTTTTGGACGTGGTGGGGGCTGTTGGTGATGGCTCAGGAGAAGGAACAGCCAGAAGGAAATCGGAAAGTGCTCATAATTATAAATCAAGGATGACAAGAGGTAAAGAAAGAGGCAGGTCCTGGATAGGCAGAGACTAAGATCAGGGGGAAGGGCTTACTGTCAAGTTCATGGCCTGTCTCATTGAACAGATTTGATTTGCAAGTGGTATCTTGGAAACTTCATATGAAGTCAATTGTTGAAGATCACATAGCTAAGGATGGCTGAAGCTGTCGATGATGCCCAGTACTCTTTATGGAATGATCTCATGTAACCTCAGGGATCCTCACAGTTTTAACAAAACTTATCTTTATGAAGAAGGAATGAGCCAGGTGCAGTGACATACATTTATAACCCCAGCACTCAAGGAGCCTGAGGCAGGAGGATTTCAAGTTCAAGCCTAGCCTGAGCAACATAGCAGCTTACCAAGGCCCTGCCTTAAAAGTAAAAATAAATTTTAAAAAGAACTGGGGGTTGTAGCTCAGTGCAAAGTCTTAGGTTCAATTCTGAGTACAGCCTTTCCCAGAGGAAAGATTAAATGGGAAATGAAGCCCTGAATAGAGGCCAAACTGGGGCCTTTATAACCAACAAAAGGAGCACATTTATTGAACCAAGTATGTAGCTCAGTGGTAGAACACTTTGCCTGCCATGCAGGAGACCCTGGGATTAATCCCAGCATACCCACTACCCACCACATACATAAACACGTGTGTCCACACACAAAAAGCAAATTTGCCATCATTGAATAATGAATCCATTAAAGTCTGTTTGGCCCATAGTATTTATAAATATCTGTGTTTTTAGGCAAGAGACATATAAACATATTTGAAAATACATATGAACTTGTAAAACCAGAAAATGAAATAAAAGTGAGAAAGTATGAGCTTGTAGTTTTAAAGCTGACAGAGACAGTAGCCAGCTTTTCTAACATCATGTGGTTTGTCAGGTGTTTCTCATGTATTACTTGAAGCCAGTGGGAAGTGGATACGGCTGCTTCACTGATGAGACTGAGGTTCAGTGTCTCACCAGCATGAGACTGGCCCACAAGTGCTTTAGCATGGAGAGCATCCTGTCTTCTGAGGTGGTGGGGAAGGGTGAGAGGAGGACTGGAAAGCACTGATTGTTTGAAGTTGTAATGGCAACAACTGGGAAGCCAGTCAATTTGAGTGGCTCTTTGGACTTTGTGGTCTGTAAGTGCAAAAGAGGCAGGAAGTGACTGGAGAATTTGCCTTTACCTTTATGCCTGACTGAGCCTTCTACCATGATGTGATACTGAGGATCCTGCAAATGTGTTATTGAGAGGAATATCACTTCCACTACTGCATTCTTAGGAAGTACAAGGCCACTTACTGTTGGCTCCAAACATAGCCATCACAAATCCCTTGGCTATTTAAATCTGTAAGATACAAAATGACAGGAAGTCTTTATCTCCAGTTGTATTATCTCTCAGATACTGGGTAAAGCACACCCTTTGTTGATGAATGATTTAATATTAACCACATGAGTGAGAATAGAATCTACATAGGGTAACCCAGTAAAATTTGGTTCAGAAGTTATTTTGGAGTAGTAATTCACACAAAGGAGATCAGCTAGTTGTTCAAAGCACAGTGCTTGGTGAACAACTATAAAAGTGTATTTCCATTTCAGTGGTTTGTACCAATCCATAGGATTTCCAGGCAACAGATCTCTCCCAGAAAGGTGCTACCACTCTTCCCTTAGAGGTCCTTGTGCCAGAATGGAAAGTTCGGTAACAGAAAGCTCTGCATTAGAAACACAGATGACTAGATGTAGACTTAGGAATTCAGACTAAATAGAACCTTTTAAGGAGAAGGTTACTAGAATGACATTTTTGAAAAGAGAGAATAATATAAAAAGACAGTTGAACTGGGTAGGGTGGTACAGACTGGTAATCCCTGCATTGGGGGGCTGAGGCAGGAGGATCAAGGCAAGCTTGAGGCCAGCCTGGGCTACACACTAAGTTCAAAGAGAGTCAGAACTACATAGCGAAATCCTGTCTCAAGACACCCTCCACCCAACATTTGGGTGTCTATCTTCAGCTCAGCCCTTAAACCTTAATCTGCTACTGACTCATCTAAAGAGGGATAATTTTCAATAGTTATTTTTAGGGCTTTTAAAAAAATGAAGACAGGTATATATCATGTGCAGGCACAGGGTTGAGGTGGCATCTTCTGGGGGTGGTGATGTCCCTCTCCTGCACTTGGAAACTCACAGCAGCCGGGAATTTCAGGCAAGTCCCAAGTGAGCTATAAGCTTTGGCCTTGTTTGATGTTGGGTACATTTTGAGGCAGCCAAGCTGTGCAGCTGTGCTTGCCTCCACAGCAGGTGCCAACTGGGAGTATTTTCTGGCCCTTTCCCCGTAGTGTTTCAGGTTGAACCAGAAGCTGGACTTTCTGGGGCACAGTCACAATTGGGTAGCAGTGTGGAGATTGTTTCGACAGGAAATGGAGGCGTGGAATACAGAAACTCCTGAGATCTGCTCCCTCACCCACTTCTTCCCCTTTTCCTCTACAACATGTGTTCTTCCCTGGAGTCCGCCTGCCTTCTAAGATAAGCAACTGCCCTGCCTGGGCTTTGGGGCAGGGGAGGGGCGAAGGGCAGAGGGAGGGAAACCTAGATCCTGTCCTGAGTGGTTCAGCCCTTGGGTGTGCCCTGTTGTGTTGATTTGGTTTGGTGCCTGCCTTTCTTTCCCAGGTGTCCATCTATTTGAGAATCTAACTGGTTTTTGAAGTCTCGGTTGGGAAGGGACCTTCTGGGGAGCAGCACTAGGGGTGTGGCCCATTTACCCTGGGGTGGCTTCCTAACTCTGTTGGCATAGGGCCACTGATCCTTCTGAGTGTAACTCAAATGATCCAACAACATCAGGCTCTCCTGACCCAGAATAATCAAGTTTCAATTACTTTACTACTGTAGTTTTCTAGAGGAACTAAAAATATCCAAGCTGGAAACAGTTCTTCCTTCTATCCCAACCGTGAGAGATTTTGAGAGCTCACAAGTGGTAGGTGCCTTTCTTTCCTGAAGATAACTGCTAGTCTGGTTTGCCTTGTAGCTGCCATTCTGGGTACATGACTTAGCAAAATTGATTATGTATATGAACGAAGATAATGCAGATGATCTTCGCCAAAGCTCTGCTTAATTTGAATGTGCAGTTCTTGTAAGAGGCAAAGCTAGCATTGAGCTTTGTTAATGGTACTTGGTGGTAACATCTTCTTTCCTTATTTTATTTTTTTAAGACCTCTCCCCTTTATCTGTAGATTTCCTTATCTAGGGCAACAAGGTTCATTTATGTACGAGTGTAGGTATCTAGATAGTTAACACAAATCAGTGATATTTTGGTTTGCATGTTAAGTTACAACTTTATTAATATAGTTTACTTTGTATATTGCATCTTGGTGATGCTGATTTAAATGTAACAAGGGTGTTTGAATGGTGTTTATAGTTTGTGAACCATAATTAAGTATCCTTTGGCTTTTGGGTAAAGGTTAGCCCCTAACTCAACATTTGAATCAACCCAATAATAAAATTCTCTTAAGTGCAAAGTACCAAATGACCAACCTTAGGGAGAACTCAAGAACGGACATACTTCCCAGCATACCTGTGGAGCATTCTGAGAATTCAGACTGGTTTTTCTTTGTTTCTATGCAGACAACAATGAATTACTAGTCCTGTCTCTGAAGACATGTTTCCCTGGGATTTAAAATAGAAAATCTTTGTTTCAGTGTAGGTTCTTAATGATTGGTGCTTGAATTGGAATCGTAGTTACTACTTTCTGTGCTGTGGAATAGGCATAGCAAGTTTTTCTCCAAAAATCCTCCTGCCCCTGTCTTGTTTACTGAGAATTTGGCTCTCTGTTTCATTCCAGCATCTAAATAGCTTGGGCCTCAGCCAGCATGCCACTTGGGTTTTGCGTTATATTGGGTTATTTTGGCTTCCTTTAGCATTGGTCACACTATACTCCTTAAGTGTAGGATGCTTTTCTAACCCAAAGGTGTATCTGAGGTACCCATTTTTCACATGACATGGGAATAGGAATTTTTATCAGATAAGGACATGGGGCTGTTCTGGTTCAGGTGAAATAGTTCACCTTTTGCAATTGGAGTTTCTCTGTTACTATTTTCTTAATCTGTCACAGTCTCTTAATTAGAATGTACTGCTAGAGGACAAAGCAGTATTGTCAAAGTTGGTACATTTTATAAAAAAAACACAAAAGCGCCAGACAAGCAGCTGTAGTGCGAATTCATCCAGATGCAATGCTGAAATTCCCCAGAGGGGCATCTTTATTGTTTTCTTTCTTTGTTCCAGAAGCAAAGGCCGATAATGAACCGAGCTGTTCGCCGGCAGCTCAAGAACTGTTGACAAGGCTGGGATTTTTACTGGGAGAAGGGATCCCAAGTGCCACACACATAACCATTGAAGACAAAAATGAAACCATGGTAATGCCCAAGGAAGACACTGAATTTCCTATCTGCTCAGAGGATGAATGAAGCAATAACCGATTTTTCCCATTCCATGAAGAGGGAAGCCATTGTTAGGTCAAATGAGTTCTGGGCTGTTGTGTATTGAAATTTATTGCAACAGTTTGTTTCTAGATTTTTGCAGGGTGGGGTGGGAGTGGAAAAAGCAGAAGGGAGCAGAACTTAGGAAAATGTTCACATTAGTCACTTCCTAGAGAAGAATAGCTACATTTATAAATGTGGCTAAAAAAATTCCTTCATAATGATTCCACTTTTATCTTTACAGTGCCATTCTTCCCATGCTTTGGTATGGTTGTTGAGACTTTGGAGGGTCAGTGGGGTGAGGAAAAGATTTATAGGGGATGGAGCTAAGACAAAATGAGATGAGATTGGATGGTTCATCTCTGGGGAAGGCAGTCCCCCACACAAGGGAGCAGCAGCCCGCAGCATCACTTTGGAGATGTGTGCATTCGAATAGCAATGAGGGCTAGAACTTCAGCCTCCTGGGAGGGTCCTGAGGCGGGCTGCGGGGGAGGTGTTGTGGGTTGATTGAGACTGCAGTGGTCACCAGCCTCCTTTCCTGGTCACAGAGCCCATAAATCTTCAGGAATTGAATCAGGCTGCTGTGTTCATGAAACACTGCAAAAACAGAGTCCCTGGGTTTTTTGTACAGAGGTCAAATAACCCATTTGTCTTTTGCAGACTTTAAATGAGAGGAAGTCTGCCTGTTTGCCATTTCTGTTTTACAAATGTGCATTCCCAGTAAATTATTGCTAAGATTGCCCTCTTAGCGAAAAAGAAAATCACAAAGGAGGGGAACTGAACACAGACGCTTTTCTTTTTAACATTTGGAAGACCATAAGTATATTCATACATATCTATGCCTGTTTGTCTTCCCTAGTATTTAAAAAATTGTCTTCCATATTCCTGGTTTTTAATTTTTGTTATTTGAGAATCAAAAACAAAAGTGTGTGTTGAAGTACGTTGTGTAAGCCACGCTAACGCCTCCTTCCGTTCGTCTTGCAGTGCACAGCTCTGAGCCAAGGCATCAGTCCTTGCTCCACACTAACAAGCAGCACAGCATCTCCTAGCACCGATAGCCCCTGCTCAACCTTGAATAGCTGTGTCAGCAAGACGGCAGCCAACAAAAGTCCCTGTGAGACCATTAGCAGCCCTAGTTCCACCCTGGAAAGCAAGGACAGTGGAATTATAGGTAAGAAGCACATTGCTCGGTACTGTAATGGCTCGATGCACATCAACCAGAGCACTCACCAGGCACTTCTTAAGAGGATTTTAGCATTTTCTGTGAAGGTCGATCTGCCAGGGCCTGCCCTGTTCTTTCTTTTCAAGACAGCTCTGGGTCTGTGTGCGGCTAAGAACTGAAGCATCAGCTTTTACATTCCTTGATGTTTATTTTATTACATTAGGCTCATGTGGTTTTTTTTTTTTTTTAAATTCCAGATCAGATCTGGCCTGTGAAGTTACAAAATTCTTTTCCCCTGAGCAGTCAGTTCCACTTGTTGGGCATCGGGTCCCCCTAGGGCACATAGCAGGGCAATGAAATCTCTGAGTGTGAAGAAGTCTCTCAGCCTGGTCTCAAGGTCAGTTCCTTTCCCAGCAGCAGTTCAGGCCTGTGTTCTCTACTTCCTTATAATGGAATCTGGCCACTGCTTTGAGGCCAAGATGTTCTAAGGAAACATCTCTGGGTCCCCATTACAAAACTGGGTGTGATTTCTCTGATCTGAGGGTTAGGAGACACGGTTCCTAGGTGGCTTAAGCAATGTTTGATTCCTTTGCATACTTCTTTCCTTCTCTAGAAAAGTAGCATTTTGATTAATTTAGTAGTTATTAGATCCAGGGAGTTTAAGAGCCCTTAGTTTTGCATCCCATCCCAGACTGACATTTCTCCATGGGGGCTAAAGCATCTGTATGTCTCTGGGCTCCAGCATGTTGCCTTGCAGATAGGAGACCTGTTGGGCACCCTGGGGGGCATTGTTTAGGCCCCTTCTGCTTTAAAATTATGTTTCAATTTCACAGTGGAGCTCTTCTGAACAATTAATACCTCCCCCTTGCTGAGCTGTGCACTTCTTTGAGGGGTATTGGTGTTTTGTTGTGGACTGAACTCTCTTTCCATGTTAATGTGTAACCAAATGGGAGACATTTATGTTCCGTATTTTTGTAGAGCCATGTGCAGTTTCTTTCCGGTGTGATTTGAAAGCCCAGGCCCATCTTATTTGGATACTGAAAATGACACCAGAGCACCAGCTGACCCTATAAATTCTTTTAATATCTGTGTTTTAAGCTCTGCCTTCATAATAAAGTAGTGACCTTTCATGTCACTGAAACTGCCCTCTGTTCCTTGGTTCAAGCCAACATGTTGCTTTAACTCAGGTGCATATGGAAAGTTGTGCAAATTGCAATGAAAGTGGAAGACATGAAGGAGAATTGGCAAGTCCCACTTTCATGGAAGTATCTGACTCTTGGTGATCATGCTTGCCACTGCATTAGCGGTTTTTGTTTTGTTTTGTTTTGTTTTTTAAGTGACAGTGTCTGTGGGGAAATGAGGAAGGCATTGTACTGGTGACAATGTGCCTGTGTTTTCTATCTTCCATGACCTACAGAATTAGAACTTGTTGCCAAGGGAAACATTGGAGGTATGGTAGGGAGGAGAAGGAAGAGGAGCAAGAATTTCCTTTCCAGGAAGACATCAGACACAGATCTTTGAAGAGGCAGGAGTGGTGAAGGGAAAGAGCTCCCACCGCAGTCTGTGTGGGGCGGCCAGTTTCGTTGCCTCTTAACAGTGCTGCACCTGTGATGCACTTGTGGTTCTGTGACTGATTGCTGGGACTGGGCTATGCCTTTTGCTGTCTGAGGAATGTGCTGATGTTAGAAGTATAGCCTGAGATGGCAGCTTTTGGGCATCTTCAATCTTTAACAGAGCAGAATATTTAAGAGCACTGCAATCCTAGCAGGCAGAGGTGAAGGTGAGCTACTTTGGCCTCTTGCTTCAGAAGGCTTGGCAGCAGCTTGTAAAATGGGCTGGTGAGGATCCATGTTTCAAATTACACAAGACCACGAAAAGAGAGGAAGCAGCTTTTCATTTAATTTTCCATTTTAAGTAGTTTAAGACTTGTCGGCCAATGCAGCAGGGGCAGAATGGCAAGGGCCTTGGCGGGTGGGCAGTACAGAGCGCAGAGAGCTGCCCTGGCATAACATGTATGGCATAGCACTAGGCTCAGACCACTGTTCGTTTGCATGATCATCTCTGTTTATTCAGGGCATTTAGGGAACATTTCAAATAATACTAACCCATCCTTAAACATTCCTCAGCCTCTCCTTAGTATTTGAGCTGGTTTTCAACATTCTGAATATTTTTGTCTGGCAGATGCAGGGATGGGAAACCCATGCTCCCACATGCCCGGGTAACCTTCTCAGCACCACTACAGGTGCCCTGCCTGTCTTCTCTTTCCACAGCTGAGCAGCAGAAAGGACAGCCAGTGACGACTGTCTCTCCAAGGCCAGGGCTTAATAGAATTCTCCATCCTTTTTTCAGCGTTTATTATGCTATCCAAAAAGGAGTCACACTTCATCCTATTTCAAGAGTTTCACGTTCTTCCAGCATAAATAGCTTCAGAAGTATATATGTATAAATACTGTCTAAAATGGATGGGATTAACTGAATTCCCTATGAGTTTCCTTATTTTTAAGCAAAGTTTCTTGTTTCTTATATATTAAAATCATGCACCTTATCTAGTTCACGTCTGATTTTCAAATTTGCAATGTGAAAATTCTTCCAAATGTGAAATCCAAATGTACCTAATCACTGTAAGAGTTTATAATTAACTTGTTTTAAAAAGAAAAACTTTAAAAGGAATATGCTTTTATTCATTGGAATGTAGATGAAAAATAATCTGACTTTCAAAAAAACTATTGCTGAAAATAATAGGCTTTAAAGCACTTTTTGACTTAAACATGTTGAATTTTTTTTAGGCCCACATGATAAATATTTTATGTATACATATTTGGAGAAAATGAGCTATTTCTCCATGTAGGAAGAAAGAATAGAAACTGGATGAAAGAGAAACAAGCAAAACCTGCTTTCCTGCTCAGATGTATATTTAAAAAAAATAAAAAATCCTTCCTATCCATTAATAATAAATGTGCCAAGAAGTACTTAGAGGTAGCAATTAGAAACATTCTGGCTGAGGGCAAGTCCTGTTAAAAGATAGTCATTCCTTCCATTCCCTTCTTTTGCCTACTTTGACCTGTTGAAATTCATAATTGCCAAAGTACTTTTGCAGCATCCTATATCTGTTTCCCCTTGACAGATGAGGTTAGGAGAGCTCATGAGAGTAGGAGCACTGTGTGTTTCCCCACAAAGCAAGTGTGTCTTCTACCTGGCATCTGAGCTGAAACGCCTGTGCCACCACATTCACCATTGAGGTGGTTTCCAGGATGGTGGACTGTTCAGTTTTGCTCTTCCTTTCCTTGTGGTGCTTACATTTCCTGTTGGGTTTGAAGCAGGAGGCAGGCATAAATGCAAGGGAATACCTTTGCAGGAACATTTCTCTTGCAAGAGAGGCTTGCAGTAAAATGCTGGACTTAAGGTTAGTACCCTGCTGATGCTTGCTAGAGTGTGATAATATTTGTTTTTCTGCCCTGTTGCTTAGGGATTTTTTTTTTTTTAAGTTAGCAAGGATTGACTTTTATCTTGCCTTGCCTCTTTCTTGCCTTCTCCAAGGTTCATAAAATAAAAGTGATTCTAGAAGTAGCTTTAGACCATTTATTTCCTGGACTTCATGTTCCCAGGAAGATGATCAAATGGAGAGGCACACAGAGATGAATTAATTGTACCTTCCTTTTATTTTTAACTTGTTATAAATTCTGTCCTTTTGATTTTATGCTAATGCTGCTTTGTTGCCACCTGTATCACCCTGCTCACTAAATTGAAATGCTTTGAAATTGATTTGGTAATAACTATTTAGAGTGTTTCAAATCTGGGTTAATATTCATTTTGCTACATTACCTGCAATTTAAAAAAATCATCCCTAATTATAGAAGCCTTTTTTAAATCTCTGGGGTGAAAAAGGAAGATTTTTCTTTACATATCTAATTTGGTAATTTATTCAATCTGGGAAAGAAAACCTTGGTGATGGTTCCAGTCAGTAGAGTGCCTGCTACTAGACTCTTCAGACTGTTCTGTCATTGTACCAGGCACCTGTAGGTACCTACTGTGTTCCAGGAGCAAGATTGTTTAGTACTAGAAGAGATCAGATAATGCATAGTATCTGTTTCAAAAACTTGTCCACCAATGGGATGACAAACTGATCTGTCAATTTTTGAAAAGAGTTTAAAATGTGGCATTGATTGACATCTCTGATGGAAGGTGAATGCTGTAGGTACATAGCATATCAACCATTAAGTGCCTTGAACTCTTTTCTAGAGAGTCTGGAATTCCCAAGAGTCATTAGACCAAGAAGCTCCATCATGGATGCATTCAGTGGACAAACACGTAAAGCTTTATAAAAACATGGCTTGCTTTTGCTAGAAAACCCCAGATTCTAGCTGTGGCCTTTTTTCCTACTGTATTAGACCAAGTTGGGGCAGTGTCCTTGCTGAGAGACACAGATCTGACCTCCCACGCTGCCCTACCCCCAGCCGTTTCTTTAGGTGTTTCCACAGTCAAAGGGCCTGATGAATGTACCTGGCAACCACAACTGTGCCCCTGGCCTTGTTGCATGTTGTGGCAGAGCGCACCTTGCGCAATGCAGGCAGCACTGAGGTGGAGGTTTGGTACAGAAATCTGGCTGTCACGGTCCAGTGCACAGGACTCCCAGCATAACACCAGCAAGGACAGAGCTGGCTCAAAGTGCCAAGCTGTCATCTGGGGCTGTTGCAGAAGGCAAAGCCAGAGAGCCCCTGAAGCTGAAGGTGTCTGGGGCATCCCACCTGGGGCATTCTCTCTGGTATTCCGGGAGAGTTAGCTCGTGGGTTTTCCCGGGCCCCTCTCCTTGTTAGGTTGAAGAAGATTAACAGATGTGATTGCAGGTGAGCCAGCAACTGTTCTGTGTGTGGCTTGTTAGTTTGCAGTGGGGCAGGTCTGGGGTGGAGATGGTGAAGGAAACATATTCTAGCAGTAATGACCAGAAAGCTTAAGAGGCAGGCTGGTTTTGCCCAGGCAGCCTTTCCCTTTGTCACTTGGGGAAATCCAAAGTGTGGCCTGGCATCCTGGACAGCTGCTGGTGTGAGGTGTGAGTGCGAAGGAGAGGAACAAGACCTGTCAGCTGGAGGAACCGGAGACCTGGAGCATGCTGCCTTGACTTGTCTCTTTGCTCTTTCTCTGTCCACAATCTCAGGCTTCCTTTGCTGCAGTGAAACAACTCTGAAGTTGTCAGTGATCTTTATGCAGTCAGGTCAAAGGAGGCAGTACGTGTAGTAGCTGGATTTTTCTTTTTGATTCACTTCTTTACTTCTCTGACTTTTGTAAGCAACCCTTACGCTCCTTTCTTTTTTGATCATTGATTTGTTAGTCCAGTGTTTCAGCCTTTTTATTTTATTTTATTTTAATTTTTAAATTTTTTTTAAAGCCAGTCAAATTTAGCAGTGGGGGGGTGGTATACCAACTTTAGTAACACTAATGTTAATAAGTTCTGATAACCCACTGCCATCGGACCAGCCTAGTGTTTCAGCTTTTAAACTCTTCCTGTCAGCCATTAAATTGATATGGTGATTAGCAGATATTTTTGTGCTTAAACACTGCTTTATTTATCTTAAGCTTTATGGGAAGGAAACAGTCTTACTCTCAGGATATAAGAGACACTTTACACAGATACTTGTGTCCAATTTTCTTTAAACCCAGGGTAGGATAGTGTTTGTATAATGTTCTCATTTGGAAAATAGAGAATGAAAGAAAGAGAATGAAAAAGAATGGAGTGCTTGAAGAAAATTATAATTTCTGTCCCCTTCATGTTTTTTTTTCCCTTCATCTTTTAAAAATATTTTGTCTCTATTTTATATCAACGTAATAGTGTTTCTGAAAGCACGTGACCCAGATTTTCCAAATCTTGTGGCATGATCTGAACAGTATAGTGGAGTACCTTGAGGTTTCTAGTGCTGTGGGACTTTCCTTTCGACCAGGTATAATGGGGCATCGGTGAGCTGAGATGACAAGAGTCTGGTACACAGAAGGCACTGTTATAATACATACGTTAGCCACTGCTGCTACTTTCCAAGGATACTTGCTTCTACTTTACCCTTCCTCGGTTGATTAGAAATGCTCACATGTGTAGTAGCCCATATGCAATCATTTATATATTGTCAAAACTTCTTTTTCTGTTAAGTCATGAGTTAGGAAAAGTAAATGGTAACAGCTAGAAAAAGATGGTAAGTCATATTTATACAACTTTATTTTCACTTTTCTTATAAGTAGGCAGAAGGTTTTAAGGTCTCTGCGAATCAGTGGTAAGTAACACAGGTGCATAAGTGATTGGCATAGTCACTTGTAGCTGTGACACAGTAACTGATACCCATAACTTAAAGAGGAAAGGTTTATTTTGACTCTCTGTTACAGTCTGTGGTTATCTGGCCCCAAGGTGGGCACAGCATGGTTCAAGTGTCTGGGCAGAGGGAAAGCTGCTCATATCTTGATGTCCAGAAAGCAGAGAGGAAAGAAGGGAGCCTGAGAGACAGATACACAAGGCCTGCCAGGTCAGCCCCAGGGACCTCTTCTTCCAACCAGGCTGCACCTCTGACCCCACGATCCAATCACCTTTCAAAAGCCCTGCCTCATTCCACCTGAGAGTTTTGGGAGTCATTCTTGATTTCATGACAGTGATGCTTATGAGGACAAAAATGTACCATTCTGGTACTGGGTCTAAAGAGTCACACAGGCTTGTGGATCTTCAAAAGGGGAAAAACCCAAGACCCCTAGGGACACCTTATACCTCTTTTCCTTCAACTGGCTCAAAGGGAAATCTGTGTGTGGCATACATTTGATCTCATTGACTGTTGGTTCCTAAATAATTCTGGATTCGTACCACAGGCATGTTTACTCCTTGATTGTGTTTTTTTTTGTTTTGAGACAGTCTTGCCATGAAGTTCAGGCTGGCCTTGAACTCAAGGGGGTCCTCCTGCCGCAGCCTCCTGAGTGCTGGAGTGCACTACTATACCCGATTCTCTTGATCTTCTTTCAGATCTATAACTTGATTTAGATCCTGCCCAACTGCCTACTGGCCTCTGGGCCAACACTGACTTTTTCCCCTACAGTTTGATTTTAAATGGGAATTCAACCTTCAAAAGGCCAAGAGAGGGTGACAGATAACTAAGAAGAAGACAAGTTTTATTGCAGTCTTCCCTGGACAAACATTTGGTGCCTGAGTGGACAGCCAACCCATCTGGCTGATCTTAACAAGGTCTTCATATATTCACACGGTTTTTCACCTGCAGATGCTATAGAACTCCTTTTGTGCACTATGCCAGTATAAGCAAAAAAAAAATGCATTGTATTTCCAGTGAGGACTGGTGCTGGATATCCCACTAACTATCCCACTAACTATGGATATAAAAGTTTCATATCTATAAAGTAGGTACATGGTTTTCAGGCTGGCCACCTCTTGTCCCTTGTGGTAGTTACCATGTCTGTGCCCTGCCATCTTAAGAAAGTGCTTTGGAAGTTTTGGGGTCTTGTGTATTAACAAGTCTGGTTAAGTGCTGTTACTACAGAGGAAGATGAGACTGTCACTAGAGCTAAAGGAACTTTCAAACTTCATGCAAAGTGAGAGGTAAGGTGTATGAATCAACATGCAGGACCAAGCCCAGTTTAACAGCACAGCATAACCGGGAAACTTGATGGAACCTAAGGACCTATAAATCCCTCATATTGCTGAATCCTGTATGATGGACCGAGACCAGGTTGGGTCACGATGACAAGCCCTTGTTGACAAAAGTTGTCACCTCTATTAGTTGAAGGAATAAAATGTTAGAGTTTTTGAGTTGTTAGGGAACTTTAAGTGTTATCCAGAATTTGGAAGATGTTAAATAGCAATTACTTTGTAGAGACTCTTTTTAGTCATCATGGATAACATATTGCCATAGTTGAGAGAATGTGTGCTTGGATGTCATGAAAGTGACTGTGCTAACCTAAGTAGGAGTTTGAATTTCTGTTCATATGGAAGAAGAATGGGTGTTTTTGAGTAGCTTTTTGGGAGACCAAGTTTCTCTCTGGTGCCTGTGGAGTTGCCCTATTTGGTGTCTTCTTAGGTTAGCAGGGAAATGGTCACATCTGTCTTTATCAGCCCTGCCAGAGCAACTTCAGGCTTCCAGCTGTGTCAGCTAGATCCCAGGGTGGGTGTTTGTGGAGTGGGTCATTTTCAGTGGGGCACCTTTGTGGGGAGACCTGGAGCTTCTGAGCCTCGCCCCTCCCTGCTTCTCAGTACCTGGTGAGTGTGGATGCAGGCTTCCTCTCTGACATTTACTTCCTGTGGGCAGTGGGAGGGTTACTCTCCTTCCTCACTAGAGCTTCCCGCTGATAAACACTGACCTCGTGATACCCTCCCTTTGAAATGGCTACTCCATCTGGGAATTCTCTTCCCAGTCACTGTTCCTACAGCTTGGAGCCTTCCTCCCCCACCCACTTTCCTTCCTCTCACTGCCAGAGTTGAGTATTTCGACTCATCAGATCTCTGGCACCATATAGAGGGTGAGAATGGGGCCTTCAGCCTGACCTGCACTCCAGGCTTTGCCTGGGCTGTTCCCAGCTGCTTCCTGGGGCCCTGAAGCTTCCTGGGGCCCCTGCAGTCCTGCTGAGAGTGCTGTCCATTGTAACAGGAAGTCGGGGAGTTTGAGTCCCTGTTCCCATTGTTTGAGGTTCCAGCTAGGACTCAAAGTCCTTGGGGCTTTGATTTGAAAGTGCATGCCACTTAGAGCAAATGAGGACAAATTCAGACTTTTTTTCCTTCACCTACCTGCTTCTTCCTCCTTTTTCTTAATCCCTCCCTTCAGGTTCTATCTGGCATTGAGTTTAGGGCCTGCACAGAACTATATCCACAGCCCCCTGACCTTGTTTTTATTTTGAGACAAGGTCTCAGTTGCCTAGTCTGGTCTGAAACTTGCAATTCCCCTGCCTCAGCTTCCCAGAGTAGTGGGATTACTGGCATGTACCACTACTCCAAGCTACTTATATTTTTGTTTTTCACCTTAAGTATTGATGCCCTCAAATACAGCCACAACAATAAAACTAAGCAAATCAGTCCCACCCCCAGTTTGGAAGTTTTTCCTCCCTTTTAGATGTTGGGGTAGCTTGGGAACCTAACTTACTACAGTATGTCTCAGAAAAGCATTCAGGAATCCAAATTCTGTACTATTAGCAATCTGTATTATAGGACTGCCTAATATTTTTATGCTTTCAGCTTATTAACAGTTACTATTAATAATTAATTAGCATAAGCAATAAACTCATTAATAAACCATTTCCATAAAAAATTACCTCAGCCTCTGGCATACGTTAAACCTTCAGTAAATGTTAGCTTCTGCTATTACCACTGCTGCCGCTGCCACCACCATCGACCTTTTTATGATGGTGTCATTTGCTATACTTTATTTCCATATGATGAAAACACAGTTAAAAGCAGTGATTGATTCCAAAGAGGTGGAGGCATGGTTTATTACTACTAGAATATTTAGAAATGTTGGAATAATAATGACCAACAAACCAAAAGGTAAGACCAACCCTGAGTCATCCCAAATCAGCTGCTCCTTTAGTTAGAGACATACTGTCAACAGTCTGGACCAGTCACAGTGGGTTATAAGGCGTAGCACCTGTGGAGCAGTGGAGCTAAAATTCATTCATTTGCTCTTTAATTCTATAAACAAACATTTATCAAGGACTTACTATGTGCCAGGCACAGTGACTGTCTAGCGAAAGGGAAAGCACAGCTTGCCATTCTCTAGGGAGGCTTCCACATGTAAGTGGAGTTTTTAAATAGGCCACCAGAGGGGCACCAGTCCAGGCTCTGGCAGCAAGGACAGTTCTTAGAATTGTGGCAGGATGTCCTGTGGTCACAACAAGGAAATTGTTTTGTCTTTACTTACAAATCTGAGAGAATGTTGTAAAAATACAACCAAACCTGTTCAGACCCTTTGATCCTAAATAACTGACTCTATTGTGTGTAGCCTTCTGCTACAGTAGGCTCTTTATGGTGTGTGGATGAAGCCGCTCCCTCTAGGCAGCTGTGTTTGGTGGCTGGGGCGCTCCCATTTACTAGGTTCATGGTCAGAGGCCTGGGCTGTTGGGATCCAAACAGAGTACAGTTGGCTCTGTCCTCAAGGACACAAGCCAGTGTTAGGTCAGCAGCGGGGCAGGGAGATTGGCCCGGTGACCGGTGTCTACTAGGGCATCCTGTGCACCTTGGAAAGTAAGTAAGTAAAGAGTACCTGTAGAAGCTGTGCAGGGTGAGTATCACTCACTCTTATTCTGTTCCTCTGCTGTCTTACCAAGATGTTTACAAAAGTTTTTTCTGCATCTTTCCCCTTGGGCTGTCTTTCTTTCTTAGGGTTAAATTTTAATTCCACCTTCCTGTGCTGGCCAGGGAGTAAGTCTCCAATCTATGCTGCTGAAGGAGTTAAGTCAGGTTAGCTGTCTGGATCATGTTGAACAGATATGGTAATAATTTTAAGGATTAGATTCTCTGTTTGACTTCATAATTATGTTCTTGCTTCTAAAGATACTCTTTTGCATCTTTTCTGTGTTCATTGTGTGTTGGCTGTCCTCATCCCCCAACAAATGTTCATTTGATTAAGGTGTTTAAAGATTCAGAGGAATTCAAGGAGATGTGAACAATTTATCTTGGTCAAATTGCATAGATATGCTATTAAGTCTCAGATACTTTCAGACAGCTTTTTCATTATCCCCCTATCAAAAGCGTTTGTTTGTTTTGTTTTGGTCTTTCCTGTAGAGTGATTTAGCAGTTTATTTCCCCTGATAAGCAACATTTCTTTTTAATTTACCAAAACGCATTGTATGAAACATACTTTGATAAAAATCTGTGTGGGCCGGAAAACATTCCATTGATCCTGGCGCGGGCACAGTATGTGCATTAACTCTCCAGCAAACCCGGCTATGCCTGGTGTCCTTCAAAATATTTTGATCTCTCATTTCAGCCACAATTACAAGTTCATCCGAAAACGATGACCGGAGTGGCTCCAGTTTGGAATGGAATAAAGATGGAAGCCTGAGGTTAGGGATTCAGAAGGGAGTGCTTCATGATCGAAGGGCAGATAACTGCTCCCCAGTGGCAGAGGAGGAGACCACGGGGCCAGCGGAAAGTGAGCTGCTCAAAGCGGAGTCCTCAGCTGGAGATGGTCCGGTCCCTTATTCTCAGAGCTCCAGCTCGCTAATAATGCCACGTCCCAACTCAGTTGCAGGTAAGGTTCCGCCTCCTCTGGAAGGGTTACCTCGCTGAGTCTGAAGAGCCGGGGTTCACCGTCTTCACATGGGACACTAATCTAGAGGACATGAGCCAGCACTGTGATCTTGGCCAGGCATTTGCCTTTCCTAGGCCTCAGTTTATTTCTCTGTAAACATGCTAAGACTTCTTACTGGTCTTTCAGTGACCTTTTTGCACTAGAATTCTTTGAAATCTATGAGTTGGACTATTTGCCTCTTTGTATTTAAGGGAAGAAAATATAAACACTGCCCTTTGGTGTTATTTTAACCTTGAGTAAATTTGTGACTTTTTACAATAACTTGGTAAACAGGAATTGTTCAGAGTGAAGTTCATTAAATTTCTGCCTGTCTATGACTGAATGTTATATAGATAGGAAGATGGATGTTTTCTGTCTAATTCAGTTGTCATGGAGCTCACAGCTTGAACCATTTCTTAACTCAAGTGAGACTGAGATGTCTGGAAGCAAGGGAGAGGAGAGCAAATGGCAGTGTGGGCAGGTGATTGGACTGGTCAGTGGCATGAAGTGTTGTCTGTGGAGGGTGGGGAGAGGTGTTCTGCATGAAACCTTCATGCCTGCTTTTGAAGATCTTGTATTTCTACACTCCCTGATCTTGGGCTGAATTTAAAGAGAATTGTTATGGCGGTTCTTTGTTAGCAGTGCAGCACTTTAAAGTGTGTCCCTTCCTAATGCACAGACCCTTCTCTTTTCCTATGTCAAAGGAGTTTTCTGTAATTTATACTGTTCCTTTGGGATATGCTAGGTCATTCTGGCTGTTGTTGGGTGTTTTTTTACAATAGAACTCTTAAGCAGCTGATAAATAAATGGCCCTAATGGAAACGTTCTGAGGTACAGCTCTAATTCACTTTCAAAGGAAGCAGAGTGACCTCGTTCCACAAGAGGGTTTTGATATCTCTGACAGAGAGAACTAATAGAGAGCATTAACTGTAGTGACTGATGCTTCTTCCAAGAGCATTTTGTCTTCCACCACCATTCCACCCCTTTGACATAATATGTTGTACCCAAGGTGTTTTAATTCATACTTACCTAGTTTCTGATGAGTGAGTCATTTGTATTACCTTAGCATTTGACAGCTTTTATTTTTCCAAAATATTGGCAAACTTGTATTCAATTTAATCCATCCTTTTAAAAATTAGCAAACACGTTAATATGTTAATTTCAGCAGTGTTCAGAGTGCCCTGTTTGGCATTATGTTTTCTGTTGCATGTATTTTTATGTGTTCTCCTGCCGCGTGAAGTGACAGTGGGTGTGAGCTGAGCTTTTCCAGGAGACTGCAGCGATTACAGAGCAGAGCTTTCTCATTTCCGCTGTGCACATTTGTTACCACTATGTATGCCCTTGAGCGAGACCTCCTGTGGAATGCAAGGGTTTTTCCTCGGGATGTGAGCTTAGACTGTCTGGCATAATGGATTTTGCTTATTTCTTGTAGTGCATATTTTAAAAACTAAATGCATATTTTGAAAAGAAATAGATAAATAGTATCTGTTTCCAAGCTACGAGTCTGATAGATTTGCCCACCATTCTGATAGATTTGCCCACTATTCTTCCCTAAAGCTGAACCTCAGTTAAGAAGGATGTTTTAAGTTTCATGAAAAAAAAAATAAAATTCCATTGTATACACCAGCGATGGCGAACCTTTTGAAGCTTTCAGTGATAATAGCTGTCTGTGGCACATGTGCCGTGCCGTAAGTTCATCACCACCGGTGCACACTGTGTGCAGTACTATTTGTTTAGTAATTAAAGGGCAGGCAGCTACAAACAGTGTTCACTCAATATTAGATGGATTGATATAAAATGTGAAGGATCATATGCTGAAATCTCTGGGAAGTATTTGCATGTAAGAGCTACGTAAATACAAATAATTTGCCATGTGGTAGGAAAAGTGATTTGGTACATAGGAGTAGAGTAAGGACTAGGGAATGATACCAGGCCTCTGTTCCTAGCATCTCACCCCCTGGGACCAATCTCAGGTTGGGGTACAGAACTACTTAGGATTGCACACCTTTATGTAATTTTTCTGTCATTTCTTTATCGTCACTGAACTGTTCCAAAGAACTGTGTCTATCTGCCAAACATGTAACACAATGAAAGTTTTTTGTCAAGGATTGCAGAGTATTTAGATTTAGAGATTGTTTTACTACACAGAGTTGTTCTTTGTCAAGGTATTTGTTAAAATGGAATTGATTTGAAATGCCGTATATCACAAAAAAATGTATGAAATGGACACATTTTTGTTTGTTAAATTTAGGATACAGAACCCTTAATATTATATCAAGTAATATAGAAGAAGTTGGGCAATAGGTTCTACTGTTTCTGACCACCTGTTTTCCTTTTTGAAATACTTTTCTGAGTGGTTTACAGGACACTGTTTAATTCTCCAGGAAACCAGCAAACACAATTACCAATTCCAGTTTTCTTGAAACAGTAACTGGTAATTGGTCTGATTCACTGGCATTTACCTGGGTTAGTCCACAACCTATGGTTTTAGCACATTTTTGCTCTTCAGTTCAGCTTAAAGAGGTCTCTCTCTCGTCCCTTCTTCCCTGTAAAGCAAACCTTTTCCTGCAGCATTTTGAAATGTGCTTCTCTCCAGGTGTTAGACACCGTGTGCATGTACATGAGCAGTAAATGTGTAAATGATTTCTTTGTAGAGATGTTAGCAGTAGGTTTACTACAGCAGGAAATCGTTGCTTTGCCTCTAATTTTTCTTGGCCATGATTAGTTTTAGGATTTTTGAGATGTTTGTTAATACTAATGTGAGTATCTGACTGCTAGACTGTTTAATATCTGATAATCTACCTTAAGTGTGCATGACAAGGTGGAAATGTCCAAGTCACCTGCTCTGCTAGAGGGGGAGCACCAGACACAGCTGAGCAGCTGAAGCTTCACTGAATCTCTTGAATGTGTATGTGTGGCTTCAAAAGTACCTTACTTGGAAAGCAGAGGTAGCTGCTTGCAGCTGGTCACGTAAAGACCTGCTTAATCACATTTGAAGTGGAGAATCAGCCAAGCACAGTGGAGGTGCTGAGGTTGCTTTATTGCTTACTTTGGAACTGATGCACTGGTGGTAGGAAATCTGAAAACAGGCACCTGAAATCTCACAACCTCCTGCATCCGTGTCAAATTAGAGCTTTTTTGCAGTTCTTTATTTGTAACGTCCTTTATAGTTGCATACTTGTAATGCATTTTGTTGTCACAAAATTGTCAACTGAATGTTGTACTATCAGGGTCAAGGAAAGAAGGGAGATGGAAAACTTCCTTTGAGATGCTAAGCATCTTTGTATTTATTCTCTAGTGCTGAAGCGGCATTAGGCATCTGGCCACTCTAGCTCTAAGGTGAATTATGGGCAAGACTATGTGGCTCCCTCTGCCTGAGCCAATGGTGGGTGCTTTCACCACAAGGTGTGTCAAGCTGGTGGGTTGGAGTTCCAGGTCTGAGGCAGATGTTCAGAAATACGTTCTAACTTGTGTTCCCATAGGAAGATTTGACAGATGGGGGCCTACAAAGAGTAGGGGGTCCTGCTGTCCATCCAGGAAGTTTCACACACCTTAGTTATGAAGGACCTGCAGAGAAGCTGGAGGCTGCCATTGGATTACTCTATCTTAGATCCATTTGGAAGTCCTGCATAAGGGATGCACTGACTCTTTCTAATGGAGAGTGTTGTGTGATCCCTGTCATATGCAGAGTATTCACTTAAGTATGTGCACAGTAAGTGACTAGGGCGTAGTACACACCAAAAAGATCCAGAAACATAAGTTGATGCTGTTAGGAAGGCAGGGTTTCATACGTTTCTTTGCCAGTTAGGAAGGTGAGTAGGAACCATGTTTGATTGCCCTTAGATGATGCAGCAGGCAGTGAACAAGATACCGTCAGGTCATGCATGGAGCCTTCCAGGTGCTTGTTGAATGACAGAATGAGAGGGAACAGTACGGGCAATGAGGAAATCTTAGGAAGCAAAATAGGAAGGGCTCAGAGCTGATAGTGCAGAGTAGTGAGCTGGACAGTGAGTCAGAACTAACAAGAGGGTTTTCAGAAGAAAAATGGCCCAACTTGACTTGAATCCCTTGTATTTCTGTCCCTTGCATCCTTGTTCCATGAATGTCTTCACTAGTATCACTTAACTCTTGGAGTGCAACTCCCTCTAGGTTCCTTATTACCCTGAAATGATATATATGTTTTTTATATTGAAAGATAATCATATATCTAAGATTGGCAGGACTTTATGTTGGACCTATAAGATAATCATATATCTAAGATTGGCAGGACTTTATGTTGGACCTATAAGCAAATTAGGTTAATTTTATTTAAATCTCTTCTGACTTAGGACATATACAAAGATTTCTGGTTGTTTTTTAAGACAAAAACATATACTATTTGCTTCTAAGATTTGCTGAGAGTAGCAAAATCTTTCCATTTTTATAATCCATCCACCTTGGGTGGTATGTATGAATGTCCCTGATGTTTTTTCATGTGTGCTATGAATCTTACTGATTTTGTCAGTAGTAAACATGGCTACTTATTTTTAGAACTTAAAAAATACAAATATTTATATAGTGTAATATATAACATACACGTTTGTGCTTTTACTGCTGAGAATTTTTAGTGTTCTGAATGCTCTAGAATTGTGCATGCAGAATCTACTTATTTAATTAGTTGGCTGTAATTCCAAGCAGCAGAAAGCTTCCCAGTGCTACAGGAAAAAAATCTAGTGCTATTCTACATATTTGCAGTAAGCAGTGAAGTTTTACAGTGTGATGCTTGATTGTGAGATTTCTTCAGAAAAACTTTTCTACCTCTTTTCTGGAATAATGAAGAATTCTGACAACCATATCAACATAACTTTGATTTAAGAATGAGTAGTGCTTGATTTTTACCACTTTTCAATTAACAGACTTTCTGGAAAAATAATAAACTGGGGTCAAACAAATAACTTAAAATAAATTTTAAGAGCCTGAACTGGATTGCTTTATAATTTATAACTTACAATAGTTTTAGGCATGATGTCAAACTCAATATTAAGCCAAATTTCTATTTAATATTACAGCGACAAGCTCTACTAAACTGGAAGACCTGAGTTATTTAGATGGACAGAGAAATGCTCCCCTCCGGACATCAATTAGATTACCATGGCACAATACAGCCGGAGGTAGGGCACAGGAAGTTAAAGGTATTTATCCTTGCATTCAGTATCATAATGGATATGATTAGTTCATTCACGAAGCAGTGAAAGTCTCTGATAACTCACAAAGAAACCAACTGCTTTAAAAACATGATATGATGTATATATGTGTAAAAATGAATCTATAAGGTATTCTAGGAGGACTCCTTAAATGTTTTTGAACGTTCTCTTTAAAATATGTGACTAAATTGCTTCTTGTGTTAAAAGGCATTTCTATAGTTTATTTTGAAAAAGAACAGTTTTGCACTCGTTGGCATTCTTGCTAACAGAATCAGTTCTGTTTCAGTTCTTTGCACTGTGTTAGCTGCATCCTGCGCATCCTGTATTTACAGTACTTCACAGTACTGCAGTGAGCAGCCTCATCATGTATGTGGGCAAAGCACAGTCACTCCCAAGAGGAGAGTCGTGTCCCTATATGTACGGAAACCTGTTTTAGTTTACCTCTGTGGGGGTGGAAGAAACATGTCTTAAATATGGTCATAGTGAAACCAGTGAGATGTGGCTTGACCCTCTGCATTGCTTTTTTGTTTGTTTGTTTGTTTGCTTTGGTTATAAGAGCAGCTCAGAGACATGAAAGGACTTAAGTCATTCTAATAAGATACTTTATGGGACCAGGAGAGTACGATCAATTCAGAATTACAGAACTATTAATAGAGTCAAATTTAAAACACTTAAAACACATAAGCAGTAGCATATTGAATAGCTTTTTAGTGTGTAAAATTGATGTTTATGTAAACAATTTTTTTTAAAGCACGATTTGCTCCCTACAAGCCACAAGACATCTTGCTGAAACCCCTGCTTTTTGAAGTTCCAAGCATCACAACGGACTCTGTGTTTGTGGGAAGAGATTGGCTCTTTCACCAGATAGAAGAAAACTTGAGGAACACAGAACTGCCAGAGAATAGAGGAGCAGTTGTTGTTGGAAATGTGGGGTTTGGGAAGACCGCAATCATTTCCAAGTTGGTGGCACTGAGCTGCCATGGAAGCCGCATGAGGCAGATTGCTTCCAATAGCCCCAGTTCATCACCTAAAAGTACGTCCATGTTTAATACTTGTCTAGTTCATTAATATAAAATCTGCAAGGGAAATTGCTGTTTGGGTAGACATAAATTAGCAGTCTTTCTTAAGTTGTTTGAGCTACTATATAAAGCTTGCAATTGTATGTTAAATGATCAATCTGAATACTTTCATCTGTTGTCCTGTGTATTTGGCTACAACCTGGGGTGAGGCCAGCCTTCCGTTTTCTGCTGACCTGGAACCATTTCCCTCTTTGAGGCAGAGATCGGGTAGGAGGCCTGAACAGTGCTCTTTAAACTTTGGGTCCTAAAGCAAAGCAGTTGGGCTTCTGGTTGAATAAACCAGATGGAGTTTAATGTGGAGTCCTGTTTTTCATTTTTGGTTCTTTTTTTTTCTTTTCTCTATAAGTGTTTGTTTTTAATTTTGCCGTAGGCTTTGTCTTTCAGATTTACCAAAATTACAAAGTAAGACCTGAGAAGCCATGTACAATGGTGCATGGCTATAATCCTACCACTGCAGAGGCTGAGGCAGGAGGATTGCCCCAAGTTCAAGGCCAGCCTGAAGTACACAGCAGGACCCTGTCTTTAAAAAAAAAAAAAAAAAAAAAAAAAAAAGTAAACCATGAGATAGAGTAGCTAAATATTTGACTGCTTACTGCTTATTTTATATGCAGTAAACCCATTACAGAAAGTATCTTTAAATATGGTGAACAAGAACCAGGAAGCATGGCAAGATTTATTTATTTATTTTTTTAAACCAGAGCAATTGAATAAAGGAAACTGAATCTGGGAGTGGTTGCCTGTAGTCCCAGCTATTTGAGAGGCTGAGGCAGCAGGATCACTTGAGCTCAAAGTTTTGAGACAGAATGGACAACACAGTGAGACTTTGTCTCTACTGGAGGGAGGGAGTAGAGGGACAGCAGATCTCCAGGAAGGGAGATTGGGTGAATGGTGATGGATGTGAGTTGACGCACTCTTTGGATCGCTCATTTCGGGCCATGTTTACTAAGTATCTCTGGCCCTAATGAAGAAATACATTCCATATCCTGCCATACCTGTGTGCTGATGTTATTAATGAGGTGGTTCTCTTCTCTAGCATCGGATCCTGCCCAGGATCTTCCTTTCACTCCACTGCTTTCACCGAGTTCTTCCACAAGTGGTCTCAAGGTGGCTAAAACACCTTCTGCCTCGAGTACTCCTGAAAACCAGAGACCAAGAGAGGATGCGGTGAAATACCTTGCTTCTAAGGTAACTTGCTTTTGTTTTATGGGAGCCTTCCAGATAGACATTTGCTAGTTTGTTTTCTGAGAAGTGAATCAGAAAAGGGATGTTAGAACAACTGCTAAAGTATAGCAATAGAGTACTCCAAAGAAAAGATAATACAGGGAATTAATATCTTAAGACACTGGCAGGGCACACTTACCTGTCTGAAATAGGTAGAAAGAGTTCCTCAAAGCAGCAGGAGCAGTCATACATACACCATGAACATATCCTTACAAGTACATGCTCTGGTTAATTTGGTGTGTGAGCACAAGATTGGGAGCTTTTAACTTGACCCAGACATTCTTCTGCCTATCCTGTTTGTTGTCTGGGACCTTTGGTTCCCTGTGTCTTTCTGTCAGAAGTTTTTTGTGAAACCTGCAGAAGAGAACTTAACTAACTTTCCCTTCCTAAATGCATGGTCATCAAGGACCTTCTGAAATTTTCTTTCTGCTCTGAACCCATCACTGGATCATAAGCTGCCTTCCTGCAGTTAAAGGGGTTAAATTTTTCACTCTTGTAAGGACTTGGGTCTCTGTTGGCAGCAGTAATGTGAGTTGGTAGAGGTAGAGAGATGGTAGTGATGAGGGGGGTTGTCTTATGAAAAGTATCCCACAGGTGGGGTTGGTCCAGAGGAACTGAAACAAATGCTACTGAGCCCCAGATCCCCAGGTGCTTCACAGATGTTGCTTCACATTGCTTTTGGCAGGGCCAGGTCTGATACTGTGATCAGTGATTCAGAGCACTCCTGGGGTTATGAATGGGTGTTCTGAGATGAAGGATATAGTACAGACTTCAAAGCTACCCCTTCTACAGTGATTTTTCAAGCCTCTTTGATTGTCACCCATAGTAAGATGTATGATTACACACTAGAGATCTAGTACTCTTGCACACATGATGGGACACACAGTCAAAGTGAAAGTACCATCAAGCTACCTTGTTCTTGAATCCTATAATATCTTCTGGTAATTTAAATTTACTGCATTTTTAAAAACAGTTGTTTGTGCCTTCAAATTAATTTCATAATCATCTGTTGGGTTTCCAAGCTGGTTTTGTCAAATGCTGTGCAAGACAGTGATTCCAGATGTCTCATGATGGTTTGCACAATGAGTTCCTGGGGTCCTCACGTATGTTCTTGCTAATCTTTGTCTGGGTAAGAGTAGAAGAGCACTCAGCTTTCCTTTGAGTGTGGTGTTAAATTCAGTCTAAACCAGAAGTCACATGGTGGCTCCAAGTTGGCCTGAGAAAAGCCTCTCTACATCTGCTCTTGCCCCTTGCTGTCTGAGAGTCTACAGCCCGAGGACCTCATCTAAGATCTTTGACTGTCCTTGTCACCATGGCAGGGAAGTTCATTGCTTCACCTGTTGCCCTGAGCTGTGCACTGCAGTGAGTGGCTCTTGTCCTCCTTTCTGCAGAGGGCTGCAGAGCTGAGTGGGACAACGGTGACTCAGACCCTTCTGCAAAACATAGAGTGCATCATACAAGTGGATGTTTTATTTCCCTACAGCGTGCCTCCCATCCCTAAAGGTTCTGCCTCAGGAGTTTCTAACAACCTGCTGCCACAGCCAATCCTCTGTAACAAAGGGACTGTGCCTCATCCTCTCTGTACCTGGGCAACTCCCTCACTCCTCCTTGTGCCCCTTCATGTGGCAAGCAGAAGTGTAGTCATTTCTGATTTTCCTTTTTCAGTGTTCCTGTTAAACTTCTCCAGGGTCCCTTGAAGAAATGTGGGTTTGGAGAAGTGCTCAGAGCTTGAGCCTTTCCTGACAGTAGGAAGCAGCAGCTATGACTTTGCACCTGAGTTTCATAGCCACCAACTTCAGTGTCTGCTTTTTAGGGTCAGTGCCTAAAGAGGTGCTGCTGTTTCTCAGGACAGAAATGCAGTGTGGATGGCATGCTGAGGACATGGAGGTTGCCTGGAATTGCTCTCAGCTATGCTGAGCTTTAGGTTTTATGAATGACTTTTGCTATCTTATATTCAATACAGAGTAAGTTGTGCTAATTATTTTGGGGGGGGCACTAATCAAGATGGGTTTGTGGTTGCATTTATTGGTCTGAAGAGAACTTAACAAACCACACAAATGAAGGAAAGAATAATCAGTTAACACCTCAGTCTTAGGAAACAGAAGCTGTGTGTGTTGTTATCCTGCTGCATGGGCAGAGTTGCCTTCTTGCTTGAGGTTGCTGAAGGAGCTGTGTGGAGAGAGTGTGGTGCCACTGATGGTTCTGCTTCCCTTGTAGGTGGTAGCCTATCACTACTGCCAGGCTGACAACACGTACACATGCCTGGTGCCTGAGTTCGTGCACAGCATCGCGGCTTTGCTCTGCCGGTCCCACCAGCTGGCGGCGTATAGAGACCTTCTGATCAAGGAGCCCCAGTTGCAGAGCATGCTGAGCCTCCGCTCCTGTGTGCAGGATCCTGTGGCTGCTTTCAAGAGGGGAGTGCTGGAGCCACTCACAAACCTAAGAAATGGTACCTGCCAGCAGCCCTAGAGCCCTCTCCCTAGCAGCAGTACCTAGGTGGTCCTCCGAAGGAGGGTGGTTGGCTCAGCCTTGGGCTGGCGGGGAGAAGGTGTAGCTGAGTCATTGTATATCTGGTTTCCTCTCTACAGCTGTCTCCTGAACTCCTCCCACATCGCTGTGTGGTAGTTTTCATAGCTTTTTGGTTATTTTCTTGGTGTTGAACCCAGGGTGTTGCATATACTGAGCTTTATCCCATTTACCTTGGTGGCGGAATTTCAATGAAACATCTCTAAAAAGAATAAGCTGTACCATTTAGGTTTCACAAAAGCCAGTTTGTAACTCTCGGGGAACAGAGACTGTCTACTCTTTAAGACTTGATATTTTAGTCTGTGAAGTGAATTGACAATAGAAAACAACTGAATTTATTAATGTGCAGAGTGTACCATGTAGGAGAAAACTCTGTGGAAGGTAACTCAGCACGAGGGCCTTTAAAACCCAGGCCCGTATAGGATCTTCACCAACAACAGTAAGTTTTAGAGGAGAAGACCAAAAAAAAGAAGTTTCAGGTTTCTCAGTGTGAGAAACAGGGAAGGTAAATATACAGGGAAATTAATGGCAGAGAAGGGCTGTTTAATTAGGTTTGCTAAATAGACTCTTCTGGTGCCATATTCAGCTGATATAACTATATACTTGTTTCCAGTGATTAACTTCTGTCTTTCCTGGTAGAAAATGGGCAGAGGGCATAAATAGAAATATATATCCCGTTTCATATTTAGAAGAGGCATATTTGGGTCTCTTATATAAATCTAAGCTATTTAGATGACTTGCACCCTGAAAACAATTGCCTATGTATTTTGTACTGCTAGATAGCAGATTAAGTAGATTTTGGGGGGAATTTTCTAGCATTTTTATTTTCAGAGACTCTGTTCAGCTGAGTTGACATTTAAAGCCATTCTGGAGGTTTCCATTTGATTTTTTTGCTCCCAAATGTTCTAGAAGGTAGGGCATGTTAAGAACATTATGGGCCTTTCAGGTTTCCCTCCTTCCTCCTCTTTTCTCCTTACCTTTTGTACTTATTTGCTTGCCTACATAACATTTCTGCCAGCAGGTGTTAGAGAGGAGGATGGAAATAGATATCATTGTTTGGGCAGAAAACTGGCACGTACAAAATTAAACTTAGCCTCTAGAAGTCTGTAAGGCAGGGCTTTGAACACTGTGTGTCTTGGTCCAGACAGTTAGCTCTTGGGGCATGTGGGTCAGTTTTCCTTGGCTGGGATCCACCAAGGAATTCTCATGGGACCTGCTACCTTTTCCAGATTTGATCTGTGTGTTATCTTCACTCTAGGCCACCCTAGTGACAGTGGCTTATGAAGAGCTAACTGTATTACATACATGATTGAGATTCTGCTAATGGGTGTAATGCAATATGTTTCTGAAAACTGTTTTGCGAAAATTGGTTTTCTTTTGGCTCTGTGCTCCGATTTTCATTATAAATTTAATAGAAAATATGCTTCTATGAAAACCGTGTCTTCTGCCATATGTAAACCTTTTTAGTTTGCACTAACACTTTAAACTGTGCATTAAAATATGCTGAGTGGTGCTGTTATATAGAAATGCATAAATTTTAATTTGAAAAATTTTCTCCTTCAGAGCAGAAAATTCCTGAAGAAGAATATATTATTTTGATAGATGGCTTAAATGAAGCTGAGTTTCATAAACCTGATTATGGAGATACGCTTTCTTCTTTTATTACCAAAATTATTTCTAAATTTCCTGCCTGGTTGAAGTTGATTGTGACTGTAAGAGCAAATTTTCAGGTAACAAAAGATTTTTTGAATCTCTTTTCAACTCCCTATGCCCCAGTTTTACGGTGATAAATACTAATAATTTAAATTGTTACAAACCGTTTCACTGCTGAAGAATTAGAACACTTCACAAGGGCAAAACTCCGGTCTTCTGATGTCATGGCTGATCTATCTGCATGAAGTTGTACCTGTACTTCTCAGATGGCAGTGACTAGCCCTGAATTACTGTAGTTTCCAGTGTGTGGCTGGTGATAGGGTGGCTTTGTGGAACTATTTTATTTTGCTGTTCTGAGGCTCAAACCCAGGGCTTCATATGTGTGATCTTTACCACTGAGCTGTTTCCTAGCCCTGTGATTTCTGTTGAAGGAAAAAGTGAGACATGAAAGAGATTTTAAGGCCTCTTCTAAGCAAATCTGCTTTTTCATTAAACTTCAACATGCTGTAACACTTGCAATGAGATAAAGACTTGATGATTTTTTCTTTCACCACCTTCCCCTTCATCTGAACCGTAAAATTGTTATCTTAACCATCAACTCTATGCCTGTCCTTTTTCAGTAAAGACGTTTAGACATCATATTTTGATTTTTGCCCTTTTATGATGATACATTTTTAAAAATAGCGCCCAAGGTTTGCTTTTTGGTGTTTTTATTTGTTTGTTATTTTTTTCCTCACTAATACTGGGAATTACACTTTACTTAAATTTGATGTTGATTTTCATGGACATTTGATTCATATGCTTCTTTCAGTAGAGTATAGAAATAAGGTCCTGTGTTTTACCTGCTGGCTACGTGAAGCTCAGTTAGCATCCGTGTAAAAGGGGAATGATTGTACTCTGCCCTCTCCTTACAGTTAAAGAGGGATATGTACTTTAATACTGCAGAAGTGATGTTGGGAAGTTTTAAAAATAAAAAGAAGTCTGAAGTCCTCTTTACTGTGAGGTATTAGGATTGTGCTTATCTTTGAAATGAGAGAGAGACCAGAAGGAGACACAGGCTTCCTGGAACTGGTAGTGGTGTTTCTGGTTTCTGGCTACACAGGTATGTTTATTTTTGTGAAAAGTAGTGATATTGCAATTATGGTTTGTACATCAGTGTATTTATGCATCTTCCCATTTAAAAGTTTACTTTAAAATCAATTTAAAAGATGGTAATGTGTTGCATTAGAGTAGGCAGGCAGCTTTTGACCACACACTGTCCAGGGTTAGAGCCTGAGGGTGGGCTCCGAGTCCCTGGTGGATTACCCCGCCCAGGCGCTAATGCATGCAGAGGGCATGCCTCCTAATCTGTGTCTGCCTGTGTGCTTAGATGGGTGGTGCTGGTTTGCATTTATCCTGCTTATGTAACAAGTTGCACAGTGTGAGGATTACAGGTATCAGGTCACCTGCAGGGTCTCACTGCTCTTCTACTAGTAGTGGCCTGTTTGCCACCATCTGGTCAGGTCCTCACTCTGCTTGTTGGATCTATCTGAGCCCCTGATGAGGGCCTTGGAAAAGCCTTTACTGATTCTATCTGGCTGCAGGATTTCTTTCCCATAAGCTTTTTATCTGTACCTTATCCTATTACACATTTTAATACAAAACAATGAGTCCCTGTAAGCCATGAAAATCCTCTTTGAAAGAAAAGTAGTGAACCTGGCTTAAAATGCTGCTAAAATAAAAAAGAAATGTCTCCAGATTAACATTGCTGGGCTTTTTTTTTTTTTCCCTGTGTGTGTGCAGGAAATTGTAAGTGGGTTGCCATTTGTCAAGCTTTCGCTGGATGACTTCCCAGATAACAAAGACATTCACAGCGACCTGCATGCCTACGTCCAGCACAGGGTCCATAGCAGTCAAGACATCCTCAACAACATCTCCCTGAATGGCAAGGCCGACGCTGCCCTTATCGGGAAGGTCAGCAGCCACCTGGTGCTGCGGAGCCTCGGCTCCTACCTGTATCTCAAACTTACCCTGGACCTCTTCCAGAGGGGACACCTGGTCATCAAAAGCGCCAGCTACAAAGTGGTGCCTGTGTCCCTTTCCGAGCTCTATCTGCTACAGTGCAACATGAAGTTCATGACTCAGTCTGCCTTTGAGAGAGCGCTGCCAATTTTAAATGTGGCACTCGCGTCTCTCCACCCTATGACAGACGAGCAGATTTTTCAGGCTATTAATGCTGGTCACATCCAAGGCGAACAGGACTGGGAGGACTTTCAGCAGAGGATGGATGCCCTCTCCTGCTTTCTCATTAAGAGGCGAGACAAAACCCGCATGTTCTGCCACCCATCCTTTAGGGAATGGCTTGTCTGGAGAGCAGATGGGGAAAGCACAGCCTTCCTGTGTGAGCCCAGGTATGACAGGCCACTTCCTGCTAGCTCTTTAGGGGTCTCCTGTGCCCTTAGGGGAGAGAAGCTTTCAAACATGATCCACATTACTTAACAGAACAGTAACTCAGAATGAATAATTCAATTATGTTGCTTTGTTTTCTGCCCAGTCTGGCAGAAGGAGGGGCAGTGGAAAATTTTCTATATTTCTGCACAAAAGCTTCCTTCCTTTGATTGCTAGAATTTAGAGCTTCAAGTGTATTTGAGTGAAAGAGAAGCTGGGTGATCTCTGAGTGACATTTCCTTGCTGTCAGTTCAATCACGGATCCCCATCTACTCTCATCCTAGCTTCAATAGGGTCACAGAGAGTGTGACCTCTGCCTCAGGGAATCTGGGGCATCTCTCGAGGTGTTCTCCTAAGAGTCTGGTGGTGTTGTGGACCTTCGGCACTGACACTCCGAGCTACCTCTTCAACACATAACGCCTTATGTAGGGATCAGAGGTGTCTGTGGTCCCAAGGGAAGCTCACTTCTCTGACTTGGTCTCCACCATTTATGTTAGTGGTTCTGTTTAATATTTTGAGCAGGCCAGGCCAGGATTAAGCTTTCACTGCCTGGGCTGATCAAACCACAGAATGACAGGAGACACAAGCCTGTCTGTCTGTGTGTCATGTGACCTGGTCCAAATTGGGGCCAGAGCTTAGGAAATGGAGTGTGCTGTGCCTTTAGATGGGGGCAAGCCCTCCCCTTCTGCCTGGACCCAGCTTGAATCTCTGCTGTCCTGATTAGCTGTGCTCTGAGGGAGGATGGCCCCCTACTCTCGTAACAGCTGGCAAGCTGTCCTACTGTGTCTTCAGGACTGTTGTGGGCACTGGACCACAAGCTGGGGTCTGGAGACGAAGAGGTAAGTAAGCACTTTCCTGTCCCATAACCACTTTCACCACACACTGACCTAGTGTTGATCTGGTAGGTCTGACCATTCTTCTGTTATGGCTGTAGTTTTCTTAGGTGACACTGGGCTCAAGGTTTCTTGCTAACTTGGTCTGAGGCACTGTACTGTACATCCTGGGTTATTCAGTCAGATGGTTATAGCTAGGCAAAATGTGTTCTGGAGCATAACTAGCCAACAGATATTTTTCCTCAGGAAAATCAGATCATTTGCTAGAAGGACAGACCATGGGCATGTTTGAGACGCAAAAGCAAACTGAAAGACTTCAAGGGGTGTAGGTTTGCTCCTGGGATTTGTGGCAGAAGTGGTTGACTGCAGTCACCAGGAAGTCTCGATTCCTTTGGGATGGAAGGGACATTAAGTTTATGTAGGGGAGGCTGGGGTATAGGGTGACTGCTGGTCAACATCAGCATTTGCAGACTCCTGATGCTGCTGAGCTCTTTTTATGTGGGGACACCCCCCTGGGATTGGGCCTACGTCAACTAGAGGCAAGAGGAGTGCTTAAGGAAATGCTCACCCTACTGTCGTGGGAGCCAGCAATGCCCCAAGAATCCTTGGTGCATGAGCTTCATTCAGCAGCAGAGCACAGAGAACAGTATTGGAAGGATCATTTGCATTCAGTCCGTTTTTGAGGGTCCACTATGTGTAGAGTACTGTGACAGATACAGGGATTTCTTTTTTTTTTGTCTTTTTCCTTTTTATTGGTACCAGGGATTGAACTCACGACTGCCTGCTTGCAAGGCAGGCACTTATGCCACTGAGCTAAATCCTTAGCCCCCGATACAGGGATTTCTAAGATAAGGAACTGTACTTTCTCAAAGGATTCTGCAAAGGAAAGTAGATGAGGAGGGCAGAGAGGGACTAGAGGTAATGATCTTGTGCTATTAGTATAAAACTAGTAGAAAGGGAGACACTGCGTGTAGAACTTGAAGAAAGGGCCAAGAACCTCCAGGGAGGGAAGCTGTTTCTGGAAAATGTTTCACTACAGGGAGATGTTAGTTTTAAAAGGAGGTAGCATTTCTCTCCCACCCAGATAGTTGTGTTTTTGGTATAAAGAAAAATGAAGGAGAATCCAACACCCAGAAGCAGTGACACTTCCTTTTTTTATTTCTGACTTTTTCCTTAGCATTTTAAACATTATAAAAGGTCATCTTTTCTCCCTTTAAATTCTTGTCCCATTTCAAGTGAGGAGGGAAGATACTGTTTTTATTGTAGTGTTGTTACTGTACCTGTGTGTGTAGAGGCCTTTTTTGCTTAACACATCACTGGCGAGGGTCCTAACATAGTTAGAAAATGTTAGAAAAGTGTCAATTTTTATTTTTCATGGCTGCATAAACCTCCTGGTAGATAAATTACCATGTGCTTAACCATACTTTTGTTGTTAGACCTCAAAGGTATTTCTAGAATACCTAACAAACATAAAAACATAGGTAATACCCGGGAGCCTTATACACCTGGATTCAGCTCTCAACCCTGTCAGTTCTTTGTCTTTCCTGGACATGTAGCCTTCTTTATCCATAAAAAGTATGACTATCTTAGAGGCAAGGTGGTTATTAAGTATGTTCATAACAAGATCTGCTAATACACATACCTATAGGGTAGCACATCAGAACATCTTGGTCCTGTCAAACTGTAAGTCAGTACCTGTTGATCAGCTTTTCTTAATTCTTCCCTTCCCTCTCCTCTTCCCCAGCTCTGGGTAACTACTCTCAATTTCTATCAGCTCAACTTGGTTATATTGCACATAAAAATGAGATGATGTGGTAATTGTCTTTCTGTGCCTGGATTATTTCATTTAACATAATGACCTCCATTTTCATCTATGTTGTTGCAAATGACCCTGTTTCATTCTTGTTTATGGCTGAATAGTTGTTCGCATCTCTTAACTTTTGTGAATAAATATGGAAGTACAGATGTTTCTGACATATCGATTCATTTTCTTTGGATAAATACTCAGTAATAGGATTGCTCAATCCTAGTAGTAGTTCTATTTTTAGTTGTTTAAGGAACCTTTGTATTGTTTTCCATAGTGGTTGTACTAATTTACGTACCTACCAACATGTGCAAGAATTCCCTTTTGTCCATATGCACCAGGGTTTTGCTGTCTTTAGCCTTTTTGATAATAGCTGTTCCTACTGGAGTGAGGTGATCTCTCATCACCATTTTGATTTACATTTCCCTAATTAGTATGTAGGGGCAAGGGTACTTCATAGCCACTTCTGTCAGGAGGCACATAGTATCTTCACATCTCCCTGTAGTGTTAGGGCTAATGGATGACCAATTCCTGAATCCATTGACTTCTTAGGGTTGAGGAAACAGCCTCTACTGCTCTTTTTCTGTGCTAGTAACTTGAGCAGTGACTGCATAGGACATTAGTAAGTATAACAAGGCTATTGTAGACAGGAGTAACTGTCAAAGGCATTTTAGGCCATATTCTAGCAGGCAAAACCAAATCAAAGGCTATGCTACTGAGGACGGTGTGGATTTTTGAGGGGTGGTTTGTTTTTTTGTTTAGGCTTTTTTGGTACCAGGGATCAAACTTACGATGTCATGCTTGCCAGGCAGGCGCTGTGCTGTGAGCTGACCCCTGAGGATGGTTTTTTATCTGTCATTTCTGGAGAACTTTTGAAGGTTCTTATGTTAGCTTTATATATCTCTGTAACAAAATACCTGAGATAAACCACTTAAAGCAGAGAAGATTTGCTTTGACTCATGGTTTCAGAGGTTTCAGTCCATGGTCACTTGGCTCTGTTGCTTCGAGGCCTGTGGTGAACATAGCATCATGATCAGAAACATCATGATGAAGGAAGGTGGCTCACATCACTGCAGACAGGAGGCAGAGAGAAAGGAAGGAAGGGCTGTGGGAAAATACACCTTTCAAATGCATGCTCTAGTGACCTCCTTCCTAGGTGGTCACTGACCGGGTGGCTGGTTCCCAAAACAGCCCTGAGCCAGAACCGTGGTATGAACCACTGCACAGAAATATGGGAATTCAGAAAAGGCCTTTAAAATGACTTGATGAGCAAACAATATTTGTCGTCTTTGAAAGAGGCAGCAGTTAACCCACAGTTTGTGATAGTCACAAGGATGGCGCTTCAGGGAGTGTGTGGTGATACACACCCGAGGGCCTGTGGTGCAGTGGAATGGGATCTTCATCCTGAGCTTTTGTTTTTTGTGTTTTGTCTCCTAGGAGTGGACATGCTCTTCTGGCATTCATGTTCTCTCGGCAGGAGGGCAAGCTGAACCGCCAGCAGACCATGGAGCTCGGCCACCACATCCTAAAGGCGCACATTTTCAAGGTGAGACACATTCTAGTAAGAGGAAGGGTTTTTTGTCGTTTCATGGTTTTGGAGATTTTAGATAGCTTTGTGAGCCATCTCAGATGCATTCCAAACACAATTCCCTCCCTAAAAGCAGCCATGCTTCTAACTTCCTCTCATCTCCTTGCATGTTTTCGTATTTTATCATAAGTGTGCACACAGCTGAGTTTAACTTACTCCTTCTTTGGTTCCCGTCGAAGTTTCTTCTCATCCAGATGTCCTCCTTCATTCGTTCTCTTTTGTTTCCTTGTTACTTATTTGTCAAAGAACTTGAGCTTATTGACCTATGTAATTTTATACCACTGGATTTTCTGATTGTGTGTTTCTCATGGTAGAATTAAACATACTCCTCGTTTTCCTACATGTCCTATCATTTGGTCAAGCTTGCTTATTCGTTATGAGAGTTCTTGCATCAGGAGATACAGCATTTGTGCTTGCTTCTTACTTGGTGATGTTACCGTTTACTGCCTGGGCTCGTTTATTCTCTAGAGTTGCAGACAGTTATTTTCTAATTTTGTCATTGAGTCTTCTTTTCTAAATTACTTCCATAAAGGAAAACTATCCATGTCTGCCGTTTCTTTTCCCAGGAATATAATTTACATGGCGAAGGCAGGCTGATTTCTTGACCTTTGGTTTTAGGCAAGGGAGTTAGAGATTGAGCAGTTCTTTGTGTGAATTTTACTGCCTTCACTACATACCTGTACCTTTAGGAGCAGACCCACTTTGAAGCTGATGCCTTGCATGGGTACCATCTCAGCTCAGGGGCTTTATCTCTGGTCATTTCCAGGGCCTCAGTAAGAAGACCGGAATCTCCTCAAGCCATCTGCAGGCGCTGTGGATCGGGTATAGCACTGAGGGGCTGTCTGCCGCCCTCGCCTCTCTCCGAAATCTCTACACACCCAATGTGAAGGTGAGCTGCCCTTCGCCTAGGGAACAAAGCCCAGGTTGGCCTGTCCCTCCTCCATCAGTTCTCCTAGTCCTGGCAGGAGATAGTTTGGAAAGGGCATGAAGCTTCTAACAGATACTTTTAATATAAAACACACATTTCCTTGTAGATCTTTAGCTTTTGTGCTGGTAGGAAAATACAGGTGCTTAGGCTGCTGTGTGAGCACACTGCAACATTTCAGAGCTTGGTGTGATGAAGTAATTTACAAAGGAAGCCAAAAGTCAAAGGGTGATGTCCAGGGAAACTGAATTCTCAAGTGTCCTGCATCACTAATCTGGACCATCTCTTTACGATTCATTGGAAATTAAGTATTGATGAATGATAAAAAGAGATTGGTATCAGAAAAACCATGATTAAAGATTTCATGTACACATATGTTTCTGATCTTGGAAAGTGTGTTAGATTGGTTTTCTACTAACCCAACAACTTCTTTGCTCTATGGTCAGTGGCTTTCATGTCAAAATACCTTGGTACCTCTGTTCATAAATCAGTTCTTTCCATTATTCTGGTCACAGAACGAACTGGATAAGAAATGAATCAAATTTCCCAATAAGGTCAAATTGAACCTCACCACTGAATTTGATTCAGTGTTTATCCCCCTTCGCTTGTGACCAGAATCATGGAAAGAATCAAATTTGTGAACCAAGATAATACTGTATTTTACTCGGCTTTGTAAGATAGATTTTCTTTCCCCATTTAATGCAGTGTGAATATGGAATCCATGTAAAAGCTAAATACCTGGTTAAGGCCACAAAGAAATGTTTAGGACTTTCAGTCCCAGGGCTGAGGCCGCTTCACACGGAGCCAGATCTTTCCCTTTAAATCTCTCACCGACATGATCATCGTATCTGCCTTCTCTGTTAGCCGCATAACAGGGGCTAAACATGGTCATCCAGGGGAGGATTAGGCAAAGCCCTGGCTCACGAGTTTCCACACATCTGAGAGCTACTTCTCCTCACTTCCGTTCAGGCACACCCAGGAGAGGGATATGTGTGCTAGACACTCTAGGACCGTTTCTTTGCCTCTCCTCTTCTCCTCTGCTATCCACACAGCTCACCCTCAGCACACACACCCTGAGGATAACTTGGTATTTTTCCCCACGTCTGGTTAGAGATGTCTTCTGCTGCCTGTCCCTTCTGCATCTCTCTGGTGATTCTGAGAAGTGAGAGTATCACAAAGTTGCCTGAGGCTCCTGAAGAGGACGTAGCAGTGCTCTGAGTCTGGGGAGTCCCAACCTAGATCTCTGCTGCCATAGAATGGAGAGTGACCACTGTCCTTGGGTGGACACAGATGGTATCTTTGCAGAGATGAAGAACGCATGTTTTCCAGGTGGAACCAGCCCCCATCACAGTTGGAGGGTGACGGTCAGAGGGAGTGCTGGCTTCAGGTTTGACTCCCTGATGTTGGCGAGGTGACTTTGAGCAGATCACTGCCCCAGGGACTCTGTGTTCTGCCCTGCTCTATGCCTGCCTCTTAGTATTATCACTCACTTCCAGACTGGTAGATGGCAGTGCTTGGGTCTCAACTGAACCTCCATGCAGGTTTTTACAGGTGGATTGGCAGGAAGTCTGTTCCCTCACTCCCAGTACTGGGGCTGGAACCTAGAGTTTTCCTACTCAGCTACATCCCCAGCCCTTGTTTTTCTTTTTCTTTTTTCTTTTGAGACAGGCTGTCCCTAAATTGCCCAGACTGGTCTCAAATTTGTGATCTTCCTGCTGCCATACCCATGGGAAAACCTTTTATGTAGTGTAGACTGAGAACCAGCTCCAAGCTGCTACTCCTGGTCAGAGGGAATGCTTACTTTCTAGATGAAGTTACTCTGAAGAAAAAAAAAAAAAAAAAAAAAAAGGTGGAGGGTATGGCTCTTGAAGTTTAGATTTCCTATATAAAGGATGCTGCTTTAAGGATTTTTTTTCACCTACATTTTATAAAAATTAGAATTTAGGCTATGATAATAACATTGTTTCATCTTCATGCTAGTTAATAGTGTATCATTTGGCTTCTCTATAATTAATAAAACTATAACAAATAAAAATAAGAATGGTGATGTCTGTTTTCAGCACTGTAATAAATTTATGGACACAAGTTATTTAACACGGAGAAAAGTAAATGGGAAATGTCATCCACTACTGAATATGAGTTTTTAAGATAGCAAACTATAAGATACAACATACTCAATGAGCTTGGCTGTCCTGGGAGTGTAAACTTTTCTTTTTATTTGGAATTTTAAAAGTGGTGCATTTTTGTTTTATAAAACTCCATTGTCACCTTCATTTACAACTTGGTTATGGAATCTTAAGCTTTTCCATTATGCTTCTGGTTATTATTTTTTTTTAATCTTTCGAAGAGGGAAAAGGTTTTCACAGAATCTTGAGCAAATTATAGTAATTTAAAATTATGCATGCAATTAAGGAACTTCTTTTAAGAGAGTATTAAATGTTGTCATACAGGAGTGAATGTCATTTTGAGCAATAATTGCAGTTTGCCACTTTGGTAAATTAAAGTGACTTGCTCTGGAATGATTACTTTGTAATTTCAGAGGCTTGCCAGTGATTTCTAGCACTACGGCCTCCGTTGCCAGGTCAGGGTTATGCCAGCATTCACCCAGCTGGCCCACTGGGGTCTTTGCCACTGGCACCTCAGGCTCCGTCCAGCTGTTTATTTTGGTGTTGTGTCTCCCAGGACTGGCTGCCAGCCAGAGGGTGCAGACTTGGAGAAGTCAGGTTGTGGTTCTTTGCTCAGCTGAAGGCAGGGGGAACAGGAATGAGATAAGCACTTGGCCTAACTTCCCTGGCAGGGGGCAGAGAAGCCAGTCATCTGCACCTCGTTAGAGCACATTTTGTAACAGCCATGTCTATGAGCTTCTGGAATAGTTAGGAAACTGTGACTCTTGCTTTGTGACTGGGATGGCCGGCACCTCCCCTGTCCCTGTCTGTGATCATTTCACTTTGCCTACAACCACTGTCCTTTTTGGTTTTCTTATTTTCATTAAATTTGTAATTTTATAGACAACATTGCCACTTCCAAATGTTAGGCAAGTAGAGCTTGTGAAGATTGTTGGAAATATCCAGCAGTTGAGGAAAATTTATAGGATGAATCACGTTACCACCTTCCTGTAGGCAGCATGGTCCACCTAGGGCTGTTGCTCTGCCACCAACTGCTCCATGACAGAGACTAGTTCTGTGCTCTGAGCTCATCTGTGTTCTACTTGCTGTGATCCTCAGTTTTCTCATCTATAAAATGGAGTGGACAAAAACCCTATCTCACAGATTGATCAGAAGCCTCACTGCTGAAGCTCCTGGGAAAGTGCCTGGCATTTCTTACATGCCCAGGTGAGGTGTTTTTATTGGTGCTTTGCCTCACTGCTGGAGACAGTGGCTGCTGCAGACACCTGGGAATTTCTGGATGGGCTTGGTAGGGTTGTAAACAAGAGCTGCCTGCCTGGAATCTCTGGTGAGTCAGGTCTGTCCTTCACTCTGGCAAGTCTCCTGAAGGGCCTGGGGAAGGAAAGGACAGATCTTTAGGTTACCAGGGACCTGTGCTTTTGTCCCTTTTGAAGACTACACAAGAGTGATTGTAACAGTAGCAGTTAATAGCATTTTGGCACCTATGGGATACTAAGTGCTATGCTAAACGCTTTATGTTCCTGTGTATATATACAGATACATACATTTTACACATCCATTTTTAATCTTCACAGCATTGGCTGAAGTGAAACTATTTCTGTCTTTTTTTTTTTAGTTGAAGGAGTACAGGCTTACGGTTGGTAGCATTCCCCAGGTGATGCAGCTGGAGAGACACCTGAAGCTCAGTACACTCGTCCCGTGTCAGCAGGCACATTCATCACTCCATGTGTTTACAGACCTGCCTGCTGAGTAGTCTCACTGGGGAGCTCTGGGTGCCACAGCCTCAGTCCCAGTTAAGTCAGAATCTCCAAGGGTGGGGCCCAGGCACTGGAAACTTTCATGCTCCCAAGGGTTTCAGGGCACAGCAGGTTTAGAACCATAGTCAGGGAGGATCCATAAACTAGTGGGAGGTTATGTGGTAAAAATACCTGCACCATTGTACCAACAAAAGAAATGTTTTTCCCAGGAGCAGCTAAAGCATGAATTGACGACAAACATCATTAGGGAAGCTCTGCTTTTAAGCACATACCTTCCAGGTGAAGTCTTGTAAGGCATCACCTAAGGATTGAAGGTATAGCTTCCAAATTTGTTCACAAAAAAAAGCTGTTGGACAGAATAGTCTGGTGACCTGCTTGGGTTTTTTTTGGCGGGGGGCATCCACAGCATAGAGAAGTTGAGTAATTTTCTGAGAGTCATACATGAGTTAAAGTGGCTCTTTGAGAATTTAGACTACTCCATGAGTTCATGAAAAGATGGGGTTGGTGAGTTGTGGACATGGTAACTGGCCAGCAGAGTCAGTCAAGGAATTTAAAAACCATCCTCACCTGTCCTGTGGTGTCCCACCCCTCTGGTCTATTTTTGTGCTAATATGTCATCTATACTTCTCTCACTCTGAACTGTTTCCTAGGGCTTGAGAATAAAATTTCCAAGTACTTCTTTAGAATAACCTTACTCTTATGTGTGGTTAGTGGTTATTTTATTTAACATTTAGAATTTTAAGGTGCTTTTGATTTGGACTTAAATCTTGTGGTTTTAATTTTAAAAAGACCATTAAAAAGATACAGAATTTCAAAATAAGGTGACAGGAAATTAACAATGATTATTATATTGCATATTGTTGTCTTCAGAATAGTTGCTCAGATTACCAGATAGAGGTATGTAAAATTGATCAAACAATACAAGCACTAACTGTTTCTTTCAATGAATTAATAGAATGAGTAGAACAATTAGCTATCTTATGTATATATATATATATATTTTTTTTCCTTTCCTGTTTTTCCCCTCTTCCCCATACCATTTATTCTTTCTTTTTGAGCATTCTTTCTTTCTTCTCCTTTAACAATATCTGTTGTACTCTTTCAGTTTCTCAAACTAGGGAGACAATATGATTTTTATACATGTAAGTCTGATTTATTTCATTTAAAAGTACGGTCTCTAGTTGTAGCCGTTTACCTATAAAACTGTCGAGTTTATCTTTCTTATAGCTGAGTAGTACTCCATTTAAAAATACCACATCTCTTTTATCCATTCCTTGACTGATGGGTACTTGGGTTGTGTCCAAGATTTAGCTACTACAGATTGTGCTGCTACACACTAGATGCATATAAATCACTTTGGTATGATATTTTCAGTTCTTATGGGAAAATACCCAGAAGGGGAATAGCTGGGTTGAATGGGACCTCTAATCTTAGTTTTTTGAGGACTCTCCACACTGATTTCCACAGTGATTGTATCAGTTAGTCTATTCTCCCCACAGTGGAGTGGAGAAGGGTTCCTTTTTCCATACAGCCCCACCAGCATTTGTCATTGGTTAATTTCTTGATTCTGGCCATTCTTTCTGGGGTAAGATGGAATCTCAGTGTTGTTTTAATTTGCATTTCTCGAATGACAAATGATGCTGAACATCTTTTCATATATTTATTTGCCATTTGTATTTCTTTATCTGAAGCATGTGTGTTCATCTCAGATGCCCATTTTTGGATTGGTTCTTTGAATTTTGGAGGGACCTGTTTTTTTTAAATTCTTTATATATTCTAGATAAAAGTCCTTTATTTGAGGGGGATGGTTGACTACAATTTTCTCCTAATTCATGAGTTTTCTTTTCACTCTGTTGGTGATTTCTTTTGTGGTGGAAAAACTTTTTAATAAGATGAGATCTCAGTTGTTCTTTAAAGTATTTCCTGTGCCATTTGGTTTTTGTCCATGAGTTCTCTGCCTATCCTGATGTCTTCATGGTTTCTATCTACTTTGTCTTCCAGTAGATTTAGTATTTGTTTTGATATTTAGATCTTTGTTCCATTTTCCTTCAGTATGTGGTATTAGGCATGGTACTAGTTACAGTCTTTGACCTGTGTAGACCCAGTTTTTCCAATACTGTTTATTGAAGAGGCTATCTTTCTTCCAAGGAATACGTTTGGCCCCTTTGTCACAGGTAAATGTGGCTGAGTGTGTTCGTAGTTATGTCTGTATCTTCTGTTCTGTGTCATTGATCCTCAGGTCTGTTTTTTTGCCAGTACCATGCTGATTTTATCACAGTGGCTTTGTAATATGGTTTTTTTTTGTTTGTTTGTTTGTTTTTTGTCTTTTTCCTTTTTATCAGTACCGGGAATCGAACTCACGACTCCCTGCTTGCAAGGCAGGCGCTTATGCCGCTGAGCTAAATCCCCAGCCCCTGTAATATGGTTTCAAGTCAGGAACTCTGATGCCTCCTGCGTTTGTTGCCCAGAATTGCCTTTGTTATTGTAGGTCTCTTCTTTTTCCAAATGAATTTTAGGAATTTTTTCTCTAGATGTATGAGGTATACTAATGGTATTTTGATCCGGAATTGCATTAAATCTACATAATAGTTATAGGAATATGGCCATTTTCGCAATGTTAGTTCTTTCTATCCATGAGCAAGGAATATCTTTCTGTTTCCTGAGATCCTGTTTGATTTCTTTTTTCAGACTACTATAATTTTCAGTGTATAGATCTTTTACTTCCTTTGTTAGATTGATTCCTGAGTAGTTCATGTTTTGGGGTGTTGTGAAGGGTGTGATTTCCCTTATTTCTCTCTCAGTGAATTTATTGTTTGTGTACAGGAATGCTGTTGATTTTTGAGTATTCATTTTGATGACACGATCTTCTACATAGAAGACCCAAAACTTCACCAAAATTCTTCTAGATTTAATAACCCAATTCAGTAGCGCAGCTGGATACAAAATCAACACTGGTGATATTTTCAAGTAAACCTACATAGACTAGTAGCAAAGGGAATGAGCCTCACATTAACTGTCAGTGTTAGGACAGGGACCTTTTCTCATCTCTTGCCCACCCTCTGTTTTCTGTCTTCCCGTGCATTGTTGCTGGTGGGCAGTAGGAGGCCAGAGGGGAGAGGCTGGGTTGGTGCTGACCTGGGTCTGGCTACTTCATCATGCTTCTTATGAGGTAAACAACTGAGCTGAAGTTCTGGGTGCCTTTTGGCTCCACAGGGCCTCCTCATCACTTTGCTGTGTGGCTTGTCCTTCTTTACATGTACATGATGACTCTAGTGGTGTGAAGGACCCACTGTCCCTGGGGGGCTTGGCATGCCTGTCTTCTTCTCTGTGAACTTCTTAGAAGTGGCGCCTGGTACAGTGGGCCAAACCAGGAAATGGCATGCTGAGGGGTGGAGAAGGCCCGAGGTTGGTGGTGCGTAGGCTGGGGAAATTCTGTGCAGTGTGGGACACTTCTCTCTGGGGCCCTGAAGTTAAAGCAGAGACCCTTCAGGAGCCATCCTTTGGCACTCTGGTCTGTGCAGGAGGGCACTGAGAAGGGCAGGGACTGTCAAGCTGGAGCCTGCTGGGCATAGTTCCTGGAAGACTTTAGGGGAGGGACCTCGAAGAGGAGGGTGGAGAGGAAGCCAGGGTTCCAGATCTTGCAAGCTTCAGGGTTCAGCAGTAACCAAGACATTTCAGATTTTATGTATTGGCTTCTAACTTGTCAGCATGCATCATACACCCCAGCTTGGTCATCTAGTAGTATCACCCCTCCCACACCTTTCAGTTTGTAAATGTTCCATCAGCTACTACAGTGGACCCATGTCATGGAAATACCCTGAACCTTGCATGCCTGTCATCTATCTATAGTTTTTAGTGATCCCATATGTTTCCAGCCAAATAAATGACACAGTCTCCATAGTTTTCACATGTAATGGGCAGCCTTGAGGTCCTGCCAGGGGGAGTGATGGATGCAGAGCAGGCCCACTGAAGGGGAAACATTTGAAGAAAGTTACTGGGCGTCTTAGTAGGTGTTGAGGGAGCATCGTGTTTTTCTGGTGACCTGGAGGTTTGAAGGAATTATTGAGATAGCTATATTTTGCCTATATAGTCAATGACTTTATTTTGAAATCTATAGATAAAATATTTTCCCTGATATCTGGATCCATGGTGTTCAGTAAATGGCAACTGTAGTAATTAGTAAAAGCAGCAGAAGGGTCTTTAGTATTGTTGTGTTACCTACAGCCCAGGGGCACCCAAGCATTTCCTCACACTCCACTTTTTCTTTTAGGAATACATCTATATAAGGAAAAGAGGATATTTGGATTTCCTTTTGGCTTGATCTCTTCATTAATTACTTAATCTTTTGATTGTGTAATTGCCAGAAAATGAAGTTTCAATTTTTGTTTCAGCTAAATAGGGATTTTTTTCAAAGTATGAATTCCAAGCCAACAGCATCTGAGTTTCATGGGAACTCATTAAAGTGCACCACGAAGACCTCCTGGATCAGAAGGGGGGTGGGAGTTGTGCCTGCTTAAGTTTTTATTTTCAATTGTGGTAAGATGGATAAGAAGAGATTTTACCATTTTAAGTACACCATTCAGTAAAAATATATTTACATTGTTATGTAATAAATCTTTAGAACTTTTCATCTTGAAAAACTAAAACTCTTGTGTGCATTAAACAGCTGTCATTTTTCTCCTTTGCCCAGGATCTGAAAAACCACCCTTCTGCTTTCTTTCTCTATGCTTTTAATTTCTCTAGGTGCTAATTACATAGTGTCATGACATATTTATCATTTTGCATTGACTTATTTTTTTTTTAACTTTTTATCGGTACCAGGGATCGAACTCACGACCGCCTGCTTGCAAGGCAGGTGCTTATGCTGCTGAGCTAAATCCCCAGCCCTGCATTGACTTATTTAACATGATGTTTCTTCCTCTTGACTGAATAATATTCCACTAGATGGTTTGTACCACATTTGCTTTAAACCATTCCTCTTTTGTTGGGAGCTGCAATTACTTCTGTCTCTTGGCCTTTGTGAAAGATGCTGCAGTGAACATGGGTATGAAAACTCTTTGAGATCCAGCTTTCAATTATGTTGGATATATATCCAAATATGTGACTGCTGGATCATACGGTAGTTTTATTTTTGAATTTTGGGGAGAACTGTTGGTTTTCCATTGTGGCTGCGCCATTTTACTTCGCCTTCAGTGAAAATGTGTGTTACTCACATATTCTCCTGGTTGGTGTCTGTACACATCTCTAAGATTATAATTATACAAAAAGATGATGTTACTGCTCTTCTCATGAGGGTTGTTGAACCTAACATGTATATGAGAAATTAATCTTGTTGGGGGACATTGTCCAACAGGTGAGCCGTCTCCTGATTTTGGCAGGGGCCAATGTGAACTACAGGACCGAAGTGTTAAACAATGCCCCCATCCTGTGTGTCCAGTCTCACCTCGGCCATGAGGAAGTCGTCGTCCTGCTCCTAGAATTTGGTGCCTGCCTGGATGGAATATCAGAGAATGGCATGACCGCGCTGTGCTATGCGGCAGCGGCCGGCCACATGAAGCTGGTGTGTCTGCTGACCAAGAAGGGGGCGAGGGTAAGCAGCAGCCTTCCTTGCCTGGGGGATGGCCAGCGTGCAGGCGGGGCTGGGCAAGGTCTTTGTGCCATTGCTAGAAATGTTGCCCCCTGCCAGCCTCTCTTTTCTCTGCATCGTGGCACCATCTTTCACAAAGTCCACAGGTGCCAGTGACCTAGAACTTATTTTTAGAGTTTAACATAGTATCACCATTGGTTGCAAAGATTTTAAGTGTTTTCTTTTATTCTCACTTTCCTTTTCTCATCCCACTTTATTTTGTGTCCTCTTAAAACAATCACACATGTGCGCGAGAGTCTAAGGCTGTGTGTTTGAGCTACTCATATTCTCTCTTTTGGAAAACAGGTAAACCACTAGTAATTATCTTTACCCTGTTAAGTGATTGAAATATTGAGAAAATAAAAGGCCAACACAGAACATTAGACTGTAGTAGCTATAGGCTGGCTGTCTGCTGTCTGGCTGTGGGTCTGTTTCTCCGTCTCTGAATCTCAGACTCAACATTGGAGACATCTGAATGTCAGCTCGTGGAGGAGGGGAATGCTTGGCTCAGCCATGGCAGTGGAGCCTCACTGCTGCATGCCATTTCCACTTCTCAGCTCGGCTTTAGCCTCTAGCTTTACTCCAGGACCAGCAGGCCCCCTCCCATCATAACTGAAAGCTCATGTTGATGACTTTTGAAAAGCGTTTGGATGAGGATTCAGTGCTCCCCAGGGTTTGTGAGCATGACGGACCTGGGCCTGGGCTCCTGTTCGGCCCCAGTATCCCTAGATGTAGACAGGGAGATGGGTAGCCTGCTGTCTGGGGTATTTGGAGCGTTTTGAGACAGGCAGTTCTTACATAGTTCAGGCTAGCTGTGGACTTGCTATGTCACCCAGGCTGGCCTTGAACTCACAGTCCCCCACCTCAGCCTCCCAAGTACTGGGATTACAGGTGCCCTTTGGTCTTTAGCAGGTGTACCGCACACACACACACACTCTTCCCTGCGGCTGCCCTCCCCAGTCTGGGACATGTTGGCCTACCACTTTATGTGTCAACATGTCCCAGGTTATCTGTCTTCATGGTTTCTCTTCCTGGACTTCCTCATTCCGAGTTCTGCTTTCTAGATCCTGCCCCGTCTTTTCTGGCTCCCCAGACTCAGTGACCAGAGAATTGTTCATCTCCCCCAAATCATAGTTCCTTCACAGCAGGTCTCATAGGCACCCAGTTGGAAAGCGTAGGATCTTGTCACAGTGTTGGTCTGTGTCCTTATACACATTCCCAGGAGAACCCGGAGCTCCATGCAGTTCCCTGGACATTTGGCAGGGGGGTGTTTTGTGAACATTGGGACCCTGTCAAGGGACCCTAATCCCCGGATCAGTGCTCTCATTGCCATGAAGAAAGTCAGATAAACTTCCATGCTACCCAGGAGAAGGGTGAGGATTCGGACCTGTGTACACTTGGTGGTGTTGGGGTTTGTATACAGTGCTTGGGTCACCTGTCTTTTCAAAGGAAAGAGGGTACTTACTTGTGCCCTGCCCTACTCTTTTTTTTTTTTTTTTTTGTCTTTTTCCTTTTTACCGGTACCGGGGATCGAACTCACGACTGCCTGCTTTCAAGGCAGGCGCTTATGCCGCTGAGCTAAATCCCCAGCCCCTCCTGCCCTACTCTTACCCGCAGGTGGACCATTTGGATAAGAAAGGCCAGTGTGCGCTTGTCCACAGCGCCCTGCGGGGCCATGGCGACATTCTGCAGTACCTGCTGACTTGTGAATGGTCACCGGGTCCTCCGCAGCCCGGTGCATTGAGGAAGAACCAAGCCTTGCAGCAGGCACTGACGGCAGCAGCCAGCATGGGCCACAGCTTGGTGAGTGGCCTTGGGGCTCCTTCCTGGGAAAGGGGGCTGCAGCCCAGGGGTCACCTGTTTTTTGCAGTTGCTACCTTCTAAGCTCTGAGTCTATGACACACTGGAAGAATGAACAGAAGACGAGGATTCTAAAAACTGGCCATTTTGCTTCGGTCCCGTGCTTAGGCCTTCTGTTGGCTTCACACTTTCTTAGGAGTGAGGCCTGAGTGTGACGGGATGGCAGGTTTGCGCTTGCCATGGGAGGCCCTGCCCTTAATGCTCACTCTGCACTCTTCCTCCTGCATCTTTCTCCCGACACTGCTTTTACCCTCTACATTTTTTCCTTTTAATGCTTTTTTTTTTTTTTTTTTTTTGGTCCTCGTAATCTTTAAAAATAATCACATGGAATCCCAGTTCTAAATCATTCTTGAGCATTTGAAGGATTTTTAAAAAATAGAACTTCAGTGCTTTGATAGCATTTAAGAGTGCTTGTCATTTGCAGTTCCTACCCTGAAGGAAAACGTCATGCAGCGGTTAAATAGAGCATTTATTTCTGGTAGATGTCAGTATTCCTCAGTTTGAAGATTTAATTGTCATTTCCTGACCTGTGTCTAAGCTTTGTGATTTTAATGACATTTTACTCACGCTCTTTCGTATGTTTCTCACTCTGTATTATCTTCAGGCAATTAGAGGTGCCAGCACTTGGTAAGATTCTTTTCCCAAAATGGCATAAACTAAATTTGCATGCCAAGCTGGATGCCTGACATTTGGCACTTAAACATAGGGCAGAAACATATAAGCATGCACTGCTGGTTGGCTGATTTTTGGCGTTTAAAATACTGAAAGCTCATGTCATAAAAATATAGTGTTGAGTACACATATTGTAGATGTAGACTTTTTTCCTTTCTAAACTGTTCCCTCAATCTGAGTGAATCTTGAATGTGAAAAGGCACCATTGGGAGGACACTGGACACCAAGTATAGGTATAACTTTTGCCTCGATTCACGTTTTCCCCTCATTGAAAGGTGGCTGGAAGGAAAGTAGTAAAATCCATCTCAACACAGCCAGTAACTACGTCCTGGGAAAAAGCAGGACTTATCCACCGAAGACTTGAAAGGCAGATTGGTTTGTTAATGTTGTACCAACTTACATGCTATAAACAGCATACATTTACTCTTAGAATTCGGTCAGACGGAAGTCAAAACTGACAGTGCATGAAGGCCAGGGTTGCTTTGCAGGCGCCAAGCCTGTTACCTGGCTCTTCTACCCTCCCTCGCCCACCACATACTTTCAATTTTTATTTTGAGATGGGGTCTTGCTAAGTTGCCCATGCTGGGCTCAGACTTGTGATCTTTCTGCCTCAGCCTCCCAGAAGGCTGAGATGATAGATGTATGCCCCACACCCAATTCTTCCCTAGCTGCTTGAGGCTCCCTGTGTCCTGAGCCCATGGTCCTTTCTTCAGCTTTAAAGCAGGAGAGTGGAACTGCCGTGCCTGTCACTGCGTCTCCTCCGTCCTCTGACCCTCATCCTCCTGGCCTTTTCTTGAAGTGCTGTGGACTTATTAGGCGTATAGCAGATACGCTGAACACCCTGGTAATTCAGAATACTCGCTTCATTTTAAGATCAGTAATCATGTCTACACTTCTCTCTTAACATTTAAAGGAACATTCACAGGTTTGTGGGATTAGTGGACATGTTTCAGAATTATTACTCAGGCGCCACGAAAGCTACAGATGACAAGACCTGCGATGGCTTTGTCTTGCTCTCCTTTTGCTGCTCTTGCTGGAGTGAACATAAGCTGTAGTCTGGACACTGATCTTCTGCTCCCTGACAGGCAGCTTTCCTGCCTTTATACCTGTAACTCGACCTGCTCTTGGGCAGAAAAATGCCCAGAAGGGAAAAGAATAATACTGCCAGTCTGAAAATCATTTGGACAATACTTTAAAAAAATTGAGGGGTTATAAATTGTATCTCCTTATTTTGCTTCCTTGTAAAAAATGGATTCACCATCATCTGGTGATTTATGCAGAAACTGCACTTTATATGATCTGCCGTGTCCTTTGTTGATTAGGCTGGCATATTTGGGTCAGGCTGGAATTCATTAGAATTCTGAGTACCTAGTAATTCTGAACAGTGTTGCTGAAATTCACTGAGATTTTTTTTTTAATTCTTCTGCAAGTGAAAGTGTGAATAGCATACGAATTACAATTGAAAATGGTTTTCATTATATTTTATCTCCTAGTGCAGCATGAGATAATAATGGTTAAAAAACAACACTGTCCTTTGATATATGGAATATAATAAGCACCTATTGCTATGAGAAGTCATTAAATCACCTTGCCACTTCTGACAGGTGGTCCAGTGCTTGCTGGGAATGGAAGAGGAACATGAAATAGAAGTCAATGGCACTGACACGTTGTGGGGAGAAACAGGTAATTATGCTTTCAGTCCTTGTAGTTTGGGCCAGCTTGCTTCATGTTTGAGCCCTGGTTGTGGCCTAATTGTCTTAAGACTGATTTGCGATGCATGTAGACCTATTTTTTTTTTTTTTTTTATTGCTAGGCATGTGAAATATAAGACCTTTTAAACTTTGCAAATAAGTAGTAAAGCTTTGCTAGAAGCATATACAATTTGAATCATTTTGAATTAGACCAGGAGTTACCATGCCTCTGAGGAATGTCATATGGAAATACTTAAGTAAGGTATTCTGGTTCTCCAAGTCGTCACTTGTCCTAATCCATCTGACTGTCCTATGACTTGTGCAAAATGGGCTGGGCAGGAACTGCCATCCTCATTTTAGGTGAATCATAGAGGCTCAGTAGGGAGACCTGGGCCTGCCTTACCTTGTAGGATGAGAGGAGAGGTCAAGCCTTACAGGCCCTATCTAAAATACTGAGTGCAGGTGGTAGAGTCTGTTTCCAGTGGTCTGGGATGTGTGTTTAACTAGAGCAGAAAGAAAGCCACAAGTGAGTACATTGTATTGGAGATTAAAATTCAGTTAATGGACATAATGTTGCTTTGAAACTTTCTACTTGAATTGGTATTAAAAAAAATCTGTGACTTTAAATCATGAGTTATTTTTTAGTAGATATAACTAGGGTGTTTAATGTGCATTTCCAGGCTGAGTTCTGTATACATACATAGTGTATGTGATTTCCACTTCTCCTGCCCAGATTTGTTTCCAAATACTCTAAATTATTTTCTAACAAGCCAGATGGTGGTGTGGAGAGATTATTAACAAACTCACACTTAGAAAAGGCCTCAGATTTTCCTGGTGGGAGTACAGCCTGCCCTTTGGAGCCCATAGTTGCCTCTGGTGCTGCCACCATCAATCTGGATCCTGTCACTTCCTGTGGGAATGGAGGGGGAGTGGGCCAGGGCCCTGACTAGAGAAAGCACCGGACTCCAGATGGTGTGCACTATGTCTGGTGCCCAAGTGTGCAGGCTTCTGTATTATACTAGCTCTTTCTAGAGCCTTTCCCCACCCTTTTAAATAATGCAGACCATCCTGTAATTTGTTTTTGTTTTTGTTTTGGTCTTTTTCGTTTTTATTGGTACCAGGGATTGAACTCACAACTGCCTGCTTGCAAGGCAGGCGCTTATGCCGCTGAGCTAAATCCCCAGCCCCCATCCTGTAATTTGTTGCAAGAACAGTTTCCATCAGTTTTCTGTTGTGCCATGGGCAGTGGTGCAGCCAACTAAATAAGAACATGGCTTTCCTGGGAGCCAAAATATCCAAATCTCCACTCCCTTGGATTGCCAGGTAAAGCACCTTGGGACAAGTTTCTTTGCCTCCTTTTCAAATAGGGCAAAAAATACCTATTTTTATATTTATTTTAGGAGTGAGATGAAGTCTGAGACACAGCCATCTTGCCCAAGTGTCCTCAATGTGGAGAATCTGCAGGAGCATGGTCTGGGGAGAGCCCATGGCCCTGTGTTCTCAGCAAGCATCAGGACTGCTAGCGTCATGAGAACCAGAGCCATGGAAGAGCAGTTTAGAGAGTCTGACATATGATAGGGACACTGGGAGAGGTGTGTACAAGGACAGCAGGGGGGATATCACTTCCTTAGTTTAAGTGGCAATGTCGAGCGTTAGCTTTCAAGGTGATTTTTTTTTCCTTTTTCTGGAAGACAAACCCAAAGGACTTGACTTTGTGTATGAGCTCCATGTTTTTTCTCTAGATGAATAGCCCTGGATTTCAGCATTTTCTCCCTTTAGGTTTTTTCAGTTGGTTGTTGGCTAAAAAAAATATGTGTGAGAAACTGGAGACTTCCCAACAATCTCTCTCTCTTTCTTTTTTTTTAATAAGCAATATTCCCGTTTCTGTAGTGAGAGGTCTGGGCTGGGTTCTCTGTTTGAGGTCTTACCAGCCTACAGTGTAGGTATGGGCCTGAGTTGTAGTCTCATCAGAGATTCAGCTGCTTCCAGGCAAAGGAGTTATTGGCAGAATTCATGTCCTGGCAGCTGTCCCTCTGGTCTTAGTGAAAAGATACTGAATAGTTCAAGCCGTCTCTTTCGAAGTCTTGTGCACAGCCTTCAGACCACTCTGTGGGCTGGGAAGCAGTTGGCACCTTCTGCAGCAGGCAGTGAGGTGAATTTCATCAGCCAAGCGGTGAGGTTTGGTTTGGTGTGAGAAGCGTTTAAAAGTCCTAACATTGAAGCTAAGAACAGGTAACCTAAACACTGTTTTTTAGGCTTAAATTGCTGTGGAAGTTCTCTACACACTGCATGTAGTAAACCAATGTTGCCCTTCTCTGTAGTCTTTTCTTTTGGTACTTGTGGAGAATGAAACTAGGGCATCTTGCATGCTGTGCAAGCACTCTGTCAGTGAGCCACATCCCCAGCCCTCTTTATTTTTTGAGACAAAGTCTCAAGTTGCCAAGGCTAGGCTCAAACTTGGGATCTTCCTGCTTCAGCTTCCCCTGTAGCTAGGACAGGCATGCACCACTGCTCCTGGCTGTCTGTTTTCTTATGGTCTCTGTCACCTGTGCTCCTTCAAAAATGACCCCCACTGCCTGCCCTGAGAACTCCCATCCTCCAGGTGTGTTTATTAAGGGAGTACAAGTTTTAGATGGGAGAACATCAGCACCTGTGGGCCTTACCTGCGTGTTTACCACACTTGCGACGTGAGGTCTTTTTTTTTTGGGTGCCGGGGGTCGAACTCATGACCTTGCGCTTTCTAGGTAGGCACTTACACCACTGAGCTAAATCCCCATTGACAAATGAAGTCTTGCTTGGGGTTTGGCCGTGACCCCACACATGGGAATGAGAGTGGATGAGCCAGGCTCAGAAGCGGCCTGCAGAGGACAGAGGCTGTGACGTGGGACACACTGCCTGGTGCCTGCTTCATTGCCATCGGAACTCTTGGAACTGAAAGTGATTATTCACTTTGCGGTGTTGTTTGGTGCTTTATTTATTTATTTTGTGGTACCAGGGATCGAACTCTCAACCTTGTGCTTGCCAGGCAGGCATTTATGCCACTGAGCTAAATCCCAGGCCCCGTTTTGGTGCTTTTTCCAGGGTGCTCTCAGTGCTGCTTTGTGTCCAGACACCCCGTTTGGCCCTCATCTGTCATTAGCCACAGGACAAGGACAGGGTCCCAAGAGTGGCTCCTGTCTAGGGTGTGGGAGTTTGGTGGGGGAGTGGGAAGCTGTGTGCTGGTGATGAGTCCTCATTTCTCCTGGAAACTTGTTTGGTTTATACAAATCCATCCAGTAATATTTAGCTATAAACAGCTTGGCTTTAAGGTGCTGACTGGTAGGGTTTTAAGGCACTCTCCTCAACACTTCGGACTCCTCTCCCAGTCTGTGAAGGGCCCATGCCTCCTGTGAGCTCACGCCCTCCTGTGTGCACTATTGCTGCTTGCCGACCTCTGGTTAGTCCTCAGCCGGGGTTCAGAGTAGAGGTGCCAGATCCTTGCACACAGCCTCCCTCTGAGGTCCTGCCAAGACAGGCTTTTGCCCTTTCACATTTTAGAACGGTGACCGACATACCTATTGCTGATTAGAAGCACTCGGTCCTCAGCAGAAAGGATGGCAGTTGGCAGGGAACAGCAGGGACGGTCCTGAGCCCTTGTGCCCTGCGCATCTCAGCACTGTGGCCCCGAGTCATTGTTCCCATCTTAGGTTTAAAAAGACAAAAAAGTATAGAAGAGATTTTGAAGGCATTCATTTATGGTGGGAAGTGTTTAGTTTCGGAGTTCGTGGCAGTAGACATACAGCTTTTGAGGAACTGTGGACTGTACTGATTTGGGGAAGCAGAAGACTGCACTAGGGACATTTTCCTTCCCACCAGCATCTGGTGCCATTCGCTGCTTGTCTGATACTTAGAAACCAGCCCATCAGCATCAGTGCTGTGGTTCCAGTAGCTCATTCAGTGCCCTTGACCTTGTCATTTGTGTGGGAACCACAAGGAGGGTGACTCAGCAGAAGAAAACTCAGAGCAGGTGATGAGCACCTGCCGCTAGCTGTAGTGCCCTTGGGCTCTAGAGGCCGTGGTTCTGTGACATTTCACAGACAGGGACAGATGATGATCTGATGATCTGGGAGTTCCTGGGCGGCCTGAAATATGGTGAAAGCCTGTCAGATGCTTGGGTTATCTCTGTCTCAGGCATTCCACAGCCATGACACATCAGCAGTGGCTCCCACAGAGTCTGCACTAAATTGGGTGACTGTTTCCATGTCAGTGTTTGATGTGAAGCAGCCCAAACCAAAATGACTGGGGATGCTTAGCTGGTGACCTCATGCTGTGGGAATTGTCAGATGGACCAAGTTTCCAAACTCCAGCCTGCCCTCCGGTGCCTGCGCCTGCTCTGTGTGCTTCCGGCCAGAGCCCTGCAGCTCTCCAACACAAATGGGCCAGGCTGGTGCCATCTTCTGAGAAAGGCTTCCTTGCCGTTTTCCTCAGCTCACACTGCAGTTGCCTTCCCAGGGAAGTCTTCTTTTTTTTAATTTTTATTTAAGGAGAAAAGAAAAGAAAGAAAAAAAAACAGTGAAGGGGTACAAGTTATACAGATTTACAGAATAAAAAAATGCGCAGTAGGAAATCACTAGTTAATGGATTACATATTGCCATCTTAGAAATAATTGTTCAAGTCACAAAATTAAAGCTTGTAGAGTGGACATTCCACCAATGATACTGCAAACAGTTCTGTTCAATGATCCAATAAAACTCTGTGATATCATTTTCTATCTTATACTTTTAAATATACATGCAGTTATATAGTTTAGAGCACTTTCTTTTCCTCTCTTTTGTACAGTGACTATTACACATTTTGGGTTTCATTGCTCCCACGGTTCTTGTTGCTTTTTTGGAAGAGAGTAAAACCAAATGTGACATAATAGAACAGAATCGGTCAAGTCAAAAGGGTGGACATAATAGATAATATAAAAACATAATACAAGGTGATCAACAATGGTTACCCTAATGCCTCCCGCTATTTCTAATAGAATTGCCTGTATCATTAGTTGTAATACAATTGAACAAAACCGTAAAGAATAAAACCGACAAAACCAAAACATTGGAGACATTGTAGGTCTTCAAAAGTAGATAAAAGTTAACGAGAATGGGCGTTGTAATGAATCTCATTATCTTCTCAGCTGATGCCTAAACTTTCGAACCTGATACTATCCAGCAAAACAGAATATAGGAACCTCAGTCAAAAACAAGATGGTGAGAGCAATACAGGGCTTCAAATCGAGATAATAGAAAGTCGAAGTGGGTTACTATATTATATCCTGCTATATTTTTCCCTGTAATTAAATGGGTAAAAATAAAAAAGTAAATAATGGAGTGGAGATTGAGAAAAAAAAAGGGCATAACAGCGAAACAGGGCAGATCAAAACATAACCATTTAAGCAGAACAGTGTTTCACCACCAGCTAATCCTGACCCAAAAATAGTTACCATATTGACTCCCTCCCTGAAGTCCTTGAGTACAACTTCATACACTGTAGCATTAAGTATATCAAAACAATGTATATCCATTTAAGAGAATAACAGCATTACAGAGCATTTAGAATCGACCAACAGAAAATGAACAATGGTCTCTGTATAATCTCCTTGTCTTTAAAAGGTTTTTTCTTATATTATCGTACATAGTAAAATCCAATAAGATACAACCTGTTTAGACCATTGGAGACAGAAGAACAAAAGCTAGATGAGACCTCAAAACAAGATGGTACTAAATCAGCATTACCTATTAAGATGTCATTTTCTCCAAAAAAAGCTGTTCCTATCATCCAATCTTCTCTGTCTCATTTCTGTTGAGCTCTTTTTCTGTCAGTAGCTGTCAGTTTGTCTTCTTCGTTTTGGTCTCTGCTCTATTCGTTGTGGCCTCCCCGCCCCTATTTCTGGGTTCTTTGTATTTTTCTTTTTTTAGAATATCCTGCAATACTTTCTGTAGGGTTGGATTGGTGGTTGCAAATTCCCCCAGTTCCTCTTTATCTTGGAAGCACCTCGTTTTTCCATCAATTTCCAGGGACAGTTGTGCAGGATATCTCAATCTTGGCTGTAGATTATTATCTTTCAAAGCTTGAATTATTTCTCCCCATGCTCTTCGTGATTTGATGGTTTGTGAAGAGAAATCTGCTGTAATTTTGATGGGTCTTCCCTTGTAAGTGATCTGTTTCTTGTCTCTTACAGCTTTTAATATTCTGTTCTTGTATTGAATTTCTGGAATTTTTATTATTATATGCCTGGGTGTTTCTCTGTTAGGGTTGTAGGTAGCTGGGGTCCTGTATGCCTCATACATTTGAGTATCTTTACCTTTTGCTAAATTAGGAAAATTCTCCTGGATTATTTCTGTGAGTAGCTTTTGTAGTTCACTTGTTTGTGTCCCTACTTCTTCTTTTATGTTCTTAATCCTTAAGTTATGGCTCCTCTTATCATCTTCTTGTCTTTGTATTATTGCTGTGTGTTTCTTTGTTATTTTTAAGAAGTTTTTCATTTCATTCTCCCATGTTTCAAGTCTGCCCTCCAATTCAGATAGTCTGTCCTTAGTTTCTTTCAAGCTGTTATGCCAGTCTTGGGTATATTTCTTGATTTCTTGATAGTCCCTTTGCACCTGCTTCACATACTCAATGCTTTCTCTGTTTTCTCCATCAAGCAATTCTCCCCTCTTTTTCTGTTCTTCCACTCCACCATCTGCTTTTTCCTGGGTGGTGCTTAGCATTTCTCTAACTATTCTGCATACTTCTAGCTTCAGGTCATTGATAACTTCATTCCTGAATTGGTCTATGAGGCTCTCTAAATGGCGCTTAATGTATATTGGTACAGTGTCCACTATTGCCTGATTCTCAGGATTGGGGGTCGAGGAGCCTTTTTTGTTGCTTCCCTTCCCCATATTTTCTGTTCCTTATAAAATGTAATCTTACACAGGAGGCCCGGCTTCCCTGCCTGTCAGCTACAGCTTGATCGAATTGCGCTGGCTAGTTGTTCCCGCTCACCGCTGCGCCCCAGGGAGTTGCGGAGGAAGCAGCCTACGCGGAAGTCGGTGGCTCCTCCGGGCCACCGTCAGGCTCTGGGATCTGGGCTAGGCCAGCCTAGGGAGTCCGCGAGCAGCGTCCCTCCGGCCAGGCACCTTTCACCAATCCCGTCCGAGAGGGAAATGCGCGGCTGCGGTTGCCGCCGCGCCCTGCTCTTACAGGACTGCCCGCGCCCAGAAAATCCTCCGCTGGAGTCAGACTGCGGTAGGGAGTCAGTTCCTCGCTCACCTCGCCACCAGTCAGCCTTCCTTCCTGCCCGTCGCGTTTCCGAGACCGTTCCCAGACGCCCGTTCCCAGAGCTCGGGGGTCGCGTCTCTCCTTGCCGAGCCGCTGTGGAGGTGGCCGGCCGCCGCGCGGCGGGAAATCCAAACCGCGGTTTCCGATGGCGCGGAGTCGAGTCTCCACACCGAGATTTTTCTGTTCCTATTTTAGCGCCAGGGCTGTATTCCAAGTTGGATTCTCTCAGCCCAGTTCGTTCCTGAGTCAGCAGGGCATATCTCTACTGGTTCGTATCTCCTTAGTCCGCATCATTCCTGGCCTCTGAGCCGAGCCTTTAGAGAGCGTTCAGCAGTTGCTGTTGTCTGTCCGCCATGTTCTCAGGAATCCCTGGGGAAGTCTTCTTTTTGATGACCCTGCCTTGTTCTGGTGGTCCTGGAGATTGAGCAGGTCCTTCACACTGTGCTACATCGCTAAGCCTTTTATTTTTTATTTTGAGACAGAGTGTCACTAAGTCTCTAAATTGTCTAGGTAGGGCTTAAACTTGTCATCCTCCTGCCTCAGCCTTCTACAGTGCCTGGTGCATTACCGTAATTGATTTGTTGATGCTGCTTTTTGATAAAGAAACTGTTTTTCCCCAATCCTAGGCTCAATAAGGGCAGAACCTTCTGGTGTCTCACTGTCACCTGGTCAGACCTTTCCTGTGACTGCCGGTCCTGATGCTTTTAGAGAGCTTTCGCTTTCCGTAAGGTGGATATGGTATCTATATGTGCTATCCAACACATTAGCCACGCGTGGGATTGAGCACTTGAAATGCAACCTGTGTAACTGTGTTTTAAAGTCTTACTTTATCTTAATGTATGTAAATTTAAATATCTACCTGATTGGGCAGAGCTGGTCTAGTCCAGGGCATGTCGTGTAAGTGTTGACTGAGTAGACAAGTGAGTTTAAAGAAAATGAAGTCATACAAATTTTAGAACAAGTGATGTTCAGTTTGCACAATTACATACATGTTGGAGGTGGCAAAGGGGAAGGACACAACACTTTTTTTTTTTTTAGAGAAAAGCAAAACAGAAAAAAGGGTAGAAATAATACAGAACTTAAAAAAATAGCAGTAATAAATTGGTAGTTGTTAAATTACATATTGTTATCTTAAAAGTAGTTGTTGGAATTATAGAATCAAAGCATAAAAAGTGGACAATCAAACAATGACAGTACAAACTGTTCTGTTTGGTAATGTGGTTATCTATCTTGTACACTAAAACATGCATACAGTTACATCCTTTAGAATACTTTCTTCCCCTTTGATTATTACAATATCTATTATACATTTTGGATCTTATTACTCTTTCAGTTTTTTATACAATAGAGACAGTACAATATTTACAAATGTGAGTCTGATTTATTTCACTTATGAGGATAGTCCCAAGTTGTCTCCATTTACCTATAAAAGCCTCAAGATCAGCATTTTTATAGCTGAGTAATATTCCGTTGTATAAAAATGCCATATCTTTTTCATCCGTTCTGTGGTTGATGGGCATTTTGGTTCTTTCCGAGATTTAGCTATTACACATTGTGCTGCTATAAACATGGGTGCACGTACATTGCTGAGGAGCACGACACTCTTTAAATTCCCAATGACCTATTTCTTGGTGTTACCGCACAGGCTTGTCCTGTGGATTCCAGAGTGGCTCAGATCCTCTTGTCTGTGCGAAGGGCCCCAGCTGCTGGGCTGTGTCACTACTTAGTGTCCTGTGGGCACAGTGATGTCCCATCAGAGTTGGCATTCAGATACTGCACGTGAGGCACTAGGTCTTTTGGGTTAAGTCAGTGGGTTAATTGGTGAATGCTTCCCAAAGGAGTTTAGTCATTATAAGTAATTGGTCCCTATTACCAAAGCCACTCCCTGCTTAAGACCAGATTTTCTGGAGCTCTGAACATCTCAGTATAGTCGCTTTGGGAAGTCCCTGTCATGACCTTCCTTCCTCCCTTCGCAACTGCGTGTTTAAAGCAGGTGCTGTAAGATTAATAGGTACGGAAACCCAGATCTCTTTCCTGACAGACAGAAATTCTTGTTTTTGGCATAAACACCTAAAATGGAAATAGCCCAAACCATGGAGGACTCTCAAAGAAGGACACTAAGGTAGGGCCTAAGAGTGCGTCTTAATGCGAACACGTATGCAATATGCTAAGAGGCCCTGGATTCAATCCCTAAGCCCCAATAAAAGGGTTAATATCACAGGACAGAGTGGCTCTTGTAGGGCAATGCAAGGGAAATCCGACTCTGGCTCTAGAAGTTGCTGGGTGGACATGAAGGGATCCCCCAAACAGGTAGAGGCAGATTTGGAGGTAAGAACTGAGAGGACTGGGTTTGTGTACACACGCACTCTCTGGCAGACCACTGGGGCTTGTCCTAACCTGCTTGCATTCAGGAGACCACTTCTTTGCCAGTAGGAGTCAGCTGATCTGCAGGGTGGCTGGATGGCCACCACCAGGTGGTGGAAAACCAGCGAGCGTGTCAGGTGCAAATGAATAGCATAAGCACCTTTTACACACCTGCTCACCTTTTACAGGTGTCCTTTCTGCTGTCCGTAGAGTCCTGGTGGAATCCCTGGTGGAATCCCTGGTGAGGGATTCCTTCCCATTCATTACAGAACAGAGTCACTTGAACATTGCACAGAAAGACTTACCCTCATCTACATCTTGGTAACCAAGAATGTCTTTACCAACAAACACTGTTGTGGATCTGCTTGTTCACTGAGTCCTAGGCAGTTCCTCTGTGTTCCCCAGAGAGAAGTCAGCATTGTTTCTTTCAAAATCTCCTAGAAAACTGTATTTGGAATCTCTCAGCCTCTGTCTTTCTCTGTCCATCTCTCTCTCTCAACTTCTTTTCACTGGTTCTATGAAAATGCACTTTCCTACTGAGTGCCCCCGCACATGGTGGTGTGCTGAGCTAGTCAGGAGAGAGGCAGAGAGGCGAGCCTTGAGCACCTTACTGTGTGACTCAGCCTGGCAGGAACAGGGACGTCCTGAGCATGTTTTCGAAGTGACAGCTGCTCTAAACTGCGTTTTCTGACAGATTTTTAGACGATTTATGCCGTCCTAGGACATTGTTTTTAAATTAAATATACATTATTTATAGCAGACATTTTTCAAAGGATGCAAAGGAATAATACATGTGTCATTAGGAAGTACATATGCAAGTTGGGAGTAGTTCAGGATGTACGTGCCGTAAAGTCAACCTGCGTGGCCCTGAGTTGACTGACTGTTCTGGTCTTAGTTTGCCGTGCAACCAGAGTAAGAAGGAAATGCAGTCATTGTAGGATGCTCTTGCAGCATGGAGAAAGCATAACGTTTCTCCAGGAAAACAGAAGCACTTTCTGGCTCTTGTGTTCTAAGTAGCTCTTGTTGACAGTGGTCTGATGAGTTGGGTGTTTCCTGGAGATGGTGGTGTAGGAGTAAGGAACTCAGGTGCCACCACGCTCTCACTAGCAGTGCAAGTTTAGGCAAATTGTTAAACTTTTCCCATTTTTTCCTCATTTGTTACAGAGATAAGAATAATACTCTTCTCAGAGCACTGTGAGTTCAAGGCCAACCTGACAGCAAGACCCTGTCTCTCAGTAAGCTAGACATCACAGGACATCTCATTCAAAGTATTGTTTATCAAAATCCACCCGGACACTCTTCAGAACACTCAGCAAGGGATGAATGGTGAACAGATATGATAAGTGGCCAGAGTTGTGTTGCTATAATATTAATTATACCGTGAATAATTTGTGATAAACATTTGGCCTTCATAGAGAGTATGACTTTCTAGTGATAAAAATCTTGGTTACTTTGCAGTGACTGTAGGAAGATGAACTGATAGATGATAAAGAATTTTGATCACATGTGAAGTCCTGGTTAGTGGCTGCTGTATGGTTTTGTTTTTTGTTTTTTTGTTTTTTTGGGTTTTTTTTGGTACTGGGGATTGAACTCATGACCCTGTGCTGGCAGAGCAGGCACTTATGCTGCTGAGCTAAATCCCCAGCCCTTGTACGTTTTATTTTATTTTATTTTTTAAAGAGTTCCTCAGCAGTATGAGGCTCATGTTTAATCTTTTAATCTGTGCCAGAGACTCATACCATGTTCTACAACAGAATCTGTGACATGGTCAGCATTCTGGTTCCCCAGACTTTTTTTTTTTTTTTTTTAACCTCTTACAGGTATTTTTTCCTCTTATGGTTTTAAACCTCATAGATATCTAGCTCCATGGAAATAGGGTGCTGAGGCCCACAGTTTGCACCACTCGGTGCTTGACTGCAGCCTTTTGCTCTTATAGACCTGGCCCTGGAGGCTTGGCTCTCCTGAGACAGTTTTGCCAAATGAAAAACATTAAGGAATGTGTCAGGGACAACTGGCTGGTGAAGTTCAGAAAGCATTTGAATGGTGCTGGCTTCCCATCAAGGGGCAGATCCTGCCCAGGGAGGCCTTGGCGAGGCTGGAGTGTTGGAGGCCTCTCAGAGCAGACCTCAGGGCCAGGCAAGTTGTTTCCTGGTGCAATTATAGTTGTTTTCTTTTCAGTAAGAGCAACTTCATTTTCATTTTATCCTTTAAGTTTTTGAAGATTAGATCAAGTAACTGCTTAAGCTTTATAAAGATGAAGAATTTATAGGTCTTGGAAACTGTGTTCTTCTGCCTAGTACATTCCCTCAAAGACAGAAGGAAATGCCTAACCAAGCAAGCAAGGCAAGCAGAGGTCTAGGAAGCTTAGCTGCGATCTTGCAGAGTGGGGAGCTCTGCTGCCTTGACTTTGAGAGAGGGGCTGCTTTCAGCTGGTGGGGGTGGCGCGTGTGGCCAGCCTGTCGGAGAGCCTTGGGGAGACAGCCCGCAGGCAGCCTCTGGATATGGCAGCTTCTTGACATCAGTACAAGAGTGGAGTGTGCCTGTGCAGAGTTTATAAAAATAAAGTTCCTAATTACATTTTACCTTTAGATAACATAGCTGAGAAATCCTCAGCATTTCAGGTATATCTTTGTTTTGGGTCTTTTCCTTTACAGCTGAGTGTGTCCATCAGGTCTCTAGCTGAGGGTCAGAGATCACTGCTATTGTTCCCACCTTAGCCACCTAGATCACTAACAGTTCCCACCTTAGCCACGATTAGTTGACATTTCTGAGAACCCCGCTTACTACTAATCTTGGCTCTTTTGTGTGTTTTTTTTCATTTCCCACTCATTTTTATTAAAGGTGGAAGAGCCAATAGAACAGAAGAAACTGCGCAGATGAACACACACACGTAGCTGAGCCACTCTGCCACATCACTTTCACCGGCAGGAAATGCACTGGCAGGTGCAGCCGGTTTAGCTCAGATGCTCAGTGCTGGGTGTGGGGACAGCTTAGATTTTAGGAGGATAGTGTCTGAAAGGTAGTTGTCTGCCAGGGCAGAGCCGCCTCTGCGGGCACTGACCTGTTGCTCTTCTCCCCAAGTCTCCAGAGGCAAACAAGGGAGAATAACAATCCAGGCTTCTGAGCCAGTGTTTGATGAGGCGGCACCTCCTCATGCACTGAGTGACAGAGCTGCACAACGTTATAAACAGCTCTGTTGATGCCAGGATTGTTTTCTTGGCAAGTTGACAGTTGAGTTTTTATAAATCAAATCTTTGCCCAGAGAACTTCAATATATAACAGATCCCGCAAATGATCCATTTTATGGTACAAAGAACTATTTCTTACTGATGTTTTCCGTAAATTCACAATGGTCGAGTGTCAGTCAGGTCTTTCTTAAAATGAGCATCTGCATGACAAATCCCTGCATGCTCTGCAGACAGAAGACAGTATCACTGACGAGGAATTATTCAGGATTGCCAGAGATATGCTCTTTCCTGGGAATTTACTTATGCAAATGCCATCTTGTTAGGGATTTTGCAAGGAAGAGTACTTGTGTCCAATTTGAGTTCTAAAATGTGTCTCTTGCTTACAGTGATTTTAGAGCTTCCCTCTCATACCACACTCTTTCCTCCTCCCTGTATTTTGCCTGCCAGAGGCAAGGCAGTGCCCGTGGGCAGGGCTCGCTGCTTCCACCCTTGCCACCTGTCCTTTTTGTTTGTCGGTGGAGCAGAGTGCACACAGCCCCATTAGAGTCGGGTCAGCTCAGAGGTCACTCCTTCCAGCAGAATAGCTGGAATTCCTGAGCAAGTTTTGCTGGGTTTTGTTTGCTTAAGCATGTAGCTATCCTTCAATCTCCTTTGTTTCCGAATATGGCGTCCTGAAGTCCTCCTGGTTGCTGAAACTTGAGCTGCATCCAGCCCCGGGGGTTTACAGAAAGGGACTAAAAATACTCACTCCAAATAGAAGGAGCAAACCCCACCCTGTCATCTATCAGCGTCTTCTGGAAATGAGCACCTCATTAGGAATATGTGTGTAGCATAAGATCTGAAAGTTGGCCTGTGCTGATGCGTTCTTAATCCCCTCAAAAGGAACCGAGTCTCCAGATGCCCAGCGAGTCAGGCTGAGGGCAGAGGAGGAGGAGGAAACCACCCAGTACCGGCCTTGGGGTAGCGCTCTCACCCCCTTGTCAGCTGCTTCAGCTTCAGGCCTCTCTGAGGCCTCTCTAAACACACTGTCCCTATATTTAGTGCTGGGCTGTCATTTTGGATGTTGCTGCTATTGCAAAAATTTAGTAGCAGCTGGAACAGAAATCCCGACTTAAAAGACCCTGTTTCCAATGGGGATGAGGTGTGTTTACCAAATAAAAGAAGGAACTGCCCAAGTGGATGCGCTGCCTCAGTCTCCTCAGATAGAAGTCAGTCCCGTCCCTGTTCCTGCCCACGGGTCCCGCACATGCACGCTGGCTCTGCCTCTGTCTGCAGTGCGTGTGCACTTGTGCATGTACATCTGCACACACGTGCACCCACATGTCTGATCTCTGGTTCCGCTGCTCTTCTAATCAGTTACAGCCAGAGAAGGGGTGGGAGGTGTTCTGTAATGGGAGCACATCTTACAGAAGCAGCAGCCCCGGGTGACAGGGCTCCACCCAGGGTCATCCATCCCACAATCCACTCATAGGGGTTGATACTGAGCAGTAGAGGAGGAGAAAAAATAATTTTTTCCTTCATTTACAGTTCTTAGTTGAGGATGGAATCTTGTAACAAAGGACAGACTAAGTAGAGGAAAATAACCCTGGGTGTGATGGCACATGCCTGTAATCCCAGCACTCTGGGAGACCGAGACAGGAGTTGAGTGCTAGGGAACTTAGTGAGATCTTGTCTTCAGATGAAAAATAAAAAGAACTGGCCCTCAGTTAATCCCCAGAACTGCAAAACAAAATCAAAGAAAAAGGAATACACAAAGAAGTTCATTAACAGAAGAAGCAGCTCTGGTGTTCATGGGAGAGAAATGAGTATGTCTCAGAGGAAGCTTAGACTTCAGGCTTCAGTAGCACCATTCTCTGAAAACCCAATGATGATGCAAGAACGAGGTTTTGAAGAGGTGCCTGGGTCTGGCATCCAGGGCAAGGGCAAGATCCGCTTGGCACCAGTGTCACCACTGGGAAGAGGAGTCTCTGGTAATGTGTCCCAGTCTTCCTGGACAGAGACATCCTTCCAAAGGAGTGGTTCATACAGAGATGGAAATTTCCCCTATAGTCAGACAGCGTCTATGTCTGCAACATCCCAAAATAATCAGTGCAAAATAACCTTTCTGCCAGAGGCAGATTTGGGGGCAGCATATGTGATGAAGTAGTTCCCAAACTCCATGTTACCAGAAATTATCAACCTTACCGCCATGGCAGGAATAGAGGGAAACAAGGGTTCTCTAAGCAGGCGCCAGGACTGTTTGACACACGCACTTTGGCACTGTTTGCTTGTCACCCGCACAGGTCCCCCCTTGGCTACTGGTGTTGCATATGGGAAGTCCTGTATGTACCCCAACACCAATATAAATACCATTCTGTTCATGCAGGTTGATTTGTAAGCTTGACTGTCTGCTCCGTGAGGAGTGAGCCTGTCTTTAGGACCCAAACATGAGTGCAGCTGCTGTGGTCACTTTCCTTCCATGTTTTCTGCTTGTGCTTGAAAATGACTCCTCTCACCAGCCATAGTGGCGCACTCCTGTAATCCCAGCGCGCTGGGAGATCAAAGCATGAGGACTGCAAGTGTGAGCCCAGCCTGGGGGACTTAATGACGTGAATAAAAGTTACCAAAAAAAAAAAAAAAAAGAAATATGGATGTAGCTTGATGCCATGGGTTCAGTCCCTGGTGGACACACACGCAGGCACACGCTGCCCCCGCGCCAGCACTAGACGGATGACCGAGGAGCACTGTGAAGACTGCCCAGTGACGAGTTACTGCGGTCATTCAAGCTATTGTGCTATGGAGCCTCAGGGTTAAAGCTTAACTGCAGATACATTACAAGGAGGCACATTTAAAGAATAAAATTAGAATTAAACATTTGCTGACTCTCTGGGCTCCTTGTAGCTATACAGATGAGAAAACCAAAGCCCAGAGACCTTGAGGATTTGTTAACATCAGACACAGTAGATGGGACTAATCTATTTAGAAGATAGGACTAGTCCTGTCTTGTGTTATGTCCATGATCCCCAGATTCTGGATCTGGGGAGTCCCCTTGGGGTCCGAGACCTTGGTATATGGTCCTCCTGCCATGAACTCATGTTACATATGACTTGGTGCCAGCTGTGGCTTCTCATGGGGACCATGGCTGGTCCTTAGAGAACCAGTGCGTGAAGCTCTCTGCTACAGTGAGGATTTCCTGTGTCTCACTGACAGTCAGTAGATGGCAGCCCCTCTGTTGGCCATAGCGAGGCTCAGGGAGGATGGAGTCCGCTCCTGAGCTGTGACCTCTGGTGCCCTTTCGTGACTTTCGGTGCTGTCTGCTGCAAAAGCAGATAAAGAGGCTGGAGATCAAGAGTTAGGAGAGAACCCCTCAAAACTGCTTTTTAGACAAGAGGTGCTGACCTGCAGGACAGACACATCAGAGGGTGGGTGTGAGCAGAACTATGGGACAGACAGGCCCATGGCCCAGCCCTCTCTCCCACAGCTCCCTGGGAATCCTCACGGGGCCAGTCCTGGAAGCAGTCAGTGCCCACAGCACTGCAGCCTGTGCCTCTGCTGCCAGGAGGCTGAAGACCAGAAGCAAAGGGGCAGCTGGCTTGTGCTGTGGGAGGACCGAGAGGCTGTGCTTTCTCTGCCATCTAGGTCCCCAGGGCCACTTTTGCCGGGCATGCTGGCTCCCACCCCCATGTCCCATCTCATTCCTCACCTTCAGAGGCACAAGTCCGCAGGTTGGGAGCAGAGCTCAGGCGACGTCAGGCAGGTGTGACAAGTGCAGTTTCTGGTCACGCTGCTCTGCGACTCTGAGGACCGTCCACAGAGACTGTGTCCTGGAGGAGCTGCTGTTTGTCCCAGGAGATGAGGTCCAGCTGTCAGATCTGCACCTTGTGTGTGTGGCCTCCGACAGGAGGCTTCAGTAGGTGCAACCAGAGGAGAACGCCGGTTAGGAACCGACCCCCAACTTTATCAGCGTGATGCTTGGCGCGGAGGGAACAGGCACCAGCCAGCTGTCCTGAAAAAGCCTGGGGAGAACAGATGACTCTAGAGGTACCTGAGGGAATGGTGGCTCCTGTGGTCATAACTGCCATGTACCCAGCTCAGGAGTAGACAGACCCACACATTCCAAAAGGCCACGGTCCCCTCGTCCACTGCAGTGCTGTTTTTGAACTGTATATGAACGGAGTCACTGAGTGTCCTATGGTGTTTTATTTCTTTAAATCTGGTTGTGGGCCTGGCCCACTGGATGTGCTCAGTGATCTGGTTTGTTTTCTGTGGTGTGTAGTAGTCCTGTTGGACTGCACCTGCTTCCTGAGGTGATCCCCACTGATGGCCGTGTGGGGAGTGAAGGCAGCGCTGGCTGCAGGGAGACTTGCCTCTGTGACTTAGCAATGTTGGCCCCTTTCCCAGAGCCTTCATCTCGCTCCTTCACCCCCACCGGCAGCGAGTGAGCGTCCCATTGTGTCCTGTACATCTGCCTGAGCCATGAGGCCAACATTTTTCCTAATTGGACTTAAACATTTTGTGAAGCTACTCTGCTCCCCCTGAGAGGTCTGTCCACCTTACTGATTTGTGGAAACACTGCTGTGTTCTGGAAGATAGGGATTTACAGATTCAGGGCTGTATTTGAGACACAGTTGTCCCAAGCTGGCACCAGGAATCAAGCTACAGCATCACAGCACCCTGTCTCCTTCCTCCTCTCCCTCAATGTTGTGTCTGCTCCCTCCTGAGGCGCTCCCATCCCATGCCACTCAATCCCGTCCTCTTGACTTGACCAATGAAAAAGCCACTGTCCGGGCTTCCTGCTGTCATCCTTTCAAGATGGCAATTCATGTGACGTAGCAGAAGCAAGAATCAGAGTGATATGGCGATGGCACAGCTGCTGACACGAGGGGCTCAGCACATTGTGTTCATGCTGTGCCCACCCTCCTCCCTCAGCAGCACCCTGCACCAGCACCCTGCTGCCCCACACCCTACCTGTATATTGAGTTCAGCACCCTACACCCTCTACAACAGACTGGTCTCATGCCCATTTTGCTTTCTTGACTTGAAATGTCTTGTCTTGTTAAAGCAGCGTTAAGCTCCATCAGTGGAGTACAGGGATCTGCTCTTGACTGCCTCAGGAATTGTTTCTGTTGGGTAAAGTTTGACTTAATGGTGAGAGGCTTTACTAGACAGTAATACCAACCCACATTTATGCTACATTGTATGCTGATGATTCTTGCTATGAAAAACAAAGTCCAAACCTTGTAGTTGGTGAATCTGCAGGCCTGGTGAGCAGGGCTCTGCTCGCTTAGCTCTATCAGTGCAGCTCCACTGGGGCTGGGGACTGTTCTGGGATGGCTTGTGCATGTGGTGGTCCCCAGCAAGGAGCTCCTGGGGACTGTGGGTGTCTCTACAGGGTTGCTTGGGTCTCCTCACAGTATGGCATCAGGGTTCTAGGGGGTGAATGTTCCAAGAAAGGGCAAGGTACGTTTCCTGGGACCCAGCCCAGGCAGCAGAACTGCATCCCTTTCTTCTGTGTTCTGCTAATCACAGCTATCACAAAGGCCTCCCACCCCTCCACACCCCCTCCCCCCGATTCAGAGGGAGAGGACAGGAATGGGAGGGTGCTGTAGAGCCCGAGCCTCGGTGGCCCTGCAGTCCACACCTACTAACAGCCTCCTCCCCTGTGCCTTTCCTGCAGCCCTGACTGCCGCTGCAGGGAGAGGGAAGCTGGAGGTCTGCGAGCTGCTGCTGGAACGGGGTGCTGCTGTGTCTCGGACGAACAAGAGAGGGGTCCCCCCACTGTTTTGTGCAGCACGCCAGGGGCACTGGCAGGTACCCTATGGGCCCCCAGAAGTCTTCCAAGATAATGATGGTGACAGACTGAGAGCACCTTTGGCCCAAGCCCTGTCTGTTCCCCACCCCTGGCTTCTGCTTGTGTCATCAGACTTTGCATACAGGCAGACATCTGATGGCGCAGCCAGTCAGCTCCACAGGCCATGGCTGCTCCCCTGGCTTCGAGGGGCTGGAGTGGCTGGGCCCATCGTGGTCAGATTTGTCTGCTGCGGTCACTTTGTAACCTGTTGGTTCAGCGAACTTGAAGAAGAGTTCAGTTGTGCTTTTAATGAAAGCACACATGTATCAGACATGGTGCACATCTGTGATGCCAGCACTCAGAAGGAGCGCTGTGAGTTCAAGGCCAGCCTGGACTACATAGCGAAACCCAGTTGGGGGTGGGAGGGCAACAGTCCACTCACCTACCTGTGCCACGAGCTCTATGGTAGGCACAGTCATCTCTCAGGATTGGTGGACGCGTGGTTCCAGGGCACCAAGAGATAGCAAACACCGCAGAGGCTCAGGTCCCATATGTAAGATGGCTCAGGGAAGTGTTTGCGTATAACCTATGCACATCCTCCTGTATATCTTCAGTCATCTCTAGATGGCTTATAATGCATAATATAATTCAAATGCCATATGAATAATCATTATATTGTATTAGGGAATAGTGGCAGAAAACAATCTATACATGTTCTGCACAGGAGCAATTTTTAAAAACACTCCATCCACTGCTGGCTGAATCCACCGATGTGGACCCCATGAGTACAGAGCGCCAAGTGTGCTCAGCCTCGGCACCAGCACCAGCCCCTGCTCACCCTGCGTTAGGCTGAGATTTCCTGAGTTACCCACTCATGACTCAGTGTGCTGACATCTTTGACCGCAAAAGACAGTTTATGACTGATATGTGGTCTTTGTAGGGACACTAACAAAATGGGCGTGTTCAAGAAGGGTATATGTTTGGGAGAAAAGATTATGTTCAAAGGAATGCAGCCGGAAGGGTTCCAGACCCCACGGGCACACAACTAACTGAAAGGGATTTTTGGAAGAAGGGGGGCAGCAGGAAGACTGATCGGCATTTCTTTCAGATCGTGAGGCTGCTGTTGGAACGTGGCTGTGACGTGAACCTGAGTGACAAGCAGGGCCGGACGCCCCTCATGGTGGCTGCCTGTGAAGGACACTTGAGCACCGTGGAATTTCTCCTTTCTAAAGGTAATGGCAAGTCACCTTGTCACTGCATAGGTCTGTCTTGCATGGACAGACAGCTTTGGCAGACCACTCAGTATTTTCCGCTTCCAGTTTTAAGTCACTGTGTTATGGGAGTTTATTTTTGTTATGGGGATTTTCAAATCCATCTAGCAGAGAAAATAGCACAGCCCATGTGTCCCTTGCCAAGCTTTTGTGGTGGCCTCTCGGCCATTGGCTTCATACTCCCACATCTGATGGGCATAGTTGCCGCCCCTCGTGCTGTGCTGCTGGGGTGCGACACGCGGGCACTGCTCCTGGCTCTGCCTTGGGTCACGTACTCTCCCAGCCTTTCCTCGCAGGTGCTGTGCTTTCTTCTCTTGACAAAGAGGGTCTGTCGGCTTTGAGCTGGGCTTGTCTGAAGGGTCACAAGGCAGTGGTGCAGTATCTGGTGGAAGAAGGAGCCGAGATAGACCAGACAGACAAGAATGGCCGCACACCGCTGGACCTGGCTGCCTTCTACGGTGACGCTGAGACCGTGAGTACCAGACCAGCCCTGGGCGTATCAGACCGCGGCTAAGTGTGATCAGTGTGTGTGCATGGCGTAGACTGTGAAAGTCTAATTTCCTTTAATTCTGTGACATGCAGTCCATCCCAGGATTACTGTGTTGAAGATTTACTGCACTCTTGAAAGCTTAAACGTTATCTACTTACAAAGTAAGAGTATTACAAACACATTCATGAACCTGTATACCCAGTTTCTCTTAAAAAAAACACTGCTTTCAATTTTCTGCTTATATACACAGACACGGAATTCCTGGATGGTACAGTAACTTTTTAATTTTGGGGTTCTCCGTAGTCTTTCCCAACAGCTACACCATTTCATCTCAAATACTTCTGTCTTTGACTGTTTTTGTTTTTGAATAGTACTCATACTAATGGATATGAGATGCTCTCTCATCATTGTTTTGATTTTCATTTCCCTAATGATTAGTCTCTTCCTACGGTTATTATATATCATTTTTGGAGAAAATATCTACCCAAGTCCTTCACAGAAGTCTCTTTTAATTTGGTTTTGTTACTGTTCCTGAGTTTTAGGGTTTTTAAAATATGTTTTAGTTATTAACCTTTCTAGCACCATTTTAAATAACTGGTAGATTTATAGGAAGCAGGTCCCGTTAGAAATACATGAAAATCTAACTGACTACAGGTTTGTTTTCTAGCCAAAAAAAGGGGGGGGGGAGGATTAATTTTGTCTCAATAGATATTTCATGAGATTAAGATTTTGTGCCATGGCCTCAAACGTGCCATCTTTACATGCCAATATTCATCGGGGGATGTCTTTCCTGAGGCTTAAAGTGAATTATATTAGGTCCATCTGATCTCCTGATAATTTTCCCACCTCGTGAGACCGGGGCTACATGAGCTGATGTTTCTGAGGTGCCTGTTGCTGTCCCCTATCAGCGTGCTGGCCCACTGCAGGAGCCCACTTGCTAATTACTGCAGATGAGGAAGTGGCCCCGGAAGTGTGTGGCGTAAGAGTGTGTGCACACAACACGCCCACCTTGGAGTGTCTGCCTGAGCTTCTTGCCATTAGGAGCAAAGCCGCTGAAGCCTCGAAGGTGTTGGCGATGAGCTGTAGCTCTTTCCTCCATTTTGTGTCAGCTTCATTTCCACTCTGATTTCTAATGGCCTGCTCTGTCTGCAGCACGGATAGAGCTAAGCTGCCAGCCCTGAAATCTGACTATGGAGGTGGCTGGGTGGCCACTGTCCTCCTGGTGCTGCTGCTCAGGACTCGTTGTGCCCTGCAGGTGCTGTACCTGGTTGAGAAGGGAGCTGTGATTGAGCACGTGGACCACAGTGGAATGCGGCCCTTGGACAGAGCCATCGGTTGTCGAAACACCACTGTTGTGGTCACATTGCTCAGAAAAGGAGCCAAATTAGGTCAGTGACTCTCTTCTCCATTCAGCAGGGAGAGGCGTTCTGACTTTGAGGGACTTGGGGAGCATAAAGATTGCTGAAGGATGCTGGGTTGCAGAGGGGCTCCCTGTCTTGGTCTCTGTGCTCCTCCCTCTCCTTACCCCTTTTTCTCTCCCCCTCCTCGGTCTCCTTGTCTCATCCAAAATGTTTACATAGCTCACGATACCGCTGCCAGTGTGAGTGGAAAGCAGAGGCTGAGGGTGCTGGGGACACCAGAAGCCACCAGCAGGGTAGATCCAGGCTCTCACTGTGGGGTGGGCCGAGCTCCTGGTGAGTCTGAGGACAGCCTGGCTGTGGTTGGCCAGCTGGGAGTAGGGTGACACGTAACATGCTGCTCTGGGTGTGAGGAGGAAGGGCTGTTAGAGCCTCTGTGTTTGGCTGTGCGAGGCCTTGACCAGGAGCAGTTCCAGGCGGCCCTGTAATGGAAATGATATCTGCTAATATTCTTTAGCCATTCACAACAGCCAGAGCCAGCCTGAGCTGCTTCCCATTTTAATTGGTGCTCCCACAACACTGTAAGTAGGCACTGACAGCACTGTGATTTCACACAGGGAAACTGAGGCACAGGAGGGCTACAAGGTCTCCTGCAGGTCACAGTAAGTGACAGTCATTGTGCATGCCAAGCTGAGCCTCTGAGTCTGCTCTCCACACGCCTCTGTGCAGCGCCCCAGGTGCCAGGAGTGGGGTTAGCGAGGAGGCTGTGACTGTGATGTGGCCAGGAGAGAAGCTGGCCAGGGACAGGGCAGAGGGCTCCAGCCAGGCCACCTCAGAATAGACCTGGCACATGTGCCGGATCTTGGGGACACCAGCCTGGCCCATCGCCGGCATGGTGGGTCTGTGGGAAGCTGGGGAGGGCTCTGAGGCCTGGTTCCGTCTTTTGCCCCTCAGGTCCCTTCTGCGGGGCGGGATGGGTCTCTGTGGCTCTTACGCCTTGGCTCTCGTTACTTTTCCAACAGAGATGGGGTGTGACGGGCCGGGTGTGCTGGCGCCATTCCCACTGTGTGCCTGGCTCCATGTAAACTAAGTTAGGTGCCAGCCAGTGTGCTGCTGCCCACTGCCTTTCCTTTGTCGTGCTGCCGTCTGCACGCACACAGCTGCGTCGCTGCAGTTGGGCTTCTGCTGTTTGTGACATGCAGCTTTGAGGACCACGAGAAGTCCACCTGTTTTCCCCTAGACCTTAGAAGTGCCTCTGAAAGCATGTTTGTTTTGCAGGAAATGCTGCTTGGGCGATGGCCACCTCCAAACCTGATATTTTGATTATACTTTTACAGAAATTAATGGAGGAAGGAAATGTGATGTACAAAGTAAGTGGTGCCACCCTCTGCACTGTCAAACCTGGCTCCCAGGTTTATGTTTATGGCCATAGCAGAGCACGCCGCACTCAGTGATAATGCAACGAAAGGCTGCTGACCTGGCCTCGGCCAGTGTGTGTTCATCTCTCAAAAGTAGAACCTTCTCTAGAAAGCGCTTCTCTTCCTGTCTGAGAACCCTTATTGCTGAACTAATCCTTGAGGCCGTGGCTGTGACTTCCACTTGAATCCGTAGTGTAAAGGAGAGTCACCTCTGGGTCACTTGGCTTTTCCCGTACAAGGTCCCTTGGCCTTCACATTTCCTCAGAGTTCATAGCAAAGCACTGTGACAGTCACATGACACAGAGAGGGGACCACCCAGGAGATACTTTCATTCAGTCTGTCTAGCTTTTCTTAAATCAAAAAAAATTTTTTTTAATGTTTTGAGACAAGAGTCACACTGGCCTTCAACTCATCCCGATCCTCCTGCTTCAGCCTCCCAGGTGTTGGGATTGCAGGTGTGCACCACCACACCTGGCTCCCCAGCCTTTTACTATCTAATATTTAGAAAGTATTTATGAACTTTTAGATTTTGAAACTGTTTTTAAAAACATTTTTCCTTAATGTAGTCAAATCATATATAGTTATTAGCTATTCAGGAGACAGCTAATTTTTTTCCCCATTTTCCCTTAGAAATATGACTTGGGGGTGAATACATTTGACTTTAAATTTCTCAAAATGAGATGTCAGTTGAGATCAAAGGTTGGCGAACTTTCTATAAAGAGTCAGACAGTACATATTTTAGGCTTCACAGGTTACAAGTGTGCAGTGTCTATCACATCTCCTCAGCTCTGCTAGGGCAGCAGAGCATGGCTGTGTCCCAAAAAAACTTTATTTGTAGGCACAGATGGCAGCCAGATTTGGCCTATAGACTGCAGTTTGCCAACCCCAAATTTACATAGAAGTATAGGCCATATACATAGATAACTGCTCTTTCCAAACCTGTTATTAAATAGAATTAAAAATTATGGGAAAAAAAGAAACCACTATATTATTACCATTTTAATCCTTTTTCTTTCTAGGCAGCTGTGTGTGCTGTACTGTAGGTTTATTTTCCTTTTCATTTTTTAATAGTAACAAATAAATAGATATACAGCATAACCAGCAGGGTTCCTGGCTTGGAATCAGTTTGAAATTGAGTTCAGAGTATGTATTGTTTGGGCTTTGAAGTGTTTTTAATATGGATTTTGCTAGGCAATTATGTCAAAAATATCAAGCCATTTTCCACAGGCTGCACACCCGCTGTGCGAGGAGACTGACTGAGCAAATGGATTTCTTTAGCCTTGAAAATGATGTGGTGTTACTGATTTTTAAAGCCCAGGCTTTAAAGCTCTTCTTAAAGGAAACTTACTATTTTGCAGCAAGTGCTTGGTTTCCCCACAATATTCGACTTGCCTTAGAAACAGCTTCATTTTTCATCTTATTTCTATTACACTTGGCACTCAAATATTTTCAGATGGGAGATCATTCTTGAAATAACTTAAAAATGTGTAACTGGGGAGATAATCAGAAGCATTGGTAGTTACCGATTTGGCAGTGTATGCATGCCCTCTCGGAAGCCTCCTTCCTGTGCGGCCCCACGTCGCAGACACAGTGAGGATGGTGAGGGGCAAGAGCACTGGACTCATGCCCTTGGGCTTCAGGCTGCCATGGTGGCTTTACATGAGGGCTCTGGGATGTGGGAGCTTATTCTGCTTTGAGCCCCTGGAATAGGGTCCACTCTGTGGTTTTTGTGTCCTAGAAAGGGAAGATGAAGGAAGCGGCCCAGCGGTACCAGTATGCCTTGAGGAAGTTTCCCCGAGAAGGACTCGGGGAGGACATGAGACCCTTCAATGAACTAAGAGTCTCCCTCTATCTCAGCTTGTCTCGATGTCGGAGAAAAACAAATGTAAGCTGGGCCCTGTTAGCACAGCCTACGCCTTTAGCAGTAGGATCTCCTGGTGGCACAGGCCAGCCTCGCTACAGGGCGTCTTTCACCCTCCTGCAGTGTGGACCTGGCCTTGGGCTGGGGAGCCGCTGCTCTTGATGAGCATCTGTAGGTGCTGGCAGAACACACTTGGGGCAGGTTCCTCTGCTTCCGTGATGAGGAAGCACACAAACTGCTCCTCTGCCCTTCTCAGCAGGGATCTTGCCAGCATCATCACCAGGTGACAACATGAATGTCTGTTGTAGTCTGCCCTAGTGTCCCTCAGGTTTGTTCGGGGGCCTGCCAATTACTTAACTTGTAACTTGTAGATAGGTTAGTACTGCCCACCCTCCTGCCTGCTGCTGCGGCCCAGGCTTCTCTGGTGCTGGCCTCTGCACCCTTCTTCCTCACCTCACCACGCTGACCCCTACCCTGGGCCACTGGTGCTGCTTCAATACGGCATTCCTCAGAATAGGCACAATCCCTGATTACCCAACATTAAAATGAGACTTTGTCTTCATCCCTCTGTAGTTATCCCACTATTCTGCCATCCTCTAGGGCAAAATACCTGTGAAAGAATTTCCTGTAACTATTTCAGTGCCACGTCTGACTCATGTGTTTACCTGTTGACACCAGGACTTTGGTATGGCAGAAGAATTTGCTTCCAAGGCTCTGGAGTTGAAGCCCAAATCCTATGAAGCCTTCTATGCCAGGGCAAGAGCGAAGAGAAATAGCAGGTACCGTCTGGATCACCTTGCTGACTAGAGGAGCCTTTTTGTCTGTGGGATCAAACCTGCTAGTTGAGTGTGAGGAGGTTTAGCTTCACTGGGGTTATTTAGATACTCTCAGCACTCTGAGTAGTAAATTAGTAGCTTCTAAGAGGCATAGTAGTATGTTATCCAAGGCCAAACTTATGTCTCCCAGCATCGTGGTAGCCATCCCTCCCCACCCGTCCCCTGGGTGAGACCTGCTGTACCACAAGCGCCTAGCTGAGACTCATAACAGTGCACTGCCCGCTGGGGACAGGAGGAGGCCAGGGTGAGTGTTGTGAAGGCCTCTGACTTGTAGGCAGGCATGGTGGAGCGTGACGAGGACAACAGGCACAGAAATAGGGCACTCGCTGACCTGTGCGTATCCTCATTCTCAGCCCAGTGTCTTGGGGCCTGAGTCACAGGGATCTGGGCCAGAGTAACTCTGGGCTGAATGGAACCTGCCAGCCACAGCCAAGTGGTCAGACCCCACTTAGCTACCTACTTTTTCTTTGAGCACAGCTGTTTCAGAAAGCTACACTGACAGCCTGTTTGTTACACGGCTTGTAATTGTCTCTTCTGCTTTCGTGGACAGGCAGTTTGCAGCAGCCCTGGCTGACCTGCAGGAGGCAGTGAAACTCTGTCCCACTAATCAGGAAATCAAGAGGCTCCTGGCGCGTGTAGAAGAGGAGTGTAAGCAACTCCAGAGGAACCAGCAGCAGAAGCAGCAGTGCCCTCCGCCAGCCCCGCCAGATGACTCGGATAACGAAGAGGATGTCCCAACCCCTGGGTTAAATGACCACTTTCACCTCAAGGAGGCTGAAGAGGAAGACACTTCTCCACAGGAAGAATCTATTCCGCAGACTTCCAGGTCCCAGCCATCTGCATCTGTCCCTTCCCCATTTATCCGAAACCTTCAAGAAAGCTTCCAGTCTAAAGGCAGCCCGGTGTCGCCACCGAGTAGGGCAGGAGGCAGCAAGTCTCTGAGAGAGACTGTTGCTCAGCCAGGGCTGGTGATGCAGCCCACGAAACAGGCACAGATCGTGAAAACCAATCAACACCTGGGTTCTGTGCAGTCTGCTGTGAGACACAGCAGCACAAAAACACAGGTCTCTTCTCAGAATCCTCCCCCAAGTCCCATGCCAGGAAGAGTCCCTGTAGCTGCCACCAGCAGCAGAAACCAGCAGGTGGAGGGACCAGGTGCCTTCACTGTGGGAGCCAGTTGTGGCCACTTCGGGGATCGGCTGGGGCCCAGCCAGAATGTCCACCTCCAGCGCAGTGAGAGTGGAGTAGCGTATCCCTTACCAAGCAAGATCAAAGCTGCCGAGAAGCTTCTGGCTCATGCTTCTGTGGCTGTGGACGTGGCCCCTCCAAGCCAAGGCGGAGCTGGGAGCTGCAGTGATGGGCGACACCCTGCCTCCCTTGGCAGCTCAGGCTCTGGCTCTTCCGGTTCTCCTTCCAGCAGCATAAAGATGTCAAGTGCAACCAGTAGTTTGACTTCTAGCAGTAGTTTTTCAGATGGCTTCAAGGTCCAAGGACCAGATGCTCGAATTAAAGACCAGGGGATAAGTCAGGTACAGAGTGGCACTGCTGAGCACAGGCCCCGCAGTACTCCATTCATGGGCATCATGGACAAGACTGCCAGGTTCCAACAGCAGGGCCATCCTCCCCACCGTGCCTGGCACTGTCAGGTGGCAGAGGGGCTGCTGACACACACTTCGGCTGCAGCTGGCCTGCAGTCCACTAACTCAGAGAAACCCTCTCTCAAACAAGGAGGAGGATACAGCAGCCAAGCCAAAGCCTGCCCTGTTTCCACCCTGAGTGGAGGTGTCCACAACGGGGCACAGGTGAAGGAGTTAGAAGAAAACAAGTGCCAAGTCCCAGCCCACTGTCAAGACAGCAGGAAAACTAAGAGCGTTTCTCATCTGTATCAGGAAAGTATCTCCAAGCAGGCACCTCATGTCAGCAGCGAAGCCCACAGGAGCCACCTCACTTCAGCAAAACCAAAGCGATCATTCATAGAGTCAAACGTGTAACCTTAAAGAGACCCATCAGTAGAATTCAGAAAACAGTGTGTTCACTCCTGGTGGTAGTTAAAAGGTTTTTCATGATAAAAATTACTTTTTAGCCATATTTTTTTCTTTCTTCCAGGGTGTATCTGATGCCATTGACATATTAAAAATGTAGGAAAAACTCCTGTAATGAGTAGTTAGAGGTCACCATAAATAAAAATGCTAAAAAATTAAAAATTAGCTATACTTATCAAGTTAAAATTTCAAGACAGCCAAGACTACATTAACTTACGCTTTTGTCTTGTGATATTATTTGGTTTTTAATCACTTTTCTTCTTGCCTTTGCTATTTGGTAAACCACAGTACTTAGATGGAAAACAGTGTCCATTGTGGGTAAGTTTAACCCAAACGATGTATCCTGGGAAAGATGGAATTTTCAAGTTTTACTGTCCATTGAGTCAAATCACAATTTTATTTTTATATGTATAAATTAAGACCTCAGTGATTTCTATCTGAATATAAGTGTGATGATAAACATGATAGATTTTTTGGTTATTTTTTTGTTTAAGCAAAATATAAAAACATTAAGTATTATTCCCTTCCTAGCAGTTCTTTTAAAAACATTAAACATTTATTTCTGTATTATGGTTCTTATTCAGAGTGTTTTTACACTGTACTTTTTTGGAACTATATTCATGCTTCAAGGTGTTTTTGATAGGTGGAATCAGAAAAAATTTTGGAATATGGATTGGTGGTTAGATCAGATTTGAGCTTAAAATACTAAGACCAGCATTCCTAGTAGAGCTTTAGTGTCAAGTGATTCTAAAACTGCTTCTAAAAATGCTAACATTTCTGAAACAAGTCTTCCAAAGTCCTTTTAGATAATATTTAAGGAACTGGGAACATAGCTCAACAGCACAGCGCCTGCCTAGCAAGCGTGATGTCATGAGTTTGATTCCCGGTAAAGAAAAAAAATATTTAAATTGGATACTTAACGTATGAGTGGTGGTTACCTTTGTTTTGTTATACAGCCACTACTTCTTAGTCACATGTTGTATATATTACATAGCTGGCCCAGTTTTATTCAGACTTGTAAATATAACTATTTCAACATAGTTAAATCAATTAAAAGCAAAAACAAAGAACAAAACCCCAGCCATATATTTGCATGTTCTTTGTAAACTTCATCCATGCTGGTTATTGCACTGAATAATATGTTATTATGGCATGTTAACAGTATACCAGTAACGGCACTTTATCTCATTTATATAAACACCTATGAGGTGCTAAAGTCCAAACTGATGTATTATTAATCTGTAAAGATAAGGTACAGGAATGAACCTTGCTTTAAAGGTATTTTTATATGAAAATGATGTTTTGGAGGGTGCTAAAATGCTAGTTTGAAAGAAGTGGGAATGTGTTTGTTTTATATGTTGGGATGTGAAATTTATTTTCAGAACTGGGGAGAAGGAAGTTCTATATTTGCAGACTGTTTTAGAAACAAGTAGTTACGAAGTTCCTATGAACATCATTAAGGTTTTGTATGAATAGGTGTCATTCTCAAACATTGTTTCTGAGTATGTATACAGTGTACTTTGTACAAACAGCTTTCTCATTTTTTATAAGCTTTCCATGAGTTCTGCTATAACTACTATGGCTTATTTATTACTTTCTTTAATATTTGTGAAAGTCTTACTCTTTTATTATGTAGTTTTGTTTCTGCACAACTACTGTACTTTTTCCATAAGGAATAAAAGCTATTACTAGAATTGAGTTGGACTCACTGATTCAGTGGATAAGTAGAGAATATCCTGATGACAGCTTCCAGCCTTGTCTTTAATCTTTGTTGCTCTAATGAAAATGGTGCATGCGGAGTGAGATTGTATATGTATACAATCCCAGCTACATGACAAAGCAGATCACCGGTTTGAGGCCAACCCATGCAACTGAGACACAGTCTAAAATGAAAACAGGATGGAGCTCAGTGGAACAGCTTGCCTACCATGTGGGAGCACCTGAGTTCAGTTTCTAGCCCCACACACAAAAAGGAAAAAAACACTTTTTAAGATAAATATTGACAAATGCATATTCAATTTCATTTTATAATTTCAGAGTAAGTGTGAGAGTGCCTAGAAATTCTAAAATACCCCAAACTGAGAAGTAGTCTTTTTGCCTGAATTAGGAAGAAAGCATAAGGAAAGCATTCTATATTTATTGTCTGACTTTACTGGCAATTGGGTATATTTAACACTAACTCTCAAATATTTTGGCAATACATTGAACACTGTTAGGGCTATTCTTCAGTCCACTTGTATTTTAGTTGAAAGTGTGTATTTTTCTCTCTATGCCCATATATTTTGTTTCAAAACATAGTTAATACTGAACTGTGTTGTGTCATGAAGACATTCTAAGTTGGAATATTTACCCTAATAACTACTTTCGGTTATTGTCTGGTTACCACTTTAGAAACCTAGTAAAAGTATTTCTAGTCTTTCTTTAAAGCTCTATGTTTGAGTTAAAAGTTAAATATAGAAGAAAGTGGGGCAGGAGGTAAAAAGTATAACTGGTAATATGTAATTCTTGTCCTGTTTTACTGGAAAGCAACCAGTGTTGGTAGAGTTGCTAACTCATTACATTATGATTGTGATAGTGTCTCAGCAGACTGGGCACTTGGTGATCTGCCCCAGGACAATGTGAAGTATCTTCCGAAGCTGTAAGATGGCACTAGATTTGGCTGGTCCTGAAATGGTATGTGCTGACCCTTTGGATGCTTGACTTTGGTATCTGTGTACATGCATGGAAGAGGGAGTTCTGTGGGTACTGGCTTATGTTTACATAAAAATAGAGGTGCTTCACTTGGGAAAGTTTTCATTGTTTTAAAAGAAAAACATCTAGAAATAACTTTTTTTATTTGCAGTACATAATTATTCATCATAGGGAATGTGTACATGTATGTACCATGTCTTTTTTTTTTTTTTTTGGGTCCCCTTCCACATTCACAAAGGCTCTATTATTTAATTTTTCCCTTCATCTCATTCCCCTTCTCATTTGAACAAATTCTTCCTATTTCCTAGTCTTTCTCCCCCATTCTGCTTACTTTGGAGGTCACACACAAGTGAAGTAATGAAATATTTAAACTTGTATGCCTGATTTAAATTTATGGTTTCAAGGTGCAGCCATTTACCCTAAAAATCCCTCAGGTTTCTTTTATGGCAGAGTAGTACTCCACTGTATATAAACGGTGATTTTCATTATTCAGTCATCTGTTGACGGACATAAAGGTTGCTTCCAAGATTTTGGTATTATGTGCCACTGCTGTAAGCATGGATATGCATGTATCACTGTAAGTGAGTCTCTTGGGAAAATACCTAGGAAGGGAATGGCTGGCTGGCTTAGACTTAACCTCATTTTAGTTTTTTGAGGAATCTCCATACTGTTTTGCATAGTGGTTAGCAATGTATACTCCAATGAACATTCGAGAAGGGTTCCTTTTTTTCCTATAGCGTTGCCAGTATAATCAGTTTCTTGATAGCCTTTCTTTCTGGAATGAAATGGACTCAATGTTTTAATTTGAATGACCAGTAATTGATAGTTTTTTTCATGTATTTATTGGCTGTTTGTACTTCAGCTGGGAAGTATCTGTTAATTTCATATGCCCATTTATGGATTGGGTCTTCAAATTTGGAGGGTTCTAATTTTTTTGAGTTCTCTGTGTACTACTTGTCCTCTGAGGCTGACAAAAAAGTTTTCCCATTCTGTAGGTTGTTTCTTCACTGTGTTGGTAGTTTCCTTTGCAGGTGGTGGTCCCATTTGTTCTTTGTAATATTTCCTGTGCCACTGGAGTTCTATTCTTTTTTTTTTTTTTTTTTGTCTTTTTATCGGTACCAGGGATTGAACTCATGACTGCCTGCTTTCAAGGCAGGCGCTTATGCCGCTGAGCCCAGCCCCTGGAGTTCTATTCTTAAAGTCTATACCTGTTTTTAAGTTTTACCTATTCTGTCTTCTAGCAGACTGTTTTAGTACTTAGATCTCTGGTCCATTTTGATTTTCATTTAGTGCATGGTAAGAGGTGAGTGTGGGTTCAGCCTTCAGCTGTGGATAGACTGTTATCCCAGGAGAATTTGTTAAAGAGGCCATCTTTCCTCCAGCAAAGGTGTCCAGACCCTTCGTCAAAGACCAGTAGCTTAAGTGTGCCTGGAGTTGTTTCTGCTTCCTCTATTCTGTTCCACTGATGCACAAGTCTGGTTTTTTTGCCAATACCATGGTTTTGGGTTTTGTTTTTTAAATCACTGGAGCTTTGTAGTATAGTTTGAAGTTTGGGATTATGGTACACCCCCTTTCCCCTCACACCCGTCGCTCTTGTTGCCCAGAATTGCTTTTGCTATTCTAAGTCTCTTCTGGTTCCATATGAACTTTAGGATTAGTTTTTCTCTAGCTCTGTGAGAAAAATACTATTAGTATTTTGGTTTGAATTGCATTAAATCTGTGTAAGTTTTGGAATTATGGTCATTTTCACAGGTTCTGCCTATCCAGAAACTGCATGTATTTTCCCATTTTCTGGTATCCTCTCTTTGGTCTCCTTTTTCAAAGTACTATACTTTTCATTGTAGAGGTCTTTCACTTCCTTTAATTCGTAAGTATTTTGTTTTTCTTGGTGCTCTTGTGCCACTGTTTCCCTAATTTCTCTCTTGGTGAATGTCACTGGTTTACAGGAACACTTGATTTTTAAGTGTTGGCTTTGCATCCTGCTACACGACCAAATTTAGTTACTAATTCTAGGAATCTTTTGGTGGAGTTTTGGGAATCATTTAAATTTTGTTTTCTCGCAATGACTTTGGAAATGTTTTTTACTACTACTTTTTATGTAAAACACAGCCAACATCCTTTGGACAAAAAGTACTGCTTTAACAAAACAAAGAGACAGATGATCAAATGGTAGTCTCTATTAGAAGTGTTACCATACTTTCTTTATAGAATTAAAAGAAAAAACCTTACAATGTTACCGGCTTTCTTGTCCACAAGGAACAAATATGCAGTATGAAAAAATTACATTTCTACAACAAAAAAATTGTCTTTTTTCCTTTTTTATCGGTACTGGGGATCGAACTCACGACTGCCTGCTTGGAAGGCAGGCACTTATGCCACTGAGCTAAATCCCCAGCCCCTTCTACAACAAATTTAATTCTAGTTATGACACAAAGGAAACACTGTGGTTCAGTAAAATTCACTGTAAAAATTCTTTACAAATCAATAATTATAAAGATGTTATTTGCGTATTTTGTAGTAGCTAGGTTTGCCATTGTTCTATGAACACAGTGTATCAGGTATGTTTATAAAATACAAAAAAATGCTAAATATATTTATATTGCTTTTCCCTTTTTAGTTTGAGTTTTAATATTGAACACTGCCAGAGTGTGTTCTGGTGGTGACTTACTTTGCTTGCTAGGGGAACAGAATACCAACACCCGTAAGTTAAAGAGGTTTATTTTGGCTCATGGCTTGTAAAGGATTTAGTCCCACAGCGTACTGGCTCAAAGGCAGTCAGGGGGTATGGGGGAGAAAAGCTGCGCATTTCATGGTAGTCAGGAAGCAGATAGAAACGAGGAAGGACCTTCCAGGTCACAGGCTTAGTGACCTGCCTCTACACACTAGGGCCCACCTTTTAACACATCACTAGGAATTCGCTGATGGATTACCCTGATTATGTGATGCAGTCACCTTTGAACTCTGAACATATGAGGCCTAGGGGTGGGTAAAACCGTAAGTGACGGCACTGAGGAGTAGAGTCAAAGTCCTTTCTGGTCCCTGCCTGCCACTGCAATTTTGTTCCAACAACCCTCCAAATAAAGTCTACCTCACTGAAGTTTTCTTGCAGTGAACACTAACCAGTGGTAGTGGTAGTAGTGTATTTTTACATTAGCTTATCATGTAAAGAGCGCTGATAAGTATCCCAATCTTATGGATGAGCTTATGGCAAAGGATTAAATAAAAGAGACAATGTTTTGTATGCTTTGTGAAGGTTGAGGAAGGTCAATGTTCTCTTGGAACTGAGATAAAGACCTCTGGACTGGCCAGTTTATTGGATCCTTAACAGTTCACTGGGGTGCAGGAAGTGGAGGACACATCTGAGGCAAAAGATGCTTGAAAATGAACAGGCAGTATTTAGAACAAAGATACTCCAAGCAGTAACTCTTGGTCATTGAGACAATTTTATCAGCTCTAAGGTTGGCAGTTAGGCCCTTGAACTCTTGAGTTTAGTGTCCTTAGCTGTGGTCTTAGCTGGCCTTTAGAGACTAATCTGTGAGAATCTCAAGAATTCTAAATTTTAAAAGGAGGCTAGTTTACTACTTTATGTATTTCAAGCAAAGTAAATTTGACTTACTCATGATTTAACCTGCAAATTTAGAATCCAACAAAATTGTCTATTAAACATATCAGAAGTGCTTTTCTCATTGAGCAGCTAAATTAGTTTCTAGATGGCTCTTAATTGGGATATAAACTAGGATGCAAACATCTGTTATATTCTAAGGTATTTCAATCTTTTAGTTACAAGGTCACGTCTCATTGTAACTAAGAAACATAAATATGGGCATTACAATTTAAAGTGAAAGCAAAACTTCATATTTATACAGATTAAGATTCTTTTCAAGGCTACCAAAAGCCTTTTATAGTAAAAACAGAAATGAAGTTAGATATGTTAATTAGGTACATGTCCTCTAAGGAATAAAAACTGACAATTATAACTAAATATAATGCTTAATATTTGCTTTTAAATCAAAGGAGATCAATGAAAACATAAATATTACAATATAAGCTATTTTATTTTTGATGTGTCTCTAGCCAGCGGTTGATGGCCATTTTCAGAGTCCTGTTTGGTGTAAGTACTACTGAAGGAAGAACAAGATTTGTCATGGGACTTGTACGTTTCTTTTTGCTGATCCAGTTTTCCATTGCATCCTTTTCATAGGAATAGCCATCTAAAAAAAAAAAAAAAAAAGACATTTGAAATGTAAGAAAGAGAAGTTAAACTGGGCATGGTGGGGTACAACTGTAACTTAGGAGACTGAAGAGGGGACCAGACTAGGTTACACAGTGGTTCAAGGCCAGCCTGAGTTCTGCTTATGAAAAATTTCCCTACTTTTAATCAAAGAATTTGTGAGACTTGAAAGGCTTTGGGTTTATCTTTAGATTTTGGATTCATTTAGAATTTATATGCACAATATAGGAGGATCAGATCCAGTTTTTATTCTTTTCCACATGGCTGTTCAGTTGACAGAATACCTCTGACTTAAAATACTACCTTTATCGCTAAATTTCCTAAACCATTTGTATCAATGTCTGGATTTTTAGGGATTATTTTACACTGGTATATTTATGTGCCAATAATACCACATTTTTATTTATGGAGACTTTGTAATGTATTATATCTGATAGGGTTAGCAGCTTTTTCACTGTTCTTTTCTATGTTATTTAATCTTTTTAAATGGAACTTAACAATAAACTTTTGTGTCTCTAGGGGGTAAAATGTGTTATGAGAAGCCTGTTAAATTTATGAACTGGAAAAAAAATATCTTGCTGACATTGTCCCTATCTATGAGCCTGTTCACATATATTTTAACCCCTGGATGTTCTATAGTTTTCCTAATGTAGTTTGGGTAAATTTTACCTATTTTTAATGTCTAAGGAAATAAGCTGAATGATAATTCATTTACTACCAGGCTAGATAAATCTCTAATATAGTAACCACATGGTTTCTTATTCAAGGTACAAAGACCTTGAGAAACAAACAAAAAACAAATTTCTAATAGTTCACTGAGGTGACATAATGCTATTTGGTTTTTGTTTTGTACCAGGATCAAACTCATGACCTTGCACTTGCCAAGCAGACTCAGTGCCACTGAGCTATATTCCTGGCCCAGCTATTTATTTCTAGTGGTGCATATGTATGGATAACATTTAAGTATGCCCCATATGTGTTCAGAACTTGGTATATTACTAGTTTTTTGTCTATCTGGATCTATTTTAACTCATTTGATCACAAGATTATGCGAAAAGAGGCATACTTAAATATTCTAGAAAAATTCTGTTGTATTAAGATTACTTTTTCATATTCATAAAATATTCTGATTGGATGATTGTGTTTTTGGACATATATCCCACACTACCCCCCAAGTAATAGTAACACAACGGAATGTGTGATATAAAAGTCTACAAATATATATACATCAACTACTAGAAGAATCAAACACAATGAATGTAGCCCAGTGTCACACAGCTATGACAAATGAAAAATACATACATTAAATCAATGTTAAAATATGTGTATAATAAAAGTTTTAGGCCAAAGTTAAAAAAAAAAGCTCAGTGAAATGCATGTTGATTATAATTAGGTAAAGTGTGTGTATATGTGTAGACAATGGTTAGAAATTCATATGGAGAGTTACAACTTCATAAACTTTTAAGTTCTTGTTTCTATATAGTGGTTTAAATTCATGAAGGACAAACATGAGACTGCCACAATCTACCTTAAAAAATGGTATTTTATCCTTACATTCCACTAATACATATTTTACAAATTTCACTAAAACTTCAAAATTTAATCCTTTTGTCTCAGCTCTAAATCTATGCTATCCAATTTTATTATTAAATATAAAATGATCACTCAGGCCTAATGAGTTATTACAAAGAAAATAAGTATAGGAAGTCTGAAAACCCTCCCCATTTAAGCAAACTTCTATGAACTATCTGCACTATTTATTCATTTAGCACATCACACCCCCCACAGCTTAGAAGCCATTATACATACCTGATGCAATGACAGGATCCTTCATCAATTCTCTAGTTATTGGACATATAAACTCATCAGGAATGTCAGAAGAAAGGCATTTCGCTTTGGTCCTAAGCTCTTCAATTTTCCTCAGCACTTTACTACGCAGCCCTAGCGACTCTGAAAAGAAACTTTTCTGTTACATCTGGAGAACTACTGGTAATCTTTATACAACTATTAAGCAAACATTTTATCTACTAAAACCACAAGTCTTCTGATACACTTTACCACACAGAAATGTTTTTTCTAATGAATTCCCATATGAATCTGTGTAATATAGAATACTCTATGGTTAAAGTAGGTCCCCAGCTAGTAGGTACCTTATTTTAAACCCTAGATTGTGAAACTGAAGAATTTCAACTGCTAGAAACTAAAATACTTCATAAAGTCAGAAAAGGCTATTACTGGCTTATTTATACAACATGGGCTACAAAATGCCTGTTAGAATACATTCTTAGCATATGCAAGGTGTCATGTGTTTGATCTGCAGAACCAAAAATCAAATGTATTAAATCTTGCTTACATAAAAAAATTCCTAAAAATAATCTGTATTTAGATTAACAGTATCAAACCCATGTCATATAAACAATGAAACAATATACTGCTGATTTTTATATGAAACACAATCACAAATAAAACTTACCTGTTTGTCCAAAACTATGCATGTTTTTTAATTTTTAAGAATTACCTTAATTTTAAAGTTTTTGCATGTCAAAAGAAATCTCCAAAGAGTGAAAAGAAAATCCATGAATTGGGAAAATATCTTAGCCAACTGTCCCTTAGACAAAGAATTTATAAATTCTAGAACATATAAAGAATTTAAAAATCAGATCCCCAAAATTCAAAGACCCAATCCAAAAATGGGCATCTGAGATGAATACTCACTTCTTAGATGAATAAATACAAATGGCAAATCATGAAAAAATGTTAAACATCATTGGTCATTAGAAAAATTCAAATTAAAACAATGCTGAGATTCCATCTCACTCCAGAAAGAATGGCCAAGATAAAAAAAAATCAACCAATAACAAATGCTAGAGGGGATGTGGGGAAAAAGGAACTCTTCTCCACTGTTGGTGGGAGTGTGGAAATCAAGTGTGGAAGTTTCCCAAAAAGCTAAGATTAGCAGTTCCATTTGACCCAGCTATCTTGCTTCTGGGAATATTTCCAGAAGAATTGACAACATCATACCACAATGATATATGTGCACCCACGTTTATAGCAGCACAGTCTGTAATAGCCAAATCTTGGAAATATCTCAAGCGCCCATCAATGGAGGAATGGATAAAAAAGATGTGGTATTTTTATACAATGTAGTAGTATTCAGCTATAAAGAAAGATTGCAGGGCTGGAGATTTAGCTCAGTGGCATAATTATCTGCCTGGCAAGTGCCAAGGTTGAGTTCAATCCTCGGCACAAAAAGAAAAAAAAAAAGATTGCATTGAGGCTTTTATAAGTAAATGGACACAACTTGAGACCATAATCATAAGTGAAATAAATCCAAACTCACATGTATAAATACCATATAGTCTCCCTAGTGTAAGAAACTGAAAGAGCAAATACAATCTAAAATCTAAAATATGTATTATATAAGGGTAAAAAAACTGCTCAAAGAGGATGGGATGGGAAAGGAAGAAATAAGGAAAAGAAAAAAATGCATAAATTTGTGTATATATACACAACATAGCTAAGATAGTGCACTTGGAAAAGAACAGTTAATCCTCATATGATTAGATCAATTTTGCATGTCTATCTGGCAATCTAAGCAACCCTCCTGAAGGTAATTATGCAATGTTACAACCACTTCTTATCATCTTGTTTTGAAAACTTAGACTGCTATTGTTTTGGGTTTGTTGTTGTTTCTTTTGCTTTTTCTTTTTTCCGTCTTTTCTCTTAAATTAATTTTAAAGTCTAATTAATTTTAGGAAAATTAGTGTTATTGACTATTACATTTTTAGAAATAATTCACAGTTCCACTTTAGGCTTGAGTGTTTTGGGTGAACAGAGGAATTGTATTTCAGAATGCTTCATAGTTGCCACCTAAAGCCAAACCAGCTTTCTTTGTTGGGAAGTAATTTCCAATTGAGTTATACGTATCTGTGGATATCTTTGCTCTATATAATCTTTTCAAGGATGTTGGCAAGCATCCTTGGAAGATGGAGATACTATCTTCTTTCCTAAGGAGAAAGCAGGTTTGTTTCCTAACCAGTAAAAAGACAGTGTTTTCCTCTTAGGCCAGTTATAATGGGCCAGTCCCATCGTAAAACTGGGGGCTTTACCCAGAGGTGCAAGCTTGTAATCCCTGAAGGTTGAGCAGGAGATCAAGTTTAAGGCCAACCAAAGCAAACTTAGTCACAAACCAAAACATAAAAGGGCTGGAGCTATTGCTCAGTAGTAAGAGTACTTGCTGCCTACCATATGTGAGACAAGTTCAGCTTCCAGTACTGAAAAAAAGAATTGGAGGTTTCACAAACTTCAGGATTCTCCAATTGTGCCATAAATACAAATCGCCTCCATGTGACTTAGAGGAAAGAGGGAATCAATTAAAACATGAAATTCATGTCTGCCTGCCATAAGTAATGAACTGTTCAATCCTATTTGGGCTTGTTGCCCATATTTATGTAAATGTAGCAAGTTAACAGCAGTGGCCTGCTGCTTTGCAATTGCTCTCAGGACTTTGTTCCAATGTAACTAAAGCGCTTTAAAACTTTTAAGTACAGTATACCAATTTCCTTACATGTGGATTTTGCAAAAATCATGTCAGAAAAAAATTATGATACTGCACTGAAATTAATCTTTCCAGTATTATTCCATTCATAATGATGCATTTTCCAAGGATTACCTGAGCTGTGTATTTCTGTCAAGCAAACACAAAGGAGGGTTTAAGGCACTTAGAAAAATGGGCCATGTCCCTGAAGCTAAAAGAGGGAAAAAGAGTAAAGACAGGTAATTTAAACCAGTGGGTAAAATCAACAGACTGAAGATTTTGATAAATTCAAGATATACAGAGGCAAAGATATTAGGTATTAAATGGCAGGAAATCTACTGTGAGTGGGATGTATTTCCCAATAATTTGCCAAATAAAACTCCTCAATGTTCACAGGTCTTGATAAACTGTGAGTATTTGTAGAACATGTTTACAATTAGAAAGTAGCCATCCTGCTTATATAAGGATATGAGCACTCAATATTCTGAATAAAAGTATACTTTTCTGACAAAAATATTATGCACATAAACTAACATGCAGAATGCTTATAATATTTGTAACAGAAAATACAGAAAGCCTAACTGACAATTTCCCAGATAAGAAAAGGCTAAGTTGGGTATTACACCTGTCCAATTTCAATGTCACTTAAAACTGGAAAAAGATCACCTTGTCTGTCCTCAAGAAGCATTACCAGACCATTTTCACAAAGGTTAGTCAGAAACAAATACCTCCCTTTGTCACTAAGCCCAAGTTTCTCAAGAAAAGACCTTTACCAGCTAAGGACTAGTAAACCCTTTTGGTAACTTCTGGACCCAGAATGAATAGTCAACAAGAGAAGACGTAAAAATAAAATTTAAAATGGGAAACACAACTATAGGGACAGTTCAGTTTTTAAAGGATTTAGAGAAGTTAGTGATAAAAGCAGTATAGAATTTTAATTCCCTGATTCCCAGTATAAAACAGAGAATCTAGATGGCAATCTCAAATCCTACAGACATTTTCAACAAAACAAGACAACAATATATCCTCATGAACCAAATGTTCAATTACTTAATGGTATATGCACCAGTTATACAGATAACATGTATTAATTTGTACTGTAGGGTCAGGGATATAATATAGCTCAGTGGTACAGCATCTGCCTGGCAAGTGTGAGGTTCTGAGTTTGATCCCTGGCACCAAAAAATGAAAACAAAAACAAAACAAAAAAATTGTACTGTGATTTTTCAATTATGTATTAGTTTTCTGCTGCTGTGACCAAATACCTGAGATAACCAACTTACAGGGAAGAAATTTTTACTTTGGCTCTGGGTGTCAGGCATTCCAGTCCATGGTTACCTGGTCCCATTTCCTTTGGATTTGTGGTAAGGCAGAACATCATAGCAGGAACATGTGGCAAAGGAAACTACTCACCTCACAGCAGCTAGGAAACAAGAAACAGGGAGGAGCCGGAGTTCCAATAATATCCCCTTAAAAGGCATACTCTTAATGTCTAGGTCCTATCTCTTAAAGGTTCCACAATCTCCCAATATCACCACACATTGGTAACCAAACCTTTAATTTAGAGGCCTTTAAAGGAAACCTACTCAAATCATAAGGAAACAAGAAAAAGATTTTAAAAATCTCTTATGTGCTTTTGATTTCCTGGAAAAAAGAAAGAGCAAAAGGAAAGTGAACTCTATGAAAAAATTTCATTCCGAAATTAGGAATGTATGAATAATGATTATTTAACTATCAGAGTTAAATGCTAATATGATACACAGTAATTTCTTGGCATTTTTCAATGTAAGTTTCCAAACTCCAAGATAGGTCTCAATCTGCAATATTTCCACTGCTCAGCTATAAACTGAGGCCAATGTATAAACAGAAGTTGCCTCGTTAGTGGACTTACTGTTTTCCTAAATTAGATCTAATTCTGGCTCTCATGTTCTTCACTTTTTTTTTTTTTTTGGTCTTTTTCCTTTTTATCAGTACTGGGGATCGAACTCACGACTGCCTGCTTGCAAGGCAGGCGCTTATGCCACTGAGCTAAATCCCCAGCCCCTTGTTCTTCATCTTTGATACTTCATGCTTTTGAATGCAAAACTATTACCACATGTAGCATTCACAACTTTATGGATTCAGAAATGTTAGTAGAATACACCTCTCTGGACATTCCTCACACAAATGTAAGGAGTTATTTCCTAAGAAAACTGTATGTCTGTTGTATCCTGAATTTTTAATTAATCACCCTAGAGAAATGACTGTTCTCCTGGATGAAAGCATGAGATTCAAACATATTTAAGCATGCAGAAGTTCCTTAATTGTACATTTACAAAAGGTCTATTGCTCAAATTCTTAATAATTTCAGTGTCAAACACAATGAATCCACTTTGATCTGCAACACTCCAGTGTATTTTACTATACAATTAATTAACTTCCTTCATGTCTGAATGTTAAGCAAATTCAGGTTTATTTACCCTGACAGAACTGTTTTAACAGTTATACCACAAGACAATACAAGCAAAATAGTTATGCACGTAAGTATCACTGGCATGTATGTGAGTTGGTTTGCCTCTTACATTTATTTTGACATAATTTTAATTCTGTATTAGTTCAATTTAATATTTTGAGGAGAGGTGTGCGTTATGGTTTGTGTCTAGATGTTCCCTCAAAGCTTCATGAGGTCATAGGGGTTTTTTTCCTTCAGAGGTAGCTGAATTTAAGTGTGTGATTGATTCATAAGGCAATGCTAGGAATAAGGATGCTGGGATTGGATTGGCACCACCCTAATCCCATCAACCTGGAGTAGATAGAAGGGGCAGAAAGAAGCCTGTTTTGCTCTTATGTATCTTCTGTTGCCATGAACAGCTGACCATTTGCCTCACTACCCTGCCTTGGAGCCAGTGGACTATGGACTGAAACCTCTACTGTGAACTAAAACCTTTCCTCCTTTAGCTTTGGGTGTCAGGTATTTATTTCAGCAATGAGAGAAAAACAACTAAGACAGTGTGTTTTTCTTAAAATTAAATATCTAAGAAATTTATGATAGCTTAAAATAACACTTGTAGTTAAAGTAGCTTCTTAAGCCCTTAGAATGAACATTTTACAAAATCTCAAGATAATTCAGAATGATAGCAAAAAATAGACATTCTGTTCACTTATTCTCTACCTAATGTTAAGTCTGTTAAATTTACAAACTTTAAACACAAGCACAAAGCAGAATTATTAATCAGAGAATGTGCACTACTTTTGTCTCTATTCACAGTGGTTTTTCAAATTCATCTACTATCACTACTGTTTTTGTACTTTTATTACATATTCCAGTTTTGGCTTGCCCATTAATACTTCCAAAACTCATTATACTGAAGTTTAAATCTGAGACTCAGTCTTCACAACTATTTCAGGCCATTAAGTGAACACTGTATTTTATTATTTAGCAATAAAAACAGAATTATGTTTCTATTAATTATTACAATTCTCTTATGTTTTTAAAAAGACCTTTGTTCCAAATGAAATTATTTCACACCGCTAGGTACTTCTGCTTGCTAGCGAGAAATCAATTGAGATGCTAAATTTCTCTTGGGAGAAAAACTGACCATTACCCACTCTCAAGAAGAATAAATTTTAGAGGAAATCTGTTATTAGAGATACAAAAGTAACTTTCATGTTATGGCCTAAACATAGTACATAACCATTCTCAATCCAAACATTTTCAAAAGAAATCATTATGCTAACATCTTAAAATAATGCTATATTTTACAATGATTTTTCTGTAACAAATACTGTATTTTTCATAACAACAAACATCAACATACTCTATTTCCAGGGTTTTCTGGTTAACTAGGATTTTATTATAACACACTGATAATACAGTCTATGTTTCTTAGAATAAGGCTCAGAGTCCCAACTTTACTCTGTTGTCTCTGGGCTTGGTAAGGCAAAGTCTTATGGCAGAGAAAGTGTGGAGGAAGAAAGCTGCTCACCTTGTGACAGTTAGGAAGCAGAGATAGTGACAGAACAGAACCAGAGAACAGGTGCTGGTGAACAAGGTCTAAAACCTCTAAAACTGTGAGGCAAAATAAATCTTTTCTTTTTTATTTGATGTTCTCATGTATTTTGTCACAGGGATGAAAAATTAACACAGACAATAAGACATTTCCATGAGAAGAGTGCAATCTTTTCAATAAATGATTTGGGGACAACTGGATATCTATATGTGAAGAACTAGAAGGATCCCTGCTTCACACCATATTTAAGTCAAAATGGATCACAGATCTACATGTAATATCTAAAACCTTAAGGATCATAAAAGAAAACAGATATAAATCTTAAAGACTTGAGATTAAGCAAACATTTTAATATGGCATCTATAACACAAGTAACAGTGGGAAAAAATCCAATGAACTTTATATCAAAATTTAAAACTTTTGCATACCAAAAGACATTATCTATAGAATAGTAGGGGAAAAATTGCAAATCATATATCTTAGTATCCAGAATACACAAAAAACTCTCACAACAATAAAAAGACAACCTAGATCTTGAAGTGGGCAGAAGAAAATAAATGATAAGTAAGCACAGAAAAAGACGTTCAACATTTGCTGTAGTTGGAATCTGTGTATCCCCAAAATTTATATGTTGAAACCTATTCACCAGTATTACAGGGTAACGCAGTGGGGTGTTTGGAATATAACTAGGTCATGAGGGTAGAGACTCCATGAACTAGATTACTGCCTTTATAATCAGGACTCCCACAGAGCAAATTTCTACCAGCCAAGACACAGTGGGAAGGCACTATTTATAAAACCAGGAAATTGTTCCCCACAAGACACCAAATCTGTCAGTACCTTGTTGTTAGACACCCCACTTCTAGAACTGTAAAGAAAAAATTCTATTTATAAGCTACCTAGTTTACATGACTTTGTCATGTCAGCCAAATGAATTAAGACAGCATCATTACTAATTATAAAAATGCAAATCAAAACTTCAATGAGAAATCATTTCACAACCACTAAGACAGCTGTAATTTAAAATGCAAACAAGTACTGTAAAGGATGTGAAGGAACTGGAACCCACATATACTACCAGCAGAACATAAAACACAGTTGCTGGGGCTGAGGATATAGCTCAGCGGCACAGGTGCCTGCCTGGCAAATACAAGGTCATGAGATCAATTCCCAGTACCCAAAAACAAAATAGACAACAACACAGTTGCTTTAGAAAACAATCTGGCACTTCCTAAAATGATAAAGTAATGGATTACCCATCAATTCTATTTTTAATTACATATATTACAGACCCCCCCCCTAAAGCCTGAAAACTGATGTCACACAAAATCTTGAGTAACTGTTCACAGCACCATTATCCTTAAGAGCTAAAACACAGAAGTAACCTGAATTCTATCAACTGATGAATGAATAAGCAAAATGTGATAAATACAATGCAGTATTAGTCATAAAAAAGAATGAAGTATTGATACAGACTAAAACATAGATTAATATTGAAAATATGCTAAGGGAAAGAAGCTACACATAAAAGGCCACATACTGTATGAGTCTATTTAGATGAAATTCAGTAACAGAAACTATGACAGAAAACAGATTAGTGGTTCCAGAGGCTGGAGAAAAGTAAAACAGGAAGCGACAGCTAATGGTTACAGGATTTCTTTTTGAGGTAATGAAGATATTCTGATATTTAGTAGTTGTTGTGGTTGTATACACAAAATAACTATTGTATACTTAAGTGAATTTTATGATACATGAACTATTAAATTTTTTAAAATGTGAGTTTTTAAATTATAATTACAAGGTACCTAATTAGATGCTTATAACATATTTTCTTCATAACCGAGTAAAAAATTTGTATACTCTCTTATACAAAGACATATACTAATCAGTGTGCTAGAATATTGAGAAAAACCATGACAAACAAATCAATTACAGAGCAAAAATTAAGCCATTTTTAAGATTGCCTAGATTTCATGAAACTTACCAATTTTCAAATCATCAGCCAAACTTTCTTTTGTAAGATTCAACAGTTCTTTTCCATCAATGTTATTCATCTTAAAAATACCAACAAGGTCTTGTAAACCCTGCGCACAAAGCCATAGCGAGACATCTTCCTCTGACCAATCTTCAGTAAACTGTTTCAGCTGATCTTCCACACTCTTTGCTTAAAAACAAATAAAAAGGCAAATGAAATAAGAACAAAGTGTTTCTTTTATAAACATTGCTAATCTGAATTACAAAGTAATGTTATTTCCTCAAATTTGTGTTTTGCTACTTTACCTTTAAGAATCCTCCTCCAAAATACTACTATGTAGAAAGTGTTATTCAGCACTATGTTAAGCATCACTCTTTTTGAACTACTGCTTCACCCCAGAAAAACAATCTTTATTATCTAAAATACCAGCAAAGATATTCTATTTGTTCTATCATCTACATATGAGCACCACTATTTGGTTACTTCTGACAGTGATAAAACATCTAAACTATGTGCCAATATTATCCTGATGAAGTAAAAAAGTTGACAAAATACTTATAATTTCTCCCTTGTTTTTAGTCTATGTCTATCTAAGAAAATTATTGTGGAATATAAATAAACAACTTACGAAAGCACTAGAAGTATGATATATATATATATATATATATATATATATAAATGTGTACTCAAAAGCATTTGCCAACATTTTTAACACTAATTTCTCTAAAATCAGTGTTAGATTTAGATTACATTAAATCTGAATGTATTTTATCTTAAGAAAAGCAATATAAATAACTTGAGTTATTAAATTTCAGGGTAGGGTATAGACTGGTGGTAGAACATTTGCCTAGCATTAATTAGGAACTGAGTTTGATTTTCAAGCCAACCAAGAAAAAAAGAAAAAAGTTATTAAATTTCTGATTTTAATCATTAGCAAGGTTAAAGATGAGGTCCTTACTAACCTTGGCAAAGTGTTTCCATGTCAAACTGCCAGATGTTCACTGTTTTGTCCATTGAACCAGTAGCAAGTAAGAGAGTATTGGGTGCAAAAGCACATGTTGTGACGTACCTAGTTAATAAAAAATGATTACATATCTTCTAATTTTAAAATTTTATTAATAAAAAAGAGATGAAATTCAGACCTGGTATGTTCAGTCAATGTATGAAGTACATTCTGAGAATTCTGGGAGGAAAAGAAAAACAACACAATGAGTTTTATTTTCACTCAGGCAAGAGAAAAGTTACCTATATAGATTCACCTTAGTGGTTTATATGCTATATGTATTCTAATACTTATTATCAGCAACCAACATAAGTTGACAGTTCACTCAGTGAATAACAGAATGGCACCTAACTATTAGTTAATAGTAGTCAGACACTTATTTCACTCTTTTTCAAACAAGGTTGTTGTCTACTGGCCATCTTAGTTTTAGCAAAGCAGACCCTTTGCACTCACTGACTTGTTGGAACTTACTAGTAGTAACCCAAATGTCTATTACATCAAATAATCGTATTTTAGCTATGGCATTTGACTTGACACAGTGTACTTAGGTTGGCAGTCAACTTCGTGCATGTATTTAACTGGGACTTATCTACATTTTATAGAGAAAAACTAATGTAACTTTTTTGAATGCAGAAAACTCAGCAAATCTGATGAGAAATACTAAGGATATACTCAAGTCTAGCTTGAGTATTCGTTCCCATTTCCTGCTAGAACTTTGAAAGACTTGTGTGTGAAGGACTAGTTTAGATTACCAGCTGGACCCACTATATGGTTCATATCTCCACTGATTTGCTAGCAGAGTTATTGCCTGAACTACACCATCATAAGGCTCTACTCAAAACTGATTTTTCTCTGGCAAGCTGTTTTCATCAACTACACCTTTCTTATATGTAAAAACATTCATTTTTCTTCTTATACAACTCAGTCTTTACCAAACTGCAAGTGGTCTATCAAAACTTCCAATTTTTTCAAGTCGACAATAACCTATTCCTTCTCACGCTTGTCTCTAAATCGACTACGATAGCACTCTTAAAAATGGTAGGCCACTTTCAACTCTACTCTCTAAAATCCTTGGGGTAGCCATTCATTCTTTGCTATAATGGACCTGGTATAAAAGTTCAATAATTGACTGAAATTGGACATTGATGCTTTTAAATCTTTCCATCTTAAAATCATTTTTGAAATATTTAAGGGCTTCTCCCAGAACCAATACCTTATTTGCATAACCAGTTTAGCATTTGTGAAATGCATATTCCATATTCTTGAGCATGCTAAATACAAAAATATGTACCATTTCTATTATGCCTAGCTAAAACTGAAGTTCAGTTGTCTAAACATAATTTAGGTTGGTCACACACACAAGATTTTGAAATACTTACTGTATCATATATTATGACAGACTTATCCACTGATCTTCAAAAGAAAAAAAGAAATTATAAATGAAAAGTTCTATAAAACAAAGAACATGTACATAATTAGTATTTCTAAGTCATTTTAGTAACTCTTTTTTTAAAAAGGCTGAAATAGAGATGTACAAAGGTATTTAAAACTCAATCTCTTCTGCTTATTCAAAACTTTTATTCAAACCCTCGGAAATATGTAATTTATCAGAAAATTATTATCTTTATTAAAACAACACCATATGCTACTTAGGCATCACAGACATAAACAGAAAAAATATCTGTGACATATACCCAAAACAGAATTCCATTATCAAGTTAGTAACTCAGAGTAAAAAATCGTTATAAGGAAAACATACCTGTTACTGACTTGTTTCAAACACTGCCATTGACATGGCTATGGCTTAATTCCCAATTAATGTACATATGTTTTGTGACTCATTTTTGAAAATTATAATTCTAAACTTTATGTTGACAACATGGTTTCTTTTAATTCTTTTAAAATTAAAAGCAACCATAGTATAACATTAGTATTTGTACTTATTATTAGTTAAAAGTAGCTGACTGACTGACAAGAGTCAGACTTGCAAGAAAGCTTAAAATTTTGTTAAGTAGGTCATCCAGTGTTGAAGATTACATCAGAGCCCTGTATAAATTCAAATTAGGAACTACAATTAGAAATTCAAACCTAAACTAAAATATAAGATGAGAAACATAAAATATATTCTGGATGTGAAAAACCATCCAAAACTGAGAATATTAGCAACTACGTAAGTATGTACACACAAGACGTAATTTATAGATACTCCTATGGTCCTAACTTCCTCAAGGTACAGGTTTATTACTTCTGGAATATCTACAATTCTTAGGGCAAATTCCATTACTTTTAAGCATCCTAATACACAGACACACACACACACACACACACACACACACACACACAAAGGAATGATACCAAGATGGCAGATGGGAACACAACTTGAACAACTACCCATCTACCCATAAGGAAAATGCTCTCACAGGAGTTACAGGAACCCTATATCCCACTATAGCGACATGGCTAGGAGTCACAAGCATATTAAATAAATGGAAAACTGGTTGAATGAAATGATTGTATTATTTTTTTAAATAAGTGAACTAGAGACTGGTTGAACTGACTTTTGAATAACTGACCTAGAGCCCAATCTTGGTTAAGTCTGGTACTTCAGAAAGAATGACAGCCAAAATCTAATCTGAAGCTGGCTAGAGTCATGCTAAATGTACATAAAAAATGGTCCTCCCATCTGGTCCCCATTACACTGTATCTCAAATACCATCCTTATTGGTGTTAAAAAGAGCATCAAAAAACTAACAGGAAATTCCATCTTGACTACCACTACCTGCAATTAAAATTAACTCCTCCTTGATGTATCACTTGAGAGGTAGGTTCATCACTTATGATCTATTTAAGCACTGTATTAGGAAGACAGAAAAGTAAGATACTGTAGAAAGTATAAAGTAAAAAAAAAAAAAGATGAATTAGGTTTTGGGAAAGGTGATCATATGCCTTCTTCTGCTAATTATTTCTGAGTAACAAGAGGGTTATTCATTAAAGCCACTCCTGATTCATAACAAAGCTGCATCATCTATGTTCATCCAATATAAATAATACGCAGCAAGTTTCTTGGAGGGGGCACTTACTTTCCATCTCCTCTCCTAAAATTCTGAGCCTCTTTCTTAACTACTTTAGTAGAAAAAGCACACCAGATGACTGGTAACATGCGGCTCAGCTCCTTTATTTTCCTTTGTTCTGATCTGCCCTTGCAGAAGTCTGCAATAGTACATCACGCTCCTGAACAGGTGAGCAAGATGGCTCTATCAGTATCTCTCAGTCATATTTCTTTCTCCTTGGTTTTTAAAGCATTTCAGATAAGGGATAGCCAACCAATATTATGGTTTGTCTACTCTATCAAAAGTCACATTATCTACTCTATCAGTCATATTTCTTTCTCCTTGGTTTTTAAGTCAAGAAGAAAATGCAGTGTTATTCACTGAATTACTAAAACTATTATCAATTGTGGGTATTTAAAAAAAGTTTCTCAGGAATCCTAACTACTGAGATTTTATGGAAAGACCAGCCTTTTCTCAAATTTGGAAGACTGACTCTTTCTGTTTGAACAGAGGTTTACACGTGTGAAGCTTGTTGTATTTGGCTAGATCAACAAGAGTAGGGTGGAATGAAAGGCAATTTCTGTTAAGTGGCTAAACAAAGTTACTAGAGATGTGGAGAACAATGAAGGGTAATTCTTCCTCTGTATTTTGCTACATAATTTGTAATATCATCATAGCTCAGAGGCTAAACAGAATATGTGAAGCAGATATGAAAATTCAAGTGTTTTCACCTAAGCCAGACATTGAAAAGATCTTCAATGAAACAGTGCCACTCTCCTATTTTTAATTTTTCCCTTAAAGTGTATAATATGCAGTAAGTTTATTTCTGTAGTCCCTTGCTATCTGAGGGAGACTGGCTCCAGAACAGCCGAGCCTACTACAGATACAAAAAGGTGGAGATGCTCACGCCTCTTTTATAAAATGGCTGAATATCTGCATGTAGCCTACACATGTCCTCCAATAAACTTTAAACCATAACTGTATTACCTGTAATACCTAACATGTTGTCTAGGAAAAAAGAAACAAGTTTGTACATGTTGAGAGTAATTTTTTCTCCCAATATTTTCCAGTTGTAGGTGGTTGAAACTACAGATACAGAACCTATAGATATAGACAAACAACTGTTCTCTTAAAATGAATTAAAGTTTTTTTCAGTAAAGAAACAAACCATAATATTGAATATCCCTCATCTGAAAGGCTTCAGACTAAAAGTGTTTCAAACTTCTGAGTTTTTTTTTTTTTTTCTCTCCAGAACTGTGTGCAATTATTTACGTAAGACTTTACTGGCTGAGCATCTTTCATTCAAAAAGCATGCAATCTGAAATGCTCTAATATCCAAACTTTCTAATTATCATGGCATCCCAAATATTTCAGATTTCAAAGCATTCTGGATTTCAGAATTTCAGGTTAGGAACATCTTCCCCATCAGCAAAAGTTGTTTGGAATCCTCAATATTTTTTAAGAATGTTAAGGAATCTTAAAACGCGAAAGTATGAGAAGTACTAATCTAAATCTTTTCTTTAACATTCATCTCCTATAGCTAAACCTAGCCAATCAGAATTAAAGTTTCAGTAGTTCTCCTAAACTTACTATATAAAATTTGAACAAGTTATAACAACATCCAGGTCTTCTATCATTGGTATACACTTTTTTAAGCCTCATTCTCTGTATTCCTTTTGATGTTACATATGCTATGGTCTGGATGTGGTTTGTCCACAAGGATCATGTGTTGGACAAAGTCTTTGGTCCTCAATGTGGTGATGTGAGAGGTGGCAGGACCTCTAGCAGGTGAATCCAGTGGGAGGTAAGTACTTACAGATCACTGGCTGTCCTGATCTCAGAAGGGACTCTAAAGTAATTTTTGTGTCCCAAGTTAGTGCTTTTGAGAGCAACTTCTTATAAAAGCTAGTCTGATCACTGAATCTAGCTTCTGGTCTCAAACTGGTCTCTCATCCCTGCAGCTGTATCATGTGATGTCATCCATCACTACAGCTAAGCTAACACTGGTGCCATGTCATTGAATCTCCAGAACTCTGAGTTTTTTTTGAAACTTATTCAGCCTCAAGTATTGCATTTCAGTAATGAGAAATAGGCTAACACATTTTAATCTATTCAAGAATTTGCCTGCCACCTGGAACACCCCTTCTGTTTCCCTATCCTGTCTTATCTGCATATCTAACTCTATACTACCTTTTACATGGCCACCCTTATTAATGCTCTCTGCATCTTTTTTAGTACACCTTCTAACCTACAATCCAATTTTATTCTCCATTCATTTTTCCAATCTAGTCATGTATGTTCATATACCTCCCTCCACCTTATCTTATTCACTGTTTTACCCTGTAATCCTCTTTTCATGTATGTCCATTCCATTGTACTATTAAGTATCAGCCAAAATAGAATCTTTCTTTCATTCATCAATTAATTTGTTCTTATCAATTTACAGACCAATAGGGTTTACACAAGTCTACCAATTCTAAAAATGATATATTTCACCAAATTACATTTACAGTTCATTCACTTGCTTGTATCTTTATTCTAACAAATGAAAAATACTCAGAAGAGATCTGAAAAGTGACTGAGAGCAACCTGAAAGCATTTAGCAATGTAAATTTCCACTTATTCATAAAGAATTGTAAAGGTCATTTTAGTTAACCTTATGTAAGTTAGCCAAAAGTCACATATACAAAAGGACAAAAGATGATGCTATAAAATGGAAACAAAACAATGCTCAGTATCATTTAACAAATCTTCCATACTTCAGAAAGTCATGAAGTGTCAGTGTTACTGTTATCACCATGAACATCAACTAAAAAGGAACTTAAAATGCCTTCAGGAGTACAAACAATGTCTTGTATAAAGTACCCAGTTGCAATTGGCAGAGACCTTAGTATGTAAGAGCCATGTGAATTACAGATAATTATTTTATATATAACCTGTTCTCAGAACAGAAGAAATCCAAATTCACTTGTTTGAACTTTCCACTGACTTAAATTCTAGGTCAAATGAGACTTACTATGTTTTCTAATGATAAACAATATTCATCTTTTGAGATGAGTGAGCCGACATCTTATATGGCTGACAACAATGCTGCCAAGTTGACTGCCAAGAACTGGAGCATATGCAGAAAAGAACCATCAGTCTTATTCCAGAAATTTTAAGTGGCGTCAAAGCAGCTGGAGTCAAAGCTCATCTGACCAGCCATGAATGTGAGTTGTGATGCTATGTCCTATGTCAGTGGAGACAAGTTTTAGAAATGTAGTGGCAAAGAAACTGAAAATATACAAAAGTATTCAAAAGAAGAATATAAACTAATTGAATCATGCTACTGTATCCCAATTCAATGCTTTAACAATAAAACTCCAAAAAATAAAATTTCAACAGGGAACAGTTTGAAAACAATGCACAGTTTGAAAACAATAGCAAAATAGAAATTCCAGAATCAAAAAGTAAAAGAAGAAAGATTATGAACTCAAGGACTACTTATAAACAGCACACTAACTGAAAACAGAATTTGTAAAGGAGAAACCATCAATAATGAAGCATAAGGAATAAAAAGGAACCAGAATAAAAATATATAAAAAGAAGATAGGCCACATAAATGGAAATTAAGACTTCCTTACGAGGAACTTTAACTAAAATCCCAGAACTGGAGGAGAGAAAGGAAGGGGCAGATGCAATATCTGAAGAGGGAATAAATAAAAACTGGCCAAAATTGAGAAAACATTATTCCACAGATTTGAAAGGCTCAAAGAATTCCTAGAAAATTAAATAAAAAGAAACTCATGTTCATCACAGTGAATGTATAGAAAACCACAAACAGAAAGTTATATAAGCAACTGGAGAAAAAATATGAATTATATTCAAAGAAATAGAGTGAAACTAACTTCTCTATAGCAAGACACTAAAATAAGCATAATTGGTTCAACATTTGAAAATAAATGTATTTCACGACACTAACACAATGATAGAGAAAAAGATACAGGAAAAATCAGCTGATAAAATATAACACAATTTTATAATTCAAAAAAAGTCTTAAAAACCAGAAGACTCGTACATGCCCATAGTCTCAGAATTCTGAAATGCTGAGGCAGAAGAGTTGTAAGTTCAAGCCTACTCCTAGAAATTTTGCAGCTTATCAAGATCCTCCCTAAAAATGAAAAATAAATAAAAGAAGATCTGATGATACAACTCAGTGTGAAGTCCCCTGGTTCAACCCCCGGTACCAAAGTAGGGCCATGGAGCAGACCTCAAAGGAACAGAAGAGCTGATACGGCATACTTCCCCCGACATCTGCAATGATCATATTTAATAATGAAAGCTTTCCCTTTATAATAAGGAATCACACAACAACGCCTGTCATCATTATTTCCACTGCCATAGTAGTACTAGCCAATTCAATAAGGCACAGAAGATATCTAAGGTCTAAGAAATAGAAAAGAAGAAACAAAACCATAATGATCTACATACAATATGATTTTGTACACAAAGTGCAAAGTAAGAAATTTATAGATAAATCCATTCCATCTTCATACACATTTCCTTGTATCAGTCACAACTTTTATAATGGCAATAGCAACAAAAACTGCCATCTTACAAGTCTAACAAAAGATAAACAGGACTTTTATATAAAGATAATTATTGAAAGAAATTAAAACATAAAAAAATGTGTAACTGCCATGCTTATGGATTGGAAGAATCAAACTCATAAAAATGTCAATTCTGCCCCCTTGAAATAGCAATTCCAACCAATATTCAAACTGCTTTGTGTATGTGGAGGGAGGTACTGGGTACAATTGAGGTTATTCTAAAATTTATATTGAAGTATCAGGAGCTAGGAATTACTAAACAGAATGGTATTAAAGTGAGGATAAATACAAAAATAAAATAACAGGCTGAGAAACGGACCCACACATTATGACAAGGGAGCACAGTAAAAAGGTGGAGAAAATCTTTTCAATAAATAATGTTACAAGGCCGTGTGTGGTGGCACACTCCAGTAATCCCAGCACTCAGGAGGCTGAGGCAGAAGGATCAGCACAAGTTTGAGATGAGCCTAGGCTACAAGTGAGTTCAAGGCCAGCCTAAATTGCATAGAGACCCGTCTCGGGGGAAAAAAAAAAAAAAAAAAAAAAATGAAGTGTTACAAATGAAACTGGACTCCTATTGCACCTCATACCCATAAATCAAATTTGTGAAAAGTAAAACAGGTTTAGAACATACAAGAAGGTAATGATGACCTTAGAATATAATGAAAATGAATTAAGATTATGAACTTTAACATGGCAAATCTAGAGAGTGGAAAAGGTATTTGCAATACATATACCAACAAATGATTCATATGTCAAAACACACATATTGTACACACATGTAACAACAAATAAGAAAAAAGATAACCTAGAAGAAAAAGAGGCAAAAAGACATGGACAAGCACTTTATAAAAAAGGAAACATACATATTCTATAAACTTAAGAAAGTTCCAACCTTATTATTTTGAGGAAATATAAATGAAATTCAAGGAAAGGTAACACTGTATACTCACTGGAATGGCTAAAATTCAAAAGACCCACAATACTGAGTCGAGGTTAGAATATAAAACAACATGGTTATAGTAGTACCTATTATTCAACCACACTTGGAAGCAGTTTCATGTTATCTGCTAAAGTTAAAAATGCAATCTACCATCCAGCAATTCCATTCCTGTGTTTCTTGGAGATGTAATGTATTTATATAACAATTATTATAATGCTTCTAAACTGGAAATCCATATAACCATTTATTAATGTGACTATTATGGTATACATACTGCAATGGAATATTATACAGTAATAAAAGTCAGTGAACCACAGTTAAATGTAGTAATATGTCATAACCATAATGTTAACTAATGGAGGATAGACACACAATAATTAACATCATATGATTTGGTTTAAATTAATTTAAAAGAAAATGCAGTACGTACATGCCCTGGGGAGTGACACCAGAAAGGGACATAAGAAGGAGGGCTTCTGGGGCAAAACCAGCAATGTTCTACTTTTTGACCTAAGGTTATAAAGTTTGCATTACAGTAATTCATCAAGCTGTTCTTCAGGTTTTATATACTTTTCTGTTTGTATGTTGTATTTCATATCAAAATGGCTTAAGAAAATTAAACTCAATAGCTTACCCTGAGACTAGCATCTGCCCATCATGAGAAAAAGCACAAGTAAGAACAGGTGCACAGTGCCCACTCAAAGTACTTTTACATTTTAATTCAATACCTGTAATCAAGGTGAAAAAAATTAGCAAGTGACCATGCTTGAAATTCATTTCTAACTCCACACTATTTCACTTATTTATTAAATAATCTTTGGGTTGCCTAAGGGACATAAAATTTTAAATCCTCATGTAACTCAAGTATTTGTACATACGGCAAACAATTCCAATGCAGTGTGGATAAATGGTTTGAAAGCTCAATAATGGACTAAAACATGATGTGTTCAGTAAAGGCTAGAGGGGATAATTTTATAGCTACCAAATAATTTAAACTATATACAAACATTTCGGTGTCTGTTAAAGAAAATATGTTAATTACCCAACAGACTAAAAAACAAAATGCTTACACTTTGTAAAATCTGGTATTAGCAAAACATGTTCTCACTCTGTAAATTAAATCAATGACAATTTACACATTGTGTAATTCCAGTATATAACACTCCTACCTACAAAGTATGGTAACGCTAAAATGTTTTTATGCTTTCTACAATTGCTGAAAATAAACACAAGTCTTTTAAAGGTAAACTACAGAAATTTAGTATTTTGGTGACAACCTATAAAAACAATTGAGACATTAGCCTAGGAGAGATAACAAAATCAGTGAAGTCTACCAGGCAAAAAACCTTTTTTGAAGTAATGAAAGTCTTCTAAAGAAGACAGCAACTATTTAAGCAAAAAGAAAGTTATGACAGCAAGTAAAAACTTTAAACTCAAAAAAGAGAAAAAATATTACTACTACCTGGAAGTGCAGATATGGACATTAAAGACATAACACTAAATGCCAGAAGTACAATGGTGAATTTCAAAGGGCTTTCATTATAACAATCAAAGCAAAAATATTAAAACTGTAAAATGAAGACCAGAGAACTTGTAATATGACCACATGAACAGTTTGTATTGTCAAGTATATGACCCCTATTATCTACTGCATACAAGTAATTAATTAAAATAAGGTACTAACAAAGACAAATGCTTCACATAAAAAGCTTTAACTGCACATTTATATACTATTTTGTTTTTAAAAAGTGTAAAAATATTTTATAAAAAAATGTATGAAAGGCTTCAAACAATTATTGATAATTATATTTAGAAGATACATATATATGATTATACTTATCATTTTTCACCAAAATTTTACTTGTGGTAAAGAAAGACAAATGGAAAACCATTTGGATAAACCAGAGAAGTAAAGGAATTCTCATCCTCACCAGCATGACATACACTAAAATGATTACTACAAGGAAACTAACAGGCAGTAAATGAGTAAATTTCCACCACAAAAGGATTATTTCTTTCTGGGTATTGGGCTTTTCTCTATGTACTATTATAACTATGAACACCAGAAATACAGTTTGTGATGTAAATAAATCCTGTTGGGTAAACAAATAACTGTTTTGAAGCATCTGAATCAAGATGCTCCCTTAACCACACTGTTTCAAAGTCTCCCTTAAAATGATAATGAATGAATGAATAAATATATAAATTACGTGAATGAAGAGAATGGGAAGGTAGGAAACAGATTAACTGATGAGACCATATAGAGCAATGCCAGCCTAGCATACAAAGGAAGGGAAATAGGGACAAGAGAGTTATTCTGGCCTAGAGAACCCAAGATACAGAGCTATCAACAGCCAAGAAAAACAAAAGTCAGAATGAAAGACAAGACTTGGAATTAGAAACATTAACTACAGCTCTGTATGTAGAATGAACATTCAGTGTCTACTTTAAACCCCTTCCTGGTTCCAACCCATGGTATGTCACATAAAATTCAGGTGCTTATCTCCAGACAAGCTTCCTAAAAGTAAAGTAATGACAACATAAAGAGCTTCAGGGCCACAAAGACCTTCATCCCCTTTGTCCCCAACCCTTCTCTCAGAAGAACCCATCCTAAGGTTAAGCTACCAACAATGGAACATCCATAGGTACAGAATTCCTGAATATCTTATTATCTAATTATTAAATGTAAATAAAATACTAAGGGCCTTGAGATACTTAAGAAGGTAACTATATGAACGAGAACAATCACAGTAAGGAAAACAAAGCCCCCAGGAAGAAACAAAGATGACCAGGAAAGAAAAAGAACTTAAAACGTAGCAAGCTGCCAGGAATATAGCTCAAGGCACAGCATCTGCCTGACAAGCATGAGGTTGTGAATGCAATTCCTGGTATAAAAAAAAAGGTAAGATTAAACATTTTTTTAAAAAGTAAAAAACAGGAATTTTTAAAAATAGACTGAAATGCTGGAGGAGGAGACAGAGGATCAATTCAGGAGATTCAACTAACAGAAGTTATAAAACAAAGGACAGCAGAAAAGGAATCATTAAAGAAACATAAAGGAATGCCACAATCCAAAACCAAACAATACAGATTTGTTTCACTGCTGTTCTTCCTTGTGGTACTGTGAAGTGAACCCAGGCCATTACATAAAACAGGCCTTCTACTACTGAGTTAGAACCACAACCATAACAAACTTCTTGACTCAAAGTCAAAACAGAACAATGGATGAGGAAAAGACTCAAAGTATATAAAACAGTTACTGTCCTGAGTAAGTTAAAAGCCGTGGTGAAATCGCATTTCTAGAAACTCTGAAAGCCACCAAAGAAATTGAAAACCAGTGCAAAATGGTTACTTTTGGTGAGTAGGAATGTGTGTAATACACAGGTAAGGGTAAGTTCAGAGTCACAAAGTTTCTTAAACATTTTATAATCACTCTCATATATCAGATATCTTAAAAATATCAAACAAATTTTATTTAGATCACAAATAATTTCAAAGATGTACTGAGCAAAAACATACCTAAGACATGGGTAAAAGAAACCACCCAAATTTTGACTTGGCAATCCTGACCACACGATGCCAATCGAAAAAACTGAGGACCTTGTTCTCCATCTAAAACAGTAAATTTTTAAAAATAAATACAAAGAATTAATAAAACATTTAAACTAAAAAAATCAATTTCTTATACTGGAATCAGTTAATGCTACTTATTTAAATCATAGTACTAATATTAATTTACAGCATCTAATGAATTTAAAAGAATTTCTTTTAAACAAGATACTGTACAGAATACAACTTTAGACCTGAATTTTTAATAAAATGCTTAAAAGGCAATAACTCTAGGTTGAAATGGTCAATACTAAAGTAGAGCATCTTGCAACTTAATTTTACAGGCTATCATTATTGGGTAAAACTGGGAAAAAGAGTGTTAGTTATGATAAGAACGTTAAATGTTTAATCACTCAAAACTTAAGTATTTTCTATACATCAGTTTCTTAAAAGGCTGTTTTATAATTCACATGTAACAATGGAAATTTTCTTCCACTTCATTTAATAAATAGAAAGACTGAAACTGTATAAATCCAAAGAAACATCAATTAAGCTCATTGATGAAAAATATTACATGACTTAGGGAAAGTAATAAATCATTTCAAAAAATCACTAAAGTTTCTTACAGAATTTCAGTATATTTTTATACAGCTACTAGATTATATTCCTAAATACTTGTGGGTAATATGAATATTGAAATCATCAACTCAATGTTACACAAGTTCTACTTCATATTACAGATGCAGTTTCACCAGAGATGGTTTTAACATTCATATGAAGTAAAGCAAAATTAAGAAACCTAACATCTATCTTAAGATTCTATCCTGGAATTTACAAATATTCAATATATGGAGTTTGATTTATATGCTGTGTATATAAGTTTTTATCTACATTTGCTCTAAAATACATGTTTTACTAACACCCAACAAATTTACTTTCATTTCTTTAAAAGTTTTGCAAACTCCATTGAGACTTTCACATTTCAACAGCATTTTGATTTGGTTTGGCTTTGTTTTACAATGCTGAAATTGAATCCAGACTTTCACACATGGTAAGCAAGCACTCTATCACAGAGTTACATCCCTACTCCTTTATTTTTCAGACAGGGTCACTTTAAGTTGTCCATTCTGTCCTTGGACTTGTGATCCTCCTGCTTTAGCTCCCTCTCCCCATCAGCAGCTGGGATTATCCGTGTGTATTACTTTTCCTGGGCATTGTTCTGATTTGTGCAGTACAGGTTCAGACAAAGTACAACCTTTCTCAGAGAGATCTTAATGAATGTAAGCAATTTCTGATAACATTTGACTTTAAAGTAAAACATTTTTACTTAGTAAATGACAGTAAGATATTTAAGTATGGGACCTGGTTGGAAAAGCTGTTCATTGTTTTTTGGCTAACTAGGTCCCTATGGTTAATTCTAAAGTTGCTTTAGGTAGTGAGAATTCAGTTACAGTAATGAAAAATTATGAAGCTTAAAGTGTGCCTACCCTCAATATTTAATCACTTAGAGATATACTTTTCCTTAGAAAAATATTTAAATTGTGATAATAACCTAAACCATGCTATGTTTTCTTTACTATTTAAATACTAGCATGACCATTTATCTTCAGGATAGCATTATTTTTCGTTACACATAAAATATTTCAAGCCTAAGGAATTAATGTCATAAGTATTTACAGATATTAACAAATACCAAATTAAATAACTATTTAAAATTATTCACTTTATCTAAATTAAGTATAGCAATTCCCACAAATTTTACACATAAAAGTTACTATTTATTTCAACGGAACTAAAGAAAATACAAGGACTAAAATAATACTGAGAAAAAGACATACTATGAAATCTCTTCAAGGCAGAGTAAGGATGTGTGTATTATTTCAGAATTTCTTCCTAGTTTAGTGAAACTTTTCCAACTCCATAAGCTACCCATAGTTTTATTCTAATATTAAATAATATAATAATATTTCCTTGGATTTTTTTTTTAACTGAAAATCTGTTTCTAGGTCTTATAAAATAAAAAAGAAACCTGAATCTTCCCATGTCTTTATAATTCATTACAGATTCATTGAGCACCTATAAAATGTATAGAAAATACTACAGCAATGGAAGAAAGAGTTCTTGTCTGTTATAACCTATGCTTTGTGGACTTAAAAAAAGCACAATATGTTAAAAAATCAATTGCTTAATTAAATTAGGTAGGAATTTAAGAATCAGCTCATGAAAACTCATTAGTCTCCTACATGACGCTAAAAGGTTAAAAAAATCTAAAAATTTTTTAAAAATTAAAAAATTAAAGATTAAAATTAAAATTAAAAAATTAAAGATTAAAAAATAAAATATTAGCCAGGGACACACTCATAATCCCAGCTAGTCAGGAATAATGCAAACTCATGGCCAGCCTTCGTAACTTAGATCTTGTCTCAAGTGAAAAATAAAAAGCTGGGGCTGTACATCAGTGGTAGAAAGGCCTCTGGACTCAATTCCCAGTTGTACAAAAAATAAAAATAAATTAAAAATTTCAGCAAATCACTAAAAGGAATCTTGCTTACCAATTTTCATTCAATATATGGTATTTCATCTATACATTGGGTATATGAATTTTTATCTACATATGAGGCATACTGTCTGTTCTGGGCACTATGATGAAAACAGACCCAGGTCCTGTCTGCATGGGGCTTACAAGCTAATAGAAAAAAACACCATGAAATATTACCCATAGAAAAGCTGGGCATGACAGTTTAGACCCTTAAATCCAGGCAGCTGAGGCCAGAGAACTGCCTGAATGTAGAAATTCAAGGCCAGCTTAGACAATATAGCAAGACCCCATTTCAAAAAAAAAAAAAAAAAAAAAAAAAAAAATCCACGTAATTGCATATAAAAATCTTGATACTTTTGCAAAATCTATCAAAGAGTACAAACAAAAGATATTAAAATGATACATGTGAGGCAGAAGAATAGAGAAGCCTCATCAACAGTAATTTTTTAACCAAAATCTAAAGGATGACTAAAGAAAGAACCAGGCAAGAGTTCACATGTAAAATCTTTTAAAATCTTAGGAACACTGAAGAATGAAAGGTAACTGTGGCTAAAAAGAATGCAGGAAGTCAAAAATGATCTGAAATTAGGGTGAAATGGAATATGCAAGGTACTTATAAGTTTGGCCTTTGGATGTAGGATTTTATCTTATGTTAACTGTATCTTCAGTTGTTAATGTTCTTGAAACCGGGGAAGACCAAAACCATCCTGTTGACCATGTTGTCTGATAAAGTTACCACCACCCCTAAGTGGGCACTTGAACACTTGAAATGTAGTTATTCCAAATTGAAATATGCTGTAAAATACACACTAGATTTTGAAGACTCAGTACAAAATAAAAGGAAAAATAGTAATTGACATGGTGGCACATATCTATAACCCCAGCATTCAGGTAGCCATGGCAGAAAGATCATGAATCCAAGATTGGCCTGGACTACACAACAAGACCCTTCCTCAAAAATTTACCAAAAAAGGAAAAATAGTTTAATAATTTCTATTCATGATCAATTATCCAAATAACACTAGAGATGTTGGGTATTATAAATGTGCATTGTTAAAGTTAATTTCATCTACTAAATGTTTTAAATGTACCTATATGTTTCTATGTTGATCTAGTGGTAAGCCTGAAAGGGTAAAAGGCAAAATTAGCATTCTAACACAGAAAAGGAAAATTCCCTTTTTAAGCTATGTAGCCAAACACATAACTTTATAAAGTTAGCAAATTTACAAAGAAATGTGACTTCTCTTTTCAACTTTTTAGCTTAACATTTCTATTTGAATACTGGTACATTTAAAAATCACAGAAAAACTAATAGTCGTCTAAATTTCCATATTCAAGCAATCAATCTATTGGACCAAGTTGAATCACCCTTATATATATGAAAAATAATTTTCTCTTATAATATTTTTCATGCTTTCATTTTGATCTAAGAAAAAAACGATTCTGTAAAAAAGCAATTAAGAGAGCCTTCCACTGTATTAATAAAATTGAAATGAATACAAGGACAAAAAGTTACACACAAATTACAAATGTGAATTTCTAGTACTTAAAAAACTAAAATAACTTACCAGAAACTGGCTGTGAAGAAAAATCACAGCAAGTAATCCCAAGATCATGCGCTTTTTCACTATGCAGACATCTCATTTTATCGTCCCAGAGTGTTAAATCTCCACATGAAGAGCCAGTGACAAAGAGGTTTCCATTAGGAGAAAATGCACAGGCCACCAAGGAGCCATCCTTAACACTACCACATCTGAAACAAAAGCAAAAAAGGGAGTTATTTCACAGCATCTTTTATATTACAATCTGTAACAGCAGTTTAAGATAGTAAAAAGAGTAAATGGCTCTTTTTACTACAAGAACCACAAAGAAAAGGCATATACCACCTACAAAGTAAGATATTTATATGTTCTAAATGGAGATATGCTTCCTACAATCAAGAGAGGATTTAAACATTTTAACTAATATGTTTTTGCCTAAACTAGAGATTTGAACCAAAGTTTATGTACTTTTACATTTTTCCATATGGCAAGTCAGCTCGAATGCATTAAAAAAACATGGCAATAAGCAACAAAAGCTACAGCCATACATTAAAAAAAAAAAAACCCATAAAATTATTTTCTTGAAAAATGTATTATATTGAGGTTAAAAGCATTTTGAACTTCTGTATCAAAATCTCCTAAAAAACAGTAGGGTCCCTCATCTCATCTTCCAATGTAAATTCTTTGTGAAAAGAAAATGGAATGAAAAATTTACAAATTATCATGGGGAGGAAAAGAAGCACTGTGTTGACAACAGTATTTTCTCTACTAGGAAAAATAAACTGTTAAGAACCCAATAATTAGAATATATTAATTATATAAATTATAAAGTTAGATTATAAAGGCAGAAACCATCACCTGGTAAGTGAGAAAAAAAGGTTCCTTAGCTCACAGCTGGATTTCATTCACATAAAGACATTTTATTCTCTCTGCTTTCCTGTTAAACTAAGTATTTACTGATACCACTTAAAACATACCCCCTCTTCAACCTTAACTTAAATGAGCAACTGGCTAGCATTTGTGCTCTGAGCGATGATTGGAGGCATAGGGGGAGGAACATTAAACCATTTTTTGTTTATTTTTTTGAGACAGAGTCTCACTATGTAGTTTAGGTTGGCCTCAAAATCACGGTGATCCTCCTATTTTAGCCTTCTAAGTGCTGGGATTTACAGGCCCCAGCCACCACACCTGGCTATTTTAACTGGTAACATTTAAAGTGTATTTTAAATCATTAAAACAGTAAATTTTATGTGTAGTTTACCATAATAAACAGAAATAAGACTATGGTTTTAATTTGGTAAGCTACAAAAAATTACCAATGTAAAATAATTGGTGTATGTTTTTTCTGAAACACTTTTACAGGTAAATTTTTTCAGATATAAATGTCAAACATTACTACACCTGCAAAGATGTTCCTCCTCCTGTGCTGCTTGTCCACACAACAAGAATCCCAGTCAGGAAAAAAGCTGCGTCTCTTCAGTGGGGCTTAACCTTCCATGATGCCATTTCTGAGAACACCTGAGCCATGAGCGACAAAAATAAGCCTAAAATATCTGAATCTTATTAAAAAACTGCTTGCCCTGTTTGCCTAATTCTAGTCCATAAAAAACTAACAAAGATTAAAAAAAGACTTAAAATTCAAAATTCTCTCAAAGCCAAGCAAATGTACAATAGGCATCATATTAAAAATCTACTCTTCTGACTTTCAGAAGTCAATTCAAAATATTTTTCCTTATTCTATCTAAAATCTACCTGCTTCCTAAGATTACCAAAATATTCTGCTTTCTGCTTTTTATTTGGAACAACTTGTTAACAGGATAAGATACAGAAAGATTTTAAACATTCATACCTGTATAATTTGTGTGATTGTGTGTTCCACAAAACAACAGTTCCATCAGCTCCCCCTGATGCTAAGCAGGAGGAGTCTGGGGAAAACCGGCAAACCCTCACAGGGCTACCCCCAGGCTGTTCCATCACTGCCAAGGTCTGTCCACTGTGAGCACTCCACAGGACAGTGGTGCCATCTGTTGAACATGATGCCAAAATATGTCCTGAAGGAGAAAAACAGCAGCAATGGACAGCATAGGTGTGGAACTTCAGTGGAGAGTGTGGCAGTTCAGCGAAGTTACTTAGGGAGTACAGACGAATTGTTTTGTCCAAGGAACAAGTAGCCAACAGTGAAGAAGAGAAGGCACAGCAGTTGACATCATCACTATGATCAGCTAAGGTGTGAATTAATTTCACCATGATCTTTATTCGAAGTAAAAAGGCCTGCAAGTTTTAAAGTGGGAGAAGTGATGTCATTTTAGGAAATCAGATAAATACAACTAGAACTCATGTTGAGCCATGATCAATTTAAGATTTTGCTCAAAGAAAGCTCTACATTAATATTTTTAAAGGATAAAAGACTTATTACCTGGGATAAGGATAATGTGGAGACATAAATCACAAGATTCTTTCTGAAAGTTAGAGACATCATATTATAGTGATATGCATGCCCCCATTTATAGCCACACAACTCACAACATGTAAATCCTGGAAAGCAGCTATAGGACTAGCAATTGATAAGGGAATAAAGAAAATGTGGTATATATGTACACTGGAGTATTCTCGGCCACCAAAGATACATTTGAGTCATCTGTAGGAAAATAGGTGCACCTTGAGACTGTTTAATGCTAAATGAAATCACTTAATCATTTAATACTAAATAAAATCTGACAAAGAATTAACTATCCTGTGTTTTCTTTGTAATATAAGGAACTCAAGTAAAAACAATCTAATGACAAAATAAAAAGTACAGGATAACAGGTAGGTAAATCTTCTGGAGATGGGAAGGGATTTAGAGATGAATGAAGAGGGGAGTAGGAAGTAAAACAATTAAGGTACAGTCTGTACATGGATCAACTTCCCAAGATGAATGTATCCTTATGTATAGCACGTATGTACTAATAAGAAATATATTTACAAGACTGTAACATCTCATGATGCTCATGGCCATCACTGCCATCCAATAAAGTTCCGCACTCCTGACAAAGAACCTCGACAGATAACTTCAATCTGATTTAATGTTGAACTTTCAGAACCTCTATTATTTACTTCACCTTTGAAGTCTTTCCCATAAATAATTCTCAAAGGGCCTCATGTCAGAGCCACCATTCTGAACTCAGAAAGATTTTTCACAGCCAGTTACTGTGACATATGCCTGTAATTTCACCACTCTAGGAGGCTGATTTCCAACATTGCAAAAAACAAAACAACAACAAAACAGATTATTTTAACGTAAGGTTTCAGCTGTTCCCTCTGGAGCCAAGGCTATTTCCTCCGCCTCCAAGACTCAAGTATAGGAAGACACAGAGGAACTAGGAACAGTAGTTCAAACATGGATCAAAGCAGAGAAGGAAGTACAAAAAATACTAACTGTCCGTGTGAAAACGGACACACTTACAAAGAATTTCTCACCGATAGAAAAGAGAATGAGAGAAACCAGTGGAAAGAATAACATGCTGGAGATTCAACTGGAAAAGATTACCTTTTTATTAAAAGTAATGCAATCAAAGGAAGTCTCAATTTTAAAAAGGTGAAAATGTACAACTAAAATATGCTGATAAAGGAAAAGCTAAAATTTCATGAACAAGAATATAAGAATAATATTGTCAAACATACATGAAATTAAAATCGAGAAATGATAGAAATAAGCAGATATTATCAAGATATGCAGAAAAAGTTGAATTAAGTGAAAAGCACAAAGATCTAGAAAAAAGAAAAGAAAATGGAAATTTCAGAGTTAAATGCATAGTAACTTGAAAAAAGGAAAAGCAAAATGAAATAAACTACAAGTAGAGTTTAATGCCAAACTAGTAAGACTTCAGACTAAATTGAAACATATTCTGAGTCTTCTATTTTCCCACAAAGTATCTACAGAAGAAAGCTTCAAGAACTTCAGGAAGGGGGAAAAAAAAAAGAAACTGCAACTGTTCATAATGTCATTCACTATTTGGAGCAATGCCTTTCACCTAAGACTCACACCTTAGGTGTAGATGATTTTGAGTATACTAGTAAATTCATTAACTGTAACTCTTTAAGAGCAACTGAAAAATTCAACATAAAACTAAAAAAAGTTTTAAACATTTTTATACTACACTAAAAAAAGCTTTAAACATTTTTATTGAGTTTATTTAGACAAATCCATACATAGGCCAATCATGTACTGTATTCTTGCTTAATGGTATTATTCATGAAGGAGTTCAAGTTTATAGGGTTTAGTTTACCTATTAAACCATCATTGACTATGGAAATACTCTCTAAGCAGTCTAAAGATAGGCATGCATTTCTTTCTCCTTATAGCCATTCAAAATTCAGAAGTATGATATAATAAAAAAGTAAGATACAAAGACTATTCGGATATAAATCAAGGTATGAGTCAGGCATAGGAATATTAAAAGACAAAGTCAAGCTTTTAAAAATATTCTTTTGTTCAACAGAATTCACTTCTTTTTCTAATGGTTTAATCAGTTTAAAATATAAAACTAAAAAGACAAATATAACATGATTTTGAGATTAGTAGAAAAAAATGGAACACGTTTTTGTTGTTCTTCCTCCATTCTAAGTTACTATGTATCCAACAGAATTCCCGTCACAGTTTACTTTCTGTTCTCATCAATGCAAACAGAATGCTGTAAAAAGAACCAGATAGGCATTAACCAAAAGGTGCAATTACTTTTTAGTTGCTCCATAATAAAAATGGTTTGTGTCAAAAATTGTATGACATAAAATTTAGAACCCAACTGAGTAGATTTCTCCATGTTTGCACAATCCAATTCCTACCATAATTTACTAATTAGGTAATTTATAGATTTTTTGGAAATAAAAAGAGAACTGTAGGATTTGCTCATTAAAGAACAAAGTCTCCCTGGAAACTTATGTGGATGGGCTGAAAACAATCTTGTCGTCGCTTGCTTGCTTCCCTGTGATAGAATGATAGGAAAGATTTACGATGACTAGCCAATTCTAAGTCAAGGACACCAACCAGGCTGCACTCAAAAACAAATGCACAAATTTCAAAGAAAACCCAAACTCCTCCCCGTGGTTCACCAAAACCTGTGACGATCCGGCTGTTGTCTATTTCTCAGACCTCAACCCTTTCTTTCTCTTCTTTCCAGCCTCTTAGGCAAACTCATTCTGGTCTTTCAACCTCACAAAGCAGCAGAAAACACCTTTCTCTCTGATTGTGGGATCCTATTTCTCATTCAGATCTTTCCATGTCCCTCCTCAGAGAAAGGCTTACTCTAAGGACGCTACCCTCTAGACTAGAACATTATTCTGTTTCAACCCTCAATGTAGCAATTACCAGCCTTATCAGGTATTTATTGAATTATGTGTCTCCCCTTATTAGAATATAAATTCCAAAGGAGTAGGTACTTTATCCATCTTACTTTTGTATCTATAACATGTCAGATATCTAATGTGCTCACACAAATTTTAATACTTTTAACATTATATCTGAAATGAGATGATTAGAATATAGCTACAAAACTTTTCTAGAACTGGCAGTTTTTAAAACATGATGTAGAGTGAGACAGTAATCGGCCCTAAAGATAAAGGCATAACATTGACTTGTACGATTTATAATCTCTTTTATGGGAGTCTCTACCAAAAAAAAAAAAAAAAAAAAAAAAAAAAAAGGGCAAGCTTTTCCTCTATTTTAATCGCTAAAGCAAAGCTTTCACTCACCCACCTGCAGCCTTAAAAAACAAGCACTTGGGGTTGGGGATTTAGCTCAGCGGCGTGAGTTCGATCCCTCGTACCGATTAAAATAAAAAAGACGGGGAAAAAAAAAAAAAACAAGCACTGGAAAAATCTGGTAGGTCATGGCCTTTTGTTGCCCTGAAAACAATCTAGATGAGGTGATGTTCTCTGAAGAACTCCCCAAAGACAACTGCGCAAGCGCACACAAACGTTCCCAAACTCGGGACTCCCAGACCCGCCGCACTCCGCCCTAGACCCGCTGGAGGCCGCGCCGTCGCTACCGCGGGTGCGGTACAGCCGAGCGGGTGCGGGAGGGCGCTCGCCTGCCCACTCTACCCGCAGGGGGCGGCCACTCCCCGCCTCAGCTGACTCGCCCGCGCCGAAGCCCAGGCATACGGAGTCGGGTGACCAGTGTGTACACACGCATCCTCAGCTAGTGCAAAGCTAGCCCAGAAGCGCCGAGCACCCCCTACCTAAAGCCGCGACTTTCTTCCGTCGCGGGGAAGGACCCGCAATTTGCAGAGTCCGAGAGCCCGCGGGCCTCCGCGCTGAGTCCCCGCGGGAGGGCGCCTCGCACCGCGCCAGGCAGGGACGTCCACCCCCGCCTTCTCCGTCACCGTCCGCGTCCCGCCGGGTTCCCGGACACCGAGGGTCCTGACGCAACGAGCGAGGAGGCTGCGCAGGCCTGCCGTCGGGCGAAGGTTGGGGCCGGCACCACCGAAATCACCGGAAAGCTCACCTGAGGAGCCAGGACGGGCCGCGCGGGTCACGCAGAGGCGCGGGCTGTTGCCTGGAGAACCCCACCCGGCAACAGGCCCCGCCCCCTCGGGGGCCGCCTCGCCTCGGCGCTGGCGCAGGCGCGGCCCCGGGCCCCGCCCCCTCCGCCAGCGCGCGGCTGCTGGTCGGGGTGAGAGTTGAGGTGGGGCTTTCAGTTTCAGTGTGTTGTGTTTGTTGGGGTTGTTGGGAAAGTTGAAGTTGCAAGATCTAGTGAACATCTGAAATATTTTTATAAAAGGAGGAGGGGCATTGCAGTAACACATGTCCCATCTTAAAATTGGCAAACCTCTTCTCTTTGACATGCTGTAGTTCAGTCAGCGAAGTCTCGCTTCTCCTGAGAGGTACCTTTGTTATTGTCATCCCTGGTGGCCCACGATGACCGGTGTCCTCTACATCGCCCCAGGGCTGAGGTCTCCCAGAACTCTCTTTCAAGGCCAGCCTGGGTACGCCGGGGCCCTCTTTCTGCGGGCCCCCACCCACACCCCAGAGGACGCTTTTAGGTCTCCTGAACCGGTTGCGTTTTTTCAGCCGTCCAGGATTTGAGTGGCTCGCGAATAGACTGCTGCGTCCAGGTGTGACGACTACCGGATTCCCTGCTGATAAAAATTACCTAGAAAAAAGTTTCTCGGCGTGTTAGCACTTGTTAACTAAATGCATGACTACATTCGTATGAAAATCAAAGATACTGCTAGCTTTTATTTTTAATCCATGCGATTTTACTATTCTCTTTATTGAGGAACATTAAAAATACATCATCCCTGGGAAACCAAAATCATATATTTGAAGAGTAACAACATAAAAATGCTCACAGTTAAAGATGAAATTGAAATCGTGGGAAATAATTTGCCATGAAAATATAAGGGGAAAGATGATATCAAAATCGACAATTTTCTTGAAGTTCTTATGAGACTGCATAATTAAGATTTTGAATGCCTAATTACACTCTAAAATGTTGCCAAAAAATATTTCTCAAAAATTGTATAAATAATAGTTTGCTGGAAAAGTAAATAGCTAATAATCACATCAAATAACAGTTCCTTTTTCTTACATGCTTGAAAATTTCAATAATTGAACAGAAAGTCTTGCATATTGCCTTTTAAAACTTGCATCCTATTTTCCATGCCTAAAATTTCTTCATTAGCTTTATTATTTTTTCAGCCTAATGATCCACATGGAAACATACCACAGTTAACATTTTCCCCTTTGCTTGTTGGTGATTTTGCTGTGTTTCCTCTATATAAATAATGTTAAACACCTTTGTACATAAATCTTTACCTGCATTTTTATTTTACAAAATTATTTTTACAATGTATTTGTTATACGTAATAATTATATTCATCTTGACTTATCCACTTTTATGATTCTGTACTTATAGTCAAATGGAAATAGATTTACTAGGCATAAAGGTGTAAAGATTATTAATAAGTACAATACTTACTACGAATGTGTTGGCTTTTCCAGGAGTGGTTATATGTTTACACCCTCAGCAATATTGTATGTGGTAGTGCCTGTCTCTTTACATTCTTGCTAGACTTGAGTAATAGTTTATCATCTTCACTAACTTGGCGAGCAAAACTGGTTATAGTACTCTTTAAATAAAACATATAAAAGGAACCCCAGACTACACAGGCCACTACATGAGCACAGTGACTTCAAGGACAATATTAGTCAGCTCTGTTTGTCCTGAAGAGGTCTTGCTACAGCTGTTGTCTAGTCTACATATTTGCAATTTAGGAAATGTTCTGAAATATCTTTCTGATAAGAGATAGGAACAGTTTATAAAGATAAATTTATAAGAATTTATAAAGATATTTGATTACATGAATTATGACATAGAGACTTTGAAAATATTTGGACCTTTGATTTGAAATAATAAGATTTGGGTTTTTAATTCATTCCTCAATTCAATTGTGTAGTTATTTCCTGGTAAAATTCAATCTAGTTCTACTTCTTGTTTGTTTGTTTGTTTTTTGTCTTTTTCATTTTTATTGGTACTGGGGATCGAACTCACGACCGCCTGCTTGCAAGGCAGGTGCTTATGCTGCTGAGCTAAATCCCCAGCCCTAGTTCTACTTCTTGTAATATTACTTAAATAATACAGAAATTTTAAATGATACATCTTAAGAAAAACTAACTTTTCTATTAAGTAGTGAGCAACACATGCTTTCAAAATTATTGCAATGGGAACAGAATATGTGTGAGATAATTAGTGAGCCACTGATTGAAGTGTGTGGTCCAGAATAAACAAGAGCTCAGAGAAAAGAGTGAAATGATAGGAGGAAGGAAAATTGGCAAACTTCTTGTATAAACTTGAAGTTTGACCAGCTAAGGTACAAGCTTAAGAAATACTAGTTTTACAATAAATAATCAGAGATGCATTAAGGTTGTTGTGTTCAACAGGCAAACCTGACATCAGTTTTCAGAACAATTAAGCAGAATATATTTGAAGACATAAAAACTTCCTTGAGATGTCTTGTGACAACATATCAAGCTTGACATATAAAATGTGCATTTGTTTCCATGTATAGTATAATTTTTAACAGTTTTAAAAATGTATTTGAGAATTATGAAAGATTTTTCATATCTGATGCACACTCTCCACAGCTTGTATTATCCACAGCTGCATCCTCAGGGGAGAATTTTGGGAATTTGGAAGCAGCAACACTTGTCTTGGAGCATGCTTTCTTATCTGCTGCACATGGACTGTTCCTTCCTTTGCCATTAAGTTGACTTTAGACCTTCTACCCAGCTGTCTTTGCATTAGCCCATCCATGTAATCCTGTTGTGCCAGTAAAACAGCGAAAGTTATCGCAGTTCTTTAGAAAGAATTGGAGTTCCAATCAGAAAAAAATAAAACTGTCAAACAGAAAACAGAGGATCAGAATGAGGTGGTATATATTGGACAAACTAAGAACTGCTTGTTGGTGGAAGCATACATGTGGCTAGAAGTAAGAAAACCAGAAAACGATATAATAAAATGTATGCTCTTTGGTATTTGGTACATTATAGAGAAATTATACTGTTCCAACCATGGCTTTTGGATCCTGAATAGTATAAGAAATATTTTTTCTTGTTTATGAAATTTAAAATTTCAACATCCCATACCTTAATTTTTTTCTTTGGTTTCTTCTTCTGTCTTATTTTCCTAAATTCTGTATTTTCATATATCTGTTAGTGTTTTTGAAGAGAATTCAAGATGTTAAAAGGCATATTTTGGGGGAAAAGTACCTTTTGTTCCAGATTTATAACTTTATAACAAACAAGAAAATATTACAGGTATATCCAAATCACATTCATTTAATAATAGTTTGACTTGCAGAATTAATAAATCATATTCCCAGTTTACTGCCCATATTAGTCTGGAATGCAATATTTTGATGATACCAATCTTTAGCATCCTATAGTATCTTGTCAATCAGTTGGCCAAATAGAGTTGGCTGTTTTAATCTGATTATTTAGTATTGATATTTCTTCATTGTTTTTTTCTATCTGCAGCATCTCGACGCCTGAGCTTCCCTGTTCAGGGGACAGCTGGCTGCCAATGGCAAAGAGCAAACATGGTGGCCAGCATGAGCTTCTTCTTGGAGGTAAAGTGGGACGAACCGAAGCAAATGGACACCAGGTAATTAGCAAGATTACTCAGATACTCCAGCACCTCCTTGTGTACTTGCCATTCACATCTATGCCATTGATGGCCAGCGCTGCATGATGTACCAAAGAGGCAAGGCCAAGGGTCAGTGAGGCTTCAGCCCCAGGACTTACTGAGGGCACAAGGGGTCTAGCACATCCCACCTGCGCCTACCTTCATCCTGGCCCATTCTGTGTCTTCATAGTTTGACTAATGACTTTTAAACATTTGACTGATTTTTTGCCTAAAGAAAATGAGGATCAGGGCTGGGGATTTAGCTCAGCAGCATAAGCGCCTTGCAAGCAGGCAGTCGTGAGTTCGATCCCCGTTACCGATAAAAAGGAAAAAGACAAAAACAAAAAAAAAAAACAAAAAAGAAAATGAGGATAATCATTTAGTCTTACTGTTTGTAACTTGAGAAGGAAAACTGTGAGCTTTAGAAAAATAAAATGCTATACCTAATGCCTAGATTGTTCTTTTCTTTTTGGTGAGAGGGTACTGGAAATTGAATCTAAGGCCTTTCAGTGAGCTACAGTGCTAGTCCTTTTTTATTTTTATTTTTAATTTTTGAGATAGAATCTCATGGCTTCACTAAGGTGCTCAGGCTGGGCTCAAATTTGTCATCCTTCTGTCTCAGCCTTCAAGAGTCTTAGGATTACAAAACTGATTGCAACAATGCATCCTATTCCTTTGTTCTTTTACTTTGCCTCTCATTCATTGACATGGTAATTGTGTCCTTGACAACCAACTTTATAAATAATAAATATTTATTTTGGCTTATGATTTCACAGGTTTCAGTTCATGCTTAATTGGTCCATTGTTTTAGGCCTGTGGTGACATCATGGCAAGAGCATGTAGCAGAGCAAAATCACCTACTTTGTGGCCAGGAAATGAGAGAGAAATAAAGAGTTGGAGTCCTACTAGTTCCTTCAGGTTACACACCCTATGACCCCAGATCCACCCACTAGGCCCCATCTCTTAAAGGTTCCACCCCTTCGCTATAGCCCCAGAGATTGGGAAACAAGTCTTTAACAGCTGGGCCTTTAGGGGACTTTCCACATCCAAAGGACAGAAGTCCTTTTCTTTGATTTGGGTGGGTCATTATGACTGCCTCAAGTAGTAGGGAATGCTACCTAACTTCTAAGGCTGGGTCATAAAAGGCCATTCAGCTCTTGGGTCACTATTGGCCCAGCCACTGTGCTGGAGAGGAAGCAACACCATATCCTTTCAACAGGCTGATAATTTAAGCCCTTAAATTTTAGTGTGTTTGATTATACAGTGAGATAACTGCTACAGACATTTGAAGGGAATATCTGAAGATTAAGCTTTACATTGTTTAAAATTTCCTGATAGCCTCTATATTACTTACAGAAATATGCCAGCACAATATCTGTGTTTAAAGTGAGATAGATTAAACTTGAACTTACAACTTGTCTAAAATTTAAAAACTATTCTTAGAAGAATATTTGTAATTTGATTATTTTCTTTTCAGAATGTCATTTTGACTCTCGGGAAATTTATAATGTATGAATTCCTTTTGTATATCCTGCCACAGATATGCAGGTAACCAAGCTGGAAACCTGGAAACCTTCCCACGTTCCTTATGTCCCTTCAATAAACGAATGTTGCTTATACTGATGTCTGTATTTATTTCAAACTAGCCCTTTCTTTTTGTCTCTGCAGCTACCCAAGTGCAGGCACGCACTATCATTTCTCTCAACTGCCACAGAAACCACTAACCTGGTTTCTCAATTCCCTCATCCTTACACACACTCTCACTATATCCAACACATTCTTTGTCACTGATGGAGTGACATTAGGAAAACACCAAACAGAACTCGTGGATTCCCCACCTTCAAGTTCTCAGTTGTTGTTCGTGGCTGGGGTGGGAGTATGGTGTAGCTGCTACAGCATGCATTTGACCCTCTGAGGAGGTCAGAAGAATTGGTAGTATTTATGGTCATTTATTTTTTAAATAAATTTGAGTTTTGCTTTTGCTTGCAGAGATGCCGTGAAAATGATATGATGCAACCCTTCTCAAGAGTGTTTCACATTAAGTTTTGTGGAATGTTATCATAGACAGTAGTTTTTAAACAAGAATATTTAAAGTGAGTGTAGAGGTAATGAATTAAAGTTATACAAGTTTCTTTACTGAATAACTCAGACTTTATTCTGCAAATATCCATAATTCTCTAAGAGGAACAAATTCATATACAATGTTTCTCAAACTTAATTTAATTTTGGAATCTATTTTTCATGAACATCTCATGCAGAATTCTGTGGGACACACTTTTTGGAAACATTTGATTTTTGTACATAGGAATCAGCCATTCTAAACACTTTGCCAGGAAATAAAACCACTGTATGGACACTTGCCATTTTCTCCTGCAGAGTATTATTTCCTCTTCTTCAGGTGACAGCATCCAGCTCTTCTTTTGAGGATCTGTCCCTCTTTCTTTCCACATGGTTCTAGCATCACTGTCAAAAATGGCCTCCCTGATACCCTGTATATAAGGTAGAGCATATAGTAGGCAAGTCTCTTCTAGGAGTTGGCATCCTTAAGGGCATAAGGATGCTGAAAGGTTTTGGCCCAGGCAGGACACTGTAGCCAGGAAAGCCACAACTGGAAGCAGGAAGCCCCATCTTGCCCTGACCCTAGGAAGTTACCTGTGACGCCATCTTCCCGCCCCTGGGAATTTACATATGGCGCCAAACCTAGGACCAATGGGCTCCCTGTGTATCCCTAATGCCCGCCTTAGGTTCCACCCCAAACCGAGGCTATTTACAGGCCCCCACGCCACGTGTCCGCCGGAGAGATTGCCGGACGCCAGTGGTGGGGTTGCCGGTCATCTCTCTCCGTGTTCCTCAGAATAAAGGCCGCTTTTTATTTTATATTTCTCATCTTTTGTTAATATTTTTCATCTTTTGGAAATAACTCTATGAGATGCAAGTGACTGGAGTTGAGTCACTCCTGAGACGGGTCCTGAAAAGACTCTGCTTGAGTTCCTGCTACTGAGATCCAGAGAACTGTCCTATTTCCCATATTTCCCCCACCTGCTTCTCAGCAGCTAACTGGATCTGATCAGCTAAACTATATTCTTCCCAATGATTTCTCCTTCTTCCCTCCCTTTCTTTCTTTCCATACCCTATACCCCCTCCTTCATTTCTTCCTTTATTCCCTTCCTCCCTCCCTTCCTCTCTCCTTTCCTTCTTTCCTCTAAGTAGGCCAGAACCCTTTCTTAACTGATGCAGCTGCTATGTCCTGGTCTCTGCACACTCACTTTGCTTTACTGCTTCTCTCATGCTTGGTTCTAGCTATACCTAATTTTTTAATCTCTTGAACTCATCATGAGGATATGTCCCTTTATCTAAAATTCTCTTTTTTGACTTATACTAATTTTTCTAGACTTATACTAAGGATTGTCTCATGAATAGGTCTTCCCTGACTTCATAGTATGGTATTAGCTGACAGGCTTTGGCTACCTGTAACACAGTTTGAGGAAGCCAGTCACAGCATCTGTCTTCCCACCTGAAACACATGATCACTGAAGAGAGGCAAAGGACACAATAGACAGAGATCTAAATACTTTTTAGACTAAAAATTCTAAGCTAGAAACACGGATACACAATTGAGACGCACAGTAATGGGCTTTCTGCTTTTGAATCCCAGAAGGAAGCATATCTCTGTCTTTCCAGTAATTGTAGAAAAACTGTAGCTTCCAACAGGTTTTTCTGCCTGATTCACTGCAGAGCCCAAATCAACCAGAGCACATGATCTCACTGGCAGTGGATATTGGAGGAGACCAAATTGAATGAGCCCAGTCTCTTGACCTAAATCTACCTATCAGAGAGAGAGAGAAAGTGAATATACGGTGGGAAGAATAAAAATGTTACACTGATCAGACCTTTCCTGAAACACAAACCTAACACTCAAAATTCTGCAACATTTTCTTCACTTAATTCATTGAGCAAGGCCAATCGGGCATGTAGGCATCTTCTGAGACGATGGTGCGAAGGTGCAGTTTTGGCACTGTCTTACTACCGTCTTTCCTTAAATCAATCAAATCCTGTTGTTTTTAATCAACAGAGGTCAATGTTAAATTTGCCCGCAGAAAACTCTAACATGAAACAGAAAGTACATTAATTAAATTAATTCTAGGGCCATTCTGTGACCAAAGCAGAATAATTACTTCCCAGTCTCATCCTCATTCTAAATTATTGCAGACTAATTATTTAAATTTGTTCTTGATAGGTTCTGCAATAAGATTAAATAACTAAATTAAAATTTCCAGCAACAAAATGAACAAAATAAGAACACAAACTACTCCTTTTTATGACATTCATAAGGTGAAATTAAGCAACTAATGCTAATGCTCCTTAAAAATTAAAGTCCAAAGGTAATACAAATTCAAAGTTAAGTTACATTCACAGTTAAATTCCCAGTTAAATTCTTTTGTCTAAAGTACTCAGACATTTGTTTTTCTAAAATATAAATTCATCTGTTATATTCCTCCTTGGAGTTGATTATGAAATCAGTGTTTCTGAATTGTCAAAAGGATTTATTGTTTAAACAAATCTTATTCACCTTCGTTTATCTAGGATAATCATCCCAGGAGATAGAATCCTATCCATGCAACCTAAAACAGGTATAGACTCCGCCTGGTTTGTCTTTAATACTCTTCATCTGCCTTATGATTTCCTAGTTTCTTAGGCATATGTCCTTAGATTACCTTTGTTTACATCTACAACAATTACATCATGAGTCTTCTTTTTAGTATCTTGACATAATATTTATATAGCTCATCAACTAGAAATATAAAATTGTGTAGTTTTTAATATAGTCACGGAGTTGTATAACTCTGTCTAGAATTAGAGCACTTTAGAACACTACTACAAAAGAAAGCCCATATTTATTAGCAGTAACTATCCCATAGTCTATGAAAATGCTAATTCACTTGCTATTCTTAGAGCTTTGGCTGTTCTAGCCATTTTATTTAAATAAAATCATATAGTATATAGTTGTTTGGGATTGGGTTTTTCATTTAGTATATTTTCAGGTTTTTGCATATTACAGAATTTGTTTACTCCTTTTTATTGCCAAATAACATTTTATTATATAAATATGTCATATTTTGTCTTTTCACTAGTTAATAGAATGTGGATTATTTTCTAATTCTAGCTGTTTTGAATAATGCTGCCATAAACATTTTTGTACAAAGTTATGGGTAAATGTTTTCAGTTCCTCAAGAACACCCTAGAAGTGAAATATCTGGGCATAAGGTAACTATAAACTTAACATTTTGAATCATTGCCAACATGTTTTTCAAAATGGCTATAGTGTTTTACAATCTAATTGGCAGTATATTCCAATTTCTTCATGTCCTCACAAACACTTGTCTCGTTGGTTATAGCAGTATATTCCAATTTCTTCATGTCCTCACTAACACTTGTCTCGTTGGTTATAGCCGTCCTAGTAGTTCTGAAGTGGAATCTCATAAAATTCAATATATATTTTTTGCTCTTTTGTCATTTGTGCTTTGGCATAGTATATAAGAAGGATTCACCATAACACAAGGTCACAAAGGTTTTCTTTGGTGCATTCTCCCAGCAGTTATCTGGTTTTACTGTTTCCATTTATGTATGTGATCGTCTTGGATTAAATTTTATGTGTGGTATAAGGATGAGGTTCAACTTTATTCTGTGGCATATGATATCCATTTATCCCAGTTCATTTGTTTCTCATTGAATTGTCTTAATGTCATTTTCAAAATCAACTGTATTTAAAGATGATGACTTACTTATGGACTCTTAATTTGGTTTCACTGATTAATATTTCTGTCTATAAATTGATAATTGTGACATTCCAAAGATCACAAATATGATTTTTCTATCTTAGTCTCTTCACTTCAGTATGAAATTTGGGAACAATTTGTCAATTTTCATGAAAAAGTCATATGAGATTTTGATATGGGTTGTATTGTATCCATAGATAAATTTGAGGATTCATTATAGCTTTAAAATCTTTCAATCCATCAGAATGGTATTTCATTCCATTTATTTTTCTCTAATTTCTCTCCACAATGTTTTATAGATTTCAGAACACAAGCTTTACATTTTTATTTCTAAATATTATATTCTTTTTGATACTATTACCAATGAAATTATTTTAGTCTCATTTCAGATTTTTAATTGTTAGCATGCATAAATGCAGTTGTTTATTTTTATATCCTGTGAACTTGGAAAACTTCTTAATTATAGTAGTTTTGTGTAGATTCTTTAGAACTTTTTATAAGATCACATCATCTGTAGTGAGAGATAGGGTATGGCAAAACTGCCTGGAGAAGTAGGTGTGACCTGTTAATTACAAGATCCCAGCTCTGGAACACACGGGCAGAACAGTTCCCAGAGCTGCATGTGGATTTGTCACAAACTTGAGCAGGTTTTCAGTAGGATGACCTGGACCTGTTATCAGCCTGAGGTGTGGGATCCCAGCTCTGTGGAACTTGTGTGCAGAAGTTCTTGCAGGTCTCCTTGACATTTGGACAGTAGAAAAGGACACAGATGCCAAGAAAAGCTTGCTGTGGTGGCTTTCCTCATGAAAGTGTGCCCTGCTTTCTCCAGGGTATACTTTAATCTTTTTTCCTCTTTTACTCAGTCCAAGTTTACTCTGTAGAGCCAGTTTTTCCCTCTCTTCACTTCCTTTTTCAAGTAAATTTTGCCACTGTTTTTCACTTATTTAATTCAGTTCTTTTTCAATATGAGAACCTGGCATCCAATTTCAGAAGGAGAGGTAAACAACCCAAAATATGGTAACATTTAATTGGTGAACCACTTGTAGAAGGGGCTACCCAATAACTGTTTTACTTCTTTCTAGACCAAATGTCTTTCATTTATTTTTCTTTCCTAGTTGCCCTGGCTACACCCTTGACCATAATGTTTAGCAGGAATTATGGGAATGGACATCTTGTTTACTCCTTGATTATATTTAGGTGGAAGCAGAGTTTCCCACCATTCAGTTTGGTATTATCCAGTCTACTTTATCTAGATGACTTTGTTGAAATGATCATGGAATTTCTGTTATGTTATTTTGTTTTTACTGAAGATCAAATTCATGACATCACACTTGCCAGGCACATGCAGTGCCACTGAGCCATAGCCCTGACTGATATAGCATACTAAGGTAATTGATTTTTTGATATTAAAAAAATAACCTTATTTTCCAGAGATAAGTCCTGTTTGGTCATGGTTTATAAATTTTTTTATTTTTTGGTGCTGAGAATTGAACAAGGGCCTTATGCATGCTAGGCAAGTGTTATACCACTGAGCTGTATCCTCTTCCCTACCAGCCCAATAATTCTTTTTATATACAGTTCAAAAACTTTACATAAAGTTCATATTTTTATTGATGATTTTTGCATCGATAGTCATAGGAAATATTGGTTTCTAACTTTCTTTCTTTGTGATGTCTTTCAATATTGTGGTAATACTGGGTTCATAAAATGTGTTGGCCAAAAAAAAAACCAATGTGTTGGCCAGTATTTTTTTTTAAAATCAGTCATGAAGAATTGCTATTATTTAAATGTTTGAGAGAATACAGTAGTGAAGATATTTTGATTTGGGCTTTTCTTTATGATGTTCTTTTAAAAATTCTTATTAATTCAGTCTCTTCCTTTGCTTGTTATAAGTCTGTTCAGCTTATCTCTTTTTTTCTGAGTCAGTTGCAATATTTTCTGTCTTCTAGGATTGTCCATTATCACCCACTTACCTAATTTATTGGCTTTTACTTGTTCTTCATATGCACTTGTAATTCATTTTCATGAGGTAAGTACTATGAAGTTTCATTCTTGACTTCAGTAATTTATAAATTTTATCATCCTAATACTTTGCATTTTGTTGATCTTTTCAAAGAAGCAGGTTTTAAAATTTTTTTGCTATTCTTTTGTATTCTCTAATTTATCTTTATTTCCTTCTCTATGCTTTAGGTTTATTTTGCTCTTTCTTCTAGTGTAATTTCAGAAGAAAAATTTGTACTGATAAAGTCTACCATACCTGCTAATTTTCTGTAGATCACTTCTTGAGTGTTTGTAATAGCAAAGAACATAGCTATACAAATCTGCAACAGCTCTAAGGACATTGGATCAAAAGGTACTCCAACTCCTCTATTTTTTTTGAACCTAGGGTAAAATATATCGCAATCTTTCCTGACCATGACAATTACTCTTAATTTGATCAACTTGCTTTTCAAAATCCTCCCCACCTTTTATCATATGTTCTTCTATTATGCACTGTAGTTTTTTTAGGTGTGGTGATAGTGATATGGCTTGTATGAGATGTCCTTCCAAAGCCTCATGCAGTCATAGATAAGGACTTTTTAGTGGTGGCTGATTCTAGGGTTGTGCTATTTGGATCATGGATGTGAGGATGGGACTGATTTATGGTGTGATGTTAGGATTAGGGGTGTGAGTGGATAAACCATAAGATACAGAAAGAAGGCTATTGCTTGTCACTTGTCATTTGTAGCTTGCTACCTGGCTGCCTCCTGCTTGCCATGAATTATTTCTCCTCTGTGATGCCCCTCAGCCATACCACTCTGTCTTGGAGCCAGTCAGTTATGAACTGAAACCTTTAAAAACTGTGAGCTAAGTAAACTTTTCTTTCTTTAAATTTGGATGTTTTGTATTTTGTCTCAACTGCACAAAAAATAACTAAAACAGATGGAATTTAGAACAGTAGTATATTAAATTTTATAAGGTCTTTTTTTTCCCTCCTAGTCCATTGCTTTGGTAGCCAGTCTGTGCCAGTTAGTACACCCTAGGATATGATGCAATTACATGAATTCTAATACCTCAGTGATTTAAAACAATAGATTTATTTCTTACACCAAATGTCCATTATGAATTGGAGGGAACACTATTCATCATACCTAATCCAGGACCTATCCTAACAGAATAGAAGTCATTTGAACACCAACAATGCTGCACTTAAAAAAAAAAAAAGACAGCAATCAAATGCTTGCCCAGGAATAGACTCACGATACATGCATTCAGAACTCTTGGGCCAGAACTAACTTGTCATACAGCCCCATTCAACTTCAAGGGGCAGAGTAAATACAATCCTACCATGAGTAGAGGAAAATGGAAAGATTCAAGGCTTTGATTTTTTGGCATTAATGATTTTACCAGATGGTAGATTTTGTTCTCTTTTTAAGGGATTTAGATCAAAGTTAGCAGAGAGAAGCAATCCAGAGAATTACACCAAAGTCTCACTTTATATTAATCCACTTTTTCACCTACTGAATTCACCTGGAATCTTTTATTGAAGTCCTTTTCGTAGATGTGAGCCTTTTCAACATGCCCCAGGAAACAGGTGTACTCTATCAAAACAATAGTAAGCTTCAAAATATGATCATAAATGTCTGTATATTCCATGAAACATCCTCTCTCACCTCTCTCCTCTTTCCCTCCTCTTTCATTTTTTCAGAGAGCCTTTTGAAAGCAGTCATTTAAGAAAGTCACATATTTCTTTCAGCATATAACAAGATGTTTAGAGCCCAGGTTTGACATTGCCTTCAGAATGTGTAAGGCAGGTGCTTATGCTGCTGAGCTAAATCCCCAGCCCCAGCTTTCAGAATGTGTAGATCATTCTTTTGAATGTCTTCCTTAATTTGAAGACTTTATTGGCTTAATTTTATTGGGTATTTTAAAAATATAGACATTAAAAAATTATATAGACATTATATTAAATGATACATGTTTTAAAATGTATGCAACATAATCTTTTGAGAAATTATGTCAGGCAAAAGTGATATAAAGAGATTAAGAATTCTAACCGCTCACGAGAACTTTGATAGAAGAAAATTAAATCTATGCAAAATGGCAGAAATTTCTACGTGCACACCAAAAGGATGCCAATGAACCTACGAGTTTGGATATATGCATAATTCCAAATTAGAGGCTGGATATAACTTTAAAGGAGTTGAGCTGGAAATTGTGACAACTGATAAAGGTAAGATACTTCATTTTTTAAAGTAACAAAATAATGGGGACACATACCATGAAACTAAGCAAAAGGGAAATTTTTTGGGGTAAGGTATGCTATTTCACATGGAATGTCCAAAAAGAGTCCTATGACCTGTCAGACATAAATAGAGGTTTTGATGTGGTTTGGTATTGTGGACTTTTTCACTTGACATTAGTAATGTCCTCAATTTCATTATTCTATGTTGATTGGATGTTCACTCAAGATCGTTCAGGTGATCATTTTCTTTCCCAGCTATCATGACACTGGAAATCAGGATGTGGTTCCATGGTCACTGGAAAGAATTTCTTATTAAAATTTAGTTGGTATTATGATTTATTAGCTATTGAGGTTGATACATCTCATTAGTAACCATGAATCTGATAAACATTGAGGCCCCAATAAAAATAATTTTAGGCCTAGACAAATGTATGTGAGTCTCCAGGTTCTATTAAATTTCACTGCCACAGCATCCCTTTTTTTTGGTCCTGGAGACTGAACCCAGGGGTACTCTACTACTGAGTCCTATCCTCAATGCTTTTTATGCCATTTGCAGAAAGGATATTGCTAGACTGTTCAGACTGGCTTTGAACTTGTGATCTTCCTGCTTCAGTCTCCTGAATAGCTGGAATTACAAGTGTGTACCTGGCCCAATCAACCCTTTTGAGTGGCTTCATAGACTAGTGCTATCAGCATTCACTTGTAGTCAGCTGACTGTGAGTCTGAATTCTGCTTCTGATCTTTAACTATCTGTGTAAGCAAACATTTTTATAAACGTTGGTTTCATTCTATGTAAAGTAAGACTAATAGTAATACTCACCTTGTGGGCTGTTTTGAAGATTAAATAAAATCCTACACATAAAAGTCTTACAGTACCACATACATAACCCCATTTCCTCTGTGTAACTGTAATAGACAACTGTGATAAATCTGAGCAAGCAAGCATAAAGAAATTATGCTTTGAAGGGCTACTACAAAGTTCTACATTGGCTGAATAGAAGCAGCATGATATAATAATTTATTTTGATATAATGTCATAAAGTATCTCATAGTAATAACATGCCATAGAATTTTGGAGAAAAAACAGTAACTACTACTGGAAAGTGGAAAATGGTGAGGACAACAGAGGAAGGCATAGATGTGTAGAATTTGGAAGTTGGAAGAAAAGTGTATATTGTACACTAATACTTTTGTCAGATAAGCACCCTGTGTAGGGAAAAGTAAATGGGATTGTAGTAAGAAGAAAGGTGAAGAAGCTCATAGCCATATCTAAAGAATGTTTAATGCTACAAATACATTTTGAGACTGGGCATGGAAGCACATGCCTATAATCCCAAAACTCAGGAGGCTGACGCAGGAGAATCACCACAAGTTCAAGGCCAGCCTCGGCTACATAATGAGTCCAGGCCAGCCTGAACTACATAATGAGACACTGTCAAAAAAAGTCGAGCATGAAACTAGTAGACTTAGATCTGGCTTTAAGAAGAAAACCAAGATAGGAGTGTGGTAGATCAAGGTGGGATGAGTAGGTTGATTTCCAAACATTATATAAAATGGCATTAGCATTAAGACAAGACTTCTAGACCTATGAACAGAGAATCTAGAAATAGATCTTCACATGTATGATCAAATAGCTCATTCAACAGAGAAAGGAGTCATGTGGAGTAGTGAATGCTAGATAATTCACATACAAGAAGTTGGACCCTTACTTTACATTATATCCAAAAATTAATTCAAAATGGATCTAAAAGAACTAAACACTATAAAACTCTTAGTAGAAAACATTCAGCACTTCATTATGGCATTGGGTTTGAAATGATTTCTTGGATATAGTAAGAAAACTACATGCACCAAAAGAAAAAAAAAATAAACTGAAAACTTCCATGTATCAGAGGGATACAAAGAGCAGGAAAAATAGCTCATGGAATGGGAGAAATATTCACAAATCATACATGCATCTGATAAAGGTTAATATCCAGAATATATAAAAACGTCTATAATTCAACAACAACAACAAAAAGCAAGCAACCTGATTTAAAAACAGGAAAAGGAACTGAATAGACATTTTTTCTAAGACATCAAGTGGGTAATAAGCACATTTTAATGCTAAAATTACTAATCATTAGGGGAATGAAAATCAAAACTACAGTGGTATCATCTTATACTTACTAGTATGGCTACTATAAAAGAAAATGCTAGTGAATAACAGAGAAATTGAATTTCTGTGCCTTGTTGGTGCAAATGCAAATGGTGCAGCTATAGAAAATAGTATTATGGTTCCTTAATATTTAAAAGGAGAACTATCCTTAGATACAGAAATTATAAATTTAGATAATATACCAAAATGTATTGAAAAGAGTCTCTAAGCGATAGTTATACCCCCATAGTCACAGTAAAATAAAGTACCAAGGATAGAAGCATCTGATGTTGTCTGATGTTTTATGTAATAAAATGAGTATTAGTCTGTGAAAGGAAGGAAATCCTATCACATATTACAACATGGATGAAACATGAGGATATTATGCTAAGTGAAAAAGTCAAGTATTGTATCATTCCATTTATATGAGTAACCTAGAATGTCAAATCCAGAGAGACAGAAAGTAGAATGGTGGTTGCCAGGGCCTGGGGAAAATGAGGAATGGGAAGTTCTTACTGGATAGAGCATTTCAATTTTGCATGATGAAAAGAAACCTAGAGATAGAGCGTGGTGAAAGTTGTACAATGTGACTGTTCTTATCGCTACTATAAACTTAAAATGATTAAGATAAATTTTATGTCTTATGGCATAATTTTAAAAAAGAATTATAAGCATGACTAGAAAAAGTGAGGCACTGGTACTCATAAGACGGTGAGCTGAAACTTGTGAGGTCACAGAAGTAAGTTGCAAATGAATGCAAACTATAGGAATTTTAAAAGAATATCATGAAGAGGTGACAAGTCAGAAAATTCTTCTTTCTTTTATTGTCATTAAAGTCCAAAGTAACTCTGAAGTTTTCACCTTTTCTGCCTATATATAACTTTGTTAAGCAAGGAGTAGAGTTCAGAAAAAAAGAACAAATCTAAAAGCCAGAAGATTAAAATGCTAGTATGCTAATATTATTTTTGAAGGGCAAAGACAAACCCTTGAATCCTAAAGTTTACATAACTGGGTGGTAATGACTATTGCTGGCACTAGTTTTAGTTTTCCCATCTTTGAAAGCAGCTGGCTTATGACCTATATGAATGGAGCTCTCTGGAGCTGTGTAGCATGTAGCTAAATAGCTGAACTAAAAGCAGTAGCCCTGATTATGTCAAGATGCTTTCATCTGAAACAAAATTCAAAACAAATGGCTTATAAAATAATATGAATTGTCACACTTAGTAAAATATCCAGAGGCAGAGTGGTTCCAAGGTTAATGGTTCATGTCATCAAGAAACCAAGTTTAACTGCGAACAAAGAACTAAAAAAAAAAAAAAAAAAAAATTCAGAACTTCCAAATTTAAAGACTCAATCCAAAAATGGGCATCAATACAAACAAAAAACAAATACATAAGAAAGTGTTCACTGGTAATTTGAGAAATGTGTCTTGGTGACTTTTCTTGCCTTGCTGAGACAAAATACCTGATGCCCCAAATTAGGAAAGGATAGGTTTATTTATCTTACAGTTTTTGGAGGTTTCAGTCCATACTCAGCTGGCTCCAAGACAGGGTGGCATGGCTGAGGGGCAGCCATTCATGGCAGCCACAAGCAACTAGAGTAGAGTGAAAGGTCAAAAGGGGGAAAACATGCCTCTTTTCCTCCCTTACGTTGTGTGTCATGTGTTGGTTCCCTGCCCCTGGGTGGTTACAGCAATCACACCACCAACCCCACTGCTAGACAACAAACCAATCACAAACACTAGCTACAGCTGCTTCCATGACTGCATGAGGCTTTGGCAGGGCATTTAAATAAACCACAACATGAAATTAAAACAACACTTCCATCTCACCCTGGAAAGAATGGCTATTATCCAGAAGGCAATCAATAAAAATGTTGGAGGGGCTGTGCAGAAAAAGAAATCCCTCTCCACTGTTGGTGGGAGTGTAGACTGGTAAAATCACTGTGGAAATCAGTGTGGACTCCTTGAAAATCTAGGTCTAGAAGTTCCATTTGACCCAGCTATTTGCCTGCTGGGTTATCATTCCAGAAGACTGAAAAACAACATACCATAGTGATATATTTGCACCCATGTTTATGACAGTGAAATTTTTAGTAGATCTTGGAAACAACACAAATTCCATTAATTGAGGAATGGATAAAAAAATGTCATTTTGTGCAATGGAGTACTATTCACTCATAAAGAATGATAAACTGGAGACTTTCATAGGTTTTATAGGTAAATGGGTGCAACTTTGAGATCATACTTGTAAGTGAAATAAATCAGACCCAGATTTGTAAACATCATATTGTTGCCCTAGTATGAGAAGCTGAAAGAGTAAATAATATCTAAAATGTACAATAGATATGGTGAAATGAGAAGAAACTGTTCAAAAGAGAAGAGAAACTAGGATGGGGAAAAAGAAGAAGAAAAGAATGAAAGGAAAAGCAAATATATGTGTATGATAGAGAAAAAAGGGAAAAGCAAAAAATATATATATATAGTTATATGATAGTTACATTACTAATTTCTCTTCATTCATTGAAAAATAAAGATTTGTGCTAATATTGCTAGGACAATTAAATATCTATATTTTGTGTTCTGAGTAACTAATATACAGATATCAACATGCAATGTATTAACCATTTTTACTTTCCTATTATCTTATTTTGATTTTTTTTTTTTTTTTTTTGTACCAGGGATTAAACTCAGCCTCATACTTGCAAGGCAGGCGCTTACACCACTGAGCTAAATCCCTGGCTTGAAACTTTATTTCCCTTTAAAATAAAATTTTAAAAAAGAAACCAAGTTTTTTTCCATCTTTCCCCATCCCTCACACCCATTATCAGTGTTACCTTTATCTTCTCTCAGGTTTGACACTTCAGTGAATGATGCCACAGCAGCTTCATGGTCTTCCACATCCATTGCCAAAGACAAGAGAATTTGTCCTTTTTAGACATAAATTCTTTCTTAGACCATGCTCCAGAAGTCTCCCATAAGATTTTTCCTCATTGCCACTACCCAGAATTGTATCATATGCCAGCTTTGAGGAATCTCTCTCAAGAAGAATTGAATTACCACAGTTTACTTACTAATCAAAATTTCTCCCTGAATCAACATCTAAAAAAAAAACTTTAAAAAAGAAATGCGAGATAACCACAGAATAGGCAATTCAAATGTCTTCCTTTTGCAATATATATGTATAATAAAAAACTACTTAACTGAAGTGAGATAGCATGCATCAAAGTAATCTACATCTCAATTATGATGTAAGGTCATACGTCAATTTTAATCCTTAATATTCTTACCAGTTAAGAGTTAAATTTACATTTGGTTGTGACATTTTATTTGTCTTTTTCTTTTTTTTGTCTTTTTCTTTTTTATCGGTACCAGGGATCGAACTCACGACTGCCTGCTTACAAGGCAGGCGCTTATGCCGCTGAGCTAAATCCCCAGCCCCCTGGTTGTGACATTTTAAAAGTTGAAAAGGTGGGGCTGGGGATTTAGCTCAGCAGCATAAGAGCCTGCCTTGCAAGCAGACAGTCGTGAATTCGATCCCTGGTACCAATAAAAAAAAAAAAAAAAACACGAAATAGACAAAAAAAAAAGTTGAAAAGGTAAATAATGCATATTTGTTGCAGATACATTAAAACAAGGCTAAAAGAAGCCAGTCTTCCAAATTTCTACCAAACCAAGAAAAAAGTTAATATTTAAATAGCTATGCCTTCAGAATTCTCTCCATTCTAAGTACATTAAATATATTTAACAGAAATACTGCAATTCTGTAGTATAACCATCTATTTCACTTAATGTCACTTACCAATTTAAATAAATTTATGATTATTTTTATTGACAATAGGATCTGAATTTGTGTTGACACTTTTCTATTCAAAATAATTGACAGTTGATACAATGAAGACAGAAATGTACTGTGAATGTTAAATGCAGTCTTGAAGCAATTACAAAAATAAGATTGTGGGAATTGGAGGAGTCAGCAGAGTTAAATTTATAGCCTGCTAAGGACTGTTAGTTTCCGTGCACATATGTTGCCTGTATTGCTGCCTTATTAGCTTTTGGTGACTTACCAAAGGCAATGGACCTGGCTTGAACCTCAGACCAAGACCTATTCTCAAACTAATTAGAAGTGTATTTCTCTCTTGTTACTTAACTACTGAATTCTGCAAGACTCAACCATGTTCACTGACATGAACTACTATGATTATTAGAGTTCTTTTTGCTAATGGGCATAACAAGTAGGTTCAGGGAGAATAAGAGAAGTCATAGAAATCCAGGTGAATGCTTAGTTCATTAAAGAATGAACTACATACAATTTATAGTATACCCCATAATGATTTTTTTGTGGGGATCCAGTGACAACAGCCCAAATGATCTTGTGTATAACTGGGTTAGAAAAGCTACTAAAAGAGGATTCAGATCCTAATTTTGCTACTTCTTCAAATTGGATTTACATGCTAAGATGCAAACTGGCTTTCAATAAAGGTCCAGGAGATACAAATTATCTTTTCCTTTAAACAAGGATCTAATCAGGGGCTGGAGATTTAGCTCAGCGGCATAAGCGCCTGCCTTGTAAAGCAGGCAGTTGTGAGTTCGATCCCCAGTACCGATAAAAACGAAAAAGACAAAAAACAAAAACAAAAGCAAACAAGAATTTAATCAACTCATTATCTACCACACTTCTAAATATTGCTTTTGCTACTCCATAAATATATACCAGTCCCAGTAATAAAATAGTACCTTGCAGTATTTTCTATGAACCTGCATATTCCTGAGCATTTTCTTTAGCAATATCAGTATTTTCAAATAACTAGAGCAAATGCTAATATTTTATCTCCTGAGTATCACCAGCTGGAAATAAAGTTTGGGGCAGTTTCAGTGGTCCCTAAAACTCAGATAGGGTCACACCCATCTACATTACATAAAAATGACAAGAAGGCAGATTAAAACTATTCATATGATTAGAAAAATTGCATGACACTTTTAAAAACTCAAAATCTGTTGGTCTGTGAAAAACAAAACATTTAACACTAGTGTGGAGGTAGGGCTGCTGGTAGGGGTGTAAACTTGTACAGAATACCTGGAGAGAACTATGTTGTGCATGTACCTAACAATGTAGAGATTCTCCCTTATGTGTATGTCCTAGAGAAAATCTTACCCTAATATATTAGTTATCTATTGATATGTAACAAATTACTCAAAACTGAGTGGTTAAAAACAATAAACTTCTATTATCTCATAGTTTCTGTTGGGTCATAAGTTAAATTGTAGGTAGCCAAGCAGCTCTGGCTAGCATCTCAGTTTGCAGTCAAGATGTTAGCTGGGGCTTCAGTCACCTGAATGTTTAACGTGGGCTGAAGGATTCACTTCTAAGGTGCTTCAGTCATGGCTGGTAGATTGGGGCTAGCTACTGGCTGCTCCACATGGTTGCTAGGATGTCCTTACACTATAGTGGTTGGCTTTATTGAATCAGATGACTCAGGAGAACAAGGTGTAAGCAGCAATGTATTTTATAGGGGCTTAGTCTAAGAATTTGCATTACCATATAATGTTGATCACACAGAATAACTCTGATATCATTCTGGAAAATTTTAAATAAGGGCATGAAATCAGATCTTTGGGAGCAATCTTGGAAATTGGCTTCATACCAAGACTCATGTATTACAGTAGATATGGCAGCATTATTTGCAGGGACAAAGTTGCAGACAACTTAGGTTTTTATTCCTACAGAAATTTCTAAATAAAATGTGCCATCCTCTGTGATGGAAGACCTTGCAGCAATCAAAAGAAATATATACATTTTTCAACTCAGAGGAAACAAAAATGATAAAAACGAGTAAGATTTACAGTATAATGCAAGTGAAGTTAGTTAAAACCCCCCCAAAAACATTGTAGACCTAGGAGAGTGGGAGCACATGCCTGTGATTCCAGCACACAGGAGGCTGAGGTGACAGATTGTGAGTTCAAGGCCAGGTTGGGTGAGTTTGAGGCCTGCTTGAACTACCTCACAAGACCCTGTTCACAAACAAACAAACAAATGAATGAACAAACACATACCAAAACTAAAAATAAAACAAAATAAACCTCTCATATTGCTAACTAAATATGGTACATAAAAGTTTGGCTGGAGAGACAGAAGTGGTTAAGTTAGAGAAAGTGAAGAAATAAGAGTCTCTTAATAAGAACAATGCGAATAATATACCATGAATTGAGGACAAGAACTATTTGCCTAAATTAGTTGAGATTGAGGGTTTTTTTTTTTTTTTTTTTTTTTTTTGGTACCAGGGATCAAACTCATGACCTCATGCTTACCAGGCAGGCACTTATGCCACTGAGCTAAATCCTCAGCCCCTCAATTAGTTGAGGTTTAAAAAAAAACTTTTTTTCAAAATAGAGTAGTGACGGGGCCCAAGGATATCTAAAAGATTTTATTAAAACAAAATTTCTTAGCTGATAAGGATAAGGGTCTACTGATTCCTCCATGTATATTATTTTTATGATTCTCATCCCTGTGAGAGGGAAATTTCAGTTCTACTAACATACCTCCTTCTTATCCTAATTATATTGAATTGTATTGAAGTTCTTTAAAAGAACAAAAATACATTCCATTTTTCAAATGGAGCTATTTAGAATGCAAATAATATTTACAGAAATAGCTTACAAACTGAATCTATGGTAAGAGGCAAATGAGTCACATCAGATTTCCTTGCTGAGGATGTGTTTAATAGGACAAAGCTAAAAGAACTGGGTTTTGAATTTCTTGAAAAGCTATGGGATACAGAGGACTAAAAAAAGGTGCACATTAAGATACCAAGGACAGAGAAGATCCTTCATAATTTTGATTAAAATTAGTGCTTTTAACAAATTATATTTTGAAATTGAAGCAAGAAAAAGATTATCTTGTACTTATAGTAATTGAGTTTAAGATGAATGTATATTTGATAAATATTTAATAAACATTAATTTACTGGCCATGTATTGTTTCAAATTGATGGCTATTTCCTGGGGATCAAACTCATGACTGCATGCTTGCAAGGCAGGAGCTTATGTCCCTGAGCTAAATCCCTAGCCCTGGATTTCTTGATTAATTAAATTTGATCAGTCATTACTTGAATGATAGACTAAATGTAAGCTTGCAGGTAGGCTAATTTTTTATAAAGAGTATTTAGAACTAAAATGGAGAAGGTTCAAACGAAAGCTTAATTTACCTTATAGTATGTGGTGTGCTCTTGTAATTCCATGATTTTAGAGGGTTAGGGTAACTTTTGACATTTGAGAAGAATGATGATATTGATTGTATTGAGCATAAGCCCACTTGTTGGTAGCATGAATGCAGTCATCTGCCTATCAAGAGATCCAAGTTAAGTGTGCTAACTATGGTCTCCGCACTGCAGCCCTTTTGCTTCCAGTGCTGCCTCTGCTAAGCTACAACGAGACGTCAGACCAAAGGGGCCAATATTTACCATGTTTTCCTTCTTTTCAGGAAAGTATTTATTTTTTTCTTATTTAATTTAAAGGGAAATTATTACTTTTGGAAAACTGTTTTTGTGAGTGTAAATAGTTCTTCATTTCTGAGATCCCCAAACACCAGGCATGCTGTTATCAATTCCTCTGTATATTCTAATATAAACTAACACATGAACACATCACCCATCAGGCAAAAAACTCTAATGCAGAAAAATCCCCATTCTGCATTTGATAATTCTATAAAAATAAAAACCAGACACTTTCCTCACAGGGCTAACTTGTTCTCTGCTCTGTGTTTTTTTTAATTAAGCACTAGCTCTCTTACAGCATCGCACAATATTTGCTTAACAGATAGACATGTTTATATAATAACACCTGATTTTCAGGAATTAGTATTTTAAAGCACTGTAAAGTGAGAAATATTTTCTTCGAAACTTTTCTATTCTCCCTTTGATATTAAAAATAGTGGATAGGACTGTTGGGTGGGGATGTGGCTTCCCTTTTAGAGCACTTGCCTAGCACGTTTGAAGCCTTGGGGTCAATCTCCAGCACTAAAACCAAACAAGCAGCAGTGGACATTAGCGAAGGTCTAATTCATGAGTGTGTAAGCTCATGAGTATGAAGATAGGCTTGATTGCTCAGGAGTGATTCTGTGACATCAAGCAGAGGGCCAAGCAGGTATTGAAGTGTACTTCTTGAGTGACTGAATTTGTATTTCATCATTTATTAAACTAATTTATATGATCATTTACAATACTCATTAATATTGTTGTTTTTTCTCACAACTTGGTTATATGTCTAATGATATAAATATTTGTTCTCATATAAGGTTAAAATCTTAAACATGTATTCCAAGCCAGGCATGGTGGCACATGCATATAATCTAGCACTATGGGAAAGCTGAGGCAAGAGGATTATGAGTTCATGCCCAGTGTGGGCAACTTAGTTATTTAGTAAGGCTCTGTCTCAAAATAAAAAAGAAACAAAGGGCTGGGGCTGTAGCTCAGTGTGAAGGACCTGGGTTCAGTACCCAGTGCTGCCAATTAATAAATAAATAATCAGTATTCCAGTATTTTCACATTGGAAAATATGAAAATAGAAAAATGAAGTCTAAAGCTCTCAGCTCAGGGATTTTCCTTAAACCTATCAGTTATCTACTAGCTCAGCGCTCTTGAACTGCATTTACACACTGATCTTCCTTTAAGAATCTAAAATCAAATTTAAATTAACTGTATTTAAAAAAGGATGCATTTTCAGGTTAAGAAAAACTAAAAAACTAATTTGTAAAAGTCTTTTATTGTATCCGTGCCACACATAGTAGTGAAAAATAACACTCCTAAAAAAAGAATGCTACCTTTTTCCACAACATTTTATTTTAAATAAAACTTCCAAGTACTCTTACATAGGTACAAAAAAAATTCTGATCTATTTGCCTCCAACAGGCTGCCACAACACACAGTAGATAAAACACAGTGGTTACAAATGTCTTTTAAATTTATTTCTGAGGCAAGGCAAATGGGAAGGAAATGTCTCTATGAAAAAATACTGTGTGTGTAGGAAATTGTCACGATTTTATTCCACATGGATACAAATGATTATACTTTAATTTAGGCCCTGGTGGCTTAAAATTATATAACAAAATAGAAAAATGGAAAACTAATATCCCCTACACCCTGTTTCAAAGGCAGGCACTACCAAGATTAAGGAGACGCCACAGTGTTGGTAGAGGATAATTACTGTACAAGATGTATAGCTGTAATTACCTTCAGACTAAAATAAAATGCTACAGTCCTTCTAAGGCATAAACAATAATGTCTTCAAACAATATATACACATAGTACATATTTAAAACAAGACTTAATATAAACAATAATGAACAGTATATACATGTCAATTTTTTCACTGTTTTGAAATACAATTTAACTACACAAGTGATGCAGCAACATATATATATATATAAATGTACTTGAAACTCTACAGTAAAGTTTATTTTTGGTGCTTTTATAGCACATCAGTGTAAACAGTTTAACTTGGCTTTGTTTTATATTTTAAAACATTCCTTGTTGTATTTTCAAGATTTAAAGCAATTTTCTAGTTCTTCCTTTTCACAGAAAACGAAGATTCTGGGTGTGGTTTAATCATAAATAATTCATAAAATTAAATACATTCACTAAAAAATAAACTACAAAGTAAAAAAATGAAAAATAGATATTTATTGAGAGGGAAAGGAGAACCATTTCCCATATTAGAGCTCTGGTGTTGAATATTCAGTGCGATTTGATATATTTTAATTGCTATTGCACTATAACACCCTTTCCTTTGAAAATTCTTTGGGTGTGCTTCCCTGTTCTACCTAAATTAGCAGATAAATCACACAAACCAATAACCAATGGTCTTGGTTGTCAAAGGAGTGAAGCCTTTAAAAATGGTATCATTCTTCAGATACTTTTGATACTTATTTTATGGAAAAAGTCATTATGTATGTGCCTTGCACGTTTATGTAAATACAGTTCACATTGCTGGTCTCATTTGTCCTTGTTAAAAAGGGGGGTGGGGAGATGATTATAACTTCAGCTCACTTTGAAAGTATCTGTCCACTTTTTTTCAAAATACTTCCTCATACTGTGGCCAGCTCGGCCTATATCAGAATCATCTTCATTAAATGTTTCACAGTTGTCAAAAACGAGCCTGACATCTACAGCAAAGGTTTCAAGGTTTGGGTATCTGAAAGAAAACATACAATTAGAAATTGGTTTCATTGGTTTTGTTTTGTAAACAAATGAAAAGGTAATAAAAGGTAAAATAAAAAGGAAAAGGAAACAATGCTAGGCTAATTACATGTATACTGATATAAAATATATACTCATGTTCTGTGTCCTGGACAATACTGGATTTAAAGACAGGCTAAATAGAACAACAAATTTCTCTGAAGATGACACTATTTTTCAACTGATTGACATTTCCTCCACATCCTATTTGCTGTTTAACCTGTATTACAATTCTGTTACAGAAGTCCTCCTATTTGACCAATTTATAAACTTATAAACTCTGCCAACCAGTACTGTCATTTGTATACTGTTTTCCAATGCAACAGTGTTCGAAATAATATAAATGTATATTGCACTATAAAAATTACTTTTCCACAAGCTTTCTATATATTCCATTGATATACTATTCTGTTAAATATTTGCCACTTCTCTTCTGTCTTCAAATATAGTCTTTTGCTGAAGCACTGGAATAGAGGAGAAGTCTCCTCTTTATCCATGGTATCATTTAGCCATGGTAAAAAACATTAAGTGTTAAATTCCAGAAAACAAGAGGAGAAGATGGGAGGGAGCAGAGTAGAGGGAGAGAGACAAAGACATAGAGACAGGGAGAGAGAGAGAGACAGACAGACAGACAGAGACACTATAATGAAAAGAGACAGGAATATTGTTCACGGAACTTTTATTATAGTCTTGTTATAACTGATTTTTAATCAGTTATTTTAATCAGTTATTTTTGTTACTCTATTACTATGTCTAATGTTTAAAAGTTAAATTTTATCATAGTTGTGTATGTGTAGACAAAAATAATACATCTATATCTATTTCTATATCATTTGGTACTACAGTACTATCCATGGTTTGGGGCTTTGAAAGTTGAATTGGATTTCCTACAGATACGAGGGGAATACTGACTGTATGATGACAAGAAAATGAGTATGCACTTTTCTTTTACCACGCACAACATTGTGAGGGTCTGCTTTTCAAGAAAGAAGCCCTGTGGTTTTAGTGCTTTTCTGTTGGGATAAGCTCAATTCTTTTGCTGCAAGAATGCTGAGATGAGAACAGAAGAGTGAATGAATCTAAGCTCATAGGAAAGAGGTCATTTCAAGCCAACTCAAGCACTTCAGCACATCTGGAAAGAAGCCTTTTTGAAATTTGAAATACCTTGTACAGCCTTTACGTTCCACCTAGTATCCATAATATTGAAATAAAATTTCTCTATTTCTAAATGTTTGTGAGTAGCCCTTATATAAACTAATTTTCCTATTTTGGAAATTATTTACTTTTTATTGAGATGAAGAGATTCATACAACATAAAATTGGCCATTTTAAAGAGGATAACTCAGTAACATTTAACAATCACACCATCATTTCTATTTCCAAAACATTGTTACCACTCCAAATGAAAACCTTATATTCACTAAGCTGTTATTCTCTACTCCTCCTTTCCCTCAGCCCTTGGCAAGCACCAATCTAGCAGTCTCTACGGATTTATCTAATCTGCATATTTCATATCAATGGGACTCATTTAATATGTGTGGGGATTTTTTTTTTTTTTTTTTTTTTGGACACAGGGTCTTCCTATGCAGTTCAGGTTGGCCTTGAGCTCACTTCGAGGATTATTCCTCTCTTCATACTGTTCTTTAAAATAAGAAAAGATTAATGCAGATAAGGATCCAGGAGATAATTTTAGGTAAAATAAATACAATACTCAAATTTTTGTCTTTACTTTGTAGAAGGATGAGAAAGCTAACAGAACACAGAAAGACTCATTGAAGTAGGTATTTTCTTTTTTTTTTGGTTCTTAGTCTAGAAGCTTGAAATATTATTCATGAGTTTTGGTTCCAAGTCGGCAGTCTAGGTTTAATCAAACAAATTCAAATCCCTGGAGCCCAAATCCACTGGATTTTGCTTTCTGCGTAGCTGGCATTGTACATGGGATTATATAGTGTTTTCTTTTCTCTACCTCCTTCTACTGTGATATTCTCCATTCACTAGGACTCATCTTCAAAGCGTGCTCTGATTTTGTAGCCTTTTTGGTTATTTAGTGTTAATTTCTAAGCCTATTTTGGGGATTTTGAGTTTTGTGTTTTTACTCTGTTCACAAATTAGAGGACAATGGAAATTAAAGTTAAGAGTTAATTAAAAACTAGGAAAGTCTTTGTGTGTAGGTTTGTGGCCATGTTGATTACAAATTCCAGTGGACTGACTATTTAGATATTTGCCTTAAAAAAAAATTACTGGAACATATTTCCATTACAAAATGATTATATTCTTCATGGGAAGCAATACTTAACACATCTAAATTCTTTTTCTGCCCCTTCCCCTTTACCTCCTCCTTCATCTCTTGGTTTCCTTTCATTTTTCCAAAAGATCTACTTATTTACTATTATCTTTTATTTTGTTCTTTCTTTATATTTGGGTTTCTTGCATAAGATAACCATGCAATATTTAAGCTTGTAGGCCTGATTTATTTTACTTAATACAGTTTCAAGGTACAACCATTTTCCTGTGAATGACTAACTCTGTCTTTATTTATGGCCGGGTAATACTCCACTATTTATAACTACAACACTTTTTTTTTTAATTGGTCCTGGGGCTCAAACTCACGACTGCCTGCTTGCAAGGCAGGTGCTTATGCTGCTAAACTAAATCCCCAGCCCTATCTACAACATTTTTTTTAATCTATTCATCTGTTAAATATATATAGTGCTTTCAAGATTTAGCTAGCGATTATGAGTTGTGCTGCTATAAACATGAAAGGTATTTGCCTTTTTGACAGACAGAAAAAGCAAAAGAAGTAGTCCACATAACACAATAGTTTCTGCTCTTAGATTCATATTAGAACCAAGAGTTTTGATGTTCCCTGTGGTGGTTTGTAAAACCAAACCAAACCAAACCAAACCAAACCAAAAACAACAAGAAAAAGTACAAAGATCATTTTAAAGACAGCTACTTAACCTCCAGAATTTGGTCAATCTAGTAAATTATTTGACATTGGTAAGAGGAATATTGACTATTATGGGATAACCTGAAATTGAAAATAAATCATAAAGTAAATGATAAGTCACCAGAGAAAATACCCAGGAAAAACTAAATGAAGTAACAACAGCAAAATAATATAATTAAAAGTATATTGTAGAGTTCTTATTTCATTATAAAGTTCCTTCTTTATATTTTTGTGACTTTGAAGTAATGGGCATAGTTTGCTTTGAGTTATGTAAGCATATGAGAATATAGGAAGTGGTGGGAGGATAGAGAAGAGATCGTGGCCATTCCCATGTGGAACGCCTTGTATAGATTTGCTTTAAAAGAGAACATCCTTGTGGCTCCAAGATGGGCTGCTGTCCTGAATATTCTCTAATGGCTGTTACTCTTTGGCAGCAGCCTAGCGTAGTCTAAAGAAAGAGCAATAACTGTGGCCAGGAAGTCATTTTACTCTTGAAATAGGATCATAAAGAGAACATGGTAGATGGAACAAGTAAGTTTGCTTTTAGTGTAATAAATGGATTCTCAGTACTGTCCAATAACTCATAATGAATCTTTTAAAATTTTTTGGTACCAGAAATTGAACTAAGGACCTTGCTATAATTTGTCCACCTTACTCCCTCGTTCCACTGTCTGCCCCGTTCATTGAGGCCTCTCTGCCACTGTTGCTGGAATCCTGGTATCCCTTCCTCTCTTTCTCTGGAATGTCCTTCAGGACCTTGTGTCTGCCAGCAAGTGTTATGCCATTGAGCTATATCTCTGGCCCAAAGCTTTTAATTTTAAAAATTTCCAAAGATCTTCCTTTTCATTGCAATAATCTAAAAACACTAGAAGTCAATTTTTAAAAAAATCCACATCAAGTGGTGTCAGTATTCTAAATTACTTACTGTGAGAGGCTCCCTAGGTACATTTCATTACTCATCCACCCGAGTCTGGATTTGATGCTGTTCTCGTATCATACTGCTGTTTAATTTCTTCAATAATTTTAATTGACTTGTCTTTCATAGCTCACCACACTAACCCAGCACACATACACCCCTCTCTGAAGTGTGGCTTGTATCTTTGTTCTTAATTAGTATGTCTTTGTTTTACTGAAAAAGTGCCCAGTACATACCAGGCATTCAATAAATATTAGTGAACTGAAATGATTTACTTACTGTCCATTACTTAGTTTCTCTCTAATTGTGGAAAAATCCATAGGTTTCTTAATAACTTTCTTATAGCCAGGTACAAGTTTCAAGTTTACAGGAAGCAGAAAAGGCCACGCATCCTCATGAGTTTCCATTTCATTCAGGATCATACTGAAGAAAATAATGGTTTAAATTGGTAACTATAGTTTTAGCATTGTCTATTTTTATTAAAAATTAGCTTTCAAGTAAAAACTTAATGCAAATGTATTTTCAAAGTTAAAGGAATAAATTTACTTTGCATTTTTCTTTTTATACAACTTGTGAAAAAATAATCTTTAGTATGGTAAATGGGAAGTTATAAATATATAGTACATAAACATTGAGACAATACCTGCAAAGCGTTAGGTCCTTAGAGTCATCTCTTTTCGATTTCTTAACAGAAGTGAAACTTTCTTGTTTTGATACATTGATAGACGTGTTTTCCTCCATTTTTCTTTTTTTGAGCTCTTTGTTTCCTCTTTTTAGAGAACTACTTGTGGATGCAGAGTCTTCATCTTCAGTATCCCCTGTTAAAGTTACTTTTTTGCCTTTCTTTGACTCATTAGTCTTTTTGCCTTTGATATGCAGTTTTTTAATTTTTATAGTCTGACCACTTGCCTTTAATTTAAAAGAAGAGTAAATGAGACATAAGAAAAGAACCTTCTACTATATTAAATTATGAAAGTTTGGCAAGATGAAAAAATGTTAACTTGATTTAGGTTGATAATTCTATTATTGTCACAAAATATCTGTAACTTTCTTCTATAACATAAGGCTAAAACCTAGTAGTTCATGAAATATTTATGTTAAGACTTTTTAAAAATTTTCCAGGCATGGTGGCACACATCTATAATCCCGGCACTCAGGAGACTGGGGCAAGAGGACTGCTGTAGCCTGGCTACACAATGAGTTCAAGGCCAGCCTGAACTACATAGCAAGATCCTGGCTCAAAAACCAAAAAGAATTTTTAAAACTTGATGATGTTGGTCTACCTTTGGTACTAAAGAACTTACCACTGGTATTCTTTTAGTGTAGGTCACTATAGAGAACAAGACTAAAGAACAAAACAATTCTCTTTTAGAGCGAAACATAATTCAGGGCAAAGATAAACATAAATAAAACAGTTTATTAATAAAAAAGTTGAATACATAATAAAAAGTTACAGCAAAACATGAAAAAAAGCTCATTAAGTATCAAACAGAAAAGGCCTTTTTAAGTGATCAAATCTACTGAAAATGATCTCTTTTTTTCCTAGATAAATGATAAAAGGCATCTGCATTGTTTTAAACTTTTGTTTTAAAGCAATGGTGAAAGATGGGAAAAACAGTCTTTTGGAGGAAAAAATATGGAAACAAATGGGATAAAATACAGTATAATCAGAAACAAAGGACAGGAATTTCAGTTATGTATGGCTCTGTTTAACTAGCTAAATAACTTTGAGCAAAAAAAATGTCTAGAAGTACTGGTTCCTTATCTGTAAATTAAGCCACATATTTGCTGAAGTTGTTCAAATGCTAGAATTATATGATTTTAAAAAACCTTAATGTGTCCTTATGCAATCCACCACAAAGTACAAGCAGCACAACAAGGATCTTCTACCTTGACATTAGAAACAGGGAACTAAATCTATCTTTTTTTTTTTTTTTTTAAATTTTTGGCTGGGAATTGAACTCATGACCTCTTGCTTACCAGGCAGGTGCTGTGCCACTGAGCTAAATCCCTGGCCCTTAAGTCTATCTTTTGAAAGTTAAATGTTGTAACAAATATAACATGGTAACAGAGATGTGAAAGTCAGTAGCAATATGTTTTTGTTTTGATTTTATAAATATACTTTCCAAAGTCTTTGAGAAAACTACTGCACCTTTACCCTAATCTGACATTTTCCCCATACCATATCAAAGAACTGCTACCTATATTTTACTATTGTTTAATTAATATTAACTTTTTTATTATCAGTCACTAAATTCTGATTGTTTTGAGTTTTCATCTTATACTGAGCTGTTACCACCCAGAAACCATTTAAAAAGAGAATGCTTATATGGTAGAAAAAAATTTCACTTGATGATTAAATGAGATGGAATAATTATGTTATTTAACAAGAATAACATTTTATTCCACAAGCCACCATTGGGGATCAGGAACCAGTGCAGGCCAGGAGAATGAGCCAGCCACTCCCCTCCGAGTCTGCCAGCAGCCATCTCATCTGGTAGCTAAAGCAGGCTGAGAAAACTGCCTGCTGCCATCCAGGGAGTCTCAGTATATCTGCACATGACTAGAGAAGCCTGCTGCACGCTCCACCGCCTCCTCAGGAACCTACATTAGGAGAACCCAAGTGCCTGGCCCATTCCCTTACACTACAGATGGGTAGCCAATGTGGGAAGTGCCTGGGACCCCACAACCAGCTCTTCTGGAGGAACCAAGGAAAATGTCAAGACAAAGGAGCAAGAGGCAATCTCAGAACTCCAGCCCACAAAGAACAAGTCTGGGAGATATAGACATGAAAGAAAATGGAAGTCATAGACCTGAAATTTCTGAAAGGATAAGCAACTGAAGTAACAAAACAACTACCTGAGGCCATAAATGTAATCAGATTCAGATATAATATCTCAGGTAAAGAAGAAATGACAAACATAATGAAAAAAATGCTGAGCATATGAATGAACAATATAGGATGGAATTACAATGCATGAAAGATTCAAAGAGATATTCAGAAAATTAAAACTCCATTGAAAGTTGGTAAAAACACTTGAAAGAAACTGAAGATAGACTTTCAGACCTTGAAGGCAGATGCCAGCTAGTAATCACAAAAGAGAAGAGCTTTTAAAAATAACAAGGGGGGCTGGGGATTTAGCTCAGCGGCATAAGCACCTGTCTTGCAAGCAGGCAGTCGTGAGTTCGATCTCCGGTACCGATAAAAAAGAAAAAGACAAAAAAACAAAAAAAACAAAGAACCAACAATTCAACAGCTGCAAAATCATGCAAAGAAAAATAATTTCAGACTGATGGGTGCCAGCAAAAAAGCAGAGGTCAACACAAATGACATAAAAAGACTATTTATAGAAGTAATAGTAAAGAACTCCCCAAATATGTGAAAAGGACCTGACATGCAGGTAAGTGAGGCATATAGAACTCCAGCTAGCCATGACCAAAATATAATAATCAAGATCCCAGAAATTCAGTATAAGAACAGAATTTTAAAGGCTGTTAGAGAAAAGAAACAGATTACCTATAAAGAAAAACCCATTAGAATCAAAGCAGACTTCTCAATACAAACTATCAAGTCAAGAGGAGCTTGGAGTAAAGTGTTTCAACTCCTGAAAGAAAACAACTTCCAACCTAAACTGATGTGGCCTGAAAAACTATCTTTCAAAATTAATGGAGAAATATGATACTTCAATGACAAAGAACAACTGAAGGAATTCATGACCACCAAACCAATCCTACAAAGAGTTCTGAAGGACATTCTAGAGGGGGATAAAGATGACCACGAATTCAGGAACAGCAGCAGGCAGGGATTGCCAAGCAGGGCAGGAAATTGAATGGAGGGGAAAAGTAAGGGGCCAGTAGTAGGAGGATAGCATGGCAGAAATAAGCCACTGCATGTCAGTCATAACCTTTAATATAGATGGCCTCAATTGTTTGGTTTCATTCTCTTTAAAATAAAAACAAAAAACAAAACAAAAACACATTTCATCAATAATGCAACAAAACAACTAGTTTCTATTTGAGGTAAAGTATTACTTGAGTTAATTTTCTAACATTAATAAAGTAAGAAAATATAAATATGAAATCACAAAATCATAAGACTTACGTTTCAAAAAAGACAGTGGACTTCTCTCTAAATTTTTTTTAATAAATGATGCTATTGGCTCCTCTCACTAGATATATAAATACTTTAAAAGCAATCTTTTACACATTTACTCTGTTACCTGATTACTCTGTTCCTGGACACAGATATATCCCTCTTCCTTTTTTGTTAAAAGCCAAATTCAAAGGATAACTTTAGTGAGTCTTAAGCAGAACATACAACATCATGTACTCAACAGTGCATGTCTATTTGTTTTGTTTTGTGTTTCTTGAGACATGCTCTCATTATATAGTTCAAACTGGCCTCAAATGTACTATGTAACCAGGCAGTGATCTTCCTGCCTTAGTCTCTTGAGTGCTGGGATTATAGATATGAACCACTATGCCTGGCTTGTTATATATTTTTTAAAAATTGATTTTATTGGTATACTTTTGATATTCATAATGATCACATTCATCATAGGTAATCTGTACCTATATATAACATATCTATCTACCTACTTATACAGATACATATATGTATATATGTTTATATTTGGTACTGGGGATCAAACTCATGACCTTGTGCTTGCCAGGCAGGCACTTGTGCTGCAAAGCTAAATCCCTGGTCCAGCATATCTAGATTTTTAGACTTATATATTTATGTATTAGAAGTTGTGAACTGGAAGCTAACAGGCTGTATACAGTCTGTAGAATATGCTACTTGGCTCATAGAGTATGCTAATTGGCTCATATAAAGCTAGTAAAAATTCTGCATTTTTTCTAATATATAATATCTAGGAGGACATGCACAGAAATCCATAGTACTGATTTCTAGAATATCCTGGAAGACTGGGCTCATACTCTTATATGACAGAAAATGGACAGCTTGAGTAATGATCACATTTAAATGGGAGAAAGACACTACCACATTACCCACTAGGGGGCCAAGAGCAAACTCTTATTTGCGTGACTTTTGTAAGTCCTAAAGTTTGACAGTTCCAATATGTGAGTTTGTATGTGTGTATCTGAGTATGTAAAAATATATGCACACATAACATCCCTTGATTCTGTGATCCTGTGATCACATTATACAAATATTGGCAGATAGACACAGATAAATGAAAAATATTTAAAATCATGACTGTTTTAGAAATAGTCATTTGATAGCAAGATGTAACTTTTTATAAGTAAATATTTGGAATTTTGAATTAAGTGGGAATATGTTTCTTAGATCTTAACATATGTTTATCAAAATCAAATATTTATGATTGGAAGAAACATAACATTTAGTTCACTTCATTTAAAAAATAAAACAAAGCACACAAAAAGCCCAGAGGCTTAGAAAGCTGCATATAAATCAAAGGGCTATGATAAAAATCTTATGTCTCCAAGTTCACACTTTGAATAATAAGACAGCTAGAATTATAATTTAAGCAAACTTAAAACCTCTAAGACTTCACACATTTAACTGTTAATAGTTCATAAGTATTAGAGAAACTTCTATAATTTGGCATTGATGAATCTGGCAGACAACTTATATATAACCAGTGAAGATTATTACTGAACTACATTTAACATGACAAAAAGATCAAGTAGTAACTTTTTCTTAATAGGATACCATGCAGGATCCTTTGTAATATACAGTCTAAAATAAAATAGGAAAGTATTAATATAAATATTTCATATTCCACAAAACTCTGAACTTATAAAAACTTTTACATATATGACCTTACTTGAGCCTCACAAATTTCCATAAAGTAGATATTATCCCATTTTACAGATGATATTCCTAAAAGTTAGATAGCATTGCAATGCTTACAGGTTAAGAAGACAAAGATTTTTTAAAAGGAGACAGATGGAATAAAATAGAAGAAAGCCACGTGAGTATGGTACCCTAGAAACTAAGTAAAAACCACTATTTCTAGGAGGAGGGGAGTGTTCAAGTCTGTTGCAGTAACTAACAGGTCAGATGAACTAAGCATGAATGATTGGATTAGAGAACTCATTTGCGGCTCTGATAAGAACAATTCTGGAATAGTTGTGGAGGTGTAGACCTGACTAGAATGAATTCAAGAGTGAACTGGAAAGGCTGGGGATTTAGGGATTTAGCTCAGTGGCGTAACTGCCTGCCTTGCAAGTGTGCAGTCATGAGTTTGATTCTGCTCCCCCCCCCCCGCAAAAAAAAAAAAAAAAAAAGGTGAACTGGAGGTATTTGTCTAAGATCAAATATAGAGACTGGGAAGAACAAGAGCAGAAAGGTTTTTAAGAGTTTTTCTATAGTGAGGGTGTGGATGGATCAAGCAAATGAGGCCAGAGGAAGATTGCTGTTTAGTTTTCTTAAGATGGGAGAAAAACCACTTCAGTGGCTTGATCAGAGGAATTTCTTGGAGAAGGAAAAACTGGTAATGCAGAGAAGGGAGAACTGCTGGATAATATTCTAAAAGGGGATGAGATCTGAGGTAGAAGCAATGAAACTGGCTTAGACAGGGGCACAGAAGATTGCGGAAATAGGACAGAAGACAAGCATGTGAGCCCAGATACAGAAGGATAGTAGATATGGTGTAAGATCTTGTAGTACTTTTTTATTTTATTATGTCTTCCATTTTCTCAATGGAAAAAGAGTAAGGTCATTAACTGAGAATAAGGATGAAGGGGACAGAACAGGAGACAAATCATCACACATTATTAAAGGCCAGATTAACACCTTGATGTAAAGAATTGGGTATTTTCTGCATCCACATTCAGGTGCACAGGTATTGGTGTGGGACAAGACAAACTGTCAGAGTAACCAGAAAGGTGGTTTTACTAAGTGAGAGAGATAAAGGACTAGATAGTCCATGATGATAATAATGGGATACTGATGTAAGATGGATTAGGAGGAAAGAAGGGACACGAAGGGGAGAGAAACAGGGAAGAGGTCTTATGATAAATGAAGTCTTGTTGATAGCAAAGGATTGTTGGAATGACTACAGTAAGTTCAAGAGTGAAATGGAGGCACAGTATTTGGCTAAGATAAAATATAAAAATTTGAAGTGAACTGAAAAGAAGGAAAAGAAAGGAAGCAGTAGACAATTACAGAAGTTTACACTTAAATTTATAAAGAGGTGGTACTTTTAGTAATGATTAGGTCAAGAGCTTAAATTTAGGAGTTCCTGAGGCATAAAATGGCTAGCAAAGAGTCTGACCTGGAACATACACTGATTTTACATACTTTTTCTCCTTTCCTCTTAATTCTAACACTCATTTCTTTTTTTTATCATATTGTTTCCCTCTCCATTGGTATGAGAACTCATAGGTTTCTATTTCAAATGTGACTGAAAAATAACTTATTAGCATATGACCTAACAATTCTATTTCTACATATATATCCAAGAGAATAAAAAACATACATATAAAAACATACATCATGTTCACAGCAGCATTATTCATAACAGTCAAAAAGTAGGAATAATTGAGATGTATATCAATGATAAGTTGATAAACAAAATACAGTAAATCTCTATAAAACGGAATATAACTGACTACAAAAAGAAAGTTCTAAAATATGCACACATGGATGAATTTCACAAACACTGTGCTAAGTGAAAGAAGGCAAGAAACTAAGATCACATATTATAAACTAAATTTGTATGCAAAGATCAAAGTAAACAAATCCATAGAACATAAGTTAATGGCTGCAAAAAGTTGGGGTTTTGATGAGAGTTACTGCTAATAGGCACAAAGCATTATTTTGGGGGTTATGAAAGTGTTCAGGAATTAGGTAGTAGTTATGGTTTTACGACTTTGAGAATATGGTAGAGACCACTGAATTATTAAAAAGGTGAATTTTAGGGTATGTATGTCTCAATAGTAGTCAACAAAAAATTGCTATAAAACTTCATTTTAATCTGACAATTAAGCTTACATCTATATCAGTCTTACCTTAGCAATGCAAGCTGGACAAAACCAGTCCCCATCTGGTATGGCTGTAATCTTGGGTCTATGGCAGTATGTATGACAGCCTTTGTCACAGCCATCACAAAGGAGAAGCAATTCTTCATTATCACCTTTTCGACAGATTTGGCAGTACTATAATACATGAAAAATCGCTTAAAATTAACCCTCTGCTATGCACAATAGTTTTGGGGATGTTAAGCACATCAAAGTTCCTGATTTATATTAGTAACAAACATTCCGCTTGCTAACAAATATACAATAGCCATACACATCTATGTATCTCTCGTTACACGGATATGGACCACATGATGGGGTGAGCAGTTCTATTAGGGTAAATGCACATTTCAGGTACACTGCAAAGAACAAAGCTAGAGGTTGAATGCCTGCACACACTTCAGAAGCATGTACACATTAACATATGGAATAATTAACATGACATTAGAGCACATAAAGCAATGAATAGCTTTAATACATGGTACTTTAAAATAATTTCATCTTTTGCTTATCTTAGCATCCTCATGATATTCTGAGAAAGAAATAAGAGTTAGAGTACTTCTAAGATTAAAATTAGGAAACTTGTACTAGGATCAGTATTATAATTATATTTAATAAGATAGTGCTAGATTTTGACTAAACTATCCATCTATGTTTTGACTGAAAGATGTGTCTAAACCAGAAAACCAAAAGTCCATACAAATCAAACATGTACCACAAGTGTAGGAAATGAATCACACAAATTGTATTTCCAAGGAAAGAAACAGAATAAAGGACATGATTTTTTAATACAACTAACAAAATTATTTCTCTTCTATTTAAAAGTGTAATATTAATAAGGAACTTTTAAATCTGATTAGAGAAGAATTTTTTACACTCATATACATACTATATAATAAATTTCACAAAAAAAGAAAAGTTAAACAAGTTAAAAATTCAAGATTAGCTTTATAAAACAAGCACTAATATTTTTTGACATTTAGCTCATAGTTCACTCAAAGTAGAAAATGTTCCATAATCAGTATTTCAAAAGATTAAAACATTTAAATTTGGGGCCAGGGATTTAGCTCAGCGGCATAAGCACCTGCCTGGCAAGGTGAGGTTATGAGTTCAATCCCCGGTACCAAAAACAAAACAAAACAACAAAAAAACCACATTTAAACTAGAATTCATTTATACTAATTTAAAATTAGGTATAAAATCTTAAAAACAATAGTTTAATTGTTCAAAATTAATTTTTAATATAACTATATATTAGTCTTAGAAATTTAGTCTTATTTAATTCAAAATATATACCAATGATAGTTTAAGAACCTTAACAAAATATTATACATAACCATTTAACAAATATCTATCAAAAATGCAATTTTAAAATTGGTATGTACATTAGGAGCAAAGCAGTAGAGTTTAACATACTAATAATATCTATTTTATGACAAATTTGAGGTACATCTTTAAAACTTGTAAAAAGATTACTGAAAAATGACAAAGATTATATTTAAATTTCTAAAATATTTAAAAAATCAGATTTGTGAGCATAAGTAAATCCTCAATTTTCTACAATAGACAAGTAAAAGTACTACAGTCCTTTTTATGTCTTGCATTTATTATTTAAAAACAAAATTATCTTCTGATACTTTTAAAGATGACAGATACTAAACTCATAACAGTTTTGTAAAGTCATAGAAATAGCTCATAATATGTTATAGAAAATGTATTAACATTTGGTTTTAATTTCTTTGCTACTATAGTAAAAAAATATAGTGAGTGCTGCCTAATATTTAACATTAACAAAAATATAAAGCATTCTGTGAACAAGAATTATATGGAGGCAAATTGACAGCACCTTCTTTCCTGGTAAGCTGGTCTCTGTTAAAGAGGGTATTTTTGAAAGTACTGAGCCCTTCAACATTTTATGTAGATTATGAGGATTATCCTAGGCACTGTTACCCCTCTAAAAGTACTCATTAATCTTCAAATATGAAACTCTGACTTTTCAAGGTGCTTCATAATTAATAATGTATTTAATATTATTATTAATTTGTAATGTTGGGGGGATTGAAACATGATAGGCAAGCTCTCTGTAACTAAACTACACCTCCAGCCTATGAATAACATTATTAAACATTTTTAAACACACATTGTGAAAGTGTTAAATGATGATAAATGCATATTTATAATAGGCAAAAGGTTAAGGAATTTGTAAAAATATGATAGAAAGCTTTAGATTGCAGAAAATAAGTATAGTAATATAAAAGGAAGGGCTTGATACAAGTAGGAAGGGCTTGATACAAGTTTTAGGTTTCTTTTGTAGGCTTAGTAACAAAACACTGACTACATCATCATAACAATCTTGGTATAGATAGTGGTATAAATTTCACTTTGATGTAAAACTTGATCTTTTTTGATTACTATAGTCTAAGTTTCACCAAATATATTTGTCCAAAGTGATATCAAATTCATCTAATATTTTTTAGAAGAAAAATATTTTTACCTGGTAAAAATGCTATCATACTACGTAAACAATGCCTTAAAATTTATAGTAAATTCTAATTTAGAGTAAGAAAGACCTAAATTTGAACATATTATAAAAATTGCAAGTTGAAACTCCATAAATATTATAAGAAGAAACAACAACAATAAAAAAAGAAAAAAATTTATTTTATAATAGGTAAAAATGAGGGAAACAATGCCAAGGTAATTAAGCTTATTTTCTTTGATGGCTGTTTTAAGCAAAGGAATTTCACCTTTAGCCATTTATGAAAACAAATCTTTACTATCTGAATCTTAAATTAATTCAAAGTAAATCACAAAAGCCTACATAAAACAGTTACTTCTGTAAATTATATATAACAAGTAAGAGACATACTTGTACATGATTTAAAATAAAGTTTCTGGAAATAATCGACTACTCTTCTTTTTAATATATAGTGTTTTGGTCCTGTCACAAAGCAGAAGCTCACTGTACAATAACTAGGTATGTAAGAAGGGATAATCAGCTTTAAACATCAGAGAAAAGGTAAAAGATCTACTCTTCATGTTAACCATATCTGATTCAAACATTAAGTACATAAAGTAGCTCTCTATTCTGTATATATTTATTTGAGTACCTTTTAGCATTAAAAGAAATAAAACTGATAGAAAAATAAGATATTTTGGGAATCCAATAATGTAGCAGGTAATGTTAGCAACTGGAATGCTTGTAAGAGTGATAGGACCTTCAAAATATTTAGATTAACCATTTTTATACCAGTAGAACATAGAAGACAAGTTCAACTAGAATTATAAACACCACTCAAAGAAGGCAGAAGTAAGATTTAAAAAATAAAAGTAACAAATTTGGTAGGTTCCTTTAAAAAGGCTTAAGAAAGAAAGTATTAGATTATAAGGTATTTAAGAATTAAACTATATCAAGTATAGCATATATTATTGTGACAACAGGTAATGCATAATTAAGAAAGATCTGGAGGTTAGAAAAAACAAGACAAAGTAAATTAGTTATAGTATTTCTTAAATAAAAACACTTACAACTTTCATAATTGATTTTTCCCATGCTATTGATTTCTGTAATTGCTGAATGCACAGAGCTACCTGTGCAGCACTGCGAGCTTCTGATAATGCCCTTCTCCATACCCTGAGCCCTGGAGCAATATCCTCTTCAATTCTGCATTGAAATACAGAAAAATTAAGTAGGTCATGTCCATATTTATGGTTACTGAATGTGAAACAATCATCACACTGAAAGCCAAGCAATGACAAAAACATGTAACAGCCAATAAAGTATAAAGTTTAAGCAACTAAATTTGATGTAGTGCACAGACTGTGGCTACGTGCCTCAAAGCTTAGTCACAACCAGGGAAATGTAAGATCACTGCAGAATTATCAATGCACATAACAAAAAAAAAGTTTTTACAAAGCACCATGCAAATAGCATGATCCACATGGATCACAGACATACAAGAAGATACATAGATAACAGGCAATAGAAAATAGGCTCCAATTAGCAAAGAAGCACAATAATTTTTCAAGTTAATCTCAATAACCTACCCGTCACCATCACCACTAACGGATGGTGCAGGAGCAGGGACAGTAACTGTGCCCACATTATCCAGTTTGATCTGAATGGTGGTACTTAAGGGGCTCTTCAGATACCTTCTTTCAATGTTCCGCTCCAAATCAGCCAGCCTGGTTACAGCTATATCTAGGGGGTTGTCATTCTTCCGTTCTAGTGCATATACACTATTTTCTTCTTCGCCAGTAAATTCTCCATCATGTTCCTTGCACAATTTAGTAAATGACTTATGTTCAAAATATACCAAGTCCTCCCTTTCTGATGCAGGCTCTGGACACATCCAACCCTATGTATCAAGAGAATAATGTTATTATGGTTTCTTCTTAAAATGCTAGATAGGTGAGTTACCATCACTGAAAATATAGCAGTAAACCCTGGAAGATCTCAAGGTTCTTTACTAAAAAGTTTTTTTTTTTTTTTAATATTTTGTTCCTGATGCTAGGTTCCAAGATCAAAAAACTAAAAGCAATGTTTGTAATAAAAATTGAAAAAGAAAATAAAAAAAATTTGGTATTATGAAAGGCATACTTAAAATCAGCAAAGTATTCTGGAAGATTATAGATTAACATGCTATTTAATTTCAGGAGCTTATTTAAATGAAAGTCTTGATAGTCTGAACTTTGCTCTTTCTTTCTGTTTTCATGCCTTATACTATTCTTTTCAGATTGTTACACTAAACATTTTACTTTTGGGTAAAGAGACATTATATAAACTGGCACCTGTATCTCTATAACATTTTTCTGTTCTTTACCTACTTACACTCATTCTGTAGCTTTTATATTAAAATTTACTTCAACACAAAATCATTGCCTGAGAGAATCTTTCCTGACCTGCTTCAAAAGGAAAAGGTCCTCTAATACATGTTCTTATAGGACCGGATAGTGCTTCAAAGCCTTGTCATAGTCACAATTTTAGTATGACTATTTGATGAAGATCTTTCTACCTCTGAATTCCATGAAGGCAGGGATTATGTCTGCTTTTATTCACTTGCCTCGAGCAGTGCAAAGGTAAACAGTGGGCATTCAACACATACATCTTGACTGAGTAAATGAATGATCTCATGTTTTAGCTTGTGTATATGATCCTCTGGCTCAAAATCCTTTAAAGTTTTCCCACTGTTTAACAGTCTCAAATTTCAGTAGGGTATCTAAGTATCTCAAGCTACTTTTCTTCCCATTCACACATTCTATGCTGAAGTCAAATTACATGGCTTGTTATTTGCAAATATAAGCTTCCTGATCCTGATGCTGGCTCATGCTGTTCTAACCTCCTATTACGACATTCCCTTGGTCTCTTTCAAAACTTTATTCATCCTCTTATACTCATTCTCAGCTTCGACATGAAGTCTTTCTAATCTCTTTTCTATCTCCATCATAAGCTTTCATTTTTAAATTCATGTTACTCTGTACTGCTCTATGATTTTTAGTTATTGAAATATATATCTACCTACAGCTGTATCTATATCTGTACATTTATCTAATCTTACTTTCCTATTATAGGATAAGCTTTCTAAATGTAGGAATCACATTTCATTCAATTTTATGGTGTGCACTGTCTGATACAGAACAGGTAGTTAGCAAATGCATACTAAATGAAAACCAGAATTACCTTTTAAAAATTAAAATCCTTTAGAGATAATTACTTTACCCTGTATATTAGAGTCAAACTTTTCCCTTGCTCTCAAAGAAAATCTATATTTAGAAAGGAAGGATGGTGTTGGAAATGTGGCTCTGTGGTAGAGTGATTAAGGCAGTGATGATGAACCTTTCAGAGCTTTTGATAATACAGATAACCTGTAGCAACATGCCTGCCATAGATTTGCCACCACTGTCTTCAAGCCTTGGGCAGGATGGAATTACACAGAGTACATTTAAGTACATAGTTACAGTCAAGTCAAATAAAGCTCCTCCCATATTTTGAAAGGGATATGGAATTACTAAATAAAAGGAATCCTGAAAACATAGTATGTGTTGATTTCTGTGAGAAATATGGTACAACAAAACAAAACAAAAAAATAACAAAAAGCCTAGATTACCATTGGAGAAACCTAGATGGTTGAAAACTATCAAAAGTGACAATTAACAGAGCTTGTCACTTCAGAAAATGTCTTTCGTGACCATGCCTAAAGCTCTACATTTGACTTATTCTATTAATATTTATTACTCAGTTGTCATTATAAGTCACAGGTGACTTAAAACTAGGAGGTTTTTTTTTTTTTCTTTTTCCCTTTTATTGGTACTGGGGATCGAACTCATGACTGCCTGCTTTCAAGGCAGGCACTTATGCCGCTGAGCTAAACCCCCAACCCCAAAACTAGGAAGTTTAATACTCTGCATGATAAAAATAAGATAAAAATGATTTCATAAACTGAAAATTATACTCAAATGAGATTAAGAAAAATATATCAATGATGATTTTTAGCTTTAAAATTTAAGTAACTAGCCAGGTGTGGTGGTGCACACCTGTAATCCCAGCACTTGGAGGCTGAGGCAAGAGGACTCTTGCGAGTTTGAGACCAGTTTGGGCTAAAAGTGAGCACAAGGCCAGCCTCAACTACGTAGCAAGACCCTGTCTCAAAAAAAAAAAAAAGCCAAACAAACAAAAAAAACAGAAAAAAAAAAGTTTAAGCAATGAATCACAAAAATACCATGTGGTACTAAAAAGTACTATAAAAAATGCAAGGAATTTTTGTTATAGTGTGTACTAGTAAATCAGTAGTATGATGTAATATTAAAATGGTGGTACAAAATCAATACAAGTACAATGCCGGACAAGGGGAAATAAAAATCTTATAAACATAGACACGTCTATAGGCAGCTATGGGTACAACATTTTAAGAAGGACACTGACACTGGGTGCTTATTCAGAAGAAGATAATGAACCTATTCTGAGGATTAATTATTGAGGGAGTTAATTAATTTATAAAAGAGAAAACTTATCCAACTACTCTGGGAGGCTGGGACAAGACAACTTAAGAGTTCAAGCCCAGATTGGGAAATTTAGTAATATAGCAACACTCTGTTTAAAAAAAGAAAAACAAAGAAAAAGAAAACTCAAAAAGAGACATTAGAGTTATCTTTAGGGAGCTAGAAATAATTAGACATTCTACATATTCTCAAGACAGGACTAAGAACTCAGATTTTCCTACAATATAAAAAAAATCAAAATTATTAGCAAATATTAACAATAAAAATAAATGCACCTAAGATGACCAAGGCCAGCTGCTTAATGTGCCTTTATAATGTCTAGATACAGAGGCTGAAAATACAGCTCTATTTTATTTTTGAGAAAAAAATGAATCCTCTGCAGATGTATACATGTTTTATTTCCATCACTTGTGTTGTTAAATCTTCAACTATCATACAATTATAATTCTTAGAATAAGAATAATTCTTAAAGTACTGAACAAATCAGTAATATTAACAGGATGTTAAAATATTCTACTTAAATGAATGGTAAATTCCATTTATTTTAGCTTCTGAGAATAGAATTAAGAACATTTAAGTAGCCAGAAATGTGATAAGGTCAGTGTACCAAAATCTGAGTAGATCACTAGGAAAACATTTCAGGCTTACACCCTTGACTATATATATATTATTTTAAAAACTTTTGATGATATACTTTTATAACTAAGGATTGGTTACAATTGGAAAATTATATGGAAAAAAGTTGGAGGAAAATAGAAAACTTCTAAACCACCAAGAAGTAACAACTGACCATAAGAGGACAAAACACAGACTATGAGAACAGATATAATAGTTCAGAAATCAAAGCATATTACATTTAGTGTAGGAGCAAAGCTTCACATTTCCTGAGGAAATCACTGTCTCATAATTGCTATTCATACTAATAGATCCTGTGTCACCAAGATAATTTAAATTACATGCATTATTCTCAATTTAAGAAGGCCATGAAATGTGTAACATAAAGGTCCAACAAACATGCTAAAAAAATCATGGGACAAATGGAATAATTTTATTTTTCTCAAGAAAATTAACTTGTATGGAAGAGCCCATTTGCTGAAGATGCCAGATAAATGAGGCATTTTTATATTATATTACAGCACCAGGTGGAGGAAACATAATTTGTTAGCAAAGTATTTTCAGTAAATGATAAATATTGTCTCCCAACATTGGTAATTATGATTATGGCAAGAAAGGGATATTTTATTACTTATGAAAACCTGTATTTTTTGGAGATCTTCAAAATTAATTATGAAGTGAAACTTTAATTATTGATTACATAGTATGCTATTAATTTCTCTTCTGAATAAAATACAAAATATCAAATCAAATTACATAAAGAATAAACCTTTGTAGATATGTCTACTTTTCATGCTTACTTATCATTCATCCATTTATTCTCAAAGATATCACAGTATTATGAGGTGAGAAGACTTTATACCGTTTTGCAAAACCAAAATTTTTGTGCAAAGGTAAAACCCATTCTGATCATTGCCTGTGGCTTATAGTACCCATTAGATATACAAATACATATTTTATATATGCATATATAGGATACATTGAATAGAGTATATTTTATATCATAATATAACATTTGGATATATTTATATCTCTAAATTTAAATTATAGAAAACAAAAGTCTGAAATGTCACATGGCTTAAAGGGAAGAGATTCTTGGCCTTATATGAAACACTATAGCATATATTTGATGAGATTGGTACCAGAGCACTCAAGTACATGGGGGAAAACTATGAAATTTTGCTTCAGGTAAAGAACTCTATACCAGAATCATATTTATAAATACCTTTAAGAAGGTAGCAAGATTCAGTAAAAAAGAACATAGGCTCTGGAGTCAAATAGGTGTGGTTTGAGTCCACACTTAGCTACTTTATTATATGACCATCGTCAGGTTACTTACTCTGAGTCTGGTTCCTGTGAGATGAGGGAAATCAACTCAAGAGTAATGTTTCAAAAATTAAATGGAATAAACTGAAAACATTTAGTACAGTAGTTGGCATGTGTTAGGCCCCTAATAAGTATTAGTTGCATTCCATTATTCTGAAAGGAAATGTTAATCCAAGTTAATTTTACCTTTACTTGCAAACTTGCTGATGCAACTCTCCTTTCTAGATCTTCTACCTGTTGAAGGAGACTCAAATCCATTTCCATCGCTTGCTCTTCTACTGACCAGTTCTCTACAATGTCTCGAGTTACCTGATGTTCTTCATTTTCATTTAATTCAATAATAGCAACTACATTCGAAAAGAAATTATTTTAAAATTCACTTTATTTTCCCCTCAGTTATTCCAAAACATAAATAAAACTTCAGAAGTCTCATGTACATCTAACTTATCATATGCAAATACACTTGTGCACACTCAGGCAGCTTACTCTTAAAAAGAAACAGTTTTCCTGATGAGGTTTTTTTTTGTTTGTTTGTTTGTTTTGTTTTTGTACTGGGAATCAAACTTGGAACCTTATGCCAGGCAGGCACTGTGCCCTTGAGCTACATCCCTGTCCCAAGAAACAGTTTTTCTAAAACCCTAATGAATGTATGTTTATGTGCTAAAAATGCCAATAAAGTAATACCATGTAAGAAATGCAAATACTTGCAATTTAAGAAATGCAAATACTTTTTGTTGACTACACTAGAAAAACTGGTGATAAATTAAGGATGAACACATGTTTTAGAGTAAAAGAACGAGTTCTTGTAGTTAAGAAACAAGAATTTCTTTAGGTACATACCATCTTTATTCTTGATACAGGCTTGAGTAATATAATCCAAATGTTTCTGAATTTGTTTTTGTAATGCTTTTTCTCTTATTCCTCTGAGATGTAGCACTTTAAGCAAAGTTTTTAGGTCCTCTGGGTCAATAATTCTCCACCAACCAAACTGCATTTCTGTATCAAGATAAATATGTAAATCTTTTACAAATATTTTGAATAGAAAATAATAGTATAAAGCAAACCTAAAATTTATTAACTAGAAAACCATCAGAGATTCAGTTATCATATAGGACTCATACATAGTTAAGTGACTACAAACCATCTCAGTATACCTACCTTCTGGAATAGGTTTTGGGCTGGGAAAATCTACTGGTTTTGCCACTTCAACAGGTGCAGGCTGACATGAAGAGACCTTTTCATTTGGAGGTACTGGAGATTCACTTTTAATTGAAGTAACACCAGAAGTCAAGAATGAATTACCATTTCCTTCGGATAGCCCCAACCCTGATCCCAGACTAGGTAAAGGCGCTGTAAATGGAATATTGGAAGTAAGCACTCCAGTGGGCCACCCACAAAACTGAAGTCCCATCATAGATACTCCACTTTTCATCTGTAAAAACAAAACATTTAAAGTAGGTTAATTTAAGAAACTTCTATGGAAAATGCTTGAAATTATTTTTTAAATTTGGAAAAAATATTCTTTATCACAATTAAGGAAAACTAAATACATAATAGCCTCAATGTTAAATTCCATGTTATTATTTGCCCTGCAAAGTAATTCCAGTTTTAGATACAATGCAACAGTAATAAGTTAAAAAGTAATTAAAGCGATCTTGGGTATAGGTTAGAAATCAGTAGTTCTAATAAAGCAGTTTTCAGCTGTAACTATTCAAATGATTCTCCTTGAGTGAAAATCTTTATGGGGGTAAAAGATTAAATAAAATAATATCACAATGTGTTTTAATTAGCAGTACTAACCTGTAGAGACGATAAAGAAAATGGACTTAGACCAACTGGATTCTGTGTAGAAGATGATCCTAAAAGAGGTGCTGGGGCAGGTGAAGGTGACTTAGATGGTGGCTGAGACTGAGGAGTCACTAAAGAAGCAGTTGACATATCGGTATAGGTAAGTGAAGTGTCATCACAAGGTGTTCTTGGCAAAAGGCTAAACCACTGTCTATTCTTTTCAGTCAGTGTTTTTAATAACTGGTCATTGGGGAGAGGACTGTAGAACTTCCCTGGAACACTTGAGCCATTGTTAAACAGATGAGAGTCTGTCTTTTCCAAGTTGTTTTGTGTTGCTGTTGATGGAATGCTGCCCAACGAATGTTTTCCACTGTTTTGATAAGACAGTGTGCATCCATTTGTACTAACATTTGGTTTGGGGGTCATAACATCTGACTCAGGAGACATCTTAGCTACTTCCAACAGCTTGCTTAATTTGGAAAAAGAACCAGGTTTCTGAAGAAAAAGGTTTGTGTTATCTTTTTCTTTATGATCATCCTTTTGTTCACAGTAATCTGTATTTGAACAATTTAAAGGGTCCCCAGAAGTCTCAAACATTTCTTCTTTGATCTGGATACTTTCTGAATTTTTAAGTTTTTCTCTTTCTTTTGCAATTTCCTCTAGTCCTACAAAATTGAAGACTGTTATGAAAATCAGTTACTCCAGATTAAATCAATACTTAATTAAATTCTATTAGTTATTGAATTATATGCATGTTTAAATAAATATTAATATTCCTCATACTTCTTTTTTATAGATTATTTTTCACACACTAGAAGTTAATGCAGGATCATTATAAAAATGAAAATATATAAAGATACTAAAAATTCCACTACAGAGCAAAACTTACTATTAATAGTTTTATGTTAAACTTTAAGTTTTCTTTGCATTTAAACCTGTATAATTAAAAAAAAATTTTAGTATCACCTAACGGTCCAACTTACCTGTTTTTTACTCTGTTAGCATTTTGAAATGTCAGTAAATGTGTAACTATATCATAAATTTTAACAGTTACATAGTATTCCATAGACTGCATCATAATTTAAATAATCTTCTACCGATAGACATTAGCAGAGCCCAGTTATTCACTATTATTAACAACATGGTCAATGATGAATGACCTTGTACATGCATCTTTTCTCCACTTGATTATTTCCCTGGGATAAATTCCTAGGAAAAAAACTTATTAAGTCTTGTTGTCAAATTACGTTCTAAAACGTTTAGATTTTATATACTCATACTAGAAGGACATGAGAACATCTGTTTGTCTATACTCTTAAAACTAGAAACAATAAATATTTTTTTGCCATTTAAGATATTTGTGCCAAAATGTAAGAAGTGAAAAATGTAAATTTCATTATTTCTGATTGCTAATAAATCTGTGTATTTTTTTGTAGGTTTACTGGTAATTTCTCCTTTGTGAATTTTGTTCACATTTTTGTCCATTGTTTGAGAAATAATTTTTAAGAGCTCTTTTCAAAATATATTCAGGCTGGGGATATAGCTCATTGGCACAGTGCCTGTCTGGCAAGCATGAGTTTGATTCCTGATACTGCCCCCCACCAAATATATTCATTAGTGAAAGATGTAACGTAAGCCTTTTCTGACCTACTTCCTCAATCTCTATTTCTATTCTTCAGAAGTAATTGGGTTAATCACTTCTATATAACTCTCCAGAAATTGTATATGTACAATCCTTGGCTATCATTTTACATGCTTACACAAATGAAATCCTATACACTTTTGTGCAATTCAGGAGACTATACAAATGAAATCCTATACACTTTTCTGCAATTCAGGAGACTACAAGACTCTTAACTAAAAGTGTGTAACAATTGCATGATCTGGTTCCTTAGAACTTCTACAACCTCTGCACTTTGTCACTGACTGGTTGTTCCTGATTTGTCCTCCTTTTCAGCTTAACTATGCTAGGGTTTTGCTTCTCAGGGCTTGTGCATTTGCTGTTTCCTCTGCCAGGAATATTGCTTTGTTCACTGGCTCTTTATTATTCCTGTCTCAGCTCAAGTGTCAGCTTCTAAAGTTTTTATGATCATCTTATCTAAAATTGGTCCTTCTCTCCGGACTTCAGAATATTATTCCTTTACAGAGGACTTAGCTGAATAACGATCCATACATATATATGAGGGACTTACTTGAGGCCAGATTGAAAAATGACAAAAAAAGAGTTGAAAATGACAGTGGCTAGGGTGCATACATAGGCTGGAAGAGTGCCTGTTCCCACCAATCAAACCAGGGAAACGTCAAGATTCACAAACATTAGGCAGAATTCTTCAAGGGGTCTTCCCTCAGTGGTGGGGGATAATTAGCCCTAGACTAAGCACTGTTCTAATTCAACAAAGTATGAATGGCAAGACTTGAAGGTATCAAATATTTTCCAAGTAACTCAATTGTGTCACAGTTGAACAAAGCTGATAAATATATAGGAATTTAAAAATATACATTACCCAATAAGGTAGAATCTATAAGATCTGACATTAATCAAAATTAATATGTAAATAAGCAGGAAAAAATGACATGGAATTAGAATCAACCAAAATGGACCCAAAACTGACAAGACAGAATTAGGTGACGGCATTAAATTTGAAAATATAACGGCTGAAAACTGAGCCAAAAACTTAACAAATTCCAGGCAAAAAAAACCATGAAGTAAGCACTGCTAAACTACACCACAATCAAACTGCTCAAAATCAATAGTTAAAAAAAACTTAAAAGTAGTGAGAAAAAAATTCTTTTATCTCTTATAACCTTTATGTATTTCTACTGAGACCACCCTACTCCATCATCTCCATTAGGCATATGTGAAAATAGTCACAAGTATTCGCTTCAGATATCTTTGCTCGTAAGTTACCTTACTTTATACCAGTAGTTTGTAAGGGAATACTAATATTTGTGTTTGATTTTTCCTAAGAAATATAATCCCCAAACTGCTGTTATATCTTTTAAATAGTTTGTAGCTAATAATCTAAATATATCTAATAAAATATAGTTGATAATTTTAATAATCATGGTTATCTAATTTTTATATTCAAGTTGCTTATTTATAAAGTCACACCTTTAATTATAACGTTATTTTTAAAAGTTTTAAAGTATATACAGCATATTTAGTTTTTCTATCTCCTAACTCTCCAGTTCTTTTTAGCCCTTCCTTCTTTGACATGTGCCAATGAGGGTTAGTAAACTTTTTGAAAACAAACTAGAGGAGAAGAAAAGTAAGAAATAAAACAGGGAATGCTATTCACTTAATTTCAACTAAACTAATAATGCAACTAATTTCAATTAATATGCAACTAAAAGTGCATCATGATAAAGAAATTATCACTTCCCAATAGAAATAAACTCTAAAAGCAGCAAGTTTGTTACTGGAAAGAGATTATGTCTTATTTTTGTGAGAATCACTTTGAATTCTCTTAGTTTAGTTGATGAAGCCAATGGACTTTGGTCTGCTACTCTCAGTTTAAATGACAATTTTCATTTGGCTGTCCTTAGTGGGGCTGAAGCAGGCCGAAACTTTCAAACAGATTTTACTAAACTCTGAAGTGAAGTACAGATAAAGTACTTCACTTTTGTATCTGAAGTAACCACTGGCATGTAGAACACAGGCTGATCAGAGTTTTATCCACATACAGTCTCCTCCTGGTGCTCAGAGGACCTTCCCTATGATGCTTAACTTCAGAAATATCTCCTAGCTTCCTTGTCTCCAAGTTGACAGTGCTGCTGTGACCTAGCCCAAGGAGGCATCTTTATATTAGTGTATCTAAGGCTAAATTCTTATTAGTTGTCTACTCAGGATTATTGCTTTCCAGGCTGGTTTTGCTCCTTTTTTTTTTTTTAGTACTTGTCATGGTTTCATCAGGTAACTGGAAGAGGTTTTTCCCTATTAGAAACTGATGAATGGTAATAAATTTGTATGCTCACAATTTTTTTCTGAGGAATCCTGTTAGCTATACCCACAGGAATTACAACTTTGATACCCTCTTTTGCCCTAGTCCTTTGTAATACTGTCCTAAGCCATATTGTGTAAAACTCTCTCCTGACCTCCAGTGAATAATATCCAACATCAGGGGAATCCAAAAGCAGCACAAAACTCTCAACCAAATACTTCCACTTCTTATCCAGTTAAATCCAACTAACATCATGAACATAGTATGCTATATGCTAATCTCAGGAAATATAAATGCCAAGTAGGTAGAAAATGTGGCATTAACCAAGACTGTAATCACAGGGGTTAGCACATGGTCCAATGGAACCTGTTTTCCTATGTGAAAGCGAGGCCTTTCCTGCCTTCCACCTGGACATAATACAGTAAACCAACTTTAAAAGTTTTAAAGACTTTTATAGGCATTCAAAATCTGAAAGGCACTGGTGACATTCCCAGGTATCATCTTCAGTGCCAGCATCAAATAATAAAGACAGTTTATGTCAGATTTGTGTAGAGCCGTGTTAGCAAACCTTTTAAGAGACCATGCATCCAAACTAATCTAAAAATCTAAAACCCTCTTATTTATTGCAATTGACCCTGAATAGAGGTTTTTAGTTGAGGAAAAAAAAAAAAAAAGAAAAGGAAAAGTAAAAACACAGCTGTTACCTGATGCTCAGCTCCTGGGGCGACTTGGCTTGTATGCCGACAGAGAGGGCTCTGCAAGCCCACTGTAATAGGCCTGCTATAGGCTCACCACAAGTGGTGTAGAGCACTGGATACTAAATACAGATTTATAAAGTCTTATCATAGGCAAAATGGTATCATTTGAGGTTTTAGAGTCATAATATGATAACAGAATGTTACAGGTAAGGAATGTGTATAGCAAAGTTGAATAATCCAGTATATATTAATAAGGAACTAATTTCAGTAAAGTTTAAAAGAGACTGATGATTTAAGAAATTGTGAAAGAAAAGTTAACATTCTTAGATAACTTCAATTTTAAATGTCCAGGTAACTGAAAATGATGTGATCGTTAATGAAACTGACAAGTATTTAATTGGTCTGGAATAGGGTTTGTGTTGATTTTTAAGATTTTTCAAGTGATTCTAATTACAGCTAAAATAAAGAGCCAGTGACCTGAACATTTCTTCATCTGCTCTTTAAACACTACTGGGTTCTGTACTTTCAACTGACTTACAATTTTGTGAGTTTTAATTAGATATCTACCTTGAAACTTTCATTTAATTTTATCTCAAACAACTCTTCCTCTTGACTCTAATTGTTTTAGGCAAGGGCATCTCAAGTTTTCTACTGAGGATTAAGTCATCAAATTTATCTTGAATTCTACTTTTCCTGTATCATACTCAATAATTTCTTATAGCAGTTCTACCTTTAAGACCCCTATATTGTCCTATTACCTATGTTGTACTTAAATCTAGAGTATCTCTACTTTTTAGCTGAGCTATTGGAATGATCTCCCAAGTGATTTCTCTATTTCTTCTTACTTTTAATCTGATGTGTTCTTTGCTGTCAGGTTATTTTAGTGTAATTATTTTGTCTAAATTAGTCTCTGCCCTGAAAGACTCAGAGTACAGTGATAGAGGTGGCCTCTTTAACAAAAATTACTGCAAAGTATTAAATAGGCCATAAAATATTTCCTTCTTTGAATCTTTTAGGATCTTTGCTTTTGTATCTTTGATGGCTCCGAGTTTATTCTCTAATTTGCAGAGTCTTAATACACATCAGAGTTATCTATGGGACCACCTTTGGATTGGTAAGTAAGTGAGCAAGACAGATCTATGTGAAAGGCTAGAAAGGCTAGATTGATGAAAACAATTCTGTTTTCGCTAGATATTGGGGTGTTACATAAAATTTTCATTAAAAAGGATAATTCTACAGCTAAAACAAAAATTTCAAAAGCAATTTTTGATTTATAATTTCTTTTATAATCACGTATATGTTTAGTCAATCCTCTTTTTACTGGACTATAAACTTCTAAATGGCATAGACTATTTTATGTAACTTTGAGCCTCCTGTAGTGCCTGTAAATTCCTAGCACATAGGAGGTCTTTTAAAAAGTATGCTGAAAGAAGTGTCCCTCTAGGGGCTGGAGGTTTAGCTGAGCAGCATAAGCACCTGCCTTGCAAGCAGGTGGCTATGAGTTCGATCCCCAGTACCGATAAAAATGAAAAAGACCTAAAAGTTGTCTCTAGGGTTACTTCAGGAAAAATGCTTATTGCAAAGGTTAAAGAATATGCCACATGCTTAAGTATTTGACAGTAGAAGAGAAATCCCAGAGAAGCACAGCTATGAAGACAAATGAATATATTTATCCACTAAATAAGAAAAAATAGCTTATGTTTGATTTCAGAAAGAGTGGCAAAAGAAAAACTACAGGCAGGAAAGAAATCATTATTCATGAAAGGGGCATTGTGAGTTCAAAAGATATAGGAATCAAGATTTTACAATTTTATTAATTAAGTACACTTTGATGAAGACCACTTTGAGTGACAGCAAGCAGGCTTTAGAATTAATCAGTTGGCTTTTCTGTATTATGAGTCTGCCCCAGACCTAAATGACCTGCCTGAGGAACCAGTAGCTGGCAGGTAGAAACAGAACTCTTTGTGACAATAGTCACAGTGGAGAACTGTAGTGGTCTGTGACACTGTGAAGTCTCTGAAGGCAAGATAACACAACAGCTGCAGGTGTAGATTCTCTTTCAGATTGTCAAGGGGACTACTGCTAACCTCGGAGATAAATAGTTTTCTCATTAAGCAAAGATTTACAGCTTGGAATGTCTTTGTTTTCTCTCTTAAGGTCTTGCTCATTATTGTGCCTTTGGCCTCAATTACTCCCTGGACTGTCCCACACTCCCTTGATATGTTAAGGACCCAATACATACTGACCAATCCAGAGAAGTCTTTGTCTTAGCCTCAAAAACTCTGACCTTCCTGGATCCCCCAAAACCATATTGCATTGTCTCTTTTATTTTATCTTTCACTGTGCAGTTGTTATAAGATTGGGAGACTGATCAGCTCCCTATACATTTGATTATGTATGCACAAAATATACTGACAAGGTAACAGAGCTTCAAAAAATATAGGTTCTTATTTAATACTGGATATTTTGTAACAGATTAATAGTTTCTACCTTCACCACTTTCCATGCCTTCTACAAAAATCCCTCCACATTGGGGAAGAATCCAGTATCGGCGTCTGTAACGATCCTGGCCGAACATCATTGAACGTAAGGAATGAGAGGCATCAAAAAGCTTCCTTCTGTACTGACTCTGTTGCTGTTAAAAAAACCAAAGTAATCATATTTAAGTTATGAATTACAAGTGCTTTACAAATTAGCAAATAGTTGAGTTTACACATGCTTTCTGAGTGGGTAAATTTTACTAATAGGAAAAGATAGTATCACATGCCTGCCTTCAATTTTAATGATATTTATAAAGGCAAATTATTTTAAGGACAATTTAAATATTTTTACTCCCATGGAATAAAAGTACAAGTTTCATTTCATCAGGAATCTCATAGTAAATCATGTCTTAAACATATAAACCATGATTTTATATATAAATATTTTATTGAGCCAAAGCATACCAGCTCCATTCCATTGATTAAACAGGCAATAATATGTATGTAATTTATCAACTCTTTACTTGCTTATTTTTACACTAATGCTATATACTCAGGCAACAAATTATTACATTTGAGATAGATATGTGAATCAAACACTGGCACAATATCTAGGTATCTCATAATACTTTTAAAAATTCATTTCTTTTTTCAAAAAGTTCATCTTAAATTTTACCAATGCTTCTGAATTTAGTTTTTACGAAGCATATAAATATTTACTGTTTATAAATTTAAGACAAAACCCACAAATAAACAAATATAAAATCAAATCTAGGATACTGAAACTATTGCTATGAAACTCAACCAAATTTTTAAGTAATTAATTCCAAGAAGTACATTCTCACCTTTATTAGTGCTTTGTATTAATACAAAAAGCTGAAGAATACAGAAACTTTCTTTATAGATTCTAATTAGATTCAACATCATCTCTTAAGAGGTAGGTATTTAAGCTGGGCAATGAAATTTTAAGATTTAATTATGAGACTGTTTCTGCAGCTGTTCATTTTAATTATCCACACAAAGCCTATTTTGACTTAGCAGTCAGAAAAATTAATCTCAAACAATATAGATTTTAAAAACATTCCAAAGAAATCAAACATTAATCAGAAAAATGCTTACTTTACTGAGTTTTTCAATCTGTTTTTCTAGTTCTTCAACACTTGCTGCTTGGTCGCCTTCATCCTATGCATAACAAAATACAGTATCATATATTTGGTTATTTTTTTTTTTTCAGTGCTTGGGATTGAACCCAGGGCTTTACACATGCTAGACAAGTATATTACTACTGAACTACATCTCTAGCTCCATTTATCTATTTTTAAGATTTATTTATCTAATCAATCAGAAAATTTTTTAAAAATTTTATTTAAAAGGAAAAAGAGAAAAACACAAGACAAAACAAAGCGGTGTAAGGGTACAAGTAATACAGAACTACAAAAAAAAAAAAAAAACCAAAAAAAACCAAAAACAAACAAACAAAAAAAAAAACAAAAACCAGTAAGAAATAGTACTTGGATGGGAGAAAATATTTAATGAATGTTTCCGAGATACAAAATACTAGAAAAAGCACTGTGGAAATAAAATGCAACTTGGTTGTTGTTTTCTGTAAAACTAAGAATCTAGAAGGTATTAAATTGAACAAATTTTCAACTAGTAGGAAGCAAATAAGGACTTCAAAAGGGGTACAGATTTAGAGCCAAGGAGTCCAGTGACAATCGACAGTCTACAGAAGAATTTGTGCGGGGCTGGGGGTTTAGCTCAGCGGCATAAGCGCCTGCCTTACAAGTAGGCAGTTGTGAGTTCGATCCCCGGTTCCCGGAAAAAAAGACAAAAAAAAAAAAAAAAGAATTTGTGCTTTAACTGTGATGAAGAACAGCTAGGAATTTCTGAATCAGAGAAAAGAGAACATGTCTAGGAAATGTGGCAGAGAAGTTTAGGGGTATACTGTGAAAAGCTGTAAGTGCTTGGCAGTGAACAACAATATGATCCTTTATTTATTTATTTATTTTTTTGTGTGTTTTTCCTTTTTATCAGTACCAGGGATCGAACATGACTGCCTGCTTGCAAGGCAGGCGCTTATGCCACTGAGCTAAATCCCCAGCCCCCAATATGATCCTTTAGGGGAGGTTTAACATTAGGATTATGCTTTACACAGATTAATCTGGCAACAGTTGTAAAATGGCCCACAGCGAGGAAAAAAAAAAAAAGAACTAAAATTGACAAAACTAGCTAGTTAGTGTGCCAATGATTCAATATGGATAGGGGTTATGGACTTCATTAGGGTAAAAACAAAACAAGAAATAAAAGAAAAAAGCAAATGGACATACAAGACATGACAGTTATAAAACTGATAAATCCTGGTATTTCATATATTTAAGGCATGGAGAGACAAAGGAAATGAAAGGAAGGACTCAATTATGATATTAAGGTTTAATTGAGGAGACTGGAGGAATTATGGTATCATTAATTGAAGGGGTCATTTTGGAGAGAAGATAAAATTATATTTTGAGCACACTTAACTTTTAGAATAAAAATAATCCCCCACCTACAGTACTAATTTCATATGTTAAAAGTTGGTATGTGATTAACATAATTCTTTAATATGATGCAGGTACATTTTAAAATTAATAAAAATAAGATAAAGCTTTTTGGTGCTAGGAATTGAAACTTAAGGACTTACACAACTTAAGCAAGTTTTCTCTCACTGAACTAATGCCTCTGCCCCAAAATTTGTTCTTGATGTTTATTTTCTTTTCTCTTCTTTTTCTGTGATCTTCACTTTCTAGGAACTTTTTTTTTTTTTGTCTTTCTCGTTTTTATTGGTACCAGGGATTGAACTCATGACTGTCTGCTTACAAAGCAGGAGTTTATGCCGCTGAGCCAAATCCCCAGCCCCTCTAGGAACATTTTTAAAAAGCCATACTGTCACCAAGCATTCCCAAATATATACTAATATATCAGTATGGCAATCTACTTCATCAAGGAAGTCAAAAGAAGACTTCAATAGTTTTGCCATTATGTATGATTTATGGACTGTATCCAAATTTAGATGACTAAGTTAAAAAGGCACTTTGGTATTCAAGGGGTGATCAAAATATACAGGGAATGTTTAATTTTAAAAAATTATTGGGGCTGGGGATTTAGCTCAGCGGCATAAGCACCTGCCTTGCAAGTGTGCGTTCGTGAGTTCAATCCCAGGTACCGATAAAAAAAGAAAAAGACAAAACAATTATTATAGTAAAAGACACATTGCCATTAATCGCCCTCAAGCTAACTCTCTTTATTTCAAACAGATTTATACCATTATTCTTGCCACTTTTGGAAGCAAGTTCTGAAAGTACTCTTTCATTTCTACAAGGTGTGATGAAAAATATGATGAATACATCTGCCAAGTACCAATCAATGGAAAGGCAGGCTTGTAAAAACATTACAGTATGTCCATATCAACTGGCCCTGGCACCATGTGACTTTTCTCCAAAGTCAAAAGGGCAAAAGGTAGTAAATGTTTTGAACTGATTTGGTACCCTGAGGCAGCCATGAGAGCACAACTAAAGAGACCCATGAAGATGAGTGCTTTGAAGATTAATAGCAATGTATCTTCTAATGTAGTTGAAAATAATTAAACATTCATCATTTCTTGATCATATCTCATATTATTTATGTTACTGGTAACATTAATTCTAATTGGAGGGTTAAAGGAAATCTTAAAAATAGGGGCAGTAGCCAGGCGTGGTGGCTCATGCCTGTAATCCCAGCACTCGAGAGGCTGAGGCAGGAGGATCCTTGCGAGTTCAAGACCAGCCTGGGCTACAAAGTGAGCTCGAGGCCAGCCTGAACTGCATAACGAGACGCTGCCTCAGAAAGACAAAAAAAAAAAAAAAAAAAAAAAAAAAAGCAGTGACCCTTAAAGCTTGATTCTCTTAATATTTAAATATAGATCCTAAAGTGATGGTTATGGCTTATATCTAAATAACCACCAAGAACCTCATGTGCTCATAGGTTGGGCTTTTGGAAGGTGATTCAATGATGGGGTCCAGGTAGTTGACTTGCTGTTTGGAGGTAGAAGACACTGGTCACTGGGGACTTGGAAGGGTTTATCTTCTTTCCTGCTTCTTCCCCTCTATCTCTACTTCCTGGACTTGAGCAACTTCTATGCTATGCCCATCAACCATGCCATCTGTCCTTAGAACCAGTTAACCATGTATTATAAACTAGGGCCAAAATAAACTTCTCCTCCTTTAATTTGTGAGTATTAGGTATTGACCAGAGATGAGAAAGTGGCTAAGACAATGATCTTAGTGAAAATTACTTTTAACTACAGAAGGCAAACATTTCATAATTTATTTATACAATAATACAGTTCAATCCATAAATATGTGGACTAAGACAACAAAAAGGCATGTATCAGTCAAGCTGATTAAATATAATATTATTTTCTGCAATGCTGGATATTACACCCAGGACCTAGCATAAATCGTGTGGGTGTTCTATCCCTGAGGTACTCCTCCAGCCTAGTAAATGTAATTTTTAAGATTTTTTTCTCATGATGAGAAAGAAATAATACACATACTTTGTTTTACTTAGAGGAGTTTTGGCTGATACTGTTTATAATTTTAAGAATCAAAGTAATCTCTAAGACTACAGAGAAAAGCTGCTACAAAATGAACATCAATTCTAAGAACATAGGTCCCTTAACTAAAAAAGGCCATTATATGTCCCCATAAATTCACTCAGAGTTTAAATGTCTACAAAATTTTTTCATGCCAACTTGTGATTTTAAAGCTTACATTGATCTTAGCATAAATCTGACTATATATTAAAGGAATGAAGAGTTAAAAGAAAAGGAAATCATCTTTGAGATGAAGGGCTATGATTTAGTTATCAGCAGTGTCTTTTCAGTATAAGGGATCATATGGGTGTCAGTGGGAAACCTGTTATTAATCCTTTAAGAGATATTACTAAAGTACCGACACTATATTTATAATTTAAGAGGCCAAACATATTTTTGGAGAAATGATGTACCTAACTTATCAAGTAGGTTGATCGGGTAGTCAAAACTGTATGTGTGTGTGTGTGTGTGTGTGTGTGTGTGTGTGTGTGTGAATTTGATAGATGTCTCCTAGATATTTATTGTAAAGAATAACATAAATAATTTAAAGGTAATTTTAATTTGATTTCTCAGATTCCAACATATTTCTTTTTCCTCCATTCAGATTTTATTGGTACATTTTAGGTACATATGATCACATTCATACCAGAGAATTTGTACCTATACATGATATAACTTTTTCCCCCATTTCTCTACCCTCTTTTTACTCCCCTCTCCATTTACAAAAGCTCTATTTCCATTCTTTCCCCTTTTTCTCATTTTTTAAACCTTTCCCTTCTTTCCCTTCCTTGCTATTTGAACATTTTCTTCCCATGTCACAATATCTATTATACATTTTGGTTCTTTTTTATATTTTTGGTTTTTCACACTAGAGAAACAATGCAGTATTTTGTGTCCAATTTATTTCACTTAAGAGAATGATCTCAAGGTGCATCCATTTAATTAGAACTGTCTCAAGCTTATCCTTCTGGCAGAATAGTACTCCACTGTATAAAAATCCCACATCTTCCTTATCCACTTCCTTATCTACCAGTGGATGGGCATTTGGGCTGTTTCCAAGACTCAGTCATTACAAAGTGTGCCACTATAAACATTGGTGGGTACATTTCACTATGGTATGATGTTTTTAATTCTTTTAGAAGATATTAAAATGGGGAATAACTGGATCAGATGGAACTTCTAGTCTTGAGATTTTTGAGGAATCTCCAAACTGATTTTCACAGTGGTTGTACAAGTCTACACTCCCCCCAACAGTGAAAAGGAAGGGTTCCCTTTTCCCTATAGCATTTGTTATTAGTTGATTTCTTAATGATAGCATTCTTTTGGGAGATGACTCTAGTGACTCCCTTTGAATGCAAAACAATTATTGTGACTTTGATTATTTGGAGACTCATTTTTTATACTGATATGTAAAAAGCTGGCTAGGATATTTTTTTTCTCTTTAATTGGCCCTAAGCATTGAAAATAAGTATAGCCAAGGTTCTAATACGTAATCTCTAACGCTAACAAACAGTCTTGGTTCCTGCATAGTGTTTTCCAGTACAGTACAGATATATATATACAGGATATGAGCATGTGTGAGATGTTAAGAGCAAATAGCTCTGGGAATGTCAACTGGGTACTAGCCTCAAGATAGGAGGCTATGACTCCTCAGGGCACAAGAGTTTACATATTGAAAACCAAAAGGATAGCTCCCCAAAACAATTCCACTGCTACCTTAATTAGATTATGTAAATTGATCCTTCTGCATATCTTTATCTTTACAATTTACAGAGATGCCATTCTTATACCTGGCCAGCCAGCTCAAGTTACTCATGTAATTCTCCCCCCACCCATCCTCACTGTCACTTAGCCACCCCCTTCTTTACAAGATAATAAATGCTGGGAGAGGCCTAGGATCAAGACCTTTGCCATCTCCTCACAAAGATTAGATTTAAGACCCCTTGGCTGCCCTCAACTTGGAATATGTCTTTGTGTCTTATTCTCACCGTGGGTTGCATTGGTGGTGGTAGAATGGAATCAACTTGCTGGGATTCCAATAATGTTTCAATGAGGTTACAAATATTACTTTTTGGATTGTGACAAAAACTAAAGAGGATTACAATACTTAGATGACTAAACTTGTTATTTGGAAATATAATATTCTTTCTGGGGTGAGATGGAATCTGAGCATTGTTTTAATTTGCATCATTCAAATGCCCAGCGATGTTGTACATTTTCTCATATATTTATTTGCTGTATGTACTTCTTCATCTGAGAAGTGTGTATTCAATTCAGTTGCCCATTTTTGGGTCAAGTCTTTAAAGCTGACGGGGAAATAAACCAAGAAAGGGGGAAAATTACACACACATACATACACACACACACACACACACACACACACACACACGAATGAAAGTAAGTAATCTGGACTCAAAAAGAAGGGAATGCTGAAAAAAAAAAAAAAAGGCTGGGGATTTAGCTCAGCGCCTGCCTGGCAAGCGCAAGGTGAGTTCAATCCCCAGTACCGCAAAAAAAAAAAAAAAAAAAAAAAGAAGAAGGGAATGCTGCCCTATGGGACAAGAGGAGTGAACAATGCAGATATTATGCTAAGTGAAGTAAGCCAGTCACAGAAGGCCAAATTCTACATGATTCTAATTTTCCAATTGTAAGGGGTATCTAAAATAGTCAAACGCATAGGTGTAGAGTAGAATGGTGATTATCAAGAGGTGGAGATAAGAAGAAATTAAAGTGTTACTATTCATCTTATATGAAAGTTTCAGTTACCTAAGATGCATATGTTTTAGGGTTTCTATAAAAACGTTATGTATACAGTCAACAACACTGTTTTTGTCTTTTTTTTTTTTTTTTTTTGTACTAGGGATCGAACTCATAACCTTGCACTTGCCAGGCAGGCACTTATGGCACTAAGCTAAATCCCCGGCCCTACAACATTGTTTTATATACTATGAAAAATTTATTAAAAGGGTAGTTCTCACCAAAATTAAAAAATGAAATTGAAGAGAAAAGTTCACTCTAGTGATTTTTATCATTCTGGTTTAAAACACTACATTGGGAAGCAAGAATTTATGAGAACATTTTGCATTTGTGCTATTTTATGTAAGAAAGAGAACTGTATATAGCACATTATTTTGTACATGGTATAATATTCAAACTTAGTCATAAATTTGATTTAGTAATTATATAATTGGTCCCAACTGGTACTATTTTCACACATTTCATCAACAGATTAATCTCCCTAAGCCTTCTTTCCTCATTCTTTTAGGAGGACTGAACTGAAACAAGAAAGGAAAAGAGTTCTTTCTAGATGGCTTTGCTAAATACTCCTGATGTTGAGAATGAAGAGCATGATTTGCTGAGGGTTTTTTTCCCTGCTTTTTTAGGGTTAGTATACAGCCCTTTCAATACATCCTGCATTCCTTTCTGGTAAAGATGAACTTCCATCCTTTATGCCTGTCCGTTTCCCTGGCTTACTGAAGCATTCTCTAAACATACATGAAACAAAAATCGATATATACCATTGCTTTCGCCCTCTGGTTCACTCTTTGAAGGGTCTCCTTCACTCCCTTCACCTTAAGTGGCCTTCTCTGATAGTTTTAGAACCTTGTACCATTAACTATTTTCTTTAATATTCATTTTCTCTCTCTCATTTTATTCTCTTCAACCAAAAATAGTCTCAATGCTTTCACATCTGAAAAATACTGAGCCTTCTTTCTCAAAGGAAGTACCTTTTATTCTGAGGTGTAATCCTTGAAATAGTCATCCTGTCTGTCTGTTGTCATTAACCACTTATTAGCCTGGTGTCTGCTCTCACCCTTTTAATGAAACTGTGCTGGCACTGGCTACCAATGATCTCTCTGTTGCTAGGTCAAATAAACATGCTCAGTCCTTATCATCCTAGATTCCGGCCACTTTAACATTGTTTGTCACTGTCTCCTTTTTGAAACATGTATAGAAAAGACAACGTAGTAGACTGCTATCCTTTGAAGGGCCTACTTAGAAGGTTGGTCCTTGGTTGGCATGTAAGAACTTGGAATTTGTGATTGATGAAACAGATTTACTGTACCTAAACCCTCTGGGCCAACAATATGATTTATACAAAACACTTTTCTTCAGAGAATCTAGCAACTGAGCAATGCTACGCAAAAGGAATATACATGAAGTCTTCAATATAAAAGGAGGCACTGGCTCTATAATGAATCCCCTTACATATGTTGCTGCTGCAAGGGGAAGCAAGGCCATTCTGTGTGATTCTCCATGACATAAAACTCTTGGACACTTGCACTTGATTTCCTCTGGACTTTTCCCTATTTGCTCTTTGCTGAGTTTGCTTTGTTTTCTTTAGTTGCAATAATTCAAAGCCATAAGGTTGGCCCATTACAGAAATCTACCTCTCTGACTCTTCCTTTAACAAGAATCAACATAAGTACCTTAGGATGCTCCAACTCAGTCCCCTATTTTATACAATAACACAACTCTCTATTGCGAACTCATCTACCTCATGATTTTAACTATTGTCCATGTGGTAAGAACATCTTGGTCTATAATTTTAGGACTAAACTCTTCTTCAGGCCTCAGGTTTCTTTCTCTTTTTAAAAATTTTTATTTAAAAGAAAAAAAAATAAAATTTCAAAACAAGATGATATGAGAGAAAGTATGGTTAATACAGTGTATATTACTATCTTTAAATTAGTTAGTTGGTGTACAAAGTATAGGCATTTAATTGTCCAAACAATATGAGCAAAAAATCTTTTTTTTAATAAACTAAGAGAGATTATTAGTCTATCATGCGTATGTATGTGTATTTGATTATTTTACTTTTCACTTCTTTCTTTTCTCCTTTTCCTTTTGAACAGTTTCATTTCACAATATCTATTGTACAGTTTGGATCTTATTCATTCAGCTTCTCACACTAGGGACACAATACAATGTATAAACACCTAGGTCTGATTTATTTCTCTTGTATCTATGGTCTCGAGTTACATTCATTTATAAAAATCTTCAGACTATCCTTCTTTATGGTTGAGTAGTACTCTACTGTATAAAAAGACCACCTTTAATCCATTCCTCAGTTGGTGGACGTTTGGGTTGTTTCCAAGATCTATCTACTATACAGGCTTCTAGTTTCTAAATGCAACTGACTATTGAATTTCTACACAGGTACTTACAACTCGGCATAGACAAAATGAATCTATCATCGTTTCATGTCTTATTGTATCTCATTCCTTAATAACCCTTACACCTCCAATTATCTATTTATTCCTGATTTCTCTATCTTAGTTAACAAAAAACAGTAACATTCAGTCTCTCAACCAGATAGCTGGAAGTCAATTCTATACATCCATCAAAGCCGATTTACATAGCCCATCTTTAAATCCTCCTAATTCTTCTTTCTTACTATTTATTGAATGTTTTCCTATTTCATCCAAACTATTACTGCTCTAGTTCAGACCCTTCACAACTCACATAGACTATTAACAACACTTCATGACTTATCCTTGCACTTCTGACCTGGCACTATCCTGTCTCTAATCCCAAAAGGCTGCCAGAGCAAGCCATTTAAATAAAAACCAAGTCTGATCATTGTGATCCTACTTTTTTTTTAATGCTTTACTGAGGCCCTATCATTAAAAAATAAAACAAAATCCTCATTCATCATTCTTAAAGTGTGAGACCCACCAGTAATAATGAAGAACTTGTACTTCCCTTAAAACAAACAGTATTTTCAAACCTCTGTACCCTTTTTCATGTTATTCTCTGGAAAATCCCTTACTCTTCCCCAGCTTAATATTTATTCCAGGTTGTAAGCCCAGGTTAATGGGTCCAGAAACCCTTTGTAAAAGTTCATTCCTCAGAAATTCAAAATGCCCCCCGCTACTGAAACTATCTAGCATATTGTAAATACCCTTTCTTATCAAATCAGTCAACATGCTATACTTTGTTTTTGCAAACTGTTAACTGACAGACCTTCTGTGCTTTATTCATTTGGATGAAAATTGTCTACAACTAGGGAATAATAAGTATTTAAGAAATATATCATTTCAATAATCATAAAAATACATCTTCCCTCCAGCACTGGGGGTGAAACTCAAGGCCTTGCGCATGCTAGACAAGTGGTCTGCCACTGAGCTAACATTCCCAACCCTTTTTCCAATGTTATTTTCAGAGAGGGACTTGGTAAATTGCCCAAGCTGGCCTTGAACGTTCGATTATACTGCTTCAGCCTTTTTAGTAGCTGGGATTACAGCTTGCATTACTGCACAAGCCTTCTCATACGTTTAATGGCATGAAATACTTTACAAATATAACATGTTAACAGAATGAAAGAGAATATCTGAAATTAAGAAATTGCATAGTTCTTTGGAGAATCCTCAAGTAATTATGGTCATGTGTCACTTAATAATGGGTTTACAATCTGAGAAGCATACTGTAAGATGATTTTGTCATGTAAACATAGAACATTTTTTATGTAAAAGAAGATCACCATAATGTCATGATGCACTATAATCTTATGAGACCACTGTCATGTGATTACTCATTGCCTGAAACGTTATCATGAAATGCATAGTTGTATAGCTCTTTTACTCATTCTAAACTGCTATGTAAAGGCAAGATATTCATCATTTACCTATGCATCACAAAAAACGTGTGAGCTAAATATGGTAATATCATATTCATTTTTCAGATGAAGAAACTAAGGCAAGTAAATGCAAAACTGAATTCAAGGTCAGGTGCATTGGTACAAGCCTATAAATCCTAACTATTAGGGAAGAAGCCGAAGCAGGAGGATTATAAACTTAAGGCCAGCCTGGACAATCTTGGGAAATACTGTCCCAAAATAAAAAATAAAGCACTAGAAATGTAGTTCAGTAGTAGACAGCCCTGATTCGATCCTCAATACTGCAAAAATAAAACAAAACAAATAAAACCACAAGTAATTTCAAATTAAAATGAGTATATTCCAAATTTGTATTATTTTTCAGTATGTTACACAATTCTAGTCATTCTGAAAGTCAACATAAACTTTATCACCTCATCTTCACAGATATCAGTCTTCTTTCCTTTTTTGTCATCTTTATCATCATCATCCTCATCATCTTCATCAGCTTGGTCATCACTATCATCATCATCATCATCATCATAGTCACTGTCTCCTCCCTTCCTTCTCCGCTTGCGGCCTGGAGTAGGGGTGCCCAAGGGATGTTGCTCTTCTCCAAGATCAAGACCACCGGAAGCATCTCTTTTACCTGTTTTCTTTGCATGAATGATTCTGAGCCTTTAAATATTACAAAAATTGATATTGTGGAGTAAAAAGCTACTTTATATTTTTAAGAGCATAACATGAATTTTAAGCAAAAATACTTATGATGCTTCTCTCCTGGCAAGCAATGTATCAATGGCAACACAAATTAGAACTGAATTTAAGAAATACATAAATTTCAGTATATACTAACTTTTAAGTTATTTTGTCTTTTGGCAATGAAAACAATGTTTTAAAATTCAACTCTAGAAGTTGAAAAGACTTAACTTTAACAATAGCCAAATGATATAATTTCTGATCCCTTTAATATGTGACTAAATTTTAATCCAAATTATGGGACAAAACCCTATTTTTTTAAAACAGAAGTTTAGTAATTTTGCCATATTTCCAGACAGTTTTAATGTTAAGTAATTCTGGTAGACTATAAAAGCCAATTTTAATTAGAAAGTAAATAAGAAAAAAGGGGGCCATGTATGGCAGTGCATGCCTATGATCCTGTACTCTGGGAGCCTGAGGCAGGAAGATCTCAAGTTTGAGTCCAGCCTGGGTAACTCAGTAACATAGTGAGACCCTATGTCAAAATATAAACCAAAAAAGGTTGGGGATATAACTCATTGCAAAGGCCTTGCGTTAAATCTTCAGTACTGACAGAAAGAAGTAGTAGTTCTGAGCAAGTCCTAATTATGAATAAAGCAACGTGACAGCAACAACAATCTTAGAAAATGTGTTTAGCTTCTTCAAAAAAGAGAAACTTTTTTTTTTACATAAATTTGACGCTTATAAGCTCAGAGAATCTCATATTTTTGCCTGTTGTAAAATCTGGCCTTGAGTTTTAATTCTAATTTCATATTAAATTAAATTAAATTCATTAATTTTAATTTCATATCCCATCCAAATTAAACATTATAATTACTTGAGGAAATGTGACATTTAAATTCTGTTTTTTTTGCAATTCCTACGCACTACTTATGCAAAACAAAATAATTCATTAATTTTAATAAAATAGGACTTACTTGCGGAGTTTGCCCTCTACTACCCATTTATCTCTCCTTAAATTTGACATGTAATCGATGTTCTTGTCAATTTCACTGCCAACACAAAAATTTATAAGAAGACATAAATTATTCCACTTATGCAATGCAACAGAATAAAGGAAATACATTAAACTTTTAAAAATAATAAACTGCAAAAAATTCACTAGACTATTTTAGTGGCCATCTTTGAATGATACAGTTGCATGATTTTAATTTTCTTCTTGTTGCTAGTCTATAACTTCTAAATTTTCTGTAAGCAATTCATATTCCTTTGTGATTAGACAAATTTAAAACAAAAGAATCTTCATCAGGCAAGCCTGAGCATACACTTACCTCACTACACTCTTGCTACATGCCAGTTCATTAATCAGGAAAGCCAGGATTGAAGCTTTTTGGGCTGGAGTGTGAGCCTGAAAAGCTTTGGTCTTCAGGCTTTCAGTAAGCTCAGTTTGTCCACAGTTGGCTTCCATAAAAATCTGCAAAATCTCGGAAACATTGTCGCGATTCACACCAACATTTAGCAAATGTTCTCCCAGAGCTGTTTTAGCCTATAAAAGTTTGGCATTTTTATCAGTCTTAGTCATAACCATTCATAACATAAAAACAATAAATTAAAAATAGTAGTTTATATATTCTAGGTATTACTGACAAGGGCTTTATTCACAATTTTGAAGTGGAAATAAAAATAGGCTACAGGTTATAGACAAACATTCAAGTACTTACATTGTTTTTCTTCTTTAAATCTTGCTTTAAGTCAAGCAAGAAGAAAAGTATGTATATTTATGAGCAGCAGAAATTTTAAGCCATCTATTAAGGTTCTTGTACTACAGAAATTGTCTCAAGCTTTTCTCAAGCTTCACAGTATCTGGACACTTTATTTTGGGGGCAGTGAAAAAACATTACTACTACGTTTATTATCTTTGCAGTATGGTAGATTTTACTGGTTGGTACACTGAACAAACAGTGATAGGAAATAGAGTATATCTGGAAGCTTTACTCTCTTCAGTATTATCTGAAGCTGGAAGTTTCACTTTCTACAATATCATCTGGAGCAAAACTATTGGAATGTAACTGGGCTTTAGTTGAATTTGGTATCTTCTGAGCATAACAAAATCTTAATGGGATGATGTGTATGTAGATTCTTTGATTAGCCTATGATATTACGTGAGACAAGTATAATTTCAAAAGGTACACAAATAAGCTCTACTTCCTTTATAAATTATGCATTTTCTTTTGATGACTACCATTTGAGTATTTCCTTAAATCATCTTGGTCTTTGCTTACAGCTAGAGGAAAAAGAGTAATTAAGAATGGTGTGCATTCCTTAAACTTTATAATGAGGTTCTTCTATGTTTGCACCAAGTGGACCTAATATAAATCTACATTTAATTTTGAGACATTATGTAGAAATATTGGATCAGTCTCTATAATCTGCTAATATGTTGAAGTTAGCTATAAATGCACTGAAAGTACAAATTTAAAATGATTTTTATACATATATATTTTTACCTTCAATCCTGTAATTAGACCTGGATCACATACAGCAGCTGAGAGGAGCCTTACAAGCAAGTCTTGTACTTCACCCATGCTGTCCCCTATATTTAGTAATCCCTCTTGAAGAACACTCAGGTTTGGAACGTCAATATTCACGTCAAAGCCCAAAACTTTACCAAAGTTTTGTAAGAACTGCACCACCATGAGACAGTCTGAAAATGTACTCCCGGAGAGAACAAGTCCTGGAATACGAGGCAAATCTGGCAAAGGCTGAAAATAGTAATAAAAAAGAAATATATAAATTAAATTTAAAATAATTTTAACAATTTAAAAGTTCCTACCTTTGGAAGTAAAATAAGCTGCTATGTTTTTTTCTTTTGTGTTGTACTAGAGGATTTTCCCTTGGATGTATGTTTCTGAGGGGCATTTATCTAACCTCCCTGGTACACAGTGTCTTGAACACAGTTACCCATAATGAATTTTGATTGAACTCAAACTGAACTTAAAAGAACTAATTTTAATTCTTGTATGTTGATAAAACATAGGTTATTGGATAAAAACTATGTAAGAAATAAATAGGGGCTGGGGGTTTTGCTCAGTGGCGTAAATGCCTGCTTGGCAAACACAAGATTGTGAGTTCAATCCCTGGTACCAAAAAACAACAACAACAACAAAACAGAAAGAAAGAAAGAAAAAAAGAAACATTTTACAGACATACTGAGCACATGCACTGATTTCTTCTAATGATGCAGATGTTTAAAATTCACACTTTTTTTGGTAACTCATAAACTAACAGCATGGATCTGTGGGCTTTATGATTGGAAAGAGAAGTATCAACTGCAACTAATGAATGTAGATTATTAATTATTAGGTCCTTATTACCACACTCATGATTCTCTACATGAATCCAGTTACATACAAGCTTTTATCTTACTCTGTAGTTTAGTGAAGCAGTACTATGAGTGCAATATTAAAATTAGAAAACTGACTCTATTGCTACTTCTCAAATATGCTCACACACTAACATTTTAGTGGCTGAATTATAATATTCTTTATCAGAAACATTTAAAAAACTCAGTAAACAGTTGATTTAAATTAAAAACTTCTTTTCATGCATAAGATTCAAAGAAAGTACTTTAACTTTTAATTGGAAAAAGGAGTGACTTATAAATATTTCTATTTATTTAAATTGGTACTTGTTTAAGAATATTTCTCTACCTTGTACTTATTCAAATAACCAACCAAAGATTTTTCTATTAATATTGTATAGAAACATACAAGTAGGGATAATAGCTGATACCTTACAAAATTTTATGTTGCATTTGAATACTAGTCAGTTCTGAGCCTTCTTTTTTTCTGAACCATAAGTGACACACATTTCCATACAATTCTAAAAATTTATACAACAAAGGTAATAAAAGTGTGGCTTCAAATGGACTTATAAACTTGAAATAGTGCATATAAATTTAAATAAAAATAAAAGGCACAAAAAATAAAGCCCACTTTGGATTTTAAAAACTTGTTCACTTTTATGAATGTGTAAACTACCTTACATACTATCTTGGAAAACTTAAACATCTATATGAATAAAAATAGTATATATTCATTTTTTACCTGAAAGCTTTTATGCTAAGTAAATACATAGAATATTAATATAATTTAATACGTACTAGGGTACTAAAAGTTTGCTTTAAGAACGTTAGAAAGGAGCTTATATAAATCAGGAAGACAATAATCATTTGTATAACAGATGAATGCGGTACATGAATATAGATGCTACTGATCAAATATAATATATTTATATTATACAGAGTACTGCAGAGGTGATACTGCAATACTGACATAATTTGTGGAAGTATCATCATAGTAAGTATCTCAAAACAAAGCTGATTTCTACTCAAAAGTATGCTAGTTGTCAAGATTATTTCTTTTTAAATTTTTATTTTCATGTACTGTAGCAATATTACATATCTGTAATATACTACAGAAGAGTGAAAATATATCAAATTCTATGATTAGACATAATTTCTCAGCATTCAGGATCATAAACAATGTGGACTACAAAAGTTTAAAGTTTTGAATAAAAATTGCTAACTGTTAATCATGGGCAAGTTCCTTAACCTTCGTGTGTCTCAATTTTCACATCTGTAAATGGAGATAAATACTAGCTCTGTAGGACTGTGTTGAAGACTAGACTAAATCATATATTGAGAGTTCACAAAGGCACTTAGTGTAGTTCCTGATACATGGAGTAAAGACATTCTATAAAAATTAGCTGCCATTACTAAAGAACTATAAGCAGTTATAGATTATGCATCTCAATTTATTTAAATATTTATGGAGTGCAGGTAGCGTTACATCTTTCTATGACTAAATACCTCGAAGTACCAAAACAAACATGGACATATGATTTACTTCTATGTTTGATTTTTGTAGATTTCTAGTGTGACCACTAATATTAGAAAGCTGTGTTGTATTCCAATTATATATTGAAAACTGCCGTTATCAGTACAGGAACTTCGGAGAGGTTTACTGGTGGCTGGCTATCCAGGAGAGGCAAATACACTGTTCTAGATACAAATTAAGGGCTTTCACAATGGCAGCTTTGACAAGCAAATCAGGTGAGAAAATTAGAAAAATTAAACTATTAGTGAAATGGCTAACAGAATATATAAATTACCTTTTGGTCTGCTAAGCACATGTCTTCATTAGGCTTCTTTAGTTCCTTTGCCATTTCTAATTCTAATCTTCGTTGCTCTAATTTACGTTCTTTATTTAATCTTTTTTCATCACGTTTTTCTTGCTTCAACCGTTCTTTTTCCTTAAGAAAAATATGAACACAGTTCTCCTTAATCTCCTAAACTGAATCACAGTTTTCCTATAAAAGTCTGAAAAAACTCTAGTTAAATTTTAAAAAGTGATCAAAGTGTTATTATTTACATGAAGCAAATTAACTTTGGAAGTCTATAAATAAATTTAGAATAACATAAAAATAGCTTATTTCTATTTTTACCTTATGAATTTTAAAATAATTTTATGACTGGCAGACATGTTGTATACCTTGAGTATATACAATAAAAATAAATTTAAAAGATCTTATAACTATATATTTAATATCAATATTAGATCCAGTATACATTATTCTATTATTCAAAATTTGGCAATTATGAAAATACAACATATATTTAAAAACAGGAATGCAAAATGCACATGGCCAATTACTTATTTGTAAAACAAAAAGTAGAATCAGCACAAAATTTTATGTTGTTATAGGAAATGAAGGGGAATTTAAAGCAATAAAGTGGAACAATATGAATTCCCCCAAGAAAAGTGTGAATTTTCAAAAGCAGTTCTCTCCAAGTGAATTAGCTAGTCTTCAGATAGCACCAGTCAAGGTACCCTAAGGGTGGCAACTGTGGCAGGGTGCACATGGCCCAGATGGTACCAGGTAGGGACTCCCAGTCACCCAGCAAGGCACCAGTGGTGGTGGTGATGGGGGCTGTGCTGGCAGATTGCACAGAGTCCAGACCGCCTCATGAAGGAAACTCCCCCAAGACCTGGGCATAGACACACATACCAGCAGTCAGTAAGTCAGAATGGCCAGTATTGTGCTTTGGTACATGGACAGGCAGAGTAGAAGAGGGAGGTGGGACTGCCATTCTCCCCCTCCCCTTTTTAATGTATATACTAAAGAGCTGAGGAAAACTTGAGCAAAAGAACGCCAATCCCAGTCTCCACATCCACAGACTAAGGTCAGCCCTATACCCAGCACAAATCCCAGTACACAGATAAAAAGCTAGAGGAGCTCAAGAAAACAATGGAAAGCATGATCGCACAACATAGGAAAGAAACAGAATCCTTGAAACACATACAAACAGAAGTACAGGAGACTAAAAATTCAACTGAAAGTATATGCAACAGACTGAATGAAGGCAAGGATGAAATATCAGATCTAGAAGTCAGGATTGTGGCTAGCAAGTGTGAAAAGAAAGGTATCTTGAAAAATAGCAAGAGGTCATAAAATAATCCAACAGCTACAAGATGAAGCAAACAACAACAACATAACATTGACTGGGCTGATTGAGAAAGCTGTAGACAGAGCAAAAGACACAAAAAACTCTTCACAGAAATAATGGCAAGTAACTTCCCAAACATGGATAAAAAATTTGACATGCAAATAAACAAAGCATGTAGAACTCCAAATAGCCACAACTGAAATAAATCTGCAAGGCCCATAATAAGATTCCAGAAATTCAGGACAAGAATATATTATTAAAAATGACAAGAGAAAGAAACTTATAAAGGAAAATACATCAGAATCACAGTAGACTTCTCAATATAAAACCTCAAATCAAGGAGAGCTTAAAGTGAAGTATTTGAGGCCCCAAAAGAAAACAATATTCAATCAAGACTGATAAACTGTGCAAAACTATCTTTCAAAATCCACTGAAAATAAAAGATACTTCCATGACAAAGAACAGCTGAAGGAATGTATGACCACCAAACCAGCTCTACAGAATGCTCTGAAGGATATATAAGAAAGAGATAATGAAGACTGCAAACACATGAACACCAATAGAAAGAAGCAGCTAGGTAGGGCAACCAATTAAACAGAGGAGAAAGACAGGGAACCAACAATTGGAAAATCACATGAAAGAGATAACTCAATACATATCATTTAAAACCATCAATGTAAATGGTCACAATTCATCAATCAAAAGAAACAGACCGGCAGAATGGATCAAGAAACAAGATCCAACAATATGCTGCATTCAAGAAATACATTTAATTCAAAAATTCATAAATTAAGAAGTCAAAAGATGGAAAAACAATTCACCATGTTACAGGAACCAAGAAAAAGTAGGAGTAGGTATTTTACTTGCAGACAATAAAAACTTTAAGCCAAGACTGATTAAAAGAGACAAAGAAGGTCACTATATACTTGTTAAGAGAAAACTCCAAAAAGGAGAGAAAACAATCATAAATATATACACATAAAACAGGAATGCACCAGATTCCATAAACCAAATACTAAAAGACATGAAAAGCCAAATAAGCACTAACACAATTGTGGTGGGGGACCTCAATACTCCACTCTCAAAAACAGATCAACCAGACCAAAAATCAACAAAGAAATATCAGAATTAAACCAAGCCTGTGATCAAATGGACCTCGTAGATATCTACAGTGTTCCACCCCAAAACATCAGAATACACATTCTTCTGGACTGCACATGGGAAGTTCTGTAAATATAGACCAGAAAATATGTTTTTAGTACATGTAGAGGAATTGAAATCATCCTGTGCACACTATGTGACTATAGCACAATGAAACTAGAAATCAGTAACAAAAGAAACCATAAAAACTACATAAATAAATGGAAATTAAACAATACCCTTCCAAACAAATAATGGGTTACAAGGAAATTAAAGACAAAATAAAACAATATGTACAATTAAATGATAATACTGATGCAACATACCGGAACTTACGGATGCATTGAAAGCAGTCCTATGAGGGAAATTTATAGTGAGGAACTCTCACATCAGGAAAACAGAATGAGCTCAAGGAAACAACCTAATGCTGAACCTCGAACTTCTATAAAAAGAACAAATAAAACCCAAAGCTCGTACAAAGGATAAAATTATAAAGAGCAGAAATTAATGCAATTGAGACTAAGAAACTATACAAAGAATGAATGAATTGAAAAGTTGGTTCTTTAAAAGAATAAAATTGATAAACCACTAGCTAACCTCATCAAAAAGAGGTAAGAAAAAAACAAATTTAAGCAATTAGGAATGCAGAGGGGGAAAATTACTATGGATCCTCAGAAATCCAGAAGATCATCAATGCCTAGTATCAGAACCTATATTCTAATATGATGAAAAACACCAAAGAAATAGATTCCTAGATACAACTGAATTGCCAAAGCTAATTAAGAAGATATAAAAATTCTAAATAACCTGTTATCAGCCATCAAAATTCAAAGTGTAAATAAAAATTTACCAAAAAGAAAAGCCCAGGTCCTGACAGATTCTTTGCTGAATTTTATAAGAAATTTAAAGAAGAATTAATGTTACTAATGCTAAAACTATTCAAGGAAAGTGAAAGGGAAGCAATATTTCTAAGACCATTCTTTTTTTTCAATTTAAAGAAAGACAAAACAAAATAGAAAATGGGCAAAAATAGTACATACTTTCAAAGAAAAGAAATAAACAGTAATAAATCACTAGTTGATGTATATATATTGTTCCCCCACAAATAGTTGTTCAAGATACAAAAGTGGAACATATAAATGGGAATTCAACCAGGTAGACTGCAAACAGTTCTGTTCAACTATCCAACAAAAACTAAGTATTATGGTTATCAGTCCCATACACTTAGACATGTACGCATTTATCCATATCTTCATTTATGTTGAGACCTAATAAAACTTATTAGATTAAAATCCTTCTGAACAAAGATTAATAATATTGCTGGATTTCACATCATAATACTCCAGAATCAGCACTGGGTACTGCAGTGCCCCTTTCTTTCCTTCAATGTATTTGCTCATTTCATCATGTGTCATAAGATTAGTTCTCATAAACTGTTTATAGGTTTTACGCAAGCATGAATCTTAACATGTATTTCTATTCTTTCTATATTAGAGAAACAGAACAAAGTAGGACAGAACTAAACTTTTTCCTATAGACACATAAAACTAAAAAGATATAAAACTGCTGTATAAGAAGTTCTACCATGGTCACTGTGCTGTTTCTTGTTATCATCAACAGAATTTGCAATATCATCAGATAAAGTATACTTGAACATATCAGTACCCAACAGGATTAACAAAAATACAACTTTGTAGATAGTGTAGAGCTACAAAAACAGGTAGTAATCAAATCAGAATGGATATCATGGTGAATCACTGTCATTTTCAGTATAGTTGTCTATACTCCTCAACTTAAGACCAGCAACCTAACAGTTTTGAATAAAATCTGTCAATAATAAGCAGCAAATCGAACAAATCAGATTTAACTAAGATCAGTCATGATACAACAGTACAAGTCATACAGGGATCCTGACTGAGTTAATAGGAAATTAAAGATGACCACTGTGCTATGTCCTGATATCTTCGGGACAGCTGTCTGTGCCCTCGGATACAGTGCTTGTATATAAACTAGTATAGAACAAGTTCCAACCAAGCAGAGTGGTGTGAGTAATAGAGGTTTTAATTCCTGATACACTATTAGCTATATCTTCTGCTGTTTTTTTTTTTTTTGGCAGACTATTTCTCCCCTTTACTCCCCCAAAATGAACTGTGTATTTTTGGGTCTCCCCAACACTCATGGTTTTGTAGTGGGGGTGGGGGGCAAACTGCTATTTACCTAAGTGTTTCAGAACTTTCTCACTCCTGGACAGGATTTCTAATTATATTTCTTCATTTATTAAAGCCTGTCTAAGACCATTCTTGGAAGCAAGTATTACCCTTATTTTAAAACCAGAAAACAACCCAATCAAAAAGAAAACTACAGGCCAGTCTCTCTAAGGAATACAGACACAAAAATCTTCAATAAAATACTAGCAAACAGAAGGCAGCAAATAGTCAAAAAGATTATACATCATGACCAAGTAGGATTCATACCAGAGATACAGGGATGGTTCATATAAGCAAATCAATACATGTAATACATCATATAAACAGAGGTTAGGACAAAAATCACATGATCATCTCAACAGATGCAAAAAAAGCATTTGACAAAATCCAATAGCCATTCATGATAAAAATCCTACAGAAAATTGGAATAGATGGTCTTTACCTCAACCTGATAAAAACCATCAATGATAAAACAAATGCTAACATTATCCTAAATAGTCAATAACTAAAAGGTTTCACTCTCTAAAATCAGGAATGAGAGAAGAATGTCCATTATCACCACTCCTATTCAATAGAGTTCTGAAAACATTAGCCAGAAGACATGATACTCTACATAGAAGACCCCAAAAACTCCACCAAAAAGACTTATAAACTTAACCACCAAATTCAGCAGTGTAGCTGTATACAAAGTCAACACTCAAAAAGCAATAGTATTTCTGTATACAAGCAACAAACTCAAAGAGAGAAATTAGGGAACCACACTCTTTACAAAAGCATCCAAAAAGGGTGAATTACTTAGGAATCAATCTAACAAAGAAAATAAAAGACCTATACATTGAAAATAAAAGTGCTCTGAAAAAGGAAATTGAAGAGGATATCATAAAATGAAAAATTACCCTTTGCTCATGGATAGGAAGAAATAACATTGTGGAAATAGCCCTATTCCCCAAACTGTTATACAGATTTAATGCAATCCCAATCAAAGAACTAGAGAAGATATTAGCATACCTCACAGAACTAGAGAAAACATTCCTAAAATTCATTTCGAACCAGAAGAGACCTAGAATAGCAAAAGCAATTCTGAGCAACAAAGGCAAATCAGAGGGTATCACAATTCCTGACATCAAATTATATTACAAAGCCAATGTGAGAAAATCAGTCTGTTAATGACAATGAACAGATAAAACAAAACAAAACAAACAAAAAACCCCCAGGGATCAGTGGAACAGAATAGAGGATGGAGACACAACTCCAAACACACTCAACCTCATCTTTGATGAAGGAGCCAAATTGGTTCACTGGAAGAAAGATAAGTCTCCTTAATAAATGATGCTAGGAAAACTGGCTTTCCACATGCTGAAGACTAAAACTAGACCCATGTTTATCACCACGCACTAAACTAAAGTCAAAATGGGTCAACTATGTAAATATTAAAACAGAAATACTAAATCTACTTGAAGAGATAGTAGGCAGAAATCTTGAAGCAGAAACTTCATGAACAAACTCAGACTGCGTGGGAAATACTACAAAGAATCAATGAATGAGATCTCACCTTATTAAAAAGCTCTTGTGCAACAAAGGAAATTACCAACAGAGTGAAAAGACAACCACAGAATGAGAAAAAGTTTTTCCCATTTGTCCCTCAGACAAAAGGTTTATATTTAGAACATACATAGAATTGAAAAAAATCAGGCCCCCAAATTTCAAAGACCCAATCCAAATATGAGAATCTCAGATGACTATACCCTTCTTAGGTGAAGAAATATGAGGCAAATAAACATATGAAAAAATGTTCAACATTATTAGTCATTCAAAAGATGCAAATTAAAATAACACTGAGATTCCACCTCACCCCAGAAAGAATGGCTATCATCAAGAAAGCAACCAATAACATGTGTTGGTAGGACTGTGGGGAAAAAGGAACCCTACTCCATTGTTGGTGGAAATGAAGACTGGTACAGTCACTGTAGAAATCAGTACAGAGATTCTTCAAAAAGCCACAATTAGAGGTCCCATTCCACTCAGCTATTACCCTTCTGGGGAACTAAATCTTGGAAACAACCTAAATGCCCATCAACTGAGGAATGGATAAAAAAGGTGGTTTTTCTATATAATGGAGTACTACTCAGCCATAAAGAAGCACAAAACAGAAACTTTTATAGGTAAATGGATATAACTTGAAACCATACTCATAAGTGAATTAATCAGACCCACATATGTAAACATTGTATTGTCCACTAGTATGAGAATCTGAACAAGTAAATAAGATACCAAATCTAAATAAGATATTGTGAAATGGAAGAGACTGTTCAAAAGGAAAAAGAAACTGGGATGGGGGAAGGTGGAGAGGAAAGAAGGGATAAGGAAAAAAATATATATACAAAAGATAGTTAAGATAATGGTAGAGCTAGTTTCTCTTAGTTCATGTGAAAAAAAGGTTTGTGGTAATAATGTTTGGACAATATTTCTTGCCTATATCTTGTATGCTAAATAATTATTATGAAAATAACAATATGCAAAGTATTAATTATTGTTACTAGCCTGTTTTGAAACTATTTTATTATTTTTCCTCTTTAAAATAAAAAACCTGATATAAAATTAATATATTAATTATCACCATAAACACTTATGAGAATATAACTCTGCATTTCTGAAGGCAGTTCTAAAAACATTTAAAAATATTTTAGTAATGCCAACAGTATAGAAATAACTGTCTTTTCTCCTTGTAAGGGAATAACAGCCTGTCAGAAGAAATTATGAAAATTTCCACTATAATATCAGTGTCATTATTTTATTGCCATACAGCATATATAATTCTCATTTATTTACAAGTAAATAACAATAGGCTTATCAGGCAATTCTAACTTAGTACTTCCCCACTCACTGTTGATTAGTTTATGTTTATAAAGCTAATCATATCTCCTCCATGATTAAAAAATTCATTTTATTATAACAGAGTTGAAATCATTATTTTTGCATTCCAGACTCTCTTCTTTTCCAATCTTAACTTTTATATTCTACACAGATTTAGTCAAATTATTTTCTATTACCCATAAGCACTTAAAGTTTCCTTATTTCTTGTACTGGTTCACACTAATCAGAAGTTCATTACTCCAATCTTGCACATCAAAGTCCTAATTAAATACTACTACCTCCTATTAGCAATTTCTATTGATTCTCATACCCTCTAACTATACTTTTAACATAACTTATTGCTTTCTGTATTTGATTATTTGTTCCCATAACTGCATCATCTCCAATTTGAGAGCCACTGGTAATTAAACAATCTCACTGCTGCAAGAGGAAATGATAAAGTGAGAGATCTAGAAGTGTGGAGAAGCCAGAGAGCTACGAACATGCTTTATGGTTAAAATATTGCTAGTGGTCTTAAGACTGAAGTGGTTTCAGATTAACAGGTGCTAAATATTATGATACAGAGCTAGAAGCCAGATAAGGAAGGACTTTTTAGATGACATGCCCAGGTTATTGTTTATTTTTTATACTGCTTCTAAATTTCTGAGTTACTGATTTGGCCATTTGAGGAAGATAAACAGACTTGTATGAGGTTTTTGAACAAAAAATTCCACAGTTGAGTTTTAAAAATAATGTTAAGCTAAAAAGCAGAGGGTCTAAACTAAAAATTGAAAGCCTAGCACAAAGCTAGGATTTTCAATTCTTAAATCATAAAATGTTGCTCTAAGAACTTTTGCAAAAAAAGATTTAACTTTTTGATTCTTTATCAGAATAATAAATTAGAAACAACAAAGAAAATAAACTGTTAATTACCACAGAGATTTCAAGGTAGCTATATTTTTCTACCATATAGGACTAACCTAGACTTTTAATGATTTTCCAAATTGCAATTATCAATATGATAACTGAGACTATTATTTATTAAAATTTGAAAACAGCACTTATTTTCAAACAGAGAAAAAGTACCCAGGGAACACTGATGCTGTTTTTACTGTGTCAGCTTCCCACTGAGGGCACCGCTGGACGTACACAAAAACAGCAATAATCTATAGTGCACAAAATGCCATGAGATAAATGTAGATAATAAGACTGGGGTATCAATTTTATCTACTGATATGTAATATCTTACTAAGTACAAAAGTATGGTTATACTATGGAAAAAACATAAAATTTGTATTAATATTTAGTATAAAATGGAGAATACTAGGAAATCTCAAAAACTGGAAACTTTATCAGTTAAAATACCCATTCTTGTTTACCTTTTAATGGAAGCATGGAGACTTAGTATGAATTGCATAGAACTCATATAAATTATGTGGTTCTGGGATAATACAACTAAAACTAGAGCTTCTAGGGCCCTATTATAAATTAAAAACTGGTGGTCAACTTAACACCAGCGGAATTAAATCACCTTGGTGCTGAGTGTAGATGTTTTACCTGAGGAAAATTGCCAGCATAAAGAGAGACATGGAGGAGGAGAAGGAAGGCATTGAGGCATTGAGGCATCGTGGGTTCTCCTATGAATTGCTGTTTGAGCTGTTGGTTCTCCTGGAGAAGCTCTGGTCCTTACATTGCTTCCTGGCTCTAGAGAGGAAGCCGTGTGCCTTTTAATCTCCAGGATGAACTCGTCACGCTGGCTTCCTGGCATGTACTTGACTGTGCTTGTCACTGGAGAAGCTTGGGGCCTCCATGTTGCCAAGGATGGCTGTGGTGCTTTTCAGGACAGCCCTGGTCTTTGTTTTGAGCATAACTTCTTGGTTCCAGCATAGAACACTCAACCTACCAGCACAGCTCCTTCCCCACTGGCACAGACTTTCTAGCTTTCACCACTGACCTTTGGGCCTTCCCAGCACAATTCCGTAAAAGACTGATGTGAGTACTTCTTGTGGGCTCTAGACCTCCAGCTGGACTCATAGGAGGCATTATCATGAGTTCTGGGTCTTCATCTGGACTCATGTAGGACATTGCTGTGGGATTCAGGCCCTTGGCTGAATATCCTATGTTTTTAGTGTTGTGGATAGATTATTTGCACTTTCTTGTGTTAACTCTGTGTGATCATCATAAAATAATATTATAAATTCCATGTCCTGATTTTAATTGTTCTCCTCAGAACCCCTGACTACAACAGGCCCTTTCAATGACCAAATAATTTTTGGAATGGTATATAAAGTCAGTCACAAGTTCTGGTCCCACACAAGTTCTAGTTTCATATTCTCATGATTCTCAGTGTATTTTCCACACACCAGCCACACTATGTGATATACTGTAAAGTGAGAAGATAGTGTAGACACTTTGAAGATATTTCTTGGATGACGAGAATGATGATGATTGAAACAAAACCAAACCAAACCAAAAACAAACAAACAAACAAACAAAAACCCAAAATAAGAAGTGTGTACACAAGGTTAAAACTGCCCAGTCCTCTCTTTGCCCAGCTCTGTGGTCCTGAGAAGTCAGTGTACATTTGTATATATCGTACTCTGTCTAAAATGTTCAGTTCCTCCACTTTTTATAAAATCTTTATTAAGCCTGTTTTCAATTTTTCCCACAAGTGCTTCAGTCATTTTAATACTTTTCTTCTTTGAGCTTTCATATACTTTATAGCATTTATTACACTGTGAAATAATTTGTTTAAAGCTGATCTCTCCAACTTGAGTATGACTTTACAGGGAACAGAAAACTGATTTGTTTCTTTATGGACCTATTCAATGTCTAGTATTACAATTTTAAGATATTTTAAGAAAGTTTTAATACATTTTTCTCTCTGATTCTCTCAGTTCATCTTGCCTCTTTCTCACTGATTTCTCTGGACTACATACTATTCTTTTAAAAATATTTATAATTATTAGTGCATGTTTGCAATACATAATGATTACTTTCATTGTAGGAAATTAGTATATTACGTAACATTTCACTTTTTCCTCTTCCCTCAACTTCCCTTTAATTTTTCCATGATCAAATTCATTTATTTACTTACAAGTCATTCTAAAGTTAATTATCATATATACAGATTAACAACCAGACCAACATTCCAGAAACATGTAACACATAAAACAATTATACTAAATCAAGAGACACTTTTAGATACATTGTTCATGCTAGAATACAAATTTTTTCTTTTTATAATATCTTTTATTTTTCACTTCATTTATATTAATTTTTCATATAAAAAATCATTTAAGCATGTGTATCTGATTTACTTCACTTAACATTATGGTCTCCAGGAGCATATATTTTCTTACAAATGACTCAAGATTATCCTTCTTTATAGCAGTGTTGACTGTATCATACTTCTCTACTGAATTTGTGTTATTAGTTCTAGGAGTTTTGGTGGAGTTTTTGGGGTCTTCTATGTAAAGGAGTATGTCATCTGGAAGTAATGATAATTAAATTCTTCATTTCCCATTCATATCCCTTTTATTTATTTCTCTTATCTAGTTTAATGTTTTAAGAACCATATTGAAAAGAAGTGGTGATGGTAGACATTCTTGTCTTATTTCTCTGAATATTATTATTTCCTATATAATTGTCATCGTCTAACTTGTTTGGATATATTTGATTTGCTACAGCCTATAAAATCATTTATTAACTTGCTAACTTCTATTGCCACCATGATAAAGATAAGGCAGCATTTGTACTAGTCATTAAACATATTCAATACATTTTTTCTTTACTTTTTATATTTTCTTCTGTAGACAAGATAATTTATGTTTCCCTTCTTAGTTGTACACAAACATGTAATTCAAATATACAGTTCAATACATTTAAACTTAGAAACTTTCAAGCACCTCAAATATATTTCTCACATCTAATCTAACACTATTAATTTCTGAGTCATTTAACAGCATACATTGCGATATGGTTTGTTTGCACTTTGGACAGCTCGCAGATAAAAATCTTTTCAGAAGCTGAAGTTTGAAGTGGCAGTGTGAAGTGGTAGAGCATTTGCCCTAGCACTAGCAAGGCAGGAAGGAAGAAAGGAAGGAAGGAAGGAAGGAAGGAAGAAAGAAAGGAAGAAAATAGGAAAGGGAGAAAGGGTGAGAGGGAGAAAAGAGAGAAGGATGGTGTTTAGGCCAAACTTGAAGATGTGAAAATCCACATAATCATATAATATTCTCTCTTCCAGACTTCAAACAGCAGTATATTTAATCCCTCCTCCTCCTACCTGGTGTTACTGGGAAATGAACCTGTACCCTGAGCTGTATCATTAAATTTGTAATTCTCTTTCCTCAGCCTCTCAGAGTCTGGGAAAACAGATAATGATATTCTGCCTGGCTATATTTACTCACTCTGCAATCTAAGCCTTTTCTTGATAAATTCTGCAGTAATGCATGATCCTACATCTAATTTCTCTAATATATTTTATTGCTATGACAAACATTAGGATTTCATAATGGAACTTTTGGATTTTCTAAAGTCAGTTCATAATACATCTTAGATTTGTCAATGAATACTTCTTAAATCAACTGCAATATGAATGATAAAACATATTAAACATATTGTTAGTAACAATTACAAGGCAGTAACTTAGGTTACTAACAAGTACTTGTAAAATATAGTTAAATAGAGTGGTGGTGGAGAACCTACTGCACACATACTGCAGCAGACTGTATCACTGAAAGTTCTAAAATGTTTGCCAGCACTGTTCTACAGTATATTTTATTGACCTTAAATAATTACAAGAAAATTAGTATATCTCCTCTCAATCCTCTGTTGTGTTTTCTAGTTGCAGAAATTTATGAAATAAAATGAATTCCTGAATTATAAATTATTTGTAATATTTTTATCATCTGAATTATACTAATGAGATCACATAAAATTACACTAATATCAGAGTTAAGAAGTCATCTGAAATATTTCAAAGTTGAAGTATCTGTTGCAAACAATAATAAATTTAGATTACCTTAAACAGTGAAAATGGATAGGGTGAAAACTTTAAAATCAACTTTTTACTTACATAAAAACCTTATTTGAGGGATTCTAAAAGCTTAAATGAAAGTATTCCCTGAAATTCTATATCACAATATAAAACTAACTAAATATATTATATTTCAAAATTACATGTTTAATTTTGTTTAAAAATCTAGTAATGAATGTGGTAGTAGAATGACCAATTATTGTAAAGTTTACAACTTTTAAGATTGCAAAACAGGCCTTTTTAAAGATACCATGTTGCAAACAGCCTACAGTTTTTTCATTTTATGATTTTATTGGGTCTCTTAGGTGTTTGTTCTGGGCATAATTAGGAGAATACATTTCTTCTCATAGTAACTTGCACTCAAATTTAAAAGACCTAAAGAGACAATGGTTTAAACTCAGGATAAAGGAAAAATGAAAGTGTAAATAAGGTTAATACTATACACCATTTATAGAATATATAAAGAACAAAAATGATACTCCATTATGGACTACATATTGAATATGAGTAGAAGAGGCAATTTTGTAAAAGAAATTATTACTTTTACATTTTAAATTTACATGTAAGACATTATGAAAATAAAAGAAAAAAAAACTATGAATCATGATTGAAGAAATTCTTAAATGTAGTTTTACATTTTAAAAATAATTAAAAATAAAATCTATGTTACCATATTTTCTTAAAACCCACCAAAGTATTACATGAAAAATTCTGTACTTTGGATTATCTTTATCTATTATGAAGAACAGACTAGCACATAAATGTTCTTAAATTAAAATCTAATTGTTAATTTTCAAGTTAGATAGATTTCAATCTACCTAATTAATAACAATGCATTCTAAAATCTTCATTATTGAATGCCATTTAACATTTTATTGAATAATATAATTTTAATGTTTTAAAAGGTATTTTAACTTTAAAAAGTAAATCTGTTTAAGTACTATTTTTAGTTTATTTACTCTCTTCAATTGAAAAATGATTTTGCTTTAAAAACTAGTCCTTGAAAAAGCTAGTCCTGGGCTGGGGATTTAGCTCAGCGGCATAAGCACCTGCCTTGCAAGCAGGCAGTCGTGAGTTTGATCCCTGGTACCGATAAAAATGAAAAAGACCAAAAAAAAAAAAGTAGTAAAAAAGCTAGTCCTTAAAAATCCTAATGTGCAATCTATTTTTTAATTTTATTTTTCACTAAATAATGTCTATAGGAATACTGCATTATGAAATGTTTGACTTGAACCATTGAGGTACTACGCATTTTTCTTACTTTAAAATTGTTTACTGGATGGCTTCTAAAACCTGAATCACTCTCTTATATTTTGTGATTTTGTTTCCTAAAGTGCTGACACAGTCATTCTGTGATAGATGCTTAACAACATTTTGTTCTTTATAGATCCTTGGGGAGATATACAAAAGACTTCTGTGACTACTATAATTGATTGAGTTAATATGAATAAAATGATGAAAAATTTGTGGGTGATACAGTCTGAAGTTTTTCTAATGTAAGTACAAGACTTTGCGTAAAATGTTACTTTCTTATATTGCTTAGACCAATCTTGTTTCTCATGATTAGTAATAATGAAAGCATATGCTCTTTTATATTAGTTGAATTATGCTCAGAAATAGTAAGCTCTTTTATTCTTGAGGTTGTATTATGTTATGAAAATATTAGAAACAAGGGCTGGGGATTTAGCTCAGTGGCGTAAGGGTCTACCTGGCATGCACAAGGTCTAGCTTAGTGGTCATAAGTACCTGCCTGGTAAGCGTGAGGTTGTGAGTTTGATCCCTGATACCCTCCCCCAAAAGAAAATATTTAGAAACTCAATATAGTAATACTTTTTAAAAATTAATCTGATTAAAATCAGATTAATCTTTTTAAAAATTAATCTGATACATAAATTTAAATTTTTTACTATGAATTTATATAAAGAAAAAACACTAGAAAGTAAGATTTTTAGACTAAGAAAACCAAAAGTAATTTGGATTTTTGTTTAGTGAAAAATAAACTGAGGTAATATTAAATCAAAAAGTAAGAGCAGTGTGGCGTATGCAAAGAATCAATCATACAAACAATGTTTATGATACTGTGTTACTTTGGTAGATTTGGAGAGCATCCTGAAATTATTTCAGATGTAGGATATTTTTAACTAACAGGATGAAAAATTTTGTTTTTTTAATTTCATCTATTTTTAGACCTACATATAATGTTCATTTGCATTTTGTCTATCATCTCTATTTCCTTTCTTTACAATCTAATAATTAGATATCTAAATAAATAAGTTTAGAATAATAGTCATACATAAGCCTTTTAGAAGTTTGACTGATCCTACCTAAGTATTGCATGGCCTTTGCTTTATAATAATGCTTGTTTTTTTTAGCAATTAGTTAAAGAAAAAATCACAAATTTGAGCTTACTATAAGCAGTATAACAGGAGGCAAAATATAAAGCCAAAATATGCCCATTACTGATATTCCACTAGCTATACCTTGTGCATTTTAGGTAATAATGAGAAGTAGCAAGTATATGTTGTTAATACTGAGTGGAAGTTTATGTAAAAGAATGAGTAAAAAGTATTGATTATCCATAAAAAATATACCTCATGACCCAGTTACCCCACCAAGTATATATTCCAAAGAAATGAAATCAGTATGCTAAAGAGACATCTGCATTCGCAGGTTTATAGTGATACTACTCATAATAGTCAAGAAATGGAAACCACCTAACTAGACATAAACTGGTAAGATAGTGTTTATCTGAGGCTGGAAAGACAGAGAAGAAGTACTAAGTTACCGTTAGACAATAGTAAGATGTTCTGGTGTACTACTCCACAGTAGAGTGGCTATAGATAAAGACAATGTACTACAAATTTCAGAAAGCTACAAGAAAAGACTTTGAATATTCTTACCATAAGGAAATAGTAAATGTTTGAGGAAATATAGATATATGTTTAACCTGATTCAAATATACAGAATGTAAATATGTGTCAAAATATCACATAGGACTCCTCAGTATGCGGAGTTTTATGGTTTTTATACATTGGTTAAAATAAACTTAAATTGAAAAATAGTTACTTGAAAAAAGCTTCATTATATTGCTTAACTGTTTATACTGTAAACGTTTCTCTAAGATAACTGATTTGAATATTCTTGCTTTCCCACATTATTTAATTCAATGAGATGAGTACACAGTTAGTTAAAGACATTAGAAATATTTACTTTCTCACAGATTACAGTCATCATTCATCAGAGGAGAGGTGAGGATTTAAAATAAGAGTGATAAAATTACCTAGGGTATGAGTAATCCTGTTCATAGGTCTATAGTTACTAGAGGATAGGTAACATTTAAGAATTCACCTATAAGACTGTTTTAAACATCTGAATCAGGATTATTTGTTATATATATTATTTGATGGTTATTTTCAAATAATAGTTTCTTGAGTATTTGATGAAGAGAACTTGTCTACCATGCATGAGGCCCTGGTTTTCATTCCTAGCACCACACACACACACACACACACACACACACACACACACACACAAGATAAAAGAAAGAAATGTTTTATAATTATATAAACAGATCTCATAATAATGTGGTTTTCTTTTTGCCTTCATTTTTAGTTCTAGCACTTCCTTTAACTCATCCACTATTTCATTCATTCAACTACAATGTTTTTTCCAGTTATGGCAACTAAACTCAAGGGCACTCTAACCACTGAGTCACATCCCAGTCTTTTAAATTTTTTAAGTCAGGGTTTTGCCAACTTGCTAAGGCTGGCAGTCCACCTGTCTCAGGCTCCCAAGTAGCTGGGACTGTAGGCATATGTTGTTTTGCCTGTTTTCAACTACAGTTTTCTATGTATTATGTACTTTTCTAAAGTCAAGTTGTTGGTGATCCAACAATAAGAAAGAAAGACTTGTTCTGATAGGTTTTGCATTCTGGAAGGAGGCAGACCACAGGCAAGAAAAATTGGAGTTCAAGAGTTAAGTGTTTTAAAGGAAGACCTCTGACAAATTAACATTTGATCTGTCATTGAACAACAAATTGTAACCATAACAGGAAGGGTAAAGTCTCTTTTGGAATGATAGTAAGGCAAAAATGATGAAATAATAAGAAAATTATATGAGGTAAATTTGGAGTTCAGGGAGAGATCAGAACATTTGGGACTATTATGTCATGGTAAGGAGATGGACTTTATTATCATTCAAACAAGAAGCCACTAGACAGTGTTATGGTATGGATTTGGTTTAGTTTTTGGAAGATCAATGGCTGTTCAATAGAGAATGCAAGGAAGTAATGAGGAAGTCAGAATAAATGTAGGGAAACCAAATTCTTTTGATTTAAGTTACAATTTATGTATATATGCCTATATTTGCTTTATTTTATCAAGGTTGTTTTCTCATTTCTTTTCAGATTGCTTATGCTTGATAACTGGCAGCCCTATTAAACACCTATATTGCTGTAATATAAATAGGTTTTCCTTTTGTTTCTTCTCACTGGGCTTTATTAGTTCTCAGAATATCTTGTTTTAATAAGCTGTCACTCTCCATTCAACTCTTGAGTTTGCTTAGCTCTCTGTAGCAGCTTTCCTTACTCCCCAGGCCATAGAGCAGAAATATGAAAAGCCAATGGGAAAGGAATGTCTTTTGAGCCCTTTTGGGTTCTCTTTTATCTTGGCATTTACCTCCTCTGATAGTGCCCTTTATTATCATGTTTTTCTTCATTACCCTTCTTCTCTGACAGGAAACATGAGAAGGACAAACTTTGGTTCTATGTATTACTTCAGGTAAGAAAGAAAGAGAGAGAGAGAGTGGGAGGGAAAAAGAGAGGAAAAAGAAAAATGAAGATGAGAAGGACAAGGAAGATGAAGAAGATGAAGATAAAGGAGGAGATGGAGGAGAAGGAACAGGAGGAGAAGAGTTGTAGAGAAAAAATTGTTTCTCCCTGGTCTTTTCCTCAAATTATTAGTTGTCCTTTAATTTATATTTCTTCAGTGGAAGAAATTAGGTTGAATATTCAGAAATATTCTCTTTCCCTATTCTTGCTACTGTTATACTGCTCCAAAAAAAGAATACAGAGCGCAGAGGCCATGCCAGTTCACATGATAGTTATCTCTCTTCCTGGCTATCACTTTTCAAAGATTATGGTTATAACTGGACACACAGATGCATAAATTCAATTACCATGTTGTTGTAGAGGACCTAAATAATCAGTAAGTTAGGAGAAAATGGACATCAGGAAAAAATATTAGGGCATAAAATTCAAGAGAGCCACAAAAAGTGATTGCTGAAAGAAACCAGAGGTAATCTGTGTTAGTAGTTTCTAACCTTGACTATGCTTCTTGTTAAACTCACTTTGCCCTACTGAATATAAAATACAGTAAGTAATTGTTGGGTACTCTGTGGTGTTGTAGTTCTAAGAACTTTACATCTTAACTTATCCACATACTCATTTAAAAATCACTACAACCCTATAAGTTAAGAATTCGTATTATTTCCATTTTATAGAGGAATCACAAAATGTTAAATACCTTGCCAGAGGTCATGTAGCTGTAAAGTACTAAAATCAGAATCTAAATTCAGGTGATCTGGCTATACTATTTAGTCTGTACATAGCAGAAATCCACCTTTGGAATTTATGCCAGAGCGGAGTCCAAAATATGTATCTTTCAACTAAACAGTGTCATTTTCATTAACCATCTATCTGTCTGTCTCTATTGCAGTGCTAGGGATCAAACTCAGGGCCTCACATACATGAAGAAAGTGAGCCTACTGAGCCACATTCCCAGCCCAATTCTCATTTATGAAATGCTTATCTCACGTGATAATCCCACAATCCTGCACGGTATATATCATTATTTCAATTTTTTCAAAAATTAAAATTTTTTTATTTTAAAAAGAATATACTCAAACAAAATGAAATGGAATAAAGCCATACAGAACTTCAAAACAACATAATAGGAGATTAACAATTGCTGTCATAATGCCTCTTGTTATATTCAAAACAGCTGCCCATACCATCAGACCTAATAAAATCAAACAAAACAGAACAGAATAAAACCAATCAAAACAACAACAACAAAAAAATGAAGGTGATACTAGGAAGACAATGTGATGTTCACCTATGTGAGTCCAAAACCATATCACCCAAGAGCATGATCACAAGTTGCATCCATTTACCTACAAGAGCTTTGTGATTTTCCTTCTTTATAGCTGAGTAGTTTTCAGTTGTATAAAAATGCCATATTTTTTTAATCTGTTTTGTGTTGATGAGCCACTTTTTCTGGTTTTCTATTGTATGGAGCATTGTTTTCTCTCCTTTGACTTTCTGTCTATGAATTTCCTTTCAAGTTAATGTGTTTCTTGTATATTTTATATTGATGGATCTTGTTTCTTGATCTACTCTGCCTGTGTTTCTTTTTATTGGTGAATTGAAGTCATCCAAATTCATGGTTATGGGCAACATGCACTGGTTTGTCACCGCAAAGCTTTTTTCCTGCTGTTGGCTCTACAGTGCTGCTTTCCTGGGACTGGGATCATTTTTATTTCCTCTAGGATATATTTTACAACTCTTTGTTGGTTTGGTGGTCATGAATTCCTTCAATTGCTCTTTGTCAATGGAGTATCATATTTCTCCACTAATTTTGAAAGATAGTTTTGCAGGGTACATCAGTTTGGATTGGAAGTTGTTTTCTTTCAGGACTTTAAATACTTCACTCCAAGCTCTTCTTGACTTGATCGTTTGTGTTGAGAAATTTGCCATGATTCTGATGGGTTTTCCTTTACAGGTGACCTGTTTATTTTCTCTAACAGCCTTTAAAATTCTGTTCTTGTGCTGAATTTCTTGGATCTTGATTATTATATGTCTGGGTGTAGATTTATTTTGGTTATGGATAGCTGGAGTTTTATATGCCTCACTTATCTGTTTGTCAGTTCCTTTTCCCATGCTGGGGAAGTTTTCTGCTATTACTTCTGTAAATAATCTCTTCATGGCATTTATGTTGACTCCTGCTTTTTTGTTGACACCTATTAGTCTTAAGCCATATTTCTCTGCATCATTTTGAAGCCATTAAATTGTTGTTTTCTGGTTTCTTGTTATTTTTAAGAGATCTTTTCTTTCATGATCACTAACTGCCATCCTGTCTTCAAGTTCTGAAAGTCTACCTTGATTTTCTTTCAAATGGTTTTGCTAGCTTTCAATGGCATTTTTAATTTCCTGGATATCTCTTGAGTGTGTTTCATGCATTCCAATTCTCTATATTGTTCATTCAAGGTTTCCCTCATTCTCCTATGCTATTCTTTTTTTTTAAATCTATGTCTTCTTTAGATATCCTCAGTAACCCTTTTATTATGTTTGTCATTTCTTCTTTTACCTGAGATACTGCTTCTGATCTGACTTCTTTTACAGTCTTATGAAATAGTTTCTTTATTGCCATCATCCCAGAAATCTCAGGTATGCAACTTCTGCTTTCTTCCATATATACGTCTCTTGGACTTGTTGTTTGAGCTGGAGGACAGAGATTTCCCTTTTCTCCTCTGTCCTGACATTTTCCTGGGTTTCTCCAGAGGAGCAAGTTGTGGAGTCCCAGGAGTTTCCCACATTGACTACCCATCCACAGTGTAAAGGGGTGGATCAGGCACCTGGGTTTTTCTACCTCAGGTTCCTCAGGAGGTGATGGGGAGAAAGGCATGCTTCTCCATGACATAGATGGCTGGTTTTCCTGACTCACCCTGGCTACCCATAGGAGAGTCCTTATGGTGGCCTGCATGTATATAGAGACTGGGCTGGCTGCTTCATCCCATCTGTTCTGGTTACCAGTGGGAGAGACTTGATGGCAGCCTGGTTGCACAGGGGGGATGAGCTCCATTATTTCAATTTTAAAGTAACAAATTAAAGAGTTAAAGGAAATTGGTAGCAGAGCCAGCATGGGAATTTGAGTCTTTTAATCTTCCTCTACTCAACATTTTTTTTTTATGTCAGATGGGTAATGTGCCGATGTCATAACAAGGTTCAAAGGAGGCACATGTCATGCATGGAGCATGAACACCCGATCATCACGCTTATGAACTTGAGGATCTACTCAACAGTTTTAATGCAGAATGCATTCCTTTGTAGCAAGTATTTTAACCTTTAAGTGATTTGTATTGAACTCAAAATAAATTCACTTTAGAATAATTCTGATGGCAAATATCTATAGTTTGAAGGATTAGTATTTCAATTAAGACACACAGATTTGTCTAGGCATGTGGTAATATTAAGTTTTTTGACACTCTAGTTATAGTAATAAACAGCTACTTTTATCTAAACCAATGTCATTCAACACATTAAAAAAGATAATTATAATTTCAGCCAAGAAAATTAACACAGACACTAAGATCCTTCCTACATTCTTTTATGCTTTAACATCCAGTTACTATTTTTAATTTTGGTTTCTTATAAAATCTAGTTATACTATAATAAATCTATACTTTAAAAATCGTATTTAGAAAAGTAAATGTTCAAGAAAAATATTAATTTATAAGGTAATATTCTTCTAGAAACACACTTACTTCTGCTTTTTTACGAGCTTCCATAGCTTTCATAAGCATCATGTGTTGTCTTCTTCGTTCTCGTTCCTATTAGGCCAGATAAAATTAGGAAAATAACTCAACCATAGTTAACAGTTTGCTTTTCAAATGAAAAACAACAACAACAACACCAACAACAAAAAACTCAGTATAGCATGTTTAGCATTTATAGACAAGTCACGGTAAATACTAAATATAAGACAAGAATGGCCAGTCTGTGCATGTTTTAGTTCAGGTTTAGAAAGCAAATACAAGAACAATCAAAAGCAAAAAGGTAAGGCAATGAACATGGAGACAGTGTAAACAGAAGCATACAAAATTTACTTATGGTCAGTTGTGATGCTCCTTCAAAAGCTGGCAGAACAAAAAGCATAATGGTTGGCTGGAACAGGTCAGTTACCTTACATCTGCTATTAGAAAAACCACAAATACTATAGCCAATTGAACTAAAGGTTGTATTCTTAAAATTTTAGATCAGGCAGAAACTGATCTGTAATCACTTTCATGTCATGGTATTATAGTTGGCTAGTTTTATTTCAAGTACAAAATCATATTGTAAATTCAAGAAGCCACTGTCAAATTAAAAATTTTTAAAAAGCCTTTATACCAAAAGTAACTAGCCTTGGTTTATATAGAAATGCTAATAAATTGGGGCATTCCTATTTACTGATGTCTGCCACTTGATGCACTGTTCAAAGTTATATAAGTTGCACCATGGGCCAAAAAGGTATAATCTAAAATGTACAGTATGAAAATAAGGTAATTAGTATTTTAACTTGATATTCTCACTTTATTCTAAAATTTAGAAATTATATAGTAAAAATATATAATCCATTTTGGTTAAATGTATTTGATCCTCCAAAAGGGATATTTCTAAAACTATTTCTAAATTGTGTCATATTCTCTCATCAAACAAACTCAAAATTCCCATTGTACTCAATGGCAGTTTTGCATCTAGAATGGTGGGAGAATATAGGTCACAATTTTGTTTTAATTGTACAGTGTTCCAACTTTCCCTGTGACATCAGTAATATATGTTTTTAGATACTAGACTTAAGTCTTACACAGTTCAATGAGAAATCTTAAGAGATGCATCATATTTCTTTATAGACAGACAAGCAGATGTATGCAATGCACTGTGCTGTAAAGCCATGCAGCAGTATGTAATATGACAGCAGCCAGTGCTACACTTTATGCATTGCTATGACAACCATATCACAACCAAATCACAATGCGGTGTTAGATGTACAAAAATAAACATACCCATACCATATCTAGTCTATGCCTCTCCAACTCCTGGTAGAAAGAGTTGGCACAACATTATGAAACAGAAATCACAGAGTCATAAAACCGATTTTTAACCCCCCCCCCAAAAGACACCATTACCAAAGCAAGGCATTAAACTATAAGATGAAGGAAAAATAAGCAAGAATTACATTAGAAATTTTACAGAAAATATTTTGAAAATTTCCCCCAAAGTTTAAGTAAAATTATAAAATGTACTTTTCAATATTTGCATAATTATATCTATACAGACCTGATGCTTCAGAAGAACAGCTTGTTGTCTTCTCATTTCTTTTTCCTTAAAAATAAGAAGCTTTTAATATATGATTTTTTAGTGAAAATGTATAACATGCTAAATGTATTAAAAATTCCTGAGATTCTATGGTCTTTCATTAGGTTGGACTACACAAAATTGCTAATATTCAATCTAGTTTTTAAAAATATGACAATTAAACTGCATACTGTTAAACCTAATACCTAACCTGATATAATAGAAATATAGTTTTCTTGAATAACAATTTCAACTTAAAATTTAATGTGTGCCCTAATAATACACTTCAATGTCACAAATACTAACATGACTAGGTAGATTATCAGAGCATAATGATACAAATCACACATGTATTTTGAAACTAATCAATTGATTGGCTCATTAAGATAGGATCTCGCTATGTAGTCTGGCCCAGAACTCACTATGTAGTTCTTGAATTTATAGCAATCCTTCTGGCTCAGCCTCCTTAGTGCTGAGATTACAGGAGGGTATTACCATGCCAGCTCTAAAACTCTCTTCACTCAGAATATACACTCTTGAACATACTCCCTAATTAGTAACATCTATTTGATTTTGAATTTTTCTTTTGAGACAAGGTCCTGGTGTGTTGCTTAGGCTGGCCTCAAACTTCCAATCCCCTTGCTACAGCTTCCTAAGTACATTGGAGGTATGTAGGTATGTACCACTTACACCAAAGCTTTCTACTTCATGAAAGACTTCGGTGATCAGATTGAGATTTCTCTATCCACCTACGGTTCTCCAATGGGATGGGACTTAATGCAAATAATTCTAGTAATGTCATTAAATTTCACTGTTTTTATAAAGGCAAAGATTGGATGAAATTAATATTAAGCATGTGCATAAAAAGGAGTAGAAGTCTAAATAATAAAGTGGGAGTCTATGTTAGAAAAATAACCAACGGATAGGGATATAGCTCAGAAATAGAGCTAGTGCTTAGGATGTGTGAGGCCCAGGATTCAATCTCCAGCACCATGTCCCCCTTTCCAACGCCTAAAAAAACACTTTTCCAGGTTTAAAAGATGTACTGTGGTGGCTATCTATTAACAGTACCAGCAGATTCACACAGCTACCCCTTTCAGAATTCAGTTATACATGGTAGAAGTTATTGTAAGAGATGGGTGAGGAGGGATGGAACACCTTTCTTATGCTTCATTCATGGAAATAAAAAACAAAGCATCTCGAAAGACTTTTAAGTTACAGTAATTAACATGATAGAGATTTGTTTCTGCATGTTTTTCATTTTAATGGGTAAAACAGTTGTTGGACAACAACAAAGTTATAAGGCAAAATCAGATTTGTGACACAATTTGAAACAAATATAAGTGGCACAAAATAATTTTGGGAGGCTCATTCTTATCAAGTAATCTATATAGAGGTGTTATGCAATCATTTGCATTTGGGATTTGATTTTTCCTACTTAAAGAGCTCAAAGCACTACATAAAGCCTGTATGACATAAAACATACATAATATACATAAAATACACACAAAAGCACACAATTTATACACATATCTGCTAAGGATATTTAGGTAGTTATTTTGAGAAAAGCTATTTTTCATATAGTTTGATGCTAATAAACATGTAGCTTTTATTTTTTGGAAAATAAAAACTCTGATTGTCAGCTAAACTAACCTTTATTCGTTTCTCGGCCTCCAATAATTTAGCATTTGCCGCTTCTTCTTTCTTTTTCTTTTTAGCCTGTGCATGCAAAACAGGTCTCAAAGTCATGCAACAACACCACCACAATTTGGAAACAATCTCACTTGAAATGAAGCTACATGCCTCACAAGATACAAAACAATATGCAACATATATGTAGACAATCACATATTTCCCTCAGTTAACATAGTTGACACACAAAGTATGTTTCTTATTTCTAGGTTAGCACTAGAATAAATGAAAAATTCTTGCATTTATAAAAATATGAAAGATTTAGGCACAAACTAGATTCTGTAACCTGAACAACTAGTTCTGAGATAACAATATACAATATATTAACTAGTGTTAATTCTCTACTTTTTTCTTTTTTAAAATTCTGTATCATTTTTATCCTTTTTTGTTTTGATTTTTAAAATAAAAAATTACAAAAAACATGAAAGATTTTCTTCTACAAAGTGCTAAGAATCTGCAATAATTGTTTGCTATTCTATCTTAAAACCATCATAGACAGAATGATTGTATGTCATTTATTGCATTTTTCTTACTTCAAAAGAAAATATAATCTGTAAAAAATTAAGAAAAAAGGATAGTTTAACTAATAAATATTATTTAAAGAATAAATCAGCACATGATTATTTTAAAATTATTTTAGTACTTGAGCTTTTAGATAAAGAAAATCATTTGGCTAGATCCATTAAATGAAGCATTGAAACTGATTTTAATATCTTTGTATATTGTGGTTAGAGTTATGCATTTCTCTATTAAAAAAAAAAAAAGGGGGCCACAGAATTAGCTCAGCAGCATAAGCACCTGCCTGGCAAGTGCAAGGTTGTGAGTTTGATCCCTGGTACCAAAAAAAAAAAAAAAAAAAAAGTTATGCATTTCCTCTTTTTAACAGAAGGAAAATTTGTGTATTTCATGAAGCATGTTTTGACTATCATGATCTGCTATCAAATGTGAGCTTTGTAATCTGAAAGTCATTAACCATCTAGTGGTTATAACTATATTGTAATTAAAATCAATTTACTTGAAGATAGAAATATTTTTTGATTTGAGAGCTTAAAAATTAATGTGAAATGTGTAAGGAAATATGTGTGTACTTCTAGAAGGAAAAAAGATATAACAGAAAACCTCAACTATCTGGAGCCCTTAATGAATAAAGTGTTCTATAAAGCAGCAGTTTCCTGAGTAGCTGAGAGGTTATAAATTCTTTAAACATTAAAAGTTTACTTTTACTATTTTAGATGGAAATAATTTTGAAACATATGCCTGTTTAGACACAGTACACTAACCATAATTTGACTTTTTCTTGATGACTCAGGGCAATTATTTTGAACATCAGTTATTATACTGCACAGTTTGACAGAGTAATGCCTTCAGGCTATTAAGGTGTTGAAAACTGCTTGCTATTCAACTAAAAGATTAAAAGCTCTTGCTAGGGTTTTGAGTTCCCACATATGCTAGCTGAAGTTCTTCTGTATTTTCCCCTACTGCCTTTGGCTATTACTTTTGCTGTTGCCAACACAGGTCTTCTCTCTTGCTATTCTAGTCAGCTTGCAGAGAAGAAGTATGCTAGAAACCATACTAGAAAAGCTGTTTTATTTTATTGCAGAATATTTACTTTTATAAAACTTTGTTTCTAAGTTAAAAGTAAATATCTGATGATACATAATGAGTTTTCAAAATGTAAACAGGGGCTGGGGGTTTAGCTCAGCAGTGTAAATGCCTGCTTAGCAAAGTCGTGAGTTTTATCCCCGGGTCCTCCCCCACCCAAGTAAAGAACATTTTTGAAAAAAATTGTTTATTGCCACATTTTAGGTCTACATAATGATCACATTTATTATAGGGAATTTGTACTTATACATAATATAACTTGATTCTTTTTTTCCCTATAACCCTACCCTCCCAAAGAAAGCAAGGGGAAAAAAAATGATGAGAAATGAAGGGAAAAATGGAAACCAAGCTTAATAAGGAGGGGGAGAGGGGTTGAAGAACAAGAGTTTTAGCACATGAACTTTATGCCAAATACACTGACTGCTAGAAGCCCTTTCTCCTTCCATCAATCTGTGCCCTCCCTTCTTTCCTCTCTTCCTGCCTTCCTTCCTTTTTTTCTCTTTTTTCCTGGTTTTTAATTGCTAGGAACAAATGAGTTTGATTTATTTGATCTGAAGAGAAAGCAGAGTACAAATGAGTGCTGAATAAGATCAGAGGTCTCACTATGATTGTGTTTAAAGAGAATTAATGGTGAACATATTAATTTGTATGGGTGAGAAAACATGAAGGCAAAGAATTTTTTTTTGCAGACTACGAAAGACATAATTATATTTTTTCATTATAATTTAAATATTTGAAATTTACGAACTTTACCTCTAGAATTTGCTGTGCTCGAAGTTCTTTTTCCATTCTAATTTGCTGTATTCTCTTAATTTTTTCCTGGAAGAAAAATTAGAATTTAAGATTATAAAATATATATCTAGGTAACAGTGTTTATCCAGAATCAAATAATTTAAGGTGTAAGCACTAAATTATCAAAGGCTTTCCAGGATAGAACAATTATTTATTTATTATAAGATTACATATATCATCATGTATTAAATTCATGATTTTATAATTTCTCATAATCTATAAAATACAAGTGCTAAATAAATATTGAGAAACCAGTAAATCAAGTTGGTTAAACTTCTATAGCTTGAGAATCTTTGTAAACACTTGCAATTACAAATAGTACCTAATTGTAAATAAATACATGAAAGAAAAAATAGAAGTACAGTGTCTCTGGAGTCAGAAAAGGTAAGAATAGTTTTGGGTCAGTGACCTTGAACAAATAATTACTCTTCCATAAAACAGGATGAAGTATTTTGCCTTAATTATATAAAAATGCTTTAAAAAGCATAAAGCTTCATAATTATAATAGATATTAATAATAATTTCCTTTCTAAAATTTGTGAATAATGTAATATGACATTGGGTTTTTTTTTTTTTTTTTTTTTTTTGCCTTTTTTCTTTTTACGGGTACCAGGGCTCGAACTCACAACTGCCTGCTTACAAGGCAGGCACTTATGCCACTGAGCTAAATCCCCAGCCCCATGACATTGTTTTTTAACCATAATAAGTTTGTCTCAAAATAATGTGTAACACTTAAAATGCATTAATTTCAATTTAACAATCCATGGAATTATTTACATGATATAATTGGTGGACCCAAGGTCTAAATTTAATGAAGGTAGATTAGACTTTCTTTTTTTGTACTGGGGATTGAACTTGCATCCTCATGCTTGGTAAGCAGGTGCTTTGTGCCACTGGGCTAAACCCCTGACTAGGTTTTAAAATTTAGTGATCATTTAAATTTTGGTAAGAATTTACATCTTAAATATTGACTCATATGTGATAAGTACATTGTCAACAATGTCATGTGCCTAAATTCCTTTTCCAAATCCCAAATTAGCATTTATGAGAATCTATCTTAAAGAAAAGCAAGTTCTTATTTCAAATTGTATTTGTCCTAGAAATTTCACAATAAATTAAAAAAAATTTAATTCCAGGAATTGAACACATGACCTAGTTCTTGCCAGGCAGACACTGTGCTGCTGAGCTGTATCCCTGGCAGAATAAATACAATTTATTCTGATGTACATTATAATACCTGCTTCTAATTCCAGATGTTAGCTGTACCTTTTGAAGCTATACTTTACTTTGGAAATGCATATACATAAACATTATTTATAGATTACTATAATATAGGTTACATCTTGTAATACTGAGTATCTAACCACTGAGTTGATTACTATACACAAAATATCTTGCTGATCATAAAAGTTTTTTAAAAATCATAGCAATTGAAATTGATTTTGTGATTGCCAGGTAGGCACTGTGCCACTGAGCTATATCCCTGCCCCACCAATTCTTTTTAAATTAATATAAATTAAATATAATTTAAAAATGTTTTTGGTACCAGCAATCAAACTGTTCTTTTTAAATGGTAACAATACCATACATATTTAGGCGGTGGCCACTGTAGAACTTTAGGATCAGGAAGCTGAATCTCAAATACTAATGGTATCTGATGAGTCTTTAATCATTATAAAATAGGATAAGTCATGAAAAATGTAACATAAATACTGGGTTTTCTGTTGTTGCTTAACAATATGATATAATTTTGTTTTTACATATATATTTATCAGTAAATATAATATTTTTAAAAATGTATTCCATAATATTTTAAGTCAGGCTCACAATGTTTGTGAGGCACAATAAGCAAAAGAAATTCATGTTTACAATTGACTACTTTATATTATGATAAAAGAGTATGCAATATAGTTTGATATTTTATAAACATTCTAAAGTGTTTGGTGTCATGATGGCACTTTACATTCATGATCTCATTTACTCTTTAAACATTGTAGTTACCTTTTTTTTATATAATGGAGAAAACAGAGACTTAGGGGGTAATACATCTAAGCCACAAAATGATTAAATAAGTAACTCAGCACAAATTTAACTCCAAACTGCCTGACTACAAACTCTGAATTCTAAATCCCAACTCTATGTTAATTCTCTTGGTCACACTGCTTTCATCAATACTGGAAGGAACCCTAAGACAATCATGTAAAATACAAAACAAGCTATTTATATACTAAATACTAGAGGCCAGGAATATCGCTTAGGGGCAAAGCACCTGCCTGGCATGAGCAAGGTCATGATTTGATGGCTGGTACCAAAAAAAAAAAAAAAAAAAAATCTACAGAATATATACTAAATATCTGTTTCACTTTATACAATGAAACAACTACTTGTTTGAAATTCTTTAAAGCATAGACCTTCCCTACCATTTTCTTTCTGACTTAATGTTTCATGAATATGTGAAGATGGGAGAATAGTTTACAATCTTCCAATCTTAAATGAATCTGATTATCTTTTCACTTAACTTTTTACCAATAATCTAAAAATAGCTTCACTTAAACTTAATTTTTAAAACCATGGAGGGAGGATATTGTAGATATAAGAAAGAACTCTTGGATATTCTAAAATAGTGCTTTCATCATTTTTGCTCAACCAATTTTTAAGCAACTCTGAAAGCACTCAGAAGAAATGAGGGGGAATCTAATTCTGTATAATTTGAATCTAATTTTATTAGTATTTCATATGTTTCAGAATAATTAAGTTTATTTAACTCCAAATGCTCAAGCAATACCCTTCATTTACTGGTATATTTATTTTAAAATATTTAGGATGCCAATTTGTATTCAAAATCTACCAGGAAATTAAAATACTTATGCAAATTTTCTACTTGGTATTGATTTCTTTAAAAACTTGTGTGTACAGTGATCAAGAGTTTGCTTGGCATGTGCAAGACTTTGGCTTTAATCCCTAACTCTGTAAAAAATGAACAAACAAAAGTCCTTGGGAGAGAAGACTTAATTAAAAACAAGGTGACTTCTTAACTAATTGAAGATGGTGACTTTCTAAGTAAGATGCAAAACATTCATGTGAAACATACTTAAGAAATCAAAATTAGAATAATGTACATAATCAAGTCACTATTCAAAATAAGGCCCGTACTTTGAAAATTAGTTTAAATGCATCAACATACCTGTTGTTTCATAATCTTTATCTGTTCTTTTTGTTTTCGTTTTTCCTCAGCAGCCATTATTGCTATGATGACAAACAAAAGCCCAGATTATTATCCGGTAAGTAAAGAAGTGAAAAAACCTCCTTGACTTTTCCAATGCTCATTTTTCAAGTTCTTGACATCCTTTACATCACCTACCTTGTTGTTTTTTAGCTTCTTTGGCAACTCGAGCCTGTTCCTGCTTTTGCAGTTTTCTCAGAAGCTTTATTTGTGCTGCTTGCCTGGCTATTTCTGAAAAATACAAAAATTCAATGAGTATTATTATCAATTTTGAATAATGGCTGATCTAAAACAGTAACTGAAATTGGTACTGTATCAATGTGAGAAATAATATGTTTAAAAAAGCTGCCTAAGGCTGGGGTTTTAGCTCAGTAGAATAAGCACCTGCCTGGCAAGCATGAGGCTGTAAGTTTGATCCCCAGCACCATAAAAACAAAAAAAATTAAAAATTAAAAAAAAAAGAAATCTGCCTAAGATTAGACAGATACCAAGTAGGGCAATAAGGGTAATAACGTCAAGTTCATTTCTCCCAGAAATTGCCAAATTATTTCATCAAATATGATCAAATAGAAAACTACATAAAATGATATTTTTCTTAATTCTAATCAGAGGCTCATTTAAATACATTTTTCCACATTTCAAGTAATTCTATACTACTCTAGGAAATTAGCTGCTAATATACAGATAGAAAGTTAGATTTAATCTTAAAACAGAACTTATAAGAAAGAAAAAGATCCCAAAGTTAAACAGAACCCTATGCTAAACTTATATTTTAACTAACCATACTAACAGTTAAATCCTTTAAATCCAGTAATCTAACAGGGACTCAATTTCATAACATAAAAACAATGTATCATGTCAATGAATTTTTTTTCCTTTTTTTTTTTTTTTTTTAATCGGTACCGGGGATTCATGTCAATGAATTTTAAGGACAATAAAGTTCTTACAATTTTCAAGGACAAATGCCTGAACTTATGGGTAGAAGATGTAATTAATGGCCCCAATCCTTTATTCTTCCTTCTATTTCTATCATCTGCAATGTGACTTTGCAGCAACACTCATCAAGAGGTGGAATATATTTTGTGTCCCTGATTGTGAATTCAACCATGTGATCTATGGTCAACAGAATGTTAACAGCTTTAATGAAAGCAGAGTTTAAAAGCAAACTTGTACTCTATTTTTGTGTTTTGTTTGTTACTATAGGACATGTTGGGGCTAGGTTGCTGGAGATTGAGATACATGGACCCAGCTGATCCCACACAAATGAACAAGCCCAGCCAAGATCAGCCTACCTAGCTACCCTTCAGCTGAAAACAAGTGAGTGATTAATGCTTAATATCAGATGCCACTGAGGTTTGTGGTTGTTACGTGGCATTATTTTGCCAACCATTTAAAGGATACAGAAACTATAACATACTACTTCTTTCTTTTGATGGATAACTTAATTTGAAAACTTCTAACTCTGTAAGTGGTATACCAAGATATTATTAAAAATAATTTTAGAAAACATAGTATTGTTTCAGAAAACATTACTTTGTAACTGATGGAAATTATAAAGAACCTATAAACTATATTCATTGGTGTTATGGTTTGGGTCTAGATGTCTCCTCAATGGCTCATGCAGTCATGGGGGTAGGTTTTCAGGGACAGATCAACCTAGAGTTTGTGATTGGTTCATTGTCTGGTGCTGGGGCTAGGGCTGTGAGCGCTACACCTGCCAGAGGGCAGGTAGCCTGCATACAATATAAGGGAGGAAAAGAGACTTATTCTTCCTTTTTGCTCTTTTTTCCTTTTGTATCTTCTACCAAGAGGAGTTGCCCCTCTGCCACATCATCCTGCCTTGGAGCCAGCAGGTTATGAATTGAAACTTACAAACTGTTAGCCAAATGAACCTTTCCTTCCCTAATTTTGGACATCAGGTGTTTTGTCTCAACAATGAGAGAAAAGTAACTAAGACAATTGGTAATGAATATGATTTGTAGCACCTGAATAATTTCTGCTCTAACAATTTCTACCATTTATTGACTGCAGGCACTATTGTGCTAAATTTACATGCGCTTGTTTAATCACAACTACTTTATAAAATAAGCAACATTATGCTCAATTTATAAATAATATACCTAGAGCTCATTAGTGTATATAGTGGGCTCTCTAAAAATCTTTAAGCAATATTTGAATGCCTTGAGCTTTTAGCTAGGAATGTAACTCTAAGTCTTTGTAATAAATGAAGTTGGTTAGTAGGGTGAATTTTCTGTAACAAAGCAGATATAATGATTTTAATTTTATTTATTAAACTGGGAGTGTTGATGAAAATAAAATGGAGGCTGATGTTAAAAATACACCACCAGTTATCCAATGATTTTCAATATTGGAGGGTTATGGGTATCATCAAACATTTCTGGGTCACATAAAAACATCTATATACAAAATACTGTGAAAATAAAAATTCTCTAAATTGGCCTGCAGAGTCTGCAACCTCTGATAATAATACATTCAAAGAATATTATTCTCACCTATAATAATGGCAGATAAATACTACTTCAACATTTAAGAACTGAAAATTTTACTGAACTCTGTTATAAAGGTTTAACTTTGTCTTGAGGTTTCAAAATGTGCTGATTGAAGTTTTCTAGAAAATGTAAGTGTGATGTTTTGTTTCAGGCTAATTTTGCTCACTAATAGTTAAACTATTAATAAAGAAATTTTCTATAACAAAGGAGATGTAATGATTTTAATTTTATTTAATAAACTGGAAATGTTAATGAAAAATAAAATGGAGGCTGATATTAAAAATATACCAATTATCCAATGATTTTCAGTATTGCAGGATTATGGGTATCATCAAAAATTTCTGGGTCACATAAAAACATCTGTATACAAAATACTCTGGGAAGTAAAAAATTCTCTAAATTAAGTTAAACTATTAATTAAGAAATTCTATTATATAGCTGTGTTTACATATAAATGTGTCAATTTCAAGCCCCGTGCAAACACATAGTAGTTTTTATTTTTAAACCCTTTTGAGATATATATATATATATATATATATATATATATATATATATATATTAGTACTGGGAATCAAACTCAAGATGCTGCACTTGCCAGGCAGGTGCTTTGCCATTGAGCTATATCCCTGAACCTTGACTGAAAAATATTAAAAACTTCACATATCTTTTCACATTTGCAAGGAATATACAATTCTGATTAATTATTAAGAATTTATAAAAGTTAAATTTTACATTTTGGGAAATTGGAGAACAAAATGGAAAAAAGACAGACTGGAGCAAACAGAAATGTAGAGTTTACCCACATTGCAATTATTAAAAAATAAATTACCTACATTTCTTACATTTCTTAAAGAATAAATTATTTCTAGTACTGCATTTTATCATTCATTTGGTTTATAGTCACTATATATAACGTAACTAACTTTTGAAATACTAATTTGAAAAATATGGCTTAAGAAATTACTTGTTGCTTTAATTTCAAAGATGAAGTTTATTTTTGAAATAAAGTTTATTTTCTCATAGAATTAGTAATCTTCTGTATATAATTCATGTCTGTGGATTTTAAGATATATTTTATACCATTTTAGCATCAGTAAAATTAAAATGTGCCTGGAAATTGGTGTAGAAGACAAAGTGGATGGCTCTCCTTGAATGAAGAACTATTATCTCTGCATTATTTAAACAGAGCCCTGTCTTCATGTACTGATATGGACAGAACTGGCTGTGCTATTTTTTTCTTCCTTCAACTGGCTCAATGCAATGTAAATAAGGCCAGCTAGGATACTGATATATAATCTTTAAGGCCAACTGACAATTTCCTGTTTCTTTGCATTGTGTTCCCTGTAAAACAGTTGAACACAGTGGGATGGCAAAGCTTGATAACTTCAGAAATGTCAACTGGGTATAAGCCTCAAAATAAGAGGTTATGACTTCCCAGGTTACTAAAATTTACACATCAGAAACTGAAGCAACGACTCCTAAATTCACTGATACGTTATCCCAATCAAGTTATGCAGACTGGTTCTTTCTTTATATCTATCTCCCTGCATACTGTAGAGGTGCTTGCTCTCTGACCATCTAGCTCAGCTCACCTTGCTCATGTAATTCCCACCATCCTCACTGTCACTCATTCTTGAACCATTCCATTCTTCACAAGATAATAAATTCTGGAAGAGGGGTAGGAACAAGGCCTTGTGAATCCCTGTGTGGATTAGGTTTAGGACCCATTAACTGCCCATAACTTTGGATGTCTTGATGTCTTTAGTCTCACTATGGGTTGCACTGGAGGTGATAGGTTGGAATTAACTTGCAGGGATTCCTATAACATATCTATGGCATTATAAATACAACTTTCCAGATTGTTAGGCAGACTGGAAAAGGGATAACAATATTTGTATTACAATATGCAATACTTGTATTACAATAATTGGCAGCACTTTTCTTTCTCAAAGGTACATCATTAAATAATGATACATTGAGATTGTAAAATATCTCAGGTCTTTGACATAAATGGACAGGTGTTATGTGATGTTTTTGGAAGCTCTATTAACAATATTTGTCAATTAACAAGCAGTTTTATTTATATAAGAAACATGTACTAAGTGCGTGACTGGAGCTCAATAAGCAGGATTATTTATATAGACTAAAAAAGCCTTTATCATATCTAAATCTTGTCAATCTTTTATCTATATTCTTTTTGAAATTAAAGTTCTAATTTCACAATGTTTGGATATGCAGTATATTCAAGACTTGTCTTTATCTTATTATTCTGAACCTTTCTTCAAATTAAACTCAGTTTTTTGGATCCTAGCAGGATAACAATAATAAAAACTTCTAGAATTCTTTCATTCTACCAAACTGTTAGAAATCGCTTAAAAATAAAATTGCTGATAAAGTGATTTATCTTTGCCTTTTATTTTCCTCAAGGAAAAAAGTAAACAATATCCCAGACAGTCATAAATATTAATAATAATTATATTCTTAAATATTTAATTTTTATTTATACATTAAGAAAGAACACATATATACAATAAAGCCAAAAGCAACAGAATTTGCAAAGTATAACCAATTACAACCAGTGGGGTGATGTAATGTAATAAAAATCAATTTGAAATCTAAGAGGAGAAAACAATACTGAGCTTCTAATATGTTACAGTAAAAATACAGTTAATTTTGCAAATTTAAATTTGCCATTTTGGATACTAAGTAACAATGATGCTTGTATTAGATATTCAAATCATGTATGAAGAGCTCATGTTTTGGCTATCCTGTTAATTTCAAGTATGTATTTAATACAAACAATTAACACCTTCACTACATTATGTACTCTTCAGAAAAGTTAATGATCTACTGAAAATAGTTTTAAAATTCGTATGTGTTGGTTAGCTTTCACTTGTTTTAATTTTAACCTTCATTAATAACTTTTTGGAAGAAATAAAAGTCTTAAACTATCAAGTAGTATGAAAAATTTTAAAAATTGACCAACATATTAAGTCAGAAAAAATCATATTGGACATTAAATTATACTCTAGGCAGTTGACCTACATGCTATTGGTTAAAGTGTAAACTGGTGCAATGATTTTGGAGATAATATTTGCATACAAATGATATATGTAGCCTATGTGTAACCTTTATTTGGATATTTGAAATGTATATGTATTACAAGAATGTGCAAATAAGGATTTAGAAACAGCTAAAATAATCAAGAAGAAACTGAGTTAATGTAGCATGGGAGAACCACACATGGTATCACTTATCAATTAACCATTAAAAGACTTAAGTTGATTTATCTACGCTATTCCCAAAAGATATTCATGACAAAGGAAAAACATCAAGCTGAATAGTATAAACTTTTTAAGTCTATTTATTTTGGAAAGGAAATAAAAGATATGTATGTACATGTGACTGTTTCAGTGTGTGTGTGCCAATTTCTGAAAAGATTAACAAAAGCCTCCTAATGCTTCTAATATGCACTAAGACAATATCTCTCATTTTAAAGCCTTGCATCAGTTTTTTTCATGGATTTTTGTTTTAAAATGCAAACAAGGAACACAGAAGTCAGTATTATGGTGGTATTTATGATAAAAAGAAATAAGTATTTTGGGCATTTCTTCCAGATGTTGGGATTTATTTATAGCAACAGTAAAATTCTGTTAGTCTTCTAAATCAATTTTAATTATTGAACCTTTATTTAAAATCATACATTTAAAAATATATGTGTACAAATACAAGATATCTACACATGGTGATGTATTCAGACAACTTTAAGAGGCCTTATACTACTGGTAACTCAAACTCTACAGCAGAACTACTTTATTTTATTCAGCCTTCTGTGCCACATATAGTATGGCTTCATGTTGATAATTTATGTAGAGCTTTGAATCATGAATAGATTTCAGGTTATTATGCGCACTTTGACCTTGATAAGTAACATCTTTGGTGATCTTAAAATATGGATATAAATCCTTTAATTGAGGATTAAAAAATATATATCCAGACTACAGGGGGATTCAAATTGGAAGACTAGGGGTTACTTACCAGTAACTGGAGTTCTCTGAAAATATACTCCACAGATCCACATATTAGGGAGTTATTTCCATGTACCACCTCAAGGAATCGGGAGCTGTTAAAAGGAGAATTTCCAGAAGGTTGGCACAACCTTAAGGCATGTGCCAAGTGCTGGTTAATTCCCTTTCTGTGCAAGCCTGAACAGCTTAACAACCACTTTTGTAATTCTAAATACACATGGTAGGATGTGTTCAAAGTGTGACTCGGAAAATGATGTAATCAAAGAGCTCCAGTTACTAGCAAGATTCCTTATTTTCTCATTTTATTCTAGCATTAATATCTATATTTTAGAAAATGAGAACGTCAATCATTTCAAAATCAAAAATATAAGGAACACATTACTTTTTAGTATGATTATTACAATGTCAGATACATTACGCTTCTTACCTTGAGCTTGCAGTTTTCTTAACAATTTGGCATCTGTGTTGTCTAGGAATTCAGCACTGCCAACATTTGGAGGTCGACCCTTGCGACGTTTCATCCTGGATTCATCTCTTGCTCGCTGTCTATCTGGGTTTGGTGGTCTTCCTCTACGACCCTCCATTGCCCTGATACGAGGAATGACATCCTCTTCTTTCAAAAGACACCACTGCATTCCCTTTTAATTAACATTTTATAAAAATAATATGTTACAAACAATAAAAATGGAAGATCAATTATGTCTATAGTCTAGGTAAAAATGAGATATTTTGACATTTATAAAGTGAATATGAGCCTTAGAGATTTTACTTTTTAAATTTAAATTTAGGATTATTCATGGTCTTTTGTATGAACTTCTTAAAGGATGTACAATTTTAACCAAACATATAGAGACTTTTATATCTGTATCTAAAAAGATAAAGAGATATATTTGATTACCATTGCTAAACTATAATGACCATAAAGTTGGAAGATATTTGAAAATATTAGTTGTGATAATAGGAAACATGGAGATCTTTTGCAAACGCAAAAGAGACCATGAAATATAGGAAAGAGGAAAGGAGAAGGAAAAGGGGAGAAAAAATTAAAATGTGTTATGTGCATGTACCAACTCTCCATGATGGATGTAATCATTGTGTACTATAATAACAAAAATTTTAAAATGAACAAAATAAGAACATGAAAGAAAATATTAATTTATGAAGACCTCCCTACAGATTATTCTTGTGGGTTGTCAATTCAACTAAAACATAGACTATTTAAATACAGTAGAATCTCAGTTCCTGAACTTATTTTGTTACATGATTGTGAAAAGATGGCCATATTTGTGTTTGTGTGAGAAAGATAGCTGCAGTTATATTTTTCACCCAATGCAAAGTTGTGAATAAAAACAAAATTTTGCCAAATGCTTCTGTTTTATGAATCAAACTGTTTTCAAACAAAAGCATTCATGAACCTAAGTATCACTGTGATGGATATTTATCTCTATGAACCTAAGTACCAATGTAATGCATATTTCTCTTTATGGGAATATTTCAGCCAATAAGTGAAGATAGAATGTTAAGAGTCAGAATATCAGCATCTTGTAAAACCTAATAAATTAACAGATCCAAGCCCTGAATTTGAATGGACTGCCTATCATCAAAAATAGAGACACTAACCTCTTGCAAGGATCATGATTTCACTGATAGAGTAGGCTTATACCCTCAAATCAAACTTCGATTTGATTAAGCCTCTAGATTTAATTAATTTCAAAGGAAAGATAGGATGAGCAGTACTCTACAGAAAAACCCAGTTTATAGGAAATTCTATAAAGGACTTCCATTTCTTTAACAAAATATGAAAAGTAAAAAAAAAGAAAAAAAGAAAAAAAAGAAAAAGAAAAGAAAATTATATAAACTCTAAAAGATATATCAAAAATTCCAATATTTGGTCCTTACTTGTATATTGATTTAAATAGACCGACCATTAAAAAATATTACTGAAAGAATTTTAACAATAACTGACATTCAAATATGTCATTGGGTGATTTCTCATCATGGGAACACTATAGAGTATATTTATATAAACTTAGATGGTATAGCCTTCTACATCCTAAGATGTATGATATATGTATGCTGAAAGAAATAGCCTATTATTCCAAGAGACATGATGAACAAAATAACATGAGACTATATTACAAGAGAAAATGACACAATGAAAACATAAGATAGAACTCAAGATGCTGCTGCTAATGAAACATGGAATACAGGTTTACAGCAAACTTTTTACAAGTCAAGGTATATTCTCTAAAATACTAAGAGTACAGTACATATATATGAACATAGTCGTATGTTGCTATTAATGAGTACTATGTACTATACTCAGTTGTATATGCAACACTTTTATATGACTGATGATTACATTGTCACTAAGAGGAATTTCTATCTTTACAATCTTTTGAGAATACCATTGGATAAATAGTCTATCATTTGACCAAAACTTTGTTATTTGGAGCATGGCTTTATGTTAAAGTTTGAAAATGGTACTATAGTTATGTACAAAAGTAGTCCTTATCTTTATAGATACACATGAGAACTTTTCACATGGATGAAATAAGTATAAAATTTGCTTCAGCAAATTAATGAAGTAAGAAGTAGATGAAGCAGATGTAAAATAATACTGGCCATAATATTTGACCATAAAATTGGTGAAGAGTATGTGGTATATATTATTCTGTTTACTTTTGCATATATTTCAGAGTTTTTCCTTGTATTTCTTTTGACTGAGATATACACCAACAGAATAAATACAATCTGAGCCTCATTTTTACACATCCTGCATATGTCAATCAAAAAATGCATTATTTATATAATTTATAATCCAAAATAAGATGTTCCAATGCAATATAAAAGCACCTTTAAAATAATTCCTCATTATTTCTTTTCTTTTTAAAGAATTAATTTAATCTAAACCTTAAGGAAACTTTAAAAATATGCTTTTCTTTAAAAAGAACTTTAGGAATTTTTCCTGAACCACTAAGAGAAATTCTGCAGCCAAAATCAATCAAAAGTCTTGAGTTATATTTTGCACCGCGATTCCTAAGCTAAGTCAAGAAATCTATGAATATTTCAGTTAATAGATACTAAAAATATAAATACTATAACTTGCTACCATAATGGAAAATAGCTACAAACTCATATTCCAAGTACTATGCTGAGTTTCAAGCACTTTCAATATGCAGAACATTTCTAACTCATGTGGTAAGAGAAAATTCGGACCCAATTAGGTTAAATAAATTGCCTGAGGTATAAAGATAGCAAAAAACAGAACAGCAGTTTAAACTCAAAATATTCTCACTCTGAAACTATAAGGTCTTAACTATTCTACATGGACTTTCCTGATCAATAAATATACTTGTTACTGATCACAACATTCAGTCTTGAGAACAGAGCCAAGGTTACATCAAGGAAAGACTGTCAGAAAAGAAATTAATGCATACATTATGAATCATTTCTGAAAGAAATAAAATTTTGTTAAGAATTCAAATAAAATCAGTAGGATTAACATTTGTACAAAGTACATTTGTAGGCTATCAGTAATCCATCACAATACTTTTATGTTAGGGTAAGTTGTATTCACCAGTAAGTGACACTTTTGATTAGTTTAGGTTTTCATTTTTCAATTTTACTCTTAGGCACCAAGGCAGGATGCATCAGATGAATTGAAATACAAAAGTGACCTTTGAAACAGAATAGAATAGAGGAATAAGAGTCTGTAAACAAATCTGTATTAATTTTTTAGAGAAAAAAAAGCAAACCAGAAAAAAGGGTAGAAATTATACAGAATTTTAACAAAACAGTAAGAAATCATTAGTTGATAAATTACATATTGTTATCTTAGAAGTAGTTGTTCAAGTTTTAAAGTATCTATTAATATAACTTGAGACTATACTCAGTGAAGTAAATAAGACAGGTGTAAACATCGTACTGTCTCAGTGTGAAAAGCTGAAAGTAACAACATATGTATATGTGTATGTATATGTATTTAAAGAATAGTTAAGATAGTTACACTACTAATTTCTTTGATTTCACTGAAGAAAAAGATTTGTGCTGGCATTGTTTGGACAACTGAACACAGATCTCTTGCGCTCTGGGTGAGTGATTTGGGTATGACAATACACAATGTATGTACCATTGTCCTCTGATTGACATGTTTTAAATTTTTTTCTTCTTTTTTTCTTTGTTTTTCTTCTTGAAATAAAATGAGTTTGGGAAAAAAGTATTTATTAATAAGAAAATCAATATATGACCAAGATTTCAAGGGTCAACATATCCTTATCAACATATTCTTTCTTACATAGTTATGTTTTTATTCAGCTAGGACAAAAAAAAAGAATTGAGTACACTGATGCCCCAAACTTAACAGACAAATACAGTAACACTGAAATTTACATGTTTGCCCTTGGGATTTAGAAACTAAATACTACGCAGGGGGATTGCATTGTATAAGCTCACATATAATGTCTTCCAACTCTTGAATTTCAGAATATGAGAAAAGGATGGTTGCAAAAATCTGAAGTTTATGTTTTAACATTAATGAATAGCCAAAGTAACTGTGGGTAAGAATACAGCATTTTTCCCCAGTAAACGTTCCCTAAAGAAAAGAAAATATAATTTATGTGACTTGATTCATGTATTACTAGTTTAAGTCAAAAATTATATATCAAAAGTTATTTTATTTACTTTGGTTAATTTATAGACTTAAGGCAGTAAATGTTTCCTAGAAATAGTCATTCTAAGATTTAGGATATAGATAAAAAGGAAGATAAAATGATGGAGATGGTGAAAGATTATACCACTATAATTTCTCTTTCAAAAGTTATTAATGTAGGGGCTGGGGATTTAGCTCAGCGGCATGAGCACCTGCCTTTCAAGCAGGCGGTCGTGAGTTCGATCCCTGGTACCGATAAAAAATGAAAAAGACAAAAAAAAAAGTTATGAATGTATATCCTTAGCAAATAATATGTATCCTTAGTAATCACTTTTATAAATACTACAGAGAGAAAAGGCAATGAAGTATTTTATGTTTTATTTCAGAAACTGAACAAAGTAATCAAGGTATATAAAGAAATAAGGCAAGTAAAAGTATAGGATAAAACTGTAATATATTTAAAAAGTTTCCATTACTTAAGTATTTGCTGATGTACCTAGTCTAAGGAAGGCACTGAAATATCTAAAGAGGAGTTAGAGTCCTTTCCCTTCTCAAGGAGAAGGATTTTTCACAAGGACTTTGCCTCAGATTAACCTACTGCAATCAAGGGCCACACACAAATACTAATGAACTGGGAAGAGTTTATTGAGATATAGGATAGGATGTTGTCACAGTTACGCATAAAAAAATGATGAGGGTCTGGTAGGGTATGGGAATTACAGGTGCAAAGGGAGGTAAATACATCAGTCTTTGTAGATACAGACAAGTGAGTAGAACTGGACATTACTTGTGATATATGAAAGCATGAATGTAAATCAGAAAGGTGATTAAAGTTTGAAGTAGCCTTTAAGGATTATAAAAAGGTGAAATGGTAGTGAGGTTTTCTTCCTAAAGTTGTTACAGAATGGGACATATTTGAGAAAACTGGCAAATGAGTTAGTTCTCTCAACCTTGTTATGATTTAAAAAGTAAACAGAGCATTAAAGTACATATTTTGAAATAATATTTAAATGTTTCCTGAATTCAGAAATTAAAAATCAAACATTATGAAACAATTTAAAAGTGACCTTCCTATTTCAGCATTTCTTTATGACACTCCAAAATACTGTTCAATATTTCATGAGTAACTTGTATGTTTTTACCTTTCTTATGAATTGCCTAACTGGGTTTTCCATATTTCACTGAAAACTGGAGTTATTTGGTAGCTGAGCAGCAACATGGTTAGGTCTTAACAGGATGTGCCTCTCAAGTCTTATTCCCATTTAAATTTTGTCATTTTTTGTTGCTGTTATTCTTTTTTTATATACCTGTAAACTGATTTATTTTGAGAGGAAGGCAGTACATAAAGTAAATGTAGTAAATCAGTCCACCAAAAGCTAGTTTACTAAGTAATCCATTTTCCAAGTTATTGATTTTTTTTTAAGTTTTAGTATTAGTAAAACTTTGCTGCAACAATTTCAAGATAGATGTTCAATCCTGTGCCACCAAATGCTGATTTTCTATCTAATTTTTGAGGTGCCTTGTATTTCTTACATATTCTACAATATATAAGTGAATGACCTATTCTTTTTTTTTTCTGGATCAAGACCTATATATACCTCAGCCCTTGTCACTGGTAGTAAAATAGCTATGTTGTGTGTTTGACATCTAAATTGAGATATTTGTTTTGACAGTTTTAGGTTTTTTAAGCACTTAATAAATTATTTATCAAACTGAAATTTGGCCAAATAATTTTCAACAAATGTAACCATAGTATAATTAAAAACAAAGTTAATTTAAGAAAAAAAGTACTTTTCTCTTTGAAAGTGTACTTTTAGGATCCTTTTCTTTCTAATAGTTTATATTAAAACTTTCAGAATGTCACACCTGAAACAGAATGTGTCTTTCAAGACCTCCTAATAATACAGTATATACATTTACATTTTAGATAAAGGAATTCAATAGGCTTCAGTTTTTGAAATTAACACAGGATGTTGAACTACCCTGATAGGAATTTTTTAAAAATTTAGGTATGGACAATGCAAGATTATCAAATACTTTTGACATTTCATATTTTAAGAAAAACATTTAAATTAATGTAGAACAATTATAATTTTTTGGATTTCTTTATACTATTTTATAGTTTACTACTAAAGTGTTAGTATTTAGTATTAGTATTTAGTTGTTTTATAGTTATAGAGGCATGTAGTAAGAGCTTGTTACATTATAAACTTAATGGATTTAGGAATTCTCAATCCACCCTTGTCATACAACTTACTAATAGCATATACCAATGATTGAGAACTTTAAAAGCTTTCAGTGACAGTCTGCTGCAGCACACATGCCATAGCTTTGCCACCACTGTAGTGACTAGCCCTTTAAAAGATGTGAAAGATTAAAAATAGCTTTTCCTGAGAAGAGAGTGATGTTATCTACTAAAAACGAGAAATATGTGGTTTGCTACAACTGTGAGCCTAATGCTGATTATGCTTTCCAGGTACTCATACTGTTACCCTAAAGAGTCATTTCTTGCAATATTTATTTCTTAGCGCTACACTTGGACTTGTACAGTTGGCCTCTTACTACTTGCCTAGCTACAAATTCCCACCTGGTAGATCAGTGACATAAATTTCCAGACTTTTAGACTCCTGGTACTGATCTTTCATGTTCTCGGTGTCCATGTAAGTCCACAGCTATGTTATACTAGGTGTGACAGTTAACAGCAGAATTGAATTAGAACTTTGGTTGTTGGCTCTCAATCTTATGTTCTTAATTTAAAATAATTACCTATATTATAATTATGCCAGAAACTACATATTGCCTAACTTATTTTGAAATCTTTTACTCTTTATTAACAAAACACTAATTTTACCTGGGCAGCATTGTATCTCATGTTAACTTTTACAGATAATAAGCTAATGATTTTTTATACTCATCAGTTCTCCTCAAATTCACATTTTCAACTTCATTTCTACAATAAAACTTATGTTCACAATTTCCTTTATAGAAAAATGCCTTTAGGGAAGATTTATCTGGGAAATAGAAATGACTGAAATAATAAATATTATCATACATACTTACTGATTAAACATCTATGAAAAGACTATTTTTACAAAAAATTACAGGCATTTTATTTTTCTTACAGTATTATGCCATTAAAAAGTATATACAGAGTCTGCCAAAGAATGTATACAGATTTCATAAGAAGGAAAAACTTGCAGGAATTTTAATAGTAAATTTATTGAGATATGAGATTAACAGACGTTACTTTCTGGCTTCTACAAATATAAGAGGTGCTCAAAGTGGTGGTCACTAGCTTTCAGACATTTATTATTTTTCCTTTCCTGACGTATGTATACATTTTTTGGTGGACTCTATTTTTAAACATATAACATCTCCTGTAGGAAGAGGAAGCAATATTTTATGATTCAATTTTAACTTGTTTATTCTTTGCATCCTTGTTTTTTTGGGGTGAGTAGAATAGACATTCAATACTCTACATATTTTGAACTTCCTTGTTGGGAAAAATTAACTCAATTATAATACATGTGATTAATTTTCTGTAATTCACAAAAATGCTTTCTAGAGTAGATCACCAGTATTTTAAATAAGCAATCTTTGTCATTAACAATTTACTATGACATCTTCATAGACTCCTAAGAAAAACCTGAATAGCTTTTACCTAGGATAATATTGAGATAAACAAAAATAACTTCATTTTGTAATTACCAAAACCCATCTAGTTTCTCTATTATTCTTACAATCAAATAAACAAATAAACAATGAGAAAACATTAGGTTTACCAAGTTTGTTATAATGGAACAAAAGTCTCTCAAAAATCTTATACCCTTTTCAATGGGTTGCAAAAGGTCAAATTAGCTAGCAGAAATTCATTAGAAGCTAGCTGGCAAGTAGACCATGGACTTAGCACTAAAAATGCGTTTTGTTTTAAGTCTATCGTTCCTAAAAGTAAGGTTTTACACTTTCTCTTAAGCCAAAAGACTACAAAATGATTAAAAAGTAAAATTTTTATAGAAGGTGCTGACAACTGGCTGAATCTATAATCTCTCACCATATGTACAGACTAACATAAGTAATAGATTAAGGGTTTTACCTTTTCCATTTTTTAATAACCCTATTCATTTGAAGGAAAGGTTTCTCCTTTTCTTTTTAAAGGTAATAATTAGATTGCTGTCCTTCTCTTAAGGATAACCTTCGTTAGCTTTCAATAAATATGAGCTCTCATAACCATCATCTTATTGTACTATACTCAGTGTTAGCCACTATTTTCATATTAAACTCAGAAATATCTTACATAAAAATGATTAATTTATACAAAATAATCATGATTCTCCATTGCAGATATTACCTTCTTTTTTTTTTTTTTTTGTCTTTTTCCTTTTTATCGGTACCAGGGATTGAACTCACGACTGCCTGCTTGCAAGGCAGGCGCTTATGCCACTGAGTAAATCCCCAGCCCCCAGATATTACCTTCTAGCACAAATTATTATCTCCCAAGTTTAATCTGTTATATATGGAGATTTGGAATGGCACTGATACAATTTTGGAAGTGATGTAAGTAAAATTAGAATTTACACAATTAATAATGGCTTTCTTGCTGCCTTTTTAAAGATATATTGAGAATATATTCTCCATGAAAATGTTTTTAGAATTATTAAGAATACTAACGAATATGTAAATATAGTATTCCATTTGTTTTCAAACACCTAAATGACAGCATATAAAGCTTAGAACATTTGAAATCATTATGTACAATCTCCATGCACTGGAAAAACCAAGAATTCTTAGCTTCACTAAATTATAAGTGTACAGATACTACTTATAAGAGGTAAGAAATGTTTTCCCCATTATATACTTCACAGAAGCAAGTCTGAGGAAATACAAAATAGGCGAGAATGTAAAAAGCAAAACAAAATGAAACTCCATTAAACTACCAACCATTACATTCAGTGCTAACATTTTAAAACACTTCCTGCTGTCTCTTAACATGTAGTTTTGTTTTTTTATGTATGTTTAAAAATCAAACCATAAACATAGACATATTATAAACACATGTAATTATCATTGTATAATAACAGACAGAATCTTTGTGCAAAGTGTGTTCTGGCTCTACAGACTTTAAGCTGATCAAAATTATTTCATATCACAGTTCCTATGACAAGATATATAACCTTTGGTAATTTTTCATAGAAAATTCTTAACCATATACAATTCTAATTTACCACATGATTATAAATATAAATAAATCATACAGTGTAAAGAAATGGATATAACTATACAGTCATACATTTCCAGTGGATTAAAATACTTTGGATTACTCTAACTATTAGGCTCCAAAATTATCCTGCAATGATTCAATTTACTAATTTTTTTAAAGTAAGAGAAATGCTCTCTATCCTGCTAAAATACTGGAAGTCTAACACATTCAGTTTTATTAATTTATCATATTTCATTGACTGGAATTGATTTCAGCAAAACAATATGCATTTGAAAACCACTGATAAAGTGTAATAAAAGTGAATGAACATCAAATATTCTTTTTTTTTTTTTTTTTTTGTCTTTTTCCTTTTTATCGGTACCGGGGATCAAACTCACAACTGCCTGCTTGAAAGGCAGGCACTTATGCCGCTGAGCTAAATCCCCAGCCCCTAACATCAAATATTCTGCTTTGTGTAATTAAGCTTCATAGATTAAGTCTAATCATCACACATACAAAGCTAAAAATCTTTTATTTATTGAATAACAATTATCTTTCCCTTCAGAGCAAGACTCTAATTAATTAATTTATCTTTATTGTTTTGGTATTGGGGATGGAACTCATAACCTTGCAGTTACCAAGTGGATGCTTGTGCTGCTGAGCTAAATCCAGCCCAACTCTATTTAATTTAAAAACACAAAGATATATTTGACATATATAATGCAAATAAGGATCTAACAACAAAATGAAGATTAAAAGTATGAGTTTATATAAAATTATTGTCTCCTAATATGTTTTGGTACTGAAAAAAACTGATCTAGGAAGATATAAAATATATAAAGTAGCAATGCAGTTCACTAAAATGTTAATAATCCGTCTGGGACAGATTTAGTCTTAATACCAATTTCTTTTAAGTTTAGAAAAAAGAAAATCATAAAAATTCCAAGTTGTTGTAAAGAAATTAAATCTCAAATATATTTTGGTATTTTAGAACTACCAGTAAACCGATGAGTATGTCTGGACATAACTTGTTTCTTAAAATGTCCTGGACAATAATAGAAAACACTTTTCATAAACACTTTTCAGTTACATCTCTGATTTGTGAGGCTATGTAACCTTGAAAAATTCCTTAATTTTTTTATCTCTAAAAATAGAAATCTTTAAAAATAGGAAAGGCCTCCTCTACTTCTACCACTATAAAATTAGAGGATAAGACAGAAAAGCCTGCCTACTATGAAAAATATATTAATTGCCAGAAAACCTGTGCTAAAGGGTAAAAAAGATCAATCAAGAAAATAAATATCAATTTCAGTTGGTGCAGTATTTTAAACTTTTTGAGATATTTTCATGCATATGATTGCACCTTAACTTTACCATAATTCTATTAGCCAGACGTATAATTATTATCGTCTATTTGGCAGATGAACAAATTGAATAAAAAAATGGAATGTTACTTTATTATTTAGAATCACAAAACCACAAAATAGATTTAACAAGAATCTAGGCCTAATAGATCATTCACCACTCCTTAAACTAAGACCTTGTTTTATAAGATCTAATAAAAGTAAAGGGAGTAATAATCATTTGCAGCTCAGTACAAGGAACAAAGGGAAAACATTAAAAGGAAGGCACAAGAAAAGCAGAAAGGTTCTTTTGATGACTAAGGAGGTTGTGTACTTAGCCTACAAATTCAAAGGGTGCTGTTTGATCAGAAATACATATGATTAATTTAAAAGAGAAGCTTCATTCTCATCTAATTTTTGCGGGGGAAAGGGGAAGACAAAGATCTCAATCTGTAGTTCACAGACTTGCTTTGAATTCACCATGTGTCCAAAGCTGGCCTCAAGTGTACTGCAGTCTTCTTGCCTCAGCCTCCTGAGTGCTGGCATCACAGGTGTGTGCCACTATGTCTGGCTCATGATCTAATTTTAAGAACACTTACCTTTCAAATTATAAATCTTATGAAATACATCATATAACATGTCAGAATCAGATGGATAAGATCCTCCCAAAAATCTAAAGCATGTTTTTGCTCTTTTGGACTGATTTATAACATTTTTTAAAATTCAAATTAATTTTTAAAAAATTGTTTTACCTTTCAGAGAATTCACATTTCCCATTATATTTCACATTAGCATGCAAATACTTTTTATATCTATAAAAACTGTAAAATTATGAATTGAATTAATGTACAGGAAAAAGTTAAATTATGAAAAAGATGTATTTATGTCAAAGCTCCTTGTTACTATAACAGTAAATTGAGGTCTTAGTGATTACCACAGTTGTATGTACAGCTACCCGAATTAACTAAAAAAAATGCAATGCTCCAGATTGTTGCTAAATTTACTTCATTTAGGTTATGGAACTACTTTTTGGTTCAAAGACTATACTTTTTAAAAAGTGGATACCTGCGGTCCATCTCTGGCTTCATAGAAGTCACCCACTCTTATTTTTGCACTGAAGCTGAAATTGTCCCTTGAGATATCCATTATTCCATTTCTGCTGAGATACTGAAAAAATCACATATTTTTCCACTTCAGGTTTTAATAATTACAACCCAGCTTTGATTTATAGCTAGCTTTGGGACACTAATGTTTTGCATATTCTATCAAAGGGTTATGAATTTATTAGAGATCAATTTAGATTAAGTACAATAGACCCATACGACAGACTATTTTGTATCAAGGAACTTTATCTGAGAAAGGAATACAGTTTTTCTTTACATAAGAATGCTTAATGTGCACCATTGTGTTATTTGGTGAAAAGTATGTACCTTTATTACTTCAGGGTACTGTCTAAGTTTCTTTCCACATGGAGCATAATATGCTACTTCTCCTTGAAGGCGCCCTCCAAAGTTTCTTATTCTTGTCTCTCTCTGCCAGCTATGTAACAGAAATGAAGGTTATGACATACTTAATGTTAAGAAAGTTTTTAAAAATTAAAAAATATCTGGTATATATGCTCTTCACATAAATAACAAAGAAAACAAAAATAAACTTGTAATTATATAACTCCAAAACATTTACTACTGTAACTCCTTAGTTTTTTACTTAGTAATTCAACTAAAAAAGTAATCAAATGCTCAATTTAAAAAAGTTAAAGTCTATTCAATGTTTTAAAAATCGTAATTGGAAATACTTTAAACACTTAAGACATTTTAGTAGCTATGTCAATGTACATGGATTTTTTTTTTTTTTTTTTAGACACTGCCTTGCCTTGCTTTGTTGGCCAGGCCAGCCTTGAACTCATGATTTTCCTGCATCAAGTTGAAAAATGCTGGGTATAATAATGGGCAGGTGCTACCATGCCCAGTTTGTATATGAAGTTTCTAGATCTAAAGAGTTCATATGAGAAGAGTATAATAAACCTGATTCTCTGCCTTTTGGGGCTTGAGTATGTCCAATCTGAAAAGTGTCAGTTCTTGTTAGACTATTTAACCCAAATTCAGTTGGAGTTCCTTACTTTTGATCAAAATGGCTTTGATTTTTGTCATTTTATCTTCACAAAAACTTTTTAGTCATCCTAACTGTATTCTTGCTCTTTGCCATATGACTTGCTCTCAGATGTTTTTAGGCATGTCCTCACTTGCTGCATGAATCCATCCCAGTGCCGCCACATTTCCATGAGGCAACAGGCTTAATTATAGTTTTCTGATTTATCATCTTTTTGCTCTTTGGTTCTTCTGGTCAAATTAATACTGTGCAATATGTTCTTTTCTTTTATTAGAAGTGGACAATAAGAAGTACACATCAAATATGCAAAAGTAAAAAAAAAACTTATTTTGCATACCCATATTCCAAAGGAATACGCAGTTCACGTTCATCTGTTACTCTTCTTCTTTTGGAAGTGCCTTTAAGAAAATTCAACCAGTTAATATAAAAGATTAATTTATAAGGATGAAGGTTTTCTGATAGCTTAGAAAATTTTAAAATATATTTTAATGACTTGGAATGTTAGTACATTTGTTAAATTTATACATTATTTTTAGGTGGTTTTTCAATAACACACACTGTATAAGGCAGAGAATTTTTTTTTCCTTTTAGTCTAAATGATAGAATCACTAGTATGTCTCTCTAAGAAAATACAATCCAAACTAAAGTGTACATATTTTTCTCTGATTTTGGTATTAAATGAATAACCAAAGAAGTAGAAGAAAAATAGTAGACAGAGATAGTAGAAAACCTAACTAGAGTTGTTTTCTTTGAAAATCTGAGCTTTCAGGTTTTAAGAAATTTCAACAGAAGGGTCATATTTAAGACATTTTAGTTTCTATATATATCTATGGTTTGTATACATATCTATGGTTCAAAACACTGCTAGGTCTTTTACTGATCTAAGTCATATAAGCAAGATTAAGAGTATATGTAATTTTTGTAAGACAAATATTGTCTTATGAACACATATAAATTCATTTTAAATTAGTAAGGTATCAAAGTCTGTGGTAAATATAAGAAAAACTAGAAATTGACAAGAAGAAAGTAAAATAATAAAATATTTTACTGGGCATACTTTTATTTCCTAAATTACTGAATAGGATACATAGGATAGTTTTGGAATGTTAAATATATAAACTCTTAATAAAGAACTCCAGAAGCTTATAAAAAGTCAAATAGGAAAAACGAAGACATGGCCTGGTAAAGGAATAAGAATATTACTTTTTAATAGAAATGATATTGACTATATTGTCTACATGTTGGGTAGATATGTGACTGCCCAAAGAACCTTTTACAAAGTACAAAAAAGCCAATTATCAACAGAATGTATACATTAAAAGCAGAAAATGAGCATGCAAGCAGGAAAGGATTAAAAAATCAAGAGTGATCATCAATCAGGTTTTTTGTTTTGTTTTGAGATAGGATCTCCTATGTAGTCCAGGCTGGCCTTGAACTTAACTTGTTATATGACCCAGGCTGGCCTCAAACTCATGATCCTCCTCCCTTAACCTCCCAAGTGCTGGGATTACAGGCATGTGCCACTATGCCTGACATCAATCAGATTCTTAAATTGAAAGCACAGAAAAATTTTAAAGAGATCAGGAAATGGGCCATATCCTTTGAAAATACATGTTAACCTCTCATAGCCAATCTAAAATTTACCTATAATTCTTATTTGCAATGAGAGCATCTCCAGGACACAATATAAATTCTCATTATGGTTTGACTTGTACTTTATAATGATAAAAATAAATGTAGGTACCAGAGTGTGGACTGGAAGTAAGTGTGGAAGAAGATGTGCCAAGAAAAGCAGGTGACTGAGATTCAGAACATAAGGCAGCAGGAGCAGAGCCTGGGGCTTTTCCTATGTGGATGTTACGAGGTGTTGAGTGAGCTGTAAGACTGATGGAAGGGCTCTTGACAGAGGAAGTAGTTTTATTCAGTTTTATTGAAGTTTTCTCTCCTTCAGTATCACTATCTGATTCATCTTGGTCTTTATCATCATCATCTTCTTCTTCTGATCCTTCTGTATCTGATTCTGAATTACTATCTGATTCTGAGAAGTAAAAGAAGCACTTGTATATTACAAATAGATAATAACAAATATTTGCATGTTGTATCTAAGCAGAATATTTAGGAACCAGAATCTGTCATCAGGAATTTAAACAAGCAATTTCCTCAGAATAAAAGTAAAAAAAAATTATCTTGCAAGTCATATGAGTACAATGGTATATAGGCTGTAAATCTTCAAAACTCTTAGAATTAGGTTTTGTAAATACTTTAATCTTCAAATAGTTCTCACATGGTATTCAGATAAGTTCTACTTTGTGGTTTCAAACCACTTTTAATGTAACAGAGAAATTTAAGTAAAAGAGTGAATACCACTGACTGTTCAAATTAACAGATTCCAAAGGATTGAGAAGCATAATAAGTCTAGTGTGAGAAAGAAATTTTTGGAATACTATCATCTTTTTATTTGAAATTTGGAGTAAAAGAAAACTCTCTAGGGCATATTCTTTTTTTTAACCTTAGGCATAAGACATCATTAGGTTTTTTAGGCTTATGGAAATAATTATGTTAGAATAAGGTAAGTTCAACAACTTTGTCTCATTAATGTATTTCTATGTACAACACATTCACTCTATATATGAAAAATCTGTTACTAAATTAAACTTGGTAAGCATAAGACTAAAATGTGGGCTGTTTCATAAAGATCACCAGAACAACTACACAGCAACATCTGGGAATTCTATTTGTTGTGGTACTATCTGCCTATACTCAGGTTCACTGTACAAGTCAGTTTCTAAAAGCAATAAATACAGATTTATTTATTAACTGTCATGCATAAAATTGAAGATAGTATCAGAAAGAATTGTTCTTACACTGAGAAATACTTTCTTTTTAACTTATAGACACTTTGAGTTGTATAAGTAATTATACTTTTCTATTTACATTGGCTACTAGAAAATTTAGCAAATTTTCCAGGTAAATTTCTGGCTGACTAGTAAATCACAAATCTATGAGTTTTTATAATATGTAGTTGTATTACACATTTTCAAAAGCAATATCCCCAAGTCAAAAAAAGTAGAAAATGAATCAAAATCTAATCAGGGAATTACTCCATAATCCCATGTTATTTAACAAAGTCTGACTGTTCATGGGCTTTAGGTTTTTGGTACTTTCTGATTGACTGTGGTTAAAATTTTATCTATGTTTAAAATATCTGATGACAACTTAACAAGTAGCAGAAGAGATGAAAACTGGGAAAAATAAGTGGTTCGGAATGAAATGAAAACTAACAAATTGATGAAATTTTACAATTCAAGAATTGTTTATATCCACATTAAAGTTATTTATTATATGTTCAATATCAGATAACTAACAAGCTGAGAATTTAACTTAGAATTTCCAGGGCCCCCTACTCATATATGTTATCAGTTCTTATAGAAATGCAGAGATACATAAAACAATGAATGACAGTGATTTTAAGTATTTGAGTTAAGTTCTTTAAAATGTTTTGGTTCACACAGCATTTAGAGTAATACTTTAAAATTTAAAATAGAAAATAACCTGATTGACTGTCATCAGATTCATCATCTTCATCATCATCTTCATCTTCTTCCTCCTCATCTTCCTCTTCATCCTCATTTGAATCTTCAGAATCTTTACTACTGGGAATGTCTGAATCTGTTCCTCTAAATTGTTCCACCAAAGGTTGTACAGGATGGGAGTGATGCTGTGTTTTTAATGTGTTTACATTATTGCTAACTGCTTTTTCTTTCCCTTGACTATGCAGTATGGGAGAGGCCGAGGGCAGCACAGGTGTCTGGCTGCCAGGGGTTCTTCTCCCACTTGTACTCAAATTTACAGGTGAGGAAAAAGGGGTACTACCTGCAGTCACAGCACTTTCATTAATCTGACTCGGTATTTTAGTTTTGGTTGTAAGTGCTAAAGGAGCTTCTTGAATGACACTTTGAATAACTCCATTTGGTTGGTGATTACTTAAAAGTGCGTTTGTCAAAAATGGATTAGGGTGGCTGTTTTCTACTGGTTGTTTTGGATGCGCTGGTGAGACAGAGGTTGCTTTTGAATTTGACAAAGCTGCAATAACCTTCTTTAGGCTCTTAGATGATTCCTGTTTCTTTAACTGTGATGGAAATGCCTGTTTATATTGTTCCTGTTGAAATATAAATTAAAAAACAAAATGTACCATAAAAACAAAGATTATTTTGTTTTCAACATCTAAAAACAGTTGCTCATATACAAAGTGACATCATGACATACAAGTGCTGTAATGTAAGTGGCAGCCATCACCACCTGAACTTTGACTAGACCTAAATTTAATTATTTTTCCTCTCTTTCTTTCTTTCTTTCTCTTTGAGACTACCCCCTCTTTTTACTATTTCTGTCACTATCACAGTAGTCAAAACCTGAAATACTAAAAATATTTTTCTTTTTTTTCAAGTTGGCCGTATCTCCGTATCTTCGGACTTTTCATTAAAATACTGTTCAAATTTAAGCCAAGCCATTATTTCTTTACATTTAACCTCACTATGTGCTATACACAACAATAGTGTTACATTAGATTGGATTTATTTTATCAGCTTATAGTATCACCCAACATTACAAACTCTACCCTTTAACATCCAAATTATTGTATCATGAGCCATTGAAACACATTTCCAGTTGATCTGTACCATTTGTCAAAGTCCAGGAATGTCATATTTTCACAGTCTAAATATTTTGCTAGATATAACCATTTTGTTTGCATGAAATATCCCCCCTTTGTTAAATTTCAAACGGATGAATTATTGTCCATTTTCAAGATTCAGTTGAAGATGCTTATGCTTTCCATATTTATCTTTGCCGGAAGTGTTCTTTAATCTTTAAGCTTCTGTGCCTCCTTATGTCTGTCCTACTACATTTAGTATATTACATAGTAGATTTTTTGGTTATTTTTGAGACAGAGTCCCACTATGCCATTTAGACTGGCCTTGAACTCACTATGGAGCCCAGGCTGACCTCAAACTCGCTGTGATCCTACTGCCTCTGCCTCCTGAGTGCTGGGTGAACAGGCAAGTGCCATCATGCCCGGCTATAAAGTATTTCTAGTAAATTTTAATACACAGTATTTTTAATACATCCCTCAGGTAGAAACACTGCCACCTATAGTATTCACAAAACATTTCTTAGAACTCTGCAGCTGTTATATATTAGGAGAAAAAATTCTAGATTGCTAAATAGATGATTTCTTGAGGAAAAGTATCTTTGAAATGATAATTTAATATATTACAAGGGGTGAAGATATGCATTTGCATAGCATATAAGAGGCCATGAATTTAAACCCCTGCAAAAGAAAGAAAGAAAGAAAGAAAGAAAGAAAGAAAGAAAGACAAAGAAAACAAAGATTAAACTGGTGGGATGATTGCTCAATATTCTTGGAACTTACTTTAGAGTGCCTTTAGCACAATGAAATTTTTTTTTTTTTTTTTGTCTTTTTCGTTTTTATCGGTACCAAGGATCGAACTCACGACTGCCTGCTTGCAAGGCAGGTGCTTATGCCGCTGAGCTAAATCCCCAGCCCCTACACAATGAAATTTTAAAGGTGAGCAGTTTAGAAAATAATTTCCTTGAGAAAAATTAATTTGTAAACCAATAAACAATAAAATGTACATTTTTAAGAAACAAAAATGTAGGTATTAGAATATCCTTGGAAACTATAAAGCCAGAGGAATTAAAATTACAAGAATAATTAAAATAACATAAATAAGTAGAATCATTAAAACAAGAAAAATAGTGTTGACTTTCCTAACTTTAAGTAAAATCTGCATTAAAAATGATTGCTTTGAAATTAAAACCAGTAGCTTTTTCAGCATCAAACCTGGGCCCAGAATACTCAAATTAGCAAAGATTTGTGCTGACAATTTTATAAGTACAAATGCAGATGCTATATAAAATTACTTGTTAAGTATTTTAAAACAGCACTACTAAAATGAACAAAGCATTTTCTACATCAACTTCACGTTATTTAACATCTTTACTGTATTAATTTAGAAATTTATTGAGATAATTTTTGTAAACAAACACGGCCACATTCATACCAAAGAAAATACCTTACAAAGAGAAATTGTTGAATTAGTATTCATTTAGTGATTAAAATATGGAAAATTATAGAAAGATCTGGATTTACTTTTTAGAAGGAATTTCACAGCAACTCATATAAAACACTTCTATATATACAAGGTTTATATTTTCAGCAGAAAAAAAATCAGTATACAGTGAGTGGTACCTCAGTTCACAAATTTGTAAACAGTGCAGTTTGTAAACAGAAGCATGTATCAGGTGACAAACATGAACATGGCCATCTTTCCCACACAAACATGCCTATTTTTTAAAAATTGTAGAACAAATTAAGTTCACGGACTAAGGTATCATTGTATTTTTATCCCTTAGTCCTTAATTATTACATAATCATTTTGTACTTCTTTTATAAATATAAGTAGCAAATTTTCCTTCTAAATACATAGACTATAAAAGCTCATAAAAATAAAAACTTTCTACTTGTTTTTTAATTTTCTGCAATGGCTCTGTGCAATAATTTTAAAGAATCTTTTCTCATATATTTGCACCACTGTGTTTTGAAGAATCACAAAAGAGTAGAATATTTTATCCCAAGGCTAGGATCAGTTATTCTATTATGTATTAAATATATTGTCCTTTTTGATATTAGAAGTGTATAAAAAAGAAGAGAGACAATTGAGGCCTGTATAAAGAATAAATCTCTTGCTGCTTTCAGATATCCATTTGGATGGCAGTACTATAGGAAAACATGAGTTGGAAAGTCTGTCTAGCCTCTAAGTGCTTGATCTGTCAACTCCAACATAAATTTCTGGGGATTTGTACGTAAAATGTCTTCACATAAAAGCTGACTGCCATATCTCCAAATTCTTCTCCTGGTCTATATATACAATTCATATATACTGAATTCGATTATGTATGTATCTACAAGTGAAGGTATTGAAGGAGCCAACTGTAAAATAACACTGGACAAAATCATAAACTAATGAGAAAGGCAGATATATATGTAAAAGGTGGCAGGTAAAGTAAGATTATCATAAGAAATTAAATAAAATTCTGAATGTTATACTACTATATCAAGAAGGTTAGCTGTTATAAGAAGTATTTCTTAAAATAGTCTAATATAGTAGATGAGATTACAAGATACAAGATACTAGTAAAGACTAGGTAACATCTTTTTAGCTGAATTTGATTAAAGAAGTCCATTCACATAAAATATTTTCCATTTAATTGTTGTATCAGATAATTTGTATTGTATCTTCTAAATAATTTATAGAGAACATGAATATCAACTTTTTTCACCAGAATGCCTGGTTTAAAATTCTTCTGCCTTTAACTTGTTCCATGATATTAGTGAGTGACAACTTCTGAGCTTAGTATCTTTACCTTACCTTACTTGGTAAATTGAAATAAGATCATATATGCAACAATAGTTATTAAGCAAGTGCCTAATAAATGAATTTCTAATAAATAATCACATAAAATTCTTATTTATAGAAATATTTAAGAAACTGAAAACAATTAGAGAATCCCTTAAATTTAATCCTCAGAGATAAGACTAATGAAAATTAAAATTCAAGCAATGTAATTTTTAATTTGCTTATTTTACTGATAGGAAGTCAACAATGTGACGTTGATAAAACTTCCTTGTATTTGAGCAGTTTGTTATGAGTGATATATGTGACATTCTGATACCACTTGCCCTTCTATTTAGATCACTGGTTCTCAAATCTATCATTTTAGTTATCTCATCAAATGTCTACACATTTTCAAAGCTCCAGGACATTAGTTACAATGTAAGAGATTCTGATTTAATTGACCTCAGAAGTATTTTTCTTAAAAGTTTCCCAGGTGATTTTAATGTATAATTAGATTTGAGAACCACAAATTTTGATTATCAAAAGAGGCTGATCTGTTCAAGTCATAGTTTTTTAAATTCTTCACAGGAAGGGCAAATAGACAAGGACATTATGAATTATTTCAGAAAAGAATCTTATTACAGTTGTTAAAAATTCTAGTACCAAATTACCCTGATTTGAATTCTAACTCCATCACTAACAAGCAGTGTGATCTTGTGTTAAGTTCTACAAACCTCAATTTTCTCATCTGTAAATGGGGTTATATTGATAACACTCACAATATTATTAGCCAGTGAGTAAATGCTTGTCCAGCAGTTAAAACAATGACTAGAAATAGTAAAAGAACTCTAAAGTGTTATCTGATAACTAGTATGCCCAATAATAATGATGAGAATAAAGTAATATTTGTAACTAAAAGACAGGATATTATGTTCAAATATAATATTTTTCCATGCTGGGCTAATTCTACACTAAAAAGCAATGGCTATTTAATTAGTGAATTCTACTGGATATAGCGGTAGTAATTTTAGATCAACAGCAAGGAAAGAAAATTAATTTAAAACTGTACATAACGAAGCTAAATAACAACTCTCTTTCTGGTGCTGGGAATTTGCATATAGTAAGCATGCTCTATCATTCCTTTAGCCTCACTCTTCTTTCTGATAATAAAATTCTTTTTGGGGTACCAGGAATTGAATTCAGAACTTTGCACTTGCCAGGCAGGCACTGAGCTGCTGAGTTACATCCTCATACTAATATTAAATTCTGCTATAAATAATTTTTAACTCACCCGTTTTAATCGCAATTCACTGGTCAAAGAAGTAGATTCTTCAGAGGTATTTTTATTCCCTGCTTTAAGTATATCAGGAGATGGAACTATGAGTTTCATATAAGGTTCCTTTTTGGCTTGATTTACCAAAGATAATGGTTTCACATTGGACACCAATCCCGTAGACTGTATTACACTGGTGTGTTTGTTCACAGATTCCTCCTTTGCCTGAGAGCTTTGGAAAATAAATGGAAGCTGCTGTGATAAAACCTGAGGCTGCTTCTGCTGGGATTGGAATGATGAGTGAGTCTGGGGTTCAGACACAAGAGGTAATGGCTGGTGTATTCTTTTTTCCTGGGTTTTTTCAGTTGCTTTCTGTCCATCTGCTTTTGAATCTGAAATACCATGTAATAGCACCTAGAAATAAATTGTAGAAAACAATTTATTAATATCAATGAAGAGTATCAAGCAATAAATCTTAGATTACAGTTACTTTTAAAGCATTTCTAATGACTTAAGAAAGATACACAGTATAAAGCTAACAAAAAGTATACTAAATGTCCTTTTATGAACATCTTCTGTTCTTTTGTGTGCAACAGGAAGAATTAAGGTGATTAACTTTAAAACTAGAGACTGAGTGTCAAGATAAGACTAGTTAATTTGTAAATATGAATAATAATCACAAAACGATACCTGGTTGTTACTTTTATGTTGTGCTTCACTCTCTGAATCAGAATCATCATCTTCACTTTCTTCAATACTTTGATCCTCTTCCTCTTCATCCTCTTCTAGATCATCTGAGTCACTACTACTGATACCTTCACTTGAGGTGTCTGACGATGTGCCTGAATCACTATCACTGTTGCTAGAACTTTCCACAGCCTTCTTCCTTGGTTTCTAGGTAAAGATATTTGGCAAGGTTTTATTTTTCTTGAAAAAAATCGAACTTCAATAAAGGAGGTATGTTCTTTTAATTTTTAAGTCATATTTTCAAACTTCAAATATCATTTTAGGAAAAAGAAAACAATCATATTATAAGACTAATTATTTAACAAAATGTTCAAATAACTTATCTTACACAAGTCATTAACAAGAAATGTAAGTTCTGTCATATCTATAATAGTGAAATTTTCAATATAGTATATTAGTTCCATTCAAATAACTTGTACACTTCAAAGTGTGTAACCTTAAAAAGAACAGCTCACAAGATTTCTATTTGATTATGATACATACGTTGAAATTATATATATTTAGCTTTAACCTTCTTTTTATGCAGAGATAGTGAAGAGCCAAAAGTTTACTGTAATGTGTCAAACACATCTTTTTAGGTACCTATCTATAACTCTACAAGAAAAGAGTACTTGGTCTTCAGTAACTTTCATTCTACAGGTGATAGTGGGGTGAGGTATACATACATTCAATACATAATATGTTTAACTTGAACAGATCTAATAAGTGCTGTAGAGAAGATGGAATAGGTAGTAAAAGACTTATCAGGCTGCTTTAGTTAACATCAAATAACTTAATGGCTTATAGCAAAAGAGAGAAAAAATAAAAATAGAGAAATACACATTTCTGTAATAATTTAGACCACTAGATAAAGAAAATCCAAAGCTGGCAAAAAGTGATATTAAGTCATATAACAAGGAAGTTTTATATTTAAAGAACAAATACTTGTGGATGAAAAGAGGAAAAATCTTGAAATGATAGAGTAGCAAGATTAAGTTACTTAGGAGCATTTCAATAGCATTTGTTGATAGACAACGAAATAGTAAAGGCAACAATAAATTACAATAGTTTTGGTCTTTACAAAAATATAGCCTTTCTTGACTACTATATAGTGCAGGTGGCCTTGAACTCACTTATGTAGACCTGGTCAGATTCAAACTCACAAGGATCCTTCCTGCCTCAGCCTTCCAAGTACTGAGATTAGAGGTACACACTACCATACCCAGATGAAATCTACACTCTTTTGTGCCTTCTGAAGATTAATTTACCTGAAGGCATATAAGGACAGCTTTTTTTTTTTACTAAGATGGCACTTAGTAAAGTGAAGAAGGAAGTTCCTGCCCTTCCCAAAGATGAAGCCAAAGCAAAAGCTCTGAAGGTCAAGAAGACCACGATGAAAGGCATCCTCAGTCACAAAAAGATCCTCACATCACCCACCGTCTGCTGTCCCGAGACACCGTGGCTCTGGAGGCAGCCCAAATACCCTTAGAAGCACACCCCCAGGAGAAACAAACTTAACCACTATACCATCACCAAATTCCCCCTGACCACGAGTCAGCAATGAAGACAGAGCAACAACACATGGGTGTTGGGAGCCGCAGCCCCGAGCCCGGTCGCCTCACTTGGCGGACGTGAGGCCTGTAGTAAAGAGTGAGGCCTGAGGTAGATTACCCCTCCCATCGAATATGTTAGTTTCCTGCTTACCGCGTAAACAACCCGCTCAACAATATAGTCTGCCTGGCAACTGATGATGTTAGCCAATCAGCTTGCCTTGCTTACTTTAACATGATTGGACACTGTACCCGTATATATACCGGTGCCACCCCTGGGCGGAAGAAGAAGCCAGATAGAAGCCCGGAAGTAGAAGCCCAAAAGGAGCCGCGGAGAGCGGACCGGTAGAGGCTTTGGGGCAGACTGAAGCACAAAAGGAGCCGCGGGGAGCGGACCAGAGGAGGCTTCAGCTGGGAGAACCCAGGGCAGGCTGTACGGAGAAGGAAAATAAAAAGAAAAGGTTGTCCACTACCAGACTTTGTCGTGTGTCCTTCCTGCCGGCCGGGAGCGGACATCGACACATGGGTGTTCATTGTGGATGTCAAGGCCAACAAGTACCTGATCAAACAAATCCTATGAAGAAGCTCTATGACATCGATGCGGCCAAAGTCAATACCCTAATGAGGCCTGCAGGAGAAAGACGTACATTCAACTGGCTCCTGATTATGATGCTTTGGATGCCGCCAACAAAATTGGGATCATCTGAACTAAGTCCAGCTGGCTAACTCTAAATACACATTTTTTTCTCCATTAAAAAAAATGCATATAAGAAGAGTCACTCCTGCTAGTACATTCTGCTTACAGTAACTCTTTGTTAACTGCTTCTAGGTAGCCTATGCCTCCTTCACAAACACATGCTTCAATAAGCAGATTAACAGTTACTGTCATCTCCTAAGGTATCTCCTTCCCTTAAATAAGGGAGATGTAAGAAGAGAGTAATGTGAGAATTAATGACAAAGTTAGTAAAGTAGTGAATAAAGGAAAATAACACATTAATGTTAAGCCTACCATTTATTTGGCAGAAAAACAGCTCCTTCTTTGTAATCCATATCTGTCATGGATTACTTTGCATAACTTTTCACTTTTGGTTTAAAAGGGGCTAGGAAAAGAAAGGAATGAGGAAACTACAGTGATTTAGCAGAGAAAAACAAACTATTTAGTGGCCAAGTAATGTATTTATAATTATAAATCAGATTCCTGGATCCCACTTCTAAATAAGACACAGGGATTACTTTTGATAAGCAATGTGATTCCAATGCACACAGTCACTGCAAAACACATTTTTATTGCATGCAAAGGAACACTATATAATGGAGGAGACAAGTTTGCATATTAGAGAAAAAGAGGAAAAATGGCTGAGGACATTACCAATTTATTTCCTTAGTCCTTATGAAAGAGAAATAGGTCATCAAAATTATCTGAAGAACAATTTTTCAAACTATGCCTGAAGAGAGCAAATTAAGCAGTTTTAAATAGCTTTTAATACTGAAAAATACTAGGTCAAAAAATTGTAAGATATTTTTTCTGTAGTTCCAATATCTTTCATCTCTATTTTACTTAAAGAATCCATTACCACAAACATGTAGAATCATCCAAAATTACTTACTATGTCAAATCTTAAATTCTAGTATGTCTCATTTTAAAAGTCAGTTTCTCTACAGTATTACTTGCACTTAGTTTCTACAAACATCATTATGGTACTTTGGAACCCATGACATTATACGATTAAACAAGGGCCTCTCTAAGTCCTAATACATGTTTCCGGTAATAGTTGATTTACCAGTACTAATTTTATTTAGTAATGTTAATGCAGGTTCCTCATTAGAACTAAAGACAAGGATTGTTTCATATTCATGTCTGGAAGTCTTGCACAACTCCTTTAATTTGTGGAAGCAGAGAATGTTTTAGATTTTAGATTTTATTAGTTTCTAACACTACTTCCAAGAAATACGATAGTGAGAAGTTTAAATGTGTGGCATTTAATTTTAGAAATACACATAAGGCCTGGAGATGTAGTTCAGTGTAGAGTACCTACTTAGTATGTGTGAGACCCTGGGTTCAATTTCTAGTAATACAAAACAAACAAACAAATAAAATATATAAAGTAATATGATGCCTGAAATTTGCCTCAAAACAATGTGGGTCTCAAGAACAGGTGATACTTCATTCAGTGAAATTAGTATCAAAGCAATAAATTGATAATCTGTATAGTGGAAGACAAACAGGTGAAAAATTGGTCAGTATGTGCTAACTATCGAGTCAGCATAAACAGGCACACAGAATTAGTCTGTCTGCTTTGAATTTTTAAAATTTTTCCGGGGGTGTGGTGTGTTCCTATTTTTGTTTTTCTTCCTACGTATAGGTTCTGTAGTCAACTTGCTTCACCTCAAGTCCTTGTTCAGCTATTTATTAGCTAATTATTTTGGTGCTCTGTTCTCCTTTCTGTAATAATAATGACTACCTCATTTTAGATATACAAAACACTGAAATAGCTGTTATTTACATACAAAGCAATTAGAGCACAGGTTGTATGTAGGAAGTTCTCAATAAACTTTAGCTATTAGGGCTGGAAGTGGTAAAGTTCAATCATCAACATATATACAAAAAATGTTCTACTATTACTACTGTTGATATTATTTATTCTAGTACAGATGGCATTAATATTTTAAGATACATAAAATACTAATATTATACCATAAAAACACACATCTGTGAAAATAAGATTTTGTAATGCACAGGAAATGAATCTGCAAATTCTGGTAGTTTGGGTTTTCATGTATTTTTAGATATTTGAGATACTAGAGATTGAACTGATGAGTTTTGTACTGAGCTACATCCTCAGCCCTTTTTATTTTTGTGTTTTTAGTTAAGGTCTCACTGAAGTTGCTAAGCTGCTCAGGCTGGGCTTGAACTAGGGATCTCTCTCCCTCAGCCTTTCAGTGTCAAGACTGCAGGTGTGCATCACTACACTCAGCTAGATTCTGGTGACTTGACATTAAAAAGTATATGTATGTATCCTTTAAAGGATAACTTACCTTATCTTTGTTTTTGTCAGCTCTACAATCCAAAGGTTGGTTTTTGCTTTGTTCCTGATTACATTTTCGATTTCCTCCACTTGAGCTTGTACTTTTAGTCTGTCCCATGGAATTTGAAGCAGTAGTGGACAGTACCGATGTGTTGGCACCAATTACAGATGATGTGCTGTTTCCATTAATTGATCCATTTACACCTTGAAAATAAAAAGAAAAAATTTAATAGACTGTTATATAGTCACGAAAAGTAATGAAGTACTAATAAATGTATAATATGAATAAAACTCAGAAATATTTTCAGAGAAAGAAGCCAGATCCCAATGGTCACTCTCATATAATTCCATATATATGAAAAATTCACAATAGATACATGCTCAGAGACAGCATAAGCTTGTAGTTCACAGGATTTGGGGGAAGAGGAGGCAGAGAACAGCTGTTGAATATGTATGAGATTTCCTTTTGGAGTGATGAAATATTTTGAAACAAAGCAGATGTGGTAGCTGCACAACATGGATTGAATTTTTCACTTTAAAATGGCTAATATTATGTGAATCATACTTCAATTTAAAAACAGTTAAATGCTAATACTTAACTTATTCAAGTAAAATACTTAACTTATTCAAGTAAAAATGTTATTTAAAATGCCATTATAATTTCAAATGAGATTCCAATAGTTATCAATTGCTAAAATATTAATGATCAATATCAGTTTAAATGAAGTTAATGTTTGGCTGCAGAAACAACATAGTGGATTGACTGGAGAGGTGATAAGACACATAAGAAAAGCAGTGAAATTGGTTTTAAGTCCTGATCAAACACATGAAATGCAATCATTATTTTCCTGAACAACTATTTAACCTTGCCTGAAAAATAAGGATGTTTTCAGTATCAAAGAATCATTATAAGAATGAAGCAAGATGATGCTAAAGTTTCTAACACAAAGCTATAAAATTGTTACAAAATCTGTACTCTACTGAAAATAGGTATTGGAATGAAAGACTTACAATATTTTACTTATGCTAATATGGGTACCTTTTTCAGGACCATTTCGATTACTTTTTCCTGAAGTCCTTGAAGTGAATGAAGAAGAATCATGATTCTGGGGCGGAGGAGCAAACAATGGTGGAATTCCCAGTAACGGTGGAAAGAAGGGTGCTCCAGTACGAGTATGAGCATCTGCTGTTCGCCACCATTCTGCACCTCAAAACCAAACCAACCAAATAATAACATTTCAATTAACTTTTTGGTTAATATAACAACTGATTTCTGTATTTCATTCCTGAAAAAAATTTCAAGTTTCTAGCTGGAATATAATGCTTAGTTCATATAGTTGTGATCATCTTTTTAACAATAAACAGCTAATTAGAAGTTTTACACTCATCACTCTTCTCATGAGGCTGGTAGTGAAAGATCTTCACCTAGCAATTTTCTAGATTCAGGCTAAAAACAACCAAGGTACTTTGTAGCTTTAAAAATAAAACTGAAAACTTGGAGTATTAAAGAATTATTTAACTCTTAGATAACTTTTAACAAACTTTTTCTAAATTAGTAAAAAAAAAATTTAAGTCTATATTAGTCTATTTTAAAACCTTAGAATTTAAGCTTAATGTATGTTAAGAATTTCTTTAAATTATAGAGAGTATGAATCTGGTTCTGATAAATCAGGTAGTCTAATATTATCAGACTATGATAATCCAGTATACCTCAAATATATTTATAAAAGAAAATATTCTATAGAAGGACAACACTATGGATAAATATAGCAAAATCAATAATTTTGTCTAAGAAATTGTCAAGATTTTAAGAACAATTTTGCACTAAAATATAAATTATAAAACTTATGTCCTAGGGGTTAATGAGAACACCTTGCATTTTGTTTATGCTCCTGCTCATAAATTATAGGTGGCAATGACTGTTTAATCAACATAAAGTAACTAAGTGGTAGAAAGTTGTGGAATGTAATATAGATATTCAAACAGTAGCTCTGAGTTTAAACTTTTTAGGTTAGAAAGCCAAATTTTATACAATATATTTTTAAAGGAAAGGTGAGGATTAAGAAGAGATTTGAAAGGAGAGTCTTGTATTGCCCTATGAAATCTCAGAAATAATCTTCAATTCACTAATTCATTAGATTACAAAATCAGTTATTACAGTATTTTTAGGCTGATCATCTACATAACATATATTTCTATTTGATCATAACAGTCACAAGAAAATCAGATTTAAAAAATACAGCATGTGAAAACTCAATGTTATCACTGTATTATGTCACATTAAATTTTTTTCTAGGAATATCTCTTCAATTAGACACAATGTAAAGTTATGAGCCCTTTTATCATCTAACAGTGAAATCTGGTTTTTAAGAAAGTGAAATCTTCATGGTAGCTCATGGTCTAAAAAAAATAGTATAAGCAGAAACTACAAATGTTATCCTGGATTGCAGGGAGGTATTGTAAGTGAAATGACATATATATATATATATATATCATACGCCTGAATGGAGGGAACTGAACCAAGAATAGCTATATAAAAACATTAATCGTTCACCCTTAAAGAACTTAAAAGAACTGTATTTTGATAGGCAGAATGGGTGTACATTTTGGGCTTGTCTCAGCATTATAGGTTCCTATTGTTATTTGTGAGTTTGAAAACCAGCTTCTATCTATCTGATAAAAAGGGACAGAGGTTTCCTAAAGATAATCATATTAATACAATCCGACTAAAGTTTTAGAGATAATTGTATAAATTTTATATCAACAATTTGTTAAGATAACCAAAAATAGTGATTCAAGTATTTTAGAAATAAACTAAAAAAACTATGATAATTTTCTTCAGAATATCAATGGTAAATAAATTCACGATATGAACTAGAGAAAATAATAGGGAAATATGTGTTATAAATGAGGTGATGCTAAGGAAAATGCGGGTAAATAAGATCAATTAAATAAAAAGATGAAAATAGTGACCTTCCCATTTAAACTTTGTAAATATCTAATACTATTTTGTAGGAAATAATATAATTTTTCTGAGTGCGAGTTTACTTACCTTCCAAATTTATGAAAATAAAAAAATTTAGTTGCTTACTAGTTTACTGATAAAATGAAAAATACAAAAAGATTACATAATTAAGCACATGATGAATATCTAAGAGTATTCAAAAGAGGCAACACCATAATAGCAATGTTAAACATTTTTAATGGAAGGTTTTGTAATATTCCAAGGAATATAATGAATCTCAATTTGAATATAAAACATTCAGCAGAATTTTGAAACTAAAAGGGCCAGATACTTCATAAATGTTGGTTTTTAAAGTTAAGATATAATAATCAAAATTACAAGTATTTTAAAAGAAATTATCAGAAGATACTCTTTTAACATTAAACAAAAATTATTTTATTATACTAATTTCCATGAAATAATATTTGTTGATTTAAACTGGAAAAAATACTATACAACTATTTATTGACTGATTGATTGATTGAATGATCTTTTTTGAGACAAAGTATTGCTATGTAGCCCACTAGCCTCCAAATCACAATCCTCTTGCCTCCCAGAGTGGTGGGATTACAAGCAGGTACCACATTATGATCAGCCAATAAAATTTTAAATTATTTGTCCTTTAAAATACCTAGTATGTATTCATTGTGTCTTTCTTAGATTTATTTGTGGGTTGATTTTGAAAATTTAGCAACTTGATTATCTTATACAGGATTGATATTTTAAGTTATGTCAAATCTAAAATATGACATGAATTTTTTGCAAGGCAAAATCTGCCAATCTGGTAAAGATATATGCTCATACAGGCACATTCTTATCACTACAAACTGTCTTGCAATTATCTGTTTATCCATTCCTGAAAACTACAAACAACATAAACTATATTGACACATTCTTCACTAACTGGCTTTCTACCCAGAATATGATAGATATGAGTGAATAGTTAATGTAACCTAAGGAAGTTATTAAAATTTTTTATACAGTACAAGAGTAACATTATCAAAATCCAGATGAGTAGCTTTTTATATGTCTAATTACAGAATAAAAGGTGTTTAACTTTAAAATACAGTAACTGTATTGCAGTTTAGAATTGTTCAAAGTATTATAATAAATCATGTTAAAACAATAGAAATATTTAAAATATCATAAATATATATATTATTCAGCAATCTTCTATTCCATGAAATTATATGTTCAGTGTTTATCTTGCTAAGCAATCATACTAGCAAGGGAGTAAGTTCCTGTTAATATTTAGAGGCAATGTTAATTCTTAAGTTTAAGATATCATCTGTCTACATATATTACTCCTCTCCATCTTCCTTTTTTTCCAGACAACTATGTTAAAACTATAACTCAAGAACTTGAAATACACATCATTGAATCATCTATCTTTTCTACATGTAATTTAAACAAGACAGTTGTTTCTTTTTAAACACTTGAGACTTTATGAAACATTAAAGAGGGCAAAAGTAAATAATGACAGTTACCAATAATGAAATAATTATTAAATAATTTAAAAATTAAATAATTTTTATTAGATAAAAATTATCTAATACTATAGACAGCACTGAACATGATTATGTTCTTTAATCTTTATGAAAATCCTATAAAGTATTATTATTTTTCTCATTTTACAGGTAAGAAAACTCTGGGTGGAGAGGTCACATAAGATGTCCAAGGCAACAGAACTATGAAGCAGCAAACCCAGATTAAAATTCAAATCTACTAGGTTTTGGGACTATGTACTAATGTTTAAACTATTTTACATACAACAAAATATGTATATTTTACTAAAATATATTAAAGTACAATTAATTCCTGAAAAATACATTTAAATTTAGATAATATAACAGAAGAAATGAAAGCATGTTTGTCTAAATTAAACTTTAACCACTGTCTTTATAAATTGCTGCCTCATAATCTGTTGAATTTCACCTAACACTTGGCTCTTTGCCACCTAAGTGGTATCACTCTCTAGTTGGTTGGTTTTTTTTTTTTTTTTTCTTTTGTACAAGGAATGGAACTCATGACCTTGCATTTGCCAAGCAGGCACTTATGCCACTGAGCTAAACCCCCAGCACCTCTCTAGTTGTTTTGACAAAATATGGAAAAATATAGAAATAAAAGCACATTGTTCTTAAAATTTTAAAAACCCAAATAAAATATTCATTATTAGAACTAGATTTTAATTTTACATTATAATTTTAAAAATTATAAGACAGAAAAATTCAAACTATTTAAAATATGGATACCTTTTGTACTATACTTAAACACACCAGAAAAACCTGACATTTATTCATTTCTATGGCAAATCCTATTTATCCATCAAACAATACCTAAGTAACTGCTATACTATCTAACACATGGTATGCCTTATTTTTTTTTGCATGTGATAAACAAGTTTGAGCCAATTCTTGCATAAGACTTTAACATATGAGGCATTGTATTGTTCTCTTTTGTTCAATGTAATAAACAAATTACTGCTTGAATATTTTCAAGCTTTCTTCCTTTTCTGAACACTGTTTTGTAACAGATGTTTACCTGGAAAAGATGCTAGTTGGGGATGTGCGGCTAAGGCTGTGGGTGTACCAAGTGTCCCCAAACCACCAAATTCTGAATGCCCTGAGCTGGCTGAATGTAGACCAAAGACTGGGTGGCTGACCATTGGGAAGGCACTCGACACTGTGGACAGGTTAAACGGTTGATCCCCAGCTGCTCTGAATATATGTCCTGGGAGGGAAAAAAACACACTTAAAGTTGTGCTACAAAAACAGATGAGATTTCTCTGATTTCAGTGTTCATAGTTAAAAATTTTAATAATTTCCTTGGTACGAAATTTTTGTTTTACAATTTTTTTCTGCATTTCTATTCAAGCCCTATAGAATGACGTTTCCAGAAACATCAAAACACTCTAAAATAATGAAAATAAAAGTTATAGCCTTATTTACTTGATTTTGTGAATTGATGTTTTAAGCAAGTAATTTTTATTAATTAAAACTGACCTGAGGAAATAAGGCCAAATTTGTTATTATATGTGTATTAATATAATACCAAATGTGTTCGTTCCTAAAAAGAAAAATATATAGACATTCCAGTAATTTAAGGTTGAAAGCCAATAAAATAAGATCAAAATTTGTTACCCCATCATCATTCAAATTATCAGATACCTTAGGCAATAAGACCCCAGTTTCCATGTATCAGAACTGAAGCTCTCTTCTCTATCTACTATCTTATGGGAGAGAAGAATATCTGGATACCAAAGAAGCAGTATCATCTAGTTGAATAGAACAATACTCAAGACAACATAAACAAATAAATATAGTAAGGTATCTCTAAATGGACTCATAGATGATTATTAATATAAAAATCATTTTTAACCTTTCAGATACTAACGCAATATTCAACTTGAATGAGTGCATTTTCAGTCTCTACTCTAATTTGTAGAGAATCCAGCACTGTCATAATACCAGTTTGGCATATTATATGACTAAAAATATGGCATTCATTTTTCAAACTTTTTTTTAAGGATTGGGGAGAAAATTTTTTTAATGTGTGCAATCTTTCCCTTTATTTCTAGAAAATAATTACAATCTCCTGACCTCCTACTATGAAAACAGAATACCAAATTTCATAATTTAGAGCATTGCAAGAATTCTGTGAAGAGTACTAATGTACTCTATGTTAAAATCAGATTTTTAAAATTATTTTCTGTTTATATCTGCCTGTCTGTACACTGCAATTTAATCATTTTAACATAAAATGTTTGAAGTAAATAAAAAAGTTAAGCTCAAAATGAGTATTTTTTTCTTACTTATCAGACTAACCATTCCTCTTTGTTTTTTGCTCCTCAAAACTAAGGGATAGTTCTAAAAAAACGTAAGAATATACCTTATAGAATGATATAAATCCTTTTTTTAAACACTGAAATAATGCTATATACTTTGGTGAAATAAGAAAACTTAAGAGAACTTTCTTCTTTTGTAGCACTAAGGATGAAACACAGAGCCTAAGAAATGTGAAGTAAGTACTCTACTATTGAGCTATGCCCAACCTGGAAGATTTAAATAACTAATTAAGATTTAAATAAATTATGGTAAAGACATCTTATATCAGCCTATAAAGAAAATGTTCTGAAGGTTAGTATGCCCAATATGTACAGTGAAAACTAGATCTCACAGAAACAATCCTCAAAGTGTCTTCACAAGCCCTGCCCTCAAGAAACTGAGAGAAAACAAGGAAGGTGCATAAGCTTTGTTTTCCTTAAGTCAATCTTTATTTTTGTTCATTAAAACCTAAACAGAAAATTGGGTGAATTTTTTAAAAAACAGAAAGAAAACTGTTGAAGAAAATCACGAAGTCATGCTTTTGTGTTTTCAGAGTTCTGAACTATATTAGTACTGAAGCAGAATTATAAAATAGGGCATTCTCCTGAGAAAAGGGTTACCCAAACATCACTATCACTAAGATTAGTGATAGGACATTAGAAAGATTGTTTTTGTTTTTGTTCTTAGTCAATCCTCAAAAACCCAGAAGTTTCTCTTAAAAATGACCTCATAAAAAACTAGTGTTTCTTTTCATTTGTATTACAAAAAAAAAACCTCTGGTTCTGGACAATTGATTCAGCCTGATACTTATGTACCTTATCAAATATTTTACATATTTATAAACATACTATTGTCAGTAATACAGTATTTCCTTCTCTATTAAGAGTCCTTATAAGCAAAGTGAATTGAATACACAATTAGCTTTGGAGAATTTATAGTCACTTGCCATTTGTCTTACAAAAACTTACTCTCTTTTCCCCTCCATCACAAAATAATGATTCACAAATTATGTTTATAAAATTAGACATGTGTAGCTATGATATAATACAAAGTAATTGGAGGAATAAATTCAAACTTACAAAATATTATAAAAATTCAGAATAACTGAAACTGATAAAAATACTTCTACAACAGGGTAATAAATAGTATTTGTTAGATATATAGTGAAAACATTAATTTCATTATTATGAAGAAACCACTGAGATAACTGTAGACTCTCATGGGCAGAAAATATATAGGCAATATCTAAATGATGGTATCACTCTTGCAGCAACAAAAATAAAAACCAACAGCCGGGCACAGTATCACATGCCCGTAATTCTAGCACCCCAGGAGGCTGAGATAGGAGGATGGCAAGTTTGAGGCCAAACTGGGCAAGTTAGTGACTGAGCGATGCCCTTTATCAAGACATACATACCATACATACATATAAACACAAATAAAGGGCTGGAGATGTAGGTCAGTGTGAAAGGCCTTGATTTAATCCATGGAACCACAAACAAAACAGTAACACATACTTTGATAAGGTATGAAAGGAAGGTGTGGCTCAGTGGTAAGCAGTTCCAATCCCCAGCACCAACCAACCAAACAAGTAAGAAATGTTACTTTCCTAACAAATGTTAGGAAATTTCTTTTTAGGAGCAAAAATATTTGATACCATATTAATGTGCATACATTAACAAAATCATCTTTTAGGTCAATTTTAATTGATACAAATTATTTAGTTAAAACATCATTTCTCAAATCTCAAAATCAAAGTAAGTAAGGTTATATCTTTTGTTTTCATTATTCATTTTTGAGGAATGCCCATTGCTGTTGTCACCAGGCCTAGATGTAATTCTTTACATCTCAGGCATGGGTGTTATTCTATAGTTCTACAGAAGTTTTTTCACTTGAAACTATGATGAATAAAGCTCATTCTTTGCTCAATGAGCATAGATATAATTTTGTGTAGAACTCTATTTAGAATTACATAAATAGATGCCTGGTGATACCACAGAGGTAAGCATTCAAATCAAGGTTATTTTAGAGTGAAGGGAATTTTTTATTAATAGAATAGTAATGGCTCAGTAAGTCCCATAATCACATTTAAAACAAAGCACATTTTCTGAATTAATAAAAAACAGAAAGATATATTTTTAATGAAACGAAATACAACACAAGTCAAACAGGCTCTAACTGTATGACTATAAAACTAAATTATCTGAGTATCACAATATTCTACTTTTTTTTTTTTTTTAAGACAGTCTCACTATGTTGTATAGCTTGGCGTTCAACTCAGTATGTGGTCCTGACTGTCCTCAAACTCGTGGTGATCCTCTTGCCTCAGCCTCCAAAATGCTGAGATTATAGGCTTGTGCCACCACGCCCTGTTAAAATACTCCACTTCCGGAGTAAATTTTTCCTACACTAATATACCTAATGCCAGAAGATGCTCACAAATAAACCTGTCTTGATTAAAAATTATTAAAGTTTTACTTAGAAAAAAAATGGAGAAATTATATCATAAAATGATAGGATCTCAGAATCAGGTATTCCTTTTTAACAGATTAAAATTCCAACATAATTTACATAAAATTTGTAATTTTAAAAGAAAAGCAACAATGTAAATTTTGCATAATAGAAATGTATATACATTTGCAATGTCATTACAATGCACTGCTTTTCCACAGACCTTTTGAAATCTACTATTGGATATTATATGTATTATGAAAACCACTACCCATATATCAGGGGATGAATATACTACATGGAAATTACAAATATTTTTATTAATATTAATGACTACTACAGGTTTTCTCCCTTTATAAGAATAAAATGGCACAAATACTAAACTAATGCTTTAAACCTTAACACCAGCAAGAAAAGTTCCGTATCATTAAAGTTAAGTCCAGAAATCATATTAAAACCAAATAATAAAGAACAAGTACATGAATCTTCTAAAAAGAACTGAGAAGACTGTTTATTACAGCTCTATTTGTACTTTTTTTTGTATGTGGAAAAACGCCTTTAACTTTCACTGTTACGTAAACTTGTTGCAACATGTCTTTAAGTTTTTGTGTCTGGCTGTTTAAAACTATAAGCACAATTTAACAGCACTGCAAAATCAGCTACTAGTATATTACCTGCAAAGTATGGCTAATCGTCAAAACTGATAGTTGTATTCAAATAAAGATCTTATGAGTATGTACTTTACCATCAGTCATAAGGGAGTGTAACATCCACAATATAATCAAAATTGTTATAAATTAAACATATAGTCATATTGGCTCACATATTAAAAGTCTCCTTTTTTTTTTTGAAGGCCATTATATGACAGAGTTTATTAGATTGCAACACAAACAGGTAATCTTGAATCAGTTTTCTTTAATTTTTTTATTTTAAAAAAGCAAAACAAGATAGAAATAAAAATTCTTAATGTTTAAACATTCTAAAATTTAAACTGCATAAATTTTATAGATTTGGATCGATTAAAGAACAAAGTGTTATATAGTTAGTGATGACAAAACATTTCTCCCTAAATAATGTATATTTCATTCCTGTATTCTCATATGTGAGCCAGTTAATGTTCATATTTTAAAAGATGAATGTAAAGTGGCAAAAAATAATATAGAGCATCTATATATACTACACCAAACTCTTCTACTTTAAATCTTATGAGTATTTAGAAATTTCCAAAACCAAGTAATTAATTTACTTAACTAAAAATATTCAGATTAATCAGTTTAATCAGTTTTCCCAATATCATTTCTCTGTCCCAAGATCCCATATTATATTTAATTTTTATATGTCTTTAATCTTCTCTACCAGTGACAGTCCTTTCGTGACTTTGATACATTGAAGAGTATGCTGTAGTCAAGGCTTCCTTGAATGTCCTTCAGTTTAGGTTGGTCTGGTACTTTCTAATTATTAGAAGTTCATACATTTGGGAACGATGCCCAAAGTGCCCTACTCTGAGCAAGATACCCGAGGCCCATGATGCTGCTATGTAGCATTGGTAACATTCATTTTTATGACTTGGTTAAATTGGTGCCTGCCAGCATTCTGCTCTGTAAAGTTACCATAATCTTTTCAAATACTATTTTTATCAGAAAACAAAGTTATTAAAAGCACTGATAGTTTTGAGAATAAAAGCTGCCACTTTATAGAATCAAACATAGTAAGCTTTTCATTCAGTTTAGCAAATCATTCATCCTTTTTTATCACTTTTGAAATATTTGTTCTTAACAGTTCTTTTGTGATAAGAATACAATGGATGCAATAGTTTGTTAGATAATAAGTCATACTGTCATTGGATGATTTAGAACAACAGAAATTTATTGTCTCATGGCTCTAGAAGACAGAGGAATAAAATCGATGTTGCATGCTTGTCTCCTAGTTTCTGGTAATCTTAGATATTCTTCCTATGTTTTCATTTGTGTTTCTCTGTCCATTTTTCTGTGATGAATTTTTTCCCCTTTTAGGAGTTACCCTAATCACATTAGATTAGTATCTACCCACTGACTTGATTTTAATTTGAATACTGTAAATTCTAAAGTACCAGTGTTTAGGATTCCAACATGTTTTCTTGGGAGGATGCAACTTGCAACATTTAGTTCATTTTAAAAAGTATTGAATTGACTTGAATGCACTGCCTTTTTTCAGCAATTTACTGTTAAAAACCTCAAAATGTTCATAATAAAACTATGTATTTCTACTAACAGAAGTTAGGTAAAATAACGTCTTGCCTTGTCTTGTCTTGTTTTGTTGAGATAGAGTCTCACTATGTAATCTAGGCTGGCCTTAAACCTGTGGTGATCCTCCTGCCTCAGCCTCCCAAGTGCTGGGATTACAGGTATGCACCATCACACCCAACAATATCTTGAAAATATGTCTGAGACACAAGAGAAAGGACCAACAATCCCCAAAAGGAACTTTAAAAATTTTTCTCATTCTCCTGTCTTTGATAACTATGGTCCTAAATGCATCTAGCTACTCAGACTCTTGCTTTGTTTATAGCAGGTCTGGTCTGGATCTGCCCCAGAGTCCTTTACCTCTTGGCCTCTCTGGATAACTCTGCCCCTTTGATGAAGCCACTTCTGATTTACTCCCTCCAGCCCACAAGGAGCATTCTACCATGACTACGTAGAAGGTATTCATTTAACTGGCAGGATACTCTGCACATGTGTGAGTCTGCCCATTGTCTATAATCAGCCTGCCTTTCACTCTCATCACATCAGTCTGTGTACTGCCTGCCATTATGCTGCAGCATAAGACCTAAGAGAAGCCTCTTTCAGATAGATTTATTTTGCTATTCATGACTTCTATCTTGAATAGAACAGAATAAACTGGTTGAAGTAAGAACTGGTAATATTAAAGGTGTTGGCACTCAAACCACACAGCAGCTGGAAATGATAACACTGAGTGCACTAGCAGTCAGTGACAGAGCAAGGGAGAGCTGCAGGGAACCCTAAGAGTTCCAGGGAGCTACTGGTAATTACTGGCTCGAACTAGTAGAAAAACAGCAAGAAGAGTTATTACACTTAGAGCTGATGGTATTCAAAGCTCAGAGCTGTACTGCCTATTCATGATTTCTTTCTGAATTGGTCAAAAGGACCTTGGCTGACTGGTTAGTATCCCATGATCAAGCATCTCATTAAGTAAACTCCACGAAAGAAAAATGAGATAGCTGAAAATTCAAGTCTTTGTTTAGGACTTATATATATCTACAGCACTGACAAATCAACTGAAAAGAAAAATAATATTATAATAGTTCATACTATAATAGAAGTATAAAAGAACTTTTAGCTTTATCTAAAAAGTCTTAAGAGAAATCTTTTCATTCTCTTGACTCTCTACTTACTATAAATTTAAGATCTGGTTGTCACAATACAGCCTGATTAAATTCTAAAATTTAACTTTCCTTTTTAAAAATACACTGCTTCTTTAGTAATATAAATTGATTTTTATGATTTTTTTACTCTGCAATGTATAAATAATGCTAATCCTAACTAAAATACGCATAGTCACCTGATATTACCAAAACAGCACATTAAATTTGTTTTTTTCATTGAGAGATTATATTTTTATATATATTATACTGCTTGAAATAAACCTCAGCATTTTTTTGTCTGTGTGCTTTGGGGAGCAACTGAGCTGAGGCTGAGCTGCAGGTAGGTAAACTCCTTGGGACGGACTACAGCAAGGTCCATCTAGGAGGTGTCTGGCCTCAGTGTTTCTCCTCTGTTAACGGCAGCACAGATAGCTCTGAGCATGGTTAGCTTTCAGTGTCCTCAGCAAAACACTGAGACCTTGCACTTTTGGGCCTGTCATGTGCTTCCTTGCTTTTTGCCATGTATAAATAAAGATGCAGACTATGCTGGGTTGTCATTGGCTCTCTATCAGAGATCTGGTCTCAGCTTTCCTTTTAGTAGGTGTCTAATTTTTTTCTCAATCTACCATTGGTTCCTCTCAGGACTCTGTTTGCTGCATGGGTCATGACAGTGTGTTTTCATCTTTCTTCTTCATGATGCATGATATCATCTGAGGTTTTCAATACAAAGAAACTAAACTGACAAAATAAAAGCAGATTATTCTACCATTTTTTTCATGCTTTCTGAGTTATATATCATACAGAATGCTAATCACTCTATACTTATTTAACCAGCCTGTGAGAACCGCAATAATTTTCCCAACTGTATGATCGTTAATAATTCCAACTTTACCATGCACTATTCCCACAGAAACTAGATGACAACTTTGGAATACTGCACAATAAAAACTTTGTGTTTGTCTATTTTTGGCATAGTCATAACTCTTGAGAACATCAGCTGAAACTTTCATATACACCATTATAGTAGCATGAAGGATGGCAAAAATGCCAGAAAACTTACCCATCTGACTAATATGTTAACCAACGACCCAAACTGGTGAGAATTACAAAAATAAAAGACCAATTCAGTCTGATCCACTGGCCAAATATCTGACAACCAAATACATTTTCAATTTATACTAAATTAGAGCTGTTATAGTCTTGAATATTGGTATTTCCCCCAAAATCCATATATTAGAACCTAATCTCTTAATATGATAACATTAAGAGGTAGGTTAGCAGTCATAGTGGCACATGCCTGTAATCCTGGCACTCAGGAGGCTGAGGCAATGGAATCATGGCAAGTCTGAGGTCAGTCTGGGCTACATAATGAATTGAAGGCCAGCTTGCACTACAAAGCGAGATCCTGTCTCAATAACACCAAAACAAAACAAGAAGTAGTGGAGGTTTTGAGGAGTGATTAAGTCATAAGAGCTCTGCCCTCATGATGGAATGTAAGAGAACCCTCATAAAAGAGGTTGAAGAGATTGTTCTGTATTCCTTTCTACCATGTGAGGACACAGAAAGAAGGTACTGTTTTTGAAGTATGAAAAACTGCTCAGCAGTATGGTTTTGATATGTGTTGTCTCTTAAAAGTTCTTGCAGTAGAAATTAAAAAGGAGACCTAGTATAAGGTGATTAGATCAATGGAACCCCAGAAAAGGATAATTTATCCAAATTCACACAGATGATCATTATTCAAGCCAAGATTCAATTGCAGAGCCTTCTTACAGTGAAGTCCTACTTTTAATCATTATATTATCCTGCATAAATGCCTCATATGGTGTAAAAAGTTCTAAATGATGGTAATCTGCTCTCCAGCTTAACCTCTTCCCTGTCCCTATGCTCTATATATCACATATCACCATCCATCATTTTCTTCTTATCTTATAATAACCCCTATTTTATTTAGGATGGAGATATATTCAGTTAAAAATTATTATTTTCAGGCTTCCCTAAAATTAAGATTATCACTCATGAGTTTTAATGAAAGAGATGTAAGTAGAAAACTGTGTGTGGAGTTTCTGGGAAAGTTTTTAGGAGTCAAAAGAGTCCAAGCTGCCATGCAAATTTTACTTATTATCCCTGTCTCCCTTCCTTCTTGGAAGAAAGTGATCTATATATATCAACCCTTTTGTAGTCCTGTAGGAGATACATATGTAAGCATGAACATACTATACTGCAGAAAATAGAATATAAAATTAGAAGCCTAGAAGATCTGATATGATATTTCCCACTTTAGGACTATGTGGGCTGGCATGTTTATGTGCCACATTTTAGTTTATCTTTTTTATTCATAGTGAATCTTTGTCTTTACTAACACATATCCTATATTGTAGACTTACAAATGAACTTGTATTTGTTTTATTTTAATTTTTTTTATTTTTTGTACCAAGGATCAAACTCATGACCTTGTACTTGCCAGGAAGGCACTTATGCCACTAAGCTAAATCTCCAGCCCTGTAATATTTTTTACATACCATATATTGACACAAGTTTGTAGAAGCCTGGAACTAAGATACATATGCAAATCATTCTCTAATTTTTAAAAGAATAGTAGGCCTAATTTAGCTGAAAGTAGAAAAATTTAAAAAACGTTACTAGTTATTTTTACTCTGTACTTGTATCAGCCTTTGTTTGAAGAGATTTACTTCAAAAATGGTTTGTGAACAACTGGTTTATGATAGCTTATCACTGAAGTTTCTTAAAGAGATACTTCTTGGAATTACATCAATTAACCAAAAATTTCAAGCAAATTGTCTCTAATTTGTGAGATTATGCTTAAATTTCATTCTCTCAGCTTTCACGTGGAGCCAATATGTGGAAAAGAATCTAAATATCCAAGAACCTGGGATGGGAGTAAAGTGTGTATCAGTTGTCATTTCATGCAAAGCCTTCAATGGCATACTCCCCCTTATCACTGTGAACTAGAAAATTTTTTTTTATTTTCTGAGGAACTGACATATTTACTAGCACTAAGGTAATATAAACTATGTCATCTTTTATGTTTTCCTTTTATTCTTAGGAAACTATTTTTTTTGCTCAATATCTGTAGCTTCTTCAGATAAAATGATTTTATTTCACAGGGCTTATAATGTTTTATTTTTTAATATGAACTATGTAATCTTTTATGTTTTCCTTTTATTCGTAGGAACTAATTTTTTTTTTTTGCTCAATATCTATAGCTTATTCAGCTAAAATGTTTTTATTTCCTAGGGCCTATCTTATAATGTTTTATTTTTATCATGTCTCGACATTTGGTAAAAGCTGTCCCAAACTATTTTTAGAAGTAGCTTATTTTTGAAAAGTTACTCCTTAAGAGGAAAGAAATATTACTGTGGGTAAAAAGACCAAGAAAATCCATATATGCACATAAACTTGGATTAATCAATCTTATCATAGTGTTATTTTTTAAAAAAATTTGAGTCACTGTAATGACACTAAAGGGGTGTGGTGAAAGGTAATCTTCCGAGAATCTGTGCATGTTATTGCTAGATGCCAAGAATAGCAAGGCTTTAAATACAGTAACTAGGCTACTTCTCAGGGATGCCTTCACAGTAGGCAACCTTAAAGGATGATGTAACATCTTACCCCCAAAAGTGATTTTTTTGATGTATAGAAACAAGTCATTTATGTTAAAAGCAAAAGAGTCACCAAGTTCGGTGTTCCTCTGTTATGACAGAAACCCACTGCATCACTGTACCTACATTACCTATGAGGGACTTGGACACAGAGGATCAAAGCCAACATGATCCACTGTGCGTGGCTGCTCCATTGTCAACAAAAGCTCTGATCCAAGAGTCTTATGTCATCTACCAGCAACGGGGAACTCCTAAGTAGGTATAATCTCATTTTGACAAGGTATTATATTCAATGGAAAAGAATTGATCATTTAAAGTTTGAAAAGAAGCCTAAATTACATCCTTTATACCTTAAGACAAATTTCTACATGCAGCCATATCATTAATAAAGATGATTAAAAAAAGTAACTTTCTCTAAATAAAATAACTGCTTAAAATAACAGCATGAACTCAAAGGTCCTACGGAAGAACTATTGAGATTTTGGCATTGTAAAGATGAAAACTGTTTTTGTTGTTTCTATACACCAAAAAAAAAAAAAAAAAAACTCTGAAATCAAATTGTTTAAGATAGATATGTTGGACTATTATCACTTTATGACTATTTTAACATGGCGAAAAATATCAGACAATGTACAGGCCAAAAACAATCAATCAAGATAGAAAGTACCATGTTGGATTATGCAGGCCTATTGACCATTTTCCTAAGTAGCAAACATGTCAAAAGGGAACAGAGACTTTATTTTAAACATGAAACACAGCTAACTCTGTGAATTTAAAATAAAAAAAAAATTTTGGGACTCCCACTATCTACTTGTCTGGAAGAAACCAGAAACATGACAAGAAGAAACAAAAGGAAAGTTCCAGCCTGCAATCCAAACAGTACTGGCCCAGGAGAGGCAAACACAGAAGAGACTGGAGGTGGCACACCTGCAGTTTCTGAAGAAGCAGCATCTGACATAAAAAAAAATCTTTGTGACATTATAAAAGAACTCAAAACAGAAATACTAATATAAGTAAAGGAAGATATAAAAAAATAATAAAAGAAATGCTAAGCACCTCTCAAGAAGACACAGAAGAATGGAGGATCAGACAAAAAGTACAGAAATCATTGATGAAGAATATAAAATAACTTAGAATATGCGAAACAGATTCAAAGAGATTACCAGGAAATTAAAAACTCCATTGAAGGCTGGAAAAACTGCTTGAAAGAAACTAAAGGCAGATTATCAAACCTTAGAGACAGCTTTGCAACTGATCACGAAGTGATCACGAAAGCAAAGATCTCTCGAAAATAACAAGGGACCAGGAAGTAACAATACAAAGGCTAAAAGATGACAAGAGGATCTGTACCTTAAGAATAAAAATGTGAGTGAAGAAGCAGGGGTAAACACAAATGAAATACAAAGGCTATTTACAGAAATAACTAAAGAAAACTAAACTTCCCAAGCATAGGAAAAGGAAATGATATTCAGATATATGAGGCATACAGAACTCCAGCCAGCTATAACCAAAATAGAACTGCACCCAGACATATAATAATCAAGATCCCAGAAATTCAACATAAGAACAGAATATTTAAAGCTGTCAGAGAAAAGAAACAAATCACCTATAAAGGAAAACCCATCAGAATCATGACAGACTTCTCAACACAAACCATCAAATCAAGAAGAGCTTGGGGTAAGTATTCCAAGCCCTAAAAGAAAATAACCTGTAACCCAAATTGATGTACCCTGAAAAACTATCTCTTAAAATTAATGGAAAAATAAGATTCTTCCATAACAAAGAGGAACTGGGGGAGTTCATGACCACCAACTCAAGCATACTGAAGGACATTCTAGAGAGAGAGAAAAAAGACCATGGCTTCAGGAACAGCAGCAGAGGAGGCTCACTGAACAGGGCAGACACTGGAATGAAAGGGAAAAGTAGATAACCAAAGACAGAAAAATTCACTGCAGAGATGAGGCAGAGAAGGTTGGCCATAATCTCTAACATGGATGGTCTCAATATACTAATAAAAAGAAACATAGGCAGAGTGAATCAGGAGATAGGGTTCATCAAGATGCTCTACATAAGAAATATAATTAACCTGAAAGAGAGTTTAAGAACCGAAAGGCCAAGATGAGAAAATAATGCTCTATGTGACAGGGAACTAGGAAAAAGTCAGGGTTGCTCACCCTTCAGGTACAGATTGGTTGGAAAGACATAATACTTTTATACAACAGAGGACTACTCAGCTATAAGCAAGGAAAATCTTATGGCTCTTGTAGGTAAATGGATATAACTTGAGATCAAGCTCAGGGATAAAACAGTATAGAACCACTTAGGTAAATAGTGGGTTAACTCCCTGATCTAAAAACTAAAGGAGTTAGTGGCATACAAAATGTACAATGCACCCTGTGAAAGTGAAAGAGGAGGAATTGTCTAAAAAGGGAAGGCAGTGGACATTGTTAATCTTGCATCTTGATTTGAAAGCCATACTGTTTTTATCACTCTGTTTAGTTTAGATATATTCTGTTCCAGTTTGTCTACTTGTACTATATTTGATGGCATGGACAGCTATTCCAAAATAGCAGGATATACTATGGTAACCATTTTTAATTTCCTGTTAACTTAATATGAAGCCTTGCATTGCTTTCATGGTTTTGTTCTGACTGATTTTATCTGAATCTATTTTGTTTGATCACTGTCTTGACTGCTTTTATTCGAATCTGTCATGTTTGACAGTATCAAATCTGAAAGTATAGGCAACTATTCTGAAAACAAGAAGATTCACTAGGATACCCATTGTGGTTTGACAATTACCTCTTTTGAAGTCCTATAATATCTCTAATATCTCCAATGTTTTGTTCTAATTGATTTTGTTCTGTACTACTATGTTCAATTTCATTATGTCTGAGGATATGGGCAATTCTATTGAAGATAACAAGACATCATGGTAGCCATATTAGACCACCTTGCATTTTGGGTTGAAGTCATATACCATGTCCATCCTTTTGTTTTGACTGACCTGATTTTGTTTTTTTCTCATTTGGTTTTATTCTCTTCAAAAAAATTTTTTAAAAAAGAAACATAAAAAAATTTTTTTTTCTTAACTAGGAAGTGAAAAATGTTCATATTGTAGGTAAAATATTAATAAATAACACTGAATAAACAAATAGATATCAATTTAAGCATCTCAATACAAAACCTTAGTCAATAACCTTTAAAGAGCAAATAAATGATTTTTAAAAAACTACTCTTTGTAGGCTGGGGATTTAGCTCAGTGGCATAAGCACCTGCCTTGCAAGCAGGCGGTTGTGAGTTCGATCCCCGGTACAGATAAAAAGATAAAACAAATAAACAAAACAAAACTATTCTTTGTAGACAAGATTTCTGATATTATTCAGCTAGTCAACATACCCCACCTCTTTGGTAACTACCAACCATTACTAACAAAGAGTTGTTAAGTAACCAGATTTGTAGGTCAGTCCAGCATCATTAATTCAGAAAATTGAGATAAAGGTGTCTAGAAATCTCAAGATTCTGTACTCAAGGACACTACTGCAACTCCTTCAACATTAAAAGCCAAAAGACATTTATGTAGAACCACTATGTATGTTAAAGGCTGACTCAGAAACAAATACAAAGTAAAACAGCAGATCACAATAATAGATTTAAAGGAGCTGATGATGGAAGAGTTACCAAAAAAAAAAAAAAAAGGAAAGAAAAATTACAAAAGTACAACTGTGTTGCAATCATTTAGGAATAAAAATCCAATTGTGGAACCACTACTTTTGAGTACAGCACATCAGTAACAGACCTTGGAGTTTAGCCGTCATTTTATGCAAAAGCAAAATGTGGACAAAATTATTAAATTTCTCAATGAGAACTGTATAGGGTACAGAAGAGGAGTTATTGATTTTAATTATATATACTATTTTAGCTATTTTTCACCATCAAGAACACTTTAGAAAATCATTCCATGACAAAATAATATCCTTCTTATTCCATTCACTAGAAAAATATATATTTGGCAATTTAATGTTTTGTAGCAAATATTCCATATTTAAAACTTCATCTGTAAAGAATTATAAATATAATTTTTAAAAAGTGAAGTATTATTTATTTCTATTTTTCATAAACATAAAATAATCTGTAAAATAAAAAAATTAAATTAAAATGCTTCCTACTAATACAGGAATGTGTTTATCTCATTCAAGTTTTTTTTTTTTTTTTAAGAATGCATTATACCAAACCTCAATAATAAGGCACAAGATGACTTAGGCAAATACTAACAATACCTTACATAATTAATTAAAACTGGGAATATTTTCATATTAGAAATTTTCATTCTTTATAGCAACATAAATTTTGTTCATATTTAAGAGACACACAGTAAACTTTTATAATATTTTACATCAAGTATATCCATACATATAGTACACATACACATAATCTGTCTTAGTATCCATCTGTAAACCAGGATAATGGACCATGAGATGGTTATTTTAACTCTTAGAAACTAATTTTGGGCAAAGGATCCATAGCACTGGTAGCTAACCTTACCAGCAAGGACTCCTTTGTATGCTTTCACTCTATCACTGGCCAATTATTGTTAAGGTTTCATGTTACTGATTTATTAATTGAAAAGGTTAAACAAAAAGATAATTTTTTATAAGCATGGACTGCATGAACTAACAAGGGCTATTCCAGGGTAAAATCCAGAAAAAGCAAAAAGAACAGATGTTTCACCTAAGCATTAATCAACAGGTCATGGAGGACACAAGTACATTTTAATGAAGGGTATGAATACAAAATATTAAAATGATGGCTTTCTAAAACCTAGTTAATAAAGTATATTCACCACATGGGTTGATTGCAGAGCTAAGTGAAGAAGCTCCAGTAGAAAGGCCGCCTTTTGAAACTGCTGAGGCCACAGAGGGTGTAGAAGATGAAGTTGGTATAGTAGAGGAGGCTGTTGAAGATGGCAACCGTTCTCCCGACTCCATATCTATGACATGGAAAAAAAGTTAAATCTCAGTATTATAATTATTTTAAAGAATTAAACATATTTAAACTTTTTACCCACTTTTAGAAATATGAAATACATTTAGAAATTTATACATCCATCAGAAAGGTAAATTATGAACAAAAATAGTGCTATGGCTTGAAAATGTTATGTTCCCAAGGAAAGTCATGTTGGGGTTTTAATTTTTCAGTGTGGAAATGTTGGGAGATGAGGCTTTTAAAGAGATGATTAAGTCTAAACAGGCACTGACGCCTCTTTTGTTAAACTGCGCAGGAGTAAGTAAATTCTTATTTCCTTGGAAATGGATTAAATCTTGGAAGAGGAGGTGGTTAAAAAAGGCCACTCCACATGATTAGCTTTTCTGATCTTGAACTTCCCTACCTTAAGAACTGTGAGCTACATACAAACTTTTGGGTGACAATGTAATGAAAAAATGATTTATTGGTATGAACAATGCAAGAAAAATGTCAAAGATTATGGGGCTATAAATGATTTGATTCATTACTGATATTTTCCATGATTTAAAGCAGTGGTTCTAAACCACAAGTAATCTTGTTACATCCTTCCTCTCTACTAAAGAACATTTGGAAGTCATATTTGACTGTCACAACCAAAAGAGCATTTAGTAGGCATATCCTGGGATGTTGTTAAATACCTTACAATACAGAGGAAACTCCTTCAAATACACAGAATTATCAAGCCCAAACCATTAGTAATGAGAAGAGTGAGAAATCTGATCTAAGTATCAGAAACTATACCTAACTAATCAAAGCCTTAAGTTTTATTTCTATGTACAACTATAACAGTAAAATGATTCAAACTGATTTTGATGACACAAAGTCATTGAAATAAAAATAAAAATTATAATCAATGTATCTTCTGTGTCAGCATATATCCAAGAGGCTAATATCTTATATTTTGTCCAGACTGCTTAAAACTGATAATGTATAACGCACAATTAACATACAGCATAATGGGCACCAATACTGGGTAACATAAATTCATTCTTATTTTACTAAAATGATTATTTACTGGTAACGATCTTGAGAACAGACAAAACTAGGAATTTATGAAAATGACAGACCACAAATAACTTCTTCCCTGAATGATGCTTTCATGTCCTACAAAAGTCAATAATTAATTGTTAATGATAACTTTGTTCAAATGCATATATATATAATATTCCTACCTTGCATAATCATAGTTTATAAATACTGACAGCTGGTAAGTATAAACCTGAACAGGTGCAAATAAGGAGGGTAAGAAATGTTGGCTAACAAATGTAAACACGATCAGCTCCCTTTGTTTCAGTTTCACTAACTTTAGCATTAAAAATACAGCTACAGAGTGATGTAGCATAGTGTCATGACACTCACCTAGCACGTTAAAGTTAACTAAACATTTAGAAATATGATATTTCAAGATAGTAAGTAAAGAAAAACTAATCAAAAATTTCAAAAACTAATAAAAAAATTCTGTAGTAAACAGGAGGTTGTAGGAATAGCAGATGAGGCAGAAATACCTTATTAGACAGCAGAAAAACTTATTCTCTGAATACAATCATAGGAAAATGGTTCCATTTATACAATTTTTTAGCTATGTACGTTTTCAGAAAGTTATTTTAAGGAATTAAGTATAGCACACTGTGATTTTAAAATATGAATATATAAAAATAAACTGATTTCCTTTGTCACTTGACACATTACTAAATGTGTCAAGTTTTTAACATTTTAACTAAAATTAAATACCCACTACAAACAGTCAGCTAATTATACACTGAAACAGAAGCCAATTGGCAATCATATGCTCTGTGCTCTAGTCTGTGATCTGGTGCAAGTCTCAGACTGTCCTAAATACTTCTTTCTTAACCTTGCAAATGGTGCGACTGAATTAAACTAGGTGCGACTGAATTAAACTAGCTCTCAAGTCCTTATCAGTTCTCCAAAAACAAAATAAAAAACACAAAGTTTACACTGATAAAAATATTTAACAATTTGATTTCGTTTTTCCCTTGTCTTTCCTTTCTTTGGCAACAAGTTTATCTCCAAATACGTGTCATGCTAAATTATAGATTTCTGTTAAATCTTTTAAAAACTTACTCTTTTCTTGTTTATACCTCAAAAGACCTGATGGTGAGAAAATAATCCAACAGAAAAGCACCAGTTTTCATACTGCTTAGTAAATAATCTATTCAGGGAGTATACTTTTCCAGCCAAAGGATTAAGTATTCTTTTGCAGTGAGAGATCTGTGAGATTGAGGTTATCCTAACATACACAAAATACACAAGAATATTAAGGCAAGATTTGAGCAGGATTTAACATCTAGATATGTATAATCTATGAATTTAAATAATGATCAGACTTAGAAATTTCTAACAAGGATACAAAGATTAGAAAGAAAAGACAGACAATGGTTAACTGGGTAACTGATCCTTTTACCTACAAATGCAAGGGGCTCCAAAAAACAAGCCAAAGATTTAAGGGCTTAACAAACCAAACACTTTAATTGGATATCTAAAACAATCCTGAAAGCAACTGTGAGCAATACACAAGACTGAACAATTAAAGCAAATTATCAAATAGAAATCATGATGCTGTATGGAAAATATATGTACACTAAGAGGCCCAGTAAATAACAATCTAAGAACCACCTGTCTGATGAGCTAAAATAAAAACTTTAATGGGGAAGATGCAGAGCTTACATGACACGAAAAACAACATATGCACAGAAAAAAACAAAGGCTAGAGATTGTGAATACCAAGAAAAAATGAATTTTTCTCTCATGCCCTAACATTAGGTTTCTTTATATTACATTTTTCAGCTCAAAAGCCTTTGAAGAAATTAAGGTAGATTATATACTCACATACATAGGTAAAGATATATTTAAAGGATATCTACTGTAATATAACTGTAAAAGAAAAATATTTTCATTCAAAAGGAATTGCTATTAGATTTTTAAATTTTTACTACATTACTTGTTTAAAATATTATGTACTTGTTAAAAAGAATCATGTACGTCTATATTAGCTAATATGTTAAGTGAAAATAGCAAAGTGAGGAAAAATGAAAGCAGCGAGATCTTATTTGTGACTAAAGAAGAGAGAGAAGGATCCATTTAATACTTGTATATTCATTGAGTATTTCTGGAAAAAATACATAAAGAAAATGATAACTATTTTTACTATATTAAGCAAAGAGACTAGAGACCTGGATTCAGAAATGGAGTTATTTCTCACTAGATATCTATTGTGCCTCCTCAATGTTTAACATATGCATATATTAATGACAGTTAAACCAATAAAAACAAAAGTTTTTAATAGTTTGTTATTGTTAGAAATTATCCTTAAAAATATTCCACCAAGTCTTCAGCTACCTTTAAGCACTTCGGAACAGGGGCTCTGGCTCACTTGGTTTCATCGAAGCTTTTTTTTTTTAAGTATTAGAATTCTAAGTGAAATTTTGTTTGAAAAAGGTTCGCAAACTGCTCAAACAACTGGTTTAGTGGATATTTTCTCATTTCAGTATGTACTTACTGACATGACCATCTATCCAATCCTATTTACTGTAACTTCAAAATCTGAGAGCTTCCCTTCAAAGTAGGAGTCACATTCACTGTTCTCCAGTCTTTAATTTATAATTTTAAGCCTTCATGCAAGTTATCTTCAAACTAATTCCTATTTGCTGCAAAGTACATCTTCCTCACTCTGCATATCAAATATCCACATACTGACAGGTGTAGTCAATGACCTTTTAGAGGAGGAAATAAATTATGCAATGTATTATCTATCTACTATTCCCTTTTCGATTTCCTTGTGGGTGCTCAGTTCTTGTTTCCATCTTCATTTTCTTTTTACAAAGAGTAGACTTTAAAAGTGAAAAGGAACAAAGTAAGACAAATATAAAGTGATTGCCTCTACTCACATTAATAATTAGGAACCCACCTGGGGCAGGTTGAGAGTAACTAAATGATAAATTTAAAAGCTATAATAAAAAATATTTTCCCTTACGAAATCTAAAAGTTAATGGCATGAGCATCTCCTTTCTTCCTTGTTACCAAAATGCAGGAAGTGTCCTTCATTTCCTTAACCTTTCTACAGTCTTTTCACAGCTTACAATGGACATTATTCCATTGCCATTCCCTTTTTGCAATTTCAATCTATTGGATTCTTTTCAACTTTTCCCATATCATTAGAAAGAACAAAGCTTTTATTTTTGACTCTCCATTTTCATTTAGCTGCCTAATTTTTTTCTATTCTCATTTGCAACTACAATTATTAAAAATGTCCACATATCTGGTTTCCACTTTCACAGTTTCACTCACATTGGTATAGCCTTCTAAATTTATTTCTGTGGTTTCTATTTTCCTTTCACAATTTCACTCACTTCAGTACAGCCTTCTAAATTTATTCCTGTAATATGTCATTGGATGACTTTACTTTATAATTTCAGTGCTATAACAAGAAATAAAAATTAAAATCTAATTAAAAGCACCTGTGACCCTGACAGAAAAGAAGTCCATAAAAAGGATGCAGAATTCAACTAGGTGGTAAACAGAATTGTTGATACAGTTTAGTTGGCACTAATCTAAATGGGAGATTGCAAACACAACCAGATTGAAAGTTTATATGAAATGATATTTTTAATCTGGGAGGGAAATCAAGATATTACCTCCATTTGTGAGGTATGGACTTGAAGTCTGATAGAGGAGATAAGCATGAGCATGTGTATCCTCCAGACCATCTTATCCAACTGATCTCCAAATTATGTCAATTTTTACTTCCCCCATAAATTGTACATTGACTCACTTTCATCATCTTCATAGCTATCCACCTTTTTGAGTAGCAGCTTTCCCCTAGACAAAAGAGTCAACAAACTTATCCTATGGGTAGTGTTATGGTTGGGATTCAAAAATGTTCTCCCAAAGCCTCATTGCCTTGAAGGCCTGATTGCCAGCTGGTGGAATCTGAGGAACTGAATTGATCATGAGGGCTCTAACTTCAACAGTATATTAATCTATTGATGAGATCGTAATTCCTAGGATTATTGGCAAGTAATAGATTTTTAGGAGATGGAGCCTACTTGAAGGTAGTAGGTCATAAGTGTATAGCACTGGAGTTACTGCTCCCCTCTTGGATCCTTTTCTTGTATTGTTTCCAGGCTGTGAGGTGAGCAGCTTTTCTTTTCAAACTCTTCTGACATGTTTTAACCTCACCAAAGTCTAGAAGCAGAACAGCCAAGTGATTCTCTGAAACCACAAGTCAAAATAAATCTTTCCTACTTTTTTCTCTTATGTTACTTGGCCTCAACTACTGTAAATGAACAAACACAGGCCTACTTTTGTAAATAAAGTTATCAGTTTTTCACCACAACTGCAGAATACAGTGGTGTGACAAACCTTAAGGCCTACAAAGTCTAAACTATTACCAGATCCTTTCCAGTTGCTGCTCTATCAGTTGCTGGTAAGATTACTCATGGATTTTGATTACAAATTTACCTAAGTACTGCATCCCTCCTCACTCAAATTCATTCTTCACAGAGCAATTACTGTTAAAAATATAAATTAACCAATGGTACCTTCCTGTTTAAATCTTTCAATATTATTACAGAGTTACACTTAAGACAAAACATAATCACTGACAGGGTTTGCAAAGTTTTTTTTATTGACCTCTTTAGCCATGGATAACATAATTTGAATGTACATTTTTAGCTCAATTGTTATGACCAAAAACATGAATATAACAAATAAGGATACAGACAAGTATTTTCACAATTGAAACTGCAATTTTCCTTTACATTCTTACCAGTATGGTCCTAAAAAACTAAATGCATAAAAAATTAAAGATTAGGATATGGAGATGCTAACCCTATTGTCTTTTTGACTTTGTGTTTATATGTATATTTAATAATCTGAAAGACACTGAAATACAATCACCAAATTTTCAACCATACAATTTTAATTAAGTTGTTTATTATGTTAGGCAAAATAAAACTCACCATAACTAGACATACTAAAAAACACGATTCAAAAGGTCTGTTCAAAGTTACAGGTCCAAAAGTAGAACAAAGAAAAGATTGAGAAAACCACCAAATTATAGAAACACACACATGCATACAAAAGAAGTCAGAAATAAATGAACAATTTAACAATGTGGAAAAAACTGAGAATGTGTTTCAAACTCAATACTACTAGTATTGACAGTATTGTTGCTTCTTATAACTTCTGCTACTACTATCACCACCAACACTAAACTATTTTATAAAGTGCAAAGTAGTTTTACTTCACTACTTTAGTTATATCAAGTGAATTTGAAGTAGTTATCTTCATAATTATTCACTATAATCTTTACAAATGAGAAAACAAAAATATAGAAAAAAAACTTGCCATATTCAAAAGGTGCTAAGTATCAAAGGAAAAGTTTGGCTTAACTCCTTTATAAGAAATCACTGAATTATAATCTGTGCTAGTTAGAACAATATTAGAGCATCATGTTGAGTTCTGGACACTCACTGTTAAACTTTAAAAAATCAAAGAAAAGTAGACCATACACTGTGAACAATTAAAAGGTGACATGAAATAAGTTTTAAGAAAAAAAAGGGGGGAATATGGGGGATGTAGCTCAGTGGTAGAGCTAAGCACCTGTATGTATTTAGCATGGAAATGAACAGCAACAACAACAAAAAAAGGATTAAAAAAGTTAAATTCTGATTCACAAGGCTTGCTAAGTAATCTGAAATATCTATTCAAAGAGTATTACATAACTATTAAAAATTTTATTTTCTAATACTATTCAACACAAGGAAATATTCATGACATAAACTGCAAAAGGCATTATATTGTATGATCTAATTTTATTTTTAAAAAAGGAATAATACATGAATCTGTTTAAACAAATAAGACTGAAATGAAATATACTAAATATTTCGTGGTACATAAAATATTAAGATGGTTATCTCATAGTGAAATTATGAGTAATATGCATTTCTTACACTTTTCATTTAATTTTAATTCTTTAAATACATTAATTGTCCACATGTTAAAAAAGGAAAATAACTTCAGAATTTAAATCTAGAATAGGAAAAATTTGCATCACAAGATGATCAACAACCAAATAAAACCTGTCCTAAAAAATACTTTAGGAAGATGACTCAATCATTTGACTAGGATGGTCCAAAAGAGATGAATTAGTCACAGTCTCTGGAGCTTCATTTCCAGTTACTATTAACAAAAAGAATCACAAAATACAAATATCACTAAAAAAATTTTTCACTAAAAACTGTATGTTGTTGGAGAACCAATGTAATATTGGCTTATGGCAGTTTATTTTCCAGTAATCAAAGGCAAGATCAAGTAATAAAACATTCCTCTCAACTATACTTTTCCCTTAACAATTAATAAAAAGTGTGCTAAACTATGGACAGATATTTGAATATGTAATATCAATCAGTTGCTGATTATTTAAGAAATCATGAGCACACTTTAAACAAAGGGCAAACATAAAGTCTTAGTAACGAAACAGAATATCTAAAGAAGGACTGGGTTGGAAATGTGGCTCAGTAGTAGAGTGCTTATCTAGTCTTGCTTCTGAACTGGGAAAAAAACGCCAAAACCAAAAACTCACTGAGTGGACTTGATATCAAAATGAATTTGAAGAGAGAAGAGAAACTCTTCAAATCTGAACAACTTGGAGAATAAACACTTGTGAACAACAATAACTTAGGGAATTTTGAGTCACTAACATGTCAACAGAACTTTGAAAAAAAAAGGATAAAGGAGATGAAACTGAAAAATTGTTTGAATAAATAATAGCTGAACACTTTCCACTTTTGGTTAAACACATTAAAAACCCTAAAGATATCCAAAGCTGAGAAAACTTCAAACTGAATAAACTCAAAAATTTAAATCTAGAGAAAAATGGATAATTTTCAGCTAATTATGCTGATTTTACAAAGGATTCATATTTTGACTTTGAGGAAAAGAGTTATTACCACTTTGAGGAAAAGAACCAGGGAAATATAAATTTACTTCTCAAACTAAGCTAGAATTATGTTTTCTTTCTACTCTCTCTCTCCCCCCACCTTACCTTTCCTTTTCTTTCTTTTTGTTTCTTTTGTCTTTTCCTTTCTTTTCTCTCTTCTTTTCTTTCTTTCTTTTTTTTTTTTTTTTTTGTACCAGGAATTATGACCTCATACTTGCTAGGCAGATGCTGTGCCACTGAGCTTTATCACTGGCCAGAATTACACCATATTATTTCTTTCCTCTTGGTTTTTGTTTAAAGTGACCAATAGAAGCTGACTTGCTGGTGCACACCGAAGCTGCCAGCCTGGAGGAATGAGTTGGGCCAAGCCACGGAACCCCGCTTCAGCCTTGCTGACTGCCCTCTCTCACCGGAAGGGCACACGGCACCTACCCCACCTGAAGGAGAGAACTGGGCCAAGCTGCGGGAACCTATTCTGGCCTTGCCTGTGACCTTCTTTCGACCTGGACAGCACCAGCACTACTGCCACCACCTGGAGGAGGCAGCAGCCCTGCTGAAGAGGTTTGAGGCCTACTTAGGCCATAAGGGGACCTTCTATCAGCCTGGGGAGCTTTGCCATCCAAGTAGCTGGATGGTAACACCAATCCAATCCCTGGGAGAGTATGAGATCCTTGCTTTAGGGGCTTGTGGCCACACTAGATTGGGCTTAGTGGGATTTGGGATTCCCTGGACCACATCAGGAGGCCTTCTTTCCCTCAGGGGAGCTTTGCTGCCAGACGGGGGAGCTGTGTGGCTGGAGGAGGCTTTAGGTCTACCTGACAGGAACCTGGCAATTTACTTTTAATCTGGGAGCCTCAATACCTAAGGAGGGAGCTACACTACCAGAGGAGTCCCAGGAGCCCAGGACATAGACAATTTCCAACATGTCCAGGGGGAGCTTTGGAATAACACTTGAAACACGGAAATAAAGGAAAATGACGAAACAAAAGACCAAAATGCAGTCTTAAATATCCAGCCCATCCCAAGAAAGCCAAGGAGCCATGTACATGGAAGAAAATACATGCCATATGCCTGAAATACCTGAAATAATAATAACGGAAATAAAGAAGCAACTCCGGGAAGCTTTAAAGGAATTCAAACTAGAAATAATCTCTCAGGTAAAAGAAAAAATGATAAAAGAAATGGAGATGCTGAACATATCTAAAGAAGACACAGTTAAAAAACTGGAGAAACTAAACAAAAAGATAGAAACCCTGGATGAACAATGTAAGAAACAAACAGAATATATAAAGCAGATGCAAAGAGATATACAGGAAATCAAAAATTCCATTGAAAGCCGTAAAAACCACCTCAATGCATGTGAAAATAGAATTTCAGACCTCAAAAACAAGATTGCAGCCAGTGAACAGGAAAGATCATTTAAAAATAACAAGAAATCAGGAAATAATAATTCAACACTGGCAAGATGATGCAAAGAAAAACAACATAAGGTTGATAGGGATAAATGAAAATGAAGGGGACAACATAAAGGACGTCAAGAGGATATTTAGAGAATAGCTGAAAATTTCCCAAACATGAGATTGAAAACTGATATCAAGATCAATGAAGCATACAGAACTCCAAATAGCCATAACCAAAATAAAACTACACCCAGACATATAATAATCACATCCCAGAAATTGAAAAAAAGAATAGAATATTAAAAGCTGTCAGAGAGAAAAGACAGATCACCTATAAAGGAAAACCTATCAGAATCACAGCAGACTTCTCAGCACAAACAATAAAGTCAAGCAGAGCATGGAGTGAAGTATTTCAGATCCTAAAGGAAAGTGATTTCCAACCTAGACTGATATATACTAAAAAACTGTCCTTCAAAATCGATGGAGAGGGGCTGGGGATTTAGCTCAGCGGGATAAGCACCTGCCTGGCAAGCAGGCGGTCATGAGTTTAATCCCCAGTACCGGTAAAAAAAAGAAAAAAGAAAAAAGAAAAAATCGATGGGGAAATAAGATACTTCTATGACAAAGAACAGCTGAAGAACTTCATGATCACCAAGCCAACCCTGCAAAGAATACTGAAAGACAGTTTAGATACACTTAGGAAAATACCACTAAACAAAGCAGACAATTAAACAGAACAGAAAGGTAAAGTTGCACCAGCAGAAAGATAACATGCTAACAATAAACCAACATATAACAGTTATAACCATTAATGTAAATGGTCTCAATGCACCAATTAAAAGAAACAGACTGGCAGAATGGATGAAGAAACAAAATTCAACTGTATGCTGTCTACAAGAAACCCATTTAAATAACCCAAAAGGATACTCACAGACTGAAAGTCGAAGGATGGAAAACAATACTTCATGCAACAGGAACCGAACAAAAAGTGGGGGTAGCTATTCTGTTTGCACACAATGTGAACTTCAAACCAATAATGATCAGAACAGACAAAGAAGATCACTACATACTGGTTAGGGGAAACTTTAAGAGGAAGAGATAACTATCTTAAATATATATGCACCAAATTCCAGAGCACCCAGTTATATAAAACAAGTATTAACAGAAATAAAAAACCAAATTAGCAGTAATACAATTATAACAGGAGATCTTAACACACCATTGACACCAATGGACAGATCAACCAGACAGAAAATCAGCAAAGAAATAAAAGAACTGAATTGCACCTGTGAACAAATGGACTTGATAGACATATACAGAGTGTTCCATCCAACAACATCAGAATACACATTCTTTTCAGCAGCACATGGGTCATTCTCTAAAACAGACCATATATTAACTCACAGAACATATTTAAATAAATGCAAAAGAGTTGAAATTATCCCTTGCATGTTATCAGATCATAGTGCTATTAAATTAGAAATTAATGATAAAAAATACTGCAAAAATCCCACAAACACATGGAAACTGAATAACACACTCTTGAGAAATCAGTGGGTCACAGAGGAAATTAAAGAAGAAATGAAACAATACCTACAAACAAATGAAAACACAAATACAACTTACCGGAATCTGTGGGATGCAATGAAAGCTGTCCTCAGAGGAAAATTTATTGCACCAAGTTCCCACATCAGGAAAACAAAACGAATACAGATAAATAACCGGATGTTACACCTCAAACATCTAGAAAAAGAAAAGCAACTCAAGCCCAAAGCCAAAAGAAGAAATTATACAAATCAGAACAGAAATCAACGCAATAGAGACTAAGAAAACAATCCAAAAAAAATCAATGAATCAAAGAATTGGTTCTTTAAAAGAAAAAAATCGATAAGGCCCTAGCCAACCTTATTTAAAAAGGGAAGAGAAAGCTCAAATTCATGCAATAAGGAATGAAAAAGGTGAAATCACTACAGACCCTTTAGAGTTACAGAAGATCATCAACACTTATTTTGAAAACCTCTACTCTCAAAGGTTTGATAACACAGAAGAATTGGACAGATTCCTAGAAACATACTAATTACCAAAGCTAGGTCAAGAGGATGTAAAACTGCTGAATAACCCAACTTCTATTAATGAAATTGAAAACGTAATTAAGTCCTTACCTACAAAGAAGAGCCCAGGCCCAGATGGATTCACTGCAGAATTCTACAAGAAATACAAAGAAGAACTAACACCAACATTCCTCAAACTCTTCAGTGAAATTGAAAGTGAAGCAATCCTTCTTAAGTCATTCTTGGAAGCAAATATTACTCTAGTACCAAAACCTGAGAAGGAAATAATATTCTGGTACCAAAACCTGAGAAGCAAATATTACTCTAGTACCAAAACCTGGAAGCAAATATTACTCTAGTACTAAACCTGAAAGAGAGAACTACAGAGCAATCTCCCTAATGAAGACAGATGCAAAAATCCTCAATAAAATATTGGCAAATAGGATGCAGCAAATCATCAAGAAGATTATATACCATGACCAAGTGGGATTCATCCCAGGCATGCAGGGATGGTTCACCACACGTAAATCAATAAATGTAATCCACCACATCAATAAAACCAAAAGTAAGAATCACATGATCATTTCTATAGATGCAGAAAAAGCTTTTGATAAGGTCCAACATTCATTTATGATAAGAGCCTTGCAGAATATTGGAATAGACGATCTTTACCTCAATATAATAAAGGTCGCCTATGACAAACCAACAGCCAATATCATACTAAATGGCCAAAAATGAAGGCGTTTACTTTAAAATCAGGCACAAGATAAGGATGTCCCTTATCACTGCTCCTATTTAATATAGTACTGGAAATACTAGCCAGAGAAATTAGACAAGAGAGAAAAATAAAAGGGGTAAAGATAGGAAAAGAAGTTAAATTATCATTATTTTCAGATGACATGATACTCTACATAGAAGACCCCCAAAACTTCATTGAAAGACTCCTAGATATAATAAATAAATTCAGCACTGTGGCTGGATACAAAATCAGCACTCAAAAATCAATAGCATTCCTCTATACTAACAAGATAATCACAGAGAGAGAAATAAGAGAAGCCACACCCTTCACACTAGCAACCAAAAAAATGAAATATCTAGGAATTACTCTCACAAAAGAAGTGAAACAGCTATACAGGGAAAATTATAATACACTGAAAAATGAAATTGAAGATGATCTCAGAAAATGGAAAGACATCCCTTGCTCATGGATAGGAAGAATAAATATTGTGAAAATGGCCATTCTCCCAAAACTGTTATACAAATTCAATGTAATCCTGATAAAAACACCATCAACATACCTTATAGATCTCAAGAAATCACTCTTAAAATTCATCTGGAACGAGAAGAGACCTAGAATAGCAAAGACAGTTCTAAGCAGCAAAGGCAAGGCAGCAGGCATCACAATCTCTGACTTGAAGTTATACCACAAAGCAACTGTAGTAAAATCAACATGGTACTGGAACCAAAACAGAGCCGAAGATCAGTGGAATAGATTAGAAGATACAACCACAACTACAAACACACTCAACCACCTTATCTTTGATAAAGGGGCCAAACATGTTCACTGGAAGAATGACAGTCTTTTTAATAAATGGTGTTGGAAAAACTGACTCTCTGTATGCCGAAAACTAAAACTAGACCCATGCCTATCATCATGCACTAAAATAAAATCTAAATGGATCAAAGATCTGAATGTTAAACAGAAACACTATATCTATTGGAAGACAAATTGGGTAAAAACCTTGAAGACATAGGAGTAGGTAGAGAATTCATGAACAGGACTCAAAACGCACGGAAAATACTTCCCAGAATCAATAACTGGGATCACCTCTTATTTAAAAGTTTCTGCATGTCAAAAGAAATCTCCAGCATAGTGAAAAGAAAACCCACAACCTGGAAAAAAATCTTAGTGAACTGCCCCTCAGACAAAGGACTTCTGTCTAAAACATACAAAGAATTTTAAAAAATCAGACCCCCAAACTTCAAAGACCCAATCCAAAAGTGGGCATCTGAGATGAATACACAATTCTCAGATGAAGAAATACAAATGGCAAATAAATACATGAAAAAATGTTCATCATCCTTAGTCATTAGAGAAATGCAAATTAAAACCACACTGAGATTCCATCCCACTCCTGAAAGAATGGCCAGGATCAAAAAAACCACCAACAACAAATGCTAGAGAGGCTGTGGGGAAAAAGGAATTCTCCTGCACTGTTGGTGGGAGTGTAGACTGGTGTAACCACTGTGGAGATCAGTCTGGAGATTTTCAGAAAGCTGGGATTGGAAGCCCCATTTAACCCAGCTATACCACTTCTAAGCATATTCCCAGAACTGAAAACATCATAGCACAGTGATATGTGCAGCCATGTTTATAGCAGCATAATTTGTAATTGCCATATCTTGGAAACAACCTAAGTGTCCATCAACTGAGGAATGGATAAAAAAGTGTGGTATTTTTATACACTGGAGTACTATTCAGGTATAAAGAATGATCACATTGAGATATTTATAAATAAATGGATGCAGCTTGAGACCATACTCATAAGCGAAATAAATCAAACTCACATGTATAAATACCAAATAGTTTCCCTAGTGTAAGAAATGATACAAATACATAAAAGTATGTGGTAATCATGATTCCCAATTAATAAATATTGGTTTGAAGCCATACAATGTTTTCACTTATTAATTGGAATGGTTTTAATCTGAGTTGTTCGATTTTATTGTCTGTGATAGTACGAATAGCTATTTTGAAGAAAACAAGACATCATAACAGCTAGTGCTGATTTAATATCATCTTGTTTTGAAGTCCCATCGAGCTGTTGTTCATCTGTTTCCATTGGTTTTAACATGTTGTATCTTATTATATTTTAATATATGTGACAGTATAAACAAAATTTTTTATAGGCAAAGAGATAATATAGAAACCATTGTTCGTTTTGTTAGCTGGTTCTAAATACCCTGTAACACTTTCATTCTCTTGAATGATTTCATACTGTCTTGATATGTTTGAAGCTATAGTATACGAAGTTATACTCAAATATTTCAAGGAAATACACTATGGTAACTACTATTATGTCAGGTTATCTGGTGGTGAAACACTATGATGCTTAAATTGTTCTGTTCTGACCTGTGTTGTTCTGTTGTTATGTCTTCTTTTATCTCAATCTCCTTTTTTCCCCTTTTCAAAAAATAATTTATTTTTTCTTATTTTTTTAATTAAGGGAAAATAAATTTTAAAAATAGCGGGATATATTAACTTTTTTGTTTTCCTATTAACCCGATTTGAACCCCTGTATTGCTTTCCCCCATCTTGTTTTGTCTGATTCTACTCTATTCTGTTTTGTGTGATAGTATCAAGTTTGAGGGTACAGGCAACCACTCTGAAGACAGTAAGATTCACTATGGTGCCCATTCTGGTTTGACTATTATCTTCTTTTGAAGTCCTGTAAGGTCTCCAATGTTTAGGTTTTATTGGTTTTGTTCTGTACTGTTTTGTTCAATTTTATTGTAACTGATGATGTAGGCAATTCTTTTTAAGATAGCAAGAGGCATAATGGTAACCATTGTTGATCACCTGGTATTCTGTTTTTACATCATGTACTATGTCCATCCTTCTGTTCTAAGTGACTCTGTTTTGCTTTGTCACATTTGTTTTTTTTTTTTCTCTTCAAAAAAAAAAAAGTTAATAGGAACTGTGGGAGTAATAAAACCCAAAATGTGTAATTGTTATTGTAAAAAAGAGATGAAAAGAAGGTGATCTAAAGGATATAACTGCATGTATATTTAAGTATGTAAGATAGAAAACCATATTACTAAGTTTTTGTTGGATCACTGAACAGAACTGTTTGCAGTTTCACTGTTTGAATGTCCACTTTGTATGCTTTAATTTTGTAATTTTACAACTATTTCTAAGATGACAATATGTAATCTATTAACTAGTGATTTCTTTCTGTATATTTTTTCTTGAAATTCTGTATTATTTGTACCCTTTCACTGTTTTGTTTTGTTTTCTATTTAAACAAAAAAAGAAAAAGAAGCTGACTTCCTGCAATGTTAATGATTTAGGAGATAAAGAGTGGCAAAGCTGGCTTGGAGAAGCAGGCAGGACCTGTAAACTGCAAAATCCCTGGGCAATACCAGATGACTGGAAGGAGCCCACAGGTAAAGCATTTTTGCCAGCTTCCAGGAGGTGTGAAAGACATAAAGAGGATTGGACACTAAGAGGAACTTGCTATCATGACTCCTCAGGGTAGCCTGACCTGCATCTCACAAAAGTGCTGAGTATGCTTTTATTTTTACTTTTTATCCTTTCTCTCTTTGTTTAGTCCAAGTTTGCTCTGCAGAGCTAGTTCTTCCATCCCTTGACATCTCATTTTCAAACAAACTTTTGGTATAGTCTTTGGCTTGTGTCATCCAATTCCTTGTTTAAAACAAAAAGAACCTGAATACTTTTGGCAAGCCATTTTTAAAGGAATTATCCTACATTAATGTTTTTCTAAACTTAGGGAAAAAATTCACAAATTCAAGGATTTAAAATAATGTGTAGCAAAACCATATTTTAAATGGTTTTTGAATACTAAATTTACCTATATAGCTAAGAATTCTTAATAAGAAAATACAGATCAAAACAGATAAAAAGTATATAGCTCTCTACTTTTGATTAACTTTTCAATCTAAGCCTTAAGGAGCAGTCCAATTATTTTATACAAAATTTTTACTTAGAGTGGTCCAAAACAATGAAACACTATGCCCAAATCCTGGAAGGTTATTAGCACAGGTAAGATTCATTTAACCTAAACTAAATCTTATCACTAAACTAAATCTTCATCTTATTGAATTTCTCTAATACCTACAAATACAGCTATTGGCTTTTATATATAGGTATAATTAGTATCTCAATTTATTTCTTGATTTTTCTTCTTACCTCACAGGTCATCTAAGTGTTCCTTCTCTCTCCATAAACTAACCCTCTAAAAATTTCATTGTGATGACACATATTCTTCTACCCTTTCCCATAGCAACAACAGAATTCAGCAGGAACTCTTTAGGATGACTTTAGAGACTTTCTGACTTCTCAAAACTTGCTTTTTGGTTGCTTTGATACTTTGTTTCAGGGATTTGGACTGAACACAGAATTTCACCTTGGCACTTGCCAGGGTTGTTATGTTTTGTTTTGTTCAGACAGGGTCTTGCTATGTAGTTTCAGCTAGCCTTGAACTCACTATGTAGTCCTGGCTGGTCTTAAACTCACGGGGATCCTCCTGCCTCATCCTCCCCGGTGCTGTGATTACAGGTTTGAGCCACCATGCTCAGCTGATCATCTGGTTTTCCCAAATTCTTGTCTCAATTCCTACTGTAGTCCTCTCTTTACAATGTTCTTCATTCCTCCTCACATCCACACATCAAATGCACCATTTTTCAAACCTATGCTAGAATGCCAGCCCATAGTTTTATCTGATTATCCAAGCTGAAAGTCATGGTTTGTAAACATTTAGCTGTTACTATGAACAATTTCAAGTCAAATTTCCAAATCTACCTTTAAAAAGCATTTTATCAGTGCCTCTTTACTGTACTTACATTTTATTCTGTTCACAATTACGGACTTGTATAAATTTGTCTAACAATTTGTAAAGTTATAGGAATATAAATCATGTTTGTATAATCTTAACATTTCTTACATTTACAGAGCCTTAGGGGTTCTTTGTCCAAAACAGTTGCTTACTAAGTATTTGTTGAACAAAATGGCAATATGTATTCATTTATTTACATACCATAAATTAATACAACCTATTAGAACAGAAGTATGGCAAGAAAAACAGTAACATAAGTTGTAAAATTCTGATATTCAAGTTAGTATTCTATCATATCTAAGAATGATCACAGATTTTGCACTTCAAAGAAAATAAGTCAACAAAAATACTTGTGCTTCATTAATTACAAGGTCATATCAGTACTTTCAATTTAAACTCAGAACTATAAGATTTTTATTATATCATATCAAGTTTTATACCTATAGCCCTTGCTTTTTAACCTGCCAAAAATCTCAGTTCTTGATCCTTTAAGTACTCACTTTAGTCTTACTCATTTGATTTAGTAAAACTAACAGCAGCTTCAGAAGCAACAGTAGCACAACAAATATATATTTTTTTCTGATTCACAGACTATAGTTCATCAGAGTATTATTAATCCTTGCTGGTCAGGAGCCTGAAGCAGCAGGATGACTCCGATCGAGGCCAGACTGTGCAATTTAACAAGATCCTGTCTGAAACTAAGGAAAAAAAATAAGTCTGGGAAGGTAACTGAGTGGTGGAACAGTTGCCTAGCATGTATGAGATTATGGGTTCAATCCTCAATAGCATTCCAACCCTGAGAAAAGTTATTTTAAATAGTTTTTCTCTGTGTGGCCAGACCTTCAACTACATGCAAACTCAGGTGTGCTCATTAAACTGTATTACAATGCTCAAGGATAGCATTCTCCTGGACAGTAGAGAATTTGATAAATTAAAAATCAATGTATGAATAGAAATATATAAATCGGGACTGTCAAATAGGGTTGTCATTAATCATATGTATAAAATGTAATTAAAACAGTAAAATTTAAGTGTCAAACTAGTTACATTTCAGGTGTTCAATAGTTATCATACCACCATCCTGAAAATTTTACTGAACAGTACTGATCTAAATGATAGTTCTATTCTAAACTATTCTCCCAGACACTGAAATCTTGCTTAGTGAGGAAGCCTGTTGCATACTGATTAACTAGACTGTTAACATTTTTAAGCATGAGTTGGCAGCTTTCGGGCAGCTGTGGCATGATTTATGTATAAGTAATGAGCTGAGTCAGCAGTTGACCCTATGAAGAAACTGAAACTGTTGAAATAGTGTATGTTTTCTTCACTAGGTGTTTTACCATTACCAAAGCATTGAGAATTTCATTAAATGAACTGGAGATTATTCTAGGTAAAGTTTAGCTTATTTACAAACTACTGAATTAGATTACTTAGAAGAAAATCTCAAATAACTTTCATTACATCTTTGATCATTTCTCAAATGTTTCCATCAAAATATTCCTAGCATAAATCATAGATGGTTTGTTCGATTTGAAACACTATCACTCTAGTTATTATTGGTAAAAAAAATCATAAAAATATACTCCATATTTCAACACACTTAAAGAGAATGAATTTAACAGGAAAAAAGTAGAAAAAGGAAGAGTTACAGGACCTTTCACTATGCTGATGACAGTCTGTATAGAGAGAGTCTTCAAGAGTTAAAAGTAGCCAAAGTCTTGGTATTCCACACACGTTTATACTAGTAGAACTTTTACCAGAATTCCAAAAGAACGTTCTTACTGTATGGGCAAAGCAAAGAAATACACAGGAAACACTGGCTAAAATATTAAGCCCTTTCTGTTTATTGAAAAGTTTAGTACCAGGTGTGACAATATGTTAAAACTCGTGCTAAGTATCATGAAATTCACACAGGACAATGACAAAAATGTAAAATATTCTGAGTTGGGGCTGGGGATTTAGCTCAGCGGCGTAAGCGCCTGCCTTCCAAGCCTGTGGTCGTGAGTTCGATCTCTGTTACCGGTAAAAATACTATATATATATATTCTGAGTCATTGCTAAAGAAATTTTTAAAACATTCATCTATTTGGCTTCCCAGTAATGTATGACTTTAAAGGGAAGAATGGAAAGATTTAGAAATTCTTAAATGGTATCAGCTGCTATGTTATAATGATTACATATATGCTACTGCCAGCAAATGATTACTACTATATATACACAAACATACTAATACATATCTATGTATCTCCACACATATACAAAGGCAACTACAGTAGTAGAATTTAAGCTTATGTTCATAGTGCCCAATATCTATCATAAATAACTGTATGAAATTCTTAGAATTCTTCTAGAGCTAAGAAGCATATATTTTTAAACTGCAGCCTATGGCAAAAAAGAGGGTAATATTAAATAAGCACTTTGGATGTCACTTAAATACTAGTCTTTTTCTCTGTATACTCAAGATAAGAATACATTTTTTAAAAAGTTATTTTATTCACTACAAATGATATCAATTATACAACATTAACTATTTATGAAAACATCAGATGTTCATTTTTTCAGAAAGCATTTATTAACCTTGAAACATGCTAGCTCCTTAGGATAATAAGTCATCTCATAGGTATATGTAGTAGGTTGGAGCAATCGTGGGAGCTTAATGAAAACTGAATTAAACAGATTCTTACATTCAAGGGATTGAGCTATGTGTCTGTCACATTGGTACCAGCTGTTGGAAGATGGTCTAGATTTAAGAAACAGGGTGGTCCTTTGGGGAGGAGGGTCACATACATAAATAGACAAATAGAAATTAGAGGCAAATAAGCAATGAAAAGAGAGTACACTTATTCTTTATTAATGACAAGGAATATCTATGTTAAAATATACATATTTTCTTATAATAAAAAATGTAAACATATAATATGAAAAAAAGTGCTAAAAAGTCATTTAGAATCCAATATTAAATATAGGCTAATAATTGTTTCAGGTTACTTATTATAAAATTTATTTTCTAAAAATTGCACTTATTATTCACCTATTTTTAATTTCAATATCCAGAGACCACATTGTAATATCTTATATTGCAGCAAAGAGAAACAAAGAATATGCAAAAAGAATTATATTAATGGTATTGAAATTACTGAAGTTTAAAGACAATGAAAAATGTGAGAATTCTGATAAAATTTCAAGGAAAATTAAATTACTGGTCTATTATTTATGCCTTAACAATTATTGAGAATTTACAACAAAACGATACGCTGGCTTAATTGCTAGAATATAAAAATGAGGATTGCAGTCATTATCTAATAATTCTCATTTTTAAACTTTCTTTTTTTCCATTTCATATTATGCTCACTAAAATTCAATCCAAATCTAAATTAGTATCACTTGGGGTTTTCTCCCCCTCTGGGAAGTAGAGACTTCACTTTCCTAAATTCAAACAGAATTTTTGAAATACAAAGGAAAATAAGTCCACGTCCTCATATACAACATATAATGTCTTGAACATGTGTTAGGTACTGTGTAAATTATGTTTTACTGCTACTGTTTTGTTTGAGAGATCTGAAGGTTTTCATTTACTCTCTAACCATCGTAAGCCAAATGATGTATGTGAGACATGAGATAGTTTAAAAGATTGGAGTAGAGGAAGGAAAAAGAGGAGTAGAGGAAGCAAGATGGTAGTCAGAAGAGAGGTGGATAGATTGATCAAAGATTTTGAAGAGAAGCAGCATCAGAAAAAAAGACCTTTGCCTTGATGTCAGCTTTAAATGATGTTAGTTTTTATGAAATTACAGTTACATTCTTCACTCCATCCAGGAAGATCCATGATGACCCATTATGTTTTCTCTATTAGTTATGCTTCCTATTTACTTATAGTCCAGCTAACTCACCAGGTAGAATTTGTTGCAAACAGAATTCTTAACAATGGGTCAAAGCTAGCTGAAACATAAAAATTAGGGATGAGACCCTGCGGTAGAGCACCTACTTAGTATGCACAAAGCACTGGGCTCAATCCCCAGCAAAATCCCACCCTTAAACACACAAATTTGTCTTATAGACATGACCCAAGGAAACAATGGCTAGCCATAAATCAGCTATAAATCTGTGTGTTACTGCCTCTAAAAGATGCTATGATCTAATCAGATTTTTTCTAACAGTGACATTTTAACTGATAGAAACAGAAAAAATGTTGTTGTCCATCTGGGAGATCACTGAAACCGTAGGTGTAAGAATATCCAGGTTTAAGAAAAATGGATTGAAAAAAATGATGGCAGAGCATATGCACAGAGAAGCTGAGTGTTCCTGAGAAAGAGATGACTAGAGAGTATTGCTCATCTAAGGCTCTTTTCCTTAGACCCGCCTTTGTGACTTCCTTATATTTTCTTGATACTTTTTTTGTAATATTTCAATGCTTACCCTTTTATTTGTGTTTTTGTGAGTTACTGTGTTGGCAATCTGCAGAGGAGATGAGAAAATTTCTTAACAAATATCATGTTTTCTTGTCATTATTGTTCATATTATTTATACTGCTGAGACATATTTTGTTTTTCCTTCCCAAAATTCGAATACTATTTTTCTTTAGACTAAAGAGTCACTACCCATAAAACTATTTCAGACTAATTCTAGGTCACAACTTCTCATCTTAGAATTATAGAGTCCATAAGATTCTACACAGGAAGGTAACTACACTGACATTTTATTGCTCTGCATTTGTTTTATGAATTCACTTAATTGTTCAATACATAGCCAATATATCCACCCAGTTTCTGAATCAGTAAAATTGTATTAATCACACTTACTTCAAAGAGCTACTATAAAAATAAGACCTAGCACACTCCTTACTAGATATTTTGTTCTTAATGTGTTTGCTCAGGAAAATACAGAATAGAAAATATTGCTTCTCTCAACCTAAAAATAAAAAGATAGAAAAACAATTCAATAAAAGTCAATATTATTTCTTCCATAAGTTAAATGTAAAATGCCAAAAAGATTTTCAATTCCAAGCAAATTTCTTTCCCAAGGAAGGCTGAATGCAAGAATATATTAGGTTTGTGATATGGTTAGGATCTAAAATGTTTACCAAAAGTCTCATGTTCATAGGTGGGACTTTGGGAGGATGATCAGATAATGGGGGAGATATACTGGTTAGTGAATTGTTCATAGCTGACTATGCCATTTGGAGATGAGAACTGGTTAGAAGAGGCAAACTACTGAGGATGTGACCAGGGAAGGTGTACTCTTATTTCTGGTTGTATCCTTCCCTTTCCATTTTCTGGCTGCTGTAGGACGAATAGTTTTCCTCTGCCAATCCCTTTTATCATTCCATTTGTGCCTTGGAACTGACTATGAACTGAGCCCACTGAAACTGTGAGCCAAAATGAACTTCTTTAAACTGCAGATGTCAGGTATTTTATCCTATCCACTGAAAAGTTAATCTGGCCCTCAAAAGAGTATTATCTTTATTGCAGTTTTAGGTAATACTATGACCTGAAATTTTTAGGTAACAGTGACTTTTTTAGTTTTACATATTCAAATATCAAAACTATTTTTTTCCAAAAAGTTAATACATACTTCTATAACCTTCATTATTCAAAAATTCATTGTTTAGATTTTAACTTTCCATTTTTCAGTAATTTAGGAATCTAGTCCTTTTCTAATTGACATTGCAATCTCTACATATCCACTCACAACTGTAACAAATATTTCAGCCAGGTACTGTGGCACACTCCTGTAACTCCAACACCCAGTAGGTGGAGGCAGGAGACTCACCATGAATTCAAGGGCAATGAGGGCTACAGGGCTACATAGTGAGTTCAAGGCCAGCGTGAATTGCACAGTGAGACCCTACCTGAAAAAACCAAACTAAACAAATAGTTCAATTATCCTCTTAAGTATAATAGTTAAATTATGTATTCACTTATCCCCATCAAATATGCTCCATTCAGTTTCCTCATAATTTTCATTATTTTCTGAACTACAAATATGTATTCATGTTTTAATATATGGACATGCCTACAGATTATTATATCTTAGTTTTCATTTAGAAGAGTCAAGAGCCTCTGTGACAATGATCAGAGCAAAAATTATAAGCCCTAAATTTACATTCCAAACATGTTTTAACATGACCTACATTAAAAAAATTAAAACTTTTTGAAAGTTAAACATGATATAATGAATACAAATATGCACCTAATGTTTTGAATACTTCTGCAAAGTAAAATAAAGTACCAATTCAATTAAAAAAAATCATTCTACAAAGGAATGTTAGGAAAATAAGCAATAATTTTGTAAATATCCTTTATAAAAACCTCAATTGAAATTATTACAGTGTAATGGCTGAAATATATTGTTTACCTACAAGGACTTCAGAACTGTCAGTAGTTTACATGCTTATCTAAACTCTCCAAATGTTCAAAAATTAAGACTTCGATTTTCTCAGTGAATTAAACATAATGATTACTACAAAACCCAGCAATTCTTTCTGTAATTCAATTTCCTACACTTGGTTACATGTCAAAGAGAAATGAAAACATGTTTATTCAAAAACTTTTGCATGAATATTTATTGCAGTTTTTGTAATAGCCAAAAAGTAGAAATACTGTAACTCAAATGGCCATCAATTGATAACTAAATAAATGAAATGTATTACATGCATAGAATAAAATATTACTTGGGAAAAAAAGAAGTGAAGAATTGATGTGCACTACAATAGGGAAATACTCTGAAAATACTACTAAGTAGAAAAAATCAATCACAAATGACTACATGTTGCATGATTCCATTTATGTGCCCTATTCAGAAAAGCCCAATCTACAGAGATCAAAATGTAGATTAGTGGTTGCCCTGAGTAAGTTGTGGGGAAAGGACAATGATTTCTAATGGGTACTGGGCAACTTCGGTAATGATCAAATGTTGTGTTTGATTTGTGGTGATGATTGCACAAACTACTGAATACACTTAAATCTGAACTGTGTATTTTAAATGAGCAAATCATACAGTGTGACTGTATGATATTTAAGTTACATCTCCAGAAAGTACAAATAATTTTAAAACTTAAAAATCAGTACTTGGATATCTCTCTGATAAAATATTTGACTTGAATTCTTTATTAATTCCTGATGCTAGACTGTATACAAGGGTGGATATAGAATGTCCCTTGTATGATTTTCCATATGTTATATAATGAGATAATAAGACAGGAAGTCAAGTCACTTACAAAACTCTCTCAGGCATTCTTCTTTTTAATCTTTCACTTCCATAATGTGTTTTTTCTTAAACTCAATAAATCCTTATTAATTCAGCTTGAGGATTAGCAAATTTGTCCAACATCGTAACTAAGTACTTGCCAGACTTGTTCTGTACTAACATTCCGATGGTAACGTGATTTTTCCAGATTAATAACAGAAGAAATTAATACAGATAAATAAGCCTGAGATTGTAAACCACAAAAATCATTCATTCCTTTTTGCTGATTCTGCTCTCTAAACATCTTTTCTTTATTCCTTCCGTCACCTACTGAGAATATTGCAACAATCTGATTTCTGTCTGCTTCTCTTTCCTCAAATCTTCCTCTGTGCAGCCAACAGTAATTATGTTTTATTTATTTAGTAATTATTTATATATATTTTTTTATTTAGTAATTATTTATTTTAAAACATATATGTTTTATTTAGTAATTATATATATATATATATATATATATATATATATATTGCTGTTGTTGTTGTTGTTGTTGTTCCAGGAACTGAACTCACGACTGCACACTTGCAAGGCAGGGGCTGATGCTGCTTAGCTAAATCCCCAGCCCTCCTTTTAATATAAAAGTCTGACACTACCAACTCCTATTTATAATCTTTCATTATTGCTATATCATTTATAAGATAAAATTCCAGGACCCTCTTAATAGGCGTCCTCTATGGTCAGGTCTCCTACTCTCTTCTCATATATTAGATGACTAAACTTTCAGCCATTCCTAAATGCCATATATTACTGTCTCCTCTGTATCCATATGATCTGTTTGGTACAGGATGTTCACACTCTTTTAAATATCCTTGTTTTATTCCCTGCCAAAATCCTACCCGTATCTAGGCCTCATCTCATGTAACACCTCTTGTGGGAAACCAGTCTGACTCACAAGTAAGTGCTGGGCAATCCTTTCTTGTTGCATTTGTATATTTTCTAATTAAAACATTTATTATACTACATGGCAATATTCTTTTTGATATCTGGCTTCCTACCACATTGTGAGATCCTTGAGAAGCAGGGACGAATTCTTTTTTAGAGCTTTACAGCCTATAAAAATCTTAATAAAAATCTTCAATGAAAATGCATAATAGTAAAATTTATTTGGATATTCCAATTTTTTAAACAGTACATATATCTTAATTTTATCCTAAAGTAAATCTTGAGATAGTTGTGTTTTTTTACTCCAGTTTTACAGATGAGGAATTTTTAAGTTCATGTTCATGTAGTAGTGTTGCTGAGATAGCAAAGATGACTCACTAATGGGAGCAGCTGGCTCCACTGCTCAGGTGATCACCTAAATGAGGGCTTGCTGAGCCCTGTAGTGGCCACATGACTCACAGCACTTGTAATTTTGCTCAGTTAAAAGAAAAGCTTCATCACTGCTCTGATAAAATACTGGAAAATGACCATAAATTCTTAAAAACTGGTGATGGGGGCATCACCGACACGGCTGCAGACAACCCATATGTGTTGAGAGCTCTGTTGGCTCTCATTTCCTGGGTCATTTTGCAATCCATGTTATAAGACAGAAAGTTGCTGTGGGTATTATTGAAGCAGTGGACCAGAAGGCTGCAGAAGCTGGCAAGGTCACCAACTCTACCAAAAGCTCAAAAGATTAAATGAATATTACCCCTAACAGCACACACTCTGATATTAATTAGTGGGAGGACTGTCTCAGAAGTCTTCATCACAAATGGCCATGTAAGTGTAATGGTAAAAGGCTGATTAATAATAATCATGCATCATAAAACCTTCAGAAGGGAAAGAGACTATCTTGTGGGCCATTTGATTATCTGTGGAAGGCTTATTATTTTTAAAATCAGTATAGTAAGTTGATCAAAAACCTATCACAGAATTTGGAGGCCCAATAATATAAAATTTAATGAGAAAAAAATTGGCCCTCTAGGCCTTCCCATGTCCTTTGTCTATTACTTCAAATTCAACAACAAACACTAAGGAATCTGTAAGATATAAAATTAGATATGTGCTTCCCAGTCATGACTATTGCATTTTTCTTTGATTATATTTTCTTCTCATTCCTATCAACTTTTCATTATTTCTTATTTTTCTGATCTCATGTTTCCATTTACTGTTTTTATGATGTTGGCTTCCCTTATAACTCTTTTGACACTCTGAGTCAGGGGTGGCAAACCTATGGAATGCAAACCGTGGCAGACTATTTATGTCATTAAAAGTTCTGAAAGGTTCACCATCTGAGCTCTAACCTAACTTCAGTGTTTCTCACTGCTTTGTTGAGCCTACTCATATACTTCTTAAGGATAGTTTAGTCTTAATTCTGTACTTCCAAGTCTTTCATCTTTTAACCAAATCCCACTATCATAATAGTAAAAAAGATTACTTCATATATATGTTGAAGCAATCTTTACTCTGCCATTAATATCAGTTCACCCAGTATAACTCATTTTGGACTTCTGTAATTTTGTTCTATGAAACAACAAATTTATCACTGGTTATGTTATCCATGAAAAGAATGAATTTCTTTTAGTTAATTATATACAATGTAAGTAAATGTATAATAACAACAGACATAATAAACAATCCCATATCATCTTCCTATCCCCAAATGAAAAAGCAATATAACTAGAATGAAAAGAGCACTGAGAATAAGAAAGCCTGGATTTCATTTCCAGATATGGTACTAATGAGCAGCATCTGACACTGGGCAATTTATTTAACATCTCTGAACCTAAGTTTTCTGCTATCCATGTGACTATACTTCATAAAATACTGTGTATCAACAATACTTCTGAAATCCTTCCTCTACAAGTTTAGTCCACAATTTTCAAATATACTATCAGGTCACTTCCTCTACTAGTTTTTTCTTGGTCATATCATTAAATATTATCACTGTATCACTATCAGTAGTTCTCCTTAGAACTTATTACTAAAATACTTTATATTTTTACTTATTTTTATTAATTATTGTCTGTCTCCCCTCAGTGGACTATCAACTACTTCTTCTATCATTTACTTCATCTTCAGAGGCCTAAAACAATCCTGGCACACATATATATATATATATATATATATATATATATATATATATATTATATATTCAATGATTATTTGTTGGACGAAAGTGTGAAATAAATGAATAGACATCAACAAAGACCGAAAATTTGGAAACTATTCCAATTCCAAAAAGTCATTAACTTAAGAAAGCTAATCAGAAAATCTCTTCAAAAAGTTTCCACAATTACTCAACTAGTCAAATTTCCACAACAAAATAAACCAAATGTCTATACTTTGTTTTTTTCATTTTTTTTATTTTAAAGAGATTAAGATAAAAGAAGACATAACAAAGCAGATCAGAACAATTTAAGCAACACAGTATTTCATCACAAGACAACTCAATGTAACAGTAGCTACCTTAATGTCTCTTTCCTTGAAATAGTTGAGCATAACTTCATACACAATAGTATCAAACATAACAAAATAGTATAAAACCATTAAAGAGAATGAAAGTATTACAGGACATTCAGAACCAAATAACAGAAAATGAACAATGGGTACTATATTATCCCATTGTCCATAAAAATTTGTTTATACTACCACACATGATAAAATCCAATAAGATACTACATGGTAGAACCAATGGAAACAGAAGAACAAAAGTATGGTAGGACTTCAAAGCAAGATAAATGTCTATACTTTGTTTTAACCCTTACTAAGTAAACTATAGGTAGAATAAGCTAAAGTAATAATCTTGATTAGTACATTTTTATACTATCACTCAATAAGCCTGATTGCCAAATACATCACACAAATCCTGATAACAGATGTTGCCATTCAAGCCTCTTCTAGTTTTAATAAACTGCTGAAACCTTAAATTTTAACTAGCCATTCAAGTGATTCCTCTGGGCCACTAAACTGGTTTTCCACTTTTACACCATAGTTACCAAATTAAGGCAGAAAGTTAAGACTATGTTGGTTACCTAATCTTATTGTACTAAAAACAGTAAAATATCCTCAATGTTACATGTAGTTTATGAATTTCATACTCATATTGAACACCCTTGTCTTAAGACATATAGTGAAGTGACATAAAGACAAGCTTTACAGAGCTTACACTGTTAAGATAATTTTCATATACATATAAAATATTATACACAAAAACATAAAAGCTTAAGTCCAGAACTTTCCTCTATCAAAATTTCTGTAGAATCAATTTGGTTGTCTGGTTCAATCTGCACATATACACATAAACTATATTTTAAACAAAAGTGCAGAAAGCAATTACCTTTCAAAATGTGCCTTTCTAGATAAAGCTTAATTTACAAAGTTACATATTTATTACACACTGTAATCACAATCAATTCATTTTAAATCTTAATGGGCAAGGAATAACATTATGAAAATGACTTAGATAATATTGTTAGATAAAATAAGTCCACTACAAAGAGCGAGTCATAAACTTAAGAGAAAATCTGACTAATTAAAACCCTAATTGAGTCTAGTGAAGCAAAGGCTTCACTAGAAATAGATAAGAAACTGAAAAAAAAAATCTAATTGTCCATCAAGTAAGGAATGAGTAAAGAAAATGTGGTACATAAATACAATGAAATATTTTTCAGCTGTAAAAAAGAATGAAATATCATTTGCAACAATATAGATGGAAACAGAGACCACTGCATTATGTAAAATAAATCACGTACAGAAAGATGAGTACAGCGCCATCTTAGCTATATGCAAAATCTAAAAACAGTGATTTCATAGAAGTTGAGAGTAGAGTTATGATTACAAGAGGCTGAGGAGAGTGGACAGATGGGAGGAATGGGAACCCATTGCTCAATAATATTAAGTTACACTTAGAAGCAAAAAGTTCTGGTATGCTATTCCATCACAATACTGTTCACAGTATTGAACAGCTCAAAAACATAGAAAAAAAGGACCTTGAAAGTTTTTACCACAAGAAATGCTACATGTTCGAGTAGATAGATACATTTATCTGGTTTACATACCCACACATATCATATGTACAATTTTTTCTGTGTATCAGTTTAAAAAGGATTACATACCTATAATCCTAGCACTTAGGAGGCTGAGGCAGGAGGATCGTCTTAAGTTCAAGGCCAACCTGGACTACATGGCAATATCTTCTCTTAGAAAAAAGAAAAAAAATCCAGCATAGTGGCTTCACCTAGTAATGTTTTCAAATATTTACTGATTAGGTAAGAGCTGTTGCAATAAGGTACAATATTAAAGTTTTAATAAGGAAGATTTAAAAAGGAGGACTATGTTGTTTGTAACTGAAAGTTCAAATGTTCTAAAATACACTCCATATTTAATTTCTCAAGTTGGCCATCACACACACACACACACACACACACACACACACACACACATATATACACACTCAAATCACCAGAGTTTATCAAATTCCTTGAAATGAAAGCTGGGGTTGGTATTTTCTTATCTATTTTGATCATAGTAACTCCTTACTTGTTGCCAGATCAAGCACTTCCAAAACAAAAACTATTTCATTCAATTATTTAATTTCTATTCAGTTGGTTATTAAAATATTTAGTCCATTGTAATTCTTTGCTCAGTAGATTACTGAAGTTTTGCTTTTAACCAAGTAAAAGTTTATTCCCTAAAATTTCTCTAAGTCTAACCTTGGTAACCATATTCTCAGTTCCCAATCAGATACAGAAAAACTCAATAAACTCAAATCCATGTAGGCAATTTACCTTAGGTGTTTGTGGTATTCTCCCCTTCCCCCCAAAAAAGATTCTATGAGTTATTTGTGTCCATTTTTTCAAAGCTGCTTCTTATTTCAATCTCCCTGGACATCAAATAGTCTCATGTATACTCCTTGATGAGAAATATAAAGAAAAGTTCTAATTAATCTTTTTTCAGAAATTATTGATATCCTAAACAACACTGTCATCAAAATGACCCTTTATATCTTAGTATTGTCTAGTTTTATACTATTGCCACAAGTACAATTCATTATTGTTTGGATTTGTGATCTCTCTTAGAGAAATTTGTAAAAATTTCATATTCCAATATTGCTCCCCATTTCCTGGACCCCTATGATCTACCAAGCCAGTGCATATGCCCTGCCTTTTGGTTTAGTGTTCCCTTACATAGAAGCAGTCCCTTGCTTTCCTATGACAAGAGATAAATGTTTTTCTCCTAAGTCATACTGCATTCTAGAATTTATATTCTTAAAGAATTATCACAAACATGGCAACTGAAACTTCTGTAGTTTTTTTCTCAGATATATATAATACAAAGGGTCAACAAAAAATAAATATTTTAAAAATAGAAGGAAATACAATTAAATGAATTGTGAAACCATCCACACCAATTCTTTAATAACCGAGTTTGTAGAGAATGAGAAATCCAAATACAGTAACCATGTATGACCATTATGGATAAAATGTTACAGCAAAATTGGGTTACCTATAGCCAGAAAGTTTGTTTCTTAAAATGCAACTTTAAGGAGTAGCTTGTTCTATATACACATTCCACAATGTTTGTTTACTTAAATAATTTACTAAAGATTACAATGACTTTAAAATATATTTGAGAGGGGCTGGGGATTTAGCTCAGCGGAATAAGCACCTGCCTTGCAAGCAGGCAGTCGTGAGTTCGAGCCCTGGTACCAACAAAAAAGACAAAAAAAAAAAAAAATATATATATATATATATATATATATATATATATATATATATTTGAGAGAAGTCTTTAGGGTATGGTAATAAAACATTTTAGGAAAAGGAATATGAAGGATGAATAAAATATTTTGTTCTTTTGAAAAAAGTGTAAAATTGACAAATGTATCAAAATACAATTAAAGTCTTACACGAACAGAAATATAAAGGCTAAGAAGTTTATTCCCATTCTTATAACGCATGCTTTCAAATGAGCTTTTAGATGCACACTCCTTTAATCTGCAGCAAGGTTTTATGTTCTTTGTTTTAACTGGAAGTTTTTATATGTAAAATATAGCTTTATAAAAATATTTCTTAACTGCAGTTTGAATGAGCTGTTCTTACGTATATGTTCAAAACATGTCATGAATGTAATCATTATTAACTCACATAAAGAAATAACTACATTTTTACCTACAGGCAAACTTTTGAAGTTTTTCACAAATAGCACTGTTACCTCCACAGAAAACCTGCTTCAAGAACAGCTATACTTATATCCCCTCCTGAAGTAGTACTTAAGCTCATTTTTTCAACAAAAATATCCCCTGACATCTAGGGATTATTACTTTCTTAGTCAGAAACATGACTATTTAGCAAGCTCATCTGCCCACAAAAGTCAAAAAAGGGAAGAAAAAAAAAGGTCTCTGAGTTGATAATACACAAATTAGAACTCATTAACTAGAAAGTCCTTACATATTTAATATCTGAGGTTTTATAATTTACACATGATTATAAGCAGTTTGAATTGTGACTACCAGTCACAGCCTATCAGAAAAAGGAATGAGGATGCTGATAGCAGCTGTAATTTTTAAAGAGATCAAGACAAAAGAGGACATAACAAAGCAGATCAGAACAGAACAATGTAAGCAACACAGTATTTCACCAGACAACCCATAATTAACAGTAACTAGCATAATGTCTGTTTCTTTGAAATAGTTGAGCATAACTTCATATGCGATAGTATCAAACATAACAAAATAGTATAAAACCATTCAAGAGGATGAAAGTATTACAGGGCATTCAGAACCAAGCAACAGAACGAACAATGGCTCCTATATTGTCTCATTTTCCATAGAAAATTTATTTATACTATTACACATAATAAAATCCAGTAAGATACAATATGATAGAATTAATGGAAACAGAAGAACAAAAGCATGGTAAGACTTCAGAGTAAGATAATATTAAATCACCACTGGCTATTATAATGTCTTGTTTTCTTCAAAATATAAACTATCTTTTTAGCTAGGTCCAATTCATTCTTCATTCTCATTTTGGATCATCCTCTCTTTTGTAAAGCCTTCTTACATCTCTACTTACATATCTACTAGACACTTCACATCTGGAAATAAAGTCCTGATTCTCCACCCCTATCCTAAACCAGTTCCACCTGCAATCCTTCTCTACCTCATACTTGGTGGCAACATCCTCATTTTAGTTGCTCAAACAAAAACCTTAATCTATTCTTTTTTTTAATCTATCTTACATCCACTCTATTAAGAGATCTTTTTAGTTTTATCTGAAAAACACTAGAACTTAACTTCCACCAAACCACTACCTTCTCTCACTTAAATTACTGTAAGAGCTTTCTAATTTGCCCATGCCTCCATATAATCCATTATCAACACAGCTAATGGAAGAATCTTGTAAGTCTTTCAAGTGCTCCTGCAAGTCCATAAAGTGGCCCTATATGACCCTCTCATCCATTACCTGCAAAAGTACCTTCTCCACTCTCACTCCAGTTTCAGTGGCCAGCACTCATTTTCTAGGACATTATCAGTCATGCTCTTAACCCATGTTCTCTGCCTGAAGGGTGCTTCCAAAAAGGTATCCACAAAGCTAACTTCTTTGGTCTTTGTTCAATATTATCTTCTGTGTGAGTCCTTCTTCAGTCCCTGACACTTTATCACCATAAACTTTTATTGATTTATTTATTTGGTTGTTGTTGCTTTTTTGAGACAGAATCTTGCTATGTAATTCAGGTTTGCCTTGATCTCACTACGTAATCCAGGCTGGCCTCCAATTTGTGATTCTCTTGCCTCAGTTTCTCAGATGCTAGGATTACAGGCATGTGCCACCATACCCAGCTCCACTGTTTACTTTTTGTCCCATTTCTTGTCCCTTTTTTCATAACATGTATCACCTTCTAACATACTGAATACTTATTATCAATGTTTATCTCTACCTCTAATCTAATGCACATTCCACAAAGTAGCGACCTTTGAAAGTTTTATTTACTGATATTTGCCATGTCTCTAGAACACACAAAATTTACAAATTAAATATGTAAATAAAAAAATATACAAAATAGCTCTCCTTTATTCTGCCTTTAGCACTGTACACTTACACATACTGTATCAGCTACCACATCATAATATAATAGTCTTTTAATTTTCTGCCTCTTCTTACATTGCAGGATTTTCCCTTTTGGTTCTGGAAACTGAATACGAAGCCTTTGCATTTAACTACATACCAAGCCCTTTTTAAATATTTCTATTTTGAAACAAGGTCTCATTAAGTCACTAAATTGCTCAACCTGGGCTCAAACTGATGATCATCCTGCTTCAGAATCCCAGTGTACAATTTTTGGAGAAAAGAAATTTGGTTTTACTTTTTAGTGTGTTATTCCCTGTACTTCCTTACTGTGCCTGATACTCAGGAAGCATTCTCTAATATTTAATATATTAATGAAAAACAAAGCCACTTGAATCAAAGGTGTAAAACTTTACTATCTTCAAAATAATTACAATGCTTAAATATGTAAGACTGAAGGCTGACTCTGGATTCTAGATTCTTTTAGTGTTTTTAGTCTCTTACTGTCATTTAACTGCTAGAAATCTTTGATTAGATTATTTCAATTCGGGGCTGGGGATTTAGCTCAGCGGCATAAGCGCCTGCCTTGTAAGTGTGTGGTCATGAGTTCGATCCCTGGTACCGATAAAAACTAAAAAGAGAAAAAAAAAAATTAAAAAAAAAAGGATTATTTCAATTCTTCACAACTATTTCATTATCAACAATATGGAAGTAACAATGATACTTGTACTGATGTGATTATCATGAATACTAAATATAGTCTTAGTCCAGAGATTTGCACATAGCATTTAATAAATGACATTCATTACTTACTACAAATTAAAATAGAAACACTATAAAAGTTTTAATTTGACCACTTAATTCAGTACACATATTTATAATCTCTTTAGGATATACCACGAATTTATATTAAAAATTACTAGTTACCTAAAATAATCTTGGTAAGCATTTTGCAAAAGAAAGTACCTTAATTCTCTCAATAAGAAGCATTCTATTACATTATTGAGAATACTTTAAAGTATTTTTAGATATTAAATTCTAAAATCCATCTTCAGGATATTTTTAAAACATTTTCTCATATAACCACAATTAAACATGTGCTATATAGAACACTTATATTACCTGGCCTATACTATATACATTTACATTTACTTCTGAACAATCTTATTTTCAGAAATAAGACTTCTGAGAAAAAGTTAAATAATTTTAATTATATTTGTGACTTTTTACTGAATTACCCCAAGCTTTCTAATTCTCATTTTAGTCATGTATACAACAATATGTATATTCCTTAGGTAACATAATATTAAAGGTTGGGCAAACAGAGTTCTGTTCAAATTAAAGGGCCAATGTAACACTTTATTTTAAAGCTATAAAATTTTTCTATCATTTCTATCTACTATGACTGCCAGTGTTTTCTATGTGCAGAGTCAGTTCTCCATTTTATAAAACACTCATGAAGTTCATTTTCCTTATAGTTTCTTCTGCCATAAAGAAAACACAAACATATACATTTTACCTAAACACTCATATGGATAGTAGACAAGAAAACAGAGACGTAAGCAGTTTAAATGATTGTCCCAAGGCATGACTGTCAGCTTTAGGATTAAAACTAAGAAGGTCATTATTTCCTTTTCATATTCTGAATACTTAACATTTATATCACAAGAATCTTTTAACTCATCTAGGAACAATAATTTAATAATTAAAATAATTATTAACATATGCACAGAATTATAAAATTTTTTAAATTAGAGTTCATCTATTTGACTCTGAAAAATAAGTCTGATTTACTAAAGTTATTTTTAAAATTGTGCTGAGACCAAAAAATTGGCAGCTTAATATAATTTATCATTTCAATATCTTTAGATAAAGATAAATCCTTTAAACAAAATCTCCAGCAAGTGTATGAGATGGTTGCATTTCAGATACCAACCAGAAATACTTTTGCATATAAAAAAAATCCTCCAAACTTAAAACAGTAGTTTCTTCTTTAATTGTAAACTTCAACTTCAGGATATATTTATAAGACATTTATCAATGAAAAAACAATAATTAAAAAGTAAAGAAAACACCAAATACTCTTACATTTACAGAAGAGAAAAGCATACAGTATAACATTAGCAGCTTACTGTGGAGAGTGGGTTTAATCAGGAAGTAGCCATTATCCTTTCGATTCAGAGCAGTGACAGCACTCCAAAACAACAAGCCGTGATATTTTTCAGTTAAAAGCCATGAAAGAATACCCACTATTGTGTCCTAGCTTTGCTGACCCCAAAGGTCACCATATGTCTTTTATCAAAAGCTATAATGAAAGCATAATCCAAGTTAGCATTTACAATGCTCTATTTGTTTAAACACCTAAAATCTACCTAACACAACCCCTCTCTCTCTGTTACTCACAAAACATGGCTGTCTTATTCAGAGATTAGCAATTATTGTAATGAGATACTGTCGGAGAGGGTCAAATAGTACTTCCTGCAGTTTACACATCTTGATTTCCTGGTAAACAAACTGAAAGGCAGGTGGAGCACTTAGATCACCAGTAAATGAATGCTCACGTGACAAAACTAAGCCAGGTAAGGCTGCCGGCTCAAGAGGGCTCAAGTAATCATTCTTTCTGTAATTTTATTAACATCAAAATTAACAAAGGGAGAAATTCTTTCTTTTTTTTAAAGGAGGCTTTATTCCTGAGAAACACAAACTCACAGTTTAAAGAAGGAAGGCTTGAAAACTGATACAGTTTAAGCAGGCTTCAAAGATTACTTTCAGAAAATAAACTGTACAAACAAGACAATGCTAACATTTTTTTAAAAAGTAAAGATATTTGTTCAAAATTCTGGTAAAGAAAAGTCTAAATTTCAATTGCTTCAAGAAAGTAGATAAAAAAAGGTCTGAGTCTTAATAAAAGACTAAGATTAAAATTGTTAAGGCATAACTGCAAAATAACTACTTCAGAATTTTATGGAGAATTTAATCTTTGAAAACAATCCTATGAATCATTTTACATAAGTTGAAGTTATACCCTACAATATTTCAAGGTTGTATTTCTAAAAGAAAATATAATTTAAAATATATACTTAACTGTGAGCATTTAAAAAATTGTTAACTTGAAAATTAAGTCTCCTCAGCCTTAGTTTCCCTTCCCCCAAGTTGCTCCTGTTTTGCTTTCTGAAATTGCTAATATAGGGGAATCAGAGTTAATTTACAGTAATTAAGCAAATAAAACAAAAAACCTAACTCCATCAAAATGATAGTCACTACTATAAAATATCTAGATTTTTGTAGATCTATAAAACTTGTTTATCTTAAAAGTTCTATGTTTATTTCAAAGATCATGCATTTATGTCCTATTAGGAACATAGTATAATTTAAATTTAATGCAAAGAGCTTTTAAAGACATTTTACTATGGTGTAATCATATCAAAATATTAAAACCATATTGCTTAAATTACGCTTGCTCAGTTCGCAGAATAAAGTTCTAATGTTCTGAACGCAGTAAAACAGAATGACAATAAAATCAATAACAGCAAAAAAGAAAACCCAAGCAGGTAAGACTATGCCAAGGATACAGAATTTCACTACAAACACCTAATGGTATTTCAAAGTAGCATGTATTCAATATTGAATCACATTAACATAAGTCCCCTAATATTATTAATCACACCTTTACTACAATACACATGAAATACAGTGGATTTTCAGAAAAGAATGATTAAGGAGTGAAAAGTTCCAGATAAATTTCCTAGTTAAACTAAATAATTTCAATATTCAGTTACCTAGGATATAAAACATACCCCTTATTGGAAAATTTCAAATGTAATTTCTACACATAGGTAGCCGTGACTATGTCATTATCTGAATTACTACAAAGATCCACAAGTATCTTTGTTTTCCATGCTGGTTCATTTATAGAATGGATAAAGAGAAATGTAAAGAGATAGAAAATATAAATCTGGTATTTCATTACAGGTGGCTTTTATTGACAGTCAAGTTTTCATATCAAGAATTTATAGTTCAGTCAAAAGGGAAGGGTAATATATATTATACACTATGAGTTAGACTCACTTTTTGAGCTGCTAAATGAGGAAAAGGCAACTTTTGCTCCTCTAGGGTATATTTCTGCCATACTTATCTCAGTCAGGCAATCTTCTATAGAACACATTCAACACAACAGACTGTAACTAGTGATTCTAGCTAAGCAAACATCTTCAGGAAGGATTCCTCTGCTTCTTGGCAAGTTTATGAAATCAGAGATATTACTCCACCAATACTTAAAAATATGTGCAACATGAAGCAAGCTGGCAGGGGAAGGGACAAGAGGAAGAAAAAGTTTCTACTTTTATTTGTTAGCTTTTAGTTTCAATACATATTTTTTTATATTTCACATTATCCCAACATAGTTCAAAATGGCTTATGCAATTAGGACTAGTAGAACAGAATTTTTAAAAATATAAATTAATATGAATAAAAAGGGGGTATAGAAAAAGTAGGAAATTAGTAAGAATAAAATTAAGAGATCAGCAAGGGGAAAAAATGAAACAAAGTTGAAACAGAAAAACCTGTTGTAAGATCCTGCATAAATTACAATGTGGGTGGTTCATCTTTGAGCTACCTAGTAGTCAAAGGAAAGTGGGTACAAGATCAAATTACAAAATTCTCTTTCTTCATATGATGTTATTTTACAAAAAGTTCCAAAGCCTTTAGTAGAACTCAGAAAAGAAATTTCTTTTATACTTCTCAATAATGCAAAACTGGACAGACAATATGATAGTTTTCTCTTCATTGTTACTAAAATCAGCATAAAAATTTCATGTGACAATTTCTTTTAACATTTCCACAGTGCAAGCTATAGTCATATTGTAACGAAAGACTTCCTGGAGACTAAGCCAGAAATTCTGCAATTTTTTTTTTGTATCTGGGTGTTTTAATCATACACTAACAATTCCCAGGATCTTCTGCTTAATCCACATCCATTTTCACATCCCAAATTTTGATTCCATTTTCTAAATTTAGGGTCTTCTATATAAGTATACACAAAAGGCACACAGAGAATAAATGGTTCCAGAGCAGGCAAAGAGAAGATACTAATACACAAGCTCAGATACTTAAATGGGCTTCTCTTTTACTAAAAAGAGTTCCTCTTTCATTGGTGAGTTACGATCTTGCACAATTTACCAACTGCCTGGGAAACCAATATATGATGAATTTTATTCCTTCTCAGTTTGGCATATGTAACTAGGGTAGAGAAATCTGACTTTGTCTTCACCTTCATTTTGTACCAATTGACATTCTCATTCACGTATCTTAGACCATTTTTTTGTTTGTGTTACTGTTGAAGGGGAAAGAGTAAAGTTAAGAGATTTTCTATATACCATTATATCACATAAGAAAAAACAAAGTCCACCATGGTAGCATGTCAACTGACATGTATCTGGATTGAGCACTAAAATTTTAAAATGTAAGTTAAATCTTCATTATAGTTGGATGGGTCTCCACTCTGCCTCCAAAAATGCTAAGTACTCTTATCTTCCAGATTATTTTTATGTCCTTTCTCATTGACTCCTGCATCTCATTTTCAGTTACTTCCAAGATGTTACCTTTCAGAGCCTATTTGGTATCATAAAATCTCTCTATATATAATTTATGTTGTAGCATTCTCTAATTATTTTAGGGTCTTCATTATGAGATCTGGGGATTCATTTTCTATATTATTACTTGTGAATAATAAAATGCTCAACATGTAGCAAACATTCTAAATACACATTAACTTAATATAAAGCATTAATAAATTGCTGGCTGGCCATGGTGCTATAAGCCTGTAATCCCAGATGTTTGGGAGGCTGAAGCAGGAAAATAATAAGTTCAAGGCCAGGCTGGGCAATTTATAGTCTTGGACCATAAGAAGAAAAGAGACGGAGGTGAACCTCACTGGTAGAACACTTGCGTGTACGAGTCCCTGGATTCAAACCTCAGTACTGAAATAAACTTCTGTATATATGTATAATAGCTCATTTGTTCAACATATCAGATTATTTATCAAGACTGTGTTATGTGAGCTAGAGGCCATTTTTTCAATTATTATCCATCATGATGTATACAATTTTCCAATTACCCATAATAATATATGGATGGTATAAAATCAACTTATATTTAACCAAACCTTGTTATTATTCTGTTTTCGAGCTTGCCAAAAGAACACCACCAAAAACCCAATTTTGTAAACTATTATCAGAACTGAAGTAACTAAAATTAAATCATAGCTGTATCCAATATAGTTTGATCCATATTGTAACTCGCTGTACAAGAATGACACATACTATGATATAACCATTAAATGAACTCTTTCAATGTGTAACCACTGAAATTGGTTATCTCTGAATTTCCTATCTCTGTCGCTAACATTTCCTAACTCAAATGTTAGAACTGTATAAATTGCCCAGTCTGGCTTTGAACTTATTATTTTCCTGTTTCATTATAGTTGGATGGGTCTCCCCTTGGCCACCCAAAATGCTAAGTACTCTTATTATATTCATTCAAAAAGTTAGAAAATAAATAAAACAGTAACAATAATAGCCTTGTAATTGTTTACTTCAGAAAACAAAATAGAAAACCTATTCATGGGGCTGGGTGTTTAGCCCAGCGGCATAAGCACCTGCCTTGGTCGTGAGTTTGATCCCCAGTACTGATAAAAATGAAAAAGACAAAAAAAAAAAAAAAAAAAAAAAAAGAAAACCTATTCATAATACAAATTAAAAAGGCATTTCAACAAATTTGACAATAAAAGGAAAGAATATAACTCAATTTTCTTTCTTTTCCTTAGAAAAAAATGATAAAAGCACATCAAAGACAGCTATAAATGTATATATTTTCAGTAACTGCAACATAATAGATACACAGAGTCTGTGAGAATACAATATTCATTCTGCTGCAGAAGAACAGACATTGCATAACAATGAGATTTGCTAATGAAATCAACCATCAAACTAAAATACATATGTATTAAACTAAGACCCCAGTGTCATGTTTTTTTTTTTTGCATCATTTGTTTTTTCTTTCATTTTTTTCTTGACCCTTTCAGTATTTTTATCCATTGGTTTTAAGAACTTATTGGTAAAGCAAAATGAAGCCTCAAATATTACAGAGTACTGCTTTTTATTCATCACATTTATTTTTAATGTAAATTCCAATTGTTCTGCTTCTATCAGCACTATTAATGTACCTTTAAAAAAAAATCAATGGATGCTAACAGAAGAAAAAGGAGGTATATTTCTATAGACAATTGCTGGGTCATATCCAAAGAACCTTTTTCAACATTTAACATAAATTCCATATGAAAACTTTAACTGTATGGTGGATGCTTATTTAATAAGGAACATGAAGATAATAATAAATACATTTTAAAGTCACTTTTATAATGATATAATTCCTTAGCATTTTCCATTAGACATTGTTAAATGAAGTTACATAGAGCCAATATTATGACTATTAACAGGAAAATGTTTCCAATGTTTTTACAGAAAATCACAATGTTTTCTGTTTTCCCCAAAATGTTTTCCCCAAAATGTTTTACTGTGTTGGTCTTCAAATGCTGATTATAAGTTTCCATTTATCAAAAATAAGTAATTCTGACAACTTTCTTAAAGATATGTGATTTTTATAATTTTCTTTATAAGCACAAAAGACTATGAACATTTTTAATATTATTTATCTTACAGATAAGTATTAATATCCCCCAGGATCAATTTATATCCCTTTGTGTACAAATTATTTAACCACATTGCTATCTGTCTTATTGGCTGTCCATTTACATAAATTATGTTTTTTTGTGTGTGGGTTTTTTTGGTACCAGGGCTCAAATTCATGACCTCATGCTTACCAGGTAGGTGCTTGAGCCACTGAGCTAAATCCCCAGCCCACAAATTATGCTTTCAATTTACTCATGCTACAGATAAAATTAACAATCTAATCTTTATGGTATATACTTACCACTAACATTATTATAATAGGTATAAGACAAAATTATAAAAAGCAGTACATACACCAAGTAAAATAGCCAAATTTGAATATAACATTGCTTCCTATTTTTATCATTAAAGTCTAACTGAAAACATGCTGCAAAAATAAAAGGAAAAATGAATTTTTCTTGTTAAAAAAGTAAACCAAACAATTAGACATCCCATATTAAACTGTCTGAGGTTTTTTTCACTGATGGTCTCTTATCCATTATGAGTAATAAAAATTTTGGGGCTGAATGTGGAGTCCTTTGCTCTAGTATATGAGTTTCTGGATTTGATCTCTAGCACAGCAAAATAAAATAATGAATGTCCTGAAAGATGATTTTAAGAATGGTATTGATTGTCCCCGACAATAATTAATCTATAAGCAATGTATTATCCTAAACACTATAAACTTGTGTTAAAATGGCAAAACATTAATCAAACTTCTATAGGGAAGAAGACAAACCATGCCCTCCCGTGATCCAGGCTCAGCCATGGGGATTGGGAAGAGACCCAGCAAAAAGTCAAACCATACCTTCCCATGAGTCAGTCCATGTGTGGGCTGGGAAACCAGGTGAACATCCTCCCCTTGCCTCTGGTAAGCAACTGGCTGATTCAGAGGACTCAAGGAGTAGCTTTATATTTGTACTGTTTGACTGACTCTGCAGTCCTGGGGCTGGTGGTCTGGGCATCTATTTGGAGGATGGCAATGTGCATTGAGACAACTGTGGGGATTTCCTTCTGTCTTATTTTTGAAATCCAATGTTTTGTTCCGTTTTACTGTCTTGTTTTATTCCTATATCAGGTAACCTGAGCAGCTATTTTGAAGATAACAATATGCAATAAAACAACTATAGTTAAATTCCTATCATCTTGTTCTGAAAACCTACAGAGCTATTGTTGGTTTTTTTTTTGTTGTTGTCATTTTGCTTTTGTTGTTTTTTAGATCTGTTTGCTTAATGTTTGTTTTTTCTTTAAAAAAAAAAAACTTCTATAAGGAATAAGTCAGTTTAAAAGAAACATCTATGGCAATGCCAAACATCTGCTTCATTGGGGCAAAGGATATTACCCTAAAATATGATAGGCTCAAGAAGGTCTTCTCGCTTCTCAAAGTGGGGTCCACATACCAGCAACACTTAAATTACTCTTAAATTACCTGTTAGCAATACAAAATGTCAGACTCCAGCCCAGACTTACTGAATAAGAATCTTATGAACATTATAATTTAAGTCTTAATATTAAATATTATTTAAAATACCTAACAATCTATATACCAATTCCAATAATTTCTGATTCCTAAAAACTTTTATCCTAAAAAATCATAGTAAAACAAAGAATCAAGGATAAACAATCTGTTATACCCAAAGTCTAATGCCCACCACTTGGTTAATAAAGTTTTATTAGATGATTTGAAATTTGTGGTAATAGGAATAAAAAAGAAGCAGCAATATATTAGATTTGGAAGAAATTTCAAAATAATAAATAGATAAAACTTAAGTATTTATACATTGTTAACAAGGATTTTAAACTGTATCAAATAGAAGAGTCTTTTCCTCAACTCTTGTGAAGAAGTGCAATACAGTCAGAGGATATAGCTCAGTGGCACAGCACGTGTCTGACAATCGCACGGTCCTGAGTTCAATTCCTAGTACCAAAAAAAGTGCAAATACAGTAGAGGATAAATAAAAAGCTGCTTTTTGAAGTAGAAGAGACACCTAGCAGCTGCCAAGACATCTGAAGAGAACCAGCTGGTATGATTTTTTAAGTACAATGTGATTTAAGAAAACAAAACTACTTCAGAGTTTAAAAATAGAAGCTGGGGACATAACTCAGTGGTATGGCACCTGTGTGGCAAGTATGAGGTCTTGAGTTTAATTCCCAGTTCACACACACACTAAAAAAGAGCTTAAAAACAAACAGAACCCTATGCACCAGGAATAGTCTGGCTAGGAGAGAATTAGGAAGCAGCAGCAAAGTCCAGTGCACCAGCAGCAGTCAGGCCAGCCTGGAGAGAACCAGCAAGCAGTGCCCTCCGGGACTAAGAAGATAACAACTAAAGAAAAGAAAGAGCTTAATGCTTGTCTTGTTTGATTGACTTTGCAGACCTACAGCTGGTAGTCTGATGGTAGTCTGAACATCTATTTAGAGGATAACAATATGCAATATTAATTATCGTGGATTTCCTTCCTATTGTCTTGTTTTTGCCAGTGTCATTCTCATTGTTTTCTTTTGTGTTTTTGTTTTGTTTTAGTCTTTATAAAATTAAAAAATCCCAGAAAAACTGGAACACTAACCACAAAGTTTACTACTTATCAAAGCAAGTCCTAAAGTTTATTCAGTAGTGTTTTAAATTAAGAGTACTACACTAAATTTATATTATATTTTTCTAATTTGAATTGATATTTTTCTAAATTGGTTGAGATAATGAAGTTTTAATGGCACTGTATTAATTAATTGTGGGCCTATCACATATAAGGCATTATGTATGGTTAAGTTCCATAAGACAAATACAGATGAATAGAACAGGTACTTTACTTAATATTTCAGAAAAATAAGACAACTGTCATAAGAGTGATATAAATAAAGTACAATTGGAGCAAAAGGAACTGAAGATGTGAGGAAAGGTGTGATGAAAAAGTGACAAAGTGACCTTGAAAGTCTTGAAGAGTATAAATGGCAAAGATGGTTAAATGCGGGAACTAGAAAAAGAGGTATCCCAAGTGGAGGGAAAAAATACATGCTCAGGATAAGAAGCTGAAAAGCACTGAATGTATTCAGAGACTACCCTGAGGTGGTTTGTAACCTCCCTAATAACAAGAACATGCTCCTTTCATTTTATATCAGTGCCACCTGTAAAACTCAACTGTTGATATGCCTATATAGCATTATAAGAGCTCACTAAATATTTATTGTTCGAATGAATAAATCAATAAATATATGAAAATAATGTAGTTTGTTTAGTATATAAACTATTGTTAAAAAAAAACAGTGGAAGAAAAATACAGCTTAAAAGGTAGTTTAGTTCCTTATTGGAAATGACTCTGAATACAATGTTAAGGTTTTTTGAATGAACACTACCAATGCTAGTAAAATACTTACATTAGAAATATTAATCTACTAGTTTTAAGTGGGATGAACTGAAGTAGGAAGAGATTTCCAATAGAGGTGTTGCCATATTTGGTCCATTGAGGCACTTTAAGCAAGATTCTGTATCACGGCTATTCCAGAAGAGCCACAAATGAAAAGATGAGTATGAAAGCCACTGAAGCCAAGATTCATGAATTTTTTGTAGAGCAAGAACTACAGCAACAAGTAAAACTTATATTGTTGAAGAAAAATCCATTAATATCTTAGAAAGTTCTATACAAAGGGAGTAGGAAGGTAAAAAAGTAAATGTCAAACATGTAAAGCAAGAAATCCTTTTTGCACCAGTGGTATAACCAGCAAAATGACTGTAGAGAGGTAATAAACAGAAAGTCAAAGCTGCCATGTATCTTATAGCACAGTAATTCTACTTCTAGATATATAACCTAGAAAAGTTCCCAAATGTATGCACAAGGAGTCATGTCCAAAGATGTAAATTGCAAGCTGGGGATATACAGCTCAGTAGTAGAGTGATTGCCTGGGTCCAATCCCCAACACCACACACACAAACACACACCAAAAGCCCCACTACATGTATAGTAGAATTCTGGAAATATTGATAAATGAATAAATGGAAGTGTTATGAAATATTTTATGATGAAATTATAGGCAGGAGTTAAGATGAATGGACTAGAGCTACACATTTAACATGGATATATATCTTTAGTATGCCAAAACAACAACTTGAGGGATGTGAAGGTTTTCTTTGTATTTCTTTCATTATTTTGTTTAGGGCAGGACAAGCCTATATGTAATCACAAAGTAAACCAATCATGAGAAAAAAAATAATTATGAAAGGTCAATGAAGCAAATCCCTGGAGAAGGAAGATGATAAATATCAAAAAGCTGAATGATGCTAGGTTTAGTGAGAAAGTCAAACATCCCAGAGGTGGATAAGGAAGTAGAAGAAAAAACCAAACAGTTAAAAAAAAATCTTTGTATTTTTAAATAATTACATATTTACAGGAAGTTGCAAAAAAAAGTACAATGAAGTACATATATATATTTACCACCCATTTTTCCTAATATTTACACCTTACACCATGATGTAAAGCACAATATCAAAAGGAAGCTACAGGGCATGGTAGTGCATGTCTATACTTGAGAGACTGAATCACGAGGTTCACCAGCTTGGCAATTTAGGAAGAGTATGTCTCAAAATAATGTTTGTTAAACGGGCTGGAGGTGTAGCTCAATGGTAGAGTACTTGCATAGCAGGTATAAGGCTTGGGTCAATCCCCTGTGTGTGAGGAAAACAAAACAAAACAAAACAAAGTAACCTCAAATGTATATGTGATTCCATGTGACTTTGTTACATGTGAATATTTATATAACACTACAATCCAAACTTATCACTAGGAACATTTCTCTCATGCTACTCCTTTATAATCACACACAAGCCCCTTTCTTTTACTATCTCTGGCCCCTAGTAACCCCTACTTTGTTCTCTATTTCCAAAATATGGTCACTTTGAAATATTACAGAAATAAAAGCAAACATCCTTTTTAACAGACTTTTCTTAAATACTCTTGCAACCATTCAAGCTGTGCATCTCTGTAGCTAATATCTTTTAATTGCTGAGTAGTGTGTGATCTTTTTAAACCTTTAAGAATGGAAAATTAATTTACACACAGGAGAAGGCTCTGTCAGGAACAGGAACAATACTGGTTAAGGAAGAAAACTGTACACCCATCACCAGCTTTAAGAAAATATAAATGGTTTTAAATTTGGAGAGCATTAAGTAGATGTGAACAGGGGACAGACTTTGAAAGAATATATATGTCCTATAAATGAGATTAATTCTATAGTGAATAAAAGCTGGTAAAGGATTTTAAGTAGATGAATGAACTGGTTAAATTTGTGATGTCAATTAAGTTGTGACAGAGAGCATGATGAACATGGAAACAGCAAGACTAGATGTAAAGAAACCAGTCAGCAATTGCAACAGCCCAGGTGAGACATGATACATACGTACGTTAAGACTTCAGCATCATGAAAAGAGGAGAAAAGATGGATTTGATAAATATTTAGGGGGAGGAAAAAAGGGAAAGAGGAAGGGAGGGCAGTCTTTACAGAAAAAGCAGTCATTGAGAGGTACTGCCTTAAGGGTGTAGAGAAGTTATGAAACAGCAATTGTGGAAAATCCCTTTACTATCTGTAGTTAACCTATAGGAATGTCTAATGTAGGATTTACCAAAGTATAAAAAAGCACTAGCCCTATAAGATATGCTAGAAAGGATTGAATAAGATGTCCTTCAAAAAATAGACTAGCACATTAAAAGATGCTCAGAAACAATTGTTAAATAAGGCAAAACCTGTTTAATATTAATCCTCTGTTTTCCAAATGTATTTGGCCATAGAATCCTGGTGGGTAGTATTTCACATAAGCAATGGTGTACCAAAATTACTTTTGAGACAACTGGTTTGACAGCAATATAGGCTTCAGTTTGCTTAAAAAGCGTAATTTTTCTTGTCTCTTCTTTTTAAAAGACTTAAATGATTGCCTATGTGAAATCTCTCTTGCTTCATTTGTTAGCCTCACTCATCACTCACACAGATTCAGCCACACTGCTTTCCTTATCATTTGCTAAATGTGCTAAATATAATTTCCCTCAGTGTATTAACATTTACTGTCTTCTTTAGAAGAGTCTTACCTAGAATCTGCACGACTCGCTCTCTACTTCCTCAGATCTTTGCTAAATTAGCATCTTATTAAAGAGTTCTTTGATGGCCACTCTACAACAAATGTTAACTTACACCCTTGATATTCATTACCCTTAATTTGCTTTAATTTTCTACATAGTGTGGGTGCCATCTAACACATTAAATATTAACTTATTTACCTCTTTCACCTAATAGATGTAAGGCCCATGAGTTCAGAGTCTTTGTTTTGTCTAGTACATTACCCTTAGCACTTACAAGTAAATAGACACTTACTAATTAATTGTTGCATAATTTATGATCATCATTTAACCTCTATCCAAGTATATTTACTTCATATTAGACTACATAGTGGATGAAAAGCTACATATCAGCATATCAATCTATATAAGTAATAATTCTATTATGTTGTGATCCCTATTTTTATATTTTCACTCTATATATACATTATCTCACCAATTTTACTGTTTAAAATAAAATTTACTTCAGCATTTTGAAAGTTTTCAGCTCTAATTTTTCAAATTTTCTCTTTATTAAAAGCAACTGTAAAATTATACGATTTTACCTTTACAAAGTCCAAAGACAAGCATTTTAGTGTAACTGTTGTTAAAAATTTCTAAGTGCAGTTCTTTAGATACCAGCTAGGAAAATAGTATAACCCGAAGGAATGAATATAGGAACTCTCACCTAGAAAGCAAAGGGCCATTTTCTTCAGGGATACAGTGATTCCTTTCTACAACTTTAGTAACTGTCCAATGCTGTCTAGATTCTACATGTATAATTTTCCATTTTTAATCTTAGTTAATATATTACCTCCAATTTAACTCAGCTGTTTATTGAACATACTGTATTTGATAACATTCTCCTGGGGACATAAATTCCTCTAAAGACTGAAATTCTCACTAACACACAGACAAATTTTTTTCAAAATATCTCAGTATACAACCATAAAGCCTTAAGTATTTTAATATGAAATGCACTACATTTCCAAAATGAGAAAAAAATATTCAAATTGATCCACAATATATAAATACCCTTCAATTTATAATGGGGTTATGCCGTGATTAGTCCACTGTAAGTTGAAAATGCATACACTGAAAAAGTGTCCAGTGTACCTAACCTACTGAACATTGTTAAGTAAGCAACTACAGAGCATTGTTTTTTTTTCACCTTGTGCTGTATGGCTGACAAAGTCATAGCTCATTTCTGGCTGTCCACCCTTCAGAAAGAACTTTGACACATATCACTAGGCCAAAAAAATACCAAATTTAATTGAAGTACAGATTCTACTGAATGTGTTTTTCACTCATAATATTATAATGTAGAACCATTTTAAATAGAGGCTGTGTGCATATTTCATCTGGTTAACATTCATAAAAAATTTATTAAGGGATAAGGATATAGCTTCTGTATATGTAACTTTGTAATTCAACTTTAAAATCTCCAACAAAAATTTTCCTTACAGTACTCTAGTGATGTTAGATTAAAATAAATAAAAATTTGAGTTCTTTTAATAAAAATATCAGCAATTGAATAGTAAATAAAAGTCTCTAAAATTATCCACCTTCATGGTGTCACAAATAAGTACATGGATTTTGTGGTAGTTTAAAATTTATTTAATGAAGTTTTACCTTCAAAACTCAAGATAAAGATAGGTAGCCTGCTGCGTACCAGAGGTGGCCCTGCTGGCCAGGGAGAACCAGGAAGGAGGACACACACACACACACACACACACACACACACACACAAACACAAACACAAACACATAAACATATACACACACACCTTGTGAGCCAGCTGGTGCATGAGCTGGGAGAGATGAACCTCAACCTACGCTGCCAATAAGCAACTGGTTGATTTGGAAGAACACAGACTGAGACGATAACAAGTGAAGTAAAGAAACAACCTAACACTTGTAATGTTTGATTGATTTTGCAAGCCTAAAGCCAGCAGTCTGAGCAACTATTTAGAGGATAACAATATTTTTTTTAAGGACATGAATTTTGGCTAAACTTTATTTTTTAATTTTATTTGAAGAACGACTAAACAAAACAGAAAATGGGTAGAAATAATACATACTTTCTTTTTTTTTTTTTTTTTTTGTCTTTTTTTGAGACAGGGTCTCGCTATGCAGTTCAGGCTGGCCTTGAGCTCACCAGCCCAGGCTGGTCTCAAACTCGCAACAATCCTCCCATCTCAGCCTCCCAAGTGCTAGGATTACAGGTGTGAGCCACCACGCCTGGCTGAAATAATACATACTTTCAAAGAAAAAAATAAGCAGTAAGAAATCGCTAGTTGATGATTGTCCTCTGTAGAGGACTACAGATTGTCCTCTTACAAATAGTTATTCAAGATACTAAAGTGGAGCTTATAAAGTGAGGATTCAAACAGTGAGACTGTAACCAGTTCTGTTCAATTATCCAACAAAAACTTAGAAATACGGTTGGCTATCAATCCTATACACTTAACATACATGCAGTTATCCATATCTTCAATTATGTTGAGATTGAATAAACCCAAACAGGCTAATATCACTCTGAATAAAGAATACTACTATTGCTGGGTGTCACATTATGACACTCCAGGATCAGCACGGGGTATTTTAGTCTCTTTGTCTTCAAAGTATCTGTTCCTTTCATCATGTGTCATAAGATCCGTTCTCATAAACTGTTTATAGATTCTACACATGCATGAGTCTTAACATGTATTTCTATCCTTTCTATATTAGAGGGAGAAACAAAACAAAGCAAGACAAAACATATTCCTATATATACATGAAACAAAAAAGACATATAAGACTGTTGTACAAAGAGTTCTATCATGGTTCCTGTGTAGTCTCTTGTTATCTTCAATAGAATTGGCTATATCGTCAGACATAGTATAATTGAATTTATCAGTACATAACAGTATTAATAAAAAAACAACTTTGTATATAGTATAAAACTTCAAAAACAGGCAGTAATCAAACAAGAATGTGTATCATAGGGTCTTGTCATCTTCAGTGTAGTTGCCTATACTCTCAGACTTGATACTATCAATCATATCAGTTTTGAGTAAAATCTGTCCATACCAAAGAGCAATCAAACAAATCAGATTTAACCAAGATAAGTCATGATAAAACAGGGTAAGTCATACAGGGCTCCAGATTAAGATAATAGGAAATTAAGGATGATTACTGTGCTATATCCTGATGTTTTTGGGATAGCTGTCTGTGCCCTCAAATCTAATGCAAGTAGGCAAACTGGGACAGAATAAAATCTATCAAAAAAAAAAATAAAATCTATGTAAGTAGAGTGGTGTGAGTAATGTGGGTTTTAAACCCTGATACACTATTAACAACATCTTCTGCCATCTTTTTTAAGACTCTCCCTCCCCTTTCACTTCCCAGGGTACACTGTGCAATTTTGGGTCTGGCCAAGACCCTTGGTTCTAAATTGCGGGGAGGGCAACCTCTATTTACCTAAGTGGTTCCGAACCTTCTCTCTCCTGGACTTGATCTCTAATTGTATTCCTTTACCTATTAAAGCCTGTCTTTCCCACCTATCCACAAATACTGTTCTAGTTGCCCCTATTACTCTCTGGTTCTCTGTCACATAAAGCACTGTTTTCTCATATTTGATTTTCAGTCCATGTACTCCTTTTCATGTTAACTATATTTCCAATTAATAGCATCTTGATGGACACTGACTCCTGATCTACTCCACGTGTGGTTTTTTTTTTTAATTTAGTGTATCAAGGCCATCTATATTAGAGATTATAACCAACCTTCTCTGCCTCATTTCTGTTATGCTCTTTTTTTGCCATCAATTGTCTATCTTCTTCATTCTGTTTTCTGCTCCATTCATTGAGGCCTCTGCCACTGTTCCTAGAATCCTAGTATTCTTCTCGCTCTCTAGAATGCCCTGCAGTATTCTCTGCAGAGTGGGATTGGTTGCGAATTTCCCAAGTTCCTCTTTGGAACTTGGAAGCATCTTGTTTCTCCATTAATTTCTAGAGACAGTTTAGCAGGGTATATCAACCTGGGGTGGAGGTTATTTTCTTTCAGGGCTTGGAATATTTCGCTTCAGGATCTCCTTGACTTGATGGTTTTTTGAGAATCTGACATTATTCTGAGGGGCCTTCCTTTATATGTTATCTATTTCCTGTCTCTAACAGCTTTTAATATTCTGTTCTTATATTGAATTTCTGGGATCTTGATTATTATATGCCTGGGTGTAGCTCTGTTTTGGTTGTAGGTGGCTAGAGTTCTGTATGCCTCATATGTAAGGATATTGTTTCCTTTTCCTATTTTTGGGAAATTTTCCTTAATTATTTCTGTGAATAGCCTTTGTAGTTCCTTTGTTTGTACCCCTGCTTCTTCATTCACATTTTTTATTCTCAAGTTATAGATCCTCTTGTTGTCTTCTAGCCTTTGTACTGTTACTGCTTGTTTCCCTGTTATTTTTAAAGTTTTTCCTTTCATAATCTCACATTGCAAAACTGTCCTCCAGTTTGGATAATCTATCCTTAGTGTCTTTCAAGCAGATTTGCCAGCTTTCAATGAAGTTTTTAAATCCTGGTAATCTCTTTGAATCTGCTTCATATATTCTATATTTTCTTTATATTCTTTTTCTTTATATTATTTTCTTTATATTCTTCATCAAATGGTTCTCTCCCTTCTTCCTTTGAGTTCCTCCCTTCTTCTGTCTGTGTCTGCTTGAGGGCTGCTTAGCATCTCTTTTATTAATCTTCTTATATCTTGCTTTACTTGGCTAAATAGTTCTTTTGAACTCATCTATGAGGTCCCAAATATATCTCTTTAGTCCACTGGTGCTGTGTCTGATAATGCATGTATGCTGTTCTCATTCTCCTTTGTATTTACCTTCCTTGTGTCAATGTTCTCAGGGTTGGGACCTGGGGACTTTTTGTTGTTGCTTCCTCTTCCCATCTTTTTTGTTTCTTCCAGGAGGCCTCAGGTTCTTTCTTTGTAGTCACAATTCTTCTGAAGCACGCTGGCTAGGTGACCCTTCCCATTGCAGTGTGCTAGTGAGTTGCAAACAGGGGCAGAGTATGCTGGCCCCTCCCCTCTGGACAGGTCAAGCTGCTGTGGCCTACACTGTATTACTGTGCACCACCTCCCCTCCAGGTCAGTCAAACTTCTGAGGTTTCACTGGGTTAGTGTGGTTAGTGAGCACCACCACTGTAGGGACTTGATTTCAGATAACCTATTGGGTCTCAGCCAGGTTGTGTGACCCAGGCCTAGCTCACTCAACCAATCCTGTTCGGGAAGGGAACAACTGACTGAAGTCACTGCTGCCCCTTGTACTTGCCAGTCCTGCCCGGTCCCAGAATGTCATCCACCAGAGCCCCCCTTTCTGTAGAATGGCTCCACTCCCATCACTCACCACAGGTCGATGTAGGCTCCCCGCCAGCTCAGCTCTCCATTTGGCTGGCCAACCTCTGACCTCAGTGTGACTATGCCTCCAATGAGTTGAAGTGGCTGGACCTTGTGTGGTTCGGCAAGTAACCCACTGTGGCGGGAGCACTGAACCTTTAGCTGTTCCAATAATAGCACCGGACTGTATGTTTGCTTGGTTCTTCTCACCTTAATTTCTTCTTGGGACAAGAGAATTCATCTCCCTCTGTTTTGGGCTCCCCACGCTGTATTATGTTGAATTCTAAATTGACTATTTCAGGAAGCCTCTGTAGTCAGCTGTTATCTATCCGCCATCTTTCCTCCCTCCCTTTGGATAACAATATTCAATGTAGTAACTACTGTGGATTTCCTACTGTCTTGTCAGTATTCTGATCCATTTTTTTGTACTGTCTTATTTCCTTTAAAATAAAAAAAACACTAAAGATATTTATACATATAACAGATCCTAATCTAAATGCCATGAACTAGCTAAGTGGTCTTAGTTAAATCCTAGCACCTGTGACTTGGTTAGTTCACCAGTAAAATAAGCAGATCAGATTTTTAGCACACTTTCATGATTTAATATTCTGTGATTCTAAAATATTTTTCAAACTCCATGCAGTATTTTTATTCTCACAAATAAAATGCAAAATATTTGATACCAAGAAGTACAAGCTTTATTAAAAGCTTACTTCTTTAAAAATACACTAAAACAGTATATTTTTATGTTTCTTCATAGATGAAACAGCTCAACTTTATACTAAAATGTGATAACTACTATTTATCTAATTTGATGAATAAATAAAGAGGAAACTTTATTAGAGCATACAAAATATTCCTGAATACTAGACGATCACAGTCTGTGTGCTGGACTGCTAACAAAACATGTATGTGCTCTAAAGCTGCCATTTTTCTTCCTTGACAAAGACTCCATCTGCCACTGAGCCATTTACAGCCTCCAAGTCAGAATATCAATGATTTCCAACCATTCTGCAAGCTTGCTTTCACCTTCATATCACCTCTTTAATACATCTACTGCAGATGATACATAAATTCACAACTACAAGAGTGAAACCCAAGCTTTATTCACCTGAAAGGTATTTAAAATGGTAATGTACCATTTTTATTCACACTGAATTACAAAAAGAATTTTAAGGTGTACAAATTCTTATAATTTTTATTGTATTATTTATATACTTTAAATCATATATACTCATAGTACTTTAAATAAATGGTACAAAATTTTCAAAAATGTCTTAATAACTGAGACAATATTATATCACATTTCTGTTAAATATAATTTGTTACAAATTTTCTCTAATACGGTTTGTTTATTTTTCTGTCTTATTTCCTTTAAAATAAAAATACACAAGGGGCTGGGGATTTAGCTCAGTGACATAAGCACCTGCCTTGCAAGCAGGCAGTCGTGAGTTCAATCCCTGGTACCAATAAAAAACAAAAAAGACATAAAATGGATAAATAAATAAAAATACACTAAAGATATTTATAACAGGTCCTTACTGTCTCTCTGACTCTGTCTTCCTCCCCCTTTATTTTACTGATGAACTAACCAAGTCACAGGGACTGGAATTTAACCAAGACCATTTAGCTAGTTCATAGCTTTTAGATTAGGATGTGTTACACTTACAAACCTAGGGCATTGTGCAGCCTCCATAAGTACTCTACCACTAAACTGTATCTCCAATCCCTCAAAACTATTATTTGTTGTACTGGAGATTAAATCTAAGAGTTCACAAGTAACAGGCAAGAGCTGTACCATGGACTTACATCACAAAATCTTTTTTGAGTTTTTTCTAAATTGCCTAGGCTGGCCTTGACGAGAACTTGCAATTCTTCTGCTCGGCTCCTGAGTAGCCAGCATTATAGTGTGTGTGACTGTGTCTGACTTCAAGATTACAAAACATTTTCATTTCTTAGAAACTGAAAGCATTAAAACGACAGAGAAATGTTGACAAAATTTCTAGTTTTGTACTCTAGTTTTCTTAAGATTGTAAATATAGAAACCTGTTAATCTAGCAGTAAAACAAAATTAGGTAATTTTTCGATTAAATTTTAACATCCATTTTTTAAAATAGCCTTGGAGATAAAAGCTAACACTGAGAACTATTAAATATAGCTTTATCACTTTTAAACAAAATATGATTGTTAGTCATTAATATCTGTAGAAATAGATATAAAATTTTATCTAAAATATTACTTTTTCTCAGAAAGAAATTGTTCTCTATCAGGCCTACTTATTATGGGTGATGTGAGTTTAAAACAGACTTTTGGTCCAAATTTGGAAATATTAAATTTACCCGTTCATGAAAAAGTATCTAAAAAACCAAGGCACTTTCTGCTGAGAAAATAAAGTCTAAAATTAGAGGTTAGTGACTTAAGTTTACTTATTTCTTTGCCTGGAACCCTCCAAAAACTTTCAGGAAAACTATTTATTCATTTGTAAAATGAAATGACTAGAAAAGTAACATCTAAAGTCTCTTCTGACTACAGCACTCTATGGTAATATGATAGCATGTGTCTAGATGCCAAATGATTAAAGACACTACCTGACCCCAGATTTTTCAAATTTTATTCCCTTTAGGCCATTACTGAGAAAGAAACAGAGTTGAGTTAGATCTTGAAGGATGTACACTATTTGAATATACATGAAGAGGTAGAAAAAAAAGTTTCCAGAAAAAAAGATTAGCATAAACAAAGATGTGAGAAAACAAATCATGATTTCAGATATGTTAATGTAGCAACATTATCCACAATGAGTAAGAAGAGAAGACATGATACTGGATACAGAGAAACTCGTAAGTAAACTAATATAGCTATCTAAGCATGAACTGAATAGTGTAATGGTGGGAATGAAAGAAAAACAAAGGATGTGAAAGATACTGAAGATAGATTACAAGTACTTTTAAGTTTTGATATCTGGAGCCAAAGGAGCGAGAGTAACCCAAAGTAAAGTGAAGAGTTTGTATCTTGATGTAGGACACCATGATACTATTAGGAGAAACAAGCCTGAAATGTGATCCTCTTTCTAAAACAAAATGGAAAAGAAAATAGAATACATTAAAAAGAAATAAAGTTACCTAATTTTCAGAAAAAGAATGCTGAACTCAGAGTGACACACCAATACCACAGTCTCTGGATTAAAATAGCTATGTAACACAGAAAATGTCACTGTAAGGTTTAGTTTTCTCTAAATGAAAACCCTGGACTTCAACACATTTTAATATTCTTTTCAGCTTTATATATCTTTTTTTTTTCAGCTTTATATATCTTAATTTCTCCCCCAATGTGAATTCGTAAAGATAGTTGATCTTTTAAGAGTCTTAACTAACAATTTTTGTGCTCATGAAAAGTTGAGAGATACAAAGTACTTTATCCAGAAGAGAGAAAAACAAAAATGGTCGGCAGCTACTATTAATAACACAACTGCCATAAATTTAAAGACAGAATTGGCAATTTTAAAATGAACCCTGAACTATTAATCATTAAATATCCTTTGGTAATACCTAGGAGAATTTTGCATACTAATTCCTTATACTGTCAAGTAAAAACTATACTCTTATGACATGATAATAAATACACAGAGGGTTAATAAAGTGCATTTCTTTAGGTAATTTAAATAAATTTTTATAAAACATTATAATTTAAATCATATTCTGAAAAAAATTGATTCTAAAATGTAATATTAAAAGTAGAAAACAATTTTAATTTTTACAAGTAATTACATTTAACAAATATACAAAAGGAAGCTAACTTTAGTAATGTGCCTTATTTCATTAAAAAGAATGTGATTAAAAAATAATTAAAAGTGATATATCAAAAATCCTCTTAATTCCTAAAAAGTATCATTATGCTCAACTAAAGATATAAATAAATTGGCAGAAACCATCCATGTTCAAGCATGGTAAATTCTTATTTTAGGAGAAAATATTTTGTTGTATTCATGGACTTTTTGATTGCCAAGATCATTTATTTCTTATTAAAATGCCTCCTTTAATAATGCACCATTAATTTATTTAAAATATTTGATGACTTAATGATATAAGTTATCTATTTTGCTAAATAAATCCAATATTCAGTATGCAATCACAGTGGCTTGCTTAAAATAAGACAAAGTACATTAGAGATTGTTAATGTTACCTACAACAATGATGTACAGTTTTAAATTACATCTAGGTCTTTCAAGATATTTATGTTCTTTCTTCATTATTAACAATTAACTAAAATAAAATTAGTAAGTTTTTCAACTTTCATAGCAAAACCTATGTTACAAAATGGGCTACTGCAATTGTCTGGTTGATTCTTTAGTGTATTAACTATATGGCAAAAATATAAATGATCTGCATCTACATGGCAAAAATATAAATGCTGCTATGGTGAGTTGATAACTGATTCTCAATTCTTATGTATTAATTTCTTAGGCACATTAGAAAAAAATAGAAAATAACTGATTCACAGTATTATGAAATTATCCTATGTAGTGCCTGCTTATAACGTAGTACTCTGAGCAGGAAGATAGCAACTTGGAACCCAACCTGGGCAATTTTGACACTTAACAAGACTCTGTCTCAAAAAATAAAAATAAAAGTAAAAATAAAAACAGCTGAGGTTCAATCCCATGCTTCACAAAAGTCAGCTAAGAGAATATTTATGGTAAGGAAATTTAAGGGCTTAAATTCCAATGCCGTGAAGAGATACATATGACTAAGGTAGGTTTATCTATAAGGAGCTCACAATTCAATACAGTACTTAAAAAGGAAACTTCTCAAAGAGCTTCACAAAATTCTTCCAAGCGTTCATATTTTTAAATGGGCAATAGTATGCTTAAATTTCCATTTTGATAAATGAGAAATGTTACTTAGTAAGAAAAAAATAACAGGCTAAAAACTATAAAAGCATATAATGTGCTGTATTGAATGGCAATCAGATTAGAATGTTCAATTCTTATATCACGTGGCTGAACAGTGATATAGTTAAGATGATTTTTTAAGGTGTTAGGAATCAAACCAAGGACAAACCTCACACATGCTAGGCAAGCACTCTATTGCTGAGTTTTATCCCTAGGAGGCCTTTTCATTTTTTTTTTTCCTTTTAAGATAGTTTTTTTACTAAGGCCTAGGCTGGTCTCCAACTTGATGTTATCCTGCCTCAACCTCCCAAGTAGATAGAATTATAGGAATGGAAAACTACGACTACCCCAGGCTGACATGATGGTTTTGATGTTTTTACATTTTTTAAAGTTTGTTAAAGAATAGAAGCATGAGGTACATTAAAAAGGCAATGAAAATGCCAGGTGTGGTGGCACATGCCTGTAATCCCAGAACTCAAGACGTTGAAGCAAAAGGATAGTTGCAAGATCAAGACCAGCCTAGGCAATAAAATGAGTTTAAGGCCAGCCTGAGCTGCACAGGAAGACCCTGTCTCAAAAAGACCCAAAAAAAAAAAAAAAAAAAAGGGAAATGACAGTCACTGAAGGAAAGATATAAAATGACAATTTGGCGAGATGCTCTTCAAAAAGATCTTCACAGAATTCCTGTATTTAGCCCATCTAAACTCTTAAATAACACATCAAGGTGATTTTTTACTTTGAAAACCAATGTTAAGAAAATATAACAAATGTCAAATAATACAATTATCTTTTTTCTAAATGAGAACAAAAGTTATTAGAAAAAAGCCAGTTTGACATAAATTTTAGATGTGAGCATATGAAAGTAGTTTTTTACCTAATTTAAATACTATCATACAATAAATTTTTAACATCTGCTTAAAATAAAATAAAAATGTGATTAAAATGCTATCGGGATACTGAAGAAATGAAGCAACCCAACCCATGTTTTATTTAAATAAAACATGCTAAATACATACATACACAGCTTTATATACATACACAGTATTACTCAGCTTCTAAAAGAAAGAAATTCTGATGCATACCACATGGATGCACAAGGAGGACATTATGCTAAGAGAAATAACCCAGTGACAAAAGAGAAATGTTTATGATCCCACTTATCGGCACTTAGAGCAGTTAAATGAATAGAAACACAAAGTCGAGTGGTGGTTGCCAGAGCTTTGAGGAAAGAGGGAATGTTACTGTAAATATGGTCATTTGAATTCTCCAAGGTGAAAGGTTCTAGAGATGAAAGGTAGTGATGAGTACACAGCAGTGTGAAGGTATTTATGACCACTGAAGAGGCATCCCAGGGATATCTGACTTCCCTGAGTTCAGAGTCTCATTTTTACGTACCAGAGAGGACAAACTTCAGTCTATTATAGATGGACACACCACACCCTGATTGCATTAAGTGAAATAGATGTGTCAGTACATGTAGCAACTCCCCACGATGAATGTAATCATTATGTACTACAAATGTATTTTTAAAAAATGAAAAAGAAAAGCCCTGAAGAATCTATCTGGCTAAACAGACACTTCAAGCTTAATGAATGCTTAATAAACACCAGACATTTTCATAAAGATTTCATGTGTAGTGCTTCATTAGTACCTGAAAATGTCTTTCTGACAAATACTCTGCATTTATTTGTAATTTTGTACTTTCTCTTTAGGTATCTCTGTAGATCTCACATTAACTGATTCTTATCTACCAGATTTACAAATCACTATAAATTGCATCATTTTCTCTTTCTTCATATTGCTCATTCCAGTTCCACTGACATTATTCTCTTAACATCCTGCTGTGTCTTTATGAGAGTACCTTTTAACAGTATGATAGGAAGCATGATATACCAATAGTGGGGTTTTCAAATAAGGGAAAGATGAGGCTTCCAGTCAATTAGAAGATGCTGTCACCAGCCCAGAAATCATTAAATCCCCTTTGTTTTTTTCTTTTGGAGACACTATCTGGGTATGTCACTCAGGCTGGCCTCAAATTCTTTGGCTTAAGTGATCCTCCTGCTTCAGCCTCCTAAGTAGCTAGAACTATATCAATAAGCACTGTCACAACTGGCTTCAATTCCCTATTTAGAATCATTGCTCCTTTATCCTCAATAAGCAAACCATCAAAATTTTTACAAAGATTCATCAAACTTTTTCTTGGAGGTCCTGGAGATTCAACTTGGATTCTGCTGCACCCAGCAAGCACTGGTACATCTCTGGTCCTGCCATCAGACTGAACACTTTACCTCCTTCCCACTACAGGCAAATTTACATATGTGGAAGACAGAGATGAGAGAAGTGGAAAGGGGCAATATGGACCTTCTTAACTTAGCAAGTGGTTATAAACCCGTAGTAAAATGGAAATATCGTAAACAAAAATATATTTAATAAGTGTGACTGAATAATATGTGAATGTTTAAATAAAAAATTATTACAGTAAAAAAACACAGTATTATAATTAACTCCTCCAAACCATTCCACCTCATTTCAAACACATATCATAATTCTTGCTGTTTTGATGGGCAAGGCACAAGTGTTGAGACAGGGTTTTGCTATATAGTCCCAGCTGGCATTCAATTTTCTATGTAGCCAAGGCTGACCTCAAACTCATGGAAATCTTTCTGCCACACCTCTGGCTTGGTAGGATTACAGATGTGTATCACCATACCATGACCAGCTGCATTCTTGACATTTTATGAAGTAGTTCTAAGAGTCCTCTCTTGTTAGTGTCTTTAGTTGTGCTGTTGTAGTTGCCTCAGGATCCTGAATTGACTTAATTTCTAATTGACTTAATTTCTGAATTGACTTAATTTCTTAATTTCTTACCTTTCACAATCATCATTTTAACTTTGGTAAACAATCAGAAGTTAATCACTTCCAGATCCAGTGAAAAAGGCAGATGAGGACACACCCTAAATGCTTTTACCAGTCTGTTTTTTCATTGGATAACACTCAGCAGCAGCAGCATTCATCATACTTTTTATCAGATCTCATAAAGACAGTCATGAAATGAACTTCTAGAATTGCCTTAGGAAGTGGCCAAAATGATAAGTGTGTCTGAAGCAAAGAGGAATATTTGACAGGGGTTAATGACAATGTGTCTTTCGTTATAAGTTTTTAAAACCTTGAACATTTATTGTATATTTTTATTACAAATCACAGCTAATTACAGAACATCTAAGTTTAACAATACAGTGTACTGAAGAGTACAAAGTATTTATCCTTGTGATCTTGTGACCAACTGGGAACTGCAGATTGCTGCCCCTAGCCACATCACAAGAAAAAGTCAAACTTTAAAATCCAGATTCTACTGAATGAATATTGCTTTGTACTACTAGAAAAGGTAAAAAACTGTAAAGGAATCATAATAAACCAGTGCCTGTGTGTAGTAGTAGAACAATACAATGCTCTTTCACCTTGCACTTAGAAATTCAGCTTTCTGAGATATCTCTTGTTTACTTTGCTATGCAGCTGAAAATCATAAATAATTTTTAAAATTTATTTTTATTACTGAAGCAAGTATTTTTTTGTGTGAAGTTAGACATTGAATCCAGGGCCTCATCCATGCTAGGCAAGTGCTCTAGCACTGAGTGACACTGCCAGCCCTATAATCCTTTTGAGGACATATGCCTACCTCTATTCTCTCTGCTCACAATTACCCAGTTTCACTGGCACTGTATTCACTATTTTCTCAGGTAATGGCTTACTTCTTCTGCTGATTCATTACAAGTGTGTCACTTTATCAGGAAGATCACACACACACACACACACACACACACACACACACAGATATCACATAGATGTCATAAAAAGAGATAGAGATGCCCTAAATTCTATCACTCTCCTTATATGCAGAATATTTTCCTTCTCCATTCCTTTGAAATTCTTATTAATATTTGAGAATATTTATGTATATGTTTATTTTTCTTCTCCCACTAAAAAGTAAATTTATGATAGGAACTTTGCCCTACTGACCCCAATATCCCCACTACCTAACAGATCCTTGGTCCTGTCCTCTCTGCCACTCTTTCCCTGCTTTGCTTCCTGACTGCCATAAACTAAACATTTTGGCTCTGCCACTTCTTTCTATCATGATATTTCTGCCTTGGAGCTGTAAATCAGAGATTGGATCCTCTTAAAACATGAACCAAATTAACACATTCCTGTCAGCTTGAACCATAGGTGGCCACCACCAGCAATGCTGGAGTTCACATCTTGCCATAGATTTCCTTGGGTGGACATAAAACTGCAGGATTTAATGTTTTCCCTGTTGGGTTTCAGTTTTGCTTTGGTCCCATTGCTTTCTAGGCTTCTATTTCTCCCTTTCGAAATTATGATGTTTATCTTGTGCAATTAAATGTCAGAAATATTTAACTTTCTTTTCATTTTGACAGGGGCTTAACATCTGTTTGCCTTAGATGTCAGAGCAGAATTTGGACTTCAGTTTTTCAGCAATGATGAAACTGTTAGACTTTCTTAGAGATAGACCATATTTTGAAGAAAGGGATATGTGTGAGTCTTTTGGGGCCAGGTGTAAATGTTATGATTTATACCTAGATGCCCCCTTCAAAGTCTCATAAGTGGGGCACTCACAGGTGGGGTTTTTGGGAGTTACTGGATCATGGGTATGTGTCACTGGCTCATAGGTATGTGATACTGAATTAGTCTACTGATTAGTTTAGCCTAGTTTTGGGTGTGGATGATGGATTTACTGTGAAAAGGGAAGACCCACCCTGGGTGTAGGTAGCACCAATAGACTTGTGGCCTGGATGGAATACAAAGGGAAAGAAGGAAGTCTTGCTGCTTCCTTCCTGCTATGCCATGAACTCTTTCACTTCAGTTATGCTGCCCTGCTTTGAAGCCAGTGGACTATGGACTGAAACCTCTCAAACTGTAAGCCAAAATAAACTTCTCTTCTTTAACTTGTGTATATAAAGTATTTTGTTCCAGCAACAAGAAAGTAACTAAGACATATATTAAGGTCTCTTGAAAACAAATTAGTTTTATATTCTTTGAGGGTATTGTAACAGAAGTTAGATAAATATGAATTGCAGCTACAGTTGCGACCCTCACTAGTTATGTCAACTTGGAGTAGTTACTTAATAAGTCTAATATAGTGGCACTGTCCCACATCATTAACCTCTATTTTATTTCTCCCTTAGAGGGCAGGAAGTGAAAAATAAAAGGAATCACAAAAGCAGAAGAAATATGTAATTGTTTTAATGAGTGCTGTTAGACCCCATATGATCACCTGTTTATTGAAAAGCAGCAGGTGGGCTGGGGATTTAGCTCAGCGGCATAAGCACCTGCCTTGCAAGCAGGCGGTCGTGAGTTTGATCCCCGGTACCGATATAAAAAGAAAAGAAAAGGAAAGAAAAGAAAAGCAACAGGTTACAAGCAAAGCTAACCAAACGAATGTAACTGACTATATTTGCAATAGGTAAAAACCACATCTCTTCAATATAGTAAGTATTCAGTAATCATCTATTAAAAAATCTCAGATCACAAAAATTTCAAGCTTATAATTTCTTACATGTTTGTAAAATATTAAGTGCTAAAATGTTAAATGTATTCAGGACATTACTGAGCATCCATGTCTTTGCTAAGAGTCTCAATTAAAATTGGATTATTGGGGTCTGGGGTTATGGATCAGTGGTAAAATGTGTGCTTAGAATGAATAAGATGCAAGGTTCAATCTGTAGTATCAAACAAACAAATAAATGGGTTATCAAAATTTACACATACTTGAAACATTTGTTATTGCTTTAGGTTAGGATAGAAAAAAAGTTCTCATTTTGGTCTAATATGACCTGTATCTCCTGGTTACTGAAGTTAAATCATAATGCTTTCTCATCTTGGTGGGGAGGAGACATATTAATAATAATGATGGCACTGATCAGACTCAATATGTTAAATTTCTGAGACTGACTTCTGATCTTCATTGACTGTTCTGTGATCTTAAGAAAACTGCTAAGCTTCTTTATTTTCCCACTTGTAAAAGAAAGATAACAGTGCTTATTCTTCATGAAGTTGTTAAAAGCCATAAACTCATGAATGGGTGCCTGACACATAATTATGAGCTGAAACATTGACTACTGTATATTATTATTATTATTGTCACCATCATGATTTTTATGGAGGTTTTAGAAATGTTAGTTTTTATTTCCTTAAATTTCTGATATTTCTATGAAACACTGCATATGTACTGAGGAAGCATTAAGCAAGTAATGAATATTTGTAGGAGAAATATGGATTAATAAAATAATGAAAATTTACTGTATAACTGTAATGGTATGAGGCTCAATGTTCTGTTACTTCCTTTAACAAGTTCTCTTTTATCATAGATGCTGAGTTTAAAAAAATAAATGATTGAGTTTTTTCTTCAAAAAGATAAACATCGTTTTACAGTACAAATTTATGCTTTTTATAGGGATAAACAATCAAAAATTATTACAAATATAAAATAATTTAAAACAATTCATTAATACCAAATACATGTTATATGTACATGTCTTATTATAAAATAGGTTTTTTTTTTGTTGTTGTTGTTGTTGTTGTTGTTTGTTTTTTGTTGTTGTTTTTATCGGTATCCGGGATCGAACTCACGACTGCCTGCTTGCAAGGCAGGTGCTTATACCGCTGAGCTAAATCCCCAGCCCCCAATAGGTTTGTTTTTTTTTGAAGCTGGACTAAATAAAAACCATACATGGAATTGGCTCATATTACTCTCATAGCCCTTTTAATCCTTAGATGCTTCTATCGCAACCCAATGCCAATCATTTTTTTCACTTAAGGTTTTTCATGTGTAGACATGCATGTGTGCTAGAGGCTGAACTCAGGGCTTAGTGCATATTAAGCATATACTGTACCACTGGCCAACACCCCTGGCTTCTTCCCTTAATACTTTTAGCTGGAAAAACTAGGTCCTGATTAATATCCCCTCAAAAGACTTTTAGTATGTCTTTCTATCATTTCATTAATTTTAATGTAGGTTTGATCATTATAGTTTTGCTTTTTTATTTTGGATAGCCTCATGGTGGTCATGTATACTTCTGTTAACAAAGCGAAACTGTATGTCTTAGGTAAAATAGGAATAACAATAGCGTTTAATTCAAAGTTCAAAACATTAAATTAGTTATTACAGCTCAAATGTTATCTGGCAAATAGTAAGTACTACATAAACATTAGTTTTTATTATACTATATGCAGAGAATCAACAGATTTGATATCAGAATAGATGTTTTTCACAAAGCAATTGAAGATAACTAATGTTTTTGCTTGAGAAGCTGAATAGAGGTTGGTATTTTTGACTGATACAAAAAGTACATAAACAAGGAAAACCTTAGAAAAAAATGGGTTAAAGTTTACATGTGTTAAGTAGGTTGCCTGTGGGAGAGTCAGATACCAATGTCATATAGAGAGCTGATACTAGAAGTTCTACATCTAAAAGAGAGGTCTAGGGCACTAAAAATAAAGAACAGATCTTGGAAGAAAAGGAAAGTTGTCAAAAGAAAACAAAATAACCCTGCAAGAACCTATGAGAAATGCACTGACACTGGATAGGAAAGGGAGAAGCATTTCAAAAAAGGCAAATGTATGAAAAAAAGACATGCAGACAAAATCATCACTTATGTGTGTGGCTAAAAGAGTGCTCTCACTATGTGTATTGAAAAGTAGAGGGAAATAAATGTATGTAAATAGGACAAGGTAATCGAATTTAAGTATGAAATGATACACTGAAGAAGTCGGTAAGATAGCTAAACTGCGTTGTAGAAACATGATCCAAAAGTCTATCATAACAGTCTGAAAAGTGGGAAATCTACTTGCTATTCTGGAAGGTTTTTAGTTAGCCAGTTTTACTTCCACTTAAATTGAAAGAAAAGTTAATTAGGTACTGTGGCTTTAAGCTGTACCTAAAGATAGAAGATGATGTCTTTAGCACTTTTCCATATTCTTTTCCAGTCCCTTTTCCTGCCTCTCCTCCTGCCTGAGGGAACTAAGCTCTCAAACTGGCCTAAGTACAAAAACCTACATTTTTGCAATGATGTACTGCTGTCTTATTCCCTGAAGCACTTATGCTTACATAGCCCTGCTCCATTCTAAGACATCAAGAAATCTCTTGCCGTACTTTTCAAGCATACATTTGATTGTACTTTGCTTTATTACACTTCACAGACAATTGTGGGGTCTTTTTGTTTGTTTTAATAATACTCAAACTTATATCTCTGTCATTATTATCTGTTACAGTAATTAGTGATCAGTAATGTTTGATTTTACTACAGTAATCAGTTTGCATGAATTCCGCAAACATTAGACAGCAAGCTTAACTGATAAATGTTATGTATGTTCTACCATTTCTACCAACTAGCCATTCCCTCATCTCTCCTCCTCAGGCCTCCCTATACCCTGCTTCACAACAATGGTGAAATTAGGCCAATTAATAACCCTATAAGGGCCTCTGAATATTCAAGTGAAAGGAAGAATCACACACCTCTGAATTTAAATAAAAAACTAGGTATGATTAAGCTTAGAAAGAAAGGCATATTGAAAGTCCAGACAGGCCAAAAGATATGTTTCATATGCCAAATAGTCAAACTGTGGATGCAAAGGAAGTTTCTTGAAGGAAATTAAAATGTTACTCTAGTGAACACAAGAATGATGAAGTAATGCAGCCTTATTACTGATATAGAGAAAGGTTTAGTGGTTTAGACAGATCAAATCAGTCACAACATTCCATTAAGCCCAAGACTAAGCCAGAATAAGACCCTAATACTTATCAATTCTGTGGATGGTGAGAAAGATGAGGGAGCTGAAGAAGTAAAATTTGAAGTTAGCAAAGTCTGATTCTGATTATAAAGGTTTAAGGAATGAGAAAATTTCCATAACACAAATGTGCAAGGTGAAGCAGCAAGTACTGACTTAGAAACCACAGCATTGTACAGAAGATCCAGCTAAGATAATTAAGAAAGAGACTCCACTGAATTACAGATTTTGAATGTAGATAAAATGGTCTTTTATTAAAAGAAAACACTATTGCAGACTTTCATAGCTAGAAAGGAGAAGTCAGTGTTTGGCTTCAAAGCTTCAAAAAACAGTATCACTTTCTTTTAAGGGATAATGCAGCAAGTTGAACCCAATGCTTATTTAGTATTCTGAAAACTTTAGCATTTATACAACCTTTTAAATTATACTAAATCTACTTTGCCTGTGCTGTATAAAGGAAAGAACAAAGCCTGGATGACAGCATATCTACTTAAAACATGGTATCCTGTATATTTTCAGCCCACTTTGAAATCTACTGCTTAGAGGAAAAAGAAGATTACTTTCAAAATAGTATTGTTCTTTGGCACTGGTCACCTAACAGTGCTTATGGAGATGTATAGAAAGATTAATGTTTTCATTCTTACCAATATATTACCCATTTTTAGCTCACAGATCAAGCAGTAATTTTGTTTCAAGTTATATTACACATGAAATATACTTTATAAGGCTATATTTGCCCTAGATAGTGACTCCTCTGATAGACCCACCACTGATGACAAACCTTTTAGAGCTTTCAGTGATACAAATAGCCCACTGTGGCTTGAGTATTATAGGTTTTCCATGACTGAATTCCAGGAAAAGTAAATTGAAAACTTTCTGGAAAAGATTTACCATTATAGATGTCATTAAGAATATTCATGATTCATAAAAGAAGATAAAAATATCAACCATAACAGGAATTGGTTTCATGAAATGAAGAGGTGGCAATGCCTTGACTGTATGTACGTTGTTAAGCCTGAGGGCCACTTTCATCTTTATGAAGGAGAGTGCTAGCCTGCTCTGCTTTCACACAACATCATAACAAGAGTTTGGAAGAGGCTGATTCCAACTTTCACAGATGACTTTGAACCCCCTTTGAAGGATTCAAGACTTCCGTAGAGGAAGTAACTACAAATGTGACAGAAACATCAAAAGAAATAAAATCAGGAGCCTGAATATGTTACTGAATTGCTGAAATTTCATAAGGTTTTAATGGATGAGGTCAAAGTTCCTCCTGATGAAGACACTTAACAATATTAAAACATCAACAAAGGATTTAGAATACTACATAAACTTAGTTGATAGGGGAATGGCAGGGTTTGAAAGAATTGACTTCACTTTTAAAATAAGTTCTGGGGATAAAATGATCAAGCTGTATCAACTGCTACACAAAAATACTTTGTGAAAGGAAGAGTCAATATGGCAAGTTTCAATGTTGTCTTACTTTAAGAAATTGCCACTTGAATCAGTAAGCAGTCATCAATATCAAGGCAAGACCCTCTAGTTCAGATGATCATAAGCGTTTTGTTTTGTTTTTGTACTGTGCTATGCTGGGTATTGAACTCAGAGTCTTATACATGGCAGATAAGTACTCTATGACTGAGTTACACCTCCAACCCCAATTAAGTATTTTTAAATCAAGTTATATACATATATATATATATATATATATATATATATATATATATGTTTTAAGAGATAATTTTATTTCACACAGTAGACTCTGGTATAATGTAAGCACAATTTTGATATATACTGGGAAACTAAAGACTTTGTGTGATTTGCTTTATTGTGATAATCACTTTGTTTCCCTGTCTGAAACAGAGAATCCACAATACATTCAAGACATGTCAGCAGAGCTCAGCTTTGAGAAAAACAACTTGATTATCCAATGAACAGAATTCATAGAACACTTCCAGTGATCAAAACTCTAGGAAATGTTTAATTTTAAAAGAGACATTAGTTAACATATGAAATTCACATTGTATATACAGTTCACTGGATGCTATACTGCTTACCTATATTCTGAGATACTCCAGAGGCAGCCTGGGTAAATTAGTGAGACCCTTTCTCCAAAAAAAAAAAAGAAAGAAAAAATGGTTGAGGAGGTAGTTCAGTGACAGGGTATACCTGGGTTTAATTCCCAGTATCTCCTCCCGTTTCACATACATAGATAGAGTATCTAAGTGGTAGAGCACTGCCTAGCATATGCAAGGCCCTAGAGGTTCCATCTTTAGCAGGGCAAGATAAAACGAAAAAATAAAATTTCATATATATTTTTTTCTTTGTGTATGTATATTTTCTATATATGTACCTATTTTAGTTTAGTTTAACACATTTTTAACACATTAAGGAAGCAAAAATGTCATTAATTCTTTTCATGTAATAGTACACAAACGCGAGATTATTGCACAAATATCACTGGACAACTATTAGGTACAAGGTATTGTGACATATCCTAAGACTATAGGGATGAATAAACATAATCCATGTCTACTAGATTATAAAGAGTTTACAATCTAATAGAGGGAACAGCTGAACACACAACTCATTACATAAGATATCTAAAAGCTTTATAATAATGTTTCTGAAACTCAAATTACAGATGAATCCTTTGTGAAGGGAGGAAAAAAGTCTATGCATGCCTGCATTGATTACTGAAATATAGAAAAAACTATAAATAGGGATAAACTATTCCTTTTGCTTCCAGATCTTATTCAAAGATAAAGAAATTAATAAATATGGACATAAAAGCTACAAAATTAACATATTTCAGTAAGTATCACATGATGGTTTGTTAAAGTGGATTGTTATTATACACAATATGAATATGATACTGACTACTACTTTCCCATTACTTTCCTATTACATTTGGGTTTGATGGTCTGATCGATAGTTTGGCATGCCATGAATGATTTAATATATCCATTGCTTCTTTTTACTCAAAGTAATATAGTATTTTGACTCAATCTGATATCATCAGGCCTTCACTTGGTACATTTATATATCAAGTCTGTTTAACTCATTAGACTAACATAGTCATCATCCTGAAAATACCTGCAGTAATTGGCTGTAAGGTTCATATCATAAATGATCTAAGAATATGCTTATATCAACATATTATAATGAAGCTGAAATTTTAAAATTCTTACAGAAGTTAATACTAGGAATGTACCTGCATACTCAGACTTAAGAATCCTAGTATTAAGGAACACTACTATATCAGAAATAACAATTACTAGTAACACAGAAATGATTGGGAGATTAATTCTAACTTGAGGATTGAGAGATTTTATGAAAGTGGTAACATATGACATTAATTGTGACATTTGAGTTTAGTGCCAAGTATATACATTTTCTGAAATTTCCTTTCATAAGGGTGACACTTAAAATAAAAGCTACTAGAGTAGAAAATAAAATAGAAATATTAAGCAAAAAGGATAATGAAGAAACAAAAATCATGAGGTTTTTGGACAAAAGTTGAGTTTCTTTTGAGGAAAGAGGAAATCAGAGAATATACTCACAAGCATTAGACAAGGCGGTCTGCACATTGCAAAGTTTATATGTATTGTCTTGCATTATGATAGAAAGGTACCTTTTGATGTACAGTATCTAACATCTATCTTCTTATCTCTAAGCAACTTCTATAGATCACACTTCTATTTTATTTTTATTTTTTTGGTACCGGGGATTAAACTCACAACCTCATGCTTGCCAGACAGGCACTTATGCTGCTGAGCTAAATCCCTGGCCCTACACTTGTATTTTATCTACTCCAAAACTAACATTGCTGTGAAAGTACACCCCACTGTAGAAATGTCCCAAGGTGCTGTACAAAGTATGAGACAGGAACAATTTACCAGCTGGATTAAATTTCAAGTAATTTTAATTATTTTTCTCTTTAGTATCTCATGCTTCTACAATTATTTCTAGAACTGTTAGGTTTTTTTCTTTTCTAGGCAGATATAGTAAATACATAGATTATTTAAAATTTTCTGATAAATAAAAAAGTATCATTAAATCAAATGATTGTGTAACAGTATACATTCTGACATGCTCAAAAGTTTAACTTGAGACTGTGTTATATGCTATAATTTATATATCCACTCAAGTATAAAACACTGTGCTTTTTAGTTTCATTGTTAAATGTAAAAATAGCCAAATTTTTCAGAGAAATGTAATGGGATGAATGCATCCCATTACCTAATATAGGTACCCAATACCTATCTTTTACCTAATATACATTTATGAGTAACAGAATATGGATCTATGTGAAGCAATTTTTAAAATGGTGTTGCTACATATTAATTTTGAAGATACTGTTTAAAATATTCAGACTTTAGTAAATAAATGATTAAGGCATAGTTTATAACTGTACTCTATGAAAATTTTAAAATTTTAATACTTTTGCATTTATTAGTTTGAAAAATATAGAAATTCACATACAAACTTTTACTTCTGACTTGATCACTGTTGTTATAACTTGCAGCTACTTTAAAATTTACTATAACTCTCCCTTGGTATTAGAAAAGTAAAAATTAAAGGTTGGATAATACATAATTCCCTTGTTTTACAAATGTTGACTTTTACACTTTTCAAATAATGACTTAACTACTACTTAAGACAGAGTAGGAAGGACACTTGACCTTTCCATGGCGCAGTTTAGTCATTAGTAAAGTATAATAATGTATCTTCTAAAATCATGAAAAGTTCAGACAGAAAGATTTAACACTTTAGATAGTGACTATTAAACAAATATTAGCTTTGTTCTTCCCCTTCCTCAACACTTATTATTCAGATGTATTTATTAAAAATACTTAATGAAAAACCATACATAATATTAAAATTAATACTATTAAAAGAACAGATCACTATGTACCTAGCCCTTACCAGTCTTCTTGGCTTATAAATCCCTACCAGATCTAACCTTTAGGCTTACTTCCACAAATTATATATATCAACAATATTGTTTTAAATTATCTTCAGATATATTTAGATTTGAAAGACATATTCTTTCAAATCTATTAACCCTATATCCCCTTTCAGATTCTCTTCTAATTTGTAGTTCAAAAATCTAAACCAGACGTATCCCTCTTCTGTAAAGGTTTCTCTGATTCTCTCTCCTAAACAGAGTGAATCACTCCCTTTTCTATTCTCCTTAAATGCAAACCATCAAAAAGTGACAGCATAGGTCAAATAAAATATAGTAAATGAAATATAAAAAAATACATAAAAAGATCTAAAAAGGATATTTAACAAGGGTACAAACGTTCTCAAACTATCTTGGTATATTCTTGGTAAGTTTTGGTTATGAATGATAAGACACACGTTTATTTCTGTTGTATCGAAGAAATCCAGATGTAAATAAGCCAGCCGAAGCAAGGTAACTTCATGAAGTTCTTAGCAACCTTCTATTTTAATGCTTTCCTCATTCTCTCAGTATGTGGTTCCACACATGTTCCAATTATCACATCCAGATTTCGGCAGAAAGACAAAAGGGGAGGGGAGAGGATGTGTACCACTTCTTTTATGGCTACTTTCTGAATATTGCACATACTACTTCTGCTTATTTATCACTAGGCAAATTAGACACATGACTGCATCTAACTAGAAAGGAGATTGAAATGATGCTTTTACTAGTAGTAGTAATATGCTTGAAGAAAAATTAGAAGGGGGAAATCAATATTAGGGGACAACTACTATCACTGTTATATGTGGTTATAACCTATCTGTGGTAGGTGTTACCTGACACTGTAAATTAACTGTAATCTAACGCTGGTATTTCCAATAGTGAATACATTGTAAAATTATATGATAATTATTTCTAAATCTCCAAAAAGATTTCTATTGGTATTTATCTCTCTAAAAATTAACTAATACAAAAAAGTGACTAAGAAGAGAAAAAGAATTTTAATAGAAACACAAAAGACAAACTTCATTTAGATGTTGCTTTGTGACATTAATTATATAAGAAAATATTTAAAATGAGTAAAAGTACATATAAACCCATAACAAAGTTGCATAAATACAATAAAAGAACATGAAAAAATCTAAGGAGAAAGCATATAAGTTGCTCTCTAAAAATGCTATTCAGAAGCTTTCTTCTTTATTTCTGAGATAGGATTTCACTAGATAGCCCCTGTGTGCCCTTGAATTCAGTACAAAGTCCAAGGTAGCCTTAAATTCATGATGCTCTGCCTTTTGCATGCTGGGATTATAATATGTGCCAATAAGTTTGCATAAACATAATAAAACAAATGGGGTTGGGGATTTAGCTCAGCAGCATAAGCACCTGCCTTGCAAGCAGGTGGTCGTGAGTTTGATCCCTGGTACCGATAAAAGGAAAAAAAAAAAGTATAAAAAAAAACATAATAAAGCAAAACAAGGTTATGTCCAAGTTCTCACATTATATAATTTTAGGCAAGTAACTTTACAAAAGTTAAGTATAATGAAAGTCAAGAATTTAGTATGTGGCATTCTCTATATTAAGTGCTTTATGATCATTACTTTACTTATTTTCATAACATCCTGAGACATAAATATTATTCCTATTTTAGAGAAGAAAAAATAGGATTCTAGGCTAAGGTTATTTGACACCAAATTACAGTTAGCATATAAATACAAGAGCATACACTTGGAGATTTTTCTGACCCCAAATCCATGTCCCTAACTCATGGCATACTATTACCCCTCAAATTCTCTAGACCTTGGTATTCTAATGTATCTTAGAAGGGCAATGTAGTATAGATTTATCAAGCTCATTCTGAGCTCTTAAGAAGTTGACATTCTAATGAGTTTGACACTCCTTCCCCAAACAGGACATTAGATCAGTTGATCTAATTGGTGCCTTTGCTAGAACTTATGTAAATCAGCAGTTATCCCTAATATATATAAAACCTAGGGGCTGGTGGTTTAGCTTAGCAGCATAAGTGCCTGCCTTGCAAGCGCGAGGTTGTTTGATCCCCAGTACCAGAAATATATAAATATATAAGTAAATAAATATATATATGTATATTTCAGAAAGTACACATTCATTTACTAAAATTTTCACATGAAAAGGCCACAACATATATATTTGGATGGTCTGGTAGATATCCTTGATCTCTACAGTTAGCCTCATGTCTGTTGGCATATCTATAAAGGAGCCAGCCATAAAGTTTATGAGTAAGATGGAAAAAATGTACTGAACCTTATATTCAGATCTCGTAACAATCATTTAAATATATATAATATATAATTTTATAGGTGGTAAAGATCCTGAGATACAAAGAAGCTGATTTGCTCAAAATCACATACATAGTGCATTGATATTAGTATTTGAATTTTATCTTGTTCTAAAAGTTATGCTCCTTCTATGGTCAGTTATGGATATTCCTATATTGCTAGTTTCATTTCACTTTGAACATATGAAAACTAAAAGACACTAATTGATTTTGCATTTTCAAGGATATTTATGATCGTCACCAAATATTTGCTGAGCATGGTAGGAAGACATATTAAAATAAATATCCACATACAAGAAAATATATTTACCAGAAACATAGGATTAATGAAAATTCAGCATTACCAAACTGGAGAATCACTTTCAGTTAGGGTAACTAGGGACACCCTCAGACAGATGACTGTATGTGGACAAGACATTAGAAGGGAAGCTTTATTTCATCAGAAGAAAAATTTTTAAAGTATGAGAAAAAAAGAATATTCTCAGTAAAAGTAATGACATGATTTTAACTATGAAGACAAAGTGTATTTGAGATCATTACATAGTACATATTGAATAAAATATAAGGTCCTTGTTCTTTGAATATTACAATGTATAGTTGTGAAATATATTGGAGTCAAAATAAGGAAAGATCTTGAAAACCAAATCAGAAAGATAGGATTTGATGTAAAAGGAAACAGGAAGTTACCAAATATCTTCAAATAAAAAAATAAATGGTTTAATAAGGTTAAATGAATAATCATGAACAAGTTTCAGTGGAATTGATGATGGTCAGAAAAAAGGAAGATGAGATAAAATGTTTTCACATTTCTGTAGATTATGATACAGAAGAAAAAATTTTTTCCTAACTGCTAAATTTTTTGAGGAAAACATATACAATTACCCCTCTAACTACAGTATTCTATTCCTTCAGTTCTGAGCCTCATTACACTAGCTTATGTTCTCTGACTAGTCACTTGACCTCTCCCATTTTCTATGAGTGAACCAGCATCACTTCACTCTATATCCACAGTCAATATCTGAATTACTCTACCCTCTCTTCTTGACTCAAGAAGCTGGAGAAAGCCTCACAATTCTGGTAGTATTGAATGAAGTAGCTAATTTTTCATCTGTATTGGGGATTTAATCCACAGCTTTACGCATGCATATTAGGAAAGTACTCTACGAGTGAGCTATATTTCCAACACTGAATGCTAATTTGAACTTCTTTGCTAAGCGCTATGTGCTAAACAAAATGTTACTTTAAAAAATATGCTATTTTAGGGCTGGGCATTTAGCTCAGTGGCATAAGCACTTGCCTTGCAAGCAGGTGGTCGTGAGTTCGATCCCCGGTACTGATAAAAAAAATATGCTATTTTGTTGTAAAATATTCAGCTAGGGCAATAAAGTTTTAGTGAGGAAAAACGAAGAGCTGATCATGACATTATATGCCTGTTATCACAGCACTCTAATAGGAGATTGAACTAGAAGGATTCCATGTTCAAACCCTGGTGGAGAAACTCAGCAATTTAGTTAGACCTTGTCTAAAAAAAAAAAAAAAAAAAAAAAAAAAAAAAAAACAGGGAATGGAGTGGGACTAGAGATACAACTCAGTGTGAAGGTTCTAGATTAAATCTTAGTTTTTTGTTTTTTTTTTTTTTAAGCAAAAAACAGAAAAAAGGAAGGGGGATGGAGAGAGTTAAGAAACAGGGAAGAGGAGGGAGAGAGAAAGAGTGAGAGAGAGAGAAAGAGAGAGGAGGAACAGGAAGAGGAAGAAGGGAGGGGAGAGAAAAGAGAAGGGTGGGAGAAGAAGAAAAGTAGAAAAATAAAGGGTTAGAGGTAGAATGTCTGACAGTATGTGAGAATGCTAGGTCCAATTTCTAACCCTAAGAAAGCAAGAAGGAAGGAAGGCAGGGAGGGAGGGAAGAGAGAAAGAGTGAGAGTGAGAGATGAGAGACTGTTAGTGAGTGTGATACAAATGTAAAAATGCTCCCTAAGAAAAGTTCCATATGCAACATAAAACTAAATGATCATAATAAAGTCTCTAAAAATAGAGTAAACCAGGTTTGGTGGTGCACACCTGTAATCCCACCTACATGGGAAGCTGAGGCAGAAAGGTTTATAAATTTGAGGCCAGCCCATACAATTCAGCAAGAGCCTGTCTCAAAATAAAGAGACTGAGATACAGTTTATTGCAAAGGTCCTAGATTCAATCCCTAGTAACAAACAAACAAACAAGCACTGTAAGAGTGCTTCTTAATCTCTATAAAATATTAAACTTAACAAAAGTTTTCAAACAAAATATCTATACATAGATTTATACTTCTGATAATTAGTGTTACTAAGCAACAATAAACAGGGTTAAAGTAGGTTCATTGAGAAAGAAATTTCCTCAAAAACTTTTATCTTTGCTTCTTCAGAGGATTTTCTAAAATGTCATAAATCTTATTACTACTATTTAGATTTTGCTAGTTAGAATTTTATAATAGAGTTGGAGGCATAACTCACTGGCAGTGTTGTTTAGCATGCACAAGGCCCTGTGTTTAACCCCCAGGACTCAAAAAGACCAAAAAATTATAATAATATGAATGTAGATTCAAGATTTATCTTTAGGTAACATGTTTCCTGATACATGGTAGAATGAACACTTTAAATAAAATTATTGAAGAAAACTATCAGCTACTGAAGAGAACAATCCCTTTTCAAACAACTCTGGAACACTATAAATTGCTTCAATGCCAGTAAAAATCTTAAGCAAGAAATCTAAGAATTCTGTTTTGTCTTGTTTCTTTGAGACAGTGTTTCACTACGTAGCGCACACTGGCCATTCTCTTGTCTCAGCCTCTGAGTGCTGGGATTATAGGCATGCACTACCACGCCTGGCCCCAAGAATTCTTTCAAGGCTATGTTTTCACAGTTGTTCTTTAATAACTCCGATATATTTTTTCCTAATATGGACTGAGTCATCTTAAATTTTTCCATTTTTTAGTAAAAATAAAAACTAAAAAATTCAGAATATGATTCACAGTGAAATATAATAAATAGGCATGTAATTTTAGTTATGAATTTAAAGTTATTTTATGTATTTTTTAAAAATCCTTTAAAGTAATAAAGTATTTAAATAGCTAGAAGAATAAATAGGTCTCAGTAAAAATGTACATATTCAACTACCTAGTGAAAGAAATAATAATATAATAACTTCAAGTTATAAATTTTTTTAACTATGCAAATCATCTTTAAAAGCTGAATTATCGCTTTGATCTTACTGTGATCAGCGTAGTCAATCTTGTGACATTACTGTTGAGAAACCTGCAACAGAAAAACAGAATTAGCAATCAGCTACATTTGACTAAGTAATTTGAGAAAACTAAAAAGAATATTTAGAATTTTATTTTGTCTTGACAACATCTGTCATATTTTAGTTAAAATGTCATGAAATGAACAATTATAAAAGGCCTGTATTTTATTCATAGGTTAGTGTTCATGTTATAGCAGATTATGTTTACAATCAGCAATACCCTAGGGTTAACATTATGCATTTAAAAACAAACTATAGAATATTTGAGTCACAAGTTTTATCTTAAAATACTTACTAAGAAGAGAATCAGTGTATGTTAAATATATTTATCATGAATGGCAGAATGGCATTGTTTATAAATACTTTTCTCTGTGATTAACAGCCCAGTTTAGAGTCAAAATGTCATTTACTTAATATAGGAGAAATTACCACATGCTAATCCTTATAAATACTGACAAAATTATCAAACATAAAAAAATATCTTAGGGCAGGATCCGATGTAAACTATAAATCCAAAGGAATTTATAAATTATTGCCCAAGGCTGGGCATGTTGGTACATGCCTGTAATCCCAATACTCAGGAGTTGATGACATCCCGGACTACATTATGAGTTCAAGGCCAGCCTGAACAGGTCCAGTATCAAAAAGCAAAGAATAATAAAAATGAAAATATAAACATAATTTCCTAAAATATTAATGATTCTCATTTAATCCTTATAAATGCTAACCTTTTCAAAATTTCTTTATTAACAAGGCCCAATTTAAGACCAAGTGTTAAATATTTAGTGTCAAAAAGTAACACACTGTCATAGTTCATAATACATTTTCATGTGTTATTTCATCAAATGCTCAATAATTCCTTCAAAGAATTAGGAAAGAAATATTATTATTTTATCGGGGAAAAGACAAGATATATGATATAGAACTGAGTTTTTCTTGGTTTCTTTTATATCCCATACCTTCCACCCAACCCATTCTGTCACTATCTCCTTTTTTCATTCTGTCCTTAATTCAAAAATATATTTATTGCTGAGGATTTAGCCTAGTGGCATAAGCGCCTGCCTTGCAAGCGAGAGGTCATGAGTTTGATCTCTGGTACCAAACAAAATAACAACAACAAAAATTTATTACTGCTAGTTATCTTACTAGCTAAAGATATTGCTCTCCTATGCTATCATTACAGTCTCCTACTTTTTATTTTTTTTTCAGTCCTGGAAATCGAACCCAGGACCTTTGCTCTGGGCTACATTCCAGCCCTTTTTTATTTTTTATTTTGAGACAGCATCCCATTAAACCACCTAGGTGTCCAGATGGTCTCACTAAATCACTAAATTGCAATCCTCTTGCTTCAGTCTCCTAGGATGCTGGAATTACAGGTATACACCATAATGCTTGGTTTCCTAACACTATTAATGCAGTACAAGATAAATCAGATCAGGGGCTAGGAATTTAGCTCAGTGGCATAAGCACCTGCCTTGCAAGCAGGCAGTCATGAGTTTGATACCTGGTACCGATGAAAAGGAAAAAGACAAAAAAAAAAAAAAAAAAAAAAAGATAAATCAGATCATTATCACTCACAATTGCAAAATGATGCTTTGTTTTATATTTTGCTTATTTTTTTTTACAGTGCTGGGGATAGAAGCTATGGCTTTACCCATATTAAGTAAGTGTTCCACTACTGAACGACATTTTCAGTCTTCCAAACTTCAGCATGGTTTTACCACCACTTAGAATAAACCCTACAATACAGTAATTACCATGGCTTATTAGACTTTCTGTTACCTTGATTCCTGGCTACATGCTCAGCTTCGATCTCTAATTTATCAACCATTTCAGAGCCATGACTTTTGCTGTTCCCTGTGTCTAGTGAACTGTTCTTCATCTTTTAAAAAAAAAAAAAAAAACTGGTTCTCTTGCTTCAAGCAGGTCTTAAAATAAATGCAACTTTCTCCGAGAGACCTTGCCTTACCCTTAAGCACGGTTAGCTGTAAGTTCTATGTAAGACTACAGAAACACTACTTTAATACCTGGAACCCAATAATTGACTAGTAATTGGTTATTGAATGGAGTTTTTACTGCACCTAGGACTATACACAGAACAACAAAAGTTAAACGTGTAAGTAAAATGCTTACAGTAATTACTACTTAAGGAAACAAGCTATATCAAATGGGTGAACATTTTTTTTTGTACTAGGAATTGAACTCCAGGACCGCACACTTGCCAGGAAGGTGCTGTGCCACTAAGTAATATCCCCAGTCATGGGATACATTTTTAAAAGTTCCTGCATGAAGAGTTTAGAAAGTTTTAAAAACAAAACAAGCAGCAACAAAAAGCAAAGCAGGGACTAGTGGGCAAGTCAGAGCAGTACATTATAGATGTAAGATATTGAGGGTCTGGATAATTAAGATAAAAAATTGCAGAGAGGATAAAAAATATATCTCAAATGGAGAAACATGAAGAGTCTGTGTGAGATTATCAGAAACAAGGACAGCAAAGAGTAAAAGAAAAACCAAAGGTTCTCACTCAAACAGTAAAGGAACCTGTGGAGTGAGGATGGGGTAATTTTTTATTTTTAACAGTAAGTAAGCTCAGTGACACCACAGGCCACTCAAATGGAGATGCTTCCAGAAGTTTAAGCTAAGATTTGAAAATCACTCATGTCAAACTATAATTTAAACCAAGAGTGTGGAAAAGTTCACAAGTTAATGCAGAGTAAAAAGAGAAAATCCAGGGATGGATTTATAAAAGGCTATGGGAAACAAAGTAAGTGGCATCATAGAGTGTTTTTTGTTTTGTTTTTTTGTTTTTTTCATTTTTATCAGTACCAGGGATCGAACTCACGACCACCTGCTTGCAAGGCAGGTACTTATGCCGCTGAGCTAAATCCCCAGCCCCCCATCATAGGGTTTTTTAAAATCTAAGAGAAATGGAAAATATAGTAATTAAAGGCAAGTGAAGAAAGAGTTTCGAGGAGAAAAATATGTTTAGCAACTCTAAGTGATATACAAGAGTCAGAGAAGATGAGCCTTGACACATTTCCTCTAAACAATCCCATGAATTGGATCAGAAGGTGGCTATGTAAATGAAACCTATTACTGTGTTTTCTGTATCCAATGAACTGCTTTCAAGGAACTATATGCAGAGCATTACACTGTCCATTTCACTGATTCAAAAAAAATCTTCCAGTCAGGTGTGGTGGCACAATCCCTGTAATTTCAGCTACTTGGGGGCCTGAGGCAGGAGAGTCACAGGTCTGAGATCAGTTTGAACAACTGATTCAGACTCTATCTCAAAAAAATTTTTGTTTTAAAAGGGTTGGGAATATAAATCAGTGCTCCCAGGGTTCAATTCCTAGTATGGCAAGAAAAAAAAAATAGTTCTTGTGATGGTAAAAATGGCAGTTTAAGGAATCTTCAGTAAGACATCTTAAAGGACAAGAATATACTCCGTAATTCAAAAGACATACTAAAATTCTTTTTTTTTTTTTTTTTTTTTTTGTCTTTTTCCTTTTTATCGGTACCGGGGATTGAACTCACGATTGCCTGCTTGCAAGGCTGGCGCTTATGCTGCTGAGCTAAATCCCCAGCCCCCTAAAATTCTTATAAATAGTCAAACAGCATTCATAATAAAATAAAAAGAGATAAAGGAACATTCATTTTATTTTTTGAAAAATTATAAAGTAAGACTAAATCTATAGTTAATAGTACATACTTTACTTAAAACCCTAAAACTCATTGCATAAAAAAAAACAGTAAAGGTGTTCCTTCCTTGTGATAGCAATTTTTATATATAACTTACTGAGTGCTTGTGATTGCCTGAGGAAAAAAACCTATGTGAAACTGTAATGACTCTAGAGGATGAAGTCAGACAATATTAAAGATTCTCATAAAAAATCCTAAGTAGTTTTTACAAGCCAAAGCTAATTCTTTAAAATCATATCAAAACTAGAAAATATATTCAAATCACACATATAAAAAGTAATATTACATTTTATGAAAACATAATTCAACTACTCTATTGGTTACGTAGTGCTCCTCTAAAAGTCACCATTTTAGCAAACACACACCAAGACCCTCTACTATAATTCCCCTCAGCAGACACCTACAATGTTTTGCTCCAACAAACAAGCGAAGAGACTCTACTAAGTCATGATATTCAATCCTGAGTATTCCTCCAGCAGTTACAACATGCCATCTTTACTTTTACTCTTATTCTGCCCCAAATCAAAGACAATCTTTTTTTCTCCTTTTAAAAAAATATTTATTTAAAGAAAAGGAAAAAAAGTAGAAAAAAAGAAAAAAAAGGTAGTGTTAAAATTAGAAAATCAAAGATTAAGAAGTGGATAGACAAACATTGACAGAGCAAACCATTCTATTCAATGATCTAACAGAAATTTAGTAATATGGTCATCTATGTTACACACTTGTACATACCATTATATCCTTTACAACACTCTCCTCTTTTACAATATCTTTTATACTATTTGGATCTTATTACTCTGTCAGTTTTTATTATTTTTTACACTAGAGAGACAATGTGATATTTACTAATGTGAGTCTTGTTTATTTCACTTATGAAGATATTCTCAATAATGCCTGCATTTACTTACAATGGACTCAAGATCATCCTTTTTATAGCTGAGTAACACTCCACTGTATAAAAATACCACATCTTTTGCATCCACTCTACAGTTGATGGACATTTTGGTTGTTTCCAAGATTTAGCTATAACAAATTGTACTTCTATGAACATGGGTGCACATGTATCACTGTGACATGATCTTTTCAGCTTTTCTGGGAAAACACCCAGGAGGGGAATAGCTGGATACAATGGAACTTCCAGTCCTAGTTTTTTGAGGCATTTCCATACTGATTTCCACAGTAGTTGCACCAGTGTATACCCACCAACAGCAGAGCAGTGTTCCTTATCCCACCACATCCTCGCCAACATTGGTTGGTTGATTTCTTGATGGCAGCCATTCTTTCTGGGGTGAGATGAAATCTCAATGCTGTTTTAATTTTCATTTATTGAATGACCAGTGATGATGAACATTTCTTCATATATTTATTTGCCATTTGTGTGTCTTCATCTGAGAACTGTGTGTTCATCTCCAATGCCCATTTTTGAAGAGGGTCTTTGAATTTGGGGGCCTGAAGTTTTTCAATTCTTTATATGTTCTGGATATAAGTTCTTTGTCTGAGGGATTATTAGCTAAAATTCATTCCCATTCTGTGGGTTTTCTTTTTCATTTTGTTGGTGATTTCTTTTGAAGTGCAAAATTTTTTTAGTAATGAGATCCCAGTTGTTGATTCTTTGAAGTATTTTCTGTCTCGTTTGTGTTTTATTCATGAAATCTCTGCTACCTCTATGTCTCTAAGATTTCTATGTACCTTGTCATCCAGTAGATTTAGTGCTTCTGTTTTAATATTTTACACATTTGATCCACTTTGACTTTAGTGTATGATGATAGGCAAGGGTCTAGTTTCAGTTTTCAGCACTTGGAAAGCCAATTTTTTCAACACCATTTATTAAAGAGGCTATCTTTTTCCAGTGAACATGTTTAGGCCCTTTATCAAATATAAGGTTGCTGAGTGACTTTGTAGTAGTGTTTGCATCTTCTAATCTGTTCCACTGATCCTCAGGTCTATTTCTTTGCTAGTACCATGCTAATTTTATCACTGTGGCTTTGTAGTATAGTTTCAAGTCAGGATTCATATGCCTCCTGTCTTGCCTTTGTTGCCCAGAAACACTTGTCCTATTCTAGATTTCTTCTATTCCCAAATGAATTTTAGGAATATTTTCTCTAGATTTGTAAGGTATGTTAATGGTATTTTGATTGGGATTGCATTAAATCTATATAACAGTTTTGGGAGTATGTCCATTTTTACAATGTGGGTTCATCCTAGCCAAGAGCAAGGACTATCCTTCCATTTTCTAATATCTTCTTCAATCTCCTTTTTTAGCATAGTATAATTTTCAGAACATAGGTCTTTCACATTCTTAGTTAGGTTGATTCCTAAATATTTCATTTTTTAGATGCTATGGTGAAAGATGATATTTCCATAATTTCTCTCCCAGTGAGTTTTTTGTTTGTGTACAGGAATGCTATTGATTTTTGAGTGTTGGCTTTGTATCCAGCTATGCTGCTGAATTTGTTTATTACCTGTAGTAGCCTTTTGAAGGAGTTTTTTGGATCTTCTATGTAGAGTATTATATCATCTGCAAAAAATGATAATTTAACTTCTTCTTTTCCTAACTTTATTGCTTTTATTTCTCTCTCTTGTCTGATTGATCTGGCTAATATTTCTAGAACTATATTGAATAGGAGTGGTGATAGTGGACTCCTTGTCTTGTTCCTGATTTTAGAGTGAAGGGCCTTTTAGTTTTTGTCCATTTAGTATAATGTTGGCTGTTAGTATATCATAAATGGCCTTTATGAGATTGAGGTACATACTATTTATTCTGAATCTCTGTAGGGTTTTTATCATGAACACTTGTTGGATTTTATCAAAGCCTTTTCCTGCATCTTGAAATGATCATGTGCTTTTATTTTTGGCTCTGTTTATGTGGTGTATTATACTTATTGATGTGCGTATGTTGAACCATCCCAGCACTATTGGAATAAATCCCACTTGGTAATGATGTATAATCTTTTTGATGATTTGCTGCGTTCTATTTGCCAATATTTTATTGAGAACCTTTGCATCAATGTTCATTAGTGAAATTGGCCTATAGTTCTCCTTTTTGGTTGAGTCTTTCTCTGATTTTGGTATCAGACTGATTCTTGTCAACAAGAATTAGGTAGGGAGCACTGCTTCTCTCCCAATTTCATTGAACAGTTTAAGGAGTATTGACGTTAAATCTTCTCTAAATTTCTTATTCAGCCATGAATCCATCAGGACCTGGGCTTTTCTTTGTTGGTAAGTTTTTAATTTTCAATTTTGGTAGCTGATATTGGGTTATTCAAAACTGTCTCTTTTTGATTAAGCTTTGATAGTTCATCTTTTTTTTTTTTTTTTTTGTCTTTTTTGAGATGGGGGTCTCGCTATGCAGTTCAGACTGGGCTTGAGCTCACTTTGTAGCCCAGGCTGGTCTGGAACTCTCAAGGATCCTCCCACCTCAGCTTCCCGAGGGCTGGGATTACAGGCGTGAGCCACCACGCCCGGCTCGAAAGTTCATCTTTCTAGAAATTTGTCCATTTCTTTTGTTTTCCACCCTATGTGAGTAGAGATTTCTAAACAAGTGTTTATGATCTTTTGAATTTCCATGGGATCTGCTGTAATTTCCCTCTTTTCAGCCCTTATTGCATGGATTTGAGTTTTTTCTTTCTTTTTGTTGATAAGGTTGGCTAGAGGTTTATCAATTTTGTATAGTCTCTCAAAAACCCAGCTCTTTGATTTGTTGATTCTTTGTATTTTTTTTTAGTTTCAATTGCATTAATTTCTGCTCTAATCTTTACAATTTCCTCCCTTCTATGAGCTTTGTGTTTGACTTGCTCTTCCTCTTCTAGGAGCTTGAGATGTAGCATTACGTTATTAATTTGTGCTCGTTCCATTTTCTTGATGTGACTATTTATTGCTATATTATTTCCACCTCAGAACTGCTTTTATTGTGTCCCATAGGTTACAGTATGTTGTATCTGCATTTTCATCATATTGTATTAATTCTTTAATTTCCTCTGTAATCCACTTGTTGTTCAGAAGGTTGTTATTTAATTTCCATATATTTATGCAGGCTTTGCAGTTTCTTTTGCCATTGATTTGCAATTTTACTGCACTATGGTCAGATATTATGCATGGGATAATTTCACTCCTTTTGCATTTACTTAAGAATGTTTTATGAGTTAATATATGGTCCATTTTGCAGAATATCCCATGTGCAGCTGAGAAGAGTATATATTCTGAAGTGGTTGGAACACTCTGTAAGCATCCACTAAGTCCATTTGCTCACAGGTATAATTCAGTTCTGTTATTTCTTTGCTGACTTTTTGTCTAGTTGATCTACCTCTTTGTGACAGTGGGGTGTTAAGGTCTCCTATTACAATTGTGTTCTTGTGTATTTGGTTTCTCATGTCCATTGTATTTTGTCTTATATAATTGGATGGTCCTATATTTGGTGCATATATATTTAAAATTGTTAATTCTTCCTCTTGTAGTTTTCCACTAACAAGAATGTAGTGGCCTTTATCTCTTTTAATTACTTTAGGTTTGAAGTTCACTTTGTCTGCAAACAGAATAGCTACCCTTGCTGTTTTATGGGCTCCTATTGCATGGAATACTGCTTTCCATCATTTGCCTTTTAATTTATGACTTTCTTTTTGAGTCAGATGTTTCTTGTATACAGCATATTGTGGGATCCTGTTTCTTCATGCATTCTGTCAATCTGTTTCTTTTGATAGGTGAGTTGAGCCCATTTACATTTATGGATATCACTGATATGTACTAGTTCAACTTTGTCATGTTGTGTTCCTGTTGGTTTTCTGCTTTTCTCCCTTGTTTAATTTCTTGCCCATCCTGATGGTTTCTTTCTGTTGTTGCTCTGGAGATTGTGGTCATTTTTATCTCTGTCTTGCATGTCTTTCTTTCAACAGTCCGTCTATGTTGGTTTGGTGGACATGAATTTCTTTAGTTGCTCTTTTCATGGAAGTATCTTGTTTCTCCATTAAATTTGAAAGACAGTTTTGCTAGCTACATCAGTCTGGATTGAAATTTCTTTTCTTTTAGGGTTTGAAATACTTCATTCCAAGCTTGTCTTGACCTGAAGGTTTGTGCTAAAAAATCTGCTCTGATTCTAATGGGCTCTCCTTAATAGGTGAGTTGGGTTTTTTAAACAGCTTTTAGTATGCATGGTATGCATGGTATTCATAGTATGCATGGTTAATCCACTGCAGTTTAAGGTTCTGGGAGGGGGAGTGGGAGCCAAACAACCACAGCAGTACTTATTCTAACAGATGGGGAGAGTAGCGGAGGGCCATGGGACAGAAAAGTGTGCCAGGCACAGATGTGGTGGTGGTCCAAGCCGGCCTTTTTTTTTTAATTTTTGATACTGGGAATCAAACTGACAACCTAGAGCTTGCCAGGCCAGCACTTATGCCACTGAGCTAAATCCTGGCCCTAGAGATAAATGTAATCAATTTTTGCACTAAGTTTTAACCCTTACTTGACAAAAAGTAAGGATATTTATCTCTACCTAATTCATTGCAAAGATTAAAAAAAATAAACGTTTTTTCTTGCCACTCAAGTCTCAACATGGAAATAAAAGATAATTAATGCCATAATTCATTTAAATAGAACACGATTTTCCTATGTTCTGTGTTCTTTTCAAAGTTTGACTATACAACAAAAGCTAGGGAGGTAGCTCCTTGTATGGTCAAGGCTATGCGTTTGATCTTAATATCATCAGAGGGGGAAAAAAAACAAATTATCAAAATTTACACATAAAAATAATTTCATAAATCATATGGTACTTAATAGGGTTTTTTAAGTGTCACAATTTTGGAAACACTTAGAACAATCATAGTGTTTTACTTTTTTCTTTTGTAGGGGTAGAAGGCTGGTGCTGAGGACTGATAACAGGGCCTTGCACATGTTGAACATTGCCCAGGTCTTATTCATAGGCTTTTTATGGACAGTATTTAAATCAGAGCAGAAAAGGTAAAATTATAAATATAGACTTCCGGGAGAACATGGCGGACAGATAACAGCAACTACCGGAGGCTCTCTGAAAGACTCGGCTCAGAAGCCAGGAATGGTGCGGACTAAGGAGACATAAGCAGGTGGAGATATGCTCTGCTGACTCAGGAACGAACTGGGCTGAGAGAAACCAACTTGGAATGCAGTCCTGGTGCTAAAACAGGAACAGAAAAGCCTCGGTGTGGAGGCTGGAACCGCGCCATTGTAAGCCGCGATTGGGGTTTCCCGCTGCGCGGCGGCTGGCTGCCTTTACAGTGGCTCAGCAAGGAGAGAGACACGCAGAAGCTCTGAGAACAGCAATCTGCGAACGGCAGGGAGGCGTGCACTGACTTGTGGTGAGGTGAGTGAGAGAAACTGACACTCTACCACAGTTTGACTCCAGCGGAGGACTTTCTGGGCCCGAGCAGTCCTGCGGGAGCAGGGCGTGGTGGCGACTCCAGCCACACAACCCCCTCTTGGGCGGGATTGGTGAAAAGTGCCTGGCCTGCGTGACGCTGCTGGCGGACCTGGTAGGCTGTCCCAACCCAGATCCCAGAGCCTGACGGTGGCCCAGAGGGGCGACTCCCGCATAGGCTGCCTGGTCCGTAACTCCCTGGTGCGCAGCGGTGAGCGGGAACACCTAATTGGCGCAATTCGATCAGGCTGTGGCTGACTGGGAGAGAAGCTGGGCCTCTTATATAAGCTTGCATATATAAGGAACAGAGAAGAAGAGGCAGCATGGGAAGAGGCAGCAACAAGAAAGGCTCCTCGGCCCCCAATTCTGAGAAACAGGCAATAGCAGACACCGCACCAATATACATAAGGCACCATATAGAGAGCCTCATAGACCAATTCAGGAATGAAGTTATCAACGACCTGAAGCTAGAAGTATGCAGAATAGTTAGAGAAATGCTAAGTACCACCCAAGAAAAAACAGGCGGTGGAATGGAAGAACAGAAAAAAAGGGGAGAATTGTTTGATGGAGAAAACAGAGAAACCATAGAATACGTGAAGCAGGTTCAAAGGGACTACCAAGATACCAAGAAGTCTATAGAAGACTGGCATAACAGCTTGAAAGAAACTAAGGACAGACTATCTGAACTGGAGGGCAGACTTGTAATATGGGAGAATGAAATGAAAAACTTCTTAAAAATAACAAAGAAACAAACAGCAATAATACAAAGACAAGAAGATGATAAGAGGATCCATAACTTAAGGATTAAGAACATAAAAGAAGAAGTAGGGACACAAACAAGTGAACTACAAAAGCTACTCACAGAAATAATCCAGGAGAATTTTCCTAATTTAGCAAAAGGTAAAGATACTCAGATGTATGAGGCATACAGGACCCCAGCTACCTACAACCCAAACAGACCAACACCCAGGCATATAATAATAAAAATTCCAGAAATTCAATACAAGAACAGAATATTAAAAGCTGTCAGAGACAAGAAACAGACCACTTACAAGGGAACACCCATCAGAATTACAGCAGATTTCTCGGCACAAACCATCAAATCACGAAGAGCATGGGGGGAAATAATTCAAGCTTTGAAAGATAATAATCTCCAGCCAAGATTGAGATATCCTGCACAACTGTCCCTGGAAATTGATGGAAAAACAAGGTGCTTCCAGGATAAAGAGGAACTGGGGGAATTTGCAACCACCAATTCAACTCTACAGAGAGTATTGCAGGATATTCTAAAAAAAGAAAAATACAAAGAATCCAGAAATAATGGCAGGGAGGCCACAACGAATGGAGCAGAGAACAAAATGAAGAAGACAAACTGACAGCTACTGACAGAAAAAGAGCTCAACAGAAATGAGGCAGAGAAGATTGGATGATAGGAATAGCTATTTTGGAGAAAATGACATCTTAATAGGTAATACTGATTTAGTATCATCTTGTTTTGAAGTCTCATCTAGCTTTTGTCCTTCTGTCTCCAATGGTCTAAATAGGTTGTATCTTACTGGATTTTATTATGTACGATAGTATAAGCAAAAACCTTGTAAAGACAAGGAGATTATACAGAAACCATTATTCATTTTCTGTTAGTCAATTCTAAATACTCTGTAATGCTGTCATTCTCTTGAATGGTTTTACATCGTTTTGATATACTTAATGCTACAGTATACGAAGTTGTACTCAAGGATTTCAAAAAAAGACAATATAGTAACTACTTTTAGGTTAGAATTATCTGGTGGTGAAACACTATTCTGCTTAAATGGTTATGTTTTGATCTGCGCTGTTTCGTTGTTATGCCCTCTTTTATCTCAATCTCCACTCCATTATTTACTTTTTTATCTTTATCCTTTTAATTAAAGGAAAAAAATAGCAGGATATATTATAGTAACCCACTTTGACTTTTCATTACTTTGATTTAAAGCCCTGTATTACTCTCACCATCTGGTTTTTAACTGATGTTCCCCTATTCTGTTTTGCTGGATAGTATCAGGTTCGAAAGTTTAGGCATCAGCTGTGAAGATAATGAGATTCATTATGACGCCCATTCTTGTTGACTTTTATCTACTTTTGAAGACCTACAATGTCTCCAATGTTTTGGTTTTGTTGGTTTTATTCTTTACTGTTTTGTTCAATTGTATTATAACTAACGATATAGGCAATTCTATTAGAGATAGCGGGAGGCATTATAGTAACCATTGTTGATCTCCTTGTATTATGTTTTTACATTATCTATTATGTCCACCCTTTTGACTTGACCGATTCTGTTCTGTTATGTCACATTTGGCTTTACTCTCTTCCAAAAAAGTAATGAGAACCGTGGGAGCAATGAAACCCAAAATGTGTAATAGTCATGGTACAAAAGAGAGGAAAAGAAAGTGCTCCAAACTATATAACTGCATGTATATTTAAGTGTATAAGATAGAAAATGATATCACAGAGTTTTATTGGATCAATGAACAGAACTGTTTGCAGTATCGTTGATGGAATGTCCACTTTACAAGCTTTAATTTTGTGACTTGAACAATTATTTCTAAGATGACAATATGTAATCCATTAACTAGTGATTTCCTACTGTTCATTTTTTTTTCTGTAAATCTGTATAACTTGTAAAAAAAAAATTATAAATATAAAACTATATACAAAGGAAACTGCCAATAATGTGATCTCTCTAGTACTATACAATGGAACTTTTTTCAATAATGGTAACATTCTGTATCTATAATGTCCAGTACATAGCCTCTAGCCAAATATGGGTATTGTATATTTGTACTATGTTATGATAGAAAATGACTTTCAAATATTTAATTCTAATTATTTTAATTTAAATAGATGTAGTTTATGGCTGCTATTTTAGATGGCACAACTATGCATTTCTTCCCTTTTGGTGCTAGGACTCAAACTCAGGGCTTTTATATGCTAGGCAAGTGTTCTATGATCCTGAGTCTCACAATTCTGCATTTCTGAAACTATGTAGCGATTGAACTGTAAAACAATGGACCTAAATTTTTTAAAATTTCTTTTTGAAGGAACTGGGGCGGGGTGATTAAGTGGCACAGCACATATTTAGCAAGTGTGAGGCCCTGCCTGGGTTTAATCCCCCCCCCCCTCTGTGACAGAAAGAAAAAGATTAGGGAGAGGGAGAGAGGGAAGGAAGAAAAAAGGGAGGGAAGAAAGGAAGGAAAAAAGTATTTTAATGACTGGAAAAAAATCCTATATTTTGTTCAGTAGGTTATGTTTATTTCAGTAAAACTGCTCCAAATTTAAAGGAAAAGATTTATGCTATCTTCAAATAACTTTCATCTTTATATTTTAGAGGAAAAAATAGACTTATTTTACCATAGAATTTTTAATGTGTAATAGTGCTTATGAAAAAAATAGCCTTGGATTTTGAACTCTGAGTGTTAAACAACGTCAAGTTGTATGAGTATTGTTTAGTACTTAGGCATCAATCTGCTTTAGTTTGCTCAGTTGGGAAGACATGCTTTAATTTTGTTTACTAGTATACTACTGACTAAAACCTTAACAGAACATAGAAAAAAAGTGAATGTATTTTATAAACAATTTTAATAGTCATGATCATTGGGAACCTCATTTGCTAACAATTATTTACCCTTTGTTATCTAGTGTTTCAGAAGCAAAAAATGAGCCACTTTAAAAGAATTTTATGTAAGCATTTCACATAGTACATAAGACAGAAGGGCCAGAGATATAGCTCAGTGGCACAGTGCTTGCCTTGACAAGAGTCAAATCCTGAGTTTGATTCCCAGTACCAATAAATAAATAAATAAATAAATAAATGAAAATAAATGAAAGAAAAAGAAAAAAAAAAAAAAAGAAGCCTACTATCTCAGTTTAGAGCAAACATAAAAATAAATTATATTGGGCCTGGGGATACAGCTAAGTGGTAACCTGAGTTCAATCTCCAGCACCAAAAATAGATAAATATAAAAATTTAAATTTTATTATAAAACATTAATAGAGGTCCACCAGTAAGGGCGTCATAATGAATCCCACTATCTTCGCAGCTATTGCCTAAACTTTCGAACCTGGTACTATCAAGCGAAGCAGAATAGAGGAATATCGGTCAAAACAAGATGGTGAGAGCAATACAGGGCTTCAAATCAAGTTAATAGAGTATCAAAGTGGGTTACTCTGTAATGTCTCCAATGTTTTGGTTTTGTTGGTTTCGTTCTTTACTGTTTTGTTCAATTTTATTATAACTGACGATATGGGCAATTCTATTTGAGATAGTGGGAGGCATTATGGTAACCATTGTTGACCACCCTGAATTATGTTTTTACATTATCTATTATGTCCACCCTTTTGATTTAACCGATTCTGTTGTTAAGTCACATTTGGTTTTACTCTCTTCCAAAAAAAGCAATAAGAACTGTGGGAGCAATAAAACCCAAAATGTGTAATAGTCATTGTACAAAAGAGAGGAAAAGTGGAAAGTGCTCTAAATGGTATAACTGCATGTAAATTTAAGTGTATATGATAAACAATGATATTACTGAGTTTTGTTGGATCATTGAACAGAACTGTTTGTAGTCTCATTGTTTGAATGTCCACTTTCTATGCTTTAATCTTGTAACTTGAACAAATATTTCTAAGATGACAATATGTAATCCATTAACTAGTGATTTCCTACTGTTTATTTTTTTCTGAAACACTGTATAACTTGTACCCTTTTCCTGCTTTTTTTCCTTTTTCTCCTTAAATAAAAAAATAATAAAAAGAACATTAATAGAAACTTGTTAGTATTGTTTCAATCAGTTTGAAGTCAGATATGTACCAATTTACATACTTGATGCAAAAAAGCAGACATCAGATCCTGTGTGTATTTACAGACTATTTTGGTATGTAGGCTAAAAGTGGTTCCTAATTTCTCTTTTTTTTATTTTATTTTTTTGTACTGGTACCAGGGATCGAACTCATGACTGCGTGCTTGCAAGGCAGGTGCTTATGCCGATGAGCTAAATTCCTAGCCCCCCCCCCTTTTTTTTCTGGTTCCTAATTTCATGAAAGAAACCATTTTAAATTTAGCAGAACTCATCTGAGCAAAGAACAATTCATTAAGCAGGCTGCACTCAGAACCAGACAAGGTTTATACAGGCTGCTGCAGTGACCTTAAATAGACCAAAAGCAGGAGGAAGCCGAAAAAATATATTTGACTGATTAGAGTTGAAAGTCTCTTATTAAAAGATAGTTGGCAGTTTCTACTTGGTAAAGTCACTAGTTTAGTTCTCTTTACATTGGGCTTTGGTTTCCGTGGTAGGAACTTAAAAGCTCTGGAGTTACCTCCTAACCTAATGGTTTTCTAATTTAAAAAAAAAATTTTTTTTAAAATGCTCTCAAGGGACAGAAAGGAAGGAAGGTCAGCAGGTTGCATAGACATAGGTTCCAATTCTAAGCATTACAGTAACTTTGGTGCATCACATTTACTGAACACTTCCTGTGCTGTTATAAAAGTAGTTCTTGGCAGAGTCATTTGTAAAGTATCAGAAGTGCTTTCATTTAACGTTCAGAATAGACTGTGAAGGCAATGATTCCAATGATTCCTGCTGCTGCAAATTAATTCCTGTTAAGATACAGTGAAACTAATAAAAGAGATAGAGCCTCTTATCCTTAAAATTGAAAACCAACTGAATCCTCATTTGATGAACTTCCAGGTTAGTGATTAAATTTATGGGCTCAACCTCAACTCCACAGAAGTTGTTCCTATGCTCAGGACCCTATCAGATACAGCCTTTTTGCCTCTTCATATGGCAGTTTATCTGCAGATGATAATAATCTTTATGAGAATGGAGATTTAATTTAGTGTTAGTGTGCTCACTGAGGCCCTGGGTCCAATTTCCAGTACCATAAAAATAAAATACACATACACACCTTTATAAAAACTGGTAAGCATAAATAAAATGTTTTCCTTGAGTTCTGTCAATTATTTTAACAAATTATTACACTACCAAGAAGGGGATCACCGGAACTCCAATTTAATAGCTTACTGGTTAGAAGTTGGCAACTGGCATTGGAAATAGGGGAAGTTGTGTGAGACTGGCCCCTTAACTTGTGTAATCTGACACTAAGCCAGTATAAACTGAATTAAATTCCAGGGCATGCAGTTGTCCAGAATTAGTGAAATGCTAACTGTGGTGAATTCATCTGTTGTCAAAATGTTATGTGGTTGTTTTGTTTTGTTTTATGAGAGGGGTTGTTTGTTTTGAGACAGAGTTTTTCTCTGTAATTCACACTGGCCTTTGACTCACTGTGTATCCTAGATTGGCCTCGAACTCCTAAGATCCTCCTGCTTTACCCTCATGAGTGCTGAGATTAGTCACACACCATCAAGTCCAGCATAAGTGATTGTAGAGAAACACTTTTTTTTCTTAGCCACCCTCTTCAAAATTACTCATTGTCAGTACACTACCAGGTATTATTTTCAAAGCATTTCTTATATTGGCAATTTCCAAAAATCACTAAAATGTGTCAATAACAACTATCTTTGTGTAAAAAAAAAAACCTGGCATTCTCTCAAAATGTATCATATTCTTCATTTGTGAGAGTTGTCTGAGGAAAAAAAAAAAAGAGTTGTTTGTATTGCACTGGATAAGTAAAACTTCTCTAGAAAAGCTACAATTCCCATAGACTGACTCACAGAAATTCTTTGTTACTTGTCTTAGCTATTATGATATGTAGCTACAATCCTGATACGAGCTTCACTGTTTTGTTGTTAATTTAGAACTGAGCAAAGAATGACTGTTAGACTTGGTAAATTACAACAATAATTTTAAAAATACAAGTAGCTAGTACAAGCACTATGGAAATCAGTGTGAAGATTCTTCAAAAAAGTAAAAATAAAAACTCCATTCAACTCAGCTTTTTCCTACTAGGCATCTTCCTGAAAGAGTTAAAGATAATACACGCACACCCAATGTTTACAGTAGCACATTTCATAATAGCTAAGACCTAGAAGCAGCCTATAGGTCCAACAACAGATGAGTAGATAGGGATAATGTGATATTCACACACAATTGAACACTATTCTGCCAAAAGATGGATAAACTTCAGTCATTTGTAGGAAGATAGATGCACCTTGAATCCATAACATTAAGTAAAACAAATAAGACATGCACATCTAAATATTGTGTGGTTTTCCTTATTGAGCTACCCAAAGTATAAATAAATTAAAGAGCAAAATAAAAGACAGACAATAAGATCATGGAAGTAGATCTTTTGCAAAAGGGAAGGGGATCAAAGAGATGGAGGGAGGGGAAAAGAGGTAGTGGAAGAGAACATAAAAGGAATTCACATGTATCATGTACCAACTAGCTATAATGAATGCATTTTTATACTGCAAATATAGAGTAATAAATAAAAAGGAGGGGAAAGTACATAAAAGCTGCCTGTTTTTCTAAACTTTGACACTATATTCTTTCAACACTTCTCAAAATCTTGACTCAGTCATATATAGGTTTCCACTTTAGAGCCATAATTGGGCATCCAGTAAAGGAAGGAGGCAGTAATGCTGCCACTGGTGTTAAAACATTCTTGAGATTATATCCAAAAATAACTAGTCACTGGGGTGAAATAATATAATGCAGTTTCATTCGGGAATTATATGTTTCAGCTATAGTACCTTCATATCTCCAACAACAAATTCTTTGGAGATGTTAAATCAAATTGTAGCAACACACAGGGAGGACTTTAGGTTATGTTTTTAGGAATTACCATTACCTAAATTGAAGCATGTTACTTTAATCAAATTAGTATCATAGTCCTATAAACAAATCAATAGATAATGTGCCTTTAAAAACTCATTTGAACAAGTTAGCAGTCAAATGAAACATAAGTTGATTGTTCTATAAAGTATTTATGTACCATAGTTAAAAAATGATTAAAAATGTGTAAATTAGTTATCAGATAATTTATACTTTTTTCTATTAACATTTTTCTGCAAACATTTAGGAATATTAAATAATAACTGCTGTTTTTTTTTTCCTTAGGACTCTTAATTTCATAATAAACAAGAAATCTAGTTTAAGGATTTCTGCTTTACTAAAGAATTACACAACCCTACTTTGTCTTTGTAATTTTATCATATATTCATCATGTGCTTTTGGCAACCTATAAATACTTTGGTTTGCTATGCCATACTTAGAAACTTCATGGGAAATCATTAATTATGCTTATAAAAATCATTAATTATGCTTATAAAAATTTTGGGGGTACACAGATGAAAGAGAGAGGTGGAAGGTATATATACAATTAATTGCTACATACTTGATGAAAAATGCCACTTAAAAACATCTAACAACATGGATGATCCTTAAAAATATTGCGCTATGGGGCTGGGGATTTAGCTCAGCGGCATAAGCGCCTGCCTTGCAAGCAGGTGGTTGTGAGTTCAATCCCCAGTACCGATAAAAATGAAAAAGACCAAAAAAAAAAAAAAAAAAAAAAAATACTGCGCTATGTGAAATAAAGCAAGTCACAAAAAAGCAACTATCTCTAAGATGATAATGTGTAATCTATTAACTGGTGATTTCTTACTGTTTTTTTTTTTTTTTTTTTGTAGTTCTGTATTACTTGTAACCTTACACTGCTTTGTTTTTTCTCTTTTTCCTTTTAAATAAAAAAAAAGAAACAATAAGTAGTCAAACTATTCACCAAATGAAAAAAAAAAGGACAAAAATCATACTGTAATTCCACATATATTAGGGACTAGTCAAGTTCATACTGAAAAAATTTTGTAAAATGATGGGTGCCAGAGAGTAGGGTTTAATGGTTGTAGACTTTCAGTTCGGAAGATTCAAAACTTATGAAGCTGCATGGTATTATGGTTGCACAACAACATAATTATAATGAATACACTTTAAAATGGCTAAAACTGTCAATTTAATGCAATCATAAATGGCAAATTCAACCAAGATAAAACATTTGATGTTCTTATGTGAACATCAATATAAATCACAAATTCATCTTAAAACTTCCACATTCACTAAACATAAATGAAATCATTCTTTTATTCATTTACTCAGTAAATATGTATTTAGTAGATATGTTTGTTTGTATTGGGGCTTGAACTCAAGGGCTTCCTCTGAGCTACAACTCAGTCCTTTTTATTTTTTATTTTGAGACTGGGTCTTACTAAGTTGCCTGGGACAGACTTGAACTTGCAATCCTCCTGTATTATTAGCCTCAGAATGCTGGGACTACAAATGTGAACCACAATATCTGGATCATTTTAATCAATTAATTTAATTTTTTATTTTATGGTACAGAAGAATGCACCCAGAGCCTCCATACTAAGATATAGCCCAGTTTGATCTATCTATCTATCTATCTATCTATCTATCTTATCTGTCTATCCATTTGTTTAGAGGTGGCATCTTGCTAAGTTGCCCAGGCTGGGTTGAACTTGTGATCCTCTTGTTTTAGCCTCCTAGAGTGCGGGGATTACAGATGTGTGCCCCATGATTGACTTTACTGAGTGCTTTCATTATGATAAGCAATGCTAGACATGGGAAGAAGATTAATTAAAATTAATCATTGTTTTCACAGAATGTATATTCTAGTAGGGGAGATCTACAAAACAACCAAAAAGAAAAATGTCATGCCTCCTTATAACAATAAATGCTCTACCAAAAGATGAGGAAATGGAGTAGCGGCAATGGTTACATCTCTGAGAAGAAAACTGCCCTGAGAGCAGAACGAAGAAGAAATACTCAAGATAAAGAAAATAGTAAGTGTGAAAGCCCTCAGGTGGGAAGGTTTGGTATTTGCAAAAAATGACCAGAAGGCCCAGGGTTGCTGCATCATAAGCTAGATTAGAATGTAGAAGATGTAAGTACAGATCATAGAAGGCCTGCAATGGCAAGTAGTTAAGACATTGTTCAACAAATTTTGAAACCATATGGAGTATTTTGACTAACAAAATGATGCTATCTGAGTTTGTTTCTAAAATAAACAGACACTTGAGCCACTGTGTAAAGATTAATTTTGGCGGTAGGGGAGGAAGAAGAGAATCAAAACAGACACACCAATTTAGACTGTAGTAACTAACTCAGGTGGAAATAAGCCAACTCTTATGGTCTCATGGTAGCCAACACTGGTTGTGAGACGTAATTCTATGCTTGTCTGATCAACCAAACAAAAGAAAAGACAGTATAATTAAGTTTAGTGGGCCGGGGACTTAAATGAGTTTAGCATGCAGGAAGCCCTGGACTCAATGTACAGCATGGGAGGTTGGGAGGCTGGTGGTTGGAGGTGGAATGCCTCCAAGGTCCTAAATGTACTAGCTGAATGAATGACATTGTTAAACACTGAGATGGAAAACACAGGTGTAAAAACAGATTTAAGACTAGTAGTGTAGTAAGGAATCAAGTGTTTGGTTTTTGGCAAAAGTAGTACCCAAGTTTCAAGATAGAGAACATGGCAAAGCGTGACAAACGTTGATGAGGAAACACTTAAATCCCACTGGTGCTCTGTTAGTGAGTTACAAGGACAAAAGCATGTGTAGGGTAGTTAAGCACAAAAAGTAAGATGAGGATATGTGGCATTTTTGGACAACTCTTTGAAGGTATTTTGTTATAAAGAATGGTAAAGAAATGGAACTGTAACTGGAGGAGGAGTGTTATCTCAAAAACTTTTTGTATTAAAATGGGAGATAGTGTAGCACATTTATGTTGACAAAATCATCTAGAGAGAAAAAAAGAAGGAAAAGCAGAAGCAAAAGTTAATTATTATTAAGCATCTAATAAGTACATAAATCTGTCCTGCTAGAAATGTAGAGAATAAATAAATAGAAGACATGTGACTAATTAAGGGGTTATATGGAAACTATTTTGAAAATCTTGGGAGAAAGTATCAAAAGTATTTCAATCAAATTTATTTAAATTAAGTTGAAATTATTATTATAAATAACAGTAATTTATAATAGAGCCTATTATGCTGAAAAAATATATATATACATTTTTTGGTATCAGGAATTAAACTCAGGACCTTGCACTTGCCAGGCAGATGCTTGTGCCACTGAGCTATACCCCGACCCCACTGAAAATATTATGCAATGTAATATTAACATACAATAAAATTTCCTTCTAAGCTTTATACATACAGCTCTATTGTATAAAAATAATGTCATGCACAGCTTTTATTTGATTACACAGTGGTATTTAAATAGCATCAATTTTAGACAAAAAGAAATACTAACAATTTAACATAACATCACTGTACTTTCTTTCCCTTCTCTGCACTGATCTATTTCTACATTTAGATTTTTAGTGTTCTCCTATGCGATAATTCATTAAGTCCACAAAACAGAAAGCCATTCCTATATCATTTACATAGTTCTTCATGATCTCCAGAGTTTCTTTTCTTCTGTTTATTTCTACCATGTTTCCTGTGTTCTTAAAAAAGTTAAGAATCTGAAAGTTATATAGACTACTGAAGAACTGCACATTAGTGTAAATTTAGGTAAGTTATTCATACACATATTCCTACTTAAAATTTTTCTTCTAATTATAAACCTTTTACATCTAGTGTATTTTTATGCCTTGTCTTACTAAAAAAATAAGAGATAATGGCTAGGGATGTACCTCAGCAGCATAAGCACCTCCCTGGCAAGGGTGAGGTCATGAATTTGATCCCAGGTACCAAAAAATAAAAAATAAAGCTGAAAGGTGAATTTACAAAAATGAATAATATACAAAATAAAATCATACCTAAAGAAACTGAGAGTGCACCAATTAGATGAGGCCAAAACTAAGGCTGGTATCAAGAACACATGCCACAAGACCCTGTAACCTGGGGAGTGAATACATGCCTTTGAATTTCTTAGTATCTAGAGCAAAGAAGAAATAACTGCCATGTGCAGCCTTTACTTTTTATAACCTTCACAGTAATCATAGATGGAAATAAATCATTTTCTTGAAGAAAACAGCTGTTTTTATTATTGAGACCTAAGGCGAGTTCTACTGAATTTAGAATAGTTTAAAAATATTCTGGCAGTAAATACAGTTGTGAGCTTTATTTGTCAGAGATAGCTTATAGCATCATGCTTGAGCATTTCAGCCTCTAAAACAATATGGTTTAAATATATAGCATGTTACTTTAATTCAAGGATCCAATTTGAAATACATAGAGTAGTAGTTTTAGTTGTTCCTTCCTAAAGTGTTAAAATCTGTAAAATCACAAGGACTTTTTAGAGATAAAACTCACCATTTTAACCATCATAAAGAGGACCAGTCAGTGTTTTTAGTACATTCACAATGTTGTGCAACTGTCACCACTATCTAATTCTAGAATATTTTATCTTCCCCCAAAAGAAACAAACACTAAGTCAAGTAAGCAGCCACTTTCTAGTCCTTGCACTGCCTCTGGTGAATTTTCTCACTCCTCACCTATCAGATCTATTGCCTTATTAGTGAACAGTTGATGTTCATAAAAAGATATTATTTTAACAATTAACAAAAACTTTACATTGTCAAACAATGAGGAAAGACAGATACTAAAAAAACTTGCAAAAAAAAATTAAAACAATTTGTAGCATTTCCACAGAAATAATCAAAATGAACAGATCACTGCTTGAAAAGAAAAAGCTATTTTTTCATACTCACTGAGTTAAGGTAAACAGACAAAATATTATCTAACATGAATTAAACATCAAAAATTATTTTATGCATGTACAGTTAGCTATAAATTAGCTACATGAGTTCTTATTTATGATAAATGAGTTTATCATACAGACTAAAACTTTAAAAGTGATGCTAGCTGGATCCTTTGACACAGTCAAGGATATGTGCCAATGCCTGGACTACACTAGTCTTTTCTTTCTTTTTTTTTTTTTTTTTTTTTTTTTTTTTTTTTGTTTTGTCTTTTTCCTTTTTATCCGTACTGAGGATTGAACTCACGAGTGCCTGCTTGCAAGGCAGGCACTTATGCCACTGAGCTAAATCCCTAGCCCCTTTTCTTTCTTTCTTGACAGTACTGAGAATTAAACTCAGAGGCAAGTCCTTTTTTGTTTTTTGTTTGTTTTTACAAAGATAGGGTTTCTAGAAATTGTTCAAACTGGCTTTGAACTTGCAGTCCTGCCTCAGCTTCCTGAGGAGTTTAGATTATAGGCATGTGACACCACACCAAGTTCTGGCAATGTTTTTCTTCAAAATTCTGGGAACAGGGGCTGGGGATTTAGCTCAGCGGCATAAGCGCCTGCCTTGCAAGCAGGCAGTCGTGAGTTCGATTCCTGGTACCTATAAAAAGGAAAAAGACAAAAAAAAAAAAAATTCTGGGAACAGAAGATGCTGATACATACTTTAGCTAATCAGATTCAATCAGCAGCCAGAATAATGAAAATAATCCTTTCAAGTTTTCTAATTATGATTTGTAAGAGCTGAAAATTAAAACAGTTCTACTGGATATCTTGTTAGCAAATCACAAGATTATGAAAAGTTTAGTCACCAAATATTGCAATTTTATTAGCCATAGGCTGGAGATATAGCCCAGTGCTTGGGGATACATCCTAGTGCTTGCCTAGCTGAATTTGATTCTCAGCACTGAAAAAAAAAGATGCATTATATTTGACTGGATATAATTTTTACTTTATTAGTGTCATAATAAATGAGTTTTATTTTCTCATTTAGAACTTTTTCCTGTATAGTCAGGTTTCCATGACTTCCTCCTAACATTACTTGCAATAGTCTCTAAATTTAGATGCACTAGCAAAATTCACTAAATAGCAATTTATATCATCTATTCTATAACAAATTATGCTTTGATTTATAAAAATCATTTCAACATAATTTTAATATCAAAAGTGAAGCATTATATATTTACATCATCGAATCTTGCTCTCAAAGCACCCAGAGAGTAATAATATAATGAAAAACAGACTACTGTTATTCTCTGATAGTGAATTAAAGAAGTGTAAAATCTGAAATTCTTCAAAGAGAATGATTGTCTTCAAAAAAGAAAAAAAAATGCCAAATGAGCTATACAAAATAAAACAGTCATTGTTTTGGGAGTAACTCAGAGAATGTCAAGGAATTGCAGTCTGTGAAAACTGAGTTCTTCCTTTTCCTTATAATATAAATTGGCAAAATAAGTAATGAGGTTTCAATAAAAATACAGAAACAAATAATACCAGTGTATGAAGAATAGTTTCTTATTTTGGTTTAAAACTGGTGCTTAAAATCAATTTCACTTTTTTTTTTTTTTTTTGTCTTTTTCCTTTTTATCGGTACTGGGGATCGAACTCATGACTGCCTGCTTGCAAGGCAGGCGCTTATACTGCTGAGCTAAACCTCCAGCCCATCAATTTCACTTTTGAGAATGGACAGTTTTTATTTCAATATTTTAAATATTTCATTACATAGAAAAAGACAGGAGGTAAAAAGTAGAACATACTCAATTTGAGAATCTATGCATTACTTCTATGTCACCCTGAGGAGAGAGTGACCCATATCTTCACTGACCTCTAGCTGCGCGACATTCACATTCATTGATTTTTCTATCTTCTCTTCTCCTCCTCTCTCTCTCTCTCTCTCTCTCTCTCTCTCTCTCTCTCTCTCTCTCTCTCTCTCTCTCTCTCTGTCCATTTGCCAGGTAAAAAAGGAACCTCTTCCAGAAATTAATTTTTTAATCTTTCCAGTCTCAGCTCGATTTGGTTGCACCTCATTGAAGTTTGGATAGGTGAGAGAATCTTAATATCCACTAAGGAACTGAACATATTTCTATTACTGAATAGTTTATCTTGTAGAATTTTTAGTTTATCTTGCAGTTAGAATTTTTGGTTTATCAATTTGTTTCCTTTCACTGTATTTCATGTAATTTAAGAGTAGTTATGCCTGATATTGATGGAGTTTAGAATATGTTCTGAAGAAATCAGGGGAAAAAACCCAGTATGTTCAAGAAGAAAGAAAAATATTTTCCTTCTCTACAATATATAGTAGATGTTTGTGGCATAATAAATTAAATCGATAGTGTTTGGCTTTGATTCCTGATCCAGAGCTCTTAAACCCTTGGAATTTACCGTCTTTGGTACTCTACTGAAATAACTCATAAGGTAGAAGTGCTTTATGAGGGGCCTGATCTTCAGAAAAACCACCATAGGATCAAAGGATTAGAACTGATCTCCAGATAAGGAAGAGAAGCTGGAGACTGACATCACAATTTAATAACTAACAATAAAATTTTCATAAAACTCCCTCAGTAATTGGGGAATTTCCAAACTGATGAGCAGATCCACTCTTACTTACAAAGCGACTATGTTCAGGACCATTTTGGACCTTTTCCTTTATACCTCTTCACTTACCTGCTCATTTCTGTTAAAATAAACTATGACAAGTATAAGACATTCCCAAATCCTTTGTGTTATCTTAGCAAATAACTGAGCATGAATGAGTTTGAGGGAACTTCAGATTATAGTCATCCGGGGAGAAATATAGATAGTATAGGACCCATTTGTGGTTGGCATCTGAAGTGAGGGCAACCGTGCAGGACTGAGACTTTAACCCAGTGCTGGCAAATCTATGGAATGTGTGCCACAGTAGGCTGTTTATTGCCGTTGAAAGTCGTAAAAGGTTCGCCATCACTATACCTATGGGATCTATAGTATCAATGGAGACTTAAATTGTTGGAAAACTGGAGGAACTGTTGTTTTGAGAAACAAAATCCTCTAATACTCAATACATTTATTTTGCATACATAAATAAATGAATGAAAGATAAACAAAAATACATATAAACCACTATTTATTAATAACTATAATAAATGAGCTGAGGCCTTGTAGATGTTAGAGAAATCCTCTACCAACAGTGATACTTCTAGCTGGGACTAGAATTTCTTTAATGGATTATTCATTTATTCAGATTTGTAAAATCTTGAAACAACTGTACTAATTTCTATTTTTCTCATGAATTCCCTAGTTTACATAAGCTTTCAAAATTACTGAGATAAATATTTGATATCTTTACTTCTTAGGTGCATGTATGTTTGTGATTATTATTTCTTGATAATTCTCGATACTCTTTTATCATTAACATCTGTCTTCCCCGTTAATATTTCTGTGACATATAATTTGTCTGAAATTCATATAACTACTCAGTTTCCTTTTGCCTAGTAAATGTAGGGCATATCTTTTATAGCCTTTTACATTTCATCTACTTACGTTTTGTTTTCCAAATGTGTTTGTTTTTAACAGCAAATTGTTGAGTGTTAATTTTTTTTTTTTTTTTTTGGTACTGGGGATCGAACTTACAATCTAGAGCTTGCCAGGTAGGCACTTATGCTGGGTTAAATCTCCTGCCCTGAGGGTTAAATTTTTATCCAATCTGATAATCTCTTCCTCCTATTTTGGATATACAGATCATTTACATTCAATATAATTACTATTACAATTGGACTTAAATCTACCATCTTGTTAATTATTCTTTATTTACATATAGTCCCCAGGTTTTTTGTTCCTTTTTTTCCAATTCCTTTCCTCTGGATTAATTATTTCTAAACAAGAGGAAAGATGAAGAAAAAAGACTCATAAAACTAGTGTAATTTTGAAAGCAAAATCAATTCCCATTGCAAAATTCTAAATGTATTGATAAACTTAGCAGAATATTAAAATACTGTTAACATGTCATAGTTAAGTACGTTTTATTTAGAGAATACAAGAACAGGGTCTATTTCTCAAAAGTCATTAATGTTAATCATGACAAAATAAACAAAAAGGAAAAAATCTATTATTCTTTCAGAAGCGAGGGGAAACAATCTAGGCATGGGAGCATAGCTATAATCACGGTATTCTGTGAGGCTGAGACAATTTGAGCCAAGCCTAGGAAACTTGGCTACTTAGTGAGTTTGAAAAAAAAAGCAACTAATTGGAAAAAAAATTGCCTGGAGAAATAACTCTGTTCAAAAGCCTTATGATTCAACTGCAAACACCAGGAAAAAAATTAATTAATTAAAATAATTCAAAAAAGAAAATCAATAAAATTCACCTCTAAGTAATAATTTTAGAATATTCTCCAATCTGGGGGAGCACTATAAAGTTTTCTAACATAACAACATGTTAATACTAATAAATGATGATTAAATTAAATATGGGCATTTTCATCAGGATTAAGAAAAAATTAAGTGTTTATTGTCCTCATTTCTCTTCAGTAATAGACACATGTAGGATTTCTAGGAAGATACCTATTTGAAGTCTGGTCAACAATCAGCATCAACCATAAGACATAGCTATCTCACCATCTCCAGACTTCAAGTCATCCCAGCCAAGGTCTGCAGGTCACAAACAAAGCAGTCTTCTTAAGCTCAGCCTACATTTCTAACACAGAGAAGCCATGATACAAAATGAAATAATTAGGGGAGGAGATTTAGCTCAGAAGCATAAGCGCCTGCCTGGCAAGTATGAGATCCTGAGTTCAATCCCTGGTGCAAATAAATAAATAAATAAATAAATAAATGAAATAATTGGGCCAGGGATATAGCTCAGCAGTACAGCACCTGTTTGGCAAGTACGAGGTCCTGAGTTTGATTCTTGGTGAAAAAAAAAAAAAAAAAAAAAAAAAAAAAAAACGAAAGAATTGTTGTTTTAAGCCACCATGTTTTGAGTTATGGGATAGGATTAAAAAACAAAAGAATAACCAATGCGCCTCAGGTTTTGGGTTCCAAACACAGTACAGAAAAATCAAACAAAGCATAATTCCAGAAGTAAAAACCTAGTAACTAAATAAGCTAAATAAACAATTTAAATAGTCTAGTTAAGGGCTTACACCCATAATTACAGCACTCTCAAAGGCTGAGGCAGGAAGACTATCATTTTGAGACCAGTCTAGGTAAATTATAACTTAATGAAACCCTGTCTCAAAAATTAAAAAAGGGGTGCAGATATTGCATAGAGCAAAGGCTCTGGGTTTACTCCCCAGCAGCAAAACCAAAACCAAAATCAAACTTCTTTTTTTTTTGTCTTTTTCATTTTTATCAGTACCAGGGATCGAACTCATGACTGCCTGCTTACAAGGCAGGCACTTATGCCGCTGAGCTAAATCCCCAGCCCCCAAAATCAAACTTCTAAATCACAAAAAATTTTAGAGTGAACAGAAAAGGCACTGAGAAGGCATTTCTAATACCCACATATGTGTAGAATAAAAGAGAGAATCTAATTTTAAAAACATTAAATGGATACAACGAGACCATAATAGCAAAAAAGTGAGTCATACAAGCTTTCAATGTGTTTCATATGAGAAGCATATATATATAGTGTATATATGTATATGCATATATGTGTGCATATATACATAGAGATATGCAATACATATAGATATATAGAGAAAAAGAGAAAGGATGCAAAATAGATGAAGAGGAAATAGTTTTTTCAAAGCTAAAATATATATATTATACATATAATGTATGTATGTGTATATATGTGTTTGCATATATGTGTGCATATATATAAAAATATAGAATACATACATATATATATATATATATATATATAGAGAGAGAGAGAGAGAGAGAGAGAGAATGAGAAAAGATCCAAAATAGAAGATAAAAAGGAAATAGAGTTTTTTTCCCAAATGGACAGAGGAACAAGGGATGTAGCAAGGGAGAACAGAGCGGAGGGAAAGAGGATGGAAAAAATGAAAACAGAGCTTTTGTAAATGGGAAGGGGGACATGCAAATGGAAAAAGCAGAAAGAGAAGGGAAGGGTAGGGAATAAAAATAAAGAGAGACAGTGAAAAGAAGTGGAATATATTATGTACATGTACCAAATCACCAGAGTAATTGTAATATTATACAAACATGTACTACTAAAAACTTTTTTTTAAAAACCACAGTTCAAGAGAATGGATAGTCAGCCACACCTACCAAGCCTGCCACCCACCTTCAGACTGGTACCCAGCACAGGCAGGGAGAACCAGCCAGCCACGCCCACCAGAAGCCTGCCAGTTGCCATCAGACTGGTACCCAGTACCAGTAGGGAGAACCAGCCAGCCACCATCCTCTGAAGAAGTCTGTCCTGCACCCTACTATCTCCCCAGGAACCTAAGTTAGGAGAAACTCAGGTGCCTGGCCCATTCCCTTGTACCACAGACTGGCAGCCAATGTGGGAAGCACCTGGGACCCCACAACTGGCTCATCTGGAGAAACTCAGGAAAATGTGAAGATGAAAGAGACAAGGACAATCTCAAGACATTCAGTCCACACTGAATAAATCTGGGAGACATCAACATGGAATAAACTGGAAGTTGCACACCTAAAATTTATGAAAGTATAGAAACTGAAGAAAAGAAACAACATCATGAGGCTGTAAAACTAATGAGATCAAAAATAACATTTTAGGTAAAAGAATAGCAAACAATGAAAAAATTCCTGAGCATATATAAAGAACATATTAGATAAAAAGGAGCATAGGAAAATGATGGAAACCTTGAATGAATAATACAGGAAGGAATTACAAGGCATGAAATAGATTCACAAATATACAGGAAATTAAAAACTCCACAGAAAGCTGGCAAAATTGCTTGAAAGAAATTGAAGATAGATTTTCAGACCTTGAAGAAAGGATGGCAGCTAGCAACAGCAAAAAGAAAAATCTTTTAAAAATAACAAGGAACAAGAAAATAACAATTCAACAGCTGCAAGATAATACAAAGAAAAATAATTTAAGACTGACATAAGTCAGTGAAAAAACAGGGGTCAACACAAATGACATATGAAGACCATTTACAGAAATAGCATAAAACTTCCCAAACATGGAAAAAGGATCTGACATACAGGTAAGTGATGCCTATAGAACTCCATTAACCATAATGAAAATAAACCTATACCCAGACATATAATAATCAAGATCCCAGAAATTCAGAACAAAAACAGAATATTAAAAGCTGATAGAAAAAAGAAATAGATCACCTATAAAGGAAAACCCACTAGAATCATGGCAGACTTCTCAAACACAAACCATCAAGTCAAGAAGAGCTTGAAGTATTTCAATTCCTGAAAGAAATCAACTTCCAACCCAGACTGACATACCTTGCAAAACTATCTTTCAAAATTAATGGATAGAGGCCAGGGATTTAGCTCAGTGGCACAAGCACCTGCCTGGCAAGTGTAAGGTCATGAGTTCAATCCCTGTTACAAAAAAAAAAAAATAAATAAACAAATAATTAATTAATTAAAAATTAATAGATAAATAAGATAATTCCATGACAAAGAACTGAAGGAATTCATGATCACTAAACCAACCCTAAAATGAGAGAGAGATAAAGATGACAACAGTTCCAGGAATGGCAGCAGAGGGATTGCCAAGCAGTGGGTAACTGAACGAAGGGGAAAAGTGGGGGGCCAACAGCAAAAGGGTAGTATAGCAGAGATGAGTCAGAGCATGTAGTGTAACCATTAATGTAGATGGCCTCAATTCACCAGTAAGAAGAAACTCTCAGACAGTTGATCAGGAGACAGGATCCATCAGTATGCCATATACAAGAAACACATCTGACTTAGAAGGAAATTCATGGACTGAAGGTCGGACGAGAGAAAACAATGTTCTGTGTGACAAGGAGCCAGACAAAAGCAGGGGTAGCTTGCCCATCAACCACAGAATGGATAGGAAAGATACAGCTGGAAAGCTACTCAGCTATAAAAAAGGATTATCTCAAGGCTCTTGTAGGTAAATGGATGCAATCTGAGACCATGCTTATGTGTGAAATGGTTGAGAGTCACTTGGGTGAACAACATACTGTCTCCCAAAAACTGAAAGAGTCAATGGGATCCAAAATGTACAATATATATTATAAAAGTGAAAGGGGAGGAAACATCTAAAAAGGGAAAATGGTAGCCATTTTTAATTTCCTGTTACCTTGTTTTGAAGTCTGTATAATTTTCACTGTTTGGTTTGGTTTTGTTTTATTCCATTTTGTTTGATTTTATTATGTCTGATGGTATAGGCAGCTATTCTGAACAAGAGCCATTATGGAAGCCATTGTTGATTTCCTATTATCTTGATGCCATGTATTACTTTGATCACTTTGCTTTGATTGGTTTTATTTTGTTCTGTTTTGTTTGACTGTTATATTTGATAGTATGGGCAATTATTTTGAAGATAACAAGATTAACATGGTAGCCATTGTTGATTTCCTATTATCTTATTTTGAAGTCCTGTATCACTTTCATTGTTTCATTTGATCAGTTTTATTCTGTTCTCTTTTGTTTGATGGTATGGGTTGCTATTTAGAAGATAACAAGAGGCATTATGGTAGCTATCAATGGTTTCCTATTATGTTTTGAAGTCTTGTATCACTTTCATTGGTTTGTTTTGATAGGTTTTATTCCGTTTCATTTGGGTTGGTTTTATTTTCTTTAAAATAAAAAAATATACATATAAAAGAGAATGTAGGCAGGACCAGAGATATAGCTCAGTGGCATAGCATCTGCCTGGCAAGTGTGAGGTCATGAGTTCAATTCCTGGTACCAAAAAACAACAACAACAAAAAGAGATTATAGGTAAACAGTTAACAAAAGAAAGACTAAATGAATACGAAACATGAAAAAACAACAACAACAACAACAAAAACTACAGATCTGTGGAATATGGGTCAAGCTAAGATCTAAAGTATGGTTTTATCATCTACTTGAAGTTATTTCCATATGTTGAAGATAGGAACATTAGGAGCTGGATAACTTCTTTTTAAAGTACAGTTTGTTAAACAAGTACCTTTATTTTTTGTATTTTTGGCCAGAAACTATAGGAAACATCAAAAAAGTTAAAGGACAGCAGGACATAATAGAACAGACCTTTAATCCTAGAACAATGAAAAGTGGAGGTAGGAGGACTGAAAGTTCAAGCCCAGCCCAGTCAACATAGTGAGACTATCTCAAAAAGGACTAAGGATGTAGTTTACTGTGAAAGCCCTGGGCTCAATTCCACAATATGACCCCACTCCTAAAAAAACTGAGGACTAAAATTTCACATTGCAGGGGACTAGGAGAAAAAAAATAGTAATATTATTCCATAGAAAAGGTATGTACCAAATTACAAATAAAATTCAGTTCTATAATATATTATCTATTAGTTAAAATAATGATGCTAGCAGAACATGCATGCATATAGTTCAGACTATTGGGGAGGGTGAGGCAAGAGGATTAGTTGAGGCTTGGACAATATATTGAGTTCCCATGGTGGGTGGGGTAGGGAGGTAGGGAGAAGAGGGAAATTGAGGAAGAGAAAGAGAGAGGTACAGAAATACTCACTATATCCTCACCCCTGATAGAATTCACAAGAAATATAAAACCTAGGTCAAACATGTTTTTATAAGGATATCATTAAGTAATAAGCTATATGGACTACAACTAGAGAGCAAAATGTAAAACTGAAAGTGTTTGGTTAACAATATAAGTATACAAGAGTATGCTAGCCAGGAATGTGCAATTTGAATCTAGCAGACAGGGCCAGGGATTTAGCTTGCACAAGCCCACGTGTTTGGCAAGCATGAGGTCATGAGTTCAATCTTTGGTACCAAAAAAAAAAAAAAAAAAAAAGACTCTAGCAGCAGACAGTCCCAAATTAGGAACATTATAAGGTGGGGGTATTATTTTCTTCAAAAATTTTGTCAAAGAAAAATTTTAAAAATCTTGTAAAAAAAGCCCCTACTGAAAGAAACCAAAGAAAAGTGACTATTAAATGCAAATCCTAATTCTAAGTCTTACCAGTAATTTTTATTGATTCAGTATTTGTACAAAATCACTATTAGCAATATTTATTTACAATGTACCATATACTGAAAAGAATTTTTGTGCCACTGATCTAGGTATTCACTCATATTTCAATGGTCAAGATGAATGGGTTGTTTGTTGGTGACTGGTACCTGTGTGGTAACTGATTAACACGATCCAGTTGTTAAGATACCAACTTCTGTGTCTGATATTTAGGTTCCATCAATACTTTTTTATTTTATTCTTTTTAAATTACTTTACTCGGCTTTGGATTTTAATTTTGTTCCATGCTGTTTTATTGTTTTTTCAGTAGAACTTATTTACTTTCATTATTTTTAAATTTTCTTTTATCTTTTTTTGGGGGAGTGATGAAACAAACATGCTGAGCAGGTGGTCTTCTACTGAGCTACATGCCCAGTCATTTCTGCATTTGTCCTTTAAATCTGTAATTTTTATCATATAATTATTATTTGTCTCAGTTCACATAATGGGAAAGAAGCATGATGATATGAGTAACACAAACTGTGAACATAATACTATGATAGATCGGACTTTTTTCCATATACTTATCTACTAAGTCTACAAAAACTGAGGCTTACTAAATTGGAATTATCCATTTAGGCTAAAGTGCATTTCCACCATATTAATATACTTATGCACAGATCATACTTTGACTATCACATCACTGCTTTCTTGTACTATGTACCATCCTCGGTTTTTGTCTTACCTAACAATTATATAAACTTTATAAATAAAACACGACACATTGCATGAAGGTAAATGAAAGCTGATATTCATGGAAGTGCTTAATGTCTTCATTTAATTATTGAAAAGATGTCAGTAGTAAAGAATCTTCTGACAGTTCTGTGACAGTCTCCTATAATTGTTTTATAGTCCACTACTTCAAATCTCTGTATAACTATATGGGATTTTATAATTTATGAGATAAGTTATATATACTTTTGTATTAGTTCTTAACAGTTTAACAATGATGTACATAGAACAAGAGAAAATTGAAGCTCAGAAATATTATCTGAGTTACAAATTACACAGACAGTAAAGTGGCAGACCACAGGATATTTAAATTCTAGTATGCTTTAAACCTACACAAAAAATTAGAAAGACTTCACTATGTTATGTTATAGGAATAGGCAACAGGAAGTAGAGAAAATGGTTATATAGACCAAAAAAAAAAAAAATACTGTATGATTATCCTATGAGATGTAAATCATCAAAATTATCTCTGTAATATACAGACTAGATATCAGTATTTCATTTGTGCCATTCTGTAACATGCAAACATGCTCTACTTACAAAAATTTTATGATATTGGGGCTGGAGATTTAGCTCAGTGGCATAAGCCCCTGCCTTGCAAGCACGTGGTCATGAGTTCCATCCCCAGTAACGATAAAAACAAAACAAAACAAAAACTTTATGACATCAAAACTACTTAATCAAATAAAAACTTCAAAATCTTTTTGTTTGGGGAAGATATGAAGGAACCAACAGGAAACTAAAAATAGTAAAGAATGCTACAATACACATCAGTTTTGATTTTTCTAAGATAACATCTTTACTGAGCAGTTTCAGCGGTGAATCGTAACAATTTAACCCAGACCCAGGAAAATATAACCATATATGTTAAAAACAAAACATGAAGGCAGAAGAAAATCATAGAAAAGTCTGTTCCACCCCTTTCTCTTTCACTAATCCAAAACACTCACTGTTGCAAAAGTACAGCTGGAAGAGAATGAATGTAGTTGATCCCTAGCATTTATTTACCTCTGATTCAATCTAAAGAAAGGTAGGGTGGTATATATAATTCTGCCCTTAATGTGAATGAGTTAACCAGAAAAAAAAAAAAAGAAAACCAGACAGAAACAATGTCATTAAGAGACATGAAATACAGTATGCAAAAGTGTAATGAAGATATATTACAGGAAATAAAAACAAGTGATTGAGCTTTTTACTCTTAAATAAAATGAAGAAAATCCTCTAAACTATAAAATGTAATATTACAAATGTCAAATTCGTGACTTTAACAGAATCCTAGCAAAACAAAGGATTACCTTTTTGGAGCTTGACAAAAATTATTACAATATGACAAAAAAATTACCAGTAAAAATACTGAAATCAATGAGACAAGATGAAAGAAACAAGATTAGGGTTAGCAGAAAACAAACAATGTAATATATGTTGGAGGCTTTGTTTGTTTGTTTGTTTGTTTGTTATCTTGAAAACTGAACTCCAGGTAGGCGCTTATGCACTAAACTAAATCCCCAGCTCCAATGTTGGGGACTTTTATTTTATTTTTTTAAAATGTTCAAGATTAATCCATGGCCTTGTATATACTAGGCAAATGCTCTACCACTGCATTGCACACCATCTCCATAACACACTCTTAAAGAGTTAAGAGGGAAAACAAGAGTCATTTAAAATGTCAATATGCAGATTACTACAGAGAGATCATATGTGAGAATTGAAAAATCCGCATAGATTTAGCCAAGTAATGATCAGTGACCTTCCTCACCAGAGAGGAAGTTTCAGAGATTAGAGAGTAAAAGACATGCTGTAGTAGAGTGCGACAGAGGCAATAATTTCAAGTTTATCTTCATCATCATTCCCAAACCCTTCCAAGCCAACCAAGCTATTACTATTACTTTTAATATGATTTCAAAAGAGCTATTATAAATAACTACATGGCCTAAGTCTACAAATCTTTCCTGTTGCCCCAATCAAAATTAATGAACCATTCCTCTATAGTTCAACTGTTTGCATAGCTATACATATAATCTAGATATTAATACATACGATGGTATTTCAACTATCCCCCATCATGTTACATCAAGAACAGTTATTCGCCTTGATTTCTTGAAATTCTCTCTACCCTTATTCCCAAAAGGCTGGGGAACAAATACAGGACCTCAAGCACACTAGACAAGGGATATATACCACTGAGCTTGTATTCTTTGACTCTGCTCAAGATTCTTGGGCACAGTTTTTGATAAGAGTATAGGCACTCAGATGAATACCTACCAGTTTGGATTAAGTTACAAAGACTCTATAGTGACAAAATTGTTTCTAAAACAAAGAACAAGTTCAAAAACTGAACTTCAAAAAAAAAAAAAAAAAAGAATGATTGGCTACTGATGTGCATATCACTTTCTATTTCAAGACTATATGATTATGAGTGAGCATTTCAGTATTTTGTTTAGTCTTAGAACTTAAGAGTATACATGAGTTGGCAATGAAGTTAGAAAATTAACCAAAATTAACCATTAACCTTCAAAAACTCAGAATAAGTTAACTACAGAAAGAATCAAAATTATGTCAATAGACTAGAAATTGGAATAGGTCAAAATCCACAAGAAATGTGGATGAGCCAAACAATACACCTACATATACCTACAATTGATGAGCCAAACAATACACCTACATCTGAAGAAAGAAGTCTCACATTTTGGTTCATTCATTGCAATTGTTTTTAGATCATGTGAAGGTGTAAGCATAGAAACCTGAATTCTACAGTTTCCTATTCACATATATTTTCCTCTGAAGATCCAGAAATTTAAATAATACCTGAAAAAATAGCTTCACAATCTATTAAGAACACAAACTCCATGAAATATATTTAGAAGGGCAACTAAATATGGATGGCCTTACTGAGAATCAATCTAGCAAATACAAATTTGAACTCTAGATTTACCAGATAGTAGCTGCATAATCTTGGGCAAGTTACTTAATGATCTCTCAATTTCTTTACTTGTAAAGTGTGGAAAATATATTATCTAATTCAGAGGATGATTATAAGGGTTAAAGACACATATGAAAAGTCCTCAGGGGCTGGGGATTTAGCTCAGCGGCATAAGCGCCTGGCTTACAAGCAGGCAGTTGTGAGTTCGGTCCCCGGTACCAATAAAAAGGAAAAAGACAAAAAAAAGTCCTCACATACAACATAAATATGGGCAAAATTTGGGGACAAATAATCCATAGGAAAAATAAGCAGCCAACAAATGAAAATATATTAAACCCTACAGGGATAATCAAAGAAAAATAAATTGAATAATCTTCACTTATCATTACATATCAAATTATTAAAGGTTAAAAAAATAAAAGGTCTCAGAATTAGTCACTTTATAAGGAGCGTAGATTGGTAACATTGTTCTGGAAGGCAGTTTGGTGAGGACATAATTTTGACCCTTGGGCTAGGGATTTAGCTCAGTGCTGGGTTTTTAGCTCAGTGGCAAAAGTGCCTGCCTGGCAAACACGAGCTCATGAGTTCGATCCCCAGTACCGGGAAAAAAAAAAAAATTTTTTTTTTTTGACCCAGCAACTTTTAAGAATTTCTCCTGTGGAGGTAACTGCAAAGATTCTACAAAAATATTCAACATAGAACTATTCATAATTTGAAAAACTTAGAAATAAGCTAAATGACTTTTAATGGGTATTAAGTTACAGTATGACCATAAAATGACCTTGCAGTCAATAATTTTTATTAGTAACACAGAATAATGAGATTAACTTTGGTACAATGGTACATACATATAACATATTTTGATGGTTTTTTACCTCACAATACCCTTCTTTTCTTCCTTGTTATCTCCATTGCTATCTCTAAAAGCCTACCTTTTGAGTTTCCTGTCACCTCTATAATGAATTAATATTCTATATATTAATGAAAAAGAAAAGGATCCCAAAACATTATTAAATAAAAAGAAAAATTATAAACCAATAGAATAAGATTTGTTGTTTTGTTTTGTTGAGACAGGGTTTCACTATGCAGTTCAGGGTGGCCTTGGGTTCACTTTGTAGCCCAGGCTGGTCTCGAACTTGCAACCATCCTCCTACTTTAGACTCCTGAGTGCTGGGAGTACAGGAGTGTGCTATGACACCCAGTTTAGGATCTTATTTTTATGTGTGTATTTACAGAATACAGTGTTTAATGCTTTATAAATATGCATATATTTACAGAGAAAAGCATTTACCTCCAGGTAATAGGATTATACATTATTTAACATTCTTAAATTCTTTCTTATTACTTAAACTTTTGTATGAGTATGTATTATCTTTATAATCATAAAAATTATATTTCTTTAAATTTTAAGACCTGAAAAAGTAATAACAATTCCTAGCCCATGATTATATTAAAAACTACTGATTCAAGCAAATGCTATATGAGGAAAGGAAAATACACTTTGAATGTACCTCAAAATAAGAAGAACCTAATACCCCTGAAAGAGACAGAAGTAGAACTAATTATGTGATAAGATTCAACAACAGCTCCATTTTAAAACATATCTAGAATAATCTTGATTCACCAAAGTATTTCTACATCCCACAAGAAATAAAAATAGGTACCTGAATGAGAAAGAGGAGAAATGAATAGCTTAGAAATCTACTAGACACTTTCAAGGGACCTTTATTTTTAGTTACTGAAAGAATTATTCAACATGAGAAAAGAAGTGATCATTTAAAGCAGCGAATTTATGTGATCTTAGCTATGTTCAACTAACTAAAACTAGATTTACTTGTCATTATCTCCCAAAATACGCAGGCTTACAAAAAGAAAAATTAAATTAATCTTTATGTAGATTCAAACATGAAAATAATTTTTCTCTTATAAAAAATTCTAGTGCAGGAAAAAGGTCAGGAAAAAAATACTAAATGAAGATTAAATTCAGAGTAAAATAGAACAACAAGCAATAAGAGAATAAAGTAAGCAAGACTATGGTTCTAGTTTCCACTCTTAATTTCCTTACAAGTAACCCAGTTTTAATTTCCTATAAGTAAAACAACATTTCTAAGTTCCAAAAACTTTTAATGGTGCATCAGTGATATGATGCTCCAATGTCTCTGAAGAAATTATGTGTTCCATGAAAAAATTCCTAGTGAAATAAGTTTAGAAAACTATGTAAACATTTTCCCTCTTTGGAGATTCACAATGTGCTACATTGCAGAAAACATTTAACCCCATACTATATAATCCACTGATTTCCAAAATTAAAGAAAAATTGAATGGCCTTGAATAAGGAGTGATTAAAATGTTTACACATCACCATGTAATCTTTATCAAAAGGACATGAGTTGGGTTAGCACAGTGGCACAGCATGTGCCTGGCAAGTGTAAGGTCCCGAGTTTGATTCCTGATATCCTCCCTGCAAAAATGAAGACATTTCATCTATTGACATGGTAGATTTTTATTATACAAATAGAAAAGATAAACTGTGGCACCATACATATGGTAACTAGATATTTTAGATTAGTTATACATTTACCGGTAAATAAAAAGGTCTTAGAGGGTACACCCCAAATTATTGCTTGTTTATCCCTTTAATTGCACAGTACTGGGATGGAATCCAAGGTCCCTTCCCATGTAAAGCAAGCACTTTAAAACTGAGCTACATCTCAAACCCCACATTAAAGTAAATAATTTCACAGAAAAAGTGTCTCTTTTGTAAACATTAAATTTAATGCGTTTCGTATACATGCTGCATTTTCAGGTTATTTATTAAAGATTCCTCAAAATTCATTGTGTCTTTATCTTTAAAAATACAAGTGGGAGCTGCACATGACAGCATGGGTCTGTGATTCTAGCACTTGAGAGGGTGAGACAGGAAGATTTTCTGAGGCCAGGCTGGGCTATACAGTAAATTTAAGGCCTTTCAGACTGCATAGAAACCACACCCCCAAATACAAGTTGGAAAAACTTATGTACTCATTATAATTAATAAGAAAGTCACTAGACATCAACCCAAGAGAATTCTCCAGTACCTAATTTGCCAACTAATTGCCTATCCAATCTGAAAGTTAACAAAACAATGTGTGATTTATGTTTGTAGAATACATAGCAACAAAAAATTAATGTTTAATTGTGTTATGAAAATAAAAGGTATATTTTTATGAATTAAACAAATTGAATGCAAACTATGTGTACTAACATTGAAGAAACAGATTCCAGGGCTGAGGATTTAGCTCAGTGACATAAGTGCCTGCCTGATAAGTACAAGGTCTTATGTTCGATTCTTGGTACCAAAGAAGAAAAGAAAAAGAAACAGATTCCAAGAAATCACAGCCTTTACCCTTGAGAAGTTTACCATCAAGTGGAATAAAGATAAATAAATTATTTTAGTATAATAGGGAATTCATTTATTCTGTATGTAATATATTTACTGACTACGATATGCCAGTGCTGTCTACTTTGTTATTCAATGGTGAACCAAAAAAAAAGAACAACAAAAATTTTGCCTTTTTGATGGAAGGAAACAGACACTAAAATTATAGAGAGGGACTGGGAAATAGTGGTTGTCCAGCATGAACAAGGCTCTTGGTTTGATTCTAGCAACACACACAAACACACACATATTATATTCATGCATAATATTTATATATCTCTATATATGTATTATATAGGTGTATACATATAGAAAAACAGATGAGCATGTTTGAAGGCTGTAAGTGCCAAGGGAAAAAATGAAGCTGAAAAAGAGGGAGTTCAAGGTAGAAGTAGGTAATTTTGATTAGTGTTAGGAAAACAATCATGTTGAAAGATATATTTGAGCAATGGTTTGAAAGAGGAGAAAATAAGCTACAGTTACCTGAAAGAACAATAAATGTAAATATCTTAGGGAAAAAGTGAAATGCATACAAGAATAGCAAGGAGGCTAGCATAAAAACCTCCCCTCTTTTCTTAGTAGGTATACTAAGAAATATGTAAAGGGTTGGAGATATAGCTAAGTTACAGAGCATGTGCCTAGCATGCAAAAGCCCTTGGATTCAATCCCCAGTAGTACATACACACAGACACATAACACACACACACACACACACACACACACACACACACACACACACACACAGAGGGTTGGGGAGAGTAAGATGATGTGAAAAGGATTATGCAGGGACCTGATGGTAGCTGAAAGGACTCTAAATCACAAGGTAAGAGGTTGCATTAATCCGATTTGGATTTTAAAAGGTTCACTTTTGCTGCTGTGCTGAGATAGGTATTTGGGAGAAGAACAGAAGACTGGAAGGCGACTGCAAATAAACTTCAGGTGACAGTGACCTGGGTGTGGAGCATTGAAGGTGATTAAAAAGGATAAGAATTTGAATATATCCTGGAAAGACAGTCAATACATTTTGATGATGATTGCAAGGTATGGGCAAAATGAGTCAAGAACGTAGGAAAACAGACAGGGATGTAGCTCAGTGGTAGACTGCTTATCTAGATCCCCAGCACCATAATCAATAAATGTGGAAGAAGACTCAATGATGAACTGTTCTTTATATGAGTAATAGGAATAAGTTGCTATTGATCAAGATGAAAAAGACTGTGAAAGGGATAAAGTATATCACTGATGATGCTAAATTTGAGATATTTAGTAGACAAAGCAGGCAGAGAATTAAAGAAAGTCTGAGTTAAAGGGAAAAACTAATAAATTTCTTCCTTTAAAGCAAAAAAATTAAGTAAGATCGATAATCATTAGTATTTATATGCTATCTAAACTCAGGAGATTAAACTATTTCATTAAAGCACTTGCTGCTATAAAAGAACAAGCTTTCCAAGGACAGAGCATTAACAGAAATATGAGAGGAGCCCAGTAAAAAAAAGAAAAGAAAAAGAAAGAAAAGAATAGAAAAGAGGGGAGGTAGATCATAAAACTAAGAGGACTGGTGCATGACATGCTTATAATCCCAGCACTCTGCAGGCTGAAGCAGGAGGATTGTCACAGATTTGAAGCTAACAAGTTCAAGGCCGGTTTGAAATACATAGTGCACCCTTGTCTCAAAAAAACAAAACAAAGCAATCAAATCAAAAAACTAAGAGAAAGAATACACACTTTTTGAAAGCAAAAGGAAAAGAATGTTTTAAAGAGGACAATTGATAAACAATATGTCATGTGTTGCTAGTTTTGGAAAGAAAGACAAAAATGAGAATTGATCATGGAATTGAAATTAGACACAAACCAGGAGCAATTACAACAATTGCAGCAGAGTTGATATGAAGCAGAGGCATGAAACAATCAAGATCGGTAGCAGAGGAGCAGGAAATAGCACATACAATTCTGAATGAAAATTAGAGAAATGGTACAGCAGTGAAGGGAACATGAGATGAAAAAAATTTTTTCTAGTATGTAGTAGCAATAATCTAAGAAAGGGAAAATAATAATTAAGGAAAAAATGTAAGATACAGGAACAGTTGAAAATAATCTAGGAAGTAGTGTCTCCTGAGATCCACGCCATGTTGGAACTTAGGACTCTGGGAAGCCAAGCCAGCACCTCCCCTCCCTGGTAAGCAGTGGTAGTGTGGCCCACTGCAGCCCTTCCAGGGGGAGAACTAGCAGTGTCTCCTGAGATCCATGCCATGTTGGAACTTAGGACTCTGGGAAGCCAAGCCAGCACCTCCCCTCCCTTGTAAACGGAGGCAGGGTGGCAGACTGCAGCACTTCCAGGGGGAGAACCAGCAGTGTCTCCTGAGATCCAGGCCATGTTGGAAATTAGGACTCTGGGAAGCAAAGCCAGCACCTCCCCTCCCTGGTAAGCGGAGGCAGGGAGGCAGACTGCAGCCCTTCCAGGGGGAGAACTAGCAGTGTCTCCTGAAATTCACGCCATGTTGGAACTGAGGACACAGTGAAAACAAATGACCATTCTACCTCCCTACTTAGCAATAGTAAACCTACTGCTACATGGCCTAGAGTCAAATATCCCACTTCCCCTATCCTCCCTCTCGTCCCCCTCCCCGAAAAAAAAAAATAATAAATGTAACTCCCATAAAAAAAAAAGAAAGAAAATAATCTAGGATAATATAATATGAACTATCTGGAAGAGGGATTGTATTTTTCCATTAAAACCTTAGATTGGAAAATGGGGAAGATCAGTATATCAGAGCAGATATCTTTTAGACACCTCCTAAAGCTGATTTGATTAAACAATAGTTATAATGATTATAGATAATCAGAATAAAGGTGTGCAAAGGCAAAAATCTTAATACTAATTATATACTTCTCTCCTTTTCTAATAGGTCATTATATTCCATTCCCACTGCTTTATTTGCATGCCTATGAAGTCATGTTTGTTTTCAAATCTAGTAGTATATGTTATAATTATATAATTTATTATATAAACTAATGAAATTAGTACAAAAGTTATTTTCTGAAAATTAAATGTTTCTGAAAAATTTGATAGCACATTTTTCATTAAAGTTACTGTTAAATTAGATATCAGATAATTATAAAGTACCAGAGGAAAATATAATAAAAATACACAAAGGGTCTACCTCCATCAAGTTTTATAAGTGACTAAGTCACTTCAAAAAATATTCAGTAGAGGACCATGCATAGTGGTGCATACTTGTAATCTCTGCTACTTGGGAGAAAGAAGGGACTGAGGCAGGAAGATCAAGTCCAAGGTTATTTACTTAACCATAATTATAAGCTTCACATTTTTAGCTTTTCATTAAAAGTCACATTAACACTAAAAAGTCATTGCTATTTAATTATTAATTTATTGATAACCTGTATTTTGTAATAATGATATTAGAATTTTACATTTGATGCAGCAAGAAAGTATTTTAAAGATTCTCATGTCTAAATATTACTTAACCCTTATATAAATGCATACTCTCAAAGGGCTGGGGACACAGCTCAATAGAAGAGCTGAAGTCAAAAACAAAAAATCTGCTTTCATTTTTGTGAAATTGTTTGCTTTGTTGGAGATTTGAAAGGAGTAGAAGAGGTGTTAGGCCATGCAAATCTGCTCAGTAAAAAAAATCAAAATTCTATATACAACTCAAATGTTCTTACAAATTACTATTTGCTATCAACCTACCTTAAAAGAGTTATCAACTAACCTTCAGTTGAACCAGTTGATCAACTTTAGATTTCTAAATTTATTTAAAAAATTAAGACTACTAATTATTTTCTTTATTCTCTAACAATCACTGCTACTATAAATGATTTGGTCAACTTGAAAATAAAACATTTTAATATTAAAGAATTACTAAAAATATTGAAAACTTCAAATTAAGTTTTCATAATATAAACTCTAATATCAAAAAATATGAAGTGTAAATGCATGAATTTAGATTTTCCATTAACATTATGATCATATAGGTCTTATATCTCTGAGGTTCACTACTAGGAAAAGATGTCTTGTCCTTCAAATACATCCTCCGTAATAATAACAGAGACAATCCCCCCTCACACACACACACACTATCTTGGTACTGGGGATTAAACCCAGGATCCCGTGCATGTTAAGCAAGTATTCTACCACTGGGAAATATCTTTCTATAACTTCATGAGCTAAATCTAATTGTGTATCTCCCCCTAACAACTTAATATTTAAACACAAAACATTAATGATAACCCATCACCTTGACGTTTCTTCACCTCTAATCTAAGTTTCGTTTTCCAATGTTACTTGCCAGTACTTTCTACAATATCTAAATCTGCCTGTCTTTTCTTATTTTGTCAGTCTGGGTATATTTCAATCTGTATTTCAAATATTTGCTAAAATATCATTTTGGTTAATCAACTAATATTTATTGACTATATTATCAAATTTAAGACCCAGTGTTGTATGTTGCAAATATTTGATTTTCAGATAAAAAGGTGAAGTGCCCTCACAAGAGTTTAACAATCTAACAACTTTCTCCTAACACCTTATTCTTCTCAGATCTCTCAATTAAATCTAATTCTCCTGAAGTACTTGTCACACTCTATAAAAATTATTTACATGGGGGAAATAATATTTCCCCTGCCTGCGAAAAGAAAAATGTGTCATTCATCTCTTTAGTCTCAACACTGAGTCAAATGAATTATAGTAATAATAGCTGCTCAATTCTGCAATGAATTGTAGTCAGCATAACATAAATAAATAAATGGGAAAAATCTCAAAAGAAAGAAAAAATATCTTTTATTGCAATACCTTGTCATATAAGCACACGTAGACTTTAATATAAAAATATGTATTTATAAATTAATAGTAAACCATCTTAGCAAAGTATAACTCTAAAATTTAGCCTGTGTTTTACAGGTTCTACAAATACACTAGACAAGACAATTCATTGAGATGTGAATGCTCTTAACCTGCAAATGTTTAGCATTACTGATCTTTTTCTCTCAGTATCAGTAAATCTCTAATCATTATAGAAAATGAAAATACACATTCGGAAATGTTCACTCTGTGAAGAGTCACCTGCTGACATGAAAATGTTTGTTTAGTCCTGCCACTTTGTTCAGTTTTATTTACAAATTAACATATCCCATAAGGAAGAGCTGACATGTATCTCTAACATTTAAGGAATAAAAACACTTATAGAACAAAATTTTCAAAATGAAATCATTTCTTAAAATACTAGGAACAAATTTAATACAATTAGTAGCCACTTTACCTTACGGAAATACACAAAAGCAAAAAAGACTAGTGAGTGTGGTGGCACATGTCTGTAATCTTTGCACACGCAAGACTGAGTAAAGAGGATTGTGAGCACAAGGGCAGCCTGAGCTACCAAGCAAATTCAGCCAGGGTGGACTACATAGGAAGATCCAGTCTCAAAGAACAAACAAACAAACAAATAAACCAAAGATATAGAAAACTAGTAGAGCTCAGAAAGAAAATGTTTGTGAGAATCTAGAGTCTACATACAGATACAAAAATTAAACAAAATAATTTCTTCAAATATCTAATAGTCAAGGTAATGGGGATTTAGCTCAGCAGCTCAAAGTGCTTGCCTAGTAAACATGAGGTCATGAATTCAATCTCTGGTACACACAAAAAAATCTAGTAGTCAAGACGATCATTTTCACTGTAAGAAGAAATCATAAAATCAACTTTTATCAGTACAGAAAAACTTTACTACTTAATATGCAAGTTGAGATTACTTCCACCAATGGGGCTGAATATTAGGCATTTCACAGATCACATATATCTCAAGTGGGAAAAACATGAATTCCCATAGGGTAAGAAAGGGTAAGAAAGCTCACAGAAATTTCCACTCTTCTATGGATAATGCCCAAAATCATAAATTATGGATAATACGGTGATGTGGATTTTTAAGCTGCATTAACTATTTTAAAACAACTTTCATGAAAATGAGAGGTTTTTAAAGATTTCTTAAAAACAAATTAAACATACTACTAGTTAATAGAATTGCACAAAACAACACAAAATGTCACAGCTGCTGCTTCTGCTTGCATTTATCAGAAAAGAAAAATCAGTCTCTACCCCCAAAATTATGAATTTAAAAGAAATTATTTGTTACAATATTTATTACTATTAACATCACCCTAAGTATTTAATATACTTTGTGATACTCATAACAATGTAAAGCTTTCAAAATTACCAAAATATTTTAGAATATTGTTTATATTATCTTTATCTCACCCTAGCATTACTTATATTTAATACTGTATATCCTACATAAAAGTTCTAAATATTAGTAAATTTTTGTAATTCATAAACAAATATATGGAGATATTGGTGATCTATGCTCCAAAACATTTTTAGTGACAGGGAAACAATCAAAATAGTTCAAGAATCACTATCAAAGTATATTTGAGTCTAAATTAATGTAGGGTTCAGGGTGTAGCTCAAGAGAACACATGCTTATCATGTGCAAGGTGCTAGGTTTAAGCCCCAGAACCAAAAAATAAATCAAATAATGAAGATAATGTAACCTCAGAGAAATAGTTGACCAGGTTGAAGGATAGTAACACTTAAGATGATACCCATTATTAATCATGTTCAAAAAAAAATCAAAGAAAGCCCTTGATAAACAAATAAATGGACAAAATACTATCTGCTGGAGAATAGATTGAATATGGGAATTAAAAATTTTAAAGGCGGGGCTGGAGATTTAGCTCAGCGGCATGAGCGCCTGCCTTGCAATCAGGCAGTCGTGAGTTTGATCCCCGGTACCGATAAAAAGGAAAAAGACAAAAAAAAAAAAAAAAAAAAAAAAAAAAAAAAAAAAATTTAAAGGCAACTACCAAGAGAAAGAAGCTTTCTTCAAGATCTTAAAGCAAATATTTCAAAAAATATATCACTTCTTAGCTGTACACTTCTTAGCTATAAAGAAAGAGAAAAAAATGGAAGAAAGAAAATCTATTACTCTGATAGTTCTATTTATAATCTGGATTTAGCATGCACAAAAAGCCCTCTATTCAGTCCTTAAAAGAACAAAAACCAAGGAAACAAAATTTTCACATATTCTATCAAACAGGCCACTGGAATTTCTTCTTTTCTTTTTTGAGACTGAGACTTGAACCTAAGACATCCTTTATAATACACACAAGCTACGCCAGAGTTACACTCCCAGCACCCTTAACATTTGTATTATTCTAAACCATTTATTTCTTGATATAAGAATAGAATTGTGGGCTAGAAACACAGCTTAATGGCACAGTGCCTGCCTGGCAAGCATGAGGTCCTAAGTTCCATTCCAGGTACAAAAAAAAAGTTGTGGTTCCATGGTACAGAGGTTACCCAGTATGTGTGAGGCACTGTATTTACTCTCCAATGATACAAAAGATGAAGGAAAAAAAAAATTTTTTTTTTATCTTTTTCCTTTTCATGGGTACCAGGGATCGAACTCACGACTGCCTGCTTGCAAGGCAGGTGCTTATGCCGCTGAGCTAAACCTCCAGCCCCGGAAAAAATTTTTTTCTCAAGAAGAAACATATAATATTCAGTCTGTTGACATTGTAAGGTATTTTAATTCATTCTTCTCAAAGTATAAAAGATACATGTATTTTTCAGAATTTGTGTCATAATATATAAAAAAATTGAAATAATAGCAAAATCTTATTCCCTACAAGACACTTGCTGGGAGAGTGTTACTGTGAACTGAATCAGGGCCTCCCCCCAAAGCTGTCACCCCAGCTTGTTTTTCCATTCTCATGTAGAGGTAGGTCTTATTAAGTCATTAAACTGCCAAGTTTGGGCTCAACTTGTGATCTTCCTGCCTCAGATTCCCAGAGTGGTGGGGTTATAAGTGTGCACCTTATGCCTGGCTAATGTACTGTATCTATGAATGAAGATCACATTATGAGCAATTAAAGATGCAGTCATAGAAAAATAATATAAGACTTATGGATGTCAATGAAAAGCAGCAGAAATCAACACAAATGACATTTTAAAACTATTTTCAGAAATAAAAGCTGAAAATTTCCCACAGAATTTGACATAAAGATAAGCAAGGCATACAGCACTCCAGCATAACCAAAATAAATCTACACCCAGACATACAATAATCAAGATCCCAGAAATTAAAAGATGGTAATAGTCAAACCAGAATGGGCGTCATAGTGAATCTCAATGCCTTCAAAGTAGTTGCCTATACCCTCAAACTTGATACTATTTATTTATTTATTTTATCTTTTTTGTTTTTATCGGTACCAGGGATCGAACTCACGACTGCCTGCTTGCAAGGCAGGCACTTATGCCGCTGAGCTAAATCCCCAGCCCCCAAACTTGATACTATTTAAACCATCTTTTAAAATTAATGGAAAAATAAGATACCTCCATGACAAAGAACAACTTAAGAAATTATGTCCACCAAACCAACCCTACAAAGAATACTGAAAGGTATTCTAGATACTAATAAAAATGCCAAGAATTCCAAGAACAACATCAGAAAAAAAAAGCCACCAGGCAGATGTAGCAACTAGTTGACAAAATAGAGAACTGAAAACAGGAAAATCACATGATAAAATAAGTCAACACATATCAATTATAACTATCAACGTAAATGGCCTCAATTCACCAAGGAAAGAAACACACTGGCAGAATGGATCATGAAACAAGACCCAAGGCCAGGGATTTATCTCAGCAGCGTAAGTGTCTGCCTGGCAAGCATGAAGTCATGAGTTCAAGCCCTGGTGCCAAAAAAAAAAAAAAAAGAAAGAAAGAAACAAGACCTAACAATATGCTATTTACAAGAAACATACTTAACTCAAAAGAAACTTACAGACTGAATGGAATAAGACGGAAAACAATACTCCATGCAACAAAAACCCAGAAAAAATTATGGGTAGCTATCTTGTTTACAGACGCTGTGAACTTCAAACCACACCAAAAAAAAAAAAAAAAAAAAAAGATAAAGTTCCTACATACTTGTTAGAGGCAAACTTCAAAAGGAAGAGATAACAATCACAAACATATATGCACCACATACAAGCGTGCCCAACTATACAAGACAAAAATATTAACAGACATGAAAAATCAAGTAAGGGATAACACAATTGTAACAGGATATCTTAATACCCCATTGTCACAGAAAGATAGGTCAACTAGACAAAAAATCAGCAAAGAAATAACAGAACTCAATCAAATATGTGAACAAATGGACTTATTACATGTTTACAGAGTGTTCCACCCAATGACATCAAAATACACATTCTTCTCAGCTTCACACGGGTAATTCTCTAAAACAGACCATGTACTTGCCCACAGAACATGCTTTAATAAGTACAAAAGAATTTAAATTATCCCATGCATTTTATCTGACCATAGTGCAATGAAATCAGAAATTAATGGCAAAAGAAACCACAAAAATCCCATAAACACATGAACATCAAATAACACCCTACCAAAGAACCAATGGGTCATAGGTGAAATTCCAAAAGAAATTAATCAATATCTACAATCAAATGCCAATGTGAATACAATGTACCAAAACCTATAGGACACAATGAAAGCAGTATAAGAGGGATATTTACAGCATGTATAAATATCATATTACCGCCCTAGTGTGAGAAGCTGAACAAGTAAATAAATTTCAAAATGTACAATAGATACTGTGAAAGGCTAAGAAACTGTTCAAAGGGAAAAAATAACTGGGATATGGTAAAAGAAATGAAAGAAGGCAAAAGAAAAATATATAAATCTATATATATATACACATAAGATAGCTACGATGATTATGTTACTAATTCTATTAGTTCATGGAAAAGAACAGTTAATACTTATATGGTTTGAATACTCATATGGTTTTGCATGTCTGCATCTGGTAATCTAAGCAGGTCTTTTGAACATATCTATATGCAATATAACAACCATTGTTAAATTCCTATCATATTGCTTTGAAAGCGTATATTGTTATTGTTTGGGGGTTTTTGTTGTGGTCATAGTTGTTGGCTGTTTGTCTTCTTTTGCTTCTTTTTCTTTTCTTTTTTTTCTGGAAAATAACATAAATCTGCATTGAAAAAAATAATTTAAAATAGTTCATACAGCGTAAAAGTACTTAAAAGAGAATAACTGACATTTCAATGTGCTTTCCTCAATTTTTTTTTAATGAGGAATTGTGTGTCATGTGTGTGTGCTGTGTATATGTGTGTGTGATTGTATTGTGTTGGGGATTGAACGCTGGACTGACATGAGCAACAAGCACTCCACCACTGATTTAAATCAATAGCTCTACCTTTCCAAATTTTGATTCCACTCCCACTATGGGTTGCCAAAACAAAACAACTCAAAAGTCACCAAATGATAAGATCCAATTTCTAGCGAAAATCACAATAGTAAAAGTAAAGTTTTTAAACATTCCATTGTATTTTATGATCTTAATTGGTATTTTAAACTTGGATTTTCATGAAATAGCTGATTTTAACATGCCTTTCAAGCTAAGTAAACTTTTAAGAATTAAAAAGCTTTGGCTAATACAAATACCAAGCTTTAATACAGGTGTACCTCATACCAGTGAATTACTCATATTGTCACTGAAATGAAAATTTTTTCAATAGATTTACAGTATTAAATATTTCTAGGGTCATGTTAAGCCTATGAGTATATAATTCTATGACTTCAAAAGATCTTGTAATGTTCTTTAAATATAAAGTGTCCTTTTTCAGGTCACTTTATATTTAAAATTTTCTTCCTTACAGCATTCTCACTCCAAGATTATCCGCTTCTTTTTTCCACTCATTGCTTATCCTCGGTCTGGGGGAAAGAAGCCAAGCTATGACAAGAAACAAAAGCTTCCCATCAAGAGCAAGCAAGGACAGAAACCTGTCAATAACCATTTGAGCTTGGAAGAGGATCCCTAAACTCAGTGGAGCCTTATTAATGTCTATTGTTACAACTAGAAGCTCTAAACCAAAACTACCTAAGATACTACACAATCCCTGAACCATAGAAACTGAAATAATATGTAAGCAAAGTTGATACCTTTTAAAGTTTTTTTAAATAGAGCTCAGTAATTAATAAAGTATCTTATTCCTTTTTTATTTGTCCCACCTAACAGAGTTCCTTGTCTTGTGTACTTAATAAGTAAACAAGGAAAGCACTAAGATTTATAAATTTGGTTGCCCAAAACTGCAAATCTGCTTGCTCTACTTCTGACAGAAATAAAAATTTAAGCCCTAATTCTGAATGACAACTAAAAAAGAAAACATGTTCACTTTAATAAAACATGTAATGTGCTAACCTGTACTATCAGAGAACAAAAAAGTTATTCCTAAAATGTTTATTTCTCCTTTATCTCCTTTACTATTTTCAACAGTAAACATGTAAATTTTGGTTTATCTCTACTAATTGAGAATGTTCTTCTGTCTATTCCCCCTATCCATATGTTATCCTAGAAAACTTCATTTAATGTTGATAGACTTACATCCTTGGGGTACTAACTAATGCCTTCATCTTCAACAGGAAAGGCTCTTAATCTCTTCTGTGTAATATGCCTAAATAACAGAAATTCAGTGCCCTAGCAGAATAATTTTCTGTTCTTTACATTAACTTCATTATGTTCTGGATTTTCTTTCTTTTTTTTTTTTTTTAATCAGTACCGGGGATCAAAATCATGACCACACACTTGCAAGGCAGGTGCTTATGCCGCTGAGCTAAATCCCCAGCCCCATGTCCTGGATTTTCTAAAGAAAACAAAGAATAAAGATTCCTCCTCAGCCAAGCACACTGGCGCAAACCTAGAGTCCCAGCAACTAGGGAGAGTGAGGCAGAAGGATCACTTGAGCTCAGGAGTTCAAAGCCAGCATGGATAACAGAGCCACACTCCATGTCAGAATGAAAAAAAAAAAGCCTCATTTATGAAATAGGTGAAGTGTTACGATCTATGTTCATCTTTGTTACTTTGATTAAACAGGTAACTAATATTGTGCTCAGTCACCTAGGATTCCATCTTAATTAAGCTCTAGATATCTTCTGACAATTTTCTGTACTACATTGTCCTAATCAGATTCTACATACAAAAACAAACAAAATTTTCACAATACACTAAACACTTTATACTATCTTTGACATTTCTAAAAGTGCCTCAGTAAAACCAAAGAGATTTGTTCTTTTCCCCTATAAAAATAGAGGAGTTAGAATTTGGTTTGTTTGATGTGTTATTCTTTTAAGACTTATATGGGAAAAGCTGTCAAATCAAAAGAAACACTTAGCCTTTCCTAGGTTAACTTTGTAATGGTAACAGGCTACTTGATATAAATATTTCAAAAATTCTATGTTTTATGAGAAGTCCCTGGGGATATGTCAATGCCTTCATGTCCAATATATTTTATCCTGAGAAGAAATTTTGATCACAACTCTAAAGAAATAGTTCTTATATGCCAGTAGAGCAATGTATATATCACTGGCCTGACATTATGAATTAAGACTAAGAAACTAATATCCATTATGTCTATTTTCCACAAATAACTTTTGTTCTACTCAGATGTTTTCTCAAAAGCTCTACTACAAGGTAGAATTTATAGACAGTTTCAACACTTCAAAAAAATAAAATATTAAGCATTGGCATTTTTTCTTTTTGGAAACACCATTAAAATACACTTTTATTAGTAATTAGGCATCATAGTAAATGCCTGTAATCCCAGAATATGGGAGGCTGAGGCAGGAGGATTGCCAATTAATTATAGTTTATTAGTGCCTATTACTTTTATAAAATAGTATGTTTCAATGTGTAATTTTGGGGGAGGGGAGGTATTGGGGATCTAACTCATGACCTTGCACTTGCCAGGCATACACTTAAGCCACTGAGCTAAATCCCCAGCCCCTCAATGTGTACTTTCATATGTGCGTATAATATTCACCCTCATTACCCTCCATGCCACTTCTTCCCCTCCTCTTGTCTTAAAACAGTGTATCCTATTTGCATGTCATCTTTTGTAAATATCTCATATTAAAGAAAACATGCAATATTTGAGGTTCTGAGCCTGATTTATTTTGCTTAACATGATTTTCAGTTCCATTCATTTTCTTGAACAGGATGTAATTTTGCTCTTTACAGCTGAGAAATAGTCCACTGTGACTATATACCACATTTTCTTTTATCCATTTATCTATTGGTGGGCACACCTCAGCTCATGCCTATCTTATTCTGACACAATAAACATGAGTATGCAGACAAAGACTTTTAAAGTGAGATCTCTCAAATTTTCAGACCATCTTTAGATGGAGCCAGTATAAGCAGGAACCTTTTTAGTTCATAGTAGTAGGAGCTCCAGCACTCTTAAGGAACCACATACATGATTTGATGGACAGTTTGATTATGATATTGTACATATTTTTATTTTTGTGTTTCTGGGGATCTACTTTAGGGCCTTATGCTTATTCAGCAAGGATTCTATCACTAATCTACTCCTTTAACTCTGCTTTTTGTTTCCTTGTTTTTGTTTGTTGTTTGAGGCAAGAGTCTCACTTGTTGCCTAGGCTGGTCTCAAAACTATGGTCTCAAAAAGCTTTACTTAGTCTCCTGAGTTGCTGACTATAGGCCTTAGCCATTAAACCAGCTGACTGTCCTATTTTTTTTTCTTTTAAAGTTATCAATAAAATGAAACATTTAATGTTTTATTCTCACCAACTTTCAAAATTAAAACATTAAAAGAAAATCAAGAGATTTTTACATAGATGTATTAAGAATATTCCTCTTACCAAGACAGAATTACACAAATTTTTTTAAAATAAGGTAATAAGCACTTAAAAGTTATCGCTTCTTAATTATTTTATCACATTTTATTATTATCTGTGTTATGGAGCTAATTTTTATCTATTATATCATTACAGAGGTTGGGGATGTAGTTCATCAGAACGGCACCTGCCTGGCAAGCATAAGGCATGGAGTTCAATTCCCATTACCAAAAAAAAGTCATTATAGTAAGTCCCCAATTTAAGAATATTTGGGTTGTGAACTTTCATAGATATCAATAAACCTCTCATTACAAATATTTGTGAATGCGAACAAATCACAGAAGTAGTTCACAGGTCTGTCAGATACTGTCACAGTTGTATTGCTGTATACTTACTATATACTTCAATAGGTATAATAGTACAATGCTCAATCAGAGCCCAGGATGTCTGGAAGGAAGAGAAAAAGCAGTGGTGATGTGGATAGGACTGCACAGAAGTGCAAAGCAATACGCATTGTATATTTTTGTACAAGACTTTGTCTGACTTATAAATAAATCCAATTTAATGAATGTTGTCCCAGAATGGAGCTGATTCGTAAGCTGGGGACCTACTACCCAGTAAAAATATCATACTCATTGTCCAACTACATTTCTTTTTTTTTTTTTTTTTTTTTTTTTTGTCTTTTTTCGTTTTTATCGGTACCAGGGATCGAACTCACAACTGCCTGCTTTACAAGGCAGGCGCTTATGCTGCTGAGCTAAATCCCCAGCCCCTGAGCTAAATCCCAGCCCCCCAACTACATTTCTTAATTCTAGTGGCATTTATTTACTGGGCTAAAATAGGGACTATTTGGAATGCTTATACAAGAAAATGAATAAACACCTGTTAGGTATAGTAGCATAAGCCTGTAATCCCAAATACTGGAGAAAGCGAGGCAGGACAATCAAAAGCTTAACTCAGCAACTTCCCAAGACCCTATCTTAAAATAAAAATGGTTAGGGAGGCAGCTCAGTGGTATACCACTTGCCTAGCTTATGTATACTTGCCCAACCTATGTGAGGCCCAAGAATCAATCCTTAATACTGCAAAACAAGAACAAAAAAAAATCTGTATATAAATAGACACAGATATCATGTATATAGTTGGGCCCCAAAACTCATTGTTAGTCTGCAATTAGGAACCCTGATATTAAAGAATGTATACAAAAATGTATTACTTCAACACAACACTTAGAATAAGATGCTTATGCTATGAGAGAAACTACAAGACAGAAAAACTTTTCCTTTGTATGCTAATGTTCAATACCTAGGACATGACAATTAAGCTAATGAAAGAAAAATAAACTGGAGAAAAGATATATTTCTAAAATTGATGTTAATATTTTTATATGCATGGGACTTCACAGAAAAGAAGTGAACTCTTAAGCAATTAAGAGTCTGAGGGTCATAAACCATTTTTTAAAAGGGGGGATAAATTGTGGAGAAGTAATTAGACAAAGGAAAGGGGAATGGGAGTCTTAATAAATGCAATAAATGGTGGGAAAGTAAAAAGTATGAAGAAACTAATAGAAGATAGGAGTTATTTTAGTAGTATTGTTTGTGTACCTCATTTTGCTGCTGTCTTCATGCCCATAAAATGTTGCTGTTTATGAGATTTATGGTAGTCTTCATTTCTTAGGAGTCTGCTTTTAATCAGGTAAGGGAAGCTCCAAGGATCTTCTTCCTGCATTTGTTGATTCTCAATTGCCTTCAGCTCAAAATAATACATATGCCAAAATGTCAAGTTTGATCACCTTCTTTACTCAGCAACAGAAAGCATCTGACTCTGTATCTTTCCTGGAGCTCAAGTTCATTAAGCAAATGGTGTATATTGAGGCCTTCTATCTTCACCTTCATCTTTTTTCTAAAACGTGTAATTTCCATGAGTTCAAAATGACAATATATGAGACTACTCTGTGCATTCTTTTTCTCTAAGTAAACTACGCACTTCTTCAGTATGTAAGCCATATATTGCTTCTGGGTACTTGAATTGTTTCCAATTATTAATAAATAGATGGTGACCTGATTCTTGTTCCCAATGTAATGATCAGTTCTTTAATTACTACTACCTAAGACACTAGTGGCATACCATAATAGTACTAAAGATAAGACACTGATAAATGTTTTACCTTACTTGTGAAGTACTAAGAATACAAATACAGAAACAAACATGTTCTTCCCTCCTCAGGTACTGCATATAATTAATTTAGTTGGTACCTGCTTGTCTTTAGCTGCAATAAATTAAATTCTATCAACAAAAATCAGAATAGTTGTGAAAAGATGCAAAAAATGTCTTATATCTCAAATATTTCATACTAAAATGAAAAAGGTCAAATTCAAGGTCCAGAGTCATAGAATATTTAAAAATAGTGAAACCTTCAGTGAGGCATGGTGATGCAAACTCGTAATCCTGACATTCTTGGGAAGCTGAGACAGAAAGTCCAAATTTGAACAACCTAAGAGATTTAAAGGCCTTGTCTCAAAATGAAAAATAGGCTAGAAATGCATCTCAGTGCAGAAGCCTTGAGTCCAGTCCTAGTACCAAGGGGATAAAAAATGAAACTCTGATCACATTCTATGTAGTTTTTTTCCTTCAGAAGTGTGCCTGTCCTATCCTTCCATTTCACACACAGTATATAAACACATTCTGAAGGACAAATTCTTTTGTGAGTTTTGGAAAATATACCTATGAACAGGGTTTCAGAAAGAGGAAGAGCTTTTGTCTATCAAAAGTTATTACAAATACTTTTCTTGAACCAACTGTTTACTGTTGACTACCCTCCTCCCAGTGAACTCTACAACTTTTACTTCAACTCCCCAAGGTAAGACTGTAGATGCATTATTTTCAAACAAGCTGCTGAAAAGTATTGATGATGCACAGAACTTTAATGTTAAATTAACTTGGAACAAAAGCTCTCCTATAACTTTTTTTTCTTTTGAGACAGGGTCTCCCTTTGAAATCCAGGCTGGTTTTGAACTTACTATGTGTGGCCCAAGATGGCCTCAAATTCATCCTCCTCCTTCCCTACACCCTTACCCTACTAGTGTCCCTTTAGTGGTTTCTTTTGGTACTAGGAATCGAACTCAGGACCTTGTGCTTGCCAGGTATCCCCAGCCCTGTAGTATTCCTTTAAAAATAGGGGCTGGATCCACAAACTTTTGTCAGTTATTCATAGAACCTATCTGGCATCCAGCACTAATAATCCATAAAAGGATAAAAACATCATCCTGTGCCTTACATGTTGTTCCTGACCTTTTCAGATGTTCAAGGTAGGTTTTGCTGCTTCTGTATCATCATGATTTATGTTAACAACTGTACTTTTTCCAAGAAAGATCAGAAGTATATTTCAACAACCATGTCATCATGGAAACCAAAATATCATGAATTGTACAATGGGCTTCTCCCAAAACTCATCCCTGTGTAAGGTAAGAATTGATTATATAAAAATAGAGTTTTCTTTCTTTTTTGAGATGAGATCTTGCTACGTAGACCAAGCTGGCTTGAACTTCTCCCATCTCTGCCTTCTAAGTGTTGGGATTGTAGGTATGTGCTAACCCACCTGATTTAAAAGGTGGTGGCTTTTTTGTTTTGTTTGGGAGATGGGAGTCTCATTACATTGCCCAGGACAGCCCGAAATTTCTGGGCTTAAGCAATCTTCTGTCTCAACCTCCCCAACAGCTTGGAGGATAGGTATGTGCCACCTAAACAATAAAAAATAGTATCATTATTATGTGGAAATTATGATATTGGGAAAAACCTACCCACTGAAATTTATTGTCCTTGGCCAAAAGATTATTATGCATAAGATCCTTTTACATTTTTACGCTTAAAATTTTTTTGAGTATTTCCCTTTTTTACCCTATCTTTAAGGAGATTTCCATTTTTACTGAAATTTAGTACTAATGTAGTTGAAAACAAGGACTATGAATTTTGTTGCTTTTTATACTCACAGGTATGCCTACTACTGGCAATCCAGCTAGTTTGCCTAAAATAAATTAAAAAATGTTTTCTGAATTGTCATCAATTTCCTTTGGAAAGGTATCTCCGCACTACTATTTTAGGGAAAAAAGAGACAGAGACGGTAAGATATTCTCAGTGTTCTTAAGAACACTGAGTTTGATCTTATATTAGGCTTCAATAAAAAAAATTCACAAAAGCATACTATAGGACAACAACCAAGGAGAAGAGAGGAATTCTAGTTAATCTAGTTAATCACATAAAATAGGAGATTTAAATAATTCTAACCAGAAAGGGCAGCTCTGTTGGATTTAATCTGGTTTCTATAAACAACCCTATTATTAAAATGGATGATTCAAAACTTATTATTTCACCTTCTCAGAAAAAGCCAAGCAATTCTGAAACAGAGGCAGAGTCTTATAGCATTTTCTCTTCCTTCTAGTAGAAGAGTCAGTTGGTGCGACCTCAAAAAGGTTGCAGAACTACCTTAGATGTCCACTAGAGTGGCTTTCCTGTACTTGTTCTTTAGAAGGCTCATACTGTTTCTCCTTTTGTTGGGTCCTTTCACTCTGACCTCTGAATAATCAAAGTTTATATTCTTCTTGATCTAGTCCAATGCTATCTAATCCAAAAATCTATTTTAATTATCCCAACCAAAAGCTATGTCCTGCTCATTCTGAACTTTCACAAACTTTTATCCAAATGTTCCAAAGACATACTCAGGGACAATACTCAGTACAAACTTGATGAACACAACTGCCCTCTGATCTCTATTATGAATTCTAAAAAACAATAAAAATATACCAAATACTTGCAGTTGCCCTGTGGTTAGTGCATTCAATTCATTTTTCAAACAGCTGCTAACTTGTGTTTTGCTTAATTATTAACATATTAACATTTTCAGTTCATTAATTTATCCATGCTCTTTTCAAATAAAATTATGTTATAATGAGAACCAGAAAATGTTGTCAAATAAAATCACAAACTTTTATTTTATTTTTTATTTTTTATTTTTTTTTGGTCTTTTTCCTTTTTATTGGTACCAGGGATCGAACTCACGACTGCCTGCTTGCAAGGCAGGAGGCACTTATGCCACTAAGCTAAATCCCCAGCCCCTCAAACTTTTATTTTAACAAAAAACAATTCTTCAATTGACCTATCAGAAGGTAGGGAAAACTGGGCTTAAAATTTACTTTCTCTTATTTTTTTTGCTTATTCAGTACTGAGAGGAAAAGAACAGGGAATATAGCTGAAAGGACAACTGTCAAAAGAGAGAGAAGAAAAAGGCATAGAATAATTCACAAAATAAGTAAAAGTAATCTCTGATAATGGCAAATTAACTAAAAGTATAAATATATACTACTATCAACTCAAAAGTAAAATGTAACACCTCATCCCTTAATAACTTTTGAATATAATATTTAGGAAAAAGTACAGCCTACAATCAGCTAGATTAAACCTGATCGTGTATTCTATTATATTACCAACATGTCCAGTCATTTGTGAAGCCCAGAAAGAATAAAATGCACTCTTAGGACTGGGTTTCAACCTTGAAGTGCTGAGAGCTACTTCATCATCTAGCATGGGGACAAATAAATGCATACACATGCGAACCTAATGCCTCGTTGTGTGGAAAGCTCAGTATAAATGCATCATTGTAAATCATTCAGGTGCCCTTTTATTTTAACATACACAAATCAAGCATAGCTCCTGTGATTCCTAAAATTACATCTGAAATACTATTTAATATTTTTTCTCCCACTCATATTGAAAGCTTAGGATGCAAAAGTTTTCCCTCTCTCCTTGTAGTCACTGACAACATGCAGGAAACTCTTATGGCTGTACTAACTTATACATACATTTTAAGTACTGTACGTGCCCTAAAAAGCAGACAAGACTACTCATTAGATTCCTTCTTAAAAATTAGAGAAGCTTTATAGCTTTGATATTAGCATTAATCTAATTTAATTATAAAGTTCTGTCAATTTTTCCTTTGACATTGCTTTATATCAATCGTAAGTTAAAAGTATTCACTTTTATACATGTTAGATGACTATTTTAGATAATCAATCTATTGTTAATGCTGCTTTCCAGAACTATATATAACTAGTAAGATATAATTAAAAATATTTTCAAATCAAAGGCAATTCACAATAACAAAATATTCTTTCCAAAAACCACAATTGTTGTGTAATCTAGATTGGTTTATTTGGTTGGTTGGTTTTGGCCGAGAATAAACAAATGACAGGTAAGACACAACCTCTTGTAGTTGTTTCCTTCAAAGATTCCTAGTTTTATTCAGAATTTATTTTAAATTAAATATTTAAAATTGAAGCTGTTCTGTGTTGCAAACACAGCTAAAATGAACAACAAGCAGCAGTGACCAGATTTTAAATGCAGGTAGATCAATAAAAAAGAAAAAAAATCATCACACACAGGCTCCATGTGTGAGTGGAATGGTTTATAATAGCTTGCAAATGACTATGTGCTTGCTGTAACCAGCTGTTCTTAAATTATGAATATGCAACCAATTCATGTTAAAGCCAAATCCCAGCACTATTTCTACAGAGAAATCCCAGTAGTTTTGCTTGTTCTACATGTTAGCTCTGTTAAGGATACAAATAGCAGTAAGCTTCAGAACAAATAGGACCAAACTATTGGCATTTCATGCACTAGGACCATTATCACAGCAGGGAATGTCAATCATTGGTACATTCCTATAACAGCTCAGGCAATATGACAATGATCTTGTAGGGAAAAAAAAACCTCAAAATCTCTGCAACACGCTCAAAGTCCTTCTGACAACCTAAGGCTTTCTTACTATAGCCAATCAGAGTGTCAGACCTGACCTACTGGAAGACTTGCACCAAGCTTGAAACATTTAAAAACATCAATCATAAAAACAAAGACAGGACACTGAATTATACAGTATTAACCTCCAGGGTTTGCATACAAAGACCTTAGATTTATTTATGTCCCAGTGAGTTAAGAGCTTCAGTACACCGTTCTTTACACCAAACTGACTGCCAATTTGATGAACCTCTCTACCCTCAGCAGGAGTGCACTGTCTTTGATTAATGAGTGCATGTTTGTGGAAAAGTGTTAAGAGGAAAAAACAGAAAAAACACACACTATGTCTACACACATATGTGAAGCACTAATACAATAATTGTTTTCAAACCAAATATTCCTTTTTCTTATATACTTATGCTTATGAACATAAAAGGTTTTTTTAAATCTACATATTACATTCATTATTATGGTCCCACTACTCAAATCTTTTTTATTTGAATGAAAGGAATTCAAAAACTAAGATATGAATCAAGTTTTATAAATTATAAAAATTATGTAAAAGCATTTTATTTTGTAAAAACTGAAATTATATAGTAAAAATTCAAAAATGCAGGATAAAAATATTTTCACTTAATATTCTTATAAAAGCCTATTAATTTTAAAAGCTCAATGTTTCACTTACAAATATCTTAACTATTAAATATTTTACATCAAAAATTCTATTTTGACTTGCCACAAATAGCATTCAAAACAGATTTTAAAATCATCTAAACTCATTTAATTTCTCCACTTTCAACAGATTCTGTCAATATTTTATAACTCCATACATAGCTGTAAATGAATTAAAGTTATAACACATAATTTCAAAGTTCATGTTCAAAAGAAAAGTTTATGAATCAAAGTATATACTTTGTATGACTTGTCTGTTTAGAATTATCTTCCTTTAAAATACTCAATGCTGAAAATTTCCACTTTAATTTTAGGATGCTTTGAGCACTACAATATCTCTATCATAAACTAAGAATTGAGATTCCTTTAAATATAGCTTACATTAAATACACAATTCAATTTATCACATTTGGCTTATATGATTATCTGCCTTGATGCAAATATTGTATCAGTAAATATGTTTCTTAAAAATGAGTCATAGTCTAAGGTAACCAAACAATTTTCTTTTTAAGGAATTGTATGGCTATTCACAAAAACATTTCAGTATATTACCTAAAAATAAATCTGAGTTTTAGTTACAGTAATACATGACCTACATAAAAGGAAAATATCTTCATAAACATAATTTTAAGATATAATAATCCTAAAAAAGATATAATAATCCTAGAATCACTGAGATATAACTGTTGAATATTTGTTTATATTATACAGAAAGTCCTTTTAATAGGAACTGCCTCAGCAAATTATATATTCTAACCATCAATTACACATTTTAAGAATTTTTTTTAAAACAAACTCATTTAAATGTTTAAATTTTAGGCTCTCTGAAGAATTGTTAAGTATCTAGTTACTTAGTGATTTAAAAATATTAAAATTTAACAAATATAGGGACTAAAAAAGGATTCAATACAGTAGTAAACTACAGTAAGATATCATCAGGTTTATCATCCTAAAGTTTTTTATCCAATTTTATAAAAATGTTTTTGTCTATTGGAATTGTTACTCTACATTCTTTCTTTTTGCTCCTTCCCATCTCCCCTAATAGCAACAAAACCATGCAAATAATTAAGAGAAAGTACAAAACACTGAGGCACAGGCACCCATGGAATAACACCATGTTAGTACCACAGTATGACAGTTAAAAACTATCAATAATAGTTATAAAAATAAAATACAAATTTCATGTTTAAAATTATTAAGTGGCAACTAGTATAATAATTTAGAGTTTGTGTGAATTTTTAAATAACATTTTGACCTTGTTATAAAAGAAAATTAAAAACAAAACTGCCTGTTTCCCCCACAATTATTTTTTCTTGTGATTATCTCCTACAACAAAAGTTTAAAGAAACACTAAATCAAATGAGGTAACATTTAATAAATGAGATGCAATATTTTAAAGAACTTACTGTACAATATATTTAAATTTGTGTAATCACAAACTTCTTAAAATACCCAAGTAGGTAATCTGATTAATCCCTCTGGAAATCAAGTATATTAATCATTAATCCTTAATTACATAATTTCATTTAGGGTCAATTACCATATTACTTTGAGCAAAATCATATTCTTCCTTTGATAGTTTTAACTAGGATTAATTGCAAAAGCTCAGAAATCTGTTTCTTTGAGAAATCTTGAAACTTACAAGTAATCAAGTTATAACACATACTTTCACTAATTCAAGGAGGTAAGAGAGTAGCCAGTGAACTTTCCTGCAACTGTAATATCCTACAGCTTGTGTAGTAACACAAAAGTAGCAACAAAGACATTAACAATTGCAGTTCAAGCTGGGAGTGACTGTTCTGTTTCAATTCAATGACACCACTAATGGCTTCTTAGCAGCTCCATGAAATCAACCAGCTGTCAAGTTGATGCATCAGAAGGAACAGTTATGCACTCCCATAAGAAAAAGCAACACATCAGGATGTTTGGCAAAACATCTGCTCCTTTACACTGCAGTTCTATAATAAACATGCAAACAAAGAAATGGGAGAAAGGGCAACAGAATTAAAAGTCCAAGGTTTCCATTACATCTTACATGGATTTTAAATGGATGACATACTTCAAAATTTTTTTAAATTTCTGTTCAAAGTTGAATACTTTTGTTATGTTTTCTTTGAAAATGCTAAATGTAATTGAAAGCTCAAATTCTTCTAGAAAGGTAGGAACTACATTTTAAAAATTCAGAGTAAACAGTATTCATCAAGTAAAAGCAGTATCATGTTGTAAAAAACCCCAAAACTAAAATATATCCTTCATTTCAATATCAACAATATGGTAACAAATGCATCTTCAATACTGAACAGCCCAAAAATATTTTTTCAGCAGTGCTCGAAAGACTAAATGTTGCTATAATTCCTTACTAATTTAACGTATGACAACAGTTTTTACTATTATCTAGATTTTAGAATATGTACTATTTCTATTTCTCTTTATAAATGGACATGATAGTATAAAATTCTCATAATTTCCTGTTTATAAGGCATACAATCTCATTCCTTGGAAAAAACCTTCAGAAACTTAAAATACCTTCAACCACTTGTTTCAAATATTTGTAAAAATCTTATTTTACTTTCTCAAATAGTACCTTAATGTTCTAAATTATTGACTATGCAGCACAGTGACAATAATATGTACAGTATTTACAATAGGTGTGAAACATCAAATGTACTTAACTACCATTTTCTTAAACTGCTTATCTTCTGTTGCTTGCCATTTATAATCTGCCAAATCTTCTAGTCCTTTGTTGCATGTATAATTTAGAACCATCTGTTCTATGTGCTTTTAACTATTTAAACATTTTTCACCTACCTACAATTCACATAAATGGCAGACATTCAATTCAGTCAAGCTTTCAATACAGCATTTTACATAAAGCAAATTTCTGGGTAAATAGCAGATAACACCAAAAAAGACTGCTACAGAAATTAAAAACATACTGTTTACCAGGTAAGATTTTACATGTTAGACAAAGCTTTTCAATGTATTAAGAATGTTTTCTTTAAGGTTTTTTTTTTTAAAGTTAATTGCAGTCAGTGTTTTTCCTGAACCCAGAAGACAAAGAGAATGCAAATTAAATACAATTTCAAGTCCTTGTTAGAAGAGATGTAAATATGCTGACTGAAAATGACTACGGGAGACAGAATTCCACTTTCCCACTCAATTTACAGTGTCTCTTATTTATATACTAGTCAGAGAGTGTATCATTAAGTTTGGTCATGTGACCAGCCCAACTTTTGTGAGATGAAAAACTGTTTTACACAGCAAATTAAAACACTAATTTTATTGCATTTTTTTCATAATGGCTGACAATTTATAGCTAAATATTATAAATTATCTTTTAAAGTAAATCTCCCTTTTACACATTCGGCTACATTTTGCCAATTATTTAATAGTATCTGCTACTAAAATTCTTAAGTATTTAGTACCTTGAGGTATTTCCAGCAGTTCTACTTTACAGATGTAAATAAGTATACAAAAAGACACTATTCAATTACAAAAGGAGTGCTAAGTAATCTAAGTAATGTATATGTAAATTTAACGAGGCTCACTAAACAAATATTCATAGGACAGCAAACAAGAAAGGGAATATGCTGATTACAAATTTATTTGAAATAATCTAGATGAACAGCAAAAGACACAATATGTTTATATCAATTTTCGCACATAATCTTCCACCTGTTACCAAACTAAAAATGTGCAGATTTGCCTTTTCATTTGAAAGCAAAACAAAATACGCCACACAACTAAGCATTAAGCTGTTAAGTTTCACGATCCTTTAAAACGGGGGAAATTGAGCAAAAATATTACTTTTGGAAAAATTTCTCGATAGTTTAAATGACGTCACTAAACCCCCTGAACATATTCTAAACTTCGAGCCTCATCCATAAACGCTTTCTGGTGTTCTAAGGCTTCTTTCCCGGCCTAAAAAATAAAAAAAGGGAGACTTGGGAATAAAAATTGCCCAAGATGGCGAAACGCTTGTTGTTTAGAGGGCACGGGAAAAAATGGAGGATATTGTAATATACACAAAGGGATAAATTTCAACAACTCGGCTAAGGACTGCAGCTGCTTCTCTCTTTATAAGGAAGCAAAACACAAAAGAGAAATACAGAGGGAAAGAGAAAAGAAGAGAAAATCTCCCCAACAGCAGGGCCAGCTCCGGCTCTTCACACACTTTATTTACCAAATCTCAATTCTGGGGTTCGTGGAATTACTTTAAGGGGAGGGGAACCGAGAAAGCAAAAGGGGGAGGGGAGGGACAAGATTAAAAGAGAACCAGAAGAGTTGAGAGCTGGCAGCGGTTCCTGGGGAAGAACTGCTAGATGAGACCGTACTGTAGGAAAAGCAAAGCTGCTCACATCTGCATTCCGACCAGACCTTCCCAGGTACCCAGGTCTCTCCCCAGTCCCACCTGCCCTACCCCCACCTCCGCTCATTTTCTTAAACTCCAGAGCCTCGAGCTACACATGGCAGGAGAGGGGCCCGGTGGGGGAGGGGGCGCCCAGCGAAGCCGTCCCGGAGGGAAGGGGGGGCGGAGGCAAACGGGGTGGCCGGAGGAGGCGGACGTGGGGGTGGGGTGGGGTGAGGGGCATCTGCAAACTACCCCGGCCGCGAGTGGGGCCGGCGCCGCGTTCCGGGGCAGGAACGCGCCCGCAGCGCTCCGGGGTGGTGGTTAAGGAGCAGAGCTGGTGGCGGCGACCTGAGCGCCGGAGCTCGAGGGGAGGACAGCGCCGCCAAGCCCGGCGGCCGAGGAGGGCGCCCGCACAAAGGCGGCGGACGCGCGGCGGCTGCCCGGTGCTCGGAGAGCGGGCCGCGGCCCTGCTAGCCCGAAGTCCCGCGCCGGCGGCGGGGCGTAAAGTTTACATCCTCCTGAGACCGCACCCCCCCTTCCCACGCAGGACCGCACCTCTCCGCGTCCTCTTCCCCCAAACTCCACTCGGGACCCCGAGGGCCACCCGTGCCTTCAGCCAGCACAACAAAGAGACACCGACCGGCGAGGGTAAACAGCGGCGGCCGGGCGGGCAGGCCGGGCAGGCGAGCAGGGCGGGCAGGGCGAGCGCCTCCGGAGCAACTCCCGAGTCCCTGCTCGCGGCAGTGTAGTTTCTCCTTTTTTTCCTACCGGCTTCATAACATTTGGAATTTTTCATCGTCACCCGCTCCCCACACACCCGAGGATTTTTAAACTCACCTTTACTTTCGAACTGAAGAGTTGCAGTAGATGGGATTTTTGCCTTCCCCAGATGGTTGAAGGTTAAGATTTTTGGACTCCCCACCACCTCCTTATTTCTATTATAATTTCTGCAAGAAAAGTATAAAGAGTTGGAGTGGAGGTGAAATCTGTGATCGGGAAAGCCCTTGATTCCCTCCTCCGTCTTCCGCCTCTCTCTCTCTCTGATTAGTTCCTATCTAGCAGCAGATTGAAGCAGGAGATGATTCTTCTCAAGGTTTGTTCAGCAGCTTCACTTCTAGGCGAAGGCTTCATGAACCAAGTGACGTCAACCAACAAGGCTTCTCTCTCTCTCCTCTCTCTAACAATGAAAGTTGCTGTTAACAAGGGAAAAAAGAGAGAGAATTGTTTATACCATTTCAGTTCCAATAATAAATGACCTATCAGATCCTAAAGAAGCCAAGGGAGGGGGTTCCTTCTTCCCTCCAAGAATACTGTAGCTTTGAGTTTGCACCGTTCCTTGTCCCAGGAAAAAGTTGAAGAAACTTAAATGTTTTGTTTTGCTTTTAAAATAGGACAGAATAAAAGTGACTAATGGCCACCTTTGGTTAACCATTTCCACTGAAACTTTTCATGTTTGCAAACTCAATTCTATTGAAGTCTACAAACCAGCTAAATGAATATGCCAAGAATTTGTCGATGTTACGGACTAAAGAGCAGGTCGCAGATGGTTTCAGGATAAAATGCTGTTGCCTTCCCATGGATAAATTAAACTGTAATGTTTACGCATTGAGCTAAAATAAAACCTTAAAAAAGGACGTTAAAATAGCAAATCGGTTTCAAGTGATATTTATAAACTAAGCAGTAATACCGATCGTTTTGTTTTCCAGTTTGTGAGAGGTTAAAAAAAAAAAAGTATATCCAATTGTAGGAACCGGTTTTTTTAAATCAAGTTTAGTAAAACTGGTAGCTCATCGATTCCATCTTTAAACTAGACACGAGGTATGTATTTGAGCCCCTGAGTCCCTTATAACTTTAACCTTCCACTCTCCCCTCTTTCCCATATCCTGCAACCAAACTTAAAGGAAGGTAGAATGTACTCTATTCCCTTCCATATCTCAATCCTATCTTCTAAAAATAAATTTTAAAAAAATCTTAACCTTTATAACAGTATTATTCATGAAGATATGCAACTTTTAAAATTTCATTTTAGTTTTTTCCTTAACATAGTAACATTTCAAAGTTCATATAAATTACATAATGCATAATTTTGAGGATAAAGAGCAAGTGAAAATTAAACTATAGGGGAATAATTGACCACGTTATATTTATACATACATATCTGGGTAAATGTATCTTAAAAGATGCTATTGTTTTGTTTCCTCCTCAACCACTGGCTGTGATTTTAATTGTGCTGGAGGATCTTCATTAGTATTAACACATGGGGAGATTTCACAAAGCTGCTTCATTAGGAAAAAAGAAAGCTGGCAGACTAGGTCTTTTTGCATGCACTGAGAATGTCAGCCTTACCTCGGTCATTTGTAACATAATAAGTGCAAGTACAATGATTGCAATGCAGAAGCACTGGGGGAAGGGCAGAAATACTGCCTGTCTAGTAGGAATAACTGAAAAGAAGGCTGCTCATTACATAGTAAAATGTATGCTAAAAATTAGTGAAGATGATGTCTCAGGAGACTGATGCTAAATAAATTAATGTGCTGATATGTTTTTAATTATTATTTTTGTACTAGTTTATTTCATTCTCAGGATTCACATTGAGCAGCAAAGCTGTGCTAGCATTTATTGATTTTTTTTCCCTGCCACTTTCCCGGAATACAGATTTTAATCATTTCACTACACCACACTCAGTAATTTCATTAAAAACTGAAATCTTCTATCCCCAGAAAAGCATTTAATTTCAACGACATACAATTTCTCTTTTAGCAGCAAACTGTCTCTACAGTAAAAGCTGGCCCACGGTTCAAATGCATAATTTAATCCTGAGTTTTCCATGCTCTGCATTCCTTTCAAGCTATAATTTGAGTAACTACCTAATAACTGTAATAAGGATAATAATTTCCTTATAATATATTATTAACTCATATTTAATTAACTCAGAGGCCAAGCTCCATATATGTATGACTGGGTCAACAGTTCTACAATCTCAAAATTTACTAATAATGTTCTAGAAGAAAAATAGATTAAAATGCAAGTATAAATAGTACCACATAGACTTTCATCTCAAATCATACACATCTATTATACTATAATTGTCATTAACTCAAGATTTTTAAATTTTGGAAATAATGTAATTCAGTATTATTTCTGTACATAAAATGTTATGATATTGATACTTTAACCTCTTACATACTCCCCAATCATTAGCATTACTGTAGATATTTAATTTTAAAAGAATAGAAAAGGGTCTGGTTTCAAAGTGTCTTGATTTTCATAAACAGTTTTCTTCAAACACATTTCTCTTGAAATAAAAATAAGTGGCACACTATAATATTAACAACTAAGAATAAATCTTTTCCTTAAATAGTCTGTTTAAATATTTCATACAAACACAGTTCAGTTGTTTTGTTCCAGCAACATTTTTTTAAAGTATTGGGTATACAGATGACACACTGATTTCCCAAATGATATGATTTAAAAGTATATGTGATTTACATTGCCCAGTTTGTTTTTATTTTTTTTGGAATCCTGGGAATTGATACCACTGAGCTATCTCCCAGCCCTTTTTATTTTTAATTTTGAGTCAGGATCTTGCCAAATTGCTCAGACTGGCCTTGAACTACAATCCTCCAGGCTCAGCGCAGTAACTGAAGTAACTGAGATTCCTGTGCCAGGCACAATTGCCCATTTTTTAAAGGGGGGAAAAACTTTGGAGTAATTTTTTCAATAGAATTTATGACTTTAAATTGTGGAAATTTGAAGTCACAAATTGTCTAATAAACAGGAAAAATGGTACATATGTAATGAAAATGATTAGCTATTATATAAAAACTTATTCCCTGAGTGATTTTAGACCCATACTTCAAAAACTTTCACAAGATTATATGTAATTCTTTTTTTTTTTTTTTTTTTGAGACAGGGTATTGCTATGCAGTTCAGGCTGGCCTTGAGCTCACTTTGTAGCCCAGGCTGGTCTCGAACTCACAACGATCCTCCTGCCTCAGCCTCCCAAGTGCTGGGATTACAGGTGTGAGCCACCACACCCGGCTCCATTATATGTAATTTTTAATTGAAGCACCTTACAACAGTTTTTCTTTGATTGTAAGATGGAATGACATAGCAAAATAAAGCCTGACCATCATAAAAAGTTGGAACAAAGTATAAAAGTGGTGACAGTAAAAAACTTGATTTTAATGTATTTTACAGCACTAGAAACCCAAATTAGCGTTAAGAGCTCTTTGTATAGTTTAGGAAATGTTTTTGTGACATTCTCAAAGATGAAATGAAATTAGATGGAAATCAATCATTAACAAAATAGTTGGTAAATTAAAAATGCACAGATATTTAAATTCATGAGAATTTTTATATTTTAATGTTTAATTTTATATTAAAATATAGCTTTAATATAATTTGGTGTTATCTGGTAATTCAAATACATTAATTATGCAACTTGGTCTATGCTTTTGAACTGATTTTTTAAAGTGGTGTACTAGAAATTTTAAACTAAATTACTTCAAGTATTTAATATCCTCTTACTAAGAATTAGTGCTTAAATTTCTTTTTAACATTATTACTTCCTTTTTTTAATGTTGTCACACTTGATCATTTCAAAAATTAGAACATAATCAGAGTTGAGAAAAAATAATTACTGTAGTCATAAAGTAATTAGTTAACATACTATTCATGTTTACTATCTAAGATACCTAAATGAGTAATCATGTATATTGTAACAGAATTAAATGATTCAGTAGATCTTTTCTAATTTTGATATTTTAAAATTCTATACATATGAAGTATACCTATTCCACATATATTATATATGCTATCACTAAGGAATAACTAAATTGCTACACTTTCATCTGTGAAGCAGCATCTGATTTTAGGACCAAGGTAGATAACAGAAATGAATAGATATCTAATTACTACTATGAGTATTATCAATGGTTCCTCAAAGAATAAGGAACTGCCATATAGGGAACAAAGTGTCAGAAGGTTGACTGCAAAGAAATACAAACAGATCTCAATAGTATTAACAAGCTGGCCACTGTCATATCTTGTTACAGTTTCAGTCACTACAGACAAATGAAGCTTTATTTGTTCTCATTCATTGAATGAACACTTGGGTGCCTGCTATATGCTACATACTGCTAAATGCTGGAAGAAAAACTCTTTTTGGTTGATGCTGAAAGAATGAAATTTCTGAGATTAGAGATTGATATAATTCACATTACAAGGATATAAAACAGATTTGTAAAAATAAAGTCAATTAATTCTAATTGGGAGGCAATAGAAGGTTTATCAAAGTGATGTAATTTGAACTGCATCTCAATACTAAGAGCTTACCAGGCAATGAAAACGGGGGTTTGGAGAGGGGAAGAAACCACAAATATAAATTAAGAGAAATATGCCATAAGTATAAATATACAAAGCTGTTAGATCTTGTCTCCTATCCACTAGTGAGAAATTCAGTATGAACATTCAGTGTGAGGGAAAGGGGTAACCGATGTCATGACAAGGATAAAGCCATAAAAGGAGGCTGAGACTAAAAGAGTGAATGCCCTAATGTACCAAGAGACAGTAATTGAATTTATACTGAGAAACAACAAAGGTTAGCAAAAGAGTAACATGATGGACCCAGATTTGAAGGAACAATAGCTACACAGACTGTAGTATGAAGAGAATATTTAACAGTCCATGAAAAGGCAGTAAAAGAGAGTTGGCTGTGGAGAGTAACGACCAGATACTTTGATGTAAAGTTTATATTTGGTGACTAACTGCAAACATTTGAGGAGAAAAATGAAGGACTAACGGGATTTCTAACATAGGAAAACTGAGTTAATGCTGGAGTCATTACCTCAAGTCCAGAATACATAAGGAAAAACAAATCAGAAGGTAGTCTGGAATTAGATTTTCATACTATGTTCTATAGGCCTTGTAAAAAATGCAATTCAAACTCTTTTAATTGTATATACCCAGGTCCAGTATTTCTTATCCATCCTCCCTTTCTCTCCCAACCCCTGAAGGTGCTTCTGACAAATATCTCTTACTAAGAATACTGCCACATGCACAAATTGATTATAAAATTCATTGGGAAACTAAAGAAAAGCACATAAAAACTTTGAAAAAGAGTTGCAAGGGGAATATCAGACATTAAATTATTATAAAACCCGTATAATTTAATTGTTAACAACTGACGAGGAAAAGAACAGAAAAACAAAACAGAAAATTTAGGAATTGACCTCTGTGAACACAGAAATTTATTATAAGTAAAAGGTATATCCCAAAGTAGTAAGAAAAAAACGTTTTATAAAATCCATTGTACTTCGATCCCCTGTACCGATAAAAAAGAAAAAGACAAAAAACAAAAATAAAATAAAATAAAATAAAATCCATTGTACTGTACCAAATGATTTCAAGATTAAATATTTAATCTAAAAATATACCACATAATAGAATTAGTGAATTCCTCAATAATTGGACAAAAAAGAAAACTTTCCTACAGTCAAAATCAGATACAATAAAGTAAATAGTAAATCCCATTACATGAAATATAAACCTTTTTATGGAAAAAAATAGAAGCAAAGTAAAAACAAATGACACACTATGAAAAATAAACACGTAATATCTGTATGTAAGACAATTAGTAACACTGTACATAGTTTCTAAAAATAGAGAAGAAAAAGATCAACCTGATAGCAAAGTGGCAAGAGATAGAAACACAAACTTTACGAAGAAAAGAGAGCCTTGTGTGGTAGCATATGCCTGTAATCCCAGCATTTTGGAGGCTGAGGCAGGAGGATTGTCCTGAGTTCAAGGCCAGCCTGGACAATAGAGCAAGACCTTCTCTCAAAAAACTCAGAAAATGATTCTACAAAAAAAAGAAAAAAACTGTAAGAGAAATGCAAATTAAGAATTGCTCATCCATCAGATCGGCAAATATAGCATGTTAGGCTTTTTCTTAGAATACAAAATGGAAGAATCTTATGAAGAGATAATTGGGCAGTATCTAATACAGTTTTACTTTTATTTTTTGAGTAATAACCCTCACATTTAAGAATCTGACCAAAATTGACAAAAACATGAAAATAGATATAGAAGAAGTTATTCACTAAAGCACTTTTTATTATAGAAAAGGCCTAGAAATAAGACAAATGTGCATCATAGAGCAGTGTTGAATTAACCATGGTATGGCCACAGAAGGGAGTACTATGCAATTTTTGAGAAGAAACAACAGGTATGTGGTATGAAATATGACAGTGAATTTCACAAAATACTATTCAGAACTTGCAGAAAAACATGTAGTATGTCATCAATAAATTTATCTAACCCTTTTGAATAAAAGGATAAATTAACAACTTAAAAAAGGGCTGGGATATAGTTCAGCAGTATAAGTGCTGCCTGGTAAGCACAAGGTCCTGAGTTCAATTCCCAGTACAAAACAAAACAAAACAAAATCTTAAAAAAATATGGTCAACCTATAAGGAAGAAAGGAGCAGGGCAGAAAAAATAGTATGTGGGTTTCTCATAAAAATCTGTTTAGTATATGGGATTTTAGAACTACGTAAAATAACAGATTATTAAATAAGCAGTCTTTTAAAAACTAAAGCTAAATAAAATAAATTAATTATACATGGAAATGACTGCCTAACTATAATGAAAAGAAGTATTTCTAGTGATTTAAAATCAATAATTGTGACTGAAGGTAGAGCTCAGTGGCAGAGTGTGTTCAATCCCTAGCACTCCAAAACCAAGCAATCAGACACATCTTCTTCAGGCTTTACCGTATGAATTTCAAAGCAACAATAAAACAAGTTAAACTATTACCAGTAAACATATTTTTCTGCTATTACTGGTGTTATAATGCTGTGAATTTTTTACTTTTTGTTTTTTCATTGCTGGGGATCAAATCCAAGGCCTCATGCATGTCTGGCAATCACTCTGCACTGCAAAATATCTTCAACCCTTACTGTAATATTACTGCATGCATGCTCTGAGAAAAGAAAAATAAATTGGTGTTGGGGGAAATTAATTTTTGATGTGGGTAAAAAAGAAACATGAAAAATCAACAAGTTACATAAAAACTCTGTTATCCCAAAATAGCTGTATTGGAATGAACTCATAAAATATTTTATATTTAAGAATGCATATTTCTTAAATCTACCAAAGGGAAATACCTAGCAACAAGAACTAGTGCAGTAGCAAAAAGCACAAGTTCCTAGTTGTAGTCTCTACACTATTTCCTTGTGAAAAGAATTCCCTGAACTGGTAGCTAATTCTAGGTCTGGGACAGAAAATATTTAAGATGAACTTTGACTACGCTGGCATATTAGTGAGCATTGAAGCTATCAAAGGTTATTGATGTTATGACAAAAGGAATTAGTAGGCAATTTGAAGAAGCCAAAAATGAAGTGGCTCTCACTGACCAGAGATGAGACAATCTGAACATTGTTCTGAATAAGTCCAATAAATTGGAGCATAACAAATACATTTTTAAAAAAAAACTAGCTCATCTGTGAATGATGTTAGTGAACCAACTCATCATTTTTTATTTCCTTTTTGGAAGCACGGGGATTAAAGCACCAGAAGCATGCTAGGCAACCATGCATCCCCAGCCCCAACTCATGTGGAAAACTAGTCAATGAAGAAAACATTTTCCTATCAAATGTTAACATAGATTTGATTTTTAAATATTTTTTTTTAAACTGGGGACCGAACTCATGACCTTGCACTTTTACCAGGCAAGTGCTTGAGTCACTGAGCTAAATCCTTAGCCTGAAATTTTAAAATATTATTGAAGAAAAAATTTAAAGTATTACTGGTCTATACTAACAATTACAGGCAAATTTGCATAGTTCACCTGTGAGCTTCAAGACAGACAGAGGTAAGATGATACCATGCTGGTCTCTGGTAAATATCTAATAAATATGAAGACAAAGTATTTTAAAAATGGAGTAACATATCAGAGAAAGATTTTTGTTTGTTTGTTTGCCTGTCTTGAATTTGTAATTCTATTTCAGCCTCCCAGGTAGCTAAAATTACAAATTTGGGCCATCACATCCAACTTTGAAATAAAAGTCAGTCCCCTTTGCCCTCCCCTGGTATTAGGGATTGAACTCTAGGTTCCCTAGATTGAACACTAGGCCTCTATTTTGCTAGGCAAAGTGCTCTATCGCTTGAACTGCATCTATACCCTGCTGAGAAAATTTTGAAGTAATTTTACAGCAATTGCATAATCATTTGTATGATCTTTTCCAAGTCAGTCCTCCATGAAAGTCAAGGAAATGAAAGTCAAATATTAAATTTTCAGAAATTTTGCAAGCAGACTGTCATTACTGAAATTGGTTGCCGGTACTAAAATATTTTCAAACTTAAATAAATTATACACAATACTAAAAGCATATCTATAGAACTCATCCTTGTTTTATTCCATTATTTGTACACTTACAGTTATTTACGTACACTGTAGTATGTTCAAAAAGAAAATCCCAAACAAAACTGTACAGTGATGTGTTACTACTCAAATTTTGCCAACTCTGTGTGCACTGATGTTATAATGGTAGCTTGAAATCAGCCATGCTGAGAATATTTACATCAGAGAAATCCTTAGTGCCTATAGCTTAATAATTTTTTTTGATAGACTAGACTTAAGGGATGGGGAAAATTTAAATAATGTAAATTAAACAGTGTTAGTGAACCAACAGTACAAAATAGTGGCATAATCTTCTGTTATTTGATTACTTTTTAACAATTTATCAAAAGTCATGCACACCATTGATAAAAATGTGGAGCTCCAATTTAGGTTTTGTCATTTCATGTTCAAATAGAAAATCAGTGAACATATCAAAACTATATTCACCCAGACACTGCAAGCATAGATTATCTACACATAGTACAACAGACACAGGGTAAAAAAGGTCAACTAAAGAAGTCTTGAGAATAAATTTGTCATATGGATTTTACAGTAGGTATTGTGCATCTTACTTATAAATTGTGTACTATAAACCTGTTATATTAGGAAAATGTATAAGCTTTATTTGTATATGTAAGTATTCTGACATTTTTAATGTCAAAAATACTATTTTTTAAAGATTTATCAGCACAGCTCTATGAGAAAAGAGAAGAAATGCTAGCCTTTCATTAGTGCACAATCAAACTGAGAAGCACTTACACACCAAAATATCAAACTTACTCTAATAGGGATAGACAACATCAGATGAAATGATTACTGTTTCTGCATGAAAATGAGGAAAGGACAATAATGTATGTTCTTAATTTGTTAAAAGTTTACCCTATAGTTACAGTTAAAACTTTGTCTCATAGTTTGCCCTCATATGCATCTTCTGCATTAAAATTCGAAGTAATTTAAACCTAAAGAGGTTCAACTTCTTAAAGGAACTTACATAGTCATTTAAGCAAAGCTCCCTTAAATTGCAGAAATGATCTGTTTTAGATCTAGTTACAGTTTTGTCTCACATGTAATTTCTAAACTTCACATGACTACCATATGTCTTGAGATCCAGAATGTTTTGGGTTGAGTATCAGAATTTTATATGTACTACTCATTTGTTTTCATATCACTCTAAAGAATATTCACTCAAGGATCAACATGCAGTCATGAGTACAACTGTTATCGTTTTAACAAGTGAACCAAGATCAGAGTTCATATTGTTTGTAGACAATTATACTCTGGAAATCGTAGTAAGAGAATTCACATTCAAGTGCAATAGTGACAACTAATGTAATATTCTTTCTCGTCCTGTAGTTGAAATTCTACTGATATTAATCCCAACAAACCATTTTCAAGAAATGTTCAGACTTAAGAATCACATATTGTTTTTCAAAAATCTCTTCTGTGTGGATTTTCTGTGATTCAAAATGAAAAATGGCTGGAGGTATAGCGTTGAGGTATAGCATATATTTAGCACATGAAAGGCCCTGGCACCATCCAAAAAAAAAAAAAAATTAAAAACAACCAGAACAGAAAATTATCAAGCACTTCTTCCTCTTATGTAAAATGTACATGTCAAAGTTTCACTCATACTTTTTAAGTAGGTTTGCATCCAAATATAAAGCTAAGTATTTATTACCATCCACATATTAAGAGTGAATCTACTTTCAAATTATATATCATTGATATAAAAGTTTCCAAAAGTATTAAGTGTTTAAACCATATTGAGCTAAGAATATAGCTCAGTAGCACAGCACCTGCCTGGCAAATGCAAGGTCCTAAATTCAATTCCAAGTACAAAGAAAAAAATTTTTTGCAAAGGTAATTCTGTCTTCTCATAAGACATTTATTTTGCTGCTAATTTAATAAATGTGGCAACCATGTGTTTTTATATCTATATTAACTCTGTGAAGAGCAACACAGTGATCGATACTTTCTTAGTTCTAGTACTTTCTTTACCTTTTGAGGAAAAAATGCTAGCAAACATTATTTTGTGCTTATTTTTGGAAAGTCTTAAAACAGTTTATAGAAAGTCACCAGGTTTGGTTTAAAAGGATATCAGTAAGTTGGGTGTGGTGGCACACATCTGTAATCAAAGAAGTCTGGGAGGTTGAAGCAAGAGGCTGACCAATTGTAGCCCAGGCTGAGTGGCTGTCTCAAAAAAAAGAGAGAACAGAGAAAAAAGGGACATAACTCAGTGCATACCCAGTACCACAGGTGGATGCCAAGAGGAGACAGGGAGAGAAAAAGAAATTGGGATTTGATGATGCCTGGCCTTAATGATTTCAAATTATTTTATATAATGTCTCTCAAGATAATCAATAAAGAGAAGAAATTCAAATCAGAAAATTTATCTTTGAAAAGTAAAACAAATAACAAAGTTATACAAGCTGATTTCTTCAAATAGTAAAGCTATGTGGAAAGACAACTCAGTTAGACCTCCGTGGTAACCTTTATGTGCAGCTTTGGTTAAAGGAATTGGATTCAGTTCTTTGATATTTTCTGAGAGATTCATCATCTACTCCAGGGAGGCCACATACCTTATTTCCATGGGCAGAAGACCCTTGGAATCTAGATCATTCTTTTGACTCAGGAATTCTGAAGCCATTGATTCTGCCAAGATAGTCTTAATCTTTCATTTCTTGCTCTTCCTAACAGTTGCTTTTACTTTCACATAGTAAAAAAAAGAAAGAAATATGGAAATTCCATACTTCTGTTCTTTTATTTTATTAATAACTCTCAAGATAATTTTTGAGTAGATAATATACTATGTAATGCCATGCTGTGTGTCACCAGATTTTCTTAGCTATTGTCTTTTGAAATTTGTGAGATTCTATTTCTGCTTCTTCCTATTCCTCCCTCCTGTTTTTCCTCTATCATTCTCTTTTCCTTCTTCCTTGCCACTGTGATACACACTTAACCTTCTGTTTTGTTTCTTCCACTATTGAATATTGTGTCTTTCTCTGTCTCTCATCCCTTCCCCCCTCTGGTTCTGCTGTCCTTACCTTTTTTTTTTTTTTTTTTAAGATTGTTGTAACTTGTGTCATTAGGTGTAATAGGATAATGTTATATACTACCATCTTAACACATAAGTTTCTTCTTTTAATTAAAGACATGCTTGATTAAGTTGGGTATAGTGGTGCACGCCTATAATCCCAGCACTTGAGAGGCTGAAACAAAAGGATCACCACAAGTTTCAGGCCAGCCTGTAGTATCTACTGAGTTCAAGGCCAATCTGAACTACATAGTGAAGCCTTGTCTCAAAAAAAAAAAAAAAAAAAAAGCAAAAGCAAACAAAATGCTTACTGGAATAATGACATGTAGTAATAAAGCTGGTAACATAATAGGATTTTTGTCTTTAAAACCTAAAACCCGTGTGTGTGTGTGTGTGTGTGTGTGTGTGTTACTGAGGATTTATTTTTTTATTTTGAAACAGGGTTTCACTAAGTTGCTAAATTGTCTCGGCTGGCCTCAAACTAGCACTACTCCTGCCTTGGCCTCCTAGTAGGCTAGTATTATAAGAATGTGCCCCCATGCCCAGCATAAAATCTTTTAATATACACTGTATCTATGTCCTTTATTTCATTCAGCCTTTTTTTTTTAAAGAAATACTTACTAAGCACCCATTACATTTCAAGTACAATTCTAGTTACTAGAGATGAAGCAGTGAAACAACAATAAAAACTCCTGTCCTAACAGGGTTTACTTTCTAAAGGATAGAAACAGGAAATAACAAACAGATATATAATATATAAGTATCAGGGTCAGCAAGCTCTTTCTGTTAAGGGCCATAGAGGAAATATTTTAAGATATGTGAGTCAAACATATTTGTTGTAAATATTCAAACCTATCATTATGGTGAGAAAGTATTAATATACAAAATATAAAAAGAGGGGGCAAAGTTGTATTCCAAGAAAACTTTATTTACAGAATACGTGCGAGGTCAGGCTTAACCTCTGGCTGTAGTTTGCATACTCCTGTTATGTATGATATAAAAGTTGAGTTGGCCAGGTGTGGTGGTGCATGCCTATAATCCCAGCACTTGCGAGGTTGAGGCAGGCACATCACTGTATCAGGCCAGCCTGAACTGCATAGTGAAATCCTGTCACAAAAAGACACACATACACAAAAAAATTGAGTCAATATTCTACAGGCAGTGAGTAAGAGCCTTCTTGATAAGATTACATTTGAGTGAAACTCAAAAGAAAGAAAATGTCAACATTCTTAAGGGGGAATAGGTTCCCAGACAAAAGAAAAAAGACATGCAAAGTTCCTGTAGCAGGATTGTACTTAGTTTGTTCAGGATAAAGTATATCGATAAAATAAGAAGAGAAGAAATGAGGTCAGAAAGAGCCACAGATAGAGCCAAATTGTGTAGTCATTATATAGATTTCAAATTTTTACTTTTTTAAAAGATAGGAAACAACTGAGTGATTTTGAGGAAAGAAATCATATTATCTAACCAACCTTTGAGAAAGATCTCTCTGACTTCAGTGTTAAGGATTGATTGTACAGGTTGGGGTACTGCTCAGCAGAGAAGCACTTACCTGGTAGGCACAAGTTTGACCTTCCTTTTGACACTGTTCAAAAGGAAGGAAGGCAGGGAGGGGTGTAGGGTGGGTAGAATAATATACTACTATAGCAGAGCAAGAACTAAAGTTAGGCCATATAAGAGCTGCTGAAACCCAAATGAGGATATGAGAGCTTAGAATTAGATGGTAATTACTACAGTCTGAATGTTTGTGTCCCTCAAATTCACACACTGACATTTTAGACCTCCTCAAGGTAATGGCATCGGGGTTGGGCCTTTTAGGAGTTGTTTAGGACATGAGGGTAGTGCCTGCATTAATGGAACTAGTGCCTTATAGGACGCAGCCAAGGAAGCTTATTTTGCTTTACACCCTGTGACCACATGGAAGATGCCAATGATGAAGCAGGAAACAGACCCATGCCAGACAAGATTTGCCTGTGCATCTTTGATCTTATACTTCCCAGCCTCCAAAACTGTGAGGAAAAAATGCTTATTGTTTATAGGCCACCCTGTTTATAACGTTTTTTTATAGCAGCTCAAACAGACTAAGAATTTAGTAAAAGAAGTACTTTATCCATTAATTTACTGATAGACACAAGTTGATTCCATAATTTGGGTATTGTGAATAAACAGGAATGCAAAAATCTCTCAGATGTACTAACTTCAAATCTTGGGTAAATAATGAGAAGTGAGATTTGCTGATCATAAGATTATTTGATTTTTAGTTTTTTGAGCAACTTAGCGTATGGGCAAATAGCCATTGTAATGTATATTCCTAGCAGCAATGTAAAATCATTCATTTTTCTTCATAGCCTTGCCAAAACTTGTTTTTATTTTTTGATAACGGCCATTCTGACTAGTGAGAGGTGATTTCGCATTGGGTTTTTCTGTGTGTGTGTGTGTGTGTGTGTGTAAGCACGCATGTATTTTGCTTTTTTGAGACAAGCTTACTATGTAGTTCAAGCTGGCCTTAAACTCACTGTGTAACCCAGGTTGGCTGCAAATTCATGCAATCTTCTCTCCATCCAGAGGGCTGAGATTACAGGCATGTGCCACCATCATAAGCTTTGTGTTTTGTTTTTTGTTGTTGAAGATGAACACCTTCATCTATGTTGCTTGTACATTCTACCACAGGGCTATCCACCACGCCCCCCTTCTACCAAGTAAAGTATGAAGCATTACTTTTATTTCTTAAGATATCTTAATACTCACAGTTTATTTCAATTATGTTAATAATTTCAGCTTTGCTAAGCTCTTAACTTAATATTTATAAACCTTTGAATGATAGTGCCAACATTTTCATGGCCAGCTGTTTCTTCCATAATTTGACTTACAATACATTTGACTATTGCTAACAGCATTATCACATTTTAGTGTTTGCTGAACTTCTACCTTTGTCAGTTTGTTTGGGCTGTCATAACAAAATATTACCAAATATTGATTTAAAACAACAGAAATTTATTTCTCATAGTTCTTGAGATTGGAAAGTCTAAGATCAAGATAACAGCACGGTAGGCTTCATTCTGCGGCCTCTTGGCTTATAGGAAGCAGCCATCTCTGACAAAACACAGAAAATAGTGATTTAGAGTCTATTATAAGAATACTAATCCTATTAGGTCAAACCTCTACTTCCCTATGAGGTACCATCTGCAAATATAGTTGCCCTGAGGATTTAGGCTTCACAGTATGAGTTTTGGAAAAATATAAAAAATTACACATTAGAACATTCTACTCTTGGGCTCCCAACATTTGTATGTTTCTTGCATGTAAAATACATGTTCAAGAAGAATCAAATCAAACATCATGAGGTCTTATTTAACTAGCATCTAAATCAGATATGGTTAAGATCTAGGGTACTACTTCACAGACTCCAGTCAACTCACCACTAGGTAGCTAGTGGGGGCCTAGAAAGTTATACCTTTGTCTTTGTAAATTAGGAAATGGCAAGAGATGGGTACAAAATGGCATTCTAAATTCTTTATACTATTTTTCAGTTAGATTGCTTCTGCAAGACAAGGACGACTGTGTAAAATCCCTTGTTCAGCCTTTTATAGCTTTTTATCTCTAGAAAGGCCCAGGAGCTATGGTACTTAAAAAGAGGTCGCCAAGGAAAAGGAAATTGATATGCTGTCCTCAGACATTCACTCGTCTCTAGGGCTCTCCTACTTACTTCCACCAGAGGCTGACACCCAGAGAAACACAATACTTGCAAAAGATTCTGGTAAGTTTACAGATGGGCCCCCAGAGTCCTATGATCCAGTTGCTGGACACGGGCTTGTCATGTTTAATAATCAGGATCTAGATTAGGATAAAAAGAAAAGGACTAAGAAAAAAGAACAAAATTATGATTGTTGTAATTGACAACGTTTTAAGTACACCCAAGTTATCCAAGGGAAAATCTAGGGCTAGTCAAAGTCTGTAAGAAAACTCGACATTGGGCACACAACTGTACCAAGCCACCAAATGAATCTGCTCTGTGTGTCAAGCAGCTCATGTGCCTGACTCATGGCACAGGAGGACTGACTGTCTCAGAGTGGGTCTCTCAGAGATGGTAGGCCAGACAAAACTCTCATTTCCCACTCTGATGAAGACTGAGGAGACACAGGGAAACCTGCAATGTCCTGTCCATGGATATCTTTCTCCTGTGAGGTATCCTGGGGTAACCCTTGATATCTTGTACAAGCAATTTCAATTCACTTGGCTTGTTTTAACTTCCTTTTCTAGAAATCCTTTGTCTAGATCTATAGACATAAGAGGAGTCAATGGAACCCTTATACAAAGCTTCTTTACTCCTGTTCTGACATACCATTTTGAAGGTCAACAATGAATTTTAAATTGTCCCATGGTTTTATACTCCTTACTAGGAATTTTGCTACGAATGGATTTACAAGCAAACTTGGGTTCAATTCTCAAAACACAGCAAAGGCCAAAATGGATTTACCTGTTAGAACTACATCAGACCTCCTTGATCTAATTAGCCAACAGGTGGATCCTGCTGCATAATATGAACTGGCAGAGCAAATTCAGCAATATCAATGGTTATAAAACTAAACAACTTCAGTCAATTTTCTCACCAAAAGCAGGAGTCAGTTGAAGAACAGGACAAGAAAGGCCTCCAGTCTCTCATAGGCAAGCTTCTCAAACATGGCCTTGCAGTACTCACCTTGCAGTACTCCCATTTTCCCTGTAGTAAAGCCATAGAGTACAAAACCCTGAATGGTACAAGACCTCTGCCTCATTAATGAGGCTATAATTCCAATCCACCATCTGGTGGCAGACCCACATACAATTCTCTCTCTAATTCCAGGAAACCCAAATTGATTCTTTTAGACTTCAAAGATGCTTTCTTTTCTATTCCCTCCAACCAGCTTACCAGTTCATGTTTGGCTTTGAATGGGAAAATCCCACTTCAAAGGAAAAACAGCAGAATTCTTGGGCAGTTCTCCCACAGGGCTTTAGAGATAGTGTTCTCCTTTTTGCTTTAGCACTAGAATGGACTTAAGGACCTATCCTTTAAACAAGGAACCATTCATCTAAAGTATGTAAATGATATTTTAATCTTCAGTCTAACTTGGAAGTTATCCAACTATAACACTATCCCAGCCCTCAATTTTCTAGCTTAGAAAAAATATAAAGTCTCAAAGAAAAAGTTTCGAATATTTCTCTAGAAAACTCAATTCTTGGTATATATTCTTACACCTGTTTAGGGATTAGATTCAACTGTGACCTTGTGAAACAATGCAATGGTATTGTTTCTTCCTGGGAATAGCTAGGGTCTGCTGGATTTGGATACTAATTTTAGACTAATGGAAAAGCCATAAATGAGGCTGTCAAAAGTCCTGAGTCTGTGTCCCAGACACAAGTTACTGACAAAGCCTTTTGAGAAATAAAATATGCCCTTACGTAGGCTCTAGTAGTGGGAATACCTAATTTAAGAAAACTTTTCTTCGTCTGCACATCCAAAAAAAGAGGAATTGCTTTTGCTATCTTAACCCAAAGCCTGAGGAAGAACTCCACCTAGTGACATACTTTTCACAAAAGTTTGAGTGGCTGCTGGGTGGCCACCCTGCCTAAGCAGAGTAGCAGCTATAGCTGTGCTAACAGAAGCTGTGAAACAACTCTGGCAAAAACTGGAAGTCTTGACACCCCATCAAATCAGAGCTATTCTTGAAACAAAAGGTTATTTGTGGTTGACAGGAAAACAGCTTACCAAGTAACAAACCATGCTCTTAGACACCCCTAAGTCCTCAATTTATGAACAAATGCCATTCTGGGAGAACTTTTTGGAAGTTGGCTTTGTGTGTCAGCTTAAAAAGTGAGTCTTATAGAGTACACCTGTGGAAGTTCAAAACTTAAAAGTTCACAAGTCAGTGACTTACTATACTCTTCATCCTGACTTACTGATTCCCAAAGATTCTGCTTTTGTGAACAGGTGATTTTTCAGAGCTATATAAGTAGGCAGGACATCAGTGACCTGCCTCTTCAAGACCCTAAGGAGGTATGGTTCATGGATGGCAGTATCTTTGTCAAAGAAAGACACTAAAAAGTAGGTTATACAACTGTCAGTTCACAACAGGTCACTGAACCCACTGAACTCAAGAACTGATACTTTATTTAAAAAGACAAAAAGCTAATTATCTATACAGACTTCAAATATACCTTTCTGGTGCTAAATGCCCATGCAGCAGTCTGGAAAGAAAAGTACTTGCTAACTAATAAGCAATCATCTATAAAGCACAAGCAAGAAATTCTACAATTCCAACAGGCAGTCTATCTTCCCAAGCCAGTTGCTGGCACTTAAGAGACACCAAAGAGGCATGGATAAAATCTTTTTGGGAAATTATATGGCTTATAAGGAGTCAAAAAGGGAAGCCCTAAAGTTCCTGAAGACCTTATCCTATTCCCAGTTCCTGAGGAATGATAAAATCTCTAGAAAAAATACTTAGGACGGGGGAATTAAAAGAGGATTCTGGTAGTATTTAAAAAACAAATTGGTTCTTCCTCAAGGGACAAAGTGAAAAGTTATAAAAGCCTTCATGATTCTTTTCCATGGGAAGAGATATATTGGAAATGGTCACTGAATTTTTCACAGGACTAGGACTATCAACTACCACCTGAAAGTTTGGACAAAAGGCTATAGAGGTAATCAAGGCACTCCTCAAAGAAATGATTCCCTGGAAGCTGGCAATGACTCAAGCCCTACCTCTCAATAACTCAGAGGTGGCAACGGCTGTAGGAATAAAGTACATCTCCATTCTATAGAAACCTCAGTCCTTTGGAAAGGTTGAGAGAGCCAACTGAACCCTGTAGTTAACTGGCAAAATATGGCCAAAGGACTCTATGACGTGGCACTGGTTATTGACTATTGCATTTACAAGAATTTAAAACACTTCCGAAACTAGGCTAAATATGAGTCCATCTGAGATGTTAAATGACTGTAAGACCCTTGCAATATATTAAACTAGGCCAATTACCACAGGCCCTCCAACCATAATGTAGACAAAATCCTGCCAGCTCTTAGCTCAAGGGGAACACCTAGTGTCCACCTTGGAGACCAAATTATATGCTGGATTGTCTGTGCATAAACTGAACAGAAGTAAAGTCAAAAATCATCCCAGACATTGAAATTAAGACATGTGACTGTTCACTGGTAGTGCTATAATGATTTGTGGACTAAAGGGCAAGCAGAAAATCTATTTTTTGCAGTTATTCATAATGAATATTCTATGGTGAATTAAATTTGACATTTTTTTTAAGGGATGGGGATGATTGAACTCAACTATGCTATCTAAAACCTGTCTATATTGGAACCAGGCAAAGTTCTTGAAACTTGTGTACAATAAATTTCATACATTTACAGTGCATAATTTGATCATTTTATCAATAATGCTCCTATAAAACTATTAACATTATCAAGATTATGCAAGTATTCACTATGCTCAAGTTCCCTCTTGCCTCCTTATGTAAAATGCTTCCCTTCTACTATACACGTTACCCAACTTTAAGATCCCAAACAACCACTGATTCCCTTTCAAGAACAATACATTATTTCTCATTTTCCAGAATTATTCAGTATATGTTCTTTTTTTCCCTCTGCCTTCTTCCATTCAATATAATTATTTTCAGATTCTTTCATTTTGCTGCATGTTTCGATTGTTAATTCCCTTTTACTGCTAAATTGTCTCTCACTGCATATATACCAGATTTTAACTAACCCTCATTTGATAAATATTTGGGTTGTTTAAACTTTTCAGCTATTACAAATAATGTTGCTGTAGCCATTCACATATAAAACACTTTGTGGGCATGTGTCACTATTTCTTTGGGGTGTTTACCAAAGGATGGAATGACTAGATCACAATTTAGGCATGTATATCATTTTTTCAAAATTACCAAACTGCTTTCTAAAGTGGCTATACCATTTTACATTCCTATGAGTAGACAATGAATGTTTCAGATCTTTAATATTCTAGTCAAAACATGGGGTAGTCTTAAATTTTAGTCATTCTTATAGGTCTAAAGTACCACTGATTGTAGAATTTAATAACTAATAAAGTTGAACATTTTTATGTTTATTTGCTACACTTTTATATTTCTGGTTAAATGCCTATTTAAATCTTTGCCTCTGTTTTAAATTGGGTTGTATGTTTTGTCATTACTGAGTTTCAAGAGTTCTTTATACATTCTGGATACAAAATATTTATCAGGCGCATGATTTACAATATTTCATTCCAATCTTTTTATTCCCTTTAGTATTTATTTTTAAAAACAAAATTTAGTTTTTATTTTGATGAAAACTGATTTAACACTTCTTTTTTTTATTTAAGGAGAAAAAGAAAAAAACAAAAAGGGTACAAGTAATACAAAATTTAAAAAATAAACAGTAAGAAATCACTAGTTAATAGATTACTATTTTCATCTTAGAAATAGTTGTTCAACTTACAAAACTAAAGCATATAAAGTGGACTTTCAAACAGTGAGAGTGCAAACAGTTTTGTTCAATGATCAAAAAAACCTCAGTAATATGTTATCTATCTTATACACTTAAACAATATATGTATATTTTGTTTTGTTTTCTTTTTTATCGGTACCAGGGATTGAACTCACAACCACACACTTGCAAGGCAGGCACTTATGCCGCTGAGCTAAATCCCCAGCCCCTTTAGGTAACATTTTAATGGGATTTCTAAATAAAAGTTGAGGACAGGAGTTCAGTTAAAAAGGACATCTTGGAGTTATTTTGTAGCTCAGTAGTGCAGCATGTACTTAGCATATATGAGGCTTAGAATTTAAAATACAGAACCATAAACAGGGCTGGAGTGTAACTCAATGGCACAGCAAGTACTATTCATATGCAACCCTCTGGGTGTGATCCCCAGAACAGTAAAAATGAAAGGAAAGAAGAAAAAGAAGAGAGAAGGGAAGAGGCTGGGGCAGGTATCTGTATAAAATTTTTTATTAGTGCATATTAATAACAGTGCTCCTACCACTTGGTAACATATACTGGATTTTCTGTTCTATGCATTCGCCTATACTAGATATCACACTTGATATCTAAGCAGAGATATATTTGTCCTTTTGTGTATGATTTGTTTCACTTAGCATAATGTTTTGAAGTTAACCAGATTGTATTATTGAGTGTATGGATGAATAATCTATTGTATGGATATATCACATTTCACTTATCCTTTCTTCATCTAATAGCACTGGGATTGTTTTCTTCCAGTGGAAACGATGTTCCTCCTGAATGGTATTGATACTGTGTGAGTTCTTCTAAGGACACATATTTTCATTTCTTTGAACACATATTTAAGTGTAGTACTTAACTTTAAGGAACTGTCAGATTGTTTCTGAAAAGCAACTGCACATTTTTCACTCCATCAACAGTGTATCAGGGTTCAAACTTCTCTATATGCTTTCCAATGTGTTATTTTTAAAATACAATTATTGGTGCAGTGCTCCCCACACATGAACAAGCAATGAGGCGTCCCTTCCCAATGAAGAGACATGAGCCTCCACCAACTGCAACAAGTTTGTACATTTTACTTCTCAAACTTGATCATGGGAGAAAAAGTAAACTGGAAAGCCAGTTGGCCCATGGAAAAAATGTGGACCTGGCAAGCAATTTCAGTGACTCCAATGTTATCCTCCCAAAGTGATTTAGTAAAAGACAACCACAGGAGGCCACAATAGAGAGGGAGTGGGCCAGAGAACCCTGAAAAGTATAAGCTCAGGCAAGAAAGATCACTGGCCCTGCCCTCCTTGGGAAGCAACCAGAGCCCGTGAGTGCTGACACAGCACAGATAAAACTCTGAGTAACCGGAAGACTCACTCCTTTTCCCATCTACCAACAGGAGCAAAGAAATGCCTCCTTGGTAACTACAGTCTGGAGTAAATGTACAGAGGTGCCCTTGGTGGAGGAAGGGCAGAGAATCATGACTGGCTGGATACCAAGAAGGTAGACCTTGGAAAAATTTTTTAAAAAAAGGTGGTAGACTGAATTTTTTTTCTTGACTCAATTTTTTTTCTATTTTTTATTACTTTTCTCTTGCCTTCATCAGATTTGGGGCAGAAAGCCGGGGTTATTTCTTTTTTCACTTTTTTTCTTCTTTCATTTAATTTCATTTCTTTTTCTTTTTTCCCCTTTCAACTTTTTTTCCTCTTCTTTATTTCTCTCTCATTTCCTGCTTTTTTTTTTCTTATTTGTTGTTACCTGCAATTATTCTTTAATGTTACTAATTTCCTTTTATTCCTCAGTAGGCTCTCCCAAATCTCTTGTAAATCTTCCTTCTTATATCTTGTTAATAGTTCAAATTTGCTTTTTTATTCTCTGAATCCCCAATCCTCCTTTAATAGTGCTAACTACTACATTTTATGAATCACATTTTATGAATACATTTTATGAATCATAAAGTTAATTAGTTAACTTTATGCTGCTGCTGTTGAATACCCTTCTATTTGTTAGTAAAGTTTTCCATTTAGTAGATATTTACTATAGGTTAATAGTTGGCCAACATTTGGTATTTCTCAGTGTTCCTAATAACAAATTTTCCATAGTCATGGTTGGTATATTGTTGGTCCTTAAGGCTTGTCAATACTTAGTTATTTTTTATATTATAAATGACATGATTTTATTATGATACCCTAACAGATATAGCTGTTGCTATAGTTTTGTTTTGTTTTTTTTTTAGGATGCCAGTATCTGGATTCACACAGGGTCATTAACAGTACTGCACCCTGTTTCTGAAGAACTAGGTACTGGGCCAAGCCAAGTATGGTACAACCTCCCATCCCAAAGAAACTGAGGTTTGTGAATCCTGGGACAGAGGCAAAAGACAACAGTTAGCCATGGCCAGAGGACACTGCTGAAAAGGGGACATTCTCCAAACTAGAAACAAAGTTTTCCATTATAATCAATTCATAAGCTGCAAAACAAAGCAAACAAAAAACAGACCATTAGAAGGCAAAACAATGACCCCTAAAACTCACTTCAATACTGATCTGTGGGGCATCAAAGGGGAGGAAACCGAAAGGAACACAGCCAAATTATTGAAAATGATAGCAGGGAAGATAATAAAACAGATCAATAAGGCATTTTATAAGCTCACATGATACAAGTAAAAAGACCATGTGCCACATAAACAAAATGATCAGTGAGTCAACAGAGGACACTAATGGTAATAAAAACCAGCAAAGCTAAGCAAAACAATACATGAATAACCAACACAGAAAAGAGCTACTCCATAAAAGGGCTCCAGATGTAAATGCGGGAGATTAAAAATTCTAAAAAGTATTGGCTGCAGAAAAGACTCATGTGAACACTGTGAGAACTAGGAAACAACATGTTTTGTCCCCTTTGTCAAAGATCAAGTAGTTGAATATGTCTGGTGAGGTTTCTGTGTCCTAAATTTTGTTCCATTGTTCTATATGTCTGTTTTTGTTCCAGTACTGTCATTATCACAACTGCTTTGTAGAGACAAAGACAAAAATCATACAAACATCTAAATACATGAAGAAAAAGCTTTTGACAAAGGTCAACTCCATTCATGATAAAAAAAATCTACAGAAAATTGGGATAGATGGCCTTTATCTCACTTTCATAAAAGCTATCTATGGCAAATCAATAGCCAACATTATACTAAATGGTTAAAAACTGAAAACTTTCACTCTAAAATCAGGACCAAAACAAGGATGGTCACTATCACTACTCCTATTTACTACAGTTCTGGAAACATTAGCCAGGGCAATTAGATAAGAGAAAAATTCTACCAAAAGGCTAACAGATATAGTAATGAAATTCAGTTATGTAGCTGGACACAAGAACAACACTCAAAAATCAATAGCCTTCCTCTACACAACAGACCCATTAAGGGAGAAATTACGGAAATAATGTATTTCATAATAGAACACACACACACACACAAGAAATATTTAGGAATCACTTTAACAAAGAAAAAGACTTCTATATCACAGCAGACTTTTCAACCCTCAAGTCAAAAAGAGCTTGGAGTCAAATATTCCTATCCCTAAAAGAAAACAGTCTACAACCCAACAGTCATAAAAATGAATTACCTAGGTATCAATCTAATGAAAGAAGAAAAAAACCTCTACATCAAAAAAAAGGAAAATTGAAGAGAGTATCAGAAAATGGAAAGATATCTCTTTTCTTTTTTTTTTTTTTTCCCAGTACCGGGGATCAAACTCACGACTGCCTGCTTGCAAGGCAGGTGCTTATGCTGCTGAGCTAAATCCCCAGCCCAGAAAGATATTTTTTGTTTTTGGGTGAGAAGAATTAATATAGTCAAAATGGCCATACTTCCAATATTGTTATACAGATTTACTGTAATGCTAATCAAAATTCCAACAGCATATCTCACAGAATTAAAGAAAACAATCCTAAATTTCATCTGGAAACAGAAAAGACCTAGAAAAGCAAAGGCAATTCTGGACAAAAAGAAAGTCAACCCTGTCGGGTTGAGTAAGTCCAGCAGAGGCACAGAACTCTCTTCTTCACCTGGGGGCCAGGCCCAGGCTCCCTGTCAGGATGAGTAAGTCCAGCAGAGGCAGGGAACCCCACACCAGCCCGGAGGAACTCTTTTCTTTGCCTGGGGGCCAGGCCCTGGCTTCCTGTCGAGATCAGTGAGTCAGGAGGGGGCAGGGAATTCCGAGATCAGCGAGTCAGGAGGGGGCAGGGAATTCTGTCCCAGCCTGGTTGACCTCTCTCCCTCACTTGGAACAACACTTGAAGCTCAAAAATATAGGAAAATGACAAAACGAAAGACCAAAATGCAATCTCAAACATCCAGCCCATCCCAAGAAAGCCTAGGAGCCATGTGCATAGAAGAAAATATATGCCACATACCTGAAATACCTGAAATAATAGTTACTGAAATAAAGAAGCAACTCTGGAAAGCCTTAAAGGAACTCAAACTAGAAATAATCTCTCAGGTAAAAGAAGAAATGATAAAAGAAATGAAGGAGATGATGAACATATCTAAAGAAGACACAGTTAAAAAATTGGAGGAACTAAACAAAAAGATAGAGTCCCTGGATGAACAATATAAGAAACAAACAGAATATATAAAGCAGATGCAAAGAGATATACAGGAAATCAAAAACTCCATCAAAAGCTGTAAAAACCACCTCAATGAATGTGAAGATAGAATCTCAGACCTCGAAGACAAGATTGCAGCCAGTGAACAGGAAAGGAAAGATCTTTTTAAAATAACAAGAAATCAGGAAATAACAATTCAACACCTGCAAGATGACGCAAACAGGAACAACGTAAGGTTGATAGGGATAAATGAAAAAGAAGGGGACAACATAAAGGATGTCAAGAGGATATTTAGAGAAGTAATAGCTGAAAATTTCCCAAACATGAGATTGGAAACTGATATCAAGATCAATGAAGCATACAGAACTCCAAATAGCCATAACCAAAATAAAACTACACCCAGACACATAATAATGGCCATCCCAGAAATTGAACAAAAGAATAGAATATTAAAAGCTGTCAGAGAGAAGAGACAGATCACCTATAAAGGAAAACCTATCAGAATCACAGCAGACTTCTCAGCACAGACAATAAAGTCAAGAAGAGCATGGAGTGAAGTATTTCAGATCCTAAAGGAAAATGATTTCCAACCTAGACTGATATACCCTGCAAAATTGTCCTTCAAAATGGATGGAGAAATAAGATACTTCCATGACAAAGATCAGCTGAAAAACTTCATGATCACCAAGCCAACCCTGCAAAGAATAATGAAAGACAGTCTAGATACATTTAGGAAAAAACCACTAAACAAAGCAGACAATTAAACAGAACCAAAAGATAAAGATGCAACAGCAGAAAGATAACATGCCCACAATAAACCGATATATAACAGTTATAACCATTAATGTAAATGGTCTCAATGCACCAATTAAAAGAAACAGACTGGCAGAATGGGTCAAGAGACAAAATCCAACCATATGTTGTCTACAAGAAACCCATCTAACCCAAAAGGATACCCACAGATTGAAAGTCAAAGGATGGAAAACAACAGGGACCCAAAAAAAGTGGGGGTGACTATTCTGTTTGCAGACAATGTGAACTTCAAGCCAATAATGATCAGAAGGGATAAAGAAGGTCACTACATACTGGTTAGGGGAAAACTTCAAGAGGAAGAGATAACTATCTTAAATATATATGCACCAAATTACAGAGCACCCAGTTTAAAACAAATACTAACAGAAATGAAAAAGCAAGTTAACAGTAACACAATTCTAACAGGAGATCTTAACACACCATTGACACCAATGGACAGATCAACCAGACAGAAAATCAGCAAAGAAATAAAAGAACTGAATCGCACCTGTAAAAAATGGACTTAATAGAGTATTCCACCCAACAACAGAATACACATTCTTCTCAGCAGTACATGGGTCATTCTCTAAAATAGACCATATATTAATTCACAAAACATATCTAATAAATGCAAAAGGTTTGAAATTACCCCTTGCATGCTATCGGACCATAGTGCTATGAAATTAGAAATTAATGATAAAAGATACTGCAAATTCCCACAAACACATGGAAACTGAATAACACACTCATGAGAAATCAGTGGGTCACACAGGAAATTAAAGAAGAAATTAAACACTACCTACAAGAAAATGAAAACACAAATACAACTTATTGGAATCTGTGCGATGCAATGAAAGCTGTCCTCAGAGGAAAATTTATTGTATTGAGTTCACACATCAGGAAAACAGAACGAATACAGATAAATAACCTGATGTTACACCTCAAACATCTAGAAAAAAAAGAGCAAGTCAACCCCAAAGCCAAAAGAAGAGAAGAAATGATAAAAATCAGAGCAGAAATCAATGTAATAGAGACTAAAAAAAAATCAATGAATCAAAGAGTTGGTTCTTTGAAAGAATAAATAAAATTGACAAGCCCCTAGCCAACTATTTTTTTTTTACACTTTTTTTTTTGTTTTTCTTTTTATCGGTACCGGGGATCAAGCTCACAACCGCCTGCTTATGCCGCTGAGCTAAATCCCCAGCCCCAATCTTTATTTAAAAAAGGGAAGAAAAAGCTCAAATTCATGCAATAAGGAATGAAAGAGGAGAAATCACTACAGACCCTACAGAAATACAGAAAATCATCAACACCTATTTCAAAAACCTCTACTCTCAAAGGTTTGATAACACAGAGGAAATGGACATATTCCTAGAAGCATATGAAGTACCAAAGCTAGGTCATGAAGATCTAAAACTACTGAATAACCCAATTTCTATTAATGAAATTGAAAACGTAATTAAATCCTTACCTACAAAGAAGAGCCCAGATAGATTCAATGCAGAATTCTACAAGAAATACAAAGAAGACCTAATGCCAACACTCCTCAAACTCTTCAATGAAATTGAAAGGGAAGCAATCCTTCCTAAATCGTTCCTAGAAGCAAATATTACTCTAGTACCAAAACCTGAAAAGGACCCAACTGAAAAAGAGAACGACAGACCAATCTCCCTAATGAACACAGATGCAAAAATCCTCAATAAAAAATTGGCAAATAGGATGCAGCAAATCATCAAGAAGATCATACATCATGACCAAGTGGGATTCATCCCAGGCATGCAGGGATGGTTCAATATACATAAATCAATAAATGTAAAACACCATATCAATAGAGCCAAAAGTAAGAACCACATGATCATTTCTATAGATGCAGAAAAAGCTTTTGATAAGGTCCAATATTTATTTATGATAAGAACCTTGTAGAAAATTGGAATAGATGGTCTTTACCTCAATATAATAAAGGTAATCTATGACAAACCAACAGCCAATATCATACTAAACAGCCAAAAATTGAAGGCCTTCACTTTAAAATCAGGCACAAGACAAGGATATCCCTTATCACCACTCCTATTTAATATAGTACTGGAAATACTAGCCAGAGAAATTAGACAAGAGAGAGAAATAAAAGGCATAAAGATAGGAAAAGAAGTTAAGCTATCATTATTTGCAGATAACATGATACTCTATATAGAAGATCCCCAAAACTCCATTGAAAGACTGCTATATATAATAAATAAATTCAGTAATGTAGCTGGATATAAAATCAATACTCAAAAATCAATAGCATTCCTATACACTAACAACAAAGTCACAGAGAAATAAGAGAAGCCACACCCTTCACACTAGCAACCAAAAAAATGAAATACCTAGGAATTACTCTCACGAAAGAAGTGAAAGACCTGTACAGGGAAAATTATAATACACTGAAAAATGAAATTGAAGATGATCTCAGAAAATGGAAAAATATCCCTTGTTCATGGATAGGAAGAATAAATATTGTGAAAATGGCCATTCTCCCAAAACTTTTATACAGATTCAATGCAATCCCGATAAAAATACTATTAACATACATCACAGAACTAAAGAAATCACTCCTAAAATTCATCTGGAGTGAGAAGAGACCTAGAATATCAAAGGCAATTCTAAGCAGCAAAGGCAAGGCAGGAGGCATAACAATCCCTGACTTGAAGTTATACTACAAAGCAACAGTAGTAAAATCAACATGGTACTGGAACCAAAACAGAGCTGAAGATCAATGGAATAGATTAGAAGATACAACCACAACTACAAACACACTCAACCACCTTATCTTTGATAAAGGGGCCAAATATGTTCACTGGGAAAACAACAGTCTCCAATAAATCGTGTTGGAAAAACTGGCTCTCCATATGCCGAAAACTAAAACTAGACCCATGCCTATCACCATGTACTAAAATAAAATCTAAATGGATCAAAGATCTAAATATTAAAACAGAAACACTAAATTTATTGGAAGACAAATTGGGTAAAAACCTTGAAGACATAGGAGTAGGTAGAGAATTCATGAACAGGACTCAAACCACATGGGAAATACTTCCCAGAGTCAATAACTGGGATCACCTCTTATTAAAATGTTTCTGCACGTCAAAAGAAATCTCCAGCATGGTAAAAAGAAAACCCACAAACTGGGAAGAAATCTTAGTGAACTGCCCCTCAGACAAAGGACTTCTGTCTAAAACATATAAAGGATTTTAAAAAATCAGACCCCCAAAATTCAAAGACCCAATCCAAAAGTGGGCATCTGAGATGAATAAATTCTCAGATGAAGAAATACAAATGGCAAATAAATATATGAAAAAATGTTCATCATCATTAGTCATGACAGAAATGCAAATTAAAACCACACTGAGATTTCATCTCACTCCTGAAAGAATGGCCAAGATCAAGAAAACTACCAACAACAAATGCTGGAGAGGCTGTAGGGAAAAAGGAACTCTCCTGCACTGTTTGTGGGAGTGTAGACTAGTGCAAACATTGTGGAGGTCAGTCTGGAGATTTCTCAGAAAACTGGGACTGGAAGCTCCATTTGACCCAGCTATACCACTTCTAGGCATATTCCCAGAAGAACTGAAAGCATCATACCATAGTGATTTATGTGCACCCATGTTTACAGCAGCACAATTTGTAATAGCCAGATCTTGGAAACAACCTAAGTGTCCATCAACTGAAGAATGGATAAAAAAAGTTGTGGTATTTGTGGGGTTGGGGATTTAGCTCAGTGGCTTAAGGGCCTGCCTTGCAAGTGTGCGGTCGTGAGTTCAATTCCTGGTACTGATAAAAATGAAAAAGACAAAAAAGAAAAAGTTGTGGTATTTTTATACAATGGAGTACTACTCAGCTATAAAGAATGATCACATTGAGACATTTATAAATAAATGGACGCAACTTGAGACCATACTCATAAGTGAAATAAATCAAACACTCATGTATAAATACCGAATAGTTTCCCTAGTGTAAGAAATGATAAGAATACCTAAAAGTATGTGGTAAACATGATTCCCAATCATATTGGTTTGAAGCCATATAATGTTTTCACTCATTAATTGCAATGGTTTTAACCTGGATTGTTCGATTTTAGTATCTATGATAGTACGAATAGCTATTTTGAAGAAAACAAAACAACATAAAAGCTAGTGCTGATTTAATATCATCTTGTTTTGAAGTCCCATCAAGCTGTTGTACATCTGTTTCCACTGGTTTTAACATGTTGTATCTTACTATTTCACTATATGCTATAGTATAAACAAAATTCTTTATAGGCAAAGAGATAATATAGAACCGTTGTTCATTTTCTATTAGCTGGTTCTAAATACCCTGTAATTCTTGCATTCTCTTAAATGGCTTCACACTGTCTTGATATGCTTGATGTTATAGCATACGAAGTTACACTCAAATAATTCAAGGAAAGAGGCACTATGGCAACTACTATTACGTTAGATTATCTGGTGGTGAAACAAATGATGCTTGAATTGTTCGGTTCTGACCTGTGTTGTGCTGTTACAATGTCCTCTCTTATCTCAATCTCCCCCCTTTTTAAAAATTAATCTATTTTCTCGCATTTTTAATTAAGGAAAAACTAAATTAAATAGTAGTGGGGGCATATTATAGTAACTTTCTTGGTTTTCCTATTAACTTGATTTGAACCCCAGTATTGCTCTCCCCATCTTGTTCTGTCTGATTATTCTATATTCTATTTTGTTTGATAGTATCAAGTTTGAGGGTATAGGCAACCACTTTGAAGGCAATAAGATATACTATGATGCCCATTATGTTTTGACTATTATCCTTTTTTTGAAGTCCTGTAAGGTCTCCAGTGTAGGTTTTATTGGTCTTGTTCTGTACTGTTTTGATCAATTCTGTTATACCTGGTGATATAGGCAACTCAATTTAAAAATAGCAAGAGGCACAATGGTAACCACTTTTGATCACCTGGTATTCTATTTTTCCATCATGTACTATGCCCACCCTTCTGTTCTAACCGACTCTGTTTTGCTTAGTCACGTTTGGTTTTATTCTCTGCAAAAAAAAGTAATAAGAACTGTGGGAGTAATAAAACCCAAAAAGTCTAATTGTTATTGTAAAAAAGAGAGGAAAGGAAGGTGGACCAAGGGATATGACTGCAGGTATATTTGAGTGTGTAGGATGGAAAACCATATTATTGAGCTTTTGTTGGATCATTGAACAGAACTATCTCCAATTTCACTGTATGAATGTCCACTTTATATGCTTTAATTTTGTAATTTGAACAACTGTTTCTGGGAAGATACTATGTAACCTATTAACTGGTGATTTCTTACTGTATACTTTTTTTTTTTTGAAATTCTGTATTACTTGTATCCTGTTACTGCTTTGTTTTTTTAATGTCCTTTCTTTTTTTCTCTTTAAATAAAAAAAAAGTCAAGGGGCACATCACAACCCCTGACTTGGTATTATACTGTAAGCTATTGTGATAAAAAATAAATCATGGTACTGGCATAAAACAAAAAGTAAAACAGTTCCAAAGACTCATGGGACAGATTAGAAGATGCAGAAAAAAAAAATACAAACACATTCAGCCATCTTACCTTTGACAAAAGAGCCAAACACATTCAGTGAAAGCAAGATAGTCTCTTTAAAAAATGATTCTGGAAAACCTTGCTTTCTACATACCAAAGACCAAAAGTAGACCAAAGTCTATCACCATGCACTAACTAAAATCAAAATGGTTCAAAGATCTAAATATTAAAACAGTAACATTAAATCTGCTAAATGATAGAATAGGTACAATTCTTGAAAACATAAGTGTAGGAAAGACTTTATGAAGAAACCTAGATTGCATGGGAAATAATACAAAGAATCAACATCAGAGATCTCATATTATTAAAAAGCTTTTGCATAGCACAAAACCACCAAAAAAGTGAGGAGACAACCCACAATGTGGGCGAAATTTTAGTCAGTTGTTCCTCAAAGGACAAATATTTAAAACATATAAAGAAATCAAGAAAATCAGGCCCCCAAATATAAAGACCCAATCCAAAAATGGGCACCTGAGATGAATAGACACTTTTCAGATGAAGACATAGAAACAGAAAATAAATATATGAAAAATATTCAATAACATTGGTCATTTGAAAGATGCAAATTAAAACAACACTGAGATTCTATCTCATTCCAGAAAGAATGGCTATTATCAAAAAAATCAACCAATAATGAATGCTGGTAGAGCAGTGGAGAAAAGGGAACCTTTCTCCACTATTGGTAGGAGCACAGACTGGTGAACTGCTGTGGAAATCAGTGTGGAGAGTCACAAAATACCTCTATTCCATTTGATCCAGGTATTTCCTTTCTTGGTATTTTCCCAAAAGAATTAAAATCACACCACAGTAATATATGCACATCCATGTTTATAGCAGCACACTTTGCAATAGCTAAATCCTGGAAGCAGCCCAAATGCCCATCAACTGAAAACTGAATAAACAAGACGTGATTTTGTTATACAATGGAATAATAATCAGACACAAAAAAGGATAAACTTAAGGCATTTCTAGGTAAATGCATTTTACTTGAGAGCATACTCTCAAGTAAAATAAATCAGCATACACATGTAAATAATGCATTGTTTCTCTGCTGTGAGAAACCAACAGCATAAACAAGAATCAAATTGTAGGACTTCTGGGAAGATGGCAAAGCAGTAAGCAGCAGAGAAAACAGCCTCTCTGAGAGTCACTGTCCAGATGCTAGAATATAGCATTTTAAGGAAGACAAGAAAGAAGGGAGGGAGTTCTCTAGACCCAGGAAAAAGCTGAAATTAAATTGAAGGTCACAGAGATAGTAAAAAGAAAAAACTTTAACAAAGAAGAAGGCGGTAACTGGTGGCGCCTTCACCATGAGACTGGACTCATGGGGATTGTTCAAACCCGGGGATGGATGCATGATCATGGTGACACTGACAGCTGGTGACCCCAAGACTTTGCAGAGAGATGCGACAGTAGAGGAGAGCAGTGGACACTGAGGTCTGTACTGGCTGGCACTTCTGGTCCTGATGACCCATGACTGAGATTAATTAAGGGTCACAAAAAAATATGGTGGCACGGTGACAAAGAATCAAAGACTAGGCCAAACAAGCAACAACTTCTCAAAACCAAAAAAACTAGCTAATCTGGAAGATGCCTCAGAGATGTAATCATCACCCAAGGGTCCTATGTACTACTAACAAAGCAACCCACCATATGCAATTTACAAATATCACCCCAGGAATTAAACTTTAAAAAGCAAAGAAATGAAAAGACACTTAAATAAGATGCAATCTCAGACATTCAGTTCACCAAAGGCAAACCCAGGGGACAATGAGGTTGGACAAAATTAAAGCCCCCACCAGGACTCACTGAAGTGAAAACAACAAAACAATTGAATGAGCCTCTGGAAAAAATGAAATCAGAAATAATTTCTCAGATGACTACAGAGATTATCAAAATACACACCATGCTTAGCAACATTAGAGCAGACACAGACAAAAAATAGATTATCTTAAGTAAATTATGAAAAGAAATGGAACCCATAAATCAGATTCAAGCAGATATCCAGGAGAATAAAAACTTCATTGAAAATATTTAAAGCATATTAGGCTAGTATGAGGACAGGATCTCAGATATTGAAGACAAGCTTGCAGTTAGCAAACAGGAAAAGAAACATTTCTCAAAACTAGCACAGGACCATGAGAAATCAATCCAGCAACTGCTAGACGAGACACAAGAATAACTTAAGATTGAATCAATGAACAAGGATGATACACAAATTACATTAAAAAATGTTCACAAACATCATGACAGAAAACTTTCCTGGTAGAGAAAAGGCATTTGACATATAAGGCAATGATGAAAAAGAAAATCTATAGCCAGGCATATCACAGTCAAGATTCCAGAAATTCAATATAAAAATATAATCACAAAAGCTGTTACAGAAAAAAAAATCACCTATAAAGGAAAGCCCATCAAAATTACAGCTGATTTTGAAGCACAAACTCTCAAGTTAAAGGAGAGCTTGGAGGGAATACTCCATGTTCTTTTTCTCTTTTTTTTTTTAATTGGTACTGGGGATTAAACTCACTACCATGCACTTGCAAAGCAGGCACTTATGCCACTGAGCTAAATCCCCAGCCCCAGTACTCCATGTTCTAAATGAAAGTAATTCAATCCAGATTAATGTACCCCACAAAACTATTTTTAAAAATTGACGGAGAAATAAGATACTTCCAAAACAAAGATAATCTGAGGAAATTCATGATCACCAAACCAGCACTCTGAAATGTTCTGAAGGACATTATGTAAAGAGATAATAAGGACTTCAGCTCCATAAACCCCAACAGAAGCAATCCATCAAGGAAGGCAAACAACTGGGAGGAGCCAGAAACAGGAAAATAATATGACAAGGATAAATCAAATACATATCAGTTATAACCATCAGTGTTAATGGTCTCAATTCACCAGTCAAAGACACAGACTGGCAAAATGGATCAAGAAGCAAGATCCATCAATATACTGCATACAAGGAACACATTTAATTAAAAAATAAATTAATAAATTGAAAGTCAAAGGATGGAAAGCAATACGCCATGCGACAGGAACCCAGTAAAAAGCAGGGTAGCTATTCTAATTGCAGAAAAAATGAATTTCATGCCAAGACTGATTAAGACAGATAAAGAAGCTCACTATATCCTCGTAAAGGGAACAATCCAAGAGGAAGAAATAACAATCATAAATATGTATGCAACAAATAATATTCAGCAAACAATTACTAATGGACATGAAAAATCAAGTAAGGCCTAATACAACTGTATTGAAAGACCTCAATACCACATTGTCACAAAAAGACAGATCAACTAAACAAAAAATCCATAATAAAACATTAGAATGAAATAAAACTTTTAAACAAATGGACTTAGTAGATGTCTATTGAGTGTTCTACCCAATAACATCAAAATACACATTATTCTCAGATACATACATGATATTCTCCAAAACAGACCACATACTGGCTCATAGAACATACTTAAGTAATTGTAAAGGAATTCAAATTATCCCATGCATACGATCAGATCACAGTGCAATGAAATTGGAAATCCATGCCAAAGGAAACCACAAGAACTTCATAAACACATGGAAATTAAATAGCGCCCTACTGAACAACCAATGGGTCACAAATGAAATTGAAGAAGAAATTAGACAGTTTTACAATTGAATGATAATGGCAATACAACATACCAGGACTTGTGGAACATAATGAAAGCAGTCTTGAAAGGGCTGGGGATTTAGCTCAGTGACTCAAGTGCCTGCCTGCCAAATGTGAGGTCCTGAGTTCAATCCCTGGTACCACCAAAACAAACAAACAAAATACCCATATCAAGAAAACAGAGCAAGTATATATATAAACAACTTAATGTTGAACCTCAAACTTCTAGAAAAAGAAGAGCAGGCTAAACCAAAGCTTCTACAAGGGTGAATTATAAAGATCAGAGCAGAAATTAACACACTGGAGACTAAAAAAAAAAATACAAAGAATCAATTAATTGAAGACTTGATGCTCTGAAAGATTAAATGAAACTGACAAACCCTTAGCCAACTTTACCCAAAAAAGAACAGAAAATCCTCAAATCCATGCAATTAGGAATGAAAACAGTGGACTAGCAATAGACCCTGCAAAAATCCAGAAAACCATCTATACTTACTTTAAAAATTTGTATTCTAATAAGATGGAAAATACAGAAGAAATAGACAGATTCCTAGGTATATATGAATTATCAAAGCTGAATCAAGAAGATATAAAAACTCTAAATAACCCAGTATCAATACATGAAATTGATGATGTAATTAAAAACCTATCAACAAAGTAAAGCTCAGGCCCTGATGGATTTACTGCTGAATTCTAAAAGATATTTAAGAGAAAATATAACATTATTACTTCTCAAAATCTTTAATGAAATTCCAAATTCATGCCTAGAAGCAAGCATTACCCTGATACCAAAACTAAGAAAGAGAATTACAGGCCAACTCTCTAACGAGCATAGATGCAAAAAATCCTTAAAACGATAGTGGCAAACAGATTGCAGCAAGCCATTAAGAAAATTATACACCATTATCAAGTGGCGTTCATCTCAGGGATGCATGGATGGACCAACATACATAAATTCATAAATGTAAGAGAAAAGGACAAAAATCATATCATCTCAATGCAGAAGAAGCTTTTGACAAAGTCTAGCACCCATTCATGATAAAAACCTTACAAAAAATGAGAATAGATGGTCATTATCTCAATCTGATACAAGCCTTCTAAAACAAATCACACTGGATAACATCACACTGGACAAAAACTGAAAGCCTTCACTCTAAAATCAAGAACAAGACAAGGATTTCCAGCCTCCACTCTTAATCAACATAATCCTGGAGATTGTAGCTGGAGCAATTAGAAAGAGAAAGAAAAAGAATAAATATAGAAAAGAAAGAAGTTAACCTATTGTTATTTGCAGATGACATGATACTCTATTTAGAAGACTCCAAAAACTCCACCAAAAGACTTTTACATTTAACAAGCAAATTCAATAATGTAGCTGGTTACAAATTCAGCACTCAAAAATCAATAACCTTCCTGTACATGAATAACAAACTGACCGAGAGAGAAATTAGAGAAACAATAACTTTTACAATAACATCCAAAAAAATGAAATACCTAGGAATCAATTTAACAAAGGAGGTAAAAGACATCTACATTGAAAAGTACAGTACTCTGAAAAAAAGAGGTTGAAGAGGATATTAGAAAATGGAGAAATATCCTATGCTCTTGGGTAGGAAGAGACAATATAGTGAAAATGACCATATTTCCAAAACTCTTATACAGATTCAATGCAATCCCAATCAAAACTCCAATAGCATATCTCACAGAATTCGGGAAAACAATGCTAAAGTTCATCTGGAACCAGAAGAGACTTAGAATAGCAAAAGGGAATCCTTGGCAACAAAGACAAGACAAGGGGCATCACAATCCCTGATTTGAAATTATACTATAAAGCTATTGTGATAAAACAGTGTGATACTGAAAACAAAAACAAAAACAAAAAAACAGACCCGAAGATCAATGGAACAGATTAGAAGACACAGAAACAACTCCAGACACTTATCTTTGACAAAGGTTTGGCCACTAAGAAAACTAATGTAGCAGTTTCTGAGAATTGAATATAGACTTACTGTGTAACCTAATGTATGCATCCTAAAGAACAGGCTCTCAGATATTATCCATGAATAATTATAGCAGCATTATTCCTAGTAGATAAAAGATAGAAATAACCTAAATGTCTCTTAGTGAATGAACATAAAAATGGTAGAATGTTGGTGAGAATGCATACAGGTGCAGCTACTGTGGAAATCAGTGTGGAGATTCCTAAAAAATCTAGAATAGTAGTCCCATTCAATCCAGTTATTCCCCTTCTGGATATTTTCCCAAAAGAATTTAAAACATCATACCACAGTGATACACGTGAACCCATGTTTACAGAAGCATAGTTTATAATAGCTAGATCTTGGAAACAACCTAAATGCCCATCAAGTGAAGAATGGATAAAAACGATGTGGTATTTTTATGCAATGCAGTATTATTCAACCATAAAGAAGGAAAAATTTGGAGACTTTTATAGGCAAATGGATGCAACCAAGAACATACTTATTAGTGAATAACACACATGTGTAAAAATCATATTGTTTCATTAGGGTGAGAAGCTGAAAGAAAAATATATGAATATGTGTATTTATACATATATATGATAGTTATACTACTTATTTCTCTGAGTTCACTGAAGAGAAATATTTGTGCTGGTATTATTTGGGCAACTGAATGCAGATGTGCTCTGGGTGAATGACTTTGGGATGATCATGTACAATGTGTGTACCATTGTTGCCCTGATTGACATGTTTTGAAATTTTGTTGTAGTTTTTTCCTTTTTCTTCCTCTTTTTTTCTTTTTATCCTTGAAATAAAATCTGTTTGAAAAAAGAGAATCAAATTATAGAGGAGATATGGTGAAATGGTAAGAAAATGTTTAAAATGGCAATGGAAACAAGGGAAGGGGAAAGGAAGAAAGGAAAAAAGACAAGAAAAAATGGAAAAAAACAGAAACAAAGCTTTTGTAAATAAGAAAAGGAAGGGGTATTGAAAAGAGTATAGGAGAATGGAAAGAAAAGAATTAAGATAAATCATGAACAGGTACAAATTACGATGAATATGATCATTATGTATTTTTAAAATATAGTAATAAACTTAATTAAAATATAGATACATTAGATTTCATCAATGTTAAAAATACTGTGCTTCAAAAGAAACAGTCAAGAAAGTAAAAAGCAGCCAGGCATGACAAATTTCTATAATCCCAACACTCAGTATTTTGAGGTAGGAGGATCACTGAACTAGAGGTTAGCTGGGTTACACAGTGAATTCAAGATCAGCCTGGATACATAATGATTCCCTGGCTCAAAAAAGGGGGACAGGTAGTGTGTTAAAAGGCAGCCAAGATAATAGTTGCAAATCATGTATCTACTAAGAAACTTGTATCTGAAACTTAGAAAGACCACTAAGAGTTTAGTAAAAAAACTTATTTGAAAAGTGAACAAAGAATCAGAAGACAGTTGTTTAAGAAGATATACATATTATCCATAGCACATAAAGTTGTTTAATGTGAGCAGCCATCAGAGAAATACAAATCAAAATGACAGTAAATTGCAATTTTACATTTGTTAATTTTTTTTTAACTCTGTGGAGATTGAACCCTAAAGCTCCTGCATGCTGGGTAAGTGCTCTAAAACTGAGCTATGCACAGCAACCTCTATGATGGTTATTTAAAAAAAAAAAAAAGAAAGAAAGAAAAGAAAAGAAAACAAGCATTGAGTAAATTTAGAGAAACGAATATTTTATGTGACTGGTGTGAATATAAAAAGGTTTGGCCACTAAGAAAACTAATGTAGCAGTTTCTGAGAATTGAATATAGACTTACTGTGTAACCTAATGTATGCATCCTAAAGAACAGGCTCTCAGATATTATCCATGAATAATTATAGCAGCATTATTCCTAGTAGATAAAAGATAGAAATAACCTAAATGTCTCTTAGTGAATGAACATAAAAATGGTAGTATATTTATACAATGAAATATTATTAAGCCAATAAAAAAGAATAGAGTCTTGATACATGGTACAATATAAATTACCTTTCACTGTATCATGTGGAGTGAAAGAATTCTGGCATAAAAAGTCACATATTATATGATTTCATTTAATTAAACATCCAGAGTAAGTAAATCTAGAGACAAAAGGTAAACTGGGGTTTTGTCAGTGTCTGGGGAAAGAGGGAATAAGTATTATCTTTTTTCATAGTTATGTGATTTTATTTTGGGTTGATGAAAATCTTTTGACTTAGATAAGATGGTGGTTTCACAATGCTAGGAATGTATTAAACATCACTGAATTGTTTTCTTTAAAATGACATATTTTGTTTTTACTTCTATATTTTTTACCTTTTTTGGTGGCATGGAGATAGAACCCAGTGCCTTTTAGAAGCTTACAAGCATGTACTGTATCCATGAGCTACATCCTCAGACTTAAAATGGTTAATCGTATGTTACATGAATTCCTACAATAAAACACAAACACACAGACTACACTGAGTTGTCTTTACATACCAAATAAAATGAATAACATTTAAAAGCCAGACTGTACTAAGTATTGATATGGCTCCTTGTCTCTGTATTGGTAACTGACATGTACCTAGGAATCTATCCATTTCTTCTGACTTCTCAAATTTATTAATGTACAGGTTTGCAAAATAGTTGTTAATAATAATCTTTTTTATTTTAGTAGTGTAACTTGTGATTTTACCTTTTAAGCTTGAAAGTACATTGATTTACATTTTTTTTTTTTCCTTTTTGGTTAGACTGGTTACGGATTTGTCTATTTCGTTCTTTTTTTTTTTTTTTTTTTTTTTTTTTTGTCTTTTTCGTTTTTATCGGTACCAGGGATCGAACTCACGACTGCCTGCTTGCAAGGCAGGTGCTTATGCCGCTGAGCTAAATCCCCAGCCCCTATTTCGTTCTTTTGAAAAACCAACTCTTATCCAGTGGTTACTCGTGGGTACTCTCCTAGTACTGTTTTCGCTGTGTCCCATAAGTTGTTTTATGTTATACCAGCACTATTATTTAGTTCTACACTTTCTTATTTCTTACTTGATTGCTTCTGTAATCCACTGTTTATTTAAGAGTGTACCATTTAGTTTCCATGCATTTGCATAGTTTCTATGTTTTCTTCTTTTGTCTTTGATTTCTAGTTTCACTGTACAATGACCTGCTAATATGCACGGTATAATTTCAATTATTTTATACTTATTTAAGCTTGCTTTATTAGCTAAGTGATCTATATGTGCTGCTGAGAAGAATGTGTATTCTATTTTTAGTGCAATACTCTTTAAATATCTAGTAAGTATATTTGTTCAAACATTTTGTTCAACTTTGATTTTTTAGTATTTTTTATTTTATTTTAAAGAGATTAACACAAAAAGATGGATCAAAGCAGTTCAGAACAGAACAATGTAAGCAACACAGCACTTCACCACAAGACAACCGCATTAATAGTAGCTACTATAATGTCTCTTTCTTTGAAACAGTTGAGCATATTTTCACATACAATAGTATCAAACATAACAAAATAGTATAAAACCATTCAAGAGAATGAAAGTATTACAGGGCATTCAGAATCAAATAACAGAAAATGAACAATGGCTACTATATTATCTCTTTTTCCATAAAAAATTTGTTTATACTATCACACATATTAAGTTCCAATAAGAGAACATAATAGAACCAATGAAAACAGAAGTCAACTTTGATTTTTTAAAATTTTTTGTCTACTTCTCTATTTGTGATAGTAAAGTACTGAGGTCTCCCACTATAATATTTTCCCCACCACTATAATTGTGCTTATGTTTATCTGATTTTTTATGTCCAGTAAAACTTTTATGAAATTGGATGCACTATTTTTTCATGCACATATGTTAATATTGTTATCTCTTCCTGTTGGAGTATTCCCTTAATTCATATGTAGCCACTTTTTTTTTTAATTCTGATCTGTTTTGGCTTGAAGTCCACTTTGTCCGAATATAGCATGACTACATCTACTTATTTTTTGGAGATTCCTAATGCATACAATGTTGTTTTTCATCCTTTGATTTTTAGTCTATTAATTTCTTTTTGTTTTAAGTGAATTTCTTGTTATTTTTCTCTTTTTCTTTCTTTTTTGCAGTTCAGGCTGGCCTTGAGCACACTATGTACTCCATGTTGGCCTCAAACTTGTAGCAATCCTCCTTCTTTGGCCTCCCAAGTACTGCAACATACATAGATTTAGTTTATTGATCCATCCTGCCCATGTGTGTCATTTGATTAGGGAATTGAGACCATTCACATTGAGAACTATAAATGATAGATATAGATCTATTCCTGTCATTGCCTTATTTTCATGTTGCTGATTCCTTATTTTTTCTTTTTACTTAATTACTCACCTTATCTTAACTACTCATCTTACTTTATATATTCATTCTATTAGATAGTGTTCAATATAGCTTAACTGTCTCTAGGATATCCTTGTGAATGTTGTACTGCTGGTTTGGTAGTAATGAATTTATTTAGGTGCTCTTCATCATGAAAATATTTCACATTAATTTTGATAGTTTTGCTCAATATATAGTAATATCTCATTTCAAAAATGCTTCTATATGCAAGCAATTTGGCTTGCAAACAAAAGTGTACATCAAAATTTTGCTTTCATTTGCAAACTCCACATCAGGTGACAAACACAGCGATGGCCATCTTTCCTGCATGAACACAAAGGTATCCACCTTCCTCAAACTCAAAAGACAAATTAAGTTCAACTGAGATACCACTGTGTAGCTTGGCTAGGAAGTTATTTTCTTCTAGCGCTTGAAACATTTCACTCAAAACTCTCCTGCTTTTAAAAGAATGTGTTGAGAAATCTGCTATAATTTTAATGAGTTTACCATCATAAATGATTCATTGCTTTTCTCTAACTACTTTATTTATTTATTTATTTATTTTTATTTAAGAGGAAAAAGAGAAAAACACAAAACAAACCAAAGCGGCATAAGGGTACACGCAATACAGAACTACAAAACAAAACAAAACAAAACAAAACAAAAAACCATAACAGTAAGAAATTACCTGCTAGTAGATTACACACTATTTTCTTGAAAATAGTTCCTCAAATCACAGTATCAAAGAACACAAGGTGGACATTCAAACAGGGAGACTGCAAACAGCTGTGTTCAATGTTCCAAAAACATTGATAAAGTCAGCTATTTAACACCCCCAAACACACTTGCTGTTATATCCGTTAGAGCTCTTTTTCTTTTTTTTTTTCCCTCTCTTTTTTACAACAAAATTTACACATCTTGGATTTTATTACTCCTTAGTGCTTATTACTTTCTTGGGGGGGGGGGAAGAATACAGTCAAATATGGCAAAACAAAGCTGTCAGTCAATACCAAGGATAGACATAGCACATGGTATAGAACAGAGTACAAGTTTATCAACAATGGTTATCAACGTTGTCCCTTGTTTCCTTAAAAAGAATTGTCTATCTTATTAGATATTATAAAGTTGGACAAAACAGTAGAGAACAAGACCAATAAAACTTAGGCATTGTAAACATTACAGGACTTCCAAAGAAGACAATAGTCAAACCAGAATGGGTATCTTAGTGAATCTTATTGTCTTCAAAGTAGTTGCCTATGTCTTCAAACTTGATACTATCATATAGAATGGAACAGAGTCTAATCAGTCAAAACAAGATCGTGGGAGTACTACAGGACTTCAAAACAAGTTAATAGGAAATCGAAAAGAGTTACTATTTATATATCCTAATTTTTTTGAATTTTTTCTTTAATTAAGACAAACATAAGAAATGACTAAATAATTTTTTTTTGAAACAATAAGGGGGAGATTGAGATAAAACAGGACATAACAATATAACAATAGAGGTCACAGCATGACTGTTTCAATAACCTAGTACTTCACCACCTTATAACCTGACTTAATAGTAGTTACCATAGTGTCTTTTTCCTTGAAATATTTGGGTAAAACTTCATATACTCTAGCTTCAAATATTTTCATATCAAGAAGCCCAGAATAAAGCCTTTCTAATTAATGAGTGAAAACTTTATAAGGCTTCAAGGCCACCTAATGGGGAATCATGATTACCACATATTTTTATATATTTGAATCATTACTTACATTAGGGAAACTATTCGGTATTCACACATGCGAGATTGATTTATTTCACTTATGAGTATGGTCTCGAGCTGCGCCCATTTATTGATAAATATCTCAATGTGATCCTTCTTTATAGCTGAATAATACTCCATTGTATAGAAATACCACAACTTTTTTATCCATTCCTCAGTTGATGGGCACTTGGGTTGTTTCCAAGATCTGGCGATTACAAATTGTGCTGCTATAAACATAGGTGGACATAAATCACTGTGGTATGATGCTTTCAGTTCTTCTGGGAATATGCCTAGAAGTGGAATAGCTGGAATAAATGGGATTTCCAGTCCCAACTTTTTGAGAAATCTCTAGACAGATCTCCACAAAGGCTGTACCAGTCTACACTCCCACCAGCAGTGCAGGAGAGTTCCTTTTTCCCCACAGCCTCTCCAGCATTTGTTGTCGGTTTTCTTGATCCTGGCCATTCTTTCAGGAGTGAGATGGTATCTCAGTGTGGTTTTAATTTGCATTTCTCTAATGACCAATGATGATGAGCATTTTTTCATGTATTTATTTGCCATTTGCATTTCTTCATCTGAGAATTGCATATTCATCTCAGATGCCCATTTTTGGATTGGATCTTTGAATTTCGGAGGTCTGAGTTTCTTTAATTCTTTGTATGTTTTAGACAAGAGGCCCTTGTCTGAGAGAGAGTTCACTAAAATCTTTTCCCAGTTTGTGGGTTTTCTTTTCACTATGCTGGAGATTTCTTTTGACATGCAGAAACTTTTTAATAAGAAGTGGTCCCAGTTATTGATTCTGGGAAGTATTTCCCGTGCGGTTTGAGTCCTGTTCATGAATTCTTTACCTACTCCTATGTCTCCAAGGTTTCTACCTATTTTGTCTTCCAATAGATTTAGTGTTTCTGTTTTAATATTCAGATCTTTGACCCATTTAGATTTTAATTTAGTACATGGTGATAGACATGGGTCTAGCTTTAGTTTTCGGCAAATGGAGAGCCAGTTTTTCCAGCACCATTTATTAAAGAGACTGTCGTTCTTCCAGTGAACCTGCTTGGCTCCTTTATCAAAAATAAGGTGGTTGAGTGTGTTCGTAGTTGTGGTTGTATCTTCTAATCTATTCCACTGATCTTCAGCTCTGTTTTGATTCCAATACCATGTTGATTTTACTACTGTTGCTTTGTAGTATAACTTCAAGTCAGGGATTGTGATGCCTCCTGCTTTGTCTTTGCTGCTTAGAATTGCCTTTGCGATTCTAGGTCTCTTCTGGTTCCAGATGAAATTTAGGAGTGATTTCTCTAGATCTATAAGGTATGTTGATGGTATTTCTATTGGGATTGCATTGAATCTGTATAACAGTTTTGGGAGAATGGCCATTTTCACAATGTTTGTTCTTCCTATCCATGAGCAAGGGATGTCTTTCCATTTTCTGAGATCATCTTCAATTTCCTTTTTCAGTGTATTATAATTTTCACTGTATAAGTCTTTCACTTCTTTCGTAAGAGTAATTCCTAAATATTTCATTTTTTTGCTTGCTAATGTGAATAGTCCAGTTTCTCTTATTTCCCTCTCTGTAATTTTGTTGTTCGTGTATAGGAATGCTATTGATTTCTGAGTATTGATTTTGTATCCAGCCACATTACTGAATTTATTTATTGTATCTAAGAGTCTTTCAATGGAGTTTAGGGGGTCTTCTATGTAGAGTATCATGTCATCTGCAAACAATGATAATTTAACTTCTTCTTTTCCTATCTTTACCCCTTTTATTTCTCTTTCTTGCCTAATTGCTCTGGCTAGTACTTCCAGTACTATATTAAATAGGAGTGGTGATAAAGGACATCCTTGTCTTGTACCCGACTTTAAAGTAAAGGCTTTCAATTCTTGGCCATTTAGTATGATGCTGGCTGTTGGTTTGTCATAAATGGCCTTTATTATATTGAGGTAAAGACCATTTATTCCAATTTTCTGTAAAGTTCTTATCATGAATAAGTGTTGGACCTTATCGAAGGCTTTTTCTGCATCTATAGAGATGATCATGTGATTCTTACTTTTGGCTTTATTGATATGGTGGATTACATTTATTGATTTGCGTATGTTGAACCATCCTTGCATTCCTGGGATGAATCCCACCTGGTCATGGTGTATAATCTTCTTGATGATTTGCTGGATCCTATTTGCCAATATTTTATTGAGGATTTTTGCATCTGTGTTCATTAGGGAGATCGGTCTGTAGTTCTCTTTTATAGTTGGGTCTTTCTCAGGTTTTGGTACTAGAGTAATATTTGCTTCCAGGAATGACTTAGGAAGGATTGCTTCCCTTTCAATTTCATTGAATAGTTTGAGGAGTGTCGGCATTAGGTCTTCTTTATATTTCTTGTAGAATTCTGCAGTGAATCCATCTCGGCCTGGGCTCTTCTTGGTGGGTAAGGCCTTAATTACATTTTCAAGTTCATTAGCAGAGATTGGGTTATTTAACAGTTTTATATCCTCTTGATCTAGCTTTGGTACTTCATATGCTTCTAAGAATCTGTCTATTTCTTCTGTGTTATCAAACTTTTGAGAGTAGCAGTTTTCGAAATAGGTGTTGATGATCCTCTGTATTTCTATTGGGTCTGTAGTGATTTCTCCTTTTTCATTTCTTATTGCATGAATTTGAGCTTTTTCTTCCCTTTTTTTAATAAGGTTGGCTAGGGGCTTATCGATTTTATTTATTCTTTCAAAGAACCAACTCTTTGATTCGTTGATTCTTTGGATTGTTTTCTTAGTCTCTATTGCATTGATTTCTGCTCTGATTTTTATAATTTCCTCTCTTCTTTTGGCTTTGGGCTTGACTTGCTCTTCTTTTTCTAGCTGTTTGAGGTGTAGCATCAAGTTATTTATTTGTATTCTTCTGTTTTCCTGATGTGGGAACTCAGTGCAATAAATTTTCCTCTCAGAACGGCTTTCATTGCATCCCACAGATTCCGGTAAGTTGTATCTGCATTTTCATTTTCTTTTAGGTATTGTTTAATTTCTTCTGTGACCCACTGATTACTCAAGAGTGTGTTATTTAGTTTCCATGTGTTTGCGGAATTTTTGCAGTATCCTTGTACTTAATTTCTAATTTCAGAGCGCTATGATCCGATAATATGCAAGGGATGATTTCAACTCTTTTGCATTTGCTTAAATATGTTCTGTGAGCTAATATATGGTCTATTTTAGAAAATGATCCATGTACTGCTGAGAAGAATGTGTATTCTGATGTTGTTGGGTGGAACATTCTGTATATGTCTATCAAACCCATTTGTTCACAGGTGTGATTCAGTTCTGTTATTTCTTTGCTCATTTTCTGTCTGGTTGATCTGTCCCTTGGTGTCAGTGGTGTATTAAGGTCTCCTGTTACAATTGTGTTACTGATAATTTGAGTTTTCATTTCTGTTAATAATTGTTTTATATAACTGGGTGCTCTGGAGTTTGGTGCGTATATATTTAAGATAGTTATCTCTTCCTCTTGGAGTTTTCCCCTTACGAGTATGTAGTGACCTTCTTTGTCCTTTATGGTCATTGTTGGTTTAAAGTTCACGTTGTCTGCAAACAGAATGGCTACTCCTGCCTTTTTTTGGATTCCTGCTGCATGAAGAATTGTTTTCCATCCTTTGACTTTCAGTCTGTGAGTATCTTTCTGGGTTAGATGGGTTTCCTGTAAACAGCATATGGTTGGATTTTGTTTCTTGATCCATTCTGCTAGTCTGTTTCTTTTGATTGGTGCATTGAGACCATTTACATTAATGGTTATTACTGTTAAATGCTGGTTAATTGTAGGAATGTTATCTCTCTGCTGTTGCATCTTTATCTTTCTGTTCTGTTTAATTATTTGCTTTGCTTAGTGGTTTTTTCCTTTGTGTATCTAAACTGTCTTTCAATATTTTTTGCAGGGTTGGTTTGGTGTTCATGAAGTTCTTCAGCTGTTCTTTGTCATGGAAGTATCGTATTGCACCATCTATTTTGAATGATAGTTTTGCAGGATATATCAGTCTTGGTTGGACATCATTTTGCTTTAGGATCTGGAATACTTCACTCCATGCTCTTCTTGACTTTATCGTTTGTGCTGAGAAGTCTGCTGTGATTCTGATAGGTTTTCCTTCATAAGTGATTTGTCTTTTCTCTCTGACAGCTTTTAATAATCTATTCTTGTGTTGGATTTCTGGGATGGTGAGTATTATATGTCTGGGTGTAGTTTTATTTTGGTTATGACTGTTTGGAGTTCTATATGCTTCACTGATCCTGATGTCAGTTTCTGATCTCATGCTTGGGAAATTTTCAGCTATTACTTCTCTAAATATCCTCCTGACATCCTTCATGTTGTCTCCCTCTCTTTCATTAATCCCTATCATTCTTATGTTATTCTTCTTTGCATCGTCTTGCAGTTGTTGAATTGTTGTTTCCTGGTTCCTTGTTATTTTCAAAAGATCTTTCCTTTCCTGTTCACTAGCTGCAATCCTGTCTTCAAGGTCTGAAATTCTATCTTCACTTTCATTAAGGCGGTTTTTACAACTTTCAGTGGAGTTTTTTATTTCCTGTATATCTCTGTGCATCTGCATTATGTATTCTGTTTGTTTCTTATATTGCTCGTCTAGGGATTCTATCTTTTTGTTTAGTTCCTCCAATTTTTTAATCTGTGTTTTCTTTAGATATATTTAGAATCTCTTTCATTTCTTTTATCATTTCTTCTTTTATCTGGGAGATTATTTCGAGTTTGAATTTCTTTAAAGCTTCCTGGAGTTGCTTGTCAATTTCAGTGGCTATTGTGTCCGATATATGAGGTGAATGGGATATATTTTCTTCTATATACATCGCTCCTAGGATTTCTTGAGATGGGCTGGAGGTTTGAGGTTGTAATTTGGTCTTTCGTTTTGTCATTTTCCTATATTTCTGTGTTTCAAGTGTTATTTGAAAGCTTCCTCAGGATCTGTTGAAAATCCCCTTCTATGTTTGGAGCTACTGGGACTCTGGCGCCGCGCTACTCCAAGCCATTAGGCCTACAGAACCAGTGCCCCTCCTCTGCCTGCTCAGAACTCCGCAGTTCCAGACAAGCTGGGCCTCAGGGACACTGTGCGCCCACCTGCCCCTTGGAAGCTCCACAGTTCTTCAATCGCAGCCGGGTTAGGGTACTCACCACAGGCCGCAGTGCTTCAGGAACCTGTGGACCCTCCCTGGTTGCAGAGATATCCACAGTCCTCCAGACACGCAGAGAGGCCGGTGAGGGCACCCCAGATCTGCCCAGCTCCTCCTCTGCAGACCTATGGCCAGGCGCGGCAGCTAAACAGGCTGGGCTAGGCTGGTAGTGTGGGCCAGCCCACCTATCGGGAGCTCAGCAGGTCTCCAAATGAAGCCGGGAATGGGGAGGCTGATGTGGAAGCCTCAAACCCACCTCTCTCCTTCACTGCACCTGGAAGCCTGAGGGAACTCCAGCAGTCTGGGCGCAGAAATCCAGAGTCCTCCAGACACGCAGAGAGGCCAGTGAGGGCACCCCAGATCTGCCCAGCTCCTCCTCTGCAGACCTATGGCCAGGCGCGGCAGCTAAACAGGCTGGGCTAGGCTGGTAGTGTGGGCCAGCCCACCTATGGGGAGCTCAGCAGGTCTCCAAATGAAGCCGGGAATGGGGAGGCTGATGTGCAAGCCTCAAACCCACCTCTCTCCTTCACTGCACCTGGAAGCCTGAGGGAACTCCAGCAGTCTGGGCGCAGAAATCCAGAGTCCTCCAGACACGCAGAGAGGCCAGTGAGGGCACCCCAGATCTGCCCAGCTCCTCCTCTGCAGACCTATGGCTAGGCGCGGCAGCTAAACAGGCTGGGCTAGGCTGGTAGTGTGGGCCAGCCCACCTATCGGGAGCTCAGCAGGTCTCCAAATGAAGCCGGGAATGGGGAGGCTGATGTGCAAGCCTCAAACCCACCTCTCTCCTTCACTGCACCTGGAAGCCTGAGGGAACTCCAGCAGTCTGGGCGCAGAAATCCAGAGTCCTCCAGACACGCAGAGAGGCCAGTGAGGGCACCCCAGATCTGCCCAGCTCCTCCTCTGCAGACCTATATATCTTCTCTAACTACTTTAAAGATATTGTTCCTATGTTGTGCTTCCAAGACTTTTGAGTATGATGTGTCTTTTTTGATTGTGGCTGTCAGAAAAAATAGATTCTACATGGTTGATGCTCTGTATGCCTCACTTATCTGTATATTATATTCTTTTCCCTCATTCAGAAGTTTCCTGTTATTTAAACAGATTTTTGTGTGCCATTTATCCTGTCTTCTGATTTATCACTAATTTCAATTAATCTTAGTCTTCTTTGCCTGAATCCATTTTTTTAGGTTTTCTCTTTTTTTAAAGGTACTCTCACTCATTGGTCACTGACAACAGCCTTGTCATCTAATTCTTTTTAAAAATTTTTATTAGCACAATGTTCCAATTCATGCACTTTATAATCATCATTTCATCATTTTATAAATTAAATTTATTGGTACAATTTAGCTATGTACAGTGATCACAGAGAATTTATGCCTGTATTGTCTTTTTTTTCTCTCCCATCCCCGTGCCATCCTTTAAAGCCCTTTCCCCTTCTTTAGAAACCTTTGTTTCCCTTTTATCCTACTTTTTTCATTTTTTTCTTTTCACTTTCTTCCTTTCTTTCACCCTGCACTATTCAGTTCAGGTTGGCCTTGAATTCATAGTGGGGTATGTATAGTTTTGCCTCAAACTCATTGCAATCCTGCCTTAGTCTTCTTGTTCATGAAATCTTTCCCTACACCAATATCTTCAAGAGTTCAACCTATTCTATCTTCCAGCAGATAGTTTCTGTTTTAATATTTAGATATTTGATAAACTTCCATTTTATTTTAGGTATAGTGAAAGATACGGGTCTAGTTTAATCTTCAGCATGTTGAAAGTCAGTTTTTCCAGAACGATTTATTAAAGAGGCTATCTTACTTCCACTGAAGGTGTTGGCTCCTTTGTCAAAGATAAGATGGCTGTTTCTGCATCTTCCAATCTGTACCACTGATCCTCAGGAAATTTATTGTTTTTTGTTTCATTTTGGGTTTTTTTTGCCAGTACTATATGGTTTTTTAATCATAATAGCTTTGTAGTATAATTTCAAGTTAGATGTTGTATGCAACCCATCAGGTCTTTTTGTCTAGAATTGCCTTTGCTTTTCTAGGTCTCTTCTAGTTTCAAATGAATTTTCAGATTGCTTTCTCTAATTCTGTGAGATACACTGTTGGAATTTTGATTTGGATTGCATTAAATCTGTATAACACTTTTGGAAGTATGGTCATTTTCAATATATGGGCTTTCTAACCAAGAACAACATGGGATATCTTTCCATTTTCTGATATTCTCTTCAGTCTCCCTTGTCAGAGCACTGTACTTTTTTTTTTTTTTTTGTCTTTTTCATTTTTATCGGTACCAGGGATCGAACTCACGACTGTCTGCTTGCAAGGCAGGCGCTTATGCCACTGAGCTAAATCTCCAGCCCCTGTACTTTTTGATGTAGAGATCTTTTCTTTCTTTATTAGATTGATTCCTAGGTAATTCATTTTTTGGATGTTAGGTTGGAGACTGTTTTCTTTTAGGGCTTCAAATATTTGGTTCTAAACTTTTCTTGACTTGAGGCTTATGATGAGAAGTCTGATGAAATTCTGATAGACTTTCTTGTACAGATGATTTATATATCTTCTCTAATAGCTTTTAATATTCTGTTCTTGTACTGAATTTCTGAAATCTTCACTACTATATGCATTGCTATAGATCTTTTTATTTTTGATCATGGATAACTGGACTTCTGTATTCCTTACTGGTGTGTCAAATTATTTTTCCCTTTTTGGGAAATTTTTTTTGCCATAACTTCTATGAACAAGTTTATTCTGGTATTTTTGCTATCTTCTGCTTTTTTCATTGACTCTGATCAATCTCATATTATTTTTCTTTGCACCATTTAGTGGCTGCTGGATTGATTTCTTGTGGACCCTTCATAAGTTTGAGAAAATCTTTCTTTTCATGTGCTAATTGCAATCCTGTCTTCTATATCTGATATTCTGTCCTCGTACTAACTCATTCTGCTGCATATACCCTCAGTGGAATCTTTAATCTCCTGGATATCTGTTTGACTGTTTCATGGATTCCATTTCTTTCCTATGTTGGGCATACATGATTTCCATCATTTTCCTAAATACTCCTATTTTTTTTTTTTTTTTTATCAATACCGGGGATCGAACTTGCGACTGCCTGCTTGCAAGTCAGGTGCTTATGCCGCTAAGCTAAATCCCCAGCCCCAAGTTTTTTTCTTTTTTTTTTTTTAATCCTAATTTTTTTTAATCTGTATTTTCTCGAGAGTCACTAAGATTATCTTTCATTATGGTTACCATTTCTATAGTAATCTGAGGAATTATTTTGGTGATTTTTTTTTTTGGTACCGGAGATCAAACTCATGACCTTGCACTTGCTAGGCAGGCACTTGTGCTAGTGAGCTATCTCTCTGGCCCTGATTTGTTTTTTCTAGAGTCTCATTCATGTGATTTGTTACTACCGCTGTTAGCACTTCAGAGAGTACAGATAGATGGGTGGCTTTCAAATTTTTCTACCTGATTACTCCCTGGGTTTGCTTTTGCTGAGTTGCAAGTCTGGGGTTGCATCTTGCCTATGTGTCTTCTCATTTTCTGTTTTGTTTTGTTTGAGCTTAATTCCTGGGTTGATGCTTGTAAATAGCTTATGGCAAGCAGGTTTATGACTAGTATTGAGAACCTTTAGGAAATGATTACTGCGCAGAGATATCCAGAGATAGTTGTGGGTGTTTGTGTTGCAATATCCTACCTTTTCAATTTATGGGAATGAAAAGTTGCTGCCTATGCTAGTCCCTGCTCCTTTGCCACTGGGTATATAGTAGTTTTTATAATGTTAGGCAATCTCATTCCTGTCATACCAAGAAGAAAAACAGTTATGTCACCTTGGCTAAAGCAGTACAATCAGCAATTAACAACAGCATCAAAATAGTCTAGAAAATGATAAACTGAGGAAACTATTAACTTGTAGCTTTTAATTGTATAAATTATATTTGTGGTTAAACAACAAAATATAAAACAAACCAAAAAATTGTATGCAGTACGTAAGACCTCAATATGGCAATTTTACCCTCAGGAGAAAATTTAAAAGGGACTAGGGGGACAAAACCAATAAACAGAGGAGGAAGAGACTAAAAGCATAACTGGAGGACCAAAGAACACCATGCAAACTTTGGGAAACATGTGAAGAAAACAGGAAAGAAAAAGGAGAAAGAATATAAGAACAAAACAGAACAACAAGAAGAATAGAAACTATGTTCACACATGTAAAAACAAGAAGAAATAATTTTTAAAGAACTCAAAAAGAAAGAAAGAAAGAAAAACGAAAAAGAAAAAAAAATCCATTTTCAAGGTGTGCCTCTGCTGCCACAGGTACACAGAGTGGGCAGACAGAGTCTAGTTCTGAGTTGATTAATCCCAGCAAGCCAGCAATAGCTTTACTATGGGGTAGTGAATAATACCAAGAAGGTTGTGCCTTTAGTTCCACTGCAATTCAGGCTGGTTTCTGACTGGAAGGATAGAACTAAATTTGTACAGTCTGCAATAGTCCACATGGCTTCCACTGGCTTGAATTTACCCCGCTACTGGTTTGCACCTGGATCCCTGACCTCTCATGGGCTTGGATTTGGCTTCTTGATCTGCTGCCTAATTGGAACTCAGTAGCCTGATCCTGTCAATTTGGGAGCCACCAGATGGAGCCAATTTGCAGTTGTTCTGAGTTCTGATTTCCGTTGGCCTCTCTCCAAGATGGATACTAGACATTCACCCTCTCCTGGGGGACATCTAAATACTAATAACTCACCAGCCACTGAATCTGTCATGTCCACTACTCCATTCCTCTAGTGTCTCTATGGAGGCCTCTGTAGTCACCAGTAATCGTTATGCATCTAGAGATTGCATTCACCCCTCCCATCCATTAAGTCAGGGCTCAGAAAGAAAACAGGGCTCATCACTTTCTTCTTCTTTGTTGTACTCTCTTTCTTTACTCTCTCCATGGGCTTTAATTCTTCTTTAGATTTTTTCCTGGGCCTGGGGACTCATTTCACTCCTTTTTTCCCCCCTCATACTACTATATTCCAGTGTCTGGACATCAAATCTTGAAGCAGCTGTTTCTCTGCTATTCACCACTCTACCATGTTCCCTAATATATCTACATTAGTGAAGACTAATTTATCCAGTTTTCTTTTATTGCTTTAAAATTTTTTAAAAACTATTTTGCAATATTGGGATCCACTGTAAAGGAACTGAAATATGCTAGGCATGTCATTCACCACTAAGCTGTATCCCCAGCCTTTTTGTTGTTATTTTTTTTTTTAAAAAGTTGGAAGAGCAGAAGGACAAAGAGGAGGAGAAAGAAGTGGAAAAAGAGGAGATGGAGAAGCAGCAGCTGTCAAACCATTTTCCAAGAAGGGTGTACAGTGTTACATGTCAACTAACAATGTTTGAAAAGTTCTGGTTGACAGATTCATCCTGACTTTCAATACTGACATCTTTTTAGTGTCTTTTTTTTCCCACTTAGTATCTCAGAGCCTTGCACTGAACTATATCCTTACCCTATCTCCCTTTTTTTTAAGTTCTTTTTTTCCATTTTTTAAGTTTTGAGACAGGTTATCACTGCCCAAGGTAGGCTTAAATTGGTAATCCTTCTACCTTAGCATTCTAGAGTACTGACTTACAGGAGAAAGCCACCATGTCCAGATCATTTTTTTTTTTTTTTTTTAGTGTTAACAATTTCAATGAATGTGAAAAGGGTCTAATTTGGGTTTATTTAGTATTTTATATTTGGCTAATGGTGCTGAAAATATTTTCATGTGCTTATTTACCCATCATGTATCTTTTTGTGACATGTTTCAGCAAAATTTTTGCCCAAATTGTTTGTTATTATGCCTTGTTTGTTGTTTTAAAACTATTTTTTATTTCTTTTTGTTCATTTTTAAGTGGGCCATTTTCCTCTGACTAGTAAATTGTTAAAGATATTTTATATTCTGGAAGCACATCCCTGTATATATTTATAAATAATTTCCTTTCTATGCATTCACAACATTTTGATTTTCTAAAGAGTGTTTTCAGAGAGGAAAAGTGTTTAATTTTGATTTTTTAAAAAAGTCAACATTTCTTTTATAGTTCATGCTTTCTTAGTTCTAAGGATAATTTTCCCATCTCAAATGCTGTAAAGAGTTTTCTCTTGACTTTTTCCTTCAAAGATTCATAGTGCTAAGTTTTTTTTTTTTTTTTTTTTTTTTTTTTTTTTTTTTTTTTTTTTTTTTTCTTTTTATCGGTACCAGGGATTGAACTCATGACTGCCTGCTTGCAAGGCAGGCGCTTATGCCGCTGAGCTAAATCCCCAGCCCCCATAATGCTAAGTTTTTAAATCTGTAGTTCACTTATATTTAATTTTTATTTATATTGTAAAGCAGAATCTAATAGTTTTTTATACATATGAATAGCTAGTTGCACCAACAAGATATATTGAAGACTCTTCATTCCCTCACTAGATTACATGGCATCTTTGATAAAGATTAATTTAAAACAACTCTATTCTTGTCCATTGTTCTTAGGCATATCATTTCACATTACAGAATTACAGAGTGTTCACTGTAAGTCTTGAAATCAGGATATATCCACTAATTTTATCACTTTAAAAAGTGCATTGGCTTGTCTTGTTTTGTTCTTAATTTCCACATTGATTTTATAATTAATTTATCATTTCCTTCCCAAACAGTTTAGTAGTTATTTTGGGCAATGTGATCTGAAGCACCGTCTCACTAATCTTGAATGTTGCAATCCATGACGATGGTATATCAGCATTTATTTCATTGAAACTGGATGTAGTGGTGTGCGTTTGTAATCACAGCACTTGAGAGACTGAAACAGGATGATTGTCACAAGTGTGAGGCTAGCATTAAGATCCACTTGAAATACACATCAAGATCCTGCCTCAAATGACAATGATAACAGTAACAACAACCCATATCATTTTAAATTGTCCTATCAGTGTTTTCAAATTTTCTGGGTAGAGACTATGGATAGATTTTTAAATACGTTTCCTAAGTAGTATTCATTTGGCACAATTAAAACATATTTTCAGAATTCAGAATGTAGTGCAGCAGCGTGTACTAGGTTCAATCAGCAACACCAAGAAAACAAAATCCAAGAGTGTACCAAATACAAAATACAACTGCTAGTTGTATTGGCACACACCTATAATTTCAGCACTGGGAGGCTGAGGCAGAAGGATCACCATGAGTTCAAGTTCTTGCTACACAGAGAATTCAGGGTCAGCCTGTGCTACATAGCAAGACCATGTCCCTAAAAACAAACAAACAAAAACCCCACAGACTTTTGTGCTTTAGTCTTATATCGTATAGTTCTATTCAATGCACTCATTGTTGGACAGGTTTTTGCAGGCTCTGGGTATTCTAGGTAAAAAATCTTATCATCTGAAATGAGAAACAATGCTACTTCTTCTTTTGAGGTCTCTCTGCACATTTTTGTTTCTGGATTATTACTTTGCATTAAACTCAATACTTAACAGCATTTCATACAAGTTAAATGTAAGTGGTGAATGTCCACACTGTTTCCATGTTTCTAATCTTCGGAATAAAATAGTGTTTTGCCACTCTATATGATGTTAAAGGAAGGTTTTCAAGTAGATATTCTTATCAAATTAAGAAGGTCCCTATTATTCATAGCTTATCTGATTTTTATCATAAGTGTGTGTGGAATTTTTCAAACTTTTTCTGCACATTTTGAAATAACTGCATGGTTTTTCTTTTTGTTACTGTAAAAAATTAACAGAATGTCAATTAACTGAGCTCACATTTCTAAACTAAACCCTCTTACCATTTACCGTCAGTTTTATACATTACTTCATTTAACATGCTATTGTGTAAAGTTCTTTTTTTTTGTTTTGTTTGGTTTTTGTACCAGGCATCAAACTCACAACCTTGAGCTTGCTGAGGTAAATCCCTGGCTCATAAAGTATTTTTTAAATTTATGTTTATGTGGAATACTCGTCTAATTTTTTTTTCAGTAATATGTGTCAGATTTTGGTAATAACGGCTGTTTGAATAATACATTTGGCTTTATAATATTTTTATTTCTCATGTGTTCTGAAATGTTTGTGAACAATGTTAGATTTTTGTTTCTTGTATTAATTTTGACTATTGTTTTTCTAAAGGAATTTATTCATCTTAAGTTCCTGAATTTGATTGCTTAAGTAAAAATTATTACTTTTTTTTTTGTCTTTTTCATTTTTATCGGTACCAGGGATCGAACTAACGACTGCCTGCTTGCAAGGCAGGTGCTTATGCCGCTGAGCTAAATCCCCAGCCCCCAAAATTATTACTTTTAAGGCCTATAAAAACTATAGCGATAAATCTTTCATCTTTGATAGTTTGTATTTTTTCTTTTTTCTTGATCATTTTGGTTAACACGTCAATTTTCTTTATACTTTTGTTTCAGACAGCTGAGTTAGAAATAGTACATGCAGTAAGACAGGGCTAAATCCTCAAAGGAGCCAGTGCAGAAGCCCAGAAACTTTGCAACTGTGGGAAAGACAGAGATCTGCTGTGGGCTAGGCCTCAAGACAAAAGATCAAACAAATGCACCCATATTCTAAGGACTGATATTCTAAACAGGTCTCTATCACCTTAAGGAAGTCAGAAGTCACCATCCCAACCCCTTTCTGGAACAGTTATTGCCCCCTCTATGCCTTGTGAGTTCCCAGTTTTCCCTAACTTGAACCCATCTCACCCCATGATTTTACTCTATAAAAGTCCCTAGAAAAGACAGTCTTTGACAACGCACTTGGGACCCCTTCAGTCTCTCTCAGACAAAAGCTTTCTTTCTCTCAATAAATATATTCTACCCTTAACCTCCATTGTCCTTAAAATTCATTCACTGCTTGTAGAGAACACAAACTCGTACCAGACATAGTAGAGTAGGTTGGGAGTTTCATTCCTCTGTACCATTTTTAAAGAGTCAGATTTTGGTTTGTCTATTTTGTTGATTTTTTTATGTGTGGCTGATGTCTGTTTTTCTTTCTTTATTACATTTTTTATTTACCTTGCCTTTTCTAAGCTTCTTAAAGTAGAATCTAGGTCATTAATTGTAGGACCACCAGCCCCACTTCCTTTGGGTATTGAACTAAGGGCTATACCATCAGTCTTATTGTCTAATTTAAGATTAAAGCTATTTGCCTTGTAAGTGCTGCTTTATCTGCCTTTCCAAATTTTTGATATGTTCTACTTTCATTTCCATGCAGTTCCAAGCTCTGTTTTATTTCATTTTGCATGAGACAGGCCCCTCCTGTGTTGTTACAGATGGTCTTGAACTCACTATGTAGCCTAGGCTGGCACTCATAGTGACCCCCCTACATCAGCCTCCCTTGTGTTGAAATTACAGATCTATGCAACCATACCTGGCTTCAAAGTATTTTCTTTTTATTTCTTCCCCTGTCATTTATTTAGGAATTTTTATTAAAGTTTGAAATAAAAAAATAAAGTTTGAAATATTTGATATCTTCCCATCTCAATCTTAATAACTATATTTTGTTTTCACTGTGGTAAGAAAACATACTCTATATAAATTTCATTGTTTTTAAATTTATTCATTTGTTTATCTTCTGCCAGGTGGTCTATCTTTAGGAACACACCACATGCCTTTGTAAAAGATATGTATTTGGCAGTTGTTGGATGTAGCATTCTATGATTATCAGCGGAGGTACTTCATAGTGTTATTATTATCTTCTATGTTAGTGTTATAATCTTTCCTGATTTCTTTTAATTGTTTTATCAATTACTGAGAATATTAAATACCACTATTATCTAAATGTTTGCTTCATGTATTTCTAAGATAGTATTCAACACTCATTTATAACTGTTTTCCTGAAACATATTCTCTATCATAAAGACCATTCTTCATCTCTGCTAATACCCTCAAGTCTTAAAAGCAATTGAACTTGATACTAATATAGACTTCCTTGCTTTTTAATGCTTTCAGATAATTTTGTCCATTCATTTTTAACATACTTGAGTTCTTTAAATCTTAAGTCTACCTGTCGTATGCAATATAGTTTGGTCCTGTGTATCTATTTTACCTGTTAAATTGCCAATCTTTAGGTCTTTAATCACCTTCCTCAACACACCATATTCTCTCATAGTTTTATGTAATTTCTCATAGTTCTAGATATGTGTTACTGTATACTTTTGAAATAAATACAATTAAAACCCTAAAGGTCAATGTTATAATTATTGCTTTAAATATCCATAGATTTAGTTACAAAATAAAAGAGGATAAACATAGTCTTCTATTTTTATCCTGATATTTACCATTTCTGATGTCCTCATTTGCTTCAGAAGATCCAACTGTTCTGTTAATATTTCTTTTTCACATGATAAACTTCCATTATCATTTCTTGTAGTACAGGTCTGCTGAAGACAAATTTCTCTTAGTTTTACGTTTATAAAACTAACTTAATCTTGCCATCATTCTTGAAGGACACTTCCACTGAACACAGAATTCATGGGCTCACCAATTTATTGTTTGAGCTTTTAAGAGATATACTGTCTTCTGGACTCTATTTTCTGATGGAAAAATGAAGATATTTGAATTATCATTCATTTGTGCGTAAACGCTGTTTTTAACCCACTGTCCATATTTTCTGTTTAACTCAGATTTCAGATTGTAATAAAGGCTTGCTTTTCCAAGAACAGTCCACACTGTTCTAAATTGAAAATCAATATGCTTCATTTCTTTATTTTCTGTCATACTCACTATAGCAGTCCTCTATATCTAGCCCTCCCTTAACTACTTTCTTTACTTGTAAGCTGTCAATGTTTAGAATAAGAACTGCTGATTTACATTAATGTTCTATAATTTAATCAGGTCCCTAGGGTTCTTTAGGAATACAATTTTTTTCTTTTCTTCTTTGAGACAGGCTCTTGATATGCAGTTCAGACTGGCCTTGAATTCACTCTGTAGTCCAGGCTGGTCTTAAACTTGCAACAATCCTCCTGCCTCAGTCTCCCAAGTGTTGGGATTAGAGGTGTGTGCCACCACACCTGGCTAGGAACACTTTTCAAGAATCATCTTAAAGCAATGCATGAAAAAGATATGCATGAAGATGAAACAATTAACAACTGCATAGGATTTTAAGAACCAACTTTCTAGAAAGCACTATCTATTATACTTTTTAAAGTGAATCTAGAGGGATTTATACACGTATAAGCACACACATAGAAAAGTTTATATATATAATTTTTTGTTATTCTTTCCTGGGTGCTGTGTAATAAACCTAAGGACTCCATATAGTAGGTACTCTAGCACTGAACAACATCTCCAATCCCAGGAGATAATACTTTAAAAACGAATTCAGAGATAAGAGTTCCAATTTTCAAAAGGTGAAAATAAACAAATTATAGTAATTATTATATAATTAGCAATTTTATCAATTATATAAAAGAAACAAATTGTGTAGCTCCACTGAACCCATCAGGAGTATGGTCAGTCAGTGCCACTTTCTCCCCAGAGATAACCAAGATATTGATTAAACTAACAGGATATTAGTAAAACTAGTTTACATATTGTAAATGACCTGATATATTTATGCAATGAAGGCCAAAGACTGAAAATGCTAATGGCATTTTTTAAATCTAGGGAACAATGTTTTTCTAATTCCTATTTCTACTAGCTATATAGTATGTTATCATACCAAGAATTGTTTTTAAAAATGACTAATTCTAATATATAATATTATATTGTTCCATTCTTATAAAATGGTTATCTTTGGAACTGTCCAACAATTTCATCCTGCTGTCACATTTTAAACAGACCTGAAAATTCTTCACCTCATTTTCTTCTCTGGGACCTGTGACTTTTTGCATATATTATCATGTTAGACATCACTATTTTATTTTCTGTGTAAATGAATATTCTAAAGTTTGGCAGATAAGAAAGTTTTCCAAGGGATGAATGGAGGTCAGGTAGAGGAAGGAAGGGAATGGAAATAAAAAAAGGAATTAATCTGGGTTATGTATATGTACCAACTTCTCATAAAGAATGTAAACTTTATGTACTACACACATGTGTGAATACACTATAATAAAAAAGTAAACTGAATTTAAAAAGTTTTCCAGCAACAAGAGAATAGTAACTGTGCTTTAAAATATAAGACTGAATTTTTTAAAAAGCAAATTGAGGAGCTATGGATTTAGCTCAGCGGCATAAGCACCTGCCTTGTAAGCAGGTGAGTTCGATCCCCAGTACTGATAAAAAAAAAAAAGCACATTGAAATGTGGAAGAAATGATACTACAACTACATATGTATTAAAAATTAACTTTACTAATTTATATGGTTCTACCACATACTTAAATATATTTATAATATAATGTAAAGGATATCATGTTGCATAAAAATTTCAGCCACTATTAATATTTTCTTTTTCTTTATAGTAAATTTCTAAAGTGAGTTACATAAAGCATTATATAACTTTCATTTAATTAAGACATACTGAAATTAGAAAACACTGTAAAAAATCCTGTGGACTTGGGACTCCTGTGGAATCCCAAAGTTGTAATCCCAAGCAGAGTCAAATTTGTTTTTATTTTTTTGAGAAACGATCTTGCTATGTAGTAGGTTGCTACTGAACTTGCTACGCACCCCTACCTGGCCTCAAATTTACAATCCTCCTACTTTAGCCTTTAAAGTGCTTGGATTATGGATGTATACCGCTATGCCCAGTTTCAGAGTTTTTTTTTTTTTTTTTTTAAGGACCAGAGATCGAACTCATAATCTCATGCTTTCCAGGTAGTTGCTTATACCACAAAGCTAAATCCCTGGCCCACGAGGGTATTTTTTCTCAGAGATAACTAGCATCTGCTTTATTCTTCTGCAATAAGGGCAGTGCGATAGCTTCCTAATTTCTGTTGTTTGAGACTCCAGGCAATGCTTGCCAGCTAACCTGGAATAAAATTAGTGTAGTTTTGGGAGTTTGCTAAAAGGCAAGTGAATTATAAAAATCTCAAATCTTGGAGTGGAGGGATGCAGCTCAGTATTAGAGCTCATGCTTAGCATGTGAGGCTCTGGGTTCAATTCCTAGTACCTCCCCCCACCAAAAAAAATCTCAAAATTCAACCTTTCCTGAGTATTTGTCCCAATTAGGCCCTACTATTCCTTGCAAAGTTCCCTTAAGATACAGGTAAACCAGATGGAAAGGAACACCTCTACAGTCCTAGTTACTCTGGAGGCTGAAACAAGAGAACCACTTACTTAAGTCTGAGAGTTCAATTTGAGGACACTGTGGGCAACATAACCAGACCCCATCTCAAAAAAATCAAAGCCCAAAAAACATACTTTCATTTGGGAGGTTCTTACATTGAACGCAACCTAAGAACAAGTGTCATAAGTCTTTTTACCACAATCTACTCCTTGAACCTAGATAAGTGATCAAGTAGGCAGTAACCATGAGTTCTATACTTTTACATTACTTAGTAACTGGGATATGTTGATTGAATCACATAAATAATATTCATGGTTTAAATATAAAGCATTCCCTAAAGACTAATGTATTAAAGCCTTGATCCTTGTTTTAAGTTACTTTCTCATGGCTGGCACAAAATACCTGACACCCAAAAGTTATAGGAGGAAAGGTTTACTTCAGCCCAGTTTGTAGAAGTTTCAGTCCATGGTCAGCTGGTTCCAAGGCAGGACAGCATGGCAGAGGGAGCCATAAGAGGAGAAACAGCAGCAGCAGCACCATTCCTTCTTGTTTCATTCCCTTTTTATTCAATCCAGGTTACAAGACTATTGGTTGGTACCACTCACATCAGGATGAGTCTTCTGTCTTCAGTAAATCCATTCTGCCACACCCAGAACCAAAATAATCCAATTAGGGGACCAATCTAGTTATCAGACATCCATAATCCAGTATTACATACCTATGATCCAGTCAGTCCAAAAAGCCCCACCTCTGTATGCATGAGGCTTTGGAGGTATATCTAGATATAAGCCTTAGATGACAATCCCCAAAGCAGCAATGTTGACAGATGAAGCCTAGGGAGATGACTGAATCATGAAGGTGCTAACCTCAGCAATGGGTTGGGTTATTTCACTGATGAGTTCAAAGCTGAATAAACTATTAGGATGCAGGCCCAGTTGGAAGAAATATATCACTGTGCTTCTGCTTTTAGTTCTCATAAGGTATGCAGCTTTCCTCTGTCATGTCCTTCCATCAAGATGTGCTGCTCCATGACAGGCCCAGAAACAATGGAATCAGCAGACTAGGCATTGAAATCTCTGAAACCATGAGCCATAATAAATCTCTTATCTTTTAATTTGGTTTTCCTAGGTATTTTGTCACAGTGAGAGAAAGATGACCAATACAAATAAGTATGATTTTACTGAACACAATTTATTTGCTCTTTTGAAGCATTATAGATCTATACCTTTACAGATTTGGCTGGTTTGAGTCACTCTAATCATAGTCTTTTCATGTTGGAATTGTCAAAATTGGGCCAATTACAGAAATCATGGTTTAAAACTAAAACGTACCCCCCCCCATCATATGTTTGGAACATCATGTAGTGGGTGGATTAGGGGGGCAGTAAAACTGGTTTGCTGTGGAAGGCAGAGTCTGGCAGAATAAACAGATCTCTGAGGGTGTGGCCTAGAACCCTTTTATTTCCCTTCCTACCTCCCTTCACTTCCCGATGTATTTCCTAGCTCCAGGAGTTGAGCAGGTTTTCCTCCACTTGGCCCTTCCACAGTGTTTTTCTACCTTGGAGCCAATCAACTATAGAATGAAAATATGAGGCAACATAAACTTCTCCTTTAAACTGTGTCAGATATTTTGTCCCAGGCATAAAGAAAGTGACAAAGACAAATGCTATTAAAATCTGGCATCTCTTTTAGGATCTATGTGCAGACATCTTAAAAAGTATTCTTGCTTTTCTTCAGGCAAAGGGATGAGCTAGGGATCAAACCTGGAGCCTTGTATATGCTTGCCACGCATTCTAATACCGAGTCACTGAGCTACATCTCCAATGTGGAAAGTATTTTTTTTCCTGTACAATAGTGTATTATAGATCAGTCTTATTTTCTCTTGCAACAAACATGGACTTAGCTATTCTCTAAAGAATATTGGCTTGTATTACTAATAGTATTTAGAAAGGGAAGACTGTTAAACTCATAGAAACATGGTTTCCTCTCTAAAGTCCTGTAATAATATTTTAGGCCCTCAAGCTTATGAACTATGTAATCTCTAGCTATATAATTTCGTTGCTGGGCATGGTGGTTCATGCCATTAGTCCCAGCTATTACTCAGGAGGCTGCCGTAGGAGGATTGCTAGAGTCCAGGAGTTGTGGGCTGCAATGCACTATGCCTATCAAGTGTGCCCACTAAGTTTGGCATCAATATGGTGACCTCCAGGAGCAGAAGACCAGGTTGTCCACAAAGGGGTGAACTGGCCCAGGTCATATATGTACCAATTAGATGACATATAAATTATCTCACTATTTTTTTATCCAAAGCTTGGCATGGATTAGAACACATAACAGAGCTACAGGTATAGTTCAGTGGTAGAAAGCCTGCTTATCATGTTCAAGAGCCTGCATTCAAGCCCTGGTACTGGGGGGAAAAAAGTCAAGTAAGCTCATTGGCCACATGAGACTAAATAATGAACTACAATTCAGTTTTAAACTTAGCATTCATTATGGGATATTTTGCCTTTATTTTCAGTATTTTGTCATTCTTGGGTATCAAGATCATGCTGTCTCATAAAATGAATTGGTAAATGTTCTCTTTTAGTCTGTTTTCTGAAAGAATTTGTGGAAGGTCATACTTATTTCTTTGTATTGATTAAGAAAAACCTGAGCCTGAAGTTTTACAATGCAAAGACTTTATGGTTATTAGATATGGATGTAAGACTACTTTGTCTATTTAATATGTTAAATTTTTTCAGTAATTTGTCCTTTTTACCTAAACTTCCAAATATATTAATATAAAGTTGTTCAAAACATTCAGTTATCTTACTGTGAGATCTTAATGTCTCCTTTATTTTCACTAAGAGCAGCTTGAGCCCTCTCTTTCTTTTCCTGATACTTCTTACTAGGAATTTATCATTTTCAAAAATCTTTACAACGTACTTGTAGCTTCATTGTTCTAGTATATGTTTATTTTCTATTTCTTCATTGACTTCTAACATTATGTTCACCTTCTGTGTGCTTACTGTTTCTTAATTAACTTCTAGTTTTACCTCTATTATCTCTATCTTCTTTCTTCCATGAAGTTATCCTGCCATTATTATTATTAATATTATTAGTATTATTTTGTCTTTTTGAGACAAGGTTTCACTGCACAATTTAGGCTGGCCTTCAATTCACTGTAGCTAGGCTGGCCTGAAATGCACAGAAATTAGGATTGCTAGGATTACAGGCATGAACCACCAAACCTGGCTCTGCAATTATTTTTATAATATCTTATAATAGATTTTTAGATCAGTGCTTTTTAGGGGATTCTTGTCTTTTAATTATATGCATGGAAGGATCTAAATTTCAGTCTGAACAAATTATTCCCACAAGTTAGTTTGTTTTCATGATAGGGGTAGAACCCAGAGCTTGGAGCATGCTAAACATATATTCTACCACTGAACTTCAACTCCAGTACTTCAAGGGTGTTTTGTTTTGTTTTGTGTGATACAGGATTTCACTATGTAGTTCAGGTTGACCTTGAACTGTATTACTACATAGCCCAGCTGGCCTCAAACTCAGCAGTCCTCTCGCTTTAGCCTTCCCAGTGCTGACATTACAGGCATGTGTCACTACACCCAGATACCTTTTTCCTACAAGTTTTGATATATTTTTTTGTTGTTGTTGTTACCACTCAACTGAAAATAACTTCTGTTTCCAATATAGTTTATGCTTTGACCCAAGGAATATATTGTTTAGCACTGGGAATGTAGTTTAGTGAAACAATGTTTGCCTAGCATGTATGAGGCCCTGAGTTTGATCTCTAGAGCTGAAGAAAAAAAATACACAGCATAATTTCTAAATGTATAGATACTATCTAGATACATTTTGTTACACCTTTACAGTGTGCACCATTCAGCTGTTAAACTATTTCCTGTATTTTCTGTCCTCATTTTTCTCTACTTTATTATTTTTATTCTTCTGAACTACTGCCAAACAAATGGTCCTGATAAAATACATAATATTACAGTCTTTTAAACCTCATTTTTTCCACTTAATAAAATAACCTATAAATTACTGTTTTAGTCTGTATTTCATAAATGTGGGGATTTATCACAGGCTAGTCAACCATTTCCCTCATGAAAGACCCATGGATTATTTCCAATCTACAGCTTTTCAATAAGTAGTCCAGCATAAGTCATTCAAAATATTTTCTGGTTAAATTTTCCTAGATCGTCTTACTTTCCTATATCTTATTGGTCTTTAAAAAGTTAACTGAAAAAAAAAAAGTTAACTGTATATAGCATATTACTAATGCCAAATCCCTTCCACAAAAAGATAATGATTTATATTCCTAGAAGTAGTATATGAAAATGCCTGTTTTCCCTGTGGCAAACAGTTCAAAATTCATACATTTCTGACAATTTGATAAGAAACTGTGTATTATTGTACTTTTAATTCTTACCTCTTCTATCATGAGTAACACTGAGTATTTATTCCTTGGCTTAAAAGCATTTTTTTTTTAATCAGTACCAGGGATCGAACTCACAACTGCCTGCTTGCAAGGCAGGCGCTTAAGCCACTGAGCTAAATCCCTAGCCTTGTTTTTGTTTTTTTTTTTTTTTTTTTTTTTTTTAATCTCTTCATATCTCTGTTTCCTTTTCTCATAAAGTTATGGTGAATGTTAAGAATCTCTTTTCAGAAATCATGTTATAGATAATAATTATTTCTATGATATAAATTACAAATATTTTCTCAGTTCTCATTTTTTTACTTTGTTTAATGTGTATTTCAAACTTTTTCAATAATCAACAATAATAAGATATAATAGAAAATTCCAGTCAAAACGCAATGAGCTAAAGGGCAAGTCCTTTGCCTAATATGTGCAATGTCCTGGGTTGCATCCCCAGGACAAAACAAACAAATAAAACAAACCAAACAAAGAAAAAGATGCCTAGTATAAATTTTAAAAATTAACAGTAAACATGGAGAATCTTTGTAAGAAAAAATTTTAAAACACTCCAAAAAGTAATAAAAGTAGATTTAGATAAATGTAAAAACATGACTTATCAAAATGGTCCAATATAATATAGATATTAATTCTACTAATGTTAATTCATAAATTTAGTATAGTTTGAAACTAAGCAAATTGATGCTAAAGTACTATGTAAGCAAAGCAGAAAAATTCTGAAAATAAGAGGAATGACTAGATTTTACAGTTATTAAACCATGTTAGACAACTACCATAATTAAATGAATATGGTATTGACTCATAAATAGGTAGGCTAGTAAAGGAGATAAAATATCCCAAAACTAAAACAATTATAGATTTAGAAATTTAGTATGCACTAAAGATGTTATCACATAGGATGAAATGGACTTTTAATAAGTATCAAAATTGCCACTGGGGAAAAGATATATTTGGATCCATACTATATAATACATAAGCATAAACCCCAAGTGGATTTGAGATCTAAATGTAAAATATGAAATGATGCAAAGAATGAAAAAAAGTCATATCTTAATTTCTTTTCTCTTTCCTTCCCTCCCTTCCTTCCTTCCTTCCTTCCTTCCATATTCCTTTCCTCTGTTCCTCCCTCCCTTTCTTTTCTGTGCTAGAGATGGAACCTGAGACTTCATGTATACTAAGGAAGTGCTCTACAACAGAGATATACCCTAACTCTGTACATTTCTATTTTTATGGGGTTTTTTTCATTTTTTTAACTAAGATGCTGGAAAATATTTTATACATAGGATGCAAAATCTACATATGCTAAAATAAAAAGCTGTAAATCTGATACATAAAAATAAAAAATGTTACATAGAAAAAACACTGTAAGTCCAAAAACAAATAACAAACAGGGGAAAAAAATCTTTGCAAAGTATACCACAGACAAAAGGCTAATACTCCTAAAATATAAATAAGGAAAAAAGACCAAAACCTCAATGAAAAGCAGATAAAAGACATTAATAGGTGATTTCAAAAAATAATATGAAATAGCTCTTACACATATAAAAAAGTGTTCAGTTTCACTTTCATAAGATGAATGCAAATTAAAATGACACCACTTCTCACTATCAGACCAATAAACTCTCAAAAACTTGGTAGTCCATTCCACTGGTTTCACTAGGGAGAACAGGAACTTAGCCCTTGCTGGTTGGAATATAAAATGTTGTATCCATAGAAAAGGACTTGGCAGGGTTTAAAGCACATAGGTAATTATCATTTTTTGTTATGTTTTGGGGCTTTTTGTTTTGAGGCAAGTCTTTGCTTATATGATGCATAATGGGCTTGAACTCTGTGTCTTCCTTCCTCAGCTTCCTGAGTGCTGAAATTATAGGCATATGCCACCATGCTCGACTCAGTTTACTCATATCTATCAGAACTATTTCTAAGGTTCACCATAAAGATATTATCTCCAAAAATATTAAAATGCTTTTATACTAGATCATATATTGTATTATTATTTGTAATTGCAGAGTGGAAAAAATTTATATGTTCATACAAAATCATAAATGTTGACAAAAACGTTGAATACCCACACTCTAAACATCATAAATTATGCAGCTATAAAACAAAAAAAGACGAAAATGTCTATGAACAGATAAAGAGGGTTTCTGGAACATATTAGACAAAATTTAAAGAAAAAGTGTAAATAAGGGCATATACTGTATTTAACAGCTATTTTCACTGATAAAAGAGGATAAGTGTGTAATTACATGGAAATATATATCTGCTTACTTCTTAAAAAGGGCACCTGAAATAATAAACAGAAACTTGTGAACCTAGAGAGAAACTGGAGACAGAACACAACATGGACGAAGGAAGGGGTAATGTACATTTTCTCCCTGGCTCCTGGTTCATGGCTTGAGAAAGGAAGGCTGAATTTAAAGAGACAAAGTGAAAGCAGAGAGCTTGAGAGGGCTTTATGGAGAAATGAGGCAGTAGAACAGACAGTGGATGCTGACAGCTGCAATAACTAGTGAATGATTCCAGTTGAAGCAACCACCATATGCCCTAGAGAGAATGTTTCATGGGTCATAATTTCAGGGAAGGAGTAGTGATTGTTTGAACCTAGAACTCAGTAGAGCTATGAAATGTCTTTGATTCAGGACTCCCTGTGTTATATTCCTACACTAACAGCCACAGGAGACATCTGTGGTTAGTGAGCCAGGGTGGGAGTGGCAACAGACCACTTGAGGGGTTAAAGCTAAGAAAGTATAGGCCCCATCATAATGGCTAGAGGCCAGGCTTAGTCTGAATTGCTCTGTTACAGAATTGGCACGCTCATTTTCACTCTCACCCTAATCCAACTGCCTGCTGGTGCCTGCATCTAGCTTGAATCTATGGTATAACTTCCTTCTTCATTTACTAGTGTGAACAAGATTATGTCTTGACTTGGACACTGGCAAAAACTATAGACCCCAAAAGAAAACCACACATTCAAAATCAGAGAAATTGGGGTTTTGGCAGGGGGAGTGTTTTTTGGTTGTTTTTGTGAATGTATTTTTTATTTTCTTTTTTCTTCTTTCCTTTCCTCCTTTCTTTTTTTTTTTTAATTTAAAAGGAAAAAGAGAAAAAAAGCAGAACAAAACAAAACAGTGTAAGGGTACAAGTAATTCAGAACTACAAAAAAAAAAAAAAAAAAAACAAAACGGTAAGTTATCACCAGTTAATAGATTACACGCTATCATCTTAGAAACGGTGTGTCCGGTCACAGGATCAAAGCATATAAAGTGAACATTTAAACAGTGAGAATGTAAATAGTTGTGTTCAGTAATCCAATCAAAAATATTAATATGGTCTTCTATTTAACACACCTAAACACCCTTGCTGTTGTATCCTTCAGGGCACTTTTTTTTCCCTCTCTTTATTACAACAAAATTTGCACATTTTGGGTTTCATTGCTCCCTTAGATCTTATTACTTTTTTTTGTAAGAGAATAAAATCAAGCATGATAAAACAAAGCTGTCAGTCAAAACCAAGGATAGACATAGCACATGATGTAAAAACAGTGTACAAGGTTATCAACAATGGTTACCATAATGCCTCTTGCTTCCTTAAGAAGAATTGTGTATCTCATTAGGTATTATAAAGTTGAACAAAACAGTAGAGAACAAGACCAATAAAACCTAAACATTGTAAATCTTACAGAACCTCAAAAGAGGATAATAGTCAAACCAGAATGGGCATCATAGTGAATCTTGTTGCCTTCAAAGTAGTTGCCTATACTCTGATACTTGATACTTTCATACAGAGCAGAATAGAGTCTGATCAGTCCAAACAAGATAATGGGGGTATTACAGGACTTCAGTTAATAGGAAATCAGAAAAGTTACTATAATATATGCTGCTAGTTTTTTAAAAATTTTTCCCCTTAGTTTAAAAAAGAAATTTTAAAAATTAAATAGTTTTTAATAAATAAGGGAGAGGTTGAGATAAAAGGGGGCATAACAACGTAACAATACAGGTTAAAGCATGACACTTTCAGCAACCTAGTGCTTCACCACCAAATAACCCGACTTAATAGTAGTTACCATAGTGTCTTTTTCTTTGAAATATTTGAATATAACTTCATATGCTATAGCATCAAACATATCAAGACAGTGTAACACCGTTCAAGTGGATGAAAGCATTATAGAGTATTTAGAACCAGCTAACAGAAAAATGAACAATGGTTTCTATATTGTCTCTTTGCCTATAACAATTTTTGTTTATACTACCACATACGATAAAATCCAGCAAGATACAACATGATAAAATCAATGGAGATAGAAGAGCCATAGTTTGGTGCCGCTTCAAAACAAGATGGTATTAAATCAGCACTAGCTATTATGATGTCTTGTTTTCTTCAAAATAGCTGTTCATTGCATCATAGGCCATAATATCAAATAGCCCAAAATAAAACCATTCCAATTAATGAGTGAAAACTTTATAAGGCTTCAAGACCACATAATGGGGAATCATGGTTACCACATATTTTTATATATTTGAATCATTTCCTACACTAGGGAAACTATTCGGTGTTCACAGATGTGACTTTGATTTATTTCACTTATGAGTATGGTTTCAAGCTGCGCCCATTTATTAATAAATACCTCAACGTGGTCCTTCTTTATAGCCGAGTAGTACTCCATTATATAGAAATACCATAGCTTTTTTATCCATTCCTCAGTTGATGGATACTTGGGTTGTTTCCAAGATCTGGTGATTGCAAATTGTGCTGCTATAAACATAGGTGCACATATATCATTGTGGTATGATGCTTTCAGTTCTTCTGAGAATATGCCTAGAAGTGGAATAGCTGGAACAAATGGGACTTCCAATCCCAGCTTTTTGAGAAATCTCCAGACTGACCTCCACAAAGGCTGTACCAGTCTACACTCCCACCAACAGTGTAGGAGAGTTCCTTTTTCCCCACAGCCTCTCCAGCACTTGTTGTTGTTGGTTTTCTTGATCCTAGCCATTCTTTCAGGAGTGAGATGGAATCTCAGTGTGGTTTTAATTTGCATTTCCCTAATAACCAATGATGAACATTTTTTCATGTATTTATTTGGCATTAGTATTTCTTCCTCTGAGAAGTGTGTATTCTTCTCAGATGCCCATTTTTGGATTGGGTCTTTGAATTTTGGGGATCTAAGTTTTTTTAATTCTTCCTATGTTTTAAACAAAAGTCCCTTGTCTGAGGCAGAGTTCACTAAGATCTTTTCCCAGTTTGTGGGTTTTCTTTTCACTATGCTGGAGATTTTTTTTTTTTTACTTACAGAAACTTTTTAATAAGAGGTGGTCCCAGTTATTGATTCTGGGAAGTATTTGCCATGCAGTTTGAGTCCTGTTCATGAATTCTCTACTTACCCCATGTCTTCAATGTTTCTACCTAATTTGTCTTCCAATAGATTTAGTGTTTCTGTTTTAATATTCAGATCTTTGATCCATTTAGATTTTAATTTAGTACATGGTGATAGGCTTGGGTCAAGTTTTAATTTTCGGCAAATGGAGAGCCAGTTTTTCCAACACCATTTATTAAAAAGACTGTCGTTTTTCCATTGAATCTGCTTGGCTCCTTTATCAAAGATAAGGTGGTTGAGTGTGTTTGTAGTTGTGGTTGTATCTTCTAATATATTCCACTGATCTTCTGCTCTGTTTTGATTTCAGTACCATGTTGCTTTTACTACTGTTGCTTTGTAGTATAAATTCAAGTCAGGGATTGTGATACCTCCTGCCTTGCCTTTGTTGCTTAGAACTGTCCTTGCGATTCTAGGTCTCTTCTCCAGATGAATTTTAGGAGTGATTTCTCGAGTTCTATGAGGTATGCTGATGGTATTTTTATTGGGATTGCATTGAATCTGTATAACAGTTTTGGGAGAATGGCCATTTTCACAATGTTTGTTCTTCCTATCCATGAGCAAGGGATATCTTTCCATTTTCTGAGATCATCTTCAATTTCTTCTTTCAGTGTATCATAATTTTCCCTGTATAGGTCTTTCACTTCTTTTGTAAGAGTAATTCCTAAATATTTCATTTTTTTGCTTGCTAGTATGAAGAGTGTGGCTTCTCTTATTTCTCTCTCTGTGATTTTGATGTTAGTGTATAGGAATGCTATTGATTTCTGAGTATTGATTTTGTATCCAGCTACATTACTGAATTTATTTATTATATCTAAGAGTCTTTCAATGGAGTTTAGGAGGTCTTCTATGTAGAGTATCATGTCATCTGCAAACAATGACAATTTAACTTCTTCTTTTCCTATCTTTACCCCTTTTATTTTTCTCTCTTGTCTAATTGCTGTGGCTAGTACTTCCAGTACTATATTAAATAGGAGAGGTGAAAAAGGACATCCTTGTCTTGTGCCTGATTTTAAAGTAAAGGCTTTCAATTTTTGACCATTTAGTATGATAATGGCTGTTGGTTTGTCGCAGACGGCCTTTATTATATTGAGGTAATGATCATCTATTCCAATTTTCTGTAATGTTCTTATCATGAATGAATGTTGGACCTTATCGAAGGCTTTTTCTGCATCTATGGAAATGATCATGTGATTCTTACTTTTGGCTTTATTGATATGGTGGATTACATTTATTGATTTATGTATGTTGAACCATCCCTGCATGCCTGGGATGAACCCACTTGGTCATGGTGTATAATCTTCTTGATGATTTGCTGGATCCTATTTGCCAATATTTTATTGAGGATTTTTGCATCTGTGTTCATTAGGGAGATTGGTCTGTCGTTTTCTTTTTCAGTTGGGTCCTTTTCAGGTTTTGGTACTAGAGTAATATTTACTTCTAGGAACGATTTAGGAAGGATTGCTTCCCTTTCAAGTTCATTGAAGAGTTTGAGGAGTGTTGGCATTAGGTCTTCTTTGTATTTCTTGTAGAATTCTGCATTGAATCTATGTGGGCTCTTCTTTGTAGGTAAGGATTTAATTACGTTTTCAATTTCATTAATAAAAATTGGATTATTCAGTAGTTTTAGATCTTCATGACCTAGCTTTGGTACTTCATATGCTTCTAGGAATATGTCCATTTCCTCTGTGTTATCCAACCTTTGAGAGTAGAGGTTTTTGAAATAGGTGTTGATGATCTTCTATATTTCTAAAGCGTCTGTAGTGATTTCACCTTTTTAATTCCTTATTGCATGAATCTGAGCTTTCTCTTTCCTTTTTTAAATAAGGTTGGCTAGGGACTTATCAATTTTATTTATTCTTTCAAAGAACCAACTTTTTGATTCGTTGATTCTTTGGATTCTTTTCTTAGTCTCTATTGCGTTGATTTCTGCTCTGATTTTTATAATTTCCTCTCTTCTTTTGGTTTTGGGCTTGACTTTCTCTTTTTTTTCTAGCTGTTTGATGTGTAGCATCATGTTGTTTATTTGTATTCATTCTGTTTTCCTGATGTGGGAACTCAGTGCAATAAATTTTCCTCTGAGGATGGTTTTCATTGCATCTCATATATTCCAGTAATTGTATCTGTATTTTCATTGTAGGTATTGCTTAATTTCTTTTTTAATTTCCTCTGTGACCCACTGATTATTCAAGAGTGTGTTATTCAGTTTCCATGTGTTTGTGGGATTTTTGCAGTATCTTTTATCATTAATTACTAATTTCATAGCGCTATGGTCCAATAGCATGCAAGGGATAATTTCAACTCTTTTGCATTTATTTAAATATGTTCTGTGAGTTAATATATGGTCTATTTTAGAGAATGACCCATGTACTGCTGAGAAGAATGTGTATTCTGTTGTTGTTGGTTGGAATACTCTGTATGTATATTAAGTCCATTTGTTCACAGGTGCAATTCAGTTCTTTTATTTCTTTGTTGATTTTCTGTCTGGTTGATCTGTCCATTGGTGTCAATGGTGTGTTAAGATCTCCTGTTAGAATTGTGTTACTGTTAACTTGCTTTTTCATTTCTGTTAGTATTTGTTTTATATAACTGGGTGCTCTGGAGTTTGGTGCATATATATTTAAGATAGCTATCTCTTCCTCTTGGAGTTTTCCCCTAACCAGTATGTAGTGACCTTCTTTATCCCTTCTGATCATTATTGGCTTGAAGTTGACTTCCTCTGCAAACAGAATAGCTACCCCCGCTTTTTGTTCGGTTCCTGTTGCATGAAGTATTGTTTTCCATCCTTTGGCTTTAGTCTGTGAGTATCCTTTTGGGTTTGGTGGGTTTCTTGTAGACAGCATATGGTTGGATTTTGTTTCTTGATCCATTCTGCCAGTCTGTTTCTTTTAATTGGTGTATTGAGACCATTTACATTAATAGTTAGAACTGTTATATATTGGTTTATTGTTGACATATTATCTTTCTGCTGTTACATGTTTATCTTTCTGCTCTGTTTAACTGTCTGCTTTGTTTAGTGGTTTTTTCCTAAATGTAACTAGGCTGTTTTCAGTATTCTTTGCAGGGTTGGCTTGGTGATTATGAAGTTTTTCAGCTATCTTTGTCATGGAAGTATCTTATTTCTCCATCCATTTTGAAGGGCAGTTTTGCAGGGTACATCAGCCTAGGTTGGAAATCATTTTCCTTTAGGATCTGAAATACTTCACTCCATGCTCTTCTTGACTTTATTGTCTGTGCTGAGAAGTCTGCTGTAATCCTGATAGGTTTTCCTTTATAGGTGATCTGTCTTTTCTCTCTGACAGCCTTTAATATTCTATTCTTTTGTTCAATTTCTGGGATGGTCATTATTATATGTCTGGGTGTAGATTTATTTTGGTTGTGACTATTTGGAGTTCTATATGCTTCATTGATCTTGATATCAGTTTCCAATCTCGTGTTTGGGAAATTTTCAGCTATTACTTCTCTAAATATCCTCTTGACATCCTTTTATGTTATCCCCTTCTTTTTCATTTATCCCTATCAACCTTATGTTGTTTCTCTTTGTGTTATCCTGTAGGTGTTGAACTGTTATTTCCTCATTTCTTGTTATTTTAAAAAGATCTTTTCTTTCCTGTTCACTGGCTGCAATCTTGTCTTCGAGGTCTGAGATTCTATCTTCACATTCATTGAGGCGGTTTTTACAACTTTCAATGGAGTTTTTGATTTCCTGTATATCTCTTTGCATCTGTTTTATGTATGCTGTTTGTTTCTTATATTGTTCATCCAGGGATTCTATCCTTTTGTTTAGTTTCTCCAATTTTATAACTGCATCTTCTTTAGCTCTGTTTAGCATCTGCTTCATTTCTTTTATCAATTCTTCTTTTATCTGAAAGATTATTTCTAGTTTGAATTCCTTTAAGGCTTCCCATACTTGCTTCTTTATTTCATTTACCATTATTTCAGGTATTTCAGTTATGTGACATGTGTTTTCTTCTATGCACATGGCTCCTGGGCTTTCTTGGGATGGGCTGGATGTTTGAGATTGCATTTTGGTCTTTCATTTTGTCATTTTCCTGTATTTTCAGCTTCAAGTGTTGTTCCAGGTGTGGGAGAGAGGTCCGCCAGCCTGGGATGGGGTTCCCTGGGATGGCCCCACTCACTGGACCCGGCAGGTAACCGTGGCCTGGTCCTCAGGCCAGGAAGAGTGTCTCTTCAGGCTGGGTGGGATTCCCAGGCGCCGCTGCTACAGTCACTTATCTGGCCTGGTCCCCAGTCAGTTGGGGAACCAGCCTGGTCCCCAGGTCAGCGAGAGAGTTCCCGCAGGCTGGGTGGGACTCCCAGCAACTGCTGCTATACTCCCTGGTCTGGCCTGGTCCGCAGACCAGTAGGAAACTGGTCTGGTCCCCAGGTCAGGGAGAAAGTTCCTGCAGGTTGAGTGGAGCTCCCAGCTGCTGCTGTTACACTCACCAGCCCAGCCTGGTCTCTGGTCCAGTAGGGAACCGGCCTGGTCCCCAGGTCAGGGAGAATGTTCCCGCAGGCTGGGCGGATCTCCCAGCTGCTGCTGCTACAGTCTCTGATCCAGCCTGGTCCCAGGTCTGGTGGGGAACCAGCCTGGTCCCCAGGTCAGGGAGAAAGTTCCCGCAGGTTGGGTGGGACTCCCAGCCACTGCTGTTATACTCACCAGCCTGGCCTGGTCTCTGGTCCTGTCCTTTCCTCCTTTCTTCACTAGAATTAGGGCTTGTAAAATTTTCTTTTGTCCATTTGCTTTTCGATCTTTTATCCTCCTTTATTTTTCCTTCTTCTTTCATTTTAATTTTTTTCTCTTTAATTTTTCTTTTTAAATTATGTAATTTCTTCCATTTTTTTGGCTTTTTGAAAAACATTTATTATGCATCACTGTTTTCTACTATCTTTACCTAATTTAATAATCATCTTTCTACTCCCCAAAGAGATTCTTTGTACCTTTTTTTCTCTCCTGCTCATATCATAACGTTTAAGGTTTCAGAGTCTTTCTTTTGCATTTCCCCATTCTCAAGCCCTATATCTTTAATAGTATAACAATAAGTCTTTGTTAACATTTGGATAGCTGGTTAATGATGTAAAATTAGTAATGAATTCTTCTCTACTATTAGCAGAGATATAGCTGTCAAATTTAGTACAGTATATATTAGCTGTAAGTCAATACCTAGGTTGTCTTAATGTTTACAATTGTGGATTTCTTCTTTAGGATTAAGGGTGGTACACAACTGGTTCATATAGTATATTAACATCTTATTTGCCTTGGACAACATTATTATAGTTGATTCATATAATGTTAACAGGGTTGTATATTTGTCCATATTTCTTTGTCAGCCAACACTCAGATTACTTCTGTGATATTAATAAACTAGAGTACATTCTGAGGGTACTTGTTAGGTTAACTATGGCATATTCTTCCTTCCCAAATCAAGCAAGGTGGTTGGATCTTGGGGCTGTGACAAAGGATTATATTTAGAGCAACACCTAGAATATATTACTGAAAAGCAACTAACAAAATTTCTACACTAGAACTGTGGATCCCCAATGAAAGATGGTGGAGGCTTCTGGAGCTGGCTGTCTTCTGGAATGTTGACCTCAGCTCGTCTGATGGCTTTTCTCTTAAATCTTCTCGCCGGGAGAACATGGTGGATAGATAACAGCAGCTTCGGAGGCTCTCTGAAAGACTTGGCTCAGAAGTCAGGAATGGTGTGGAGTAAGGAGACCTAAGCCGGTGGAGATATGCTCTGCTGACCCAGGAACGAACTGGGCTGAGAGAAACCAACTTGGAATGCCGTCCTGGTGCTAGAACAGGAACAGAAAAGCCTCATTGTGGAGGCTCGAGCCCGCAGCATTGGAAGCCGCGATTTGGGTTTCCCGCCGCGTGGCGGCTGCCTCTACATCAGCTCAGCAGGGAGAGAGACGCGCGGAAGCTCTGAGAATGGTAATCTGCGAACGGAGTCGAAAACAGGACAGGCAGGTAGGCGTGCACTGACTTGTGGTGAGGTGAGTGAGAGAAACTGATACTCTACCACAGTTTGACTCCAGCGGAGGACATTCTGGGACCGGGCAGACTTGCGGGAGCAGGGCGCAGTGGCGACTCCAGCCACTATCCCCCTCTCAAGTGGAATTGGTGAGAAGTGCCTAGCCTACGTGACGCTGCTGGCGGACCCAGTAGGCTAGCCCAACCCAGATCCCAGAGCCTGAGGGTGGCCTGGAGGGGCAGGCCCCGCATAGGCTGCCTGGTCTGGAACTTCCTGGTGTGCTGCGGTGGGAACACCTAACCGACACAATTCGATCAGGCTGTGGCTGACAGGGAGGGAAGCTGGGCCTCCTATATAAGCTTGCATATATAAGGAACAAAGAATATGGGAAGAGGGAGCAACAAGAAAGGCTCCTCGGCCCTCAATCCTGAGAAACAGGTAATAGTGGACACCACACCAACAGACATAAAGCGCCATTTAGAGAGCCTCATAGATCAGTTCAGGAATGAAGTTATCAGTGACCTGAAGCTAGAAGTAAGCAGAATAGTTAGAGACGTGCTAAGCACCACCCAAGAAAAAACAGATGGTAGAATGGAAGAACAGAAAAAGAGGGGAGAATTGTTGGAGAAAATAGAGAAAGCATAGAATACGTGAAGCAGGTTCAAAGGGACTACCAGGAAACTAAAAACTCTATCGAAAACTGGCATAACAGCTTGAAAAAAACTAAGGACAGACTATCTGAACTGGAGGGCAGATTTGCAATATGGGAGAATGAAATGAAAAACTTCTTAAAAGTAACAAAGAAACAAACAGCAATAATACAAAGACAAGAAGATGATAAGAGGATCCATAACTTAAGAATTAAAAACATAAAAGAAGAAGTAGGGACACAAAGAAATGAACTACAAAAGCTACTCACAGAAATAATCCAGGAGAATTTTCCTAATTTAGCAAAAGGTAAAGATACTCAGATGTATGAGGCATACAGGACCCCAGCCACCTACAACCCAAACAGAGCAATACCCAGGCATATAATAATAAAAATTCCAGAAATTCAATACAAGAACAGAATATTAAAAGCTGTCAGGGACAAGAAACAGACCACTTACAAGGGAACACCCATCAGAATTATAGCAGATTTCTCTGCACAAACCATCAAATCACAAAGAGCATGGGGGGAAATAATTCAAGCTTTGAAAGATAATAATCTCCAGCCAAGATTGAGATATCCTGCACAACTATCCCCGGAAATTGATGGAAAAACAAGGTGCTTCCAGGATAAAGAGGAACTGGGGGAATTTGCAACCACCAATTCAACTCTACAGAGAGTATTGCAGGATATTCTAAAAAAAGAAAAATACAAAGAATCCAGAAATAGTGGCGGGGAGGCCACAACGAATGGAGCAGAGAACAAAATTTAGAAGACAAACTGACAGCTAATGACAGAAAAAGAGCTCAACAGAAATGAGGTAGAGAAGATTGGATGATAGGAACAGCTATTTTGGAGAAAATGACGTCTTAATAGGTAATACTGATTTAGTATCATCTTGTTTTGAAGTCTCATCAAGCTTTTGTTCTTCTGTCTCCATTGGTCTAAACAGGTTGTATCTTACTGAATTTTATTATGTACGATAGTATAAGCAAAAACTTTTAAAGACAAGGAGATTATACAGAAACCATTGTTCATTTTCTGTTAGTTGATTCTAAATACCCTGTAATGCTGTCATTCTCTTAAATGGTTTTATATTGTTTTGATATATTTAATGCTACAATATACAAAGTTGTACTCAAGGATTTCAAGGAAAGAGACAATATGGTAACTACTTTTATGTCAGGATTATCTTGTGGTGAAACACTATTCTGCTTAAATGGTTATGTTTTGATCTGCACTGTTTTGCTGTTATGCCCTCTTTTATCTCAATCTCCACTCCATTATTTATTTTTTTATTTTTATCCTTTTAATTAAGGGAAAAAAAATAAAAATAGCAGGATATATTATAGTAACCCACTTTGACTTTCCATTATCTTGATTTAAAGCCCTGTATTACTCTCACCATCTTGTTTTTGACTGATGTCTCCCTATTCTGTTTTGCTGGATAGTACCAGGTTCGAAAGTTTAGGCAACAGCTGTGAAGATAGTGAGATTCATAATGACGCCCATTCTCGATGACTTTTATCTACTTTTGAAGACCTACAATGTTTCCAATGTTTTGGTTTTGTTGGTTTTGTTCTTTACTGTTTTGTTCAATTTTATTATAACTGATGATATAGGCAAATCTATTAGAAATAGCGGGAGGCATTATGGTAACCATTGTTGATCACCTTGTATTATGTTTTTACATTATCTATTATGTCAACCCTTTTGATTTGACCGACTCTGTTCTGTTATGTCACATTTGGTTTTACTCTCTTCCAAAAAAGTAATAAGAACCGTGGGAGCAATAAAACCCAAAATGTGTAATAGTCATTGTACAAAAGAGAGGAAAAGAAAGTGCTCTAAATGATATAACTGCATGTATATTTAAGTGTATAAGATAGAAAATGATATCACTGAGTTTTATTGGATCATTGAACAGAACTGTTTGCAGTATCATTGTTGTAATGTCCACTTTACAAGCTTTAATTTGTGACTTGAACAATTATTTATAGGATGACAATATGTAATCTATTAACTAGTGATTTCCTACTGTTTATTTTTTTCTGTAAATCTGTATAACTTGTACCCTTTCTCTGCTTTTTTTTCCTCCTTAAATAAAATTTAAAAAAAATAAAAAAAAAGATTTCTATATTAACAATGAAGTCTCTAGACTGTATGCATTCACAAACCTCACAGCAAAACAAAACAAAGGAAACAACAGAAACATGAGAAGACAGGCAACAAAAGGCCTTCCAAAACTCCCAACTCCCCCAGAAGTCAATACAGAGGGTAGAGTGGGGTAGAATGGCACAGACCACACTTTCAAATTAATCATAAGGATAACAGGTATAGTCAGAAAGCAAATCAAAGAGGTTCTGGGGATCAAAGAAGATATAACTAAACAGATAATGTAACTAATAACCAAAAAGATTCATGAGCTTTCAACAGATACTCATAAAAACTTAGATGAGCTAAACAAAACAATACAAAATATGAATGGCCAGTTAACCAAGGAATTAAGAGTCAACAAAAAGGTTTCAATGGGAAATCCAAGAGATTAAAAGTCATATTGAAAGTATGGGCAGCAGAAGTGACTAATGCAAAGACAGGGTTACAGAACCAGAAGGTAAAGATGCCTTTAAAAATCAAATACCCAAAGACATCTTAAAAAATATAAAACATAAAAAACAGACCCAACAGCTGCCAGATGATGCAAAGAAGACTACTCTAAGAATGACTGAAATAAATGAAAAATCAGAAGAAAACACAAATGTTAGTTTTTTAAAAAGCCCAATTTACACAAATAACTGCAGAAAAATTCCCCAATACAGAGAATGAAATAAACATACAGAAAATAAGGCATATATAACCCCAAACAGTCATGACAGAAACAGGTACCACATTATACTCAAAGTACTAGAATTCTATCCCAAGGACAAACTCTTAAAAGCTGTTAGAGAAAAAGAAAGAGATAGAAAGAGAGAGAGAGAGAGAGAGAGAGAGAGAGAGAGAGAGAGAGACTGTTAGAGAAAGGCAATAAATCACAGATACAGGTAAATTCATTAGACTTTTCCAAACAAACCTTAAAGGCCAGAAGAACTTGGAGCACAGTGTTTCAAACCTTAAAAGATAAAAATTCCCAACCGCAACTTAAATCTTGCAAAACTTTCCTTTGAAATTGATAGAGAAATAAAGTACTCTGGTGACAAGGAGCACCTCAATAAATTTATGAAATTCACCAAACTAGCATTACAAAACATTTTCAAGAATATCCTAAGGAAAGACAATGAAGCCAACAATGCCAATAAGTCCAAAAGAATGACCTGGTGGAAAGAGCAGCTAAGCAAAAAGCAAAAGAATAAGGACCTAAGGAAATAGAAAATAATGTGATGACATGAGTAACTCCATATTATTCAGTAATAATTCTCAATGTGAACAGTATCAGTTCCAATCAAAAGATATAGTTTGGCATAACAGATCAAGAAACAAAACCAAACAATGGGCAATTAATAAGAATGTACTTAATTAAAAAAATAATTCACAAATTAACAATCAAAGAGTAAAAAGCATTACTTCATGAAACAAAAGCCCAGAAAAAAGCAGGAGCAGCTATTCTAATTTCAGACAAATTGAATTTCAAGCCAAGACTGATCAAAGACACAAAGAAGATGACTACATATTGGTTAAGTGAACAATTCAACAATTATAAAAAACATATATACATCAAATACCAGTGCACTCAACTTCATAAGATAAACAATAAAGACATGAAAAACCAAATAAACACCAGCATAACTGCAATGGGGGAAACTCAGTATCCCACTGTTACAAATGGACAGATGAACTAAACAAAAAAATGAGCAAAGAAATATCCAACGAGCCCAATCTTCAAATAAATGGACTTAATACTTAAGTCATTTGTAGGAAAATGAATGCACTTTGAGACCTTGTTAAGTGAAATTAATCAGATATATAAACTCAAATATCTCATGGCTTCTTTCATATGAGAAACTCAATATATAAAGTATAAAATAAAAATTTTTAAAAAATAGTAAACTGTAATCCAGCATGAACAATGTATATAAAAATGTACTTTTATTTAGTGTAAGTGTCTTATGTGTTTTGTATGCTTTTGGGCCAATTAGTGTGATTGTTAATCTGTATGTATGATAATTAGCCTTATAAGAACTGACAATATAAATAAATCTGATGCTAGAAACAAAAACTAGGGATAGGAGTAGAGTGAAAGGGGGAAAAATTGATACAAAAAATACAAAAAATTCATGAATCAAAGTGTTAGGTCTTCCAAAAAATAAGATAGAAAAATCCTTGGCCAATCTAACCAAAAAAAGAAAAGCCCTAAATCAATGCAATTAGAAATGAAAAAGGTAAAATCACAATAGACAATACTGAAATTAAAAAGATTATCAACAACTATTTCACAAACATGTATGCCAATAAATTGGAGAATTCAGAGGAAACGGAGATTCCTAGATACATATGAATTACAAATACTGAATCAAGTCAGTTTTAAAAATATTCCCAGAATAATCCAACAACAGGCAATGAAACTGAAGCAGTATTAAATAACCTACCAACAAAGAAAAGCCCAGGTCCGAAGTGTTCACTGCTGAATTTTACAAAAATGTTCAAACATTTAATGAAATTGAAAGGGAAGAAGTATTCCCAAAGTTATTTGTAGAAGTGACCATCACTGTTCTTCCAAAACCAGGCAAGGGTCCAACCAAAAACAGAGAACTATAGAAGAACCTTTTAAATGAATATAGATGCAGAAATCCTCAACAAGAGACCAGCAAAGAGAATGAAATGAATCATCATAAAGATCATATATCATGACCAAGTAGGGTTCATCTCTGGGATGCAAAGATGGTTCAACATAAAAAAATGAATAAATTTAATATATCACATAAACAAAAGCAAAGACAAAAATCACATGGTATAGATGCAGAAAGAGTCTCTGACAAAATTTGACATTATTTCATTATAAAACATTGAAGAAAATAGGTTTAGAAGAACCTTATTTTAATTCAATAAAAGCCACTTATGGAAAACCTTCCAAGATCATATTAAATGGAGAAACACTCAGTTTTCCCTCTAAAATCAGGACTAAGACAATGATATTCGCTATCACCACTCCTTTAACACAGTTCTTGAATATTAGCAAGAGCAATTAGCCAAGAAAAAAATAAAAGGAATTATTAGATTGTATCTTTTAAAATGAATGATCTTATGGGGGTAAGTATTGTGCTACATCTCATCTTTTTTTAAGTTTTGAAGTCTTGCTAAGTTGCCCAGGCTGGGCTCAAACCTTAGTCTCTCAGAGTTAATACAACTTTGGCATTTCATTTTCATTTTTATTTATGCCCCAAAGTTTGTTAATAGTGGAATATTATGGAGCAAAATGTGGTAGCACAAAACCATGTCATTTTTTGTTTGAGATTCAATGATGTAATGCTTTCTGTATTTTTGCCACTAATCTTGTTAATCAATAATACAACAGAATTATTATTTGATGGTCAACAATCAATAATGTTAATAAAAAATGAGATGAAAATTTCCCATTGTACAAACCTATTAATTTTCTGTTTTAGTTTTTGCTGTTTGTTTGTTCCAGTATCTGGGATCAAATCCAGGGCATTGTGCATAGTAAACAAACACTCCAACCCAGAATTACATCGCGGCCCTAATCCAGTTACAAGTGTAATGCTTTTTAGATATCTCTGAATAGCCTGAAAGTAGGACAAATTGAATTTAGCTATCAAACTGGAGAGTCTTCTGATTTTCTGGTATACACTTACATATTAGGCAACTCTCAGAAGTCTTTATTGACTTACCCTTTGCTCTCTATCCTCACTTTATATGCTTCTGTGTTTCCCATAATGTCCTTACTAACATTTAGCATTCTCCTACATTAACCCTGATTTCCATCATCTTGCTATGAGTTACTGTTTCTAGTCTCAAGATTTTATTCCAAGTCTAATGAAGATTACAGTATGATTTTTCAGTAACAACAACAAAACCCCAGAAACTAGTGAAACTAGTCACCTACAGGGAGTGAATGGAAGTAGAAAACAAGGGACAGAAGAGAGAATAATTATTTCACTTAGTATATATTTTATACAGTTTTTACTTAAAATATATATATTTAAAATATTTTAAAGTAAATTTTAAAAAATAAAGGAAAACCTAAAATTGAATACACGAAGAAGCCAATAAATCTAACTGTATTTCAAATAAGTAATAGAGCCATACTGAACAAGAAAAAGAAATATTCCAAATAACTTCTGAATACAGTATTTTGAGTATGTCACTTGGAATATAAAAAGAAAAGTAAAGGACCCGAGCTTTCTATCAAAATTTAAACAACAAAAAGTTTACTGTTTGTAATAACATGGCAGCAATTTGGAATGATTTTGTGTATATTATGGCCATTAAAAAAGTGCTCTTGAGAGCCAAAGTTCTCTCTGTGAAATAAAGACATAAATATAGAATAAGGGGAAGCACCTCCCCTCCCTGGTAAGCGGTGGCAGGGAGGCAGACTGCAGCCCTTCCAGGGGGAGAACCAGCAGTGTCTCCTGAGATCCACGCCATGTTGGAACTCAGGACTCTGGGAAGCCAAGCAAGCACCTCCCCTCCCTGGTAAGCGGAGGCAGGGTGGCAGACTGCAGCCCTTCCAGGGGGAGAACCAGCAGTGTCTCCTGAGATCCACGCCATGTTGGAACTGAGGATTCTGTGAAAACAAATGACCATCCTGCCTCCCTGCTTAGCCATAGTGAACCTACTGCTACATGGCCTAGAGTCAAATATCCCACTTCCCTGATCCTCCTCCTCCCACCCCACCCCCCGCCCATTAGCAAATGGGAACCCGAAATCTGGGCAACTCCTGGGAGGTTGACCATAGCAAATAAGGGGGACTTCCTTCTACCATTTCTTTGAAGGCAAATATTTTTATTACTGTTTCGCTCTTTTCTGATTAATGGTACTGCTCTATTCAATACTCTGTTTTGATAAGTTCTATAGTGTTCTATATTCCATCTCATTTTGATATATGTGATTGAAAGAACAACTATTAAAAAGATAACAAAATATACTGTGATACCTATTACTGTTATCCTGGTAACTTGCTATGAAGTTCTGTACCAATTTCACTGTACGATCTTAGTTGGCTTTATTCTGACTTGTTCTGTTGTATACTTTCAAAATAAAAAAAATATAGAATAAGGGAAGATAAGACAGAATTTTATGGTTTTAAAATGGAATAGTTATGCTTATACATTATACTTTTTAATTAAAATAAAGCACAGTAGAACGTAACTGAATGGGTACTGAATCAACTATAAAAATCCTTTGAGTTCTGAATCAAAAATAGGAAAAATTTGCATATATTAGTGAACTATTGTCCATTTTTACTCAAAATACTATGGTGGAATAAGTTCAAGGAAAAAAATGTGATAGCAACATGAATAGAACATTTACATAGCAAAACTTTTTTCTTATAGAATTGTGAAACCCAGAAAGGCTATCTTGAGAGATACTTTTAAAAAATCAATTACTTTTCTGGGATATAGTCCAATTTTATATAAAATTAAGCAAAGGGAAAATTTTTTTCCAGCTTTCTCCAACTGAGTTCATGATTACCTACTCATATTTATGTCTATTTATTTTATATTTATGGCTATCTACTTATTTTTATATTCACCTCACTAGAGAATATAGTAAAATTGTAAATTTTTAAGTAAAAGGTTTTATTGTTATTAACCACAGTTCTTCAGTATGTTTGAGTTTGCCATCAATCAAACTACTAATTTTCATTGAGAAAATTCTACAGGGATTTTGTTTACTTGTTAGCCTGTTTACTAGATCTCTTGCTATTTAACATAGCCATACTTTAGAATTAGTATTTTGTTATATTGTTAATCATGTCTAAAATTCCTTTCAAGGGTCAGGGACATAAATTAGTGGCACAGTGCCTTATTGGCAAGCATGAGGTTCCGAGCTCAATTCCTAGTACCTAAATAAATAAATACATGAATGAATACATAAAGTAAAATAAATTCCTTTCAAAACATTAAAGGTGTGACAGTTCATTGTTAATATGAGTAAAATGATTCAGAGCAATCCCAGTGACTATGGTTGTCTTGAAGTTTAAGCCTTTTAAAACTTTTTGGTTGCTAATACTCTTTTAATTTATATATTGTATTTCATTAAAAAATTTTTATTAGAACATGGTTGCAGGATATGATGTTGGCATTCCTTATAGAGAACTGGTATACGCTATTCATTTTCTGTTATGCTATTTTATTATATTTGTCAACTTGTTATGAATAAACTTGAGACCTTAATTATATATGTATTTGTGTATATTTGCTTCTGGTTTTTATAAGATAAAACACATTATAATACTAAAGAATTATGAGCTCTTGTCTTCCTGAAAATATTTAAGAAAACCTAAGAATAAATAAGACATTTAGTAAATGTACTGATATTGCAGACTTTGATGCTTCATATCTATTTGTATTTGTGTATTTGTAAATACTACTGTTCATAGGGTTGAATTTCTCCTAGATGAAAAATCAAATTTTTTCACCCAAGTGGTAAAGTGAAAAATTTACAATCACATGGTAAAATTTAGTCATTCAGGGTGGGCATGGTGGCATATGTTTGTAATCTTAGCACTCAGGAGTCAGAGGCAGGATGATCATTGCGAGTTCCAGGCCAGCCTGAGCTACAAAGTGAGTTCAACACCAGCCTAAACAGCACAGTAAGACCTTGTCTCAAAATCAGCAAAATAAAACAAAAGCCATTTGAGGCAAATTCATAAAGACACAAAGGTTACCACTGTTTGAGGGCAATATGGAGTTAATGCTCAATGGTTACTAAATTTCTGTTTGTGATGAAAAAATTGTGGAAAGAGTGGATAGTTGCATCATATGCAAATATAATTAATGCTAGTCTAACTGTAAGCTTACAAGTGGTGAAATGGTTAAAACTGATGCAAATTAAAACATGGCTAAAACAGCAAGTTTTGTGTTTTATATTTTAAACACATTTTAAAAAAAATTTAGTCATTTAAGCAGAGCACAGTGGTCCATGCCACTAATCTCAGCTCCAGGAGTGAAGGAGAGTAGGAGATCATGAGTTTGAGGGGAGCCTGGTCAATATAGAAAGACCTTGGCTCAAAAATAAATGTATACCTAGAGACAGACATCATTCAATTCCAAGAGCAGTTATTCCTTCAAAACTGCTACATTTACTTAACTAAAATGTATTAAATATATCATATTTATCAAGCCATAATTTCTATGCTATATTTTACTTAAGAATTTCACAGATGTGCAATCATCTGTAATCCATCCCTCAATCGTTTGAAATTGACATAGTTTTCTTAGTTGGATAATTCATTTAAAGTATAATAAAAATGCTAAAAAGTACTGAGGATGAAATACTAAACAACCAGAGTTAGAAGAGACTTATAAAAGAAACAAGTACCAGTCCTTATTGGATTGAAATCCTGTACTATGCTGAAAGAAAAATCTTAATAGTGTTTATGTTGTATAAGCTCATATAATTATTAATAGTAATGTACATTTGCTGGAAAAGAAAAAAAAAGAAAATTCTAAAGAAATTAAAAAAAAAAAGTGCACCCCAGCCCTATTTTATTTTTTTTACTTTGAGATTGTGTCTAGTTCAGTTGTGTGTGCATACATGTGTGCCTTGGGGACTGAATCTAGGGCTTAATTCATGCTAGGCAAGTGCCCTTCATTGAACAACGCCCTCTGGCCTGGCTGTACTCACTTTCAAGATAAGGAAGAAAAAGAAAAAAACCCCACAAAACCCCGCCCTTCCATAATATTTTTTTCTAAATATTCTTTAGATCGCAAAATAGCATGATGGCATTTTGTTTTAAGGAAATTCTTTAAATACGTTTTAAGTATTTTTTGCAGCTTATATTTTTGCATAATTATAAGACTTACAAATCACTAATAAATCCTGAAATTCACATAATTTTAAAAGTATCTTTTAAAACAGGCAAATTAACATTCATTATTTATTTAATTTTAATTTTTTTTTTTTTTTTGAGACAGGTGTCAAACTCACTATCTAGCCCAGTCTGGCCTCAAACTTGGTAGTGATCAACCTCCCAAATGCTGGGATCAGAGGCATGAACTACCTTTCACTTTATTTAATTATTTGTTTGTTTTTATTTTTTGAGACAGGATTTTGCTATGTAGTTCAAGTTGGCATTGAACTCACTATGTAGCCCAAACTACCCTCCTGTCTCAGCCTCTCAAGTGCTGAAATTAATTTTTATATCATCAAAAATAATGAATAAACCCAGGAGAAAACAATGATACTCTACCTTAATTCCTTGATTTTCTTTTATTTAGAAGAAAGATTTAGAAAAGAAAAAGAAAAAGAGCCAAACAAGAAGAACATCAATAAACCTAAAGCAGTAACTGTATAGGTTTTCCAAACAAATGATAGAGATTTAACAATGGCTGTTATAGTGCATATTGTTACTTTCAAAAGGGTTGCTTAGATTACCAGATAAAGACATGCAAAATTTATCTAATCATATGAGTATTAACTGTTCTTTTCCAAGAATACAATTAGTAGTATAGTCATCTTAAGCTATCTTATGTATACAAATTATGTATATTTACAAATTTATGTCTTTCTTTGTCCCTTCCTTCTTTCCTCTTCATCCCATCCCAGTTACTTTTCTTCTATGAGCAGTTTCTTACCCTTCATACTATTTCTTGCAGGTTTTGGATCATATTTGCTCTTTCAGTTTCTTACACTAGGGAGACAATATGTATTTACATATATCATAACTGGTATTTATTGAAGTAAATCACTTATGAGTATGGTCTCAAGTAAGGCCCATTTACTTACAAAAGCCTTGATGCAACGTTTCTTTATAGTTAAGCAGCATTCTGTTTTATAACCATACCACATTTGTTTTATATATTCCTTGATTACTTCTTTTGTTAGATTGATTCCTAAGTGTTTCATTTTTTTGGACACTATAACGAAGGGTACAGTTTCCCTTATTTCTATCTCAGTGAGTTGGTTGTTTGTGTACAGGACTGCTACTGATTTTTGAGTGTTGACTTTGTATCCAGCTACAATACTGAATTTGGTTATTACACCTAGAAGTCTTTCAATGGAGTTTTGGGGGTCTTCTATGTAGAGTATCATATCTGCAAAAAACCCTTCTTTTCCTATCCTTATTTCTTTTTCTTTCTCTTTACTAATTGCTCTGACTAATGTTTCCAGAACTCTGTTGAATAGGAGTGGTGATAAAGGACATCCTTGTTTGGATCCTGATTTTAGATTGAAAGTTTTTGGTTTTTGTCCATTTTGTAAGATGTTGGCTTTTGGTTTATTATATATGGCTTCTATCAGACTGAGGTAAAGACCATCTATTCTGATTTTCCATAGTTTTCATCATGAGTGTTAGATTTTGTCAAAACCTTTTTCTGCATTTATTGAGATGATCATGTGGTTCTTGTCTTTGGCTGTTATTTGCATATGTTGAACTACCCTGCATTCCTCGGATAAATCCCACTGGGTCAAGGTGTATAATCTTGATGATTTCTTGCATTCTATTTGCCAGTATTTTATTGAGGATTATGCATCTATGTTCATTAGGGAAATTGGCCTGTAATTCTCTTTTTTGGTTGACTTTTCTCTGGTTTTGGCATTAGGGTAATATTTTGCTTCCATGTATGAGGGAGAATTGCTTCCCTTTCAATTTCACTGAAGTTTGAGAAGTGTTGGCATTAAGTCTTCCCTAAATTTCTTGGAGAATTCAGTAGTGAATCCAACAGGACCTGGGTTTTTCTTTGATGGTAAGGTTCTAATTATTTTGGGTTATTTAGCAGTTTCATATCTTCTGGATCCAGCTTTGGTAATTCATATGTTTCTAGGAATTCATATGTCCATTTCTTCTGTGTTATCGAACCTATGAGAGTAAAATTTTCAAAGGAGATATTGATGATCTTCTGTATTTCCACAGGTTTGTAGTGATTTCATACTTTTCATTTCTTATTGCATGATTTGAATTTTTTCTTTCCTCTTGATAAGGTTGGTTAGGAGTTTATCAACTTTATTTATTCTTTTACAGAACCAACTCTTCCATTCATTAACTCTTTGCAATGTTTTCTTAACTTTGATTGCATTAATTTCTGCTCTGATCTTTATAATCTTCTTTGGGCTTTGGGCTTGATTTGATCTTTTTCTAGAATTTGAGGTGCAGGATTAGGTTATTTGTTTGTATTTTTTCTATTTTCCTGATGTGGGAGTTTTCTGTTATAAACTTTTTTCTGAAGACTGCTTTCATTGTGCCCTACTGGGTCCAGTAAATTGTATTTGTATTTTCATTCAGTTGTAGATGTTCAGTTTCTTCTATGACCCACTTGTTGTTTAGGAGTGTTATTTTATTTCCATGTGTTCTTGTTGGTTTTTGTCATTAATTTCCAATTTTATTGCACTATGGTCAGAGAATATGAATGAGATTATTTCAGTTCCTTTGCATTTACTTAAGCATGTTCTGTGGACTAGGATATGGTCTATTTTAGAGAATGACCCCTGTGCAGCTCAAAAGAATGTGTATTCTGATGTTGTTGGGTATAACACTTGGTACACATCTACTTTTGTTTCTATTTCTTTACAAATTTGATTCAGTTCTGTTACTTCTTTGTTCATTTTTTTGTTTGGTTGATCTGTCTCTCTGTCACAATGAGGTGTTAAGGACCCCCTTCTAATCATATTGTTGCTTATTTGATTTTTCAGGTCTATTAAGATTTTACATAGTTGGGTGCTCCCATATTTATTTGATTGTAATCTCTTTTACAAGTTTTCACCTAACAAATATGTAGTCAACTGATTTATCTCTTTTGACCATGCTTGTTTTGAAGTTCACATTGTCTGCAAACAGAATACCTACCCCCACTCTTTTCTGGGTTCCTGTAGCATGGAGTATTGTTTTCCATCCTTTGACTTTTAGTGTGTGAATTTCCTTTAGAGTGTTTCTTGTGTACAGTATATTGTTGGATTTTGTTTCTTAATCCACTCTGCCAGTCTGTTTCTTTTTACTGGTGAGGTGAGACTATTTATATTGATGGATATAACTGACATGTATTGAAATATTCCTGTCATGTTAGCTTTTTGTTTTTGGTTTTCTACTTTTTCCATTTGTTTGCCCTGCTTAGTCGTTTCCTCTGCTGTTGTTCTTGGGATTGTAGTTAGCTTTATGTCTTTCTAGAGTATCTTTCAGTACTCTTTGTAGTGTTTGTTTAGTGGTCATGAATTCCTTCAGTCGTTCTTTGACATGGAAGTATCTTATTTCTCCATCAATTTTCAAAGATAGTTTTTTAGGATACATCTACCTCGGGTGCAAGTTGTTTTCTTTCAGGACTTGCAACACTTCACTCCCAGCTTTTCTTGACTTGAAGGTTTGTGTTGAGAAGTCTGCCGTGATTCTGATAGGCTTTCATTTGTAGGTGACCTGTTTCTTTTCTCTGACAGCTTTAACTATTCTGTTCTTGTGCTGAACTTCTGAGATCCTAATTACTATATGTCTGGCTAAAGATTTATTTTGGTTATGGCTAACTGGGGTTCTATATGTCTCACTTATCTTCACATCATATTCTTCCATGTTTAGAAAATGTTCTGCTATTATTTCTGTAAATAGTCTTTATTTCATTTGTGTTGACCCCTGCTGATCCCTGTTAGTCTTGTATTGTTTCCTTTGCATTACCTTGCAGCTGTTGAATTGTTGTTTCCTGGTTCCTTATTATTTTTAAGAGACCTTTCCTTTGTGATCATAAGCTTCCATCCTGTCTTCAAGGTCTAAGAATCTATTGTCAGCTACATTCAAGTAGTTTTCCCAGATTCCAGTGGAATTTTTAATTTCCTGAATATCTCTTTGAATCTGTTTCATGCATTCTAATTCTGTTTTATACTGTTCAAATTTTCCATCACTTTCTTATGTTCCTCTACTTTTTAATCTAGATCTTCTTTAGACACACTCAACATTTTTTCATATTTGTCATTTCTTTTTTATCTGAGAGATTATTTTTGATCTGATTTCCTCTATAGCTTCATGGAGTTGTTTCTTTACTTCCTTCAGTTATCAATTCAGAAAGTTCAGTTGTGTGATTTCTAGTATCTTCCATTTCAATATCTCTGGGTTTGTTCTTGGTGGGCCGGAGGACTGAGACTGCATCTTGCTCTTTCATTTTGCCATTTTCCTCTGGGACCTGTACAACTGGCTATGCATCCTCCTGGTGAATTACACTGCAGTGCTGCCCTAGGCACAGCTTCGATCCTCCGATGTCCATGTGACTACTGGGGCACATCCCTGATCCATGGCACTGGACCCATGTGCTGTGACGGGCAGAGCTCAAAATCTTCAGGACCCGTTGGTTAGGCTGGTCACTCTCTGATGGAAAGCTCTGGAGCTCTGGGCTGGGCAGGGCTCTGTACCTCTGTGACCTGTGAAACTAGCCAGGCATTCCCCTGATGGACTGCACTGGGATGCTGGGATAGGCAGAGCTCAGATCCTCCATGCAGCTAGCAGGGATGTATGCCCAGAGTTTGATACCGGGGCTTTGAGCCTGGCTGAGTGGAGCTTAGAACCTCCAGGATCCGTGCAGTTAGCCAGGGCATACTCCTGGAGAATAGCACCAGGGCCTTGTGCCTAGCTAGGTGGAGTTCAGAATCTCCGGGACATTGGTGGCTAGCTGGGATATACCTGTGGAGTGTGGCACTGGGCCTTGGACCTGGCTGGGCAGAGTTCAGAACCTCTAGGACCTAGGCAGTTAGCCAAAATGTACCTCTGGTGTGTGGCACCAGGGTCTTGTGCCTGGCTGAGAGAAATTCAGAGTCTTTGGACCATGTTGCTAACCAGGATGCACCTCTGGAGTCTCTCAGATTTTATTTCCAACTTTAGATCTATCATTAACAGGTTTAAGGTCAACATAAACCCCCAAAACAAAGATTATCACATATCATAACACTACAGAGTCATTCATAGAGAATCACTCTAAATCATTTATACCGTGGTTTCACAATGTTATTTGAATACAGATGACTTCATTTTTAATTTCAGAAGCTTAATTTTTCTCAAATCCATAATTACCACAATATTTAAAAAGATAAAAACAAGTACTCCTATGGATTTGTTCTTTGTTTTGGCCTCTGTTTTGGGGGAATTACACGTAAGGCCAGATCAAGTCACTTCATACTGCAGGGAAATAACAAATACTATATTGTTTACATCCCCATCTAGTGGTCTTAAATTTTTCCTCTGTATAGTATTAAAAATGAATATGTAAAAAATGCAAAAAGTTATCTGCTAAAACATAAAACACACCAATAATTTATAGCCAGGAGAAATATTAAATGACCTAGCCACTAAGAGATATAATGATATGTCAGGGACTATCAAGCCAATGGGAAAACCAGAGTATTTTCCTGATGCATCTCTTTTACTCAATGTCAAATAATTAAAAAGATGTTTTTATCCAAGCAAATATATTCTGGAGTAAAATGCTTATTAAGAAATTTTGTTTGAGAAGCATAAAGTTCAGACTTTCCAGTCTACAGAAAAAATAACCATAAATTATTTGGTAAGTTCTCTCAAACAGATCATGACACAGCAGTGACAATAATATAGGTATTTTAAAACCTATTAATTTGTACAAAATACAAATTAAAGTCATGAAACATTAAACACTAGCCCTTAATGACAAATCACAATATGCTGTTTTCGCTTTATATCCAAATTTCTTAGTTCTTTGTTCTAACCCCTAGAATCTTCCTTTCACTATCATAGAATGCTAATACTCTGAAACTAACTCAAAGTAGTATGCTACGTTCTTTTCTATACTCTGTTTAAAAATATATAACAAAATTGACTTTTCTGAGTGGTAAATAGTTCCATGACTTAAAAACATGTAATTGGCTGGGGATGTAGTTTTGTGGTACAGTACTTGCCTGATGCTTGAGGCTTCAGCGACTTTATCTATAGCATTACAAATAATAGAACCATGGACAGATTCATGTAACATCATTTATGAAATCAGAACATCATTTATGAAATCATCAATTATGAAATCTCTTCTCCCCTGCTTTACATTATACACACATTATAAATTATACATTATTAGTCAACCAATGTCTAGCAACTGAGAAACACTGACCTGTTAAGGTCTGTCTTGTTAAGAACATCTGGTAAGGATAATTATACAGAATATAATCTTTCAAGAATAGCTAATCTTCATTATGTTTTTGAGATTTACTTTAGTTGTTTAATATACCAATAGTGCATTACATTTTATTGTTGATCAGCTATGTTACATGAGATATATAAAGTATGTTATGTTATTATACATACATTATATGTATCATGTAAGTGTAATAGAGTTGACACATTTAGCAACTGAAGAACATTTAGAGCCATAATGGCAAATCTTCTACAGATTGAGCGCTCAAACAGCAATTCATAACCCACTTATTTACTGCAATGCACCAACACTGCAATTAAACCTGAATATTGAGGTTCTAGTTTAGAAAAAAAAATTTAAAACTTATCCAATGCTTGGCTACTGGGGCAATGCTGGGGCGGTGACTTTGCTGTTGTGCTGACAGACAGGCCTCTATGTGCTCACTGTGCCATGTATGCCATAGGTTTGCCACCACTAATGTAGGGTATTTACAATTTCAGGTAATTATGAGCACGTACAATAGAGGATTTGCATCTAGGCTCTTTCCTGATTTTTAAATGTCGTTGATTTACTATAAGCCTTTTCTAATTTATATAGAATGTGATGCAAATGTAACTTTCACAACAACAGTAATAACTTAAACAAATCCTTTCAATGTCTGAATTGCTTCACCATTATTGATTGAGAAATTCATTAAGAAGACAAATATTCCTATTGATGTATAGAAAAGTAAAAGATTAACCAAATTTTCTTTAAATATGGACAGATACAATAATTTATTTCAAAACCTCACACATGCTAGTTTCCAATTAAAAAGCAGGCATCCAAATTAAAAAAAAAGGTTCATCAGAACAGTACTTTACTATAAGGGAAATTAATTTATGCAGATATGACACAAACTTTAAAAATAAATAGGTTTAAATAAATGTGTTTAGGATGTTCAAAGTAGGGTCTGACAATCAAAAAATGAGAAACTGAAGTGAATAGATATTTCTTAGAAGTACAGATGACCAATAAATACACGAAAAAAATGTTCAATATTGCTTTCCATTACAGAAACGCAAATTAAAATAACACTGAGGGCCGCGGGACACAGGACCATCAGCATTGTGCAAGGCCAGGCAGTGCCCCCACCATCCCACTGTCTGCCATGAGACACAGTACCTTCAGCGGCACACAGGGCCAGGCTAAACCAGCCTCTTCCAAACTCCTGCCATCCCTCTGCTGCCCTCTGGAACCCCTCACCTCCTGGACCTAGTATTGATGTTGATCTTTGGCTCCCACACCTCCCTCAGAACCTTGGACTGCAGTGAATTAACCTTGCTGTGTTTATGAGAGACTCAGTAACAAACCATCCAAACAGAAGACCTCAGCAGTCTTCCATCAGTGTGGTGAGTTTGCCCCTCAAATGGGAATACAGTTTGCCACTTTAAGTGGGTAAACAGGAGCAATAGCAAGCCCCTTCCAGAAGTAGATCTTTGGCAAGCTTGACAAGAGTGTAGGTGAATCCTTCCTCCACACAGAGAACATCAGGTCAGTTGAGAAGAGTGCCAACAAGGCCTCTCCCAACCTGGAGAAAATTAAAAGGGCTTATGAGACACCCAGTGACACAGTAGAGTCCCAGCCAAGATAAACACTATAGACAGGGAGATCTGGTGATGTGAAACAACCTGAAGATATATTACCAGCAGGAACTAAGGGATGATTTGCATCAATACTCCTAGATTTGTCAGCCTAGTATGATTACAGGACTCACCCAACAGGCACTGCAGGAGTTCAGGTGATTGGCCTACCTCTTTACTGTGGCACCCAGCAGTTGGACAAACATTAATCACAGAGTAGGTTCCTAAGATAGGTGAGACTAATGGGATTAAAAGACCAAATATTAGCCCAAAAGGTGAAAATGATGAAACAAAAAAGCAAAATGCAATCTCAAACATCTAGTCTATCAGGAGCAAGTAAAGGAAACATTGAAATACAGGACTTTAAAAGTCACACCCCAGAAATCTCTGAAAAGATAGCAAGTGAAATAAAAAGACAAATGCATGAGGCCATAGAGGAAATAAAATTAGAAATAATCTCCCATGTAAAGAGAAATAACAACCTTAGTAAAGGAGTTTCTAGAGCAGAAATAGATAAAAAAAAACAAAAAAAGTACAAGAGCATAGGAAACTAACGGAATCCTTGGACGAACAATATAGAAAACAAGCAAAATCCATGAAACAAACTCATAGAGACATACAAGAAACAAAAAATTCTATTGAAAGCTGGCAAAACCATTTAAATGAAGCTGAGAATAGAATTTTGGATCTTGGGGACAGGATTGCATTCATAAAAGGCTAGAACTTCTAAAAATAACAAAGCAGCATGAAATGACAATCCAGCAACTTCAAGATGATGCCACAATATAAAATTAGTTGGCATCAATGAAGATTCAGGAGTCAATGCAAATGACATAGCTAAACTATTCACAGAAGAAATAGCAAAGAATTTCCTAAACATGGGGGAAAAATCTGATATGCAGATAAGTGAGGAATATAGAACACCAAACAATCACATCCAACATAAATCTACACCCAGACATGCAATACTTAAGAATCAGACATACAACATAAAAACAGAATATTAAAAGCTGTTAGAGAAAAGACACAACTCACCTATCAAGGAAAACCCATTAGAATCATGGTAGACTTTTCAGCACAAACCTTCAAGTCAAGACTAACTTGGAATTTCAAGCCTTGAAACAAAACAACTTTCAACCCAGACTGATGTACCCAGAAAAACTTTCTTTCAAATTTAATGGAGAAACAAGATACTTCCACAACAAAGAACAAGTGAAGAAATTTATATCCATTAAAGCAGCCTTAGAAAGAGTATTGAAGGATAGAGATAAAAATGACCACAATCTCCAGAACAACAACAGAAAGAAACAACCTAGCAAGACAAGAAATTAAACAAGGGAGAAAGCAGAAAACAAACAACTAGAACATAACATGGCAAAGTTGAGCCAGTACATATCAGTGATATCCATAAATGTAAATGGGCTCAATTCACCTGTCAAAAGAAATAGGTTGACAGAATGGATCAAGAAACAGGATCCCACAATATGCTGCATACAAGAAACAGATCTGACTCAAAAGGAAACTCATAGATTAAAAGACAAAGGATAGAAAACAGTATTCCATGCAAGAGGAACCCATAAAAAAGCAGGATAACTATTCTGTTTAAAGACAATGGGAACTTCAAACCTAAAATGATTAAAAAAGATAAAGAAGGTCACTACATACTTATTAGTGGAAAAATTCAAGAGGAAAAACTAACAATAATAAATATATATGCACCAAATACAGGAGCACCCAACTATATAAGACAAATGCTAATGGACATGAAAAACCAAATACACATGAACACAATTATAATGGGACCTTAATACCTCACTGTCACAAAGAGACAGATCAACTAGACAAAAAGTAAGGAAAGAAGTAGTAGAACTGAACCATACCTGTGAGCAAATGGACTTAGTAGATGTTTACAGAGTATTTCACCCAACCTCTTCAGAATATACATTCTTCTCAGCCTTACATGGGACACTATCCAAAATAGATCATATAATAACCCATAAAACATTCTTAAGTAAATGCAAAGGGGTTGAAATTATCCCATGCATATTATCTGATCATAGTGCACCGAAATTGAAATTCAATGGCAAAAGAAATTGCAAACCCTGCATAAATACATGGAAATACAGATAAAATTACAGATAAAATTAAAGAAGAAATAAAATATACTTACATCTCAATGAAAATATGGAAATAACAAACCATAATCTGTGGTATACAATGAAAGCAGTCCTAAGAGGGAAATATATAGCAATAAATTGTCATATCAAGAACACAGAACAAGCACAAATAAACAACCTAATGCTATATTTCAAGCTTCTGGAAATAGAAGAGCAAGTTAAACCCAAAGATTGTAGAAGAGAGGAAATTGTTAGAATCCGAGCAGAAATTAAAGCAATTGAAACTAAAACAAACAAACAAACAAAAAAAAAAAAAAAAAAAAAAACAAAGAACAAATGAATCAAAAAACTGTTTTTTTGAGAGAATAAATAAAATGGATAAACCTTTGGCTAATCTTATCAAGAAAAAGAAAGAAAAAAACCCAAATTCATGCAATAAGGACTGAAAATAAGGAAATTACCACAGATCCCATGAAATTCAAAACATCATGAATACCTACTTTGAAAACCTCTACTCACATGGGATGGAAAACACAGAGGAAATGGACAGATTTCTAGAGACATATGAACTATCAAAATTGAATCAAGAAGATACAGGAGGGGACTTCTGGGAGAACATGGCGGATAGATAGCAGGAGCTATGGAGGCTCTGTGAGATACCCCACTTAAAATCCAGGAATGGTGTGGGGCAAGAAGTCCTAAGCAAGAGGAGATATACCCTGCCGACCCAGGAATGAACTAAACTAAGAGAAACCAACTGGAAACGCAATCCTGGTGCTATAACAGGAACAGATAAGGCCTCAGTGCGGAAGCTGGAGCCTGCGCCACTGGAAGTCATGATTTGAATTTCCTGCAGCTGCTGCTGTGTCCCAATAGGCACAGCAAAGAGAGAGGCGTGAAAGCCCTGAGAGTGGGAAGCGGCAAATGGAGTTGAGAGTGGGACTGGCCAGGAGCCCCACATCGACCTGTGGTGAGTTAGCAGATCGGGGACCCTTCATAGAGTAGGCGGCTTCAGTGAAGGACATACTGGGACCAGACAGACTAGCCGGGACAGGACGTTGCAGTGTCCTTAGTTGCATATTCCCCTCTCAAGTGGGACTGGTGGGGAGTGCCTGGCCTGGGTGTCACCACTGACTTAAGACCCAGTAGGCTAGCTCAAACCAGGTTCTAGTGCCTGGGGGTGCACCCTAGCAGTGAAGCCTTCAGTAGGCTGACCTGGAGGGGTGGGCCAAGCATAGGCTGCCCAGGTCTGTGTCTCCCTAGTACACTGCAGTGGGTGGGAACACCTAGCCGGCGCAATTCAAACAAACTAACCGACAAAGAAAGACACTGGGCCTCCTATATACTCTTGTACGGAAGGAACAAAAAATATGGGAAGAGGGAGCAACAAGAAAGGGCCCTCGGCCCCTAATCCTGAGAAACATGCAATATCAGACATGGCACCAATAGACATAAAGCGGTATCTCCAGAGCCTCATAGACGAGTTCAAAAATGAAGTTATTAATGACCTAAAGCAAGATATGAGTAGAATAGTTAGAGAAATGCTAAGCACCGCCCAAGAAAAAAACAGATGGTAGAATGGAAGAACAGAAAAAAAGGAGAGAGTTGTTTGATGGAGAAAATAGAGAAAACACAGAATCTGTGAAGCAGGTTCAAAGAGATTACCAGGAAACTAAAAACTCTATCGAAAGCTGGTATAACAGCTTAAAGAAACTAAGGATGGATTATCTGAACTGGACGGCAGATTTGTAATGTGGCAGCATGAAATGAAAAACTTCTTAAAAATAACAAGAAAACAAACAGCAATAATACAAAGGCTAGAAGATGATAAGAGGATCTATAACTTAAGAATAAAGAACATAAAAGAAGAAGTAGGAACACAAACAAATGGACTACAAATGCTATTCACAGAAATAATCCAAGAGAATTTCCCTAATTTAGCAAAAGGTAAAGATACTCAGATGTATGAGGCATACAGGACCCCAGCCACGTACAACCCACACAGAGCTACACCCAGGCATATAATAAAATTCCAGAAATCCAATATAAGAACAGAATATTAAAAGCCGTCAGAGACAAGAAACAGATCACTTACAAGGGAACACCCATCAGAATTACAGCAGATTTCTCTGCACAAACCATCAAATCACGAGGAGCGTGGGGGGAAATAATTCAAGCTTTGAAAGATAATAATCTCCAGCCAAGATTGATATATCCTGTACAACTGTCCCTGGAAATTGATGGAAAAACAAAGTGCTTCCAGGATAAAGAGGAACTAGGGGAATTTGCAACCACCAATTCAACTCTACAGAGAATATAGCAGGATATTCTAAAAAAGGAAAATACCAAGATTCCAGAAATAGTGGCAGAGAGGCCACAATGAATGGAGCAGAAAGAGAAAAGAAGAAGACAAACTGACAACAAACGACAGAAAAAGAGCTCAACAGAAACGAGGCAGCGGAGATTGGATGGTAGGAACAGCTATTTTGGAGAAAACAAGACATCATAATAGCTACTGCTGATTTAGTATCATCTTGTTTTGAAGTCCTATCAAGCTTTTGTTCTTCTGTCTCCATCAGTCTTAACAGGTTGTATCTTATTGAATTTTATTATATGTGATAATATAAGCAAAAACTTTTATAGACAAGGAGATTATACAGAAACCATTGTTCATTTTCTGTTAGTTGGTTCTAAATACCCTGTAATAATGTTATTCTCTTGAATGGTTTTACATTGTCTGGATATGTTTGGTGCGACAGTATATGAAGTTATACTCAAAAGATTTCAAGGAAAGAGACACTATGGTAACTACTTTTATGTCAGGATATCTTGTGGTGAAACACTATTTTGCTTAAATGGTTATGTTTTGACCTGCACTGTTTGGTTGTTATGCCCTCTTCTATCTCAATCTCCTTTTTTAAATTATTTACTTTTTTCTTTTTATCTTTTTAAGGGAAAAATAAATTAAAAATAGCAGGATACATTATAGTAACCTACTTTGATTTCCTATTAACTTGATTTGAAATCCTGTATTGCCCTCACCATCTTGTTTTGACTCATTTTCCCCTATTCTGCTTTGCTTGATAGTACCAAGTTCGAAAGTATAGGCAAAACTGTGAAGACAATAAGATTCATTATGACACCCATTCTGGTTGACTATTATCTTCTTTTAAAGTCCTGTAATGTCTCCAATGCTTTGGTTTTATTCTTTACTGTTTTGTTCAATTTTATTATAACTGGCAACTCTTCTTAAAATAGCAAGAGGCAGTATGGTAACCATTGTTGACCACCTTGTATTTTGTTTTTACATTATCTATTATGTCCATCCTTTTGATTTGACTGACTCTGTTCTGATATGTCACATTTGGTTTTACTCTCTTCAAAAAAAGTAATAAGAACTGTGGGAGTAATAAAACCCAAAATGTGTAATTGTCATTGTACAAAAGAAAAGAAAGTGCTCTAAAAGTTATAACTGCATATATGTTTAAGTGTATAAGATAGATAACGATATTACTGAATTTTTTTGAATCATTGAACAAAACTTTTTGCACTCTCACTGTTTGAAAGTCCATTGTGTATGCTTCAATTTTGTAACTTGAACAACTATTTCTAAGATGAGAATATGTAATGTATTAACTAGTGATTTCTTACTGTTTATTTTTTAAATTTTGTATTACTTGTACCCTTTTTCTGTTTTTTTTCTTTTTCTCCTTAAATAAAATTAAAAAAAAGAAGATACAGCAATCTTGAACAACCCAATATTAGCTATTGAAATAAAAAATGTGATTAAAAACTTAGCAACAAACAAAAGCCCAGATCCTGATGGATTCATGGCTGAAATTTACAAAAAATTTAGAGAAGATTTGACACCAATCCTCCCTAAATCATTCCTGGAGGCAAGTATTACTCTCATATGGAAACCAGATAAAGACCCAACCAAAAAGGAGAATTATAGGCCAATCTCACTATGCAAAGATTCTCAATAAAATACTGGCAAACAGAATACAACAAATCATCAAGAAGATAATGCATCACAACCAAGTGGGATTAATTCCAGGAATGTAAGGACAGTTTAACATATGCAAATCAAAAAATGTAATGCACCACATCAACAGAACCAAAAACAAAAACCACATGGTCATCTCAATAGACACAGAAAAAGCTTTCAATAAAGTCCAACACTTGTTTATGATGAAAACCCTTCAGAAATTTGGAACACATGGTATCTACTTAAATCTCATAAAGGCCATCTATGATAAGCCAACAGCCAACATTATACTAAATGGACAAACACTGAAAGCTCTCACTCTAAAATCAGGAAACAAGACAAGGATGTCCACTATCACCACTCCTATTCAATATATTTCTAGAAATATTAGCCAGAATAATCAGACAAGAGAGAGAAATAAAATAAATAAAGATAGGAAAGGAAGAAGTTAAATCTTCACTATTTGCTGATGACATAATACTCTATATAGAGGACCCAAAAAAACTCCATTAAAAAACTATTAGAGGTAATAAACAAATTCAGAAGTGTAGCTGGATACAAAGTCTTCGCTCAAAAATCAGTAGTATTCCTGTACATAAACAAAAAACTCAACAAGACAGAAATTATCGAAATACCATCTTTCACAATACATCTAAAAAAATGAGATACTTAGGAATCAACCTAACCAAGAATGTAAAAGACCTATATACTGAAAATTATACTATGCTAAAAAGGAGATTGAAGAAGATATTAGAAAATGTAAGGATATTCCTTGCTCTTGGCTAGGAAGAACCAACATTGTGAAAATGGCCATACTCCCAAAACTGTCATACAGATTTATTGCAATCCCAATCAAAATACCAAATTCCTTACAGATCTAGAGAAAATATCCCTAAAGTTCATTTGGAAACAGAAGAAACCTAGAATAACAAAGGTGATTCTGGGCAACAAAGGCAAAGCAGGAAGCATCTCAGTTCCTGACTTGAATTTATCCTACAAAGCCCCAGTGATAAAATCAGCATGGCACTGGCAAATAAATAGACCTGAGAGTCAATGCAACAGATTAGAAGATGCAAACACAACTACAAAGACACTCAGCAACCTGGTATTTGACAAAGGGGCTAAACATGTTCACTGGAAGAAAGATAGCCTCTTTAATAAATGGTGTTGGAAAAATTGGCTCTCTACATGCAAAGACTGAAACTAGACCCAAGCCTATCATCATGCAGTAAACTAAAGTCAAAATGAATCAAAAATCTAAATATTAAAATAGAAATACTAAATCTACTGGAAAACGAGGTAGGTAGAAGTCTTGGAGACATAATGGTAGGCAGAGAATTCATAAACAAAACACAAACCACATGGGAAACACTTCAAGGAATCAACAACCGGGATCTCATATTATTGAAGTTTTTGCCCTTCAAAAGAAATCATCAGAGTGAAAAGAAAACCCACAGAATGAGAAAAATTTTAATCAGCAACCTCTCAAAGGACTTATATCCAAAACATATAAAGAATTAAAAAACATCAAGCTCCCACATTCAAAGACTCCAAAAATGGGCTTTGGAGATGAACACACAGTTCTCAAATGAAGACATACAAATGGCAAATAAATACATGAAAAAATGTTCACCATCACTGGTCATTCGAGAAATGCAAATTAAAACAGCATTTAGACTTCATCTCACTCCAGAAAGAATGGCGGCCATAAAGAAATCAACTGATAAAACAAAATCAACTGATAACAACTGTTGGCGAGGATGCGGGGGAAAAAGGAGCATTCTCCTCTGTTGGTAGGAGTGTAGAGTGGTGCAGCCACCTTGGAAATCAGTATGCAGATTCCTCAGAAGACTAGGACTGGAAGTTTCATTCAATCCAGCTATTCCCCTCCTGGGTATTTTCCCAGAAAAACTGAAAAGGTCATGTTATAGTGAAATATGTGCACCTGTGTTTATAGCAGAACAATTTGTAACAGCTAAATCTTGGAAACAACCAAAATGCCCATCAACTACAGAGTAGATGAAAAAGATGTGGTATTTTTATATAATGGAATATACTCAGCTATAAAAAAGATGATCTTGATTTTATAGGTAAATGGAGGCAAATGGAGACTATTCTCATAAGTCAAACAAATGAGAATTATATTTATAAATATCACATTGTCTCTCTGGTGTAAATATCACATTGTCTCTCTGGTATAAAAAGTAATAAAAACTATAGGAGTAATAAGATCCAAAATGTGTAACAGCTATTGTAAAAATGAAAGAGAGGGAAAGTGCTCTAGAGGATATAACTGCATGTATGTTTAAGTGTGTAAGATAGATAACCATATTACTAGTTTTTGTTGGATCACTGAACAAAATGGTTTGCACTCTCATTTTCCACTTTCTATGCTTTAATTTTGTGACTTGAACAACTATTTCTTTCTTCTTTTTTTTCAACTTCTATTTCTAAGATGACAGTATGTAATTTATCAACTAGTGATTTCTTAGCCTTAATTTTTTTGAAATTCTGTATTATTTCTATGCTTTTTTTCTCTTTAAATACATTTTTTATAGAAAAACAGAACACTTGGATACTGTCTTACTCTAGAAAGAAGTGGCTATGATCGAGAAATAAAATAATAAATGCTGGTAAGGCTGTGGGGGCAGGGGAGGAGAAGGAACTCTTCTCCATTGTTGGTAGGAATGTAAACTAGTATAACCAGTATGGAGATGTCTCAAAAATCTAAAAATAGAAATTGCATTTGACTGAGCTATTCCCTTTCTAAGTATCTTTCTAAAAGAGTTAAAGATATCATATTACAGTGATACATGCATATGCATGCTTATAGCAATACAATTTATAATAGCTGTAACTGAAAACAACCTATATGCCCATTAACTGATGAATGGATTAAAAAAATGTGGTATTTATACACAATGGAGTACTCTGCCATAGTGATAAGCTTGCACCATCTGAGAGAAAATGGATACACTTCGACCTCATAACATTAAGTGAAATAAATCAGACACACAAGCGTAAATATTATATCCAAAATATAACAAATAAAACAAAATATAAAAAATAGAAAGTAAGGAGATCTTTTTGAAATTGTAAGGGGAATAAGAATTGGAGGGAACTACAAGGGAGAGGAAAGTAAGGGGCTGAAAAAAAGAAATAAGATGTTATACACATGTTACAAACTCCCCATGATTAATCATTATGTCCTGCAAACATGTACCAAAACAAAACAAAACAAGAAACAGAAAAAGAAAAAGAAAAAGAAAGAAATCTTAAACAAAATAGGGGAAAAATTAAAAAAAATAGGGGATGAGTTTATAACTCAGTGGTAGAATACCTGTTTCACATGCATGAAACCCTGAATTCAGTCTTCAACCAAGACAAAAAAAAAAAAAAGCTCAAAGTAATATAAAAATCACACTCATTACAAAAGGATAATAAGTTATAAAATAAAACCAAATAGAAATGAAATGAGAACACAGGGGCACGCCCAGGATGTGTGTCAGATGGGGAGGTTCCGGCGGGGGCTGAGCACACCAGCTTGGGTTGGGACACGGGGTCACCCCAGGCCTCATGAGGGCCCTGCATATGCTTTTTGTGTTCCCATGGCCCAATCGGACTGCAACAAGTGGGCTGCGGGTGAGTGTCCCGACCTGGAAGCTTTCTCATGACACCTCATTGTGAGGGCTGGCTTTGGTTAGGAAAGTGGCTGACATAAAAATGTCACTTCTGAGGAGAAACAAGATGTACCCTTTCCACCTGCCATCAGTAACTGTGGGCTAAAGAGCCAGCAGTTATTGTGAGCCAGGAAGGGAAACAAGATGGGCCCTTCCTACGTGCCAGCAGTAACTGTGGGCCAGGGCAGTCAGCAGTGACTGTGGGCTAGCAGGAGAAACAAGATGCACCCTTCCCATGTGCCAGCAGTAACTATGGGCTCAAGGAGAAACAGGAACTATCCTTTCCATGAGCCAGCCAGAGCACAGGCTGGGAGCCAAGAGCCAACACCTCACCCTGAGGTAAGCAACTGGCTAACTCAGAGGAACACAGACTGAGTTAATAGTAACTGAGGTACAACAACTTAATGCTTATGTTGTTGAACTTTACAGGCCTTAAGCTGGTAGTCTGAGAATCTATTTAGAGGATAACAATATGCAATATAGTAACTATGTGGGACATGCTTCTGTCTTTTTTTTGAAATTCAATAATGTTCTCAGTGTTTTGTTTTGCTCCAATTTACTGTTTTGTTTTATTCAATGTTTCATTTTGATTGGTTTTATTCTGTTCAGTTTTATTAGGTTTAATGCTATAGGCAGCAATTTTGAAGATAAGATGCATCAGGGTAGCAATGGTTGATTTCCTATTAAACTGTTTTGAAGTCTGTTTTATTTTGTTTGGTTTCATTCTCTTTAAAATAAAAAAAAAATTTTTTTTGTCTTTTTCGTTTTTATCGGTACCAGGGATCGAACTCATGACTGCCTGCTTGCAAGGCAGGCGCTTATGCCGCTGAACTAAATCCCCAGCCCCCAAAATAAAAATGTTTTAAAAATGAAACAAGATGGCTGTTTTACAAATAAGACATCTTAAAAAAATCACACATCTTAGACATGAAAAACTACTAAAATAAAAACCCAATGACAAGAGAATATCTGCTAGGATTCCTATAAAGTGTATTTGTTTGTGTGTATTTTGTTTTTAGATATAAAGGAAATAAATAGCTCTTTTTTTCTTTTTAAATCTACAACTTTTTTTTTTCTATACTAGGGATCAAACCTGGGGCCTTATATATGCTAGGCAAGTGCTCAACCACTGAGCTATAATCTCCAATCCTTCAAAATTTTGACACAAGTTCTCACTAAGAGCCGAGGCTAACCACAAACTTGCAATTCTCCTGCATCAGCCTCTTGAGTAGTTAGAATTATACATATGTACCACTTCACCCGGCCAAAATAGCAAATTTATAACTTTTTATGTGAAATGTTGGGATCAGGTATACTTCACAATTCAGATTTTTGAGAAGAAGGATGTCAGAAAAATAGTATGGCCTATATATGGTATATTACATTAATATTCCTAGGAGCATGTTTAGTTCCTAGAACATGAATAAATTTTATACAGCATTGTAAGAGGAAAGAAGTCAGGCTTAGGCTCCATAAGATCCCACAGTGATATAAACAAATAGAAGCATTATGCAGAGAAGATCTGATAGAATAATACTTAGAGGATATAAAGTAGGTAACACTGTCTCACAAGATTTTAACTAGCTTTGTGTAGAATAAACAAAAAAAGTCAATGAATTTTTCTCCTCAAAATCTCTGTCTTCTGGGGCTGGGGGTTTAGATCAGCGGCATAAGTGCCTTCCTTGCAAGTATGCGGTTGTGAGTTCGATCCCTGCTACCGACAAAAATGAAAAAGACAAAAAAAAAAAAAAAAAATCTCTGTCTTCCTAGAGGTTCCCTTTTAACTGTTTTTGGTCTACAATTCAGGTAGCATATTTTTCAAGCTTTCTTTTTGATTCAAGCCCAAAATAAGAAATTCACTTTATATTACAACTGAGAAATAACTCAAACATACTCTCTTGAATAGATAACCACCTAAAAAAAGATTCTATAATAGGATGTGGCAGTAAGAAAATGACAACTCTGCATATGCAAGGCCCTAGGTTCTAACCCCAGCACCAAAATAAAATGAATGAATGAATGAATGAATGAATAATAAATAAACATTTTGTTAATAATAATTATACTTATAATGTGCCAAACAGTTGGACATTTTCTGCTGTTTTATTTAACCTGAAAAAAGGTTATTTCCTACATTGATTTTGTTCTCAGTTGGTGGCAACCTACAAACTGACCTGCAGATTCAGAAATTTTCTATGCGCATATAAAAATGTATGTTTATCTTTATCTAAAAATGAGTTGTAAGTTTAGATCAGAAACAGAATGCTTTCCTAGCATGTAAGAGGTCCTGTGTCCCATCTCCAGCATTATCAGACAGTGAGAGATTAAGAGAAATGAAAGTGGATCAGCTCTTGGACCACTTGTTTGTTTGTTTTTATGTAGTATTAGGGATAAAACCGAGGGACTTACCACTGAACTGTACCCTCAGTGCTTTTTAAAAATTTGAGACATTGTCTTGTTAATTTGCTCAATTGTCCAGGCTGGACTGGAACTTGTCATCCTATGTCTCAGCCTGTGGTGCAGACAGTACAGGCACGTAATACCACATCTAACAATAACTATATTTTTGTTACAATGAAATGTCCTTACTTATATTGCCATTTATTTTAATTAATAATACAGCTTTATATGTCACTAAAAGCTAAAGCATTGCCACAATCTTATTTATATATTGTTTTTATTCATTCTTATATTCTGGAAGGAATAATTTACTTTCTGTAATGACCATAAAACAGAATCAAATCACCTGGTTTGGTGTAACTTTTTACATCTCATGTATCAAAGAGGTATTTAAAAATACTTCAGTATGAAATGCTTTTAAAATGCTACATTTTCTCTTTTTTTTTAACTATAAGCCGATTTTTATTTTTTAAATTTTATTTAAAGAAAGACAAAACATAACAGAAAACGGGCAAAAATAGTACATACTTTCAAAGAAAGAAAAAATTAACAGTAATAAATCACTAATGTTTACATATTGCCCCCCGACAAATAATTGCTCAAGATACAAAAGTGGAGCATATAAATGGGAATTCAACGAGGGAGACTGCAAACAGTTCTGTTCACCTATCCAACAAAAACTAAGTAATATGGCTATCAATCCTATACACTTAGACATGAACGCATTTATCCATACCTTCATTTATGTTGAGACCAAACAAAACATAGCAGATTAAAATCATTCTGAATAAAGCTTAATAATATTGCTGGATTTCACATCATGACACTCCAGAATCAGCACTAGGTACGGCAGTGCCCCTTTTTCTCCTTCAATGTATTTGTTCATTTTATCATGTATTATAAGATCAGTTCTCACAAACTGTTTATACGTTTTACACAAGCATGAGTCTTAACATGTATTTCTATGCTTTCTATATTAGAGGGAGAAACAGAACAGAATAGGACAGAACAAAACATATTCCTATAGACACATAAAACTAAAAAAGACATATAAAACTGCTGTACAAGAAGTTCTATCATAGTTACTGTGCTATCTCTTGTTATCATCAACAGAATTGGCTATATCATCAGATAAAGTATAATTGAATATATCAGTTCATTACATAATTAATAGTAATACAACGTTGTAAATAGTGTAGAGCTATAAAAACAGGTAGTAGTCAAATCAGAAGGGGTATTGTAGTGAATTATTGCCATTTTCAGTATAGTTGTCTATACTCTCAGACTTGATACTATCAACCTTAACAATTTTGAATAAAATCTGTCAATACCAAACAAATAGCAATCAAACAAATCAGATTTAACTAAGATCAGTCATGATAAAACAGTATAAGTCATACAGGGCTCCAGATTAAGTTAATAGAAAATAAAAGATGACCACTGTGCTATATCCTGGTATCTTTGGGACAGCTGTCTGTGCCCTTAGATCCAGTGCTTATATACAAACTGGGACAGAACAAGTTCCATCCAAGCAGAGTGGTGCGAGTAATATGGGTTTTAATTCCTGATACACTATTAGCTGTATCTTCTGCTGTCTTTTTTTAAAGACTATTCCTCCCCTTTCACTCCCCCAGAATGTACTTGTATTTTTGGGTCTCCCCAACACTCTCGATTTTATATTAGTGGGGCAACCTGCTATTCCAAACTTTTTCACTCCTGGGCTTGTTTTCTAGTTGTATTTCTTCACTTATTAAAGTCTGTCTTTTCAACCTATCTATAAGTTCTGGTCTATTTACCACTATTACTCTCTAGTTCCCTATCACATTGAGTTCTGTTTTCTCATATTTGATTTTGGTCCATATACCCTCCTTCAGGTTAATTATATTCCCTATAAAGAGCATCTCAGTGGACCCTACCTCTTGATCCACTCTGCCTGTGATTCTCTCTTTTTTCCCTTAAGTTAGTGTATCTAGGCCATCTACATTAGAAATTATATCCAATATTCTCTGCCTCATTTCTGTTGTGCTCTTTTTCTGTCATTAGTTGTCTGTTTCTTCTTCATTTTGCTTTTTGTTCCATTCACTGGGGTCTCTCTGCCACTGTTTCTGAAATCTTGGTGCTTTTCTCTCTCTTTAGAATGTCCTGTAGTATTCTCTGTAGAGCTGGATTGGTGGTTGCTAATTCCTCCAGTTCCTCTTTATCTTGGAAGCATCTTGTTTCTCCATTAATTTCTAGGGACAATTGTGCAGGATAGATCAACTTTGGCTGGAGGTTATTTTCTTTCAAGGCTTGGATTATTTCGCCCATGCTCTTCTCGATCTGATGGCTTATGCTGAGAAGTCTGACGTAATTCTGATGGGCTTTTCCCTTGTAAGTGATCTTTTTCTTGTCTCTGAGAGCTTTTAATATTCTGTTCTTATATTGGATTTCTGGAATCTTGATTATTATATGCCTGGGTGTAGTTCTGTTTTGGTTGAAGGTGGCTGGAGTTCTGTATGCCTCATACATCTGAATTATCTTTTCCTTTTCTGTTTGGGAAGATTTCCTTAATTATTTCTGCAAATAGCTTTTGCAGTTCCTTTGTACCCTTGCTTCTTCATTCACATTCTTTATTCTTAAGTTATAGATCCTCTTGTCATCTTGTAGCCTTTTCATTGTTACTGCTTGTTTCTCTGCTATTTTTAAGAAATTTTTTCTTTCATGTTCCCACATTGCAAACCTGTCCTCCACTTCGGATAGTCTATCCTTAGTTTCTTTCAAGCAGTTTTGCCAGCTTTCAATAGAGTTGTTAGTTTCCTGGTAATCTCTTTGAACCTTCTTCATGTATTCTGTTTTCTCTATTTTCTGCAACAAACAATCCCCCCTTTTTGTTCTTCCATTCTTTCATCTGTTTTTTTCTTGGGAGGTGCTTAGCATTTCTTTAACTATTCTACTTATATCTTGCTTTACTTGGTTAAATATTTCACTTTTGAACTTGTCTATGAGGTCCCGAAGATATCGCTTTATGTCTATTGGTGCCTTGTCTGATATTGCATGTTTGCCGACCTCATTCTCCTTTGCATTTACCTTTCCTGGATCAGTGTTCTCAGGATTGGGGACTCCCTTTTTTGTTGCTCCCTTTCTTGTTGTTTCCTCTTCCCATACTTTTTGTTCCTTCCATACAAGTGTATATAGGAGGCCCAGTTTCTTTCTTTGTTGGTTACAGTTTGTTTGAATTCTGCTGGCTAGGTGTTCCTGCCGACTGCAGTGTACTACGGAGACACAGACTGGGGCAGCCCATGATGGGCCTGCCCCTCCAGGTCAGTTAACCTGCTGAAGGCATCACTGTGTTAAGGGTACACTGCCAGGCTTAGGGACTTGATTTGGGCTAGCCTATTGGGTCTTAGTCCGGGGCCTTACCTAGGTCTAGTGAACCCCACCAATGCAGCTTGAGAAGATAGTAGCCGGCTAAAGTCACCACTGCTCCTTGTTCTAGCCTATCTGCCCCGTCCCAGAATGTCATCTGTTGGAGTTCCCCCTTCTCTATGGAAGAGATTTTATTCCGCTCACTCACCTCAGGTCGATGCAGCGTTGCCCGCCAGCTCTGTTCTCAGTTCGGTTTACCCTCAGTGCGAATGCCTCTCCAGTGAGTTGAATCTGGTGGGCTATCCCAGCTGTGCCAGTTCAAGCTCTGTTGGAGCTCCCCCTTCTCTATGGAAGAGTTTTTATTCCTCTTACTCAACACAGGTCAATGCAAGGTTCCCCTCCAGCTCTGCTCTCAATTGGGATCTCGGTGTGAACGCCTCTCCAGTGAGTTGAAGTTGGCAGGCTATCCTGGCTGCGCCAGTTCATGCACAGCAGCGGCTGTGAGTCCAAGCAGTGAGTTCAAGCGGCAGTGCTGAGACTGTAGCTGTTCCAACTGTATCACCGGGACTATATTTTTGGTTTTTTTTTTTTTATTTTCAGCTTAATTTGTTCCTGGATCGGGAGGGTATATCTCCTTGTATTTGGGACTCCCCATGCTGTATTATTTTTGGAATCTAAGTTGACTATCTCAGAGAGCCTCTGTTGCTTCTGTTATCTCTCTGCCATCTTTGGGATTGCTCCAAAAATGCTACATTTTCATACATAGAATTTCCTGTCAAACTATCTATACCATGTTTATTTGAAGTGGAATTTCAGCACAGAACTATCAGACTTCAAAGAGTCATTGCAACCTCCTTAACATCGTGATCTTCCTTTAGGGATCTAATATGCCCTTTTAAGTATGCATGTTAAACTAAACTTCTTTCTACTAGTTTTGCTACATAAAGTTTTCTGAATTTAATCATAGGCTTCCATACTTTCAAGAACAGGGAAATATGACAAGGTGTTTCTACATTATAAAATGTTACAAATAAACATACAAAAAATGTTCCACCAAAATTGTAGTATAATTTTATTAATAACTTCCAGAAGTCAAGTCAAGTATAATATGATTTTACTTAGAAAAGTGTTTTTGAACTTAAAAGGTAACGTTTGGTAACTGACATAATACTTTACCTAAAGTAGAACACACTTAAGAACTGCAATTAAAATATTATACCTTATACTTCTACTCCTTTATTTTTAAAAACTTTTCATCTTGCAATAATTCCAGACTTAAAGAAAAGATACGAAGTATCTAGTGCCAGTAGATTGGTATCTAAATATCATCCTCTAAAAAATGACTAAGGGGTCTTTAAAGAAACAGCTGATTATAGGACTGGAGCAGGGAAAATGCAAGATGAAGCAGAAGTGTCATGTAGTAAAAAAAGTAAGGAAATACTTACAAATATGGGGGTTTATCAAAGGGCTAGAAGCCAACTAGAAAGAATGGCTGAGCGAGGATAATCTGAGAGACAAAATAAATAATAAGTCAAAAAGTAAAATAAATATACAGAAGTCTATACCAATAGAAATATATAATAATAATTCAAAGAGCCAAATCTTCCTTATAGGATATGTATTCTACAGACTATTAATTCCAGCAGGTGACATTTTTAACTGTAACTCCCAGTCCCATTCCTGCTTTTGAAGGAAGACTAGATTGAGTACCACCCTTCCTAGGAATAGAATGAAAAAGTTGGAACTTTACAGAAATCTGGGAAATACTACCTTAACTAAGATATCAAGTTTTGATCAGCAAGGATATTATGTTTTTTTGTTTGTTTGTTTGTTTTATCGGTACTGGGGATTAAACTCACAACTGCCTGCTTGCAAGGCAGGCACTTATGCTGCTGAGCTAAATCCCCAGCCCCATGGATATTATGTTGATAACACTTACTCCCAGATACAATGCTTTGAAAAGGTAATTTGCTAAAGGCAAAAAAGCCTATAATCCTTGTCTAATCTTAAGAAATATATACAAGGCAAGTCATAATTAGGGGACAGCCTACAAAAATCTCAACAGTATTTTTAAAATTGTCCAAGTCTGGAAAACAAGAAAAGACTACGAAACCATTACAGACCAGAAGAAACTGAATCGATATAACAACTAAATGAGGTACCCTGGATTGGATCTTTATATATATTTCATTAAGATTTCCCAAACCTTTTAGCACATTTACTTATCAGTCTTTTTCTCCTTCCTCTACATTGCTTTTTTCCAAATATTTTTTCTGCCATCATTGTTCTTCTTTGCTTCTAAGTATTTCAAAGCATATTTCTTTAATATATATTTATCAAAAGAAGAAAATTAACATTAATACAGTATTATCTAATTAATAGGTTTTCACATTTTGTCAACTGTTTCATTAGCTTTTTGTAACAAAAATGAGAAAAATTAGATTAAATTAAAATTAAATTATTTCTATCCTGGTTTGTGATCCAATCTATGGTACATTATATTTACTTATCAAAGACTGACAATCTTTGATCAGGAATGAGTTCATTAGTTTTTGTTTTTCAGGATCCTGACATTATTTTTTAAAGTATAAACCATTTGTTTCATGAAATGTTTTTTATTTTTTTTTTATATTTCTCCTTGTTTCTTTCAGTATTCTTTCAGAAACACCACAGAAGTAATGTGCTCATCTTAATGCATCTTATGAGGATACATGATGTCTATTTGTCCCACTACTGATAATGTCAACTTTGGTGTTTTGTGTGGAAAACTTATAAAAATTGCTTCTTTGTTATCAACTTTTCATGCATTAATGTACTATTCATTCATTTATGCTTGAAACAATCCCTGGGTATTCTTACAATATTTTTTTCCATTAGAATTCTATGTAAACCTGTTTAGGTCCACAAAAAACCTACACTGGTATCTTTATTTAGATTATATTAAAATTATAAATTAAGGAGAATTATATTTTCATTAGTGGTACTTTTCATCAATATTTATAATTGATATTGGTGTACATGTTTTTTATAGTGTCTTTAAGAATTAGTAGTAACTTTTAATGCTCTGTAACAATTTATGGTGTTTTAAGACTATCCAATCTTTGTTTCACAGAATCACTGGAGAGCCATTTAAGTCTGATGCTTTTTCATGAGGTAGCTCCTTGATATTCTTTTTTATTTATTCTACAAAAAACAGACAAATACCAAAATGGTCAATTTTGAGAAATTATATTTAGCTTATATTTTTCATCAATATTTTCAATTTACTTATAAAGAAGTTTGCATAGTCAGTTCTTAAGACTCCTTCCACCCCAGTGGTGCTAGAGATCAAACGTAGGGCCTTACATCAAGCAAGCACTCTACCACACACTATACCCTCAACTTTGTCCTTATGATAATTTAAAATCTGAGATATAATTCTCATATCCCACAATTTATCCATTTAAAGTATGTTTTAAAACATTACATCTCAAAACTGCCCTACTCTCATCTTTATGTGTGGAGATCCCAACATCTAGTACTTCAGATTGTGATTATATTTGGACCCTTAAAAGAAGTATTTAAGGTAAAGTAATAGTACATGTATGAGCCCCAATCCACTACAACTATACATGCTGTCCTTTTAAAAGGAGAATAGGGCACAGACTAAAAGGTGACATTAAGCACGTAGCAAGAAAATGATCATCTACAAGCAAAGGAAGAGGTCTCAGAATGAAGTCAATGCTTCTAGTATCTTAGATTTTTAATCTATAGAATGAGAACAATTAATTTCTTTTCTTTAAGCTATAGTTTGTTGTATAGTATTTGCTATAGTAGTCCTAGAAAATAAATAAACTGTACAATTCAGTGGTATATTTTTTTCTCACGAAAGAATCACAACTTTTGAACTGTAAAACATTTTCATCACTCTGAAAATAAGCTCCATACTTAGCAATCACTCCCAATTCCTACTTTTTTCCAACATTTCACATAAATGTAATCATAAAATGTGACCTTTTTATCTTTGTCTTCCTCAACTTTGGATAATGTTAAGATTCTTCCATGCTGTAGCATGTAACAATGTTTTTTGTTATTTTTCTCTCATTGCTGAGACAAAATACCTAGCACTCAAAGTTCAAGGAGGAAAGGTTATTTAGATCACAATTTATAGAGGCTTAAGTCCATAGTTGGCTGGCACCAAGGCAGGGTAGCAGAGGAAAAACACTTAATGGCAGGCAGAAGGTAGCAAAACAAACAAGAGACCTTAACAGTGTCTTTCTAACCCTTTTATCTTATACAGACTGCTTAGGGTGGATAGCACTCACACCATTAACCCTAGTGCCCTTGAGCCAAGTATTGCATCATGAATCAATTCCAGCATCACACATTCTAGATCCAGTCACTTCTGAAGAAACTCCTTCTTACAACTTCATGAGGCTTTAGGAGGACATCCAAACACAAGCTGTGCATTCCACCTCTGGCCTCCTCCCCAAAGACTCATGCACATCCATTTATGCAAAAAAGCATTTAGTCCATATCCAAGAGTTGCTAAAGTCCTAACAGTTTCAGCACTGCTGAAAAGTCCAAATCTAAAGACTCCTCTGAGATTTAAGGCAAATTCTTAGCTGCAAACCTCTGAACAAATCAAAAGAAAGTCAAACTTTTAACATTCAATGGCACAAGATAGACATTTCCATTCCAAAAGTTCAAACGGGGGATACAAAGCAAAGGGACCAAAGCAAGTTCAAAATCCAGTAGGGGGCAAACATTAAATCCCACAGTTCTACTTCCAGCATCCTCAGCAACCTTGGCAAATGTGACTCCAAAGGGCTCAGCTCCCATGGCTTCTCTCTGGGACTGGCTCTGTGGCCTTCTTGCAGTTTTTTCCTCAATCTATCTTTCTGGCTTCACCAAACTACTGGAGTCTCCACTACACCCTTTGCTTCACTCTCACAGCTTCATACACTGTCCTCTTGGGGGTACGCTGCTTGACCTCTCAGGCCTTCTTTTGAAATCTTGGTGGAAGCCTTTCTGGTCCCACAAATCTTGCATTCTGCATGCATCTAAAACCAGCACCATATGGATAATGCCTGGGTCTACTGACACCTGGAGCAGTACCTCGGCTTCCTAGCTGTAAGGATTGACTGTCTTGATTTCTGAGCACTATGCATGCTGAAAAACAAATTTTCTAGGCCACTGCCATTCTGAAACATAGTATTCTAGGGCTCTCTTCTCAAAGCAAAATCTTTCACGTTTGCAGTTTTGAGGCTGCCAACACTGGATTCTTGCTAATTCTTGTGATGTCCTCAGGTCACACTTTCTATCTTTCTTAGCAATCAAGATCTCCTCTGTTCTACCTTTTCAATCCACAGCTGTACTGGAGATTCCTTTTTGGTCAAATTCCAAATGTTTTAAGTCATTCTGCTGGATTCTTTGCTCTTGATTCTGCACATAAATCTGACTAAAAGCCTCTGACAGAAGCCAAGCCATCACTTCAACAGTAGACTGCCTTGAAATTTCTCCTGCTAGGTCAATTAGTCCACCACTCCTAATCTCAGTCACAGGCAAAGTCTCTGGACTTAAGCAAAATGCACACAAACTTTCTACCATGCCATAACACACATCATTCGGGGGTCCAACAGCCAATGTAGTCCTTCTTCCCAGGAGAAACTTCCCAAGCCTGGTCTTTACTGGCAAGATTTCTATTAGCCTGCTGGGCTTCTGAGCTCTGACCAGAATCTCCCATCCAAGTACAGCCTAAGGCGTTCCAGCTCTACTTTTCAGCCAGGATCTCCAAACCTTTCCAAACTCTTCCCACAAGCCAGTCCCAAAGTCTCCTAAATCATACGGTCAGTTATAGTCACAGCAAAACCCTATTTCTCTTGTACCAAGTTCTGTCTTTCTCTTATTGCTGAGACAAAATACCTTACACCCAAAGTTAAAGGAAGAAAAGTTTATTTAGCTCACAATTTGTAGACATTTCAGTCCATAGTCAGCTGGCTCCAAAGCAGAGTTGTAGCGGAAAAACAGTTCATGGCTGGTAGAACATAATAAAACAAGCAAGAGACCTTAACAACATCTTTCTGCTCTTTTTACCTTATGCAGACTACCAAGGGCAGGAAGCACTCACACCCTTAATCCTAGTGCCCTTGAGCCTGGCATTACAGCATGAATCACCCACTCTAGATCCAGCCACCTCTGAAGAACCCCCATCTATGACCTCATGAGCTTTTAGTGGGGGAGGACATCTAAACACAACCCATAGCACAAAACTTTACTTTTATGGTTGAACAATACTGCCTATATATACACTGCATTTTGCTTATCCATTTGTTGACGGACACAGGTTGTTTCCACTCACATATAGGCTCCCATATGACATATATTTTTGATTCATATATATATATATACCTACTAATAAAACCACTGAGTCATATGATAGCTCTATTTAAACTTTTTGTGAACTACAAACTGTTTTCCTGGGTAGTCATACCATTTTACATTTCCAACAGCAACATATTAGGATTGCAATGTTCCGTATCCTTGTCAGCATTTGGAATTGTCCCTTTTTATTATAGCCATACTAATATGTGTTAAAAAAAACTCATTATGGCTTTTATTTGCATTTCCCTAATGATTAATCATGTTGCCCATCTTTTCATTTATTAGCCATTTTTACATCTTTTTGGGAAAAAATATCTATTTCCCTTATTTATCTATTATTTATTCTGAAGAGAATAAAACCAAATGAAATAAAATCAAAACAAAACTATGAACATGGTACATAACTTTAAAACAAAATACAAGGGAATCAATAATGGTTACCATAATGCCTTTTGTTATCTTTGAAAGAACTGTCTATTCTATCAGGCAAAATAAAATCAAGCAAAATAAAACCAATAAAAACAAAACAATGGAAATAGTACAGGCTAAAACAAGATAATAGTGAAACCACAACAGGTACCATAATAATGCATCTTGTTATCTTCAAAGTAATTGCCTCTACCATCAGACGTGATAGAATCAAACAAAACCAAATAGAATAAAATCAGTCAAAACAAACCAATGAAAGCAACACAGGGCTTCAAAACAAGCTAACAGGAAATCAAAAATGGCTACCATAATATATTTTGATAGCTTTGAAATAGCTGTCCATGCCACCAAATATAGTAAAATTAGATAACTGAAATAGAATAAAAGCAAACCATACAGAACAATGAAAACAATATGGGTTTCAAAGCACAGTAATAGATTAACAATGGCCAGTGCCTTCTCTTTTTAGACACTTCCTCCCCTCTCACTTTCACAGGATGCACTGTGCATTTTGGATACCACTAACTCCTTAAGTTTTTATACTAAGGAAATAACACCCAATTCACTCATATGACTCTGAATCATTTCACCCATGAGCATAATCTCAAGTTGTGTTCATTTACCTACAAGAGCTTCAAGGTTATCTTTCTTTTCCTATCTTTACCCCTTTTATTTCTCTCTCTTGTCTAATTGCTCTGGCTAGTATTTCCAGTACTATATTAAATAGGAGCAGTGATAAGGGACATCCTTGTCTTGTGCCTGATTTTAAAGAAAGGCCTTCAATTTTCGGCCATTTAGTATGATACTGGATGTTGGTTTGTCATAAATGACCTTTATTATATTGAGGTAAAGACCATGTATTCCAATTTTTTGTAAAGTTCTTATCATAAATGAATGTTGGACTTATCAAAAGCTTTTTCTGCATCTATAGAAATGATCATGTGATTCTTATTTTTGGCTTTATTGATATGGTGGATTACATTTATTGACTTACATATGTTGAACCATCCCTGCATGCCTGCGATGAATCCCACTTGGTCATGGTGTATAATCTTCTTGATGATTTGCTGCATCCTATTTGCCAATATTTTATTGAGGATTTTTGCATCTGTGTTCATTAGCGAGACTGGTCTATAGTTCTCTTTTTTTAGTTGGGTCAAGGTTATCTTTCTTTATAGGTAGGTAGCTTCCCACTGTATAAAAGTGTCATGACTTCCTTGTCCACTCTGCAGCTAATGGGAAAGCTACCCCCATTTCTTTTTAGTTCCCTGTCACATACAGCATTGTTCTCTCTTCTTTTGACTTTCAGTCTATAAACCCCTTTTGGCTTAAATATGCTTCTTGTATAAAGTATATTGATAGACCCGGTCTCCTGATCCACTCTACTGTGTGTCTGTGTGTGTGTGTGTGTGTGTGTTTTAATCAGTACCAGGGATCAAACTCATGACCACACACTTGCAAGCCAGGCACTTATGACACTGAGCTAAATCCCCAGTTTCCTGTTTCTTTTTATTGGTGTGTTGATTTATAATCACCATCTATATTAGTGATTATGGCCAACTTGCACTGCCTCATCTGCCATGCTACTTTCCTGCCATTGACTGTCTACTTTTTCCCTCCATTCCATTGTCTGCCCTGCTCAGAGAGTCCCCTCTACTGCTATTCCTGGAACCATGGTCTTTATTTATCTCTCTCTAGAATGTTCTTCAGTATTTTTTGCAGGGTTGGTTTGGTAGTCATGAATTCCTTCAGTTGTTGTCATGGAAGTATCTTTCTCCATTAATTTTGAAAGATAGTTTTTTAGGGTACATCAATCTGGGTTGGAAGCTGTTTTCTTGCAGGACTTGAAATATGTCATTCTAAACTCTTCTTGATTTGATGATTTGTGTTGAGAAGTCCGTTGTGATGCTAATGAGTTTTTCTTTATAGGTGATGTTTTTATTCTCTAACAGCTTTTAATATTCTGTTCTTGTGTTGAATTTCTGGGATGTTGGTTGTTATATGTCTGGATGTAGATTTATTTTGGTTATGGCTAGCTGGAGTTCTGTATGCCTCACTTATCTGAATATCATTTCCCTTTCCTATGCTTGGGAAGTTTTTGGAAATTATTGCTGTAAATAGACTTTGGATGTCGTTTTTGGTGCTCCCTTTTCACTCACATTTATTAATCTTATGTTTCTTTTGGTTGTTTGCAACTGTTGTTACTTCCTTGTTCCTTGTTATTTTTAGGAGATCTTTCCTTTTGTAATCGCAAACTGCAACCCTGTCTTCAAGGTTTGAAAGTCTATCTTTAGTTTCTTTCAGGTGGTTTTGCCAGCTTTTAATGGAGTTTTTAATTTCCTGGAAATCTCTTTGTATTTGTTCCATGTCTTTTAAGTCTTTTTTATATTCATTCAAGGTTTCCGTCATTTTCCTATTCTCCTCTGTTCTTTCATATGTCTTTTTTAGAGGTGCTTAGCAATTCTTTTATTGTTTTTGATTTCTTCTTTTACCTGAGATAGTATTTCTGTACTAATTTCTTTTATAGCCTCATGAAGTTGTTTACTTCAGTTGCCATTACTTCAGAAACTTTAGGTGTGTGACTCCCAATCTCTTCCATGTTTACATCTCATGGACTTGCTCTGCTTGGATTGGAGGCCAGATACTGCCTTTTGCTTCTCTGTCTTGACATACTGCTGGGTTCTTCTAGCCAAGTGGGTAGTGAAGTCCCAGGCACTCCCCATATTAGCTATAATTTCTCTGAAGTGGGACCGATTCTTCCAGTCAGTGCTAGCTACTAGTATCTGATGGTGACTATTGGATGTGCTGGTGCAGGACTGTCTGCTGCTTTTCCCAGCCTGCCTTGGCTAGCTGGTGGCTGTTGCAGTGCATATAGGGGCGGGGCTGGCCCACTGCCTGCTAGCTGGTTACCTGTGGGGATCTACAATGATGATTGTCAGAGTGAGCACAGAGGGTGGGTCAGCTGTGATAATAGTTGCCAGAACATGCTGGGGGTGGGAGTTCAGGTGGGCTGCTGCCTCCCTACCAAGCTGATTAACAGCAGAGAGCCCCCCCACCCCCCGTTGGCTGTTAGAGCATGCATGAGGGTGGGGTTGGCTTTCACCTCCAGACTGAGCTGGTTACAAATGGGGGAACCTGTTGAATATGCACAGGGGCAGGGCTCAGTCTGAGTAATTTCTACCAATCTTCTCCCAGCCAGGAGCTGCTAGAGGCAGCTGGCTTGCAGTTCTGGTTCCAGGCTTATCCTGCCTGACTCCAAAGTGGCTCCCGGCCAATTGCTCCAGTGGGAGAACTGAATCCTCTGTACTCACAACCAGTCAGTGCAGTCCTATGGGTCTTCTGCTCCCCTCCACCACCTCATCTCTTTGCAGGGACTTCTAGGCTTGCCAGCCACCACCATCACTGTGACAGTGGGTCCCCAAGTTCCAACAGCTCTCACACAGTGGTCTGATTCTAGGTGAAGAATCCACCAGCTACCTCCTTCATTTTTCTTTTTTACTCTCTTCTGTGGGCTTCAGTTCTCACTTTAGGTTCTTCCTGGGTCCAGAGTACCTACTTCCTTCCTTCATGTCTTCCTCACAACACCAATTTACAGCATCTGGACTATTTCTCTCAGAGAGACTGTTTACTCTGCTGCTTACTGTTCCTTCATCTTCTCAGAACACTATATCCTATATTTAAAATTAGGTTTTTTTCTTTATTGTTGAGCTTTGCAATGTTCTCTATATTCTAAATACTTTTTAGACATAAGATTTACAATTTTCTTACATATTGTGGGTTGTGTTTTGACTTTCTTGAGAGTGTCCTTTGAAGCACAAAATTCTTAATTTTATAAGGTGCAATTTATTTAGTTTAAAATGGTTGCTTATGCCTGAAGGTGTCATACTTTAAAATACACAAAACAACAATGTCAAGATTGCAAGGTTAAGATTTACACATTTGAATAGTTTAAGTATTTACATTTAGTTCTTTGATATACTTTAAACTTTACGTGCTTCACATCATGTAGGGATCCAACAAGTCAATTCCCATTTCTTCCACATAATTTGTTGCAGGGACTTTCTTTCTCTACTGAATTGTCTTGGCACTGTTGGAAATCAACTGACCATAAATACAAAAGTTTATTTTTAAATTCTCTGTTTTATTCCGTGATCAATATGATTATTCCTTTTCGGGGGGGGGAGTGGATGTTTTAAATATTTTCACCCAATGAACTCATTTTTATTTTCATTTTCTATTTTTTTCAAATCAGTTTCTGTGAACAACACTGGCTATATGACGCAATTCAAAAGATTATCAGTTTAAAAATGTCCTCTCTGTTTCTTTCCATGCCAACAGTACTCCCACAAATATGGTGAATGTTCCTAAAACCTACCAGACTTTCTGTAGAAAGTACGTCAAGCAGTAATCCCACAAATGTGGCAAAGTTTGGCACACATATGTCCAAGTACAGCAGCATCATGACAGGCAGCAGAGTGGTTATGGCAGGCAGAATAAACTTGATTTACTGGAAAAAGACTAAAACTACAAAGACTGTACTGAGGCTTGAGTGTGTTGAGTGTAACTTCAGATTTAAGAGAATGCAGGCTGTTAAGAAATGAAGCATTTTGAACAGGAAGGAAAAAAGAAAAAGCATGTGTCCCTTTCTAACCTTTATCTTTTATTTTATTATGAAAACAACAAAACACTGATATTATGATCATTTGATAACTTCATCTGATTGAAGTTGGTCTTTTGGGAAGAAATAAAACTCCCTTTGGAAAATTTTTGCTTCAAAAACCAATCAACCAACCAAAATGCACTCTGTTTCTAGTAAAGCATAAATATTACTTGGATTGGGAGCCAGACAGTGTGAGGATGCTAATTTTTAAAACATTCTTCTGCCTTGTAGTATCCTGAACTTTCTCCACATACTTCCTATGTTTTGCTTTTGGTTTCTGACACAAGGTCTCACTATGCAGCTCAAGCTAACCTTGAACTCATGGCAATCCTCCTGCATCCTCCTGCCAAATGTTAGGAATACAGGCAAGCCCCACAATACCCACATTCTTTTGCTTTCTTATTAGGTTGTTCTTTAGAGCACTTTTATTTTTCATAACAGTACAGAGTTCCCATAGTTTGAGAACAACATCCTGAAACACAGTAAAACATCTGTTTCAATGAAGAACTACACTGATAGCCTCACAACCCTATGTTCATCATTGATATAAGGTTTTACTCTTGGCATTTTAAATTCTGAGTTTTGCCTCTTACACACTTTCCCCCACCAAAATTGTTCAATTTCTAAAGATTATCTCTTCCTTACTCTTTCCTCCCACAAAGACTTGCCTTTCCAACATTGCCTTGAGTTCCATTCAAACATGTAAGTCCCTTCTTTATAGTCTGTTCTGATCTATCAGTATTCTTTCAGAATTTTTATTAGCAATTTAAGTCAATATTAAAACTGGTCACTAGCTCCCCTTTCCCATTAATTTTTCCAAGATCATCTTTTTGCTTTTAGTGTTTGAGTCTGAACTCATTAACTGGGGAATGCTAGGCAAGTGCACTACCATTGAGCTGTACCCCTAACTCTACCAGATCACTCTTACTCTCCACCAGGCTTGTACAGGGGACTGAATGACAGCTAACTAGGATTTTTGTAGTATTTTTTGATTTACAGATAAATTCAAGTTGGCACATTCTCTGTATTTTATTTTACAGAAGCCTATGTATAATTTTATTTGTTCTTACTGTATACTGGAAGATCTGTCAACAGGGAGATTTAGATTAATGAATTTGCCATTACTTCAGTTATCCAATCTTTTAATATTTTTGTAAGTATTTTGTTTGTTTTTCCTGGATGAAGAACTGTTACATTTTTAATAAAATGGGATATGTCTGACCTACTGCAGTGTTATAATGTAATATTGAAACTGGCTAATTCTGTGTTTCCTTGATAATAATACCTAACTGGAGAAATAAGCACTGGTCATTACCATGGTGATGGAAAGCGTCATACAACATGTCCCTATTCTCTTACTCAGTGGCTACTCTGTAATGAGAGTAAGGCAAGGTGATTTGAGCTAGCATTTTGATCTCTCCTTTTCAAGGCTGATTATTTTCTGCTTAGGTCTTGCTTACAAGGGAACATAGATTATTTGTTAATATAGCATTAAATTCTTCCTAAACACATTGTACTCCTACCATGACATTTAAATAATTCGTAAGTCATGTGGCATGTAATCAGTGAAAGCAACAGTAGAAAAAAAAGTTAATTAAAATACAGAATAATACAAAAAGTCTTTTATGTAGAAGGAGCTACCTGTTTTTGTTTAGGTTTTCCACTAGGAAAATTATTTTTACTTAAGGAGCAAAGTTGAGACAAATATTCTATCAAATATTCTACTTGAGAGTATTTGCTTAATCACCTATATCAATTTTGGATTTTTTGAATTTTGCTTATCAGAAGAGTCATGTGAGGGGCTGGGGGTTTAGCTCAGCGGCATAAGCACCTGCCTTGCAAGCAGGCGGTCATGAGTTCAATCCCTGGTAGCGATAAAAATGAAAAAGACAAAAAAAAAAAAAAAAAAAGAGTCATGTGAAAAACTTAATGACCATAATATTAAAAATAAAATATAGTAGGAAGTTACTGTTTTCTTAAATATAAATATCCTTCACAAATACGTTTATACTTAACAGTTACTAAATTGGAATATTGATTTTATTAAAGGTGTTTCTCTACATTGGTGAACCTTAATATCTTTAGTTTTGGGTGGGCACAACAGCAGTTTGTAGAGATTACTACACTAATTTTATTTTATGTCAGAGTTACAGTTCATTAAAGGAACTTTAGAGCTACTCAGTTTCCATCAGTTAAATACTGTGTAATCTTAGGTAAATAAACTTGCCTCTCTCAGCTTTTGTATTTTCATCTAAAATATATAAATAATTTAATCACACATGGCTACCATAAGAGAAGTTTTGAAATGTTTAATTAGTATTTGTAAAGTACTTTGAAATATTAGAATGAAAAGATTTCATGCAAATTATTAGTCATTATAACTGGGCCTAGTCTATATTACAATGCTAAGCACCAATGCGAAAGTATTCATCATGGCAGCTTACAAAATTCACAGTTCTCCAACAGTTTTTTTCTTCTCATTATAAAAATCAAAGAGAAAAAAAAGAAAAAAAAAATAAAAGAGAACTAAAGGTATAGTTCAGTGGTAGGATACTTGCCTATTAACAGCAAGACCCTGGGGTGGGTTTTATCCCCAGTACCACCCTACCCCATACACATGCAAATTAATAAAAGCTACCTATACACTTGCAGTACATAAAAATATGTACCCTTTCTAACAAATACTATTATGTTATTATAAATACATTTTCTCTTCATATTTTAATATGTATTATTCCCTTCATGTATTAAGAATGTTTAGCTCTTCTTAGCTAGGGATTTAGCACATGCTTGTAATTCCAGCACTTGCAAGGCTGAGCCAGGAAGACTGCTGCAAGTTCAAGGTCATTTTGCCTGATATAATAAATTTAAGGAGATCCTGAGACTCTATCCCAAAAAAAATTATGTTTAGCTCTGTTATGGATTAAAAACTGATGGTCAACTTCACACCAGCTGAATTAAATCAGCATGATGCTAGCATAGATGTTGCACCTGAGGAAAGCTGCCAGCATAAATAGAGACGTGGAGAAGAAGTGAGGCATTGAGGTGTTATGGGTTTTCCTACGTATTGCTGTTTGAGCCATTGGTTCTCCTGGAGGAACTCATCATGACTAGCTCCCTCAGTCTAAGTTTGACCATTATCATTGGAGGAGCTCGGGATCTTGTTGGTGAGAGTGGCTGTGGTTTGCTTTGGGGGAGCTCTGGTTCTTACATCGAGCCTCCCTTCCTGGCTCTGGAGTGGAAGACATGTGCCACTTAATCTCTAAGACAAACTCCTTATACTGGCTTTCTGGCATGTACTTGACTGTGCTTGTTGGAGGAGGAGCTCGGTACCTCCCGTGTCGCTGAGAATGGCTGTAGTGATTTTCAGGACAGCCCTGGTCTTATTTTGAGTGTGACTTCTCAGTTCCAGTATAGAACCCTCAACCTACCAGCACAGCTTCTTCACCCCAATGGCATAGACTTTCTAGCTTCTACCACTGACCTTTGGGCCTTCCCAGCACTGATCCATAAAAAGAGACTGGTGTGAGTCCTTGTCGTGGGCTCTAGACCTCCAGTTAGACTCGGGGGAGGTGCTGTCATGGGCTCTAGGTCTTCATCTGGACTCATGTAGGACATTGCTGTGGGGATTCAGACTCTTAGCTGAATATTCTATGTCCTTAGTGTTGTGGACAGATTTCCTTTACTTACTTGTGTTAACTCTGGGTGACCATCATAAAATAGTATTACAAATTCTGTGTCCTGATTCTAGTAGTTCTCCTTTCAACCCTTGACTACAACAAGCCCTTCCTGTCACATTTTTATATAACAGTGAGTTATGAGTTGATTTTTAGTAAAAAATCCCCTGAACCTTTTTTCTTAACAATTCTTAGAACTTGAAACTTATCTAATTTACAAAACACTAATGATAATTTTAAAATTTATGATAGTCATGAACATTGTTTTACTAAAAAGCCAACACAACAGCATTTCATTCTGTCAACATTTACTGAGGGCCTGTAACTCCCAAGAAATGGCTTTTGGCAATGCCAGATTATTAGAAGTAGCATCTGATGATAAAGCAAAAAATACCCAGTATTGTGGCTGCTATATATAATGTCATCCAAAGGTTCACTGTATTGAGGCCTTGGTTGCCTTCTGGCAAGCTAGATTCTAAATTCATCACTGAGTTAATCCATTGTGAGTTCATACTTTGACGGCATTCTTGGGAGGTGAAAAAAGCAGGTGGTACTTAGTTGAATGGAGTATATCAGAGAGGTATGACTTTGGAGACTATATCTGGTTCTTCATCCCTCTCTGGGGCACTCTGACTTTCTACTTTTTAATTATCATAAGGTAAGCAGCTTTTGTCATGCCCTTCTGCTTTTGCTTCCTATTTTCAGGCTTAACACGCCCAGTATTTCTACAAGGCCTGATGACATATGATTAAGAACAATCTTGAGCTTCCTTTGTAAAACTGTGACGTCTTTTCCTTGAAGGCTTTTGGATTTTAGAATGAATCTGTATTTAAGGTGGCCTCAATTAAGGTGTAATTAATCTGTAATTAAGGTAGCTAATTAAAAGCTAAGGTCAGGAATAGACTGTCAATTTTCAAACTGTATTCTTAGAGAAAACAATTAAGTTTAAGTGGATTCAAGTTTTCAAATGTTTGTCCTCAGCACTTTGAACAGTTATCCTATTGTTACTGTTCTTTCTACCCATCTGAGTCCTACCCTTCCTTCTGGGTCCAGGTTAATACTTTACCCATAGATCCTCCAATGAATTTTAGTCATCTTGAATTATATTGCATTTTATCAACTTAGAATTCCTACGTAACTTAACTGCTTGTTTAACTCATTTGCTCATTTGCTATCTATAGTATACGATTGTTTTTCTTTTCTTTGCAGTAATAGGGATTGAACCTGTATCTTTTCACTCAGCTATATTCCCAGCCATTTTTAACTTTTGAGACAGGGTCTTCTAAAGTCAACAAGTTGCCCAGACCGAGTATGAACAGCTTCCCAAGGTATTGAAATTAGTGGCCACCACACCCAGCTGTACTGTAATGTTTTACTTTTTATCTTTGTCTTTCTGAGACAATGTCTCAAGTTGTACTCAGGCTGGCCTTGAACACACTTTGTAGCCAAGGATAGCCTTAAACTCACCATGACCCACCAAAAACTGGGATTACAGGCATGCACCACCATGCCTGGCTGTCATATTTTAAATGTTATCATTTTATTTGTATAGAGTCATGTGCCATATAACAACAGTTCCTAATAGGATGGTCTAAGATTACTGCTTAGAAGCATACTCTAACATTTGGACAATGACAAAACTGTCTAACAATGCATTTCTTAGCTTTTACCCCTATCATTAAAACACACATGACTGTATTGACCTCAGTTACTCATCTGAACTATAGGTGTCAATGGCCCAGGAGTTTTACTTATATGCCATTACAATGCAAATTCTTTACTGTTATGAAAAAGAAAGCATATAAAAATTCTTTGAAATTTCTCAAAAATTAAACATGTCACCTGAATCCCCTGATGCATAACTATAAACTCAGCTACCAGGGAGGCTAAAGCAGGATTACAAATTCAGAGATACTCATCTCAAAATGCAATTTAAAAAGGAATGGGATGTACTTCACACATTGCAGACCCCTTGTTTTCAATACTGGGGAAAAAGACAAAAAGCAAACATGTCAAATAATGAAATGTGACCAACTTCAAATTGTTCTCAAGTTTGAAAGATACAAGATGTCAATATTATCTCATTAAGTATAAATCACTTAGATAATCCTAACAAACTTTCCATGTGTTTAAAGCAGAAAACTATTTTAAGATATTTTAAACATTTCTATTGTATGTGTTACAATTATGGAGCCATGTTCATAGTTGGGTTCCTTTTAAACTTATTTTTACTGTCTATAAATTTATCTTAAATCAGACATAAGTAGTGTTCAACACCCTTTTGTTGTGCTTTAGAGAAATGTTCTTTTAAAAAATTTTGAGACTACTGGGTTATAGTTCAGTGCCAAGTGCTTGCCTAGAATGTGTGAGTCCCAGGGTTCAATACTCAATACTGAAAGGGGAAAAAAAAGATAAAAAAAATAAAAAATTTAAAAACTCTGCAAATTTGGCCTTAATATTGTATTTTTATATCACTCTGAAAAGTCTAAGCCCTACATTTTTAATATATGATTTAAAAACACCGTGCAACTGCCCAATGAATAAAAAGGTAATAATAAATTTGAAAGTTAATTGGTAGTAATGGTTAAAGATATTTAGAATATGAAGTACAGCTTCAATTACCATTTCTGTGATTTATTCAAAATAGGTATCTATAAAATTTTAAGTGTTTTAAATTATAGGGAGATCATACTTCTGTGAGTTGCTATTAAAATATTTAGCATAGAAAATAAATGTTTGAATCATTTTTGCCTTCCTTATTATTCTAAAAGTACCCAACAAGGTACTTTTAGATAGACAGTAGTTTCTACTCCCAACCCTTATTATAAATAAAATGTGGCCAAAGGTACTACTTGCTCCCTGTCTTAATCTGTCTGTGCAGCTGTAAAAAAAATAATACAGTCAGACTACATGACTCTTAAATAATAGAAATTTTTCATAGTTCTAAGGATCAGATATCCAAAATGTAGGTGTTGGCAGGATTGATGACTGATAAAAGCTGTTCTCTGCTTCCAAGATGGTATCTTGATGCTACATCTTCCTCACATGGCAGACCAGAAGACAGAGAACTTGTACTCTCAAGCCCTTTTTTTTTTTTTTGTACTGGGGATTGAACTCATGACCTCATGCTTGCCAGGCAGGCTCTTGTGCTGCTAAGCTAAATCCTCATCCCTCTCGGGCCATTTGTAAGGCCCTGACCCCATCCATGAGGGATTTGTTTTCTTAACTAAGGGCTCCTTTATTCCCCTGATAAAGGTCTCATTTCTTAATAGCATCACATTGGCCAGTAAGTCTCAACACTTTTGGGTAACATTCAGACCACAGTATTTCTTAAATAGCATGTTTATAATTTATGGAACAATATAAAAGAGTAAATCTTACCTACTTATAAACTCCACTTAAACAAATTTGTTAATACTAACAGGATAAATACTTTTTCCATCTCAGTAGTGTTATTTAAATTTTCTTAAAGTAAAATTTTCAAGTAAAATTTATATTAAATTTCAAGTTGTACAGATTTGATGGTTAAATTACACATGTAATCTACTAATCATGCCCAAGATTAGAGCAAATTGTACCAACAAACATTTCTGATTAAAAAGTATGTTACAAAACTTCATCTTGATGTCCTAAATAGAATAATGGTTGAATAAAAGCTACAGAATAAAATTTATTTCTAAACAAAGATAAACAAAAACATTATTTAAAGCATGGATGTCCAATCTTTTGTTTGCTTGGGGCACAATGAGAAAATATAGTGGTACCTTGATTCATTAATTTAATTTGTTTTATGATTTCAGAAAAATGGCCACATTTGTGTTTGTGTGGGAAAGGTGGCCATGGTCATGTTTGTCATCAAGGTAGAGTCTGTGAACAAACACTAAAGTTTGCCAAATACTTCTATTTGCAAGACAAACTGCAAACTCGCCTTAGACAGTTAATATTTATAAATAACAAAATTTCCTTTCTAAAAAATACTTTAAACTATTAAATTACTTTACAACATAATACAAGCCCAAGCTTAATAATAAAAAGAACACATCTGTTTAATAATAGTAACACCTGTCTACATACACAAACACATGTATTGGTAATTTGAAATATTATTTTTGGCTGTTACAGCATTTTACTTGCCATGTTGTAGAAATGCATGTAACATCTCCTGCCTGTGGGTTTTGATTTGACTAGACTGTGGCAGGTGCACAAGGCAGAGTTACCCATTGCACTGTGACCCTCCTCCTCACAGCACTGCATTGCTGACTATGCAGCACTGAGCAATTTGTGAGGAAAAACATTGCTAAAAATCATATAATAATGTTGAAAGTTTACAATCCTGTGGGAATACATTATTAACTATCGATGGAGGTATATAGCTTGCGGATTATGGGTTGGACATGCTTTTGTTAAAGTATTCTCTAAGAGAAATCTAAATGTAACTAATGTCAGTCATCAACCACTGAATCAGAAAAAAGACTATTATAAAATAAAATTTATATACACTTTCCAGCGGAAATTTTAAGAGTGTGCATTTAGACACATATAATCTGTTCACTGTTGGATATTTATCTTCTCAATTTCTGTAGACAATGAAATCTACTGTTTTTGTTTAATAGGCACATACAGTCTCATTTTTTTTTTTTTTTTTTTTTTTTTGAGACAGACAGAATGGGGCTTGAAATGTCGCCCAGGCTTCTCTGAACACCTGGCCTCAAGTAGTCCTTCAGCTTTAGCCTCCCCAACAGCTTGGGTTTTCCGGCACATACCACAGCACCTGTTTGGTGTCATTCTACAGTACTGAGGACCTGAGCTAGGCGTACCAGTGCAAGCCTGTAATCATAACATTCAGGGTAGTGAGTTTGAGGCCAGAAGTTCAGCTCTTATCAACAGGAAAACAGCGGCCCTGAGTCATACACCTAATTCCTAAATGAGGTATGTCCACAAAGGACAACAGATAATCAATAACCAAGACAGTCCAAAAGAGCAGAACCAAAGATTGCATGAGCCAAACTAAGCCCCTCCTCCTTTAAAAATTCTATATATAACCAAGGACTACCGGGCTAGCTAAAAGATTTACTGTATTTTCCAGGGTAAGGTGTGGTCCTGGCAAGCACTATGGTGGGTTCTTGAAAAAAACAGCTGCAATGATGAACACCAAAGAAACACCCTTACTGAGATTTGGTGTCCAGATACTGGAATATAGCAACATGAGAAAAGGAGGGAGGTGGGACCCCATGACCCAGCAAGGATCTGAAATGAGAACTGAACCCCATGGACAGAATGAAGAAAGAGACTTCAATGCAGAATGAGGAAGTGGCAAGCAGCACTTTCTTCCTGAGCCCTGATTTATTGCTTGGGAGGGGTGGTTTGAACTTGCAGATGCTTGGTGACCACTGGTGACTCAGAGGCCTCCAGAGAGAAATGCAGTGGAATGGAGCAGTGCACAGAGTGGACTGCAATGGCTGCTCAGTTATTCAGGTTTAGATGCACCACGAGAGGGCAACTAGCCCATAGCCATCTTTTTTTTTTTTTTTTTTTTTTTTAAGGAGAAAAAGAAAAAACAGAAAAAGGGTACAAGTAATACAAAATTTAAAAAATAAACAGTAAGAAATCACTAGTTAATAGATTACATATTCTCATCTTAGAAATAGTTGTTCACGTTACAAAATTGAAGCATATAAAGTGGATTTTCAAACAGTGAGAGTGCAAACAGTTTTGTTCAATGATTCAAAAAAACTCAGTAATATGGTTATCTATCATACACATTGAAACATATATGCAGTTATAACCTTTAGAGCACTTTCTTTTCTTTTCTTTTGTACAATGACAATTAAACATTTTTGGTTTTATTACTCCCACAGTTCTTATTACTTTTTTTGAAGAGAGTAAAACCAAATGTGACATATCAGAACAGAGTCAGTCAAATCAAAAGGATGGACATAATAGATAATGTAAAAACAAAATACAAGGTGATCAACAATGGTTATATACTGCCTCTTGCTATTTTAAGAAGAATTGCCAGTTATAATAAAATTGAACAAAACAGTAAAGAATAAAACCAAAGCATTGGAGACATTACAGGACTTTAAAAGAAGATAATAGTCAACCGGAATGGGCGTCATAATGAATCTTATCATCTTCACAGTTTTGCCTATACTTTCGAACTTGGTACTATCAAGCAAAGCAGAATAGGGGAAAATGAGTCAAAACAAGATGGTAAGGGCAATACAGGATTTCAAATCAAGTTAATAGGAAATCAAAGTAAGTTACTATAATGTATCCTGCTATTTTTTATTTATTTTTCCCTTAATTAAAAAGATAAAAAGAAAAAAGTAAATAATTTTAAAAAGGGGGATTGAGATAAAAGAGGGCATAACAACAGAACAGTGCAGGTCAAAACATATTTAAGCAAAATAGTGTTTCACCAGAAGATATCCTCACATAAAAATAGTTACCATAGTGTCTCTTTCCTTGAAATCTTTGAGTATAACTTCATATACTGTAGCATCAAACATATCAAGACACTATAAAACCATTCAAGAGAATGACGTTATTACAGGGTATTTAGAACCAATTAACAGAAAATGAACAATGGTTTCTGTATAATCTCCTTGTCTATAAAAGTTTTTACTTATATTATCATATATAATAAAATCCACTAAGATACAACCTTTTAAGACCGATGGAGACAGAAGAATGTTTTGATGGGACTTCAAAACAAGATGATACTAAATCAGCACTAGCTATTATGATGTCTTGTTTTCTCCAAAATAGCTGTTCCTACCATCCAATCTTCTCTGCCTCATTTCTGTTGAGCTCTTTTTCTGTCGTTCGTTGTCAGTTTGTCTTCTTTATTTCTCTTTCTGCTCCATTCATTGTGGCCTCTTTGCCACTATTTCTGGAATCTTGGTATTTTCCATAGCCATCTTAAGGAAAGACCAACTGAGCTTGGATGTCAAAGCAGCTATGGTCTGGTTCTATGTGTCAGGGTGAGGAACAGAGATCATATCAGCAGGATATCAAGCAGCTAAGATAAAGCTGGCAGGAGTTACACAGAGTGTTACAGCCTAAGCAAGACAGCCTCACAGACAGAAACCAACCTAAACTTCAGTGGAACTAAAGGTCTAGGCTTGCTGGGGTTATCCACATACCACCAGCTTCCCACATATCTGCCAGCTGGCCTGCTGGGACTAATTAACTTGGAGCTGGGTTCTGCTTGTCCACTCTGTCTACTAGCACCAGCAGACAAATGCCCTGAAGTGGACGTTTTTTGTTTTTTGGGTTTTTTTTTCTCCTTGTTTGTTCTTGTTTTTATGAGAGTATGAACAGTTTCTAGTTTTTTGTTGGTGGTGTTCTGTTTTGTTATTTCTTTTCTTTCTGTCCTGTGTTCTTTACCAGCTTCCCACAGTTCACATAATCTTTCTTTGTCCTCCAGCATTGTTTCTAATCTCTTCTTCTTTTTGTCTATTTCCCAACGACACCCCTTTTAAATTTTCTCTGAGAGTAAAATCATCACATTGAGGACTTATTTACTGTATACAATTTTCTGCTTAATTTTATAACGACAAATATAGTTCATATAGTTAAAAATGTCAAATTAAGTTTGCTCAGTTTGTCATTTGCTAGGCTGTGTTTGATGCTATTGTTATTGCTGATTGTACTAATGTAGCCAAGGTGATATAATTGTTCTCATAAGTTCTTCTTTCTGGTATGCTAAGAATGAGATTGCCTAAGTGTTGTAGAAGGTGGTTGCAAAGAGAACAATTACATACAGAACTCAGAATTTATAGTATTATTTTATCATGGTCACCCAGAGTTAAGTACAAGAAAGTGCAGAAAATATGTCCACAACACTAAAGACTTAGAAAATCCAGCAGAGAGCCTGGATACTACAGTAATGTTCTGCATGAGTCCAGATGAAGACCTAGAGCCCACGGCCATGCCTCCCACGAGTCCAACTTGGGGCCTGGAGCCTGCAACAATGACTCATGCAAGTCTGTTTGACAGATCTGCACTAAGAAGACCCAAAGGTCACTGTGGAAGCTACAAAGACTATGCCAGCAGGATGAAGGATCTGTGCTAGTGGGTTGAGGGTTCTACAGTGAAGCCAAGAAGCGATGCTCAAAATAAGGACCAGGGCTCCCACCAAAAGTACCAAAGTCATCCTCAGCAATAATGAGGTCCTGAGCTCCTCCAAGGATGAGAACAATTTCAAGTACGTATCAGGAAGCCAGGATGACAACTTGTTCTGGAGATTAAACAGCATACATCTTCCCCTCCAGAGCCAGAAAGTGATGCTCAGAATAAGAACCAGAGCTCCTCCAAAGTGAACTACAGCCATCCTCAACAACGTCCCGAACTCTTCTGATGAAAATGGCCAAGCTCATATTGGGGAAGCTAACCACGACAAGCTCCTCCAGGAATACCAACTGCTCCAAACAACATTTAAAAGAAACCATAATGCCACGCTTTTCATCTTTCTGTTTCCTTTTATGCTGGCAACAGTTCTTAGGTGGTACACTCAGCACAATGCTGATTTAATTCAGCTGATGTTAAGTTGACCACCAGTTTTTAATTCCATAAGAGTAACAGTCATATAAATACTATATGCCAGTTTCAAAGAACCAGGGGCTGGGTCAAATAGGCAGCAACTTTTCTTCTCCAATAAATTGAAGAGGTAGGGTCTTGCAATAGACTCAAAACCCAAAAGCCAGCTACACCTGGTAGACACCTCTTTTTAAGTAGTTATTTCCTAAGAGTTCTCAGTACTAACAATAAAGCTACTTGCCATATGCAATTAACAAGCATCAACTCAGGAATTAAACTTAAAAAAAAAATGAGATGACACTGAGGTAAGATGCAACCCCAGGCCTCCAGCTCACAAAATGCAAACAAAGGGAGCAATGAAGTGGAAAGACTTGACAGTCACCCAGCTGGACTCTGTGAAGTGGTAACAGGAGAAGTAGCAAAGCAGATGAACAAGGCTCTAGAAAATAAAATCAAATGAGAAATACTTTCTCATAACTACAAGATTGGTGACCATAATGAAAGATGTGCTTAGGACTCTAGAGCAGATACAGATTTTTAAAAAAATATATAGGAGTTTAGAAAAACGATGGAAACCATAAAACCCCAACATAGAAAGAAATAAAATTCATGAAACATATCCAGGAGATTACAAATTCCATTGAAAGTATATGCAGCAGAATGAGCTAATGTGAAGGCAGAATATCAGACATACAAGACAGGACTGCAGTTAGTGATCACAGAAAAAAAGGTTTCTTAAAAATACCAAGAGACCATAAAAAATCAACCCAAGAGTTGCTAGATTATGCAGGCTGGGAATATAGCTCAAGGGCTCAAGGGCTCAGTGCCTGCTTGGCAAGTACAAGGTCCTGAGTTTGATTCTTGGTACGAAAAAACAAAACAAAAATACAGTTGCTACATTATACAAAGGAGAATAATGTAAGATTGATCATAGTCAATGAAAAAGCAGGAGGTAGTATAAATAACATTAAAAAAAAACTGAGGCCAGCATGGGCTACATAGTAAGTTTAAGGCTGGCTTGAACTATATAGGGAGACCTTTTTGCAAAGCAAAGCAAATCAAAGCAAAGCAAAACAAACCGTTTTGTTTTTTGTTTTTTTGGAGTCTCTATGTAGTCCAGGCTGGTCTTGAACTTGCTATGTAGATCAGCCTTGCCTTGAACTCATAATCCTCTGCCTCAGCTACTCAAATGCTATAAGTATAGCTGTGTGTACTACTTTTTAAAAAATAAAAATCATTTGATCACTTACGTGTACAATGTGATACTAAATTCAAAATGTTAAATTTCAGAGAAAAACGGTAAATATTCTCTTACTATTGATGGTACTGGTGATTGACTCCAGTACTTCACACATACTAAGCTCATTTTCTACCACTTAGCTACATCCCAATGTATTTTCTAATAGCTGTATTGTATTTTTAAAGTTCTATTTTATATTGTATTATTTAAAAATGCTTTATTTCATCTAACTTATATCAATAATTTTGAACATTTCTTTTCCACTATATCCTCTTTTCCTATGTTAAACATGTCAAGAATACTGCACAGTTGACATGAACAAGGCCTGTTGTAGTCAGGGGTTACAAGAACAATTACATACAGGACACAGAATTGATAGTATTATTTTATAACAGTCATCCAAGAGTTAAACACAAGTAGTTCAGGAAAACTGTCCACACACTAAGACCCAAGGAATCCAGCTGAGGGCTTGAATCTCACGGCAATGTCTTCATGAGTCCAGCTAAAACGTAGAGCCCATCACAATGTCCTCCACAAGTCCAACTGGTGGCCTAGAGCTCATGACAATGATTCACGCAAGTGTTTCACAGATCTGCATTGGCAAGGCTCAAAGGTCAGCAGTGGAAGCTAGAAATTCTATGCCAATGAGGTGAAGGATCTGTGCTAGGAGGTTGAAGGTTCTGCACTGGAGCCAAGAAGTGACACTCAAAATAAGGACCACGGCTTCCCCAAAAAGTACCACAGCCATCTTAAAAGACAACAAAATCCACAAGCTTCTCCTAGAGATTGAATAGTACACATCTTCCCCTCCAAAGCCAGGAAGTGATGCTCAAAAGTAAGGATCAAAGCTCCCCCAAAGTAAACTACAGCCATTCTCAGCAACAACTTCCCAAGCTCCTTCAAAGGTAACAGTCCAGAACATATCAGGGAAGCCAGCATGACAAGCTCCTCCAGGAGAATCAACAGCTCCAAACACCACCACCACTTAGGAAAATCCACAAAGCTACATTCTTCAGTTCTTTTGTTTGCAACAATCCTCAGGTGAGGCCCCGACTCAGCACCACACTGATTTAGTTCAGCTGGTGTTAAGCTAACTAGAAGCTTTTAATCCACCACAGTATATTCCATGTTTGGTTTTGCTAGCAAGAAAACATCTAAATAAGGTATACAAAGGTCCTATTCAATATCTGAGTGTTGCTTTTCTCTCACACTGACTGATTTAGAAGCAATGTGGTGTAGTCTTTTCTGTACATTTTTTAAAAAATAAAGAATAAATGTTAAGTGTTTTTAAGTAGCTTTTGTGTTTATTTTGTTTTGTTTCTTGGTTTTCTAAGATGAGTTTTGCTATGTTTTTCAGACTGGCCCTTAATTATGTAGCCCTGGCCGGCTGTAAATTTGTGGTGATCCTCCTACCTCAGCCTCTCAAGTCTTGGGATTACAGGCGTTTGCCATCTTACGTGGCAAATTGCTTTTTCCCAAGCAGATATGACTGGCAATTTTCACTTCTGAATATTTCCAAGAATAATTAAAATTTAACTTAGAAATCTTTATCCAAATCTTTCTAAAAAAATTATTAAGAGACGGGCTCTTTCTGTATTGGCCAAGTTGGCCCCAATACTCCTGCCTCAACTTTCCTAATAGAGGGACTACAGGTATTATATGCATGAGGTTTCACCCATACTTTTCAGAGACAAGTTTTATCTCTTTGATTTTTATTCATTTGGTGCTGGAGGTCTAACTCAGGGACTTGCATATGCAAAGTAAATCCTCAATCACTGAGCTATATCCTTAACCCAGATGTTATGATGTGATTAATACCTTATTTTTCTGCTTGAAAACTATTGATACATATTAAATTCCTAATAACCAAATATTTCACCAATTTGTAATTATCAGTAATAAGAAAATTGATGTATCAGGAGAAAAGTAAAGCCTAGCACCAAACAATCATATCAGTATATTTATATAACAGTTAAAAAGTATAAACAGAAATATTTGTTAGAATTTTTCATTTTCTAGAATCCTAATATGCAAATACATGTTCAAAACTTTCATATAACAATTTGAGATAAACATAAGCTTTAAAATGAACCGTAGGTGGTGGTACAGACTTGTAATCCAGCACTCTGGTAGGCAGAAGGTCTTAAATTCAAGGTCTGCCTGGACAACTTAATAACTCTGTCTCAAAAAAAATATAAAAAGTGAGTGTGTGGGGGAGTGCTGCTTATTATAAATGCTCTGTGTTCAATACATAAAAACACCTACACACATGACTTCAAAACAAAGAATTCCCCAAGAAATATCTTTCCACAAGTCATTGCAAAATTAACTTACTTCAGACCAAAAAAAGTACTAAAAAACATACTGAGCTTAAGTATTTTTAGAAGTGCAAAGGGGAAGAAGTTCAGATGGTTTCCCAAATTACTTAATTATTTGAAAACTAATATATATGTCAATGTTTCACTTGTACTACTAGTTTCTCTTAGTTCATTCACAAAAGTGTTCTATGTTAACATCTATTTGTTTTTTCTTTGTGAGAATCCTTTTTGTTGAGGTGATGTACTCTGAGTAAGTACTCTGAAGATAATACATCATATATTAACTATTGTTAGTGTGTTATTATTTTGTTAAAAAAATGTTTATTTTTTCATAAAAGAAAAAAGTGCAGTATTCTGAGCTTTGCAGGTAATATTCAAATCACAACAATCACCACTGGCATGCTTATATACTAAGCAAAAGTTATGAATTATAAACATTAAATATATAAAATATGTCACCATTTCATATCATGAATGATGACCTGGTTAAAAAAAAAAACTGCATGACTTCTATACTGTCCATGGTACAAAGGCAGACTTGCTATCAAGAATAGCCAAAACTCCAAGGCAAAAAGCTTAGACTACTCTGGGATAGAGAAAAGTTATTTAAGAACCTAAATAGTATGAATGAATAACTGTACAGAGATTTTAAAAATTGGGAAATACAAGAGTAACGAGGTGTTTTAAAGTAACAGCAGAAAATACAGAGATCACTAGTAATGTAATATGCAGCATATAAGGCAAATATATACTGGGCGATTCTAAAAAATTAGTCACTACTCCTTATATTTTAAGAGAACGATGACAGAAATGTAGACAATTGATATAAGAAAGATTCAAAAAGGAATATACACTATTTCTTTTTCTGAGTAATTTAGTGTTTATAAGGCTAAATAGTTTTCAGAATAAAAAATACAGAAATAAATCCAGTATAAATTTAAAAATTCAAAACATGACAAAAGTGATTTTTCTAATTATGGAGAAAAGAATGGGTTATTTATGAATGCTATTGGCATATCTGCCTACCTACTGAGAAGAAAATAAAATTTGATCAAATTATTTTATTCCATATACATAAATGATTAACAAATCAAGTGTAAAGTAATTAGAAAAATCTAAGACACTACATCATACAATCCAAGGATAAGGATTTTTAACACTAACATGGAAATGCAGCAGTTATAAAAGAAGTCAGATACACACCTTTCCACAGCAAAAGATAGTAAATATGAGAGGAAGAAAGCACCATGAAGAGTGGCAATATTCACTACAAATTAAAAAACAGAGTAAAACTACCATAAATAGGCTTTCCAAGAAGAGGTACTATGAGTAAAAAAAAGAAAAAGAAGATAAAGATAAATGTTTCCTTTTTTTGTTTCTTGCAGTGGTGGAGATAAAACCCACTTATATGTGCTAGGCAAATGCTCTTACCACTCGATATGCTACCTTGAAGACACATATTTAAATTTTATCCTGTCTTTTAAAAGTAAACAGCAAATCACTGTCTATATTTAAAAGCATGAGTATTTATAGATATATTTACAATTACGGTCCTTCTATGATTATGTGATCATGCAGAGAAAAAGTTAAGGGATAAACAGTGGTTTGTTGATGTGGGTTATGATCAATGTTAGTGAAACACTATATAAAGGCAGGAGAGCCAAATTAAAAAGGAAATGGGGGTGAGGAGGAAGTGGAACAAAAAAAGAAAATGACCACACTAAAATAGTCACTACAGTATATATATATAAACCTCTTTTATAGAGTTGCATATAAATATTTACATGAAAAACTTCAAGAAGGGAGATGAAGAATTTCCAGAAGGAGTATACAAAGAACTTTTATCAGTATCCTGTTTTGTTTTCAATCTCATAAAATGTAGTCTGAAGTGACCACCGACATGGGAAGCCAAGCACATTTCTTAATATTGTAAAGTTTTTGTGTGCATGTGTGCATGCATATGTGTGAGCACACATATGTTCATGGATGTACATATGTAGTCATATGTGCCTGAACTCCATTATAAAAACAGAGGTCAGTTTATGATTTACTTCAGAGATCAGGAAATTTTCTGTAAAGAACCAGATAATGAATATTTTAGGATGTTTGTGTTATTATATCTCTGCCACAACTATGCAATTCTGCTATTATAGGAAAAAAACAGTAATATACAGACGATGGTTATCTTTGTATGCCAACTTGAAAAGGATACAGAACCCAGATAGTGTATCAACATTAATCTAGGTGTTGGTGTGAAAGTATTTTGTAGTTACGGTTAACATTTACAATTTGTTGACTGTAAATAAAGGAGTTTACTCTCAATTATATGTGGATGACTCTTATTCATTCAGTCTTAGCATAAACTAAGGTTTCTTAGAGAACAAATTCTTATTATTTTGTATTAGTATATGTTTGTGATATGTAATGAGTGTATTCACCAGCAAAGAAATTTCATCTTAAAACTACAGCATCAATTCCTGTATTTCTAGTCTGCCACTCGCCCCTACAAATTTCAAACTTGCCAGCCCCTACAGTTACATTAGACAATTCTTTAAAATAAATCTCTTGATACACAGATAATATACAGTATATAATTTATTCTGTTTCTCTGCAGAACCCTAATACACACAAAATATATAAACTAATGGGTATGACTGTGTTCCGGTAAAAGTATTTACAATAATAGTGCCAAGCCAGATTTGATCTGAGTACCACAGTTTTTTAAGCCCTAGTTTTATCAATAATAAAACTGCTTTTATTAGTCACTCTGTTGCAGACAGTTTGAAAGGCATTTCACACATGGAATGGGAATCCTGCCCCTTAAATTGAGAATTGCTCCAAGCCAGATGAGATACTCTAAAGCAATTAAGAAATGACCTTTCGAGTACTTGTGAGATCTAAACTGAAGCTTTAGTGTGAGAGAGATTTCCCAGCGTGGGTTTCCAGACAGTATTCTTTATTGTGTGTATATGTGTTAGAGAGTGAACTCGGGGGCTTGGTACTGAGCTATACGTCCACTCCAACTCTTACATATTTATAGGTAAGGTCTCCTTAAATTGTCTCAAACTTTTGATTGTCCTGTCCCTGTCTCCTGAGTAGCTGACATTACAGGCACTTGTCACTACACTTTGTTCAGAATGGCATTTCTTTTTCTATGGTTTTATACATTTTTAAACTATTTTCTTTGAAGTTTGAAAGTTGTTTTTTTTTTTAATCGGTACCCGGGATCGAACTCACGACCACCCAATTGCAAGGCAGGTGCTTATGCTGCTGAGCTAAATCCCCAGCCCCTGAAGACTGAATGTTAATTCAGTAGAAGCCAACCTACATTTTTTATATGTACATTTAGTAAATGTGGCACCTTATAAGAAAATTTAATGAGAAAGTAAAAATTTATAAAATCATTAAACAGGGGTTTATTATTTTTAGCATGAAAAGAATTTCTTTCATCAAAATTGTGTAACAAAGGACATTTAGGCAATATATATGTTTTTTATTTGGTAATATATTTTTTAGAAATAGGAGTCCTCAATCTACCCCTGGCATCCTATAAATTTAAACAGCACGTTGGCAAATTAGTTGATGACACCACATTCCCTTCTCTACCGACTAATAAGGTTTCCATGTAAAAAGAAATTGGCGTACATTGCTTTCAACTTAGGGATCTTACTATAAACACTTCTGTCTCTTCTGTCTCTGAAGATATTAAAAAATAATCTATGATTAAAAATGATAGCCAGGCATGGTGGTACATGTCTGTACCCCCAGGGCTTGGGAGAGTGAGGAAGGGGCACTGTGATTTTAAGGCCAGCCTGAATTACATTAAGACACCAACGCTTTCCCCTTCAGAAAATATGATTTGCAAGAATTTAGCATATCCAACATATTTACAAAAGCAAAGAATATTTCTACAATTTCCCTTGTGAGAAAGAAAAAGCTTCTTTGAAAGTTAGATTGTAAAATGATAAAAAGAGAATACAGGGACTCTTGAAATTCAGTATCTGAAACAGAACTTAAACTATGATAAGGTAGAAGAGAAAATAGTTAAATCACAAGACTAAAGGATTATACAATGACGGAGAGATGACAGACAAGTTTTATAAAGTAAGAGGAGGAAACAATAATAGTCAAGAAGATCATAACTTAAAGTAGAAGCCAAATTAAAAAACAGACATGTGAATGTTATTGGCAAGTGGTGAATATAGATTACACAGAAAGGAGTACCACGGTCAGTCACATGATGAAAGTGTAGCAAAGAAAGATCAAGTAGAGGAGCTCTGTACATGAAAGGCAGTCATGGAGGCTAGACTGTTTAGAATAGTTTTGATTTCAAAATTGACTTGTCTGTCAAATCACTTTTGTGATTTTTAATTCAGAAAATATAGTTATGATTTTATCTATTTCTATCCATAATTTCCAGCAAGATGCCTTTAACATAGCAAAATCTCAAGAATTACTTGATAATAATTGCTTGGAAACTAAAAGCAAAGAGCACACTAAAACACACACACATACAATTAACTAGTCTTAAAGAATAGAAACATATTGATGGCCATTACCTATTTACTAGCGTCAATATAAAACTAGAATCCAGAAGCTGTGTTTAACATAGGCACTGTAAATTGGTGCCACACTCACCTCTGACAATATCATTAGGGCTGGGAGGGGATAAAGCCATTATCTTTCAAAATCTGCACCATCCTTGCCAAGTTTGGGGGCTCTGTAGACAAGTTCCCACTCCCAGGTCTGATTGCCATGGCTCAGGAAAATGGTACCATCACAGTCATTCCTCTTGTGTAGAACTAATGTGAAAGGCTGTTTAAGGGACCTATGTAATATTAAGTCCCAGAAAGATGGTATCAGTGGTGGTCTGAACAGGGAATGTAATAGCTAACAAGTATAAAATGCTTATTATGTTCTAAGGACTCATGCATCACTTTACTCAATCCCCTCAACAACCTTATGGGCTTTATATTCTGTAATTAACCGCAACACACAGCAAGCCTACCCAGGTCTACCAAGGGTGAAGAACTGTTCTTATAGAGGGCCAGGAGAAAAAAAAAAACAAAACAGAACAAAAATTGTTCAAAGTAAAGGCAATTTTAGAGGCTGGACTTTAGAGCTAGAATTTGAATCAGTTCTGTGTGGTTCTTTGTTGTGTGTGAGATACCTTTATATAATCACCATTCTATATGGCCCGTGAGGCTGGAAAAAGTATTTTTCTTTAAAAGGCAAATTAATTTCCTCAAAAATAATTATCTGTTCACTTTATCTCATATTGCACACTAAATCTTCATTATATATCCTATAAGATTGGAATTTGTGTCAACTTTAAATCAGACTTTAATTTTTTTAATTTATCATAGTGAAGCACAGTTTGTTACTCTATAAGAGAGTAAAATGGGGAGAATGATAGTCTGTTTCTTTTGGATGAAATGACAAGTATATAAAAAACATCATAGTTCTGGGGAATATAGCTCAGTGGCACAACGCCTGCCTGCCAAGCACAAGGTCTTGAGTTCTATTCCCGATATAAAAAAAAAAAAAGGTTAAAACATTATATTTCACTTATTGGAATGTGGTGAAATTCACATAAATTGTGTTTTTTGTCCCCTCATTCCCTTTTACTTATTAGTACATCTTAATTTACAATGAGAGTTGTTTTCAAAGTTTCATCTAATCATCTACGCCCCAATACCCCTTTTTCTAAAATAAGTGACTTTTTTTCCCCTGCCAAATATGTAGCTATACTATGAAAGGTTAATACCACGATTTTAAAAGATATTTTTAAAGATATGATGGTAGAAGAGCCCCACCACGAGAGCCAATTATCATAGGGAATTACTGGGCAAATAGAGCCCTAGAGGTAGAGGAGAGCTTGCTGTCAAATCACGCAAGGAGGCAGAGGACAGCAAAGAGGCGGCAAGGGGAAAGGCAGTGCTTTACTCATTCAATAAACGTTCACTGCGCCACTAGCCGAGCTCCACAGGGTACGAAAATGAAAGAGGGGCAGTATCTATGCAGAGGGCCTGACAGTTTTGCCCCAGGGACGAGCGCCCGTGGGCGGACACTGGACGGCAGGAGCAACCTCATGACACGGGCGCAGACGGCCAACAAACCAGGGCCAGGCCGCCCGCGCCGGCTCTCTCGCTCCCAGCGCCCGCACACGAGCCGGCTCTGCCGCCAGCAAGGCGGCCGCCCAACCTCAGCCGCTTACCCGTGGCGTCTCGCTGCCTTCCGGGGGCGGCCCGTCAACGGTTGCCGCAGTCAGAGCACCACCCCGCGGCAGGGTATGTCAAGCCAAGCCGCGGCTCTCGGATCCCTGCAGCGCCGCCACTCTCGCGAGAAGTCAAGAAGTCCGTGAAGTTGCGGGGTGGAGGAGAAGAAGGGAGGGGCACTTAACGGTGGCGGCTGGTTCTGCGCCGGATGCGGGAGAGGGACTGGCGCCATTGTGCTTTGCTGCGGACGACTCTGCCTCAGTCAGAGACCTAGAACTCTGAGGAGGAAGGAGACGGAGTGGTCGCTGCGAGCGCATCCCGCCTTGTTTCGTGCCAGCTCGAGAGCAAGGGTAATAAAGGCTGCGGGGCGAGGGCTTCTCCGTCCCGGGGAGTCGGTTGGAGGCCAGGCCGCGGGTGGGGGAGGGGGGAGACACGCAGGGGGGCGGGGGCGAGGCAGCGTCCCCGCCGTGGGGTGGAGGAGCGGGGACGCGGAGCCGTGGCCGGCGACCGGATGCTGCCCTGCTTCGCGGCCGTACCCGGCGTTCGCTGGTGGAGTTTGTGACGGGGCAGATTGTGCACCTTGCTGAAGCGACGTGTGATGGACGAGGGGAAGGGGCTATGGCCCTGCTGTGGCCGGGCGCCCCTTCGGCTGGTGTCCGAGGCTCCTCCCGAGCCTGGAATAGTTGGAGGGGTCGCGAGTGAGGTGGAGAGGAGCACGCAGCTGAACTCCGGGGCTTCTTAGGGCTTGGCCCACCCCGGCTGGAGTGGAAGAGACTTTGTCAGGCCCTTCGGGGGCAAATCGTGGAGATTTAATAGTTAATAGCTCCAGGGCTTGAATGTCGTGACCCATTTGTGGTAAGTCACGCAGTCTTCGAATCGAAATTGGTGACACCACGTATAAAAATCGGACCTGTTGGCGTAAGAAGTAAAAATATGGAAGGCGCGAGTCGTGAAATTCTCCCTCATTTTGGTGAAACTACGTAGGGTAAACACACATCCTGAAATACAATTACTAGTTTATTCCTTTGTACGAAGTATCTGTAGGGAGATAGCTCCGCGAGCAATGAATTCGTCACGACTGCTGCTACATAAATGTGCCAAATAAAATTGAACGTAGTGTTTTTTCTGCCCATTTTTATACGACTTTTTAGATACTTGTTTTCCCCAATGTTTTAAATCTTTCCGTTTCATATTTCCATATTTTACTATTTTTGTACAGCTCGAAGAGGTAAGAACTTAAGAAATTTTGATCCAAGCATCAGAATAACATAAGGAGGTACATAGTGTAACCGGATATGCTCATGAGGTAACAAAAATTTTTTTTGGGAAATGGAGCCAGTATTTTAATTTACAGCTGCTACAGAATTTCTTGAAACAGTTGTAGTGAGTCAGTTGAAATAGTCAGGAGATCCAGGTCAGAGTGGTGTTTTGTTTGTGAGAACAGGGTCTTGCTATGTGAGGCAGACTTCTTTAGCAGGGATCCTCCTGCCTCAGCCACCCAGGTGCTCGATTATGGCCTACAATGCCTGGCTTTTGCCAGTTATTTAACCTTTTTAGATTTCCTCAGAAACACAGCAGTAAATTCCTAGATGTCAAATGAGGTTTAAATTAGATGAAAAAGTGTGTGAAGCAGTCAACAATTCAGAAGATATACTGTGAATTTTAAATGAATACAAACAAATGGAATTGGCTGCTGAAATGTCTAGTTGTTTATAAACAAACATTCTGGTTAATACAACCTTAAAAGTTGACTGCATTTTTTTTTTTGAAGGTAAGAACTTCCTGCAGCTTTAAATAGTGGAATATATAGTCTTGAGTTCTTTTCAGTTTCCCAATGGATTAGATGTTCTTTTATCCAGCCTAGGGTCTTGCTCATGATAAGCACCTACTCTGTCACTAAGCTATGTAATTAATAAATAGCCCTGACCTTGAGTCAGATGTTTTAAGAATTACTACTTACAAGTGATTTTTTTTTTTTCCTGCCATGTTGGCAAGAGGTTTATTGTCCCACATAAAGCAAAAAGACGCTCGGTCTACCTGATGTATCATATTATAAACTTGAGAGCGTAGTCACCTGTTCACTCATGTAGCCAGTATTTAGTAATCTTCATATCCATTGCACACATTTCTTCATCTGGTGAATGTTCAAGAGTTGCCCACATTTTAATGTTCTAGGACAGTAATTTTATAAAGTAAAACATACCAAATGTCAGACATCTTTTGATAGTGTGTAGTTCGTTGTCTGACTACTAGGTTATGGCTTCACAATGGAAGAAAGAGTTTGAGGTCATTAGACCAATAGTAAACAATTACTGTAATTCTCAGTGTGGTATATAGTGGGAGCATAAATGAGGATTGCTTCATTTGAGGGGAAAATTTTACAAGACACATTGCCTAAACTAATGTAAAGGGTAACTTAGGACTCCGATAAGAAAACTGCAAAGTCATCATATAATTTCTTTTAAGAAGTGACAGTTTGATTCCCACGGATGAATAGTAAATTGAATGAATGAAAGGTTAGAGCTTGACATGAAAGATCTGTGTACTATCAGAAAATTAGAACACTATGCTATGGAATAGAGAGTATCATATCCCTAAGTCTAATAAAAATGATTTTTAGATTCTTGGCTGGTAACTATCTTCTGTTACCACAGATAAGTTCTAGTAATAAAAAAATATTTAGTCTTGTGTCAAATTTCATTTTTATGCAACATATTTAGCTAATGGACTTTTTAACTGTTAAATAACTAAATGAACAATGAATCACATTACAGTGATTACAGTTTAAAATGAAAAAGATTTTGAGTTCCTACTAAGATTATTTGAATTCACTGAAACAGAATTCTCTTTACAGTGAATTTACCTAATTAGAAATCACTACTTCACAAAAGCTATCTTAAATAAAGTACATAATTGTAAGATGAATCCAAAAAAGGATAGGCATAATTTTTGAAAGTTGGCTGAGGTGTCATTTTTCACTGATGTTAATTTTTAGTTTTCAGCTCTGACTTAAGCTTTAATGTGGTCAAAGCTGGTTTTTCCTGTTCTCAAATATATTTCTGTATGACTACTGGTTAGACTAGATAAGCTAACACCTGGTTTTAAAATGATCTAGTGCTCTCACCCATTTCCATCAGCGACTTTGAAAGATGGCACGATTTGAACCTTTAAAGCTAGTTATCATGTGTTTCCAGAAAGAACGCTAAAAAGGTTTTTACTTACTGAATAAAGATTGAAATTGATACCTACAGAATATACTAATTTTATTAATTTTGAGAAGTCGGTTATCTCAAAAGTGCTGTACTGTGGACAACATGGGAGTTACATTTTCCCATGGAGCTGTTCAATTTTACTTGCCTAGTTTCATACTTGCTTTTTTTTTAAGATTTAAATAATGTGAACCAAAAGTCTAGACATTTTTTAAAAGGCTCTCCAAATTTCTGCTCAGAGTGCGTCCCTTATTTGACCACTTGTGGCTTCCATGTTTCAGAATTCACTGGGATCACTAGAATAGTTTTTTTTTTTTTTCCTTTTTATCGGTACCAGGGATCGAACTCAGGATTGCCTGCTTGCAAGGCAGGCGCGCTTATGCCGCTGAGCTAAATCCCCAGCCCCTAGAATAGTTTTCAATAGAGAAAAATGTTTTCTCTAAAAGTTTTTTTTTTTTTTTTTTTTTTTAAGAAAATCATATGAAAACTACAGGTAAGTAATGGAATTGTAATTATTTCTGAAAGATTGTGGTTGTTGAAATACATTAGTATTTTGTGTGTTTACTCTGGCCCCCAGGCCATAAATTTATCATATAGTGTGCTCTTGGTAATTCATTAATTTCCTCTGATACCTAAGACGGTATTTGAATCAGACCCAATTAAAATCAGGTTTTTCATAGAGGCTGGGAGCAGAAATGGTATGGTAATGGGAAAGTAAAGTTATGATAAATCACAAATCTTGCTCTATTGATATATGACAAACCACGTAAAACGTAGTGAATTAAAACTATACTATTTTTCACAATTCTCAGTGCTTGTTGGGAAGTTATGCTGGTTTTATATGGGTTCATTCTTGTACTAACATTGAGCTGGAGAATTTCCCTTTAGATGGGAAGAACAAAGTGTTATCACTCACATGTCTGACTGTGTTCATTAACATCTACATCTTGCTCCATGTAATCTTTAATGACATTAGCATCTCAGGATAATATCAGTGGAGGGAAAATGGAGGCTACAAGATTTCTTACAATCTTTTCAAATTATAAAATGTTCCTTACATTGTACTGCAAGTAAATCTCACTAGGCTAGTAGTCTACATTAAAAAGTTGGGAAAACAAGACTGCCTTATTCTGGGCAGATTGGCAGCATTGTATTGCACAGAGGATTACATACTAGGATGGAGAGATTTGTCACCATATCTTATGATTTAGCACAGATTTTTGAATATAGAACAGGCATTCTTAACTGGACATAGTAGCACTGGCCTATAAGCTGAGTGTTGAGGAGGCTGAGGCAGGAGAAGCACAATTTCAAGCCCAGACAGCAGTTTAGTGACAGAGTGAGAGCCTGTCTCAAAAAATACGAAAAGGTCTAAGAGGTGAGGCTTAGGTAAGCTCAGTGCAAAGTTTCCAGGTTCACTTCTCAGTGCCAGTGGAAGAAGAAAGTGTTAATCGAGATTACTTTAAAATAATATAGATGGTAAAATAGACAAGATACTGTTGAAGACTTTTGATTGGTACCTGAAACTCTATTTTCTCTACTTCTCTGTATGTGGAATGTTGTTTTTTTTTTTAATTTTTTGTTTTTTACAATTTATGGAAAAGAATCTTTTCTGAGTAACTTTTTCAGAGCAAAGTAAGACAAGTATGTTAAAGAAATTTTGGAAAGTTTTAAGTATTAAGAAACAAGCCCAAAATATACCGATAATGATATCACCTCGCAATATAGCAATAGGTGAATAAATTGGCTATTCTAGTTTTTGTTTTTTATTGCAGTCATGGGCATTGGACCTGAAGAATATTAAGCTATTTCACCAGCTTTGTACAAAGTCTTTTTACTGTGTTTCAGACAAATTACAAATAATGCTAGATTTAATAGAGGTTCTGCTAAGCTGTTTATTTTAAATTCTTAGTACCAATGATACTGCTTGATAGTAGCTACTATTTACTGAACACATGCTGTGTATTACCAGAGTTCACAATATACCTGTGAAGTTGGTTTTATCACCATTTTGTAGGTGAGGAAATTAAGCATTATTAAGATTACATTTGAAGTCACATCAAGTAAGAGCCAGACTTCAGAGTTTGCACTCTTTCTTTTTTAAAAACACATTGTTGGAAATTGGCTTGTGCTAAAAATTAGGTGGTGCTTCATTTTCTGCCAAGTATCAAATTCCTGTTTTGGGAGAAAAATAGGAAATAAATTTTATAAATGCATTAAATACATTTCTGTTAACATGTTAAAATACAAGAAAGGACTACTAGGGCTAAGAAGTATTACTATGGACATGGGGCTTTTTTTGTTAAGCTGGTTATTTGGTTTGTGATTGTTGTGTGACTGTGTACATGTGAATGAAACATGATTATGGTAATGGGACACTGACCTGCAGTGGTGAAAGAGGATATACTACTTAAGAAAAATCTTTGTAAGAAGTATTGCAGAAAAAAATTTAGGCAGGCTGCTGTTTATCTGCTTTTAAGAACTCAGCTTTCCAGGTTTGGAAAGCCAAAAGTCTATAAGCCCTGTACAGTAGGCAACTAGTGGTAGAAAATCAGAGAACGAAGTATTTTACACATTAAGTAGTATAGAATTCTCTTGCTCCAAGTGTTTTTTTAAACTGCCTGAAGTTTTTTGATTTGTTTTCCTAAAAGCGCCCAAAGTTTTTCTAATTAGAGATAATAAATTAGGAAGGAGAAGTGCTAACGCTGACAAGGTAGAAAATACAGTACAAATAAAGAACGTAGCTTATGTGCTTGAAAAAAATACATCCATGTGATTGAAAATCTATTAATTAGCCCACACCACTATTTTTGAAAAGTTTTAAGTCCATTATCCTCTTTTACTTCTGCACCTCAGTTCAGATTCTTATTTAAAACCAACTCATCTTAATGTGCTGCCTTTTGCCACACACCCAACCTCCTGCAAGAAGAATAAAGTACAAAATATTTGTTCTTCCAGTATTTTGAATATCATATGTCTCTTCTGCCAGTTATTGGAGAGAATACAAGGCAATAGATGAATTAAACTGCTGAAAATGGCAAACCTTTCCTTGGGGAGAAATTGCACAAAGATAACCCTATAAAAACTGCTAAGCAGAGAGACCAGAGAACATGGCGGACAGACAACGGCAACTACCAGAGGCTCTCTGAAAGGTTCGGCTCAGAGGCCAGAAATAATGCGGACTAGGGAGACACGAATCAGTAGAGATATGCTCTGCTGACTCAGGAACGAACTGGGCTGAGAGAATCCAACTTGGAATACAGTCCTGGCGCTAAAATAGGAACAGAAAAATCTCGGTGTGGAGGCTCGACTCCGCGCCATCGGAAACCGGTTTGGATTTCCCGCCGTGCGGCGGCCGGCTATCTCCACAGCGGCTCAGCAAGGAGAGACGCGCCGAGCTCTGGGAGCGCCGAGCTCTGGGAACGGGAGAACGGAGTCGAAAAAAAAAAAAAAGGACGGACAGAGGTGTACACGAAAACTGACTGGTGGCGAGGTGAGTGAGAATCTGACCCCCCACCACAGTTTGACTCTAGCGGAGATCTCTCTGGGCGCCATTCCCCTCTCGGACGGGATTGGAGAAAAGTGCCTGGCCTGAGTGACGCTGCTGGCGGACTCTCTAGGCTAGACTAGCCTAACCCAGATCCCAGAGCCGGACGATGGCCCGGAGGAGCGACTGACTTCCGCGTAGGCTGCCTCCTCCGACTCCCTGGTGCGCAGCGGTGGGCGGGAACAACTAGCCAGCGCAATTTGATCAGGCTGTGGCTGACAGGCAGGGAAGCCGGGCCTCCTTTGTAAGATTGCATTTTATAAGGAACAAAAAATATGGGGAAGGGAAGCAACAAAAAAAGCTCCTCGGCCCCCAATCCTGAGAAACAGGCAATAATGGATGCCGCACCAGTATACATTAAGCACCATATTGAGAGCCTCATAGACCAATTCAGGAATGAAGTTATCAATGATCTGAAGCTAGAAGTATGCAGAATAGTTAGAGAAATGCTAAACACCACCCAGGAAAAAACAGATGGTGGAATGGAAGAACAGAAAAAGAGGGGAGAATTGCTTGATGGAGAAAACAGAGAAAGCATTGAGTATGTGAAGCAGGTTCAAAGGGACTATCAAGAAATTAATAAGTCTATACAAGACTGGCATAACAGCTTGAAAGAAACTAAGGACAGACTATCTGAACTGGAGGGCAGACTTGAAATATGGGAGAATGAAATGAAAAACTTCTTAAAAATAACAAAGAAACAAACAGCAATAATACAAAGACAAGAAGATGATAAGAGGAGCCACCACTTAAGGATTAAGAACATAGAAGAAGAAGTAGGGACACAAACAAGTGAATTACAAAAGCTACTCACAGAAATAATCCAGGAGAATTTTCCTAATTTAGCAAAAGGTAAAGATACTCAGCTGTATGAGGCATACAGGACCCCAGCTACCTACAACCCTAACAGAGAAACACCCAGGCATATAATAATAAAAATCCCAGAAATTCAATACAAGAACAGAATATTAAAAGCTGTAAGAGACAAGAAACAGATCACTTACAAAGGAACACCCATCAGAATTACAGCAGATTTCTCTTCACAAACCATCAAATCACGAAGAGCATGGGGGGAAATAATTCAAGCTTTGAAAGATAATAATCTCCAGCCAAGATTGAGATATCCTGCACAACTGTCCCTGGAAATTGATGGAAAAACGAGGTGCTTCCAGGATAAAGAGGAACTGGGGGAATTTGCAACCACCAATTCAACTCTACAGAAAGTATTGCAGGATATTCTAAAAAAAGAAAAATACAAAGAACCCAGAAATAGTGGCAGGGAGGCCACAACGAATGGAGCAGAGAACAAAATGAAGAAGACAAACTGACAGCTACTGACAGAAAAAGAGCTCAACAGAAATGAGACAGAGAAGATTGGATGATAGGAACAGCTATTTTTGAGAAAATGACATCTTAATAGGTAATGCTGATTCAGTACCATCTTGTTTTGAAGTCTCATCTAGCTTTTGTTCTTCTGTCTCCAATGGTCTAACCAGGTTGTATCTTATTGGATTTTGTTATGTATGTTAGTATAAGCAAAAACCTTTTAAAGACAAGGAGATTATACAGAGACCATTGTTCATTTTCTGTTAGTCAATTCCAAATACTCTATAATGCTGTCATTCTCTTAAATGGTTTTACATTGTTTTGATATACTTAATGCTACAGTATATGAAGTTGTACTCAAGGACTTCAGGGAGGGAGTCAATATGGTAACTATTTTTAAGTCGGAAATATCTGGTGGTGAAACACTATTCTGCTTAAAAGGTTATGTCTTGATCTGCCCTGTTTCGCTGTTATGCCCTCTTTTTCTTTTTCTCAATCTCCACTCCATTATATACTTTTTTATTGTTATCCATTTAATTAAAGGGAAAAATATAGCAGGATATAATATAGTAACCCACTTTGACTTTCTATTTTCTCGATTTGAAGCCCTGTATTACTCTCACCATCTTGTTTTTGACTGAGGTTCCTCTATTCTGTTTTGCTGAATAGTATCAGGTTCGAAAGTTTAGGCATCAGCTGAGAAGATAATGAGATTCATTATAACGCCCATTCTCGTTGACTTCTATCTACTTTTGAAGACCTACAATATCTCCAATGTTTTGGTTTTGTCGGTTTTATCCTTTATGGTTTTGTTCAATAGTATTACAACTAATGATATAGGCAATCCTATTAGAAATAGCGGGAGGCATTAGGGTAACCATTGTTGATCACCTTGTATTATGTTTTTATATTATCTATTATATCCACCCTTTTGACTTGACCGATTCTGTTCTGTTATGTCACATTTGGTTTTACTCTCTTCCAAAAAAGCAATAAGAACAGTGGGAGCAATGAAACCCAAAATGTGTAATAGTCACTGTACAAAAGAGAGGAAAAGAAAATGCTCTAAACTATATAACTGCATGTATATTTAAATGTATAAGACAGAAAATGATATCACAGAGTTCTAATGGATCATTGAACAGAACTGTTTGCAGTATCATTGCTGGAATGTCCACTCTACAAACTTTAATTCTGTGACTTGAACAATTATTTCTAAGATGGCAATATGTAATCTATTAACTAGTGATTTCCTACTGCGCATTTTTTTCTTCTGTAAATCTGTATAACTTGTACCCTTCACTGTTTTTTTTTCTTTTCTTTTCTCCTTAAATAAAAATTAAAAAAAAAAAAAAAACTGCTAAGCAAAACCAGACAAAATTTGTGCAGTTATTAAATTCATGAAGGCCAAAGATTAGCTTATGTGCCAGGAAGATGTGAGTCAACTGAGGATTAGTCTTTTCCTTAGGCCTCCATTGCATGTTTTCAAGACAAAGTGAAGGCAGATAAAAAAAATCTGCCTGTAAAGTAATCCATACAGAGCTTGCCTATACATAAAAGGAGAATCTAAAAAAATCAGAAATCAGGGGTTGGGGGTTTAGCTCAGCGGCATAAGCACCTGCCTTGCAAGCAGGCGGTCATGAGTTCGATCCCCGGTACCGATAAAAATGAAAAAGACAAAAAAAAAAAAATCAGAAATCAGTTTTTTTTTCTTTTTTAGATGTATGTATCAAATCTGCCTTTTATCCATTTCCACTACTTTAGGACTCAGTAGTTTGTCCTGCAATCAATGTTTCTCTTATAAATTGACCTGATAGTAATTTAAGACTTTTTTTTTTTGAGACAGTTTCTTGCTGTGTAGTTCAGATTGGCCTTAGACTTAGAACTGTGTAGCCCAAGCTGGCCTCAAATTGCTGCAATCCTCATGCTTCAGCCTCTCAAATGCTGGGATTATAAGTACGCACCACCAGCATGCCTCTCCTGCATACTACTTTAGCACTGGGGGATTTGTTTATTTTTTCAGCTGATCTTGTTTGAAAATCTTAATTAGCTCCTAATTCTTTTAGCCTAGGTGTTCCACAAAGATAGCAAAATTAATTGAGTTACTTTCAATATTCTCAAAAACACAAGTTATATTTTAAACTTTTAAGGGTGAGCAAAACTTTAATACTAACTGTTTAATTTTTGAATGCTCTAATTATCAGAAACATAAATTTTTGAGGTCCAAAAAACTGGTGGTAGAGATCTTCAAAGTCATTGCCTATTTAAGTAATTCCTAAAAAGAGGATGCATGGCATAATTTATTATCCACATACTATAGACATTTATTATCTTTCAGAGCACTTGTGTTCCTCTCTTACCTTTTCTGCTTTGAATTACACTCCTTGTGTTATTTTCTGTTTTTAATTTTTAAGCATACTTTAGCATCTCTATACCTTTTCTTTTTGCAGTTTGATGTCTGAGATCAACTCAAACATTACTGTTCTCAAGACATTTTTCTTCTAGTACTAAAGACTGAATCTTAAGTCCTGCCTTCTTGGTAAGCAAACTTTTTACCCCTAAGCTACATCTCCTTCCCCCAGGCCAGTCTCCTCATCTTGTTGGAATATCATTTTGAATTTTTGTTTGGTTTTGACTTGTTTTGATAATGGGGATTGAACTCAGGGAGCCCTAGAGTTACACTGCCAGTCCTGGCCTCTGTTATGTCAGTTACTTTTACACACACACACACACACACACACACACACACACACACACACGTCTTCTCCAGGCTGGCCTGGAACTGGTGTATATACTATACGTGCCTTAGCACCTCAAGTAGCCTGAATTACTGGTGTACACATACATCATGACTGACATAGGTATTTTCTTTTGTAAGTATTATTTTCAGCAGCCTAGTATGAGTTATATAGGTGAGAATTGCTTATTATTTTAGTTGGTATTTGTTTGGCTTCTTGACTGTCAATTTCAGGTAGTGTTTCTTCAAATATTTTTCTGTTCTAGCCTTCCTTCCTTTGTAATTTTAATTAAATTTACATTAAACTTTTTTACTCTTTCCTACCCACTTAAACCCTCTCTTGTGTATTTAACTTATATGTCTTGCCCTACATCATTTTAGATTAACCCATTATTTTCCCATAGCTGTCATTTGATCTGGTTCTGCTGATTGGTTATTACTTGATAGTTGACAGTGGGTTAAATTTTTTTTTATTTGTACTTTTGTGTGTCTTACAATTTTTGATTGAATGCCAAATGCTGTAAATAAAAAATTGAGATGGAGTATTTAATGCCTTAATAAAAACAAACTACTTGTGCCAAGTAGCACAAGGTTGAGTTTGATCTCTATTTAAACTTGGTCTAGACTTTACTGTTGCTTTGTTTACTTTTAAAGTACTCTAGTAGTGGATTGCCACAATTCAGTACTTAGTGTGAGACAGAATGCTAGATAGTATTTTAGTATTTCTGAACAGCAGAGGTCTCTTTAAAAGCTGTTGTACCTTTCTCAGCGGTATATTGTAATTGCTATTTAATTGAATCAAAGCCATGGGGTAGGGAGAGGAATGTTTTTCATCCACAGAAATAGGAATTTCTCAGCATTTCTGCCCTTCTTACAGTTCATTTTAGTAGAATCTATAGCAATGGTGACAAATCTATGGCACATGTATTTCTTTTTTTTTAAGACAAAAGATATTAATGGTTGAATTATTTTTGTAAAATAAAACCTCAATATTCAGTTCTAATTACACTGTTGGAACTTTGCAATAAATAAATGGGTTTGGGCACTTGTCTCTAAAAGGTTTCCCATCATCATTGATCCATAGTCTGTGGGCAAATTTTCTAACTGCCCCTTCCTTTTTGTGGCAGTTTATTTCTGTTTTGTTTTGGTGGAGAGTCTTTGGTTGATAGGTTTTATGGCCCTTCTCCAGGAATCACAGACCTCAATCTTATATGGGAGTAAAGTCCTTCCTCAAATTGGATTTTCTAACTCTTTCCTTTGTACCTGTGTGGCTGTAGAACACATGGATTATTTTTCTCAGTCAGGTGGTAAGAATTCCTTTAGGTTTCTACTTGAACTAAAAGAAATTTCAAGGCAAGATTATTTCTACAGAATAGATGCAAGTAGATTTAATGCTGTTTATAAATAGAAATCTGTTTTATCTAAAGTTCCCTTGGTACATGTTGAACAGACCACTAAAAACAGGAGCTGAGTTTTTAAACAGACCTTTAAAGTTTTTAAGAATACTTAGCTGAATGAAATTATCTACCCCAAAAAAGTAGTTAACCCTTTTAGTAGCTAAAACAAGCTATAGTTTGTGATTTGGACAGGTTATATATAAAGCAGTAAAGATGGAATGAATATTTGTTTTCTATTTTTGGTTTGCTTTCTCATCCACATGTCCTCCAAATGTCTGTTTCTCACATATATGTTTTTCACTTCTGATGCTTATGTCAGCCACTTCTTTTTTTGATGGTACTGGGGATTGGATCCAGGACTTGCATATGGTAGGCAAACAGTTTATCACTGAGCTCAGTGTGAAGCTCTGCCAGCCACTATTAATATTCTTTAAAGGTGCACATTGCTGAGTAAAGTGTGAAAAATAGGTTAAATAATGTAGAATCTTAACCCAAACACTTTCTCTCTGAAGTTGAAAAGTTTAATAAAGTAAAAAACCTCCATTTTATTATATTTTTTAAATTTTGTGATACAGGGGTTCAACTTGAAAATCTGAAATATTGATTGTAAGATTTTTGTGAGTTTGTTGTTTATACTTCCTTTATGAATTTGAAGCAAATTCTGGAGAATGATGTAGCCTCTTTAATCTGTTAGTGCCTGCCTCTCCTTAGTCTGTTGTAGACATGTACATGAGAGACATGATCACAGAATTCCAATAGACGTGCCTGGGACTTCTGTGAGGCTCAAAGCAAGTACAAATGTGTTATCCAAATTGTATATCATCATTAAATATTATATTGCAAATTTAGTGGCAAGGTATGGTTGACAGGCATTTATCTCCGTTAACCAAGTTCAGCTTTCACTGTTGTGTGAGACTTCACACAAATTCAAGGATAAAATTTTTTCAAGATGACACATTTTAATGAACTACTGGACCCACACTTATGAACCAACACTCGCAATAAAGTTTTTTATTACCTGAGTTTGATTCCCTGTACCAAAAAAAGTTTTTTCTTAATACCAAACACAGAGAGAAACTGAGTTTAAATATATAGTATTAGGAAGAAACTCATCATTGTTTTGAAAGATGTACATATCATTTTTGTGCTGTGTTCTTCCAAGTTAAAAATGACTGTTAAATACCTTTTAACTAAGGTATCTGTTAAGCTAAGGTGTTTAGCTAAGGTGTCTGTTGTTCTTGCTTATATATTTTCCTTTATAGTATTTATAAATTAAGTTTTATGATTATTTCTATAGTTGTTCCCTGCGAGACTACAGCTTTTTGGAGAAACGATCTCAGTACATTCATTGTACCCCACACCTCATCCCTTTGTTAAGTATTAACAGTCCTACCACATGGTAAGCTCTCAAAGAAGCTATTATATGAATGAGTGGACTTCAGAAAAAATACCTCCTGGAACTTTGTTAAGTGGCCTGGTACAAATTTTTCACTATTTTTTGTGCTTTTGACCTACAACTTACGCAACCAAATTATGTAAGTTTTCATGTAACACCTACATTGTCAAAATTCAATCAGTTTATGCAGAAGAGTTGCCAAAAATAGTTTCATGCCGTATCAAATTATATTTCTCAGAGGATTCTGCCTCTTTATCTTCTCCCAAAGGATTTGTTGTAAGATTTTTTACTAGGTTAGTTTTATTTCTGCAGATAAGAACTGTGTAAATATAGTCAAAGTAAACTCGAAGAGATATGATTAAGAAGCATTATTGTTAAACCTATTAGATGTGTATCTTTCAAAAAGTGTTTTGTCAACTTGTTTAAAACCCTCACATCACAAATACTGTTTAGAATTTTCATAGCCTTCTTGGTAAAGTTAACATACTGCTTACTACTTGTTAAATCATTTATGGATTTTTTTTCTTTTTTGGTGCTAGGGGTTCGTTTTGGGCTTTTGAATGTCTGTGTTTAACCATGAATATTCTTTCTCCTAATATATATCTACTTTAAATTTCCAGCTCAAAATTTACTTTTAGTGAACAATTTTTGTATGGACTTAACAAAAATCTACTTTAAAAAGCTGATGGTAGAAGAAAATTTCCAAATTAGGTGACCATATGCTTCATTGGGCCACTTTTATGATACTTTTAGTATTTACCCTGGGATAATGATCTGAAATTACTGGTTTACAGGGCATAATCAGGGACTGTTCTGGACAAATGGCAAAGTGTGATCATCCTACTTATAAGAAAAATAAAAATCCTTTACCTCATCCATAATCCAACTTTACACAGTTTCTTTTCAACTGTTCAGCTAGTTTTTTTTAACCTTCGTATTTCTAAATGATGTTTTTAAACTGTAATTTCATGATTTTTGTAGTACATATATTTGTTATTTACCATTGTTCTTACTTCCCCTGCATACCTCCATTCCACCTAGTTTATAACAAAATTGACCTAATTTTGTCTCTTTACATTATTACGACTGTTGTGTAAATAAAGAATTCACCAAAGTACATCTGTAATTCCTTTGTTGAACAATGGTTATGTGTTCCTAAGTTAAAAATTAATTTTTAACATTGCCTCTTGTTCTTTGTATGCAGCATAGTTTTTCCAGTTGTACAGTTCATCATCTCTGCCACATGCCAAGGAATTGTAGTTTTCATATTACTGGTTTCATGTTGGTTTTTTTCTTAGAATTCTTTTTCTTCCTTGACCTTTGGTCTTTTCTCCAGTATAGATCAGTTGCTTCCTGGGTCTCACTGAGCTTTGCCCCCTAGCACCTTATTCTGAATTTGATTGATTGTGCATATCTGAAATGCATACATATCCTATTCACCTTACTATTAATTGCTAGATTGGAATTCAAAGCCAAATAAACACTTTTCTCAGTGCTACAGGTATTACCTTAGAGTTTAATATTGTTGTTAAGCCATTCTAATTACTTTTCCTTTGTATGTGGCCCATATTTCTATTATGGTAATTTATAGGATCTTCATTTTTATTTCTAGTTTCCTGAAATTTCAAGATGATTTATTGTTCTCTGGGGTTGGCATTATTTTCTTGGGTCTTCTGAGTACTTGACCCCTCTCAGTGTGAAACTATGTCTTTTAATTCTAGGCGATTCCTGTGTGTCTTTGGTCATTTTCTTTTCTTTTATTTTTTTTAATAGTCATAACCATTTCTCTTATTTTCATGTCACATTCTACTTGTTCTAATTTCTGGGAAATTTCCTTTGAATCTGTATGTTGAATTTATTTCAGTGTATCTCATTTCTAAAAGAATATAACATTTTGAATTTATGTGAGTTATTTAATATACCACAATTTCATTCTCAAGTGTCCTGTTCTTATTTTATAAATGAATGTTTTTGATACCTTTGAGAATAGTAGTTAGCCCTTTTCCTATTTATTTTCTCTATATCATTGCTAAGTTCCTTTTCTTTGTTAACTTTCATCTTTATATTGAGTCTTACCTAGATACCTAGTTATTCTTGGTTTTTTTCTATTAGAAACACTAAGAAACTTAGTTAGAAACTTGGTAACCAATAGTGGATTTGGCTGTGAAACACAATGGCCAAGTGGCAAGCTAGATTTTTAATTGGGAGCATTCCAGATGTCATCATTAGAATCCTGTCAGTGGTGGTGGTGTTTTGTGATCCAAGAGTAGAATCTCTTGACATTACAGAAAAAGGAGCAGAAAGAGTTTGAGTCTCACAATTGAATATATAGATTTTCTTTTATTCATTATACTCACCCCTGCCTAAACCTCTGAAGCGCTGATTATACATTTGAGTAGGGGCATTTCATTTACTGTGAGATCTCTTCTTTCTAGTAAATAAATACTTAGGGGAATAGAGCTGGGAAGAATACAGAATTATGCTATTCCAATTCAACAATTTGTTTTCAAGCCCTTTTCTCTTCAATTTTTTATTGCAGTTAAACTTAACCACTGTGCCTATATTTAGGTGTGCAGATCATTTTTTCATTAAGTACATTCATAATGGGTACAATAATTACTACAGCTGGTACCATAGCTCTTCATTTTGTAGTAACTTGGTACATTACTCTTTAAACAGTTATTCCCTACTGGGGCGTGGCAACCACCATTTTTCTTTCTGTCTCTGATAAGTGGAATTGTGCCATACATGTCTCAGCATAATGTCTTCAGGATTGATCTATATTATGGCATATATCAGAGCTGGTCTTATTTCTTTTTTTTTTTTTTTTTTTTAATTTTTATTTAAGGAGAAAAGAAAAGAAAGAAAAAAAAACAGTGAAGGGGTACAAGTTATACAGATTTACAGAAGAAAAAAATGCGCAGTAGGAAATCACTAGTTAATGGATTACATATTGCCATCTTAGAAATAATTGTTCAAGTCACAAAATTAAAGCTTGTAGAGTGGACATTCCAACAATGATACTGCAAACAGTTCTGTTCAATGATCCAATAAAACTCTGTGATATCATTTTCTATCTTATACATTTAAATATACATGCAGTTATATAGTTTAGAGCACTTTCTTTTCCTCTCTTTTGTACAGTGACTATTACACATTTTGGGTTTCATTGCTCCCACGGTTCTTATTGCTTTTTTGGAAGAGAGTAAAACCAAATGTGACATAACAGAACAGAATCGGTCAAGTCAAAAGGGTGGACATAATAGATCATATAAAAACATAATACAAGGTGATCAACAATGGTTAACCATAATGCCTCCCGCTATTTCTAATAGAATTGCCTATATCATTAGTTGTAATACAATTGAACAAAACCGTAAAGAATAAAACCGACAAAACCAAAACATTGGAGATATTGTAGGTCTTCAAAAGTAGATAAAAGTCAACGAGAATGGGCGTTATAATGAATCTCATTATCTTCTCAGCTGATGCCTAAACTTTCGAACCTGATACTATCCAGCAAAACAGAATAGAGGAACCTCAGTCAAAAACAAGATGGTGAGAGTAATACAGGGCTTCAAATCGAGATAATAGAAAGTCAAAGTGGGTTACTATATTATATCCTACTATATTTTTCCCTTTAATTAAATGGATAAAAATAAAAAAGTAAATAATGGAGTGGAGATTGAGAAAAAAGAGGGCATAACAGCGAAACAGGGCAGATCAAAACATAACCATTTAAGCAGAATAGTGTTTCACCACCAGATAATCCTGACCCAAAAATAGTTACCATATTGACTCCCTCCCTGAAGTCCTTGAGTACAACTTCATATACTGTAGCATTAAGTATATCAAAACAATGTAAAACCATTTAAGAGAATGACAGAATTATAGAGTATTTAGAATCGACTAACAGAAAATGAACAATGGTCTCTGTATAATCTCCTTGTCTTTAAAAGGTTTTTGCTTATACTATCGTACATAACAAAATCCAATAAGATACAACCTGTTTAGACCATTGGAGACAGAAGAACAAAAGCTAGATGAGACTTCAAAACAAGATGGTACTAAATCAGCATTACCTATTAAGATGTCATTTTCTCCAAAAAAAGCTGTTCCTATCATCCAATCTTCTCTGTCTCATTTCTGTTGAGCTCTTTTTCTGTCAGTAGCTGTCAGTTTGTCTTCTTCATTTTGTTCTCTGCTCCATTCGTTGTGGCCTCCCCGCCACTATTTCTGGGTTCTTTGTATTTTTCTTTTTTTAGAATATCCTGCAATACTTTCTGTAGGGTTGAATTGGTGGTTGCAAATTCCCCCAGTTCCTCTTTATCCTGGAAGCACCTCGTTTTTCCATCAATTTCCAGGGACAGTTGTGCAGGATATCTCAATCTTGGCTGGAGATTATTATCTTTCAAAGCTTGAATTATTTCTCCCCATGCTCTTCGTGATTTGATGGTTTGTGAAGAGAAATCTGCTGTAATTCTGATGGGTCTTCCCTTGTAAGTGATCTGTTTCTTGTCTCTTACAGCTTTTAATATTCTGTTCTTGTATTGAATTTCTGGAATTTTTATTATTATATGCCTGGGTGTTTCTCTGTTAGGGTTGTAGGTAGCTGGGGTCCTGTATGCCTCATACATCTGAGTATCTTTACCTTTTGCTAAATTAGGAAAATTCTCCTGGATTATTTCTGTGAGTAGCTTTTGTAGTTCACTTGTTTGTGTCCCTACTTCTTCTTTTATGTTCTTAATCCTTAAGTTATGGCTCCTCTTATCATCTTCTTGTCTTTGTATTATTGCTGTGTGTTTCTTTGTTATTTTTAAGAAGTTTTTCATTTCATTCTCCCATGTTTCAAGTCTGCCCTCCAATTCAGATAGTCTGTCCTTAGTTTCTTTCAAGCTGTTATGCCAGTCTTGGATAGACTTCTTAATTTCTTGATAGTCCCTTTGAACCTGCTTCACATACTCAATGCTTTCTCTGTTTTCTCCATCAAGCAATTCTCCCCTCTTTTTCTGTTCTTCCATTCCACCATCTGCTTTTTCCTGGGTGGTGCTTAGCATTTCTCTAACTATTCTGCATACTTCTAGCTTCAGGTCATTGATAACTTCATTCCTGAATTGGTCTATGAGGCTCTCTATATGGCGCTTAATGTATATTGGTGCGGTGTCCACTATTGCCTGATTCTCAGGATTGGGGGCCGAGGAGCCTTTTTTGTTGCTTCCCTTCCCCATATTTTCTGTTCCTTATAAAATGCAATCTTACATAGGAGGCCCGGCTTCCCTGCCTGTCAGCCACAGCCTGATCAAATTGCGCTGGCTAGTTGTTCCTGCCCACCGCTGCGCCCCAGGGAGTTGCGGAGGAGGCAGCCTACGCGGGAGTCGGTCGCTCCTCCGGGCCACCGTCAGGCTCTGGGGTCTGGGTTAGGCCAGCCTAGGGAATCCGCCAGCAGCGTCACTCAGGCCAGGCACCTTTCACCAATCCCGTCCGAGAGGGGAATGTGTGGCTGGAGTTGCCACCGCGCCCTGCTCTTACAGGACTGCCCGAGCCCAGAAAAACCTCCGCTGGAGTCAAACTGTGGTAGGGAGTCAGTTTCTCACTCACCTCGCCACCAGTCAGTTTTCCTCCTTGTCCCTCCTGCTTCAGACTCCATTCGCAGACTCCCGTTCCCAGAGCTCGGCGCGTCTCTCCTTGCCGAGCCGCTGTGGAGGCAGCCAGCCGCCGGGCGGCGGGAAACCCAAATCGCGGTTTCCAATGGCGCGCGGTCGAGCCTCCACACCAAGCCTTTTCTGTTCCTATTTTAGCGCCAGGACTGTATTCTAAGTTGGATTCTCTCAGCCCAGTTCGTTCCTGAGTCAGCAGAGCATATCTCTACTGGTTCATATCTCCTTAGTCCGCATCATTCCTGGCCTCTGAGCCGAGCCTTTCAGAGAGGCTTCAGTAGTTGCTGTTGTCTGTCCGCCATGTTCTCCCTCCTTCTGGTCTTCTTTCTTAAGGTTGAGTGTCACATTTTGCTGTCACATTGTGTCCATCTATTACAGAAACTTGATTATGAATTATACTGCTGGGAAAATGGTATCTCCTTAATCCTCTAATTTTCTTTTAGGTATATAGCCAGATACTATTCTTCTTTTAGGTGTATACCCCATAGTGGAATTATTCTCTACTGATTTCCATAGTGGTTGTACCATTTTACAGCTTAATGTCATTTTTTAGTACCTTGTGTCTCCAAATCCTGATTCTTTTAGGATCCTAAGACCAAAAGCTTTATTTCCAATTCCTGTTTCTTTCTGAGTACTTAGAGAATAGTTTTCATTCTGTCTTCTGTATTTGTGTATGTCTCCTACTGTAGGTTTCCAAAGTATACATTGAAATTTCTTGTCTTACATAGTCCTTTAGAGATCTCCCCCATAGTTAAAGCTTTCGATTCTTTAGTGTCATTTTATGTTTTTATAAGAATGGGCAAAATAGATATCTAAAAATAACCTGTCATGGTTAAGTAAAAGTTTTTGATAGGTTTTCTTTCATAATCATTAAAAATATTCCACAGTACAATTTATACTCTCACAAGCTAGATAATCTTAGTTACATAATTTTAGAGAACCTATTGCATGATTCTGTTTCTGTATTGTTATCAGGCAGTTCAATAAGACAACACTGAATTCTACATTTTATGTAAATCAAATTAAACATTTTGTCTATTATGATTTCATTTTTGTTATTTTATGTCTAGCTTTATAGTTTCACAGATTTTCATAGATTGACCTTTTCACTTAAAATATTATCATTTTTCAATATTCTAATATTGTTTTAAAGCACTTCAGGTAACCATTAATAGCTAAGCAGTAAGTTACTTAAATTCTCAATGCCAATTTTTTACTGTTAAGTGGAGATAACATAGAATTGGTTAGAAGATTGCACCAAAAACCAGAAGGCCCTTATTGCTTATTGCACAATAGGCCCTTAACAATAACATGACATATAATGTTCAGTAAATATCAGTTAGTATGTATTTTATTGAAAAAACTTTGTCAGTAGAAAGTAAAAGGAAGACACCTTTCATTACATTTTAACTTTTACTTTTTTGAGTACTTACTGTATAGTAGGCAGTGGTTTAATAATACTTTAAATGATCCTGAACTAGAGAAATTTGTTGCTGAGAAAGGCTGATAAAAAAATAATTTATAGTACAAAGTAGTATGATGTATTAAGAAGGACATTTGCACAGTAGAAACACAAAAAAAGATGCTTGCATTTAAATTTATGACGAGAAGGTGGGTAAGAAGTCCATGCACATTCCAGGTCATATTACAAAGGCTTATGAGAGAATGTTGTGTTAATGTATATGAAAATAGTACAATAGATAGGAGTGGTGAATACTCAACAGTGGAAAATGGGAAGAGAGCTAGCTTTGTATAGAGATATATTTGAGCAAGAAAAAGGCATTGGCATTAGGCTCAGAGTTTCTTACTGCGTTTTGGACAGTAGGAAATCTTGGCTGACTTTTTGTTTTGTTTTGTTTTGTTTTTTGGTACTGGGGATCAAACTGATGACCTTGTGCTTGTCAGGCAGGCCTCTTGGCCACTTGGCTAACTTTAGACTTCTCCCTTTAGGAAGAGAGGTGGTGATAGTCTCATAGTAACCTCCTTGAATATAGTTACTTGTATGGTAATTCTTGATTTGAGCTGATGATTAAAGAGGATTCATAATTAAAAACCCCAGTGTTTTCCCAAAGGCAACTGACATGAATTTGCATTTCACAGGGAATCTTAAAAATGGAGTCTAAACCTTCAAGGATTCCAAGAAGAATATCTGTTCCACCCTCTAGTTCTTTAAGTGCTAGGATGATGACTGGAAGCAGAGGAAGCAGTTTAAGTGATAACTGCCACTCAAGAGACTCTTCATTTAGACTGGATTCTGAGTATCAGGTAACATTTTAATTCAAAATATTATGGTAGCAAAATAAATGGTCTGATTTTAAAACTTAGGGATTTTAGAATTATGGATAAGAGATTGTGATTTTACATAAACATTTTCCAAAGAGTTGGAAAATTTTTATACTTAAGAACATAAATATCAGTCTGAGTATAAATTTCACTAAAGTGTGGATGGTTTTCAAAGAACTAAAACTTGTGTCCTTGTCTTCTAAATAGCACACTCATTCATCTGACTTCACTATTATTGTATGCAGAACGGTAGGATAGCATTGTTACATATTAATGAAAATCCATATTTTTAAAAATATTGTACTTTTAATGTTGCATAATTATCAGATTAGTTGAGGGTAATTAGTAATTTAACAAGACCCTAGATTCAATCCCAAGCAAGTTAGTATAGAGTAGATATTGTACCAATTCCAGTTCATTGATTGTATCTCAGTGAAGTATTAGGTACACAAAGTTTGTGAGGCCAAGTTTATGCTACTCAAAAGTGCTATAAAGGTTTGGTGTAATCTTGATTTCTTGCATTTTTATTTCAGCTTGTGCTTTTCCATAGATGTGCAAAGTCTGTTTTCCAGTGTTAACTGTGAACTAATGCGTTTCATGAAGGAATGCAGTGTGCTTCTTGAAACTGAAGCATAATTGAAGATCAAGTAGTAATGTTTTAGAAATAAAAAGCAGTAGGGTGGTTTATAATTATATGTCTTTGTATTGTCTGTCCTGTAATGTCCTTCATTTGCTTGCTCATTGATCCCTCAAAAAAGGACCGTTTTCCTGTTTATCTGTATTACAGAGCTCTTTTTTATTTCTTAAAAGATAACTTAATTCCATTCCTTAACTGTCTCAAGCATTGTAAAGATTATGTACCAGATTTTTGTGTGATCAAGAAAGAACTTGACTAGGAAAAACAAATTTATGTAAAAATAATAGGATGCCACAGGTGGGCATGGTGGCACATTCTTTTAATATCTGCTTCACAGCGAGCTGCAGCAGAACGGTCACAAGTTCAAGCCCGGCCAGATAATTTGGTGATTTAGCTGAGATTCCGTCTCAGAATAAAAAAAAAGAATAAAAAGGGCTGGGGATGTGGCACAGTTTGCAGGCCCTGGGCTTAATCCTCAGAACTTGGGGACAGGATGTAAAATCAGCATTCAGAAATCACTAGTATTCCTGTATACCGATAATGAACTCATTCAGAAAGAAAAATAATACTACAAATCATATGGAATCAGAAAAAGCAAAATAGCCAAAGTAATCCTGAGCAAATGGCAAAACTGGCAATATCATAATACTGGATTTCAAGTTATCCTACAAAGCTGCAGCAACAAAAACAACATAGTATTGGCACAAAAGAGATATGTAGGGCAATGGGAATAGAACAGAAGACATAGTAATCACACTATGTACTGTAGCCATGTGAATTTTGATAAATGGGTCAAAATATACTAGAAAAAGACAGCATCTTTAACAAATGATGCTGGGGAAACTGGGTGTCCACTTGCAAAAGTTTGAAACTTGATCTTCTCATCTTACACTAAAATAAAATCAAAATAAACATTGAAACTGCTGATAGCATAGGATAAACACTTGAATCCATAGGTACAGAGACTTCCTGACTAGAACTCCAGTAGCACAAGAAAATGATATTTTAAAAAATCACGGGACTATATCTGCATAGCACTTGTTAGTGAAGTGACATCCTATAAGGATGGGAAAAATACTTCATGAGCTATTCATTATAGCGAACTAATACCTAGAATATATAAAGAACTAAAAAAATTAACTCCCAAAAAAACAAATGACTCAGTCAAAAAAATGGAAAAATGAACTAGTTACTTCTCAAAAGAAGTAGTACAAATGACAAATAAGCATATGAGGAGGGGAGTTCATTATCTTTTGCTATTAGGGAAATGTAGATGATTTCATCTTACCCCAATCAGAATAGCTATCCTCCAGAAGACAAGAAACAGTAATGACCAGGATGCTGAGAAAAAGGAATCTTGCATTATTGATAGGAATGTAAACTAGTAAAAACTACTGTGGAACTTAATGTAGAGAAACCTCAAAAAACTAAAGATAGAAATAACCATTTGACCCAGTTGAAAGAATTAAAGACTATACTCCAGAAATGCATGCATATCCATGTTTATAGTGGGACAATTTACAATAGAAAAGCTCTGGAAAAAGCCTAAGTGTCATGAACAGGTAGATGAATAAAGAAAATACATATGTACATGATAGAATAATTGTCAGCTGTAAAGAAAACTAAAATGTCATTTGCATGAAAAGGTGGAATTGGAGACTGTCATGTTAAGTGAATAAGCCCAACACAGAGAGTTAAATATCCTGTTTCTTTTATATGAGAAATCTAAAATATAACTAAATAATACAGGAAAGATGATAGAAAACTATAAGGTAGACTTAGTCTCTCTCTCTCTCTTTTTTTTTTTTTTTTTTTTTTAACCAGAGATCGAACTCAGGACTTTGCGCTTGGGAGGCAGGCACTTTGCCACTGAGCTAAATCCCCAGCTCCAAGGTAGACTCTTATACATAGGGAAGGGGTGAGATGAGAAAAGGGCTAGGGGGATAAATGAATTGAAAATGAAGAAGATACGTTATATGCATCTACCAATTCCCCAAATCACCAGTCTTCTATGTTTAAAACACGTAATATGAAAGTAAATAAGTTTCAATAGTTGTGATTTAAATATGTTCTTATTATATAAACTTATATTTTAAGGAGACTGTCCATTTTATTGAGTAAACTGCTTAATAAAAGTTTGTTCATGAGTGAGATTTGTGTTACAAGTTGTATTATGCTCATGTATTTCTATGTTAAAAGAGAAAACGGGATACTGTTTATGGATGTGTACTTTAGTTTCTTAATCTACTGGTAAATTTTACGTGCTAGGATTTCATTTGGGTTTTTTTTTTGTTGTTTTGTGTTGTGTTGTGTTTTGTTTTGTTTTGAGCCGGAGTCTTGCTGTGTGGTGCAGGCTGGCCTTGAACTCACTATGTAGTCTAGAAAGGCTTCAAACTTGGCAGGAATCTACCTGTTTAATCTTCTAAGTGCTTAGTTTAAAGACATGTGTTACCACACATGGCCAAAATTTCTTGCTTTTAGCATACTACTCATTATTAGTGTTGTTTGACTGTATTTTTGAGACTTAAGAATCAGATCAGCAATTTCTGTTTTTTGTTTTTTTATGTGTGTTGGTGATCAAAGGAAGTGTTTCCACATGCTAAGCAAGTACATTCCATCAAGCTACATCCCCATCTCAGGAATGAGTTTTTTATTTCTTGAAAATAATCTCATTTTTGTTTTAGGGTATTGATAATCAGTTTCTGTGTCAATGCCTTTCTTGGGTGTTCTGCCTATCTTAAAGAAGAGAAAACAGGTATCTTGGAAGATTGGCATATTTAGTCACAAAAACTTAATATAAGGTTTTTGCTCTTCAGTGTTTCATAACCAAATATGTGTAGAATTTTAGAGAAGACCTAATCAAAATTAAGTTGACCAACAAAATACACTAACAGTTTATAGTAAAGCATTAGGTAAAAGTGAACAAAAATGTAAGGAAGAAAACATGGTAGAAAATTGGTAATTGTGGGGTTCCTTAGAGGTTTAATAGAACATTGTAGATTAGATTTCATATTGAATGCAAGCATTTTGCTGTTCTTTAAAAAAATGTTTAATTTACAGTCTACATCAGCATCTGCATCACCATTTCAGTCTGCATGGTATAGTGAGTCAGAGATAACTCAGGGAGCACGCTCAAGATCACAAAACCAACAACGTGATCATGATTCAAAAAGACCTAAGCTTTCTTGTACAAACTGTACATCTACCTCAGCTATGAGAAATGTTGGAAGTGGTTTAAATACAGTATCAGGTAAGAATTACTTCATTTCATTTCATTTCTTTCCTTTATACCAGGAATCAAACTCAGGACTTCAGGCTTGCCAGGCAGGTGCTATACCCCTGGCCCCATGTTTGTTTGTTTGATACCAGTAGAACTCAAAACCTCACAACACTTGCCAGGCAGGTGCTGTGCCACTAAGCTGTGTCCCCCGCCCAAGAATTACTTAATTTTTAAAAACTACTACATATGTACTTTGGACTAAAACCCTTTTTCTGAGATACAGTTTAATAGCTTTTTGGTTTGGTGCAAATGTCCTACAATAAATAGGATATCTGATTTTAATCAGTATAGATGGCATGAGCTGTGGATGCAGTTCAGTGATAGAGTACAAGTATGTGTGAGGCCCTGGGTTCAAACATTGCTATGGGAGAAGAAAAAAAAAAAATACCTGGTGTGTGTACTAATCAAAGTGGTAAAAATACCATGTATTTATGGAAGATACATTTTTAATTGTTACAAGAAAAGTCAAACATTTTGGAAAATGTTAAAAAGCATTCCTAAGCAATTCCTTTATTGGAGTTGATAAACATGATTATATGATGCTTCTTTTCAGAAACCATGGAAACTCTTGAATTAAAAAAAAAATTGAAGTTGGTGCTGTCATAGTCCAAAGTCCCTTTACAGGAATTAGAAAGTCACGATTTTAGTCACTTAAGTAAATGAGAGACATTAAACAAGTTACTGTAGGACAATGATAGTGAACCTTTTAGTGCTTTCAATGATAACGAGTTTCCCTTTTGGCACAACTGCTCTAGGATTTAAATGATTTATCCATAATGCTTCTTTCTTGATTTTTTTTTTTTCTTTCTTGATGTTTTGTGCTCAGAGGCACATAATGTATTTGTTGCACAAATTAAGATTTTTTGTCAAGAAATTTCTTCCTTATCTACATTCATCTTTAAGTGAAATTTTAGCCAGCAACTGAAATTTTTACAAAGGGAGGAAAAATTTGTGATAGTGCAGTTTCGAAATAAAATTTTTAAAATGGTTATATATTACCAGTTGAATTAGTATAAGTGGTTCTGCTATTTGATAGGCAGGATTGCAATGGGGAAAGACCTGCCCATCTGAAAGTTACTTGAATAGTGTGATGAGTAAGAAAAGACAAGCCTTAACTTTGTAGACCAAAGCCACTGTTTTTTCATTCTGTTCTACTATGCGAAGGCATAGCATTCAATACAGTGGGCCATTTGCTTTAGTCAGAGAGGAATTGCTGAGGTTAGGAAGGAAGAACCAAGTTTCCAAGTTAACTAGGGGACAATAGGCTTTAGACTTAATTTTTTAAATTTATTCTTAAATAACTAAAAAATTTTAGATCAGAATGGGATAACTCTTTGATAAAAAGAATGAGCCAGATATGGTAGCTGTAAAAATATTTCACATGCACAGGTCTTGGGCTTAATTTCCACCAAGAAAAATACTTTTGTTACAAAATCAGATACAGTTGTAACCTACAGTTAAGCTTCTTTATCAAGACAGCTCTGATTTTGATTTTGGCAGTGTTTTTTATCATAACTTTCACTGATTTTGTGAAATTCTGCATTATAGAAAAACTTGGCATTTTTCATCTACAATCATTTTACTTTACGGTGACATTGTTACATGTTATGGAGAGTGACATGAAATGGTGAAAGCATATATGGGTATAGATTTTAGTGTTACAAATGTGTTTATTGTTTAGGATGCACATTCTAGGCCTTGGGTTCAATCCTCAGCTCCAACAATGATGATGATGAGGATAATAATGATAATGAGATGATATTGATGTTGTTGTGTAGGAAAATACTATGTGATTAGTTCACTTCTGAATACTTTTAAATTTTGTTTCTGATTACAACTATGTAACTGAGGATTTCTGTAATAAATAATAGTAACCTTCCTTTGTATTACTGAAGATTAACTGTTACCAGAAATCTTAAAAGCTTTCTCTGAAGTAAAACTTCATTTATTTTAAGATTCTTCATGGAGGCATAGTCAAGTTCCCAGATCTTCATCAATGGTACTTAGTTCATTTGGAACAGACTTAATGAGAGAGAGGAGAGATTTGGAGAGGAGAAGAGATTCCTCCATTAGTAATCTTATGGATTATAGTCACCGAAGCGGTGATTTCACAACTTCATCATGTATGTATCAACTACAGTTAATTATAGTTTATCTAATGTTACATTTTTCTCATTCATATTATATAGGAATAAATGAAATGAATCTTATGAATAGTGTGTTTTCTAGTAACTATTGTTTTACTTTAAAAAATGAAGCAGATATGGTATTTTTATTCAGACTTTACCTGCCTTTTAAATTTCTTGCTTGAATTTTTCCACTTAGGAATGTATATGGTACAGAGTAACACACTAGATAAGAATATTCTCAAATATTAATATATATATGTCATACACAGTTTAATGAATACTTTTGGTTAAATTCTAAAATAACTAACTGTAGAAATGACCATTTTTAAGGCACAATTTCGAATTACTTTAATATGAGTGTCCCTTTAGTTTCATTAAATTGATACAAAAAAGACCACAGTTTCTTCTTAAATTGGTATAGGACCAGTGTCTTTTTATCACTGTACAAAGACTTAAGTATTTCACAAATCCGCAGTCATACTAACTTCAAGAGAAAATATACTAAACAAAGTTCACAATAAAAGAGAAGCGAATGCAAAGGACAGTCGTCTTCACAAAAGGAATCCTACAGTGTTTTTCACCCCATTGAAAGATCAAACCTCCAGTTTACCTTCCGGTTTTTTGAAATGTAGATACCAGAGTCCTACACTGCCTAAAATGTTTTTTGTTTTTTGGGGTTTTTTTTTTTTTTTTGCACCTCAAAATTCTTAGTCAAGGTTAAATAAAGAAAGCTGTATCTGATGATAAAATAGGTCAAGAACTACTGTTGTTACCTTAAAAGACAAAAGATTATAAAAATTCTTAGCTATTAATTGCAAGGGTATTAATTAATAATATTTACAAATACAGTAACTTTTTTACCTATAGCATAGAGTAAGAAGAATCTCCAAAACTCAATTTCCGTACGGTGATTGTGCAATTAATTATTATGAGTCATGTGCATTGTATTAATTGGCCTATTTATAATTTTGTGTCAAGGTTAGATACTTAGATAATCTATGTCAGTTTCTGATTAGTAAATTCAATTTATCTTCAACTATTTGCTTTTTATAAGCTCTTAATATTCTTTCTTTTGAATTTGTAATATTAACTCTTGTAATAATAACTTTCCATACCTGAATCTCATAAACAGGAATAAATACATTGTTTTTTCTATAATAATATGTTTATTATTTTTTTATCTTTATTATTATGTTTTTCTATAATAATAATTGAACTCTTCTTAAGGCAGCAATATTCAGCTTGAACCTAGTGTTTCATTTTAGTTATAAGTAATTAATAAATAATAATAAATAAATTTAGTTATAAGTAATTAATAAATGAAAATTTATTAGTGCTCATTATTTCATATAATTGGTTACCTTTCCTTCCTTTCAAAAATAGATGTTCAAGACAGAGTTCCTTCATATTCACAGGGAGCAAGACCAAAAGAGAACTCAGTGAGCACTTTACAGTTGAATACATCCACAAACCACCAATTGCCTTCTGAACATCAGACAGTACCAAGTTATAGGGACTCCAGTAGAAATTCTTTAAGGTCAAGTTTTTCTTCAAGAGAATCAGAATCTCTCCGAAGCAGTACACACCCTGGATTTGCTTATTTTTCAAGTAGAGATGAAACCCCAACTGTAAGCAATTCAGAAAGGATTGGTTCTTCTCGAAGATCATTTCAAGAATCTTCTGACAATGAAGGTAGGCGTACAACAAGAAGATTGCTGTCACGTATAGCTTCTAGCATGTCATCTACTTTTTTTTCACGAAGATCTAGTCAGGATTCCTTGAATGCAAGATCAGTGAGTTCTGAAAACTCTTACTCTTCTCCAGGAATGTTGACATCACAGTCTCGGGGTAATGCAGCAACTTCTGAAGTTAACTATAATAGGGCATCTGAAGCTTCTCAGGGATTTCGATTTCTTAGGCGAAGATGGGGTTTGTCATCTAGCCAAAATCATAGCTCTGAGCCAGATTCAGAAACTTTTAGTCGTGAATCTGAAGGTAGGAATACGGGCCCATGGTTATCTTCCTCACTTAGAAATAGATGTACACCTTTGTTCTCTAGAAGGAGAAGAGAGGGAAGAGATGAATCTTCAAGGATAACTACCTCCGAGGGACCATCTAGATCTCATATTTTTAGAAGAGAATCAAATGAAGTTGTTCACCTTGAAGCACAGAGTGATCCTCTGGGGGCTGCTGCCAACAGAACACAAGCATCAAGAGCATCAAACAGTGCCTCTGCTGGTGGTGCCACATCAGATTCAACTCAAAGTGGAAGAAATACAGGGATAACAGGAATTTTTCCTGCTTCCTTATTCCGATTTGCAGTCCCTCAGGCCCTTGGAAATAATTTGACTGACAATGTCATGATCACTGTAGATATCATTCCTTCAGGTTGGAATTCGTCTGATGGAAAAACTGATAAAACCAAAAGTACACCTTCAAGAGATCCAGAAAGACTGCAGAAAATAAAAGAGAGGTACATTTGAATATTCCTCTGCTTGTAGTGTTAGAACAAATTACAGAATGTATTTCTACAATGGCTTTTCATAAAATTTATACCTGAAATTTTTTCCATACAGTTTATATCCTGATGAAGTATTGTCTCATCTATAGATGGATAAGAATTAATAAAGAGGTAGACCCTGGCAGTGTGAATTGTGTCAAGACATAGCTTGACCAACTTTAGATATGTAGACACACAGAGGAAAATCTTAATCTTTTCCCCTCTTCCTTGCTTAGATTGCTGCTAAATGGAAAACAAGTGACCATGGATTCCTGTATATTAGTTTTTAAATTGGTTTGTTTGCCACTTAGTTGTGTTTCACACCTTAGGTGTTTTTATGGAATGACGTAAAATAAGATTCAAAAGGCAATTTGTATTGTTTTTGAAGTCTGAAGGTATACTGAATGTGTACTGAATATTCCATAAGTATTAGAATTTAGGGACAAAACTATTTCATATTCAGGATATTTCTATACAGAAATATTTTACACGGCTGTACCTTGTAGATATCAATGGCAGGAGTGAAAAGATACAAGAAAAAGGTGAAAAACCAAAAGTCACAACTTGGCTATTGATTTTGTCATCTTAGTCTAGTTCTAAGTATTATAGTAATTTTTATATAAAACAGCGTATAAATTAAATACAAGAAGGAAACACTCCAGGGTGGGGAGACGTTTTCACAAAGGCTTAATAATGTTAATGCAATTGTTGGGGAAGCATAGTTACCATTTTAGTTCTTTTTGTACTTTTAAAAAGAAAATAGGTTCAGATCCAGGTCTCTGGTCATGAATGAAGTTTTTACACATTTTCTGAGATACTGACTTATTGTACTGTACTTTTCCTTCTATATATGAAAGATTTTATTGTGTGACTTTTTCTGCTTTTAAATGTATTATTTTCCTTCCTTACAAAAATTTACCTTGGTAGTGTCAATTTTAATGTTTGCTTATTATAACAACTTCCTCTGATAGCAATCTTCTGAAAGAGATACAGATTAAGCCAGTTCTAATTTGTTTAGTTTCAAAGCAAAATTTTTGATATTTGGTCAAGAGTTTGTGAGTTTTCCAATCTTATATTATTAAAGTAAGGAATTGAAACTGCTACTAGAGACAAAATTACTTAAATCATATGAAGGTACATGGTAGGGTAGCCAGTTTCATCTTATTTTAAAATTCTTAAAATTTTTATTCTCAATGAATTGGTCTTTCATGTTGGTTACTTTTTACTTTTACTGTTTTGTTCTTAAGCATTTGCATTTTTCTACTCAGTTTAAGTAGACAAAGATAGTTGGATTGTTAGAGATCTGGAAATGAGAAACTAAGATGAATTGTGACAGCATGTTCAGAAAATGTACCTTCTCTTCCAGCCTCCTTTTAGAGGACTCTGAGGAAGAAGAAGGTGATTTATGTAGAATTTGTCAGATGGCAGCTGCATCATCATCTAATTTGCTGATAGAACCATGCAAGTGCACAGGAAGTTTACAGTATGTCCACCAAGAGTGTATGAAAAAGTGGTTACAGGCCAAAATTAACTCTGGTAAGATTTACCCTTTGTGTATTTTGTTTCCAAAGATGCACGTATGTATGTGTTTTGGTTAACAAATTTGTTATAATTTATTGATTGCTGACTTTAGACTTTTATTTTAAAAGTATTTTGAAGGCTCAGCAAAAACTAAAGATTGTTAGTCTCTTTATAAATGTTAATAATAATTTTGCGACCCAGCAAACTACCTTTAAAAGTCATAGAAATGCACTCAACATTTACCAGCTGTATATCCTTAAGGAAGATTATTGTCTCTTGTGTTGTTGTGTCACTTAACCAAATTAGGATGAGAAGTCTATTGTAGGAATTCATTTGTTCATTGAGTACCTACTGTGGAGCCAGCCACAATTCTAGATCCAGGGTATAGCACAGTAAACAAGATGGACAATGCATCTGCTCTTATGGTAGTGGTATTGGCTGCTAAAAGAATGCTGTTTTTAGATGAGCTGGGTTGGTTATTTATTTATTTAGTGATGCTAGGGATTGAAGCTAGGGCCTTGCACATGCTAGGCATGTGTTTTACTACTAACTAAATCCCCAGTCATTTAAATGAGGACATTTAAACAGAAAACTGAATTAGGAAAGAACCAGCTATTTTAAAATGAGAAGAGCATATTAGCAGAGAAAATGGCTAATATAAAGACTTTAAGGTAGGAATGATTTAAGTGTTTTGAAAACTAAATGAGATATTATGTGTCTATAAGACCTGTCCTATAAGTGGATGGAAGAAAGGGTGATATAGCTGAGATGAGATTAGCAAGGCTAGTTCATAGAATTGTTTCAAAGGTGAGACCAAAGCTTAGATTTATATCTTAACTATGATGGAAAACCACTGAAAAGGAGGGAAACAGAATCATTTGTATTTTACTGCTCTATGGAGAATGGATGCGGAGGGGGTGGTTAGGGAGTGGAAGCAGGGAGACCAACCAGGACTCCGTTATAGTTGTATTTGTTAAGAGTTTGCAATGCCTAGGTAGCATGTGGTGGTAGTTAGTAATGGTGATGATTGGAATAGACTTCAATATATATTGGAGGTAGATTCACTTAGACTTGTTAATGGATTGAATGTAGTAGAATAAGAGGCAAATAATAGATGGAGAAGATCCTATTTTTGTCTTGAGCAAACTAAGTAAATGGTGGTGCCTTTTACTGAAATAAGGAACCCAAAAGTGGAACAATTTTTGTGATAGGAAACCAAGAGTTTTACATATTGTGGACATACTCTGACCTTTTTAGATATCTTATGAAAATGTCAAGTAGGAACTTGACAAGCCTGACATTTCAGGAGAAATACTCAGAAGTTAATTTTAGTAACATTTGAAACATGATAAGTAAATAAGATCATCTGAAGAAAGCAGATATCAAAAAAACTGGGCCCAAAACAAAACCCTGAGACATCCAAGCATTTAGTGAGACCAGTAAAAATGGATTTGATGAGCAGCATGTAGTCGGTAGGAAGAAACCATTATTGTGAAATCCAAAAAAAGATCTGAGTATTATCAATCCTTTATTGCTAAGGAGTCAAATAAACTAAGGATAATAAAATAAAAGTTTAATTTGATGACATGTCTTAAGTGACTACATTCTCTGTGGAGTGGTGGATTCATAAGACTACTTATACTGGATTAAGAAAACAAAATTTGGTGACACAGCAATTTAAACCATTCATTGTACCACTGTCAAGGAGATTGGACATTTGAGACATGAATTTGAGAATTAGGTGAGGTCACAAAAAGTGTTTTATTTTGAGCTAGATTTTGGGGGAATGCATAGGAGAGAAAAATAATCTGTAAAAAGAAGAAAAAGATGGGATCCAGTGCACAAGTTGAATGAGTACTCTTCAACAGGAGAAAGGTATCTTATTTATATAAAGCTACTATAGATGAATACAGGTTGATCAGTTTGTTGCTTTGATGGGATGATGTATGACTTCCTATGTAAATGCTTCAATTTTCTTAGAGACATATGTTCATTAGCTGACTGGGGACAAGTTAGGAAGTAACATTCTAAGGATATAACAGGATTTCAAGATGTTGATTAAAAAATGATCTTAGGGCTGGGAATGCAGCTCAGTAGCAGAGTGCTTGCCTAGCCATGTGCAAGGCCCTGGCACAGGAAGGAGAGGGAGGTGAGGTGGAAAACAAGGGAGGAAAGATAAGGAAAACATTTAAAGTGAGACACATTTTTAAAATTTTGTTTTCAAAACAATTTTATTTTTGCATTTTTAAAAATTAATAATTTTACAGATTTCTGGGATAAAAACGCCATCTTTCCATGCATGTATACATTGCATTGGGTATTTCTATGGCAGTTGACAATACATGCTTACTACAGGAAAGTCAGAAGATATGGGAATATTAAAGTAACTATACTCTTGCTTACATGAAAACTGTAGTAATGCCTTTGGACAGTGTTCCTGGAACTTGAACAGGCATCTCTGTGTGTGTGTGTGTGTGTGTGTGTGTGTGTGTGTGTGTAAATGAGGACTGACCCCAAGGCCTTTGTACTGGGCTATTTTCCCAGGACTTTTTATTTTTTGAGACTAAGTCTCAATAAGCTGCCCAGGCCTCCCAAGTCACTGGGATTACAGACATGCCCACTACTTCTGACTGGCAGGGATTTACTTTTTTTTTTTTTTTTTTTTTTTGTCTTTTTCCTTTTTATCGGTACCAGGGATCGAAAACTCACAATGCCTGCTTATAAGGCAGGTGCTTATGCCGCTGAGCTAAATCTCCAGCCCCGGATTTACATTTTTAATGTAAGTTTTTTGAAAAAAGTTTGCAGGTTCTTAGATACAGACATGGGTTGGATTTAATTAATTTGTCTTAGGACCTTTGGTGGATAAATATAAGGAAGGAAATCAAGAGTATCTTTTAGGATATAATTGTAGTGATTGTGGAAATGAAAAAGTAAGGACTTGGAGTGGATAGGGAAAAATTGGTAGAGTTAATTTCTTTTGAGTCTCACTGACATTGAAGAGAGTTGTAAAAGTAGGTATACTGGGATGATACATTGTAGATGCACAAGATAACATGCTAGGAATGGTGTAGTGTAGTTAAGGGTATGCAAAATGGGGAAGGGATAATGGAAGTAAGGATGTTGAATCCAAAGTGAATGCTCAGTGTGGATGTTGAAATAAGAATTAAGGGAACAAGCCAGTTGCTAAAGTTACTAATTTATGTTAGCATACTTAAGGTTTATAATCATCAGTGGAGGAGATGTGTTCTCACTTCATTATTTTTTTCTTTCTTTCTTTTTGAACTAGGAATCGAACTCAGGACCTTACACTTGCCAGACAGGCCCTATGCCACTGAGCCCCTCACTTCTTCATTATGACATACAGAAAGCTGTGTGGAAAAAAATAACTGTAGAACTATGTGTCAGGAAAGCACTGTGGTTCAAAAAGAATGTAAAAAGCACATAAAAAAAGTGGCTGTGTTTTTTTGTTGTTGTTTTGTTTGGTTTGTTTTTTTCCATACTGGGAATTGAGCCCAGGTTCTTCACACTGAGCTACATCTTTTTTTTTTTAATTTTATTTTGAAGGTACTAAAAATATAACAGAACAAAGCCAATTGAAACAATACAGTGAAATTAGTACAGAACTTCTCAGCAGGATACTGGGATAGTAGTAATAGGTACTATAGTATATCTCGTTATCTTCGCAACGGTTGTCCAGTCAATTAGATATAGCAAAATCAAACCAAAAGCAGAACATTATAAAAACAATGCAAAGAAAGTATGGAATAGAGCAAAACAAACATAAAAAAACAGTGAAAACAACTTTGGTCTTCAGAAGATAGAAGGAAATCCCCCATATTTGCTATATTGCATATGGTCATCCTCCCAAGAGATCTATCTCCAGTTGCTATGGGGGGAGGGAGGGTGTTTGATTCTCAGCCCATGTGCTGGTAGATCCACCGGAGCAGCTGGTTCACCTCCTGGCCCGCACCAGGGGTGCTTACAAGAGGGCGGGCGAGTAAGCTGCCTAAGTCCCACCATGGCCAGATCTCAGGAGCACTGGTTCTCTTCCTAGCCTATGCCAGGGGTGCTTACCAAGAGGGCAGATGAATAAGTTGCCTAAATTCCACCATCTTAAAGAATGATTTTAAGCAAAATATCTTAGATTGCCTTAAGAATCTCCTTCATTTTCGCCAGAAATGGGCGAAACTCCTCAGGCAACACCTCTGGATAAGGCTAGCTCCACAGCAGTTCCTCAGTGATGCCTGGGTGCCCATGGAAAGCATCCTGGGCCAGGCCACTCAGCAACCTGCTCAGGGACGTGCTCCTCTCAAGATCACCCGCTATGGTCTTCCTTTTTTTTTTAAATAGTAAGAGGGGGTCTTCCTGAGTCAAATTGGGCTCGAAATGGAATCCTTTTAGTCTCCCAGAGTGCTGGGTTGTAGGCATATATCAACAAAGGAATTTACTAATGTTAGTAAGTTGAGTCCCAGAGGACATAGTAGAAGTCACTAGTAGGGTGTTAAATCTGGGAAATTAGCTAAGATTAATAAATGTATATAATGTGTGAGAATAAAAGTTTGTTGAGTATACTGAGGTGACCCAGGCAAATATGTTGCAAGATGTGATGCAACTAATTTTAATTTTCATAATTTGTTGGAGGAATTAGTTAACTTGCTCAAACTGGAGAGTAAAGTGACTGTGAAACTTTCCCTGCAACTCTTGTGATGTGGTTGATAGTAGGTCAACAAAAGCTGCATTGGAGAATTGAGGGGTAGAAGTAGTATCCTTTATTAAGCTAGTCGGAGCCTCTCAGGTGCTTGGATTTTGACTTGACTTGGATCTCTTATTCTTTTGGCTATTGCTTCTATTAGTAACCTCACAGGCTTTATTAGTTACTGCACTGGAATGTTTTTAGGATTAAGTGAGAGATTGATTGCACATAAAATGCTTAGCTTACTTCTTGACATTGAGTAAGGGCCCAGCAATGTTAACTACTAACAAAATGAAGAACAACTTGACTCAATTTCAGACACGTTGGCAATTAGATTATTAATGTTGATGTGGAAGGGAAAGGTTAATACAGTTTCTTTAAGATCATTGACTTTCTAGAGTTAGATAGTTTTAGATTATCTTTACTTAGCTAGCTATAGGGTCTTGAACTTGCTTCTGTTTAGTTTCACGGTGTTAGGAAATGAACTTAGGCCCTTGTGCATCTTTTTCATGCTAGGCAAGTACTCGATCACTGAGCCTGTCCTTTGAGCATGTGTTTCAGAACATTGGTTCTCCCCACCACCCCTCTTTGAGACAGAGCCTCTCTATGTAGTTCAGGCTAGCTTTAAACTCACTATGTAGCCTTGTCTGCCTTTGAACATGCAGTTGTCTTTCTGCTGGAATTATCGGTGTGCGCCACTTTGCCTGGCTTGTTAACACTGGTTCTTAAACTAGTTGCTATTCACATTCATCCAGTGGACCTTTTTTAAAATGCAGATATTTAAAAATCCACCCCTACAAATGGGGTTGGATTTCAGTACCATCAAGCTTGAAACAGTATACCTCATGCAATTACTCTGATTGTCAAACAGATACAGTTTTAACACTGTACTAAGTACCTGATTCATAATTGATAAATGGAGTTGTTTATAAGGGCATAATATATACCTTTTTTTTAGATACAGATTTCAACATAGTGAAAGTTTTTTCATACTTACACAAAAAGACCCCATTTGGTAGAAGATTCATTCTGGTAGATTAATTTAAACATTTATTAGGTAGCTACAATACATGGATTACTAAACTCACATAAAACAAGGATATACAATAAAACAAGTCTAGTACAACTTGGAGATGCAGCCAGAGCTTTGTGAATAAAATAGGATGTAATGGAAAGAACCCTGCTTAAGAAATGTAGGAGTAAATCAAGTTGTCCCTGGCTGTGCATGGCCTTTTAAAAATCACTTTTTAAAGTTTTAGTCCATAGAAGAGAAAAACGAAGTTCTAAGATACAAAAGAAATTATATTAGAATCACCTAAGTGGTCCTTATTTCATGATCATACTCTTCATGTTTCTAAATCAAACATTATGAAATGTTTGATAAAGCCTTTTAAATGTCCTTCTCATATGCTTAATCAGGACATAAATGGACTTAAGAAATTAGCTCAGTGGTAAAATATTTTTAGAAATTAAACCCTTTCACAAGCTTCAGAAATGTTAAGCTATTTAAATGAACACCTGATTTTGTTCATACGTTTGAAAAGTTCTATACACTTAATGACAAATAGTTTCTGAGAAATACACTGTTAGGTGACTTTATCCTTGTGCAAATATCATAGAGTGCATATACACAAATTAAGAATTATCCTTGGGGCTGGGGTTTTAACTCAGCGGCATAAACACCTGCCTTGCAAGCGCACAGTCGTGAGTTCAATCCCCGGTACCAATAAAAAAAAAAAGAATTATCCTCCACATCTACATTATATGTGTTTGTATGTATGTATCTGTGGTGCAGCCTATTTTTCTGAGTTTTGTAGTGAATAAAACACAATGTCAAATCAAATAGGACAGAAAACATTGCAGTAAAAAGACACAGTAAACAATGTATCAGGCCGCTGCCAGTGGAAAACCAATCACCATTTTTACAGTGAACTTTTTTTTTATGAGTATGATGTAAAAGTGACACAGTAAATTCATAAACTAATAGCATAATTATCATCAAGCCTTATAGAGTGTACATAAGTGTATGCATTTACTTTTATATAACTAGCAGTAGTTTTACTTACATCAGCATTTCCACAAACTCAGTGCATTGTCTATCTTAGTCTATCTAACTACAGATAATTCTGCTACTAGTCAGTAGGAATTTTTCAGCCATCATTCACACAAACACATACAGGATGCACATATTTGATAGTACTGCAGATTAAGCCCAGGGCCTTTTTTGATTTGAGACAATATTTCACTAAGTTGCTCAGGCTAGCGTCAAATTTGACGTGATCCTCCCACCGCAGCTTCTGGAGTGTTGGGATTACAGGTTGTGCCATCACACTGACTCTTTTTATATTCTTATGGGACCACTGTAAATAATGCTTAAATTATAGCAAAAACTGATGTAGTTTGACTACAGCTTATTTGGAGATACCATACTATATTTCTTTATATTAACACTTTTTTCAGCTGTTTTCTAGAAAATGCACACAAATTACTATGTTAGGAACATATTGGACTTTGTGCTAAATTTACTGATTTAATGAGGTTTTTATGTGTTCCTGAAAGATAAGGACTGTTAGTCATTTCTGAATCTCCAAAACCTCTTTTGCTTGGTACAGAATAATCACTCAAAAAATGTGAGTCGAACTGAATTTAAGCCTCTTTCCTATTATTCTTTGCTAATTTTGGACATTTTTTTTTGGTTTGGAAAGCATCTAAAAATAGACAAGAATGGGAGAGAAGGCTACCTGATTAATTAGACACTACCTACTATATTGAAACCCAAAGTTTATTGTAATCAATTTTGGGGTACATATGGAACAAAGATTACTCTTGTTTAAAAACCAGATAATTAGGGTAAAATGTATGTAAAATAAAATTTGCCATTTCGATGAAAGTATGTAGTTCAGTAACACTTAGTACATTTAGAACATTGTGCAGTTATCATGTGTTGTGTTATGTTGAGACAGGGTCTCATTATGTAGTTCAACCTGGCCTGAACTCACTCTGGCCCACGCTGGCCTTGAACTTGCAGCAGTCCACCTGTGTCTGCCCCCATGTATATTTTTAAAACTTCATCACCCCAGACAGAAATTGTATCCATTAACTTCTCACCCCTTGCTTCCTCTTCTGTTCATAGTAACTTCTGATCTACTTTCTGCCTCTTAATTTGCCTATTCTAGATATGTCCTATAAGTAGAATCATAAATGTTCATCCTTTTGCACATTTGCCTTATTTCATTTATCATCATTTTTTTAAGGTTCATCCATGTTGTTAGCATGTATCGGGACTTAATTTCTTTTATAGCTAAAAAAGGCCGCTGTTGCATGTTTTCTGTGCTGGGGATTGAACCCTTGCCCTCAAATGTGCTAGGCAAGCACTCTACCACTGAACTAGGTCCCTAGCCCTGGAAGAACCACTGTTTTTTTCTGATAAAAGTGGATTGTTTTTATTCCTCTCCGAGGGAGCAGGGAGGTATGTTCCTTAGACTCCACAAAGTAGGTATATGCTATTACATCAAAGATACTAGCCTGAGAATACTAGTTGTGTGAGGTGTACTTCATTAAACGTTTTTATGGCACCAAGTTAGGATACTTCAGAAGGAAGCAGGAAATGCAGATGACATTCTATTGTGTCTGTCAGCTTCCTATAATTATAAGGATGTGTGAGTACCTGGGAGGGAGAAAAGACATCTAAATTATGGGTGGAGGCTAAAATTTCATAGGACCTGACATACATATTCGGCATTACAGATTACTATTTTAGGAGACGTCACTGATTTATTGCAGTAGCATAATCTCCTGTGTTCATCTCCCTTCTTTCCAGCATGCCTTTTTAAGATTTTCTACATCTTAAACCTAAAACTATATGAGAAAAAATATTTTATGAGGACCTCATAAGTTTTTATATGCTATTTGGTTTTTTCCAAGGTTCTTCACTAGAGGCTGTAACCACCTGTGAACTCTGTAAAGAGAAGCTGCAACTTAACCTGGAGGACTTTGATATTCATGAACTACATAGAGCTCATGCAAATGAACAAGTTAGTATATTTTGCCTAATTTGGTAAGTGTCTATTCTATGCTTAAAGGACAGCTCTTGAAGAAAAGAATTCATGGTCAGAATTCCAGCAATAAAATATTTTTAACATAATTTTCTGCTTGGCATTAGGTGTTTATAATTTCATAATTTTCCTTACCTTTTCTCTTTAAATGAAAGACAGATGACCGTGTTACAGGTTTTTAATAACTAAGGTAAAATTCATCATGCTTCTTATGTCTGAAATAATAAAAATTTAGGAAAATGGTCCCCAAGTAGGCATGCCAACGTTATTTCCCCAGAATTGTGTTTGAGATGCTTAATATGATAGAATAAAGAGCTCTATATTTTTATCCTACTTAACAAAAGTCTGGGAATAAAGGGTATGTGTTTAAGGAAATAAGGGTGACTCTAGAATCAAACTATCCAAGTATTACCATTTGTTATGAAAGAAGAAGTGATAGCTAGAAAACGTAGGCAACGTTTGAAAAACAGTTTTAATGAAGGAGTAATGGACACCCACCCACTTTTGCATTAAATGACTCATATACCAGAACCATTTTAACGTAAACAATTCATTAGTGTTAATACATCTACAGTGTTATGCAACCACCATTTCTTTCATCCCAAACATTTTCCTCATACCAAAAGAAAATCCTGTAGCCATTAGGCAGTAGTTATGTTTATTCTCTTTTCTTTTTTTGTGTCTGGAATTGAACTCACAACCTCACGCTTGCCAGGCAGGCGCTTACACCACTAAGCTAAATCCCCAGCCTTATTCTCTGTTCTTAATCCCTGGCATCCACTAGTGACTAGTATGTGTTGTGTTTTTTGGATTTACCTGTTTGGAATAGTTCATATAAATGAAATCATACAATATAAAATCTGTTTAAAACTGCCTTTACTTTTAAAATAACGTGGAAATTATAAATACTCTTTTAGCAAAATACACAAGCACAAATTATTTAGGTCAAAGTTTAAGAATCATTGATGTGTAGATGATAAAATATTAGGCAGTTGGTATAATTGTTATTCTAAAAGCAATAAAATAAATTTATTCTCTAATGAACCAGTTGTCCAAAAAGAAAATTATTTTCAGCAACAAAATAGATTAAATCCTAAGGTGTTTGTGTAAAACGCTGAGCATTGTTGTAGGGGAAAAGAGTATTTGGAAAGATACAATGATGCAGAAAAATACAAAAGTTTCTGTTTCCTCCTTTGATGTTTGTTAAAATTATCTGTTTCATTCAGGGAGGATTTTTGCTGCATTTTCATGACCCTGATCTTAAATAATTCACAAGTGTTAAGAAATATTAGGTCAAGTCAGTGTAAAGACAATGGTACAAGTTTCCTGGCTTTGTTTGTTCTATATGAATTGTGGAATCTAGCTAACAACTAGATTAGCTTGATAGTTTTATTTCCTTGTTTTCCAATGGCTTTATCTTTTACAAGTGATAACCATTTAAAATTTGTAAAATTTTTCTTGGTAATGATTTCCTTTTAAAGTTAAAGGTTATCAAAAATAATTAAACATTTAAAGAAATAACTGCAAATTTCCTCTTTTTGGTTTGTTTTCTGTATTCAGGGTTTCACTCTACTGTAGGCTGGCCTTGAATTTGTAATGATCTTACTGCCTCAGCCTCCTGAATGCTGGAACTAAAGTTGTACACCATGAGGTCCAACTAAAATTCATATTTTCTCAAAATTGGATTGCAATTACTTATTAAAGTTAATATTAAGGGCATATAATTACCATTATATGAGTTAATCACATAAAAGGAATACACAATTTACCTTTTTATTTTTTGTAAAACTTACAATACAGGTTAGATTTGCAGTAACACTATATTTGTGACATTAATGACTTCAAAACAACAAAACAGAGCTGGGCTACAGCTTAGTGGTAGAGTATTTGCCTACATTTGAGGTCCTTGGTTTGATCCCCAATACCAGGAAGAAAAAGATGGAACAGTTTTGAACAAGTGAACTCTTACCCATTAAAATTTCCATGTTAACAGTGAACTATAGTTTTATCTGTATTGTTTCTGTATGTAGTGTTGGCATTTAAGCTAACTGTCAAAACACCAACACTTGAGCTATCAGAATAGGTATTATAGTAATATTAATATAAATGAAATGGTAATTTTAAAGATCTATATGGCTATTACCTGCTAAATCTGTTAGGAACTTTAGAAAACCAAAACATTGACTTAAAAGTTAAACTTTAGGTAAACAATTACACAAAGGAACACTCCGTGGATTTAGAGGATATTCACACCTATTTGGACGTAGGGCATTAAAAAATTTTTAGAAAAGTGTAAATCGCAGCTTTTTATTTCTTCTTTTAGTCGATGGCACTGTATGCCTTACTAAGAACTGGATACACTTCCTCTGACTTATCAGTAAACTGTGACTATCAATCATAATTCTAATTTTTCATTTTTCACTTTTCCTTTTTTTCCTGTTTGCTTCTCTGTTGAAGGCTGAGTATGAGTTTATCAGCTCTGGTCTCTACCTAGTTGTGTTACTGCACTTGTGTGAACAAAGCTTTTCTGATATGATGGGAAATACAAGTGAACCAAGCACACATGTTCGAGTAAGTAATAATTTAAGAGGGGAGGAGGGAAGATGTAATACAGAAAGTATTGGCCTTGGAAAGCAGATGGTTTTATGTGTTCACATACTGTTTCTTTTGGGGAGCTCTTAGTTTTAAATGTTTCTTAAAAATAAAGTTACTGTAGATGCTGGGGATGTAGTGCATGCTTGTCATCCCAGCACTTGAGAGGCTGAGGTAGGAGGATCATCACGAGGTCAAGGCCATCTTGGAATACGTAGTGAGTTCAAGGCCAACCTGTACTACAAAGTGAGACTGTCTCAAAACAAAGATACTGTAGATTTAATAGAAAATGCTATCTTCCTTCCACAAGAAGCAGCATTTTCTCATAAAGCTGTTTAGAGAAGGAAGTAATTTTATCGCTCTTGAAAGTAACTGTGACTTATTTCAGTGAAAAACAGTGACCAAAATGTAAACATTAAAGGAAAATGTTTAATTAAAAAAACAAAATCTTCAGCATTATAACTTAGAAACCTGAAGTTGAACTCGAAAAGCAAAAGGGTATAGGAAATTAATTTCACTTTATTTGTTGTTAACCTGTAAAAGATTACCAGTGTACTTGAGTCTGTGTTACAAACTTGGACTAGTTGTTGCTAACAACCACTATTAGCGATATAAAATTTAGGTTAGCTACTTTTTAGGTGTTTGTTAGAAAACAGTACTGTTTACTGTACCAAAAGAAACTACTACCTTGCCCATTATGTGTCTTTACTATAATATTCTGAACACTTCATGTCTTGTGTTCGTAAAAAATCCTTCAACCATTTTTATATAAATGTTTGCTTTAGTATAAAAACTAGTTTATGTTAAGTTATTCTGTATTTTGAAAAATTTTAAGAGTCCCAATCAATGAGTATAATAATGCTTATAAGTTAATAAAATACTTTACTAAATTTTATCATTAAGAGGAGTTTACAGAAATAAACCAATTAACAGATTATCATTGAGAGTAAAAAGAATAAACTATTGAAAGTATTGAAGTTAAGCAAAGATGTCTTCACTTCTAACTACCTCAGAAACCATGAGCTCCTAACTTTAGCAAATGCTATAAAATGATTTCTAAAAAGATGTCTTAGCTTGAGACTGTATAAGCCACATAAAGCATATAAGGTCTGTTGAATTGATGCCTTTGTAAAAAGAAAGATTAATATTGCTAATAATAAGTAGAAGTCATTGAGAGGATTTTTCTTTCAAATTTAGACAGATACATTTCAGTTAATTTGGACCCTAATAAGCTCAGGTTTTTTTGTCTTGTTTGTTTTTTCCCTTTATAAGTTTTTTGAAGTGATATATAGAAATACAATACCATTGAATAAATTATTTTATTGTATTTGCTCCCAATTTCAAGAAACTGGTTTCTATGTAATTAATAATAATTACATAATACCCTTAAGGTTGTAATTTTTAATATGGGAGAGAGAGAACCCATATTTAAAGAATTAAAATGATGTTTGACTTTTTAAGTAGAATTGAATCTCCTATACTGATTCTCTCTAGATCCATTTGCAACATTTAAACTACTGTATTTCTTTCTGCATTGTTTCTAGTTTATTAACCTTGCAAGAACTCTTCAGGCACATATGGAAGATCTCGAAAGTAGGTGGAATTTCCCCTCCCCACACTTGTTGAATTTTCTTTTGAAATTAAATCCACAGAACAAAATCTAAGTATATATAGAGCTTCATTTATAGGCTTAATAGTAACAAAATGATTGATTTGGGAAACATGAGTTGGGTAATTGATGCTATTTTTAACAGCATACTTTAAAAAATTGTATTTAAGGTGTATTGAAGGATGGAATTTTAACCACTAGTGTTTATGTTTGTCAAAACTTATTTTTGATTGCTTTGATTTTTAGCATGTATAATAAAAATGAACACAGATTTACTAATCAACTATATCTCTTTTAGTTTTGGGTGATTTTTTTGTTTAAGAAACTTACTTATTTTGCTTTGTTAGACCATAAAAAGAGTTTACTTGTTCTTACGCATGGTTCCAGAAAAATATAGTTCTGATTCTAAATCTATAACAGAAACCACATGCTTTTATTTTTGTTTCTTGCAGAGGTTCTTGTGAACCTTTATTAAATTAGTTGTAACTCTAATCTCTTAAGATCATATTCTAGCATTACGACTTTTTATAACAGCTATTTGCATGGTTTGCCTTCTTTTCAAAGTTCTATTATACCTCCATGGTGCTTAATCCCAAGTGGGCACACAAGTATTAGTGACTGTGGAACAGCTCCTGGGGAATGCAAGATTATTCCACCCAGCCTCTCCTTACTCTATTTTTTCACCCAAAACAACAGACTTCCTGTTTACACTCTTTGAAGCATTTTTTAAATGTATGATATTGATTTGATATACTCATCTTCAAAATTTGGGTGTGTTAGCTGTAGTACATATAACATTTTTTAGCTTTAGAGATAGGTTATCATCCTTTGAAAATAAGTCAAAAAGAACTTCATCTTCATAAAATTCCTTTAATGCATGGATTGTTTTTTAAGGATTTGAGAAAAACTGGCATCACATTTCACAACTTTTAATTGTTATATATGAAAATACAAAAGTCGGTGAGAATTCAGTGCAATTTTTTTTCCCTTTTTTGGTTCCGATTCCTTGTATTTGCCAATAATTTTACTTTTTTAAATTATAGTTTGTCAGATGTGAATGATTTTAATATATAGTATTTTCCCCACATTTTTCACTCTTAAGAAACCTAACACTGTCATATAGATAATAGTTTTTAAAAATGTAACAGTGTCTTTTTCCAACCTGTGATAGAGAAGGAAATGATGGAAGTAAAAGACCCAAACTTATGTAACTGAAAGATGCGGGTTCTAAAAATAAATCCCATAAGTGTTCCATTTTCACATGGAATTAAATAGAAACTTTTATGTTTCTTTAAAAACTAGTGTTGTAATTTAGCTCGATATTTCTGTATTATATAAAATGTAACCATAGGATTATCTCAGTTGTAAGCTACCATACATACTTGACACCATTTTAGTAGAAGTGGATTTTATATATGAATGTGGCATACTTTCCTACGATTTGCTCCAACTTGGTTCTCTACCAGTTATTTCTCAGCTGTGTAATATTAATGAAGTAAGAGTACATTACAACTTTATGCTTTTGATAATAGAGATATTGGTCAGTATCTTTTTTAGCTTTCTTTTTTTCACATGTAAAACAGTTTGCAGAAGGCAAATTTTTTGTTACTGTGCCCTTCTTAAAGACATTCCAGGTTGCTGTACTTTATATCTTGAGCCATTAATGACTCTTGAATAAATTTAGATCAGAAATGTAGAAGTGTTAAGTTTTGACAGTTTGGAGATATGGGAATAAATTCAGTAGTACTGTAGTTGGTTACTGAATCCAGGTATTTTAACTCAGTCTGTGTCTATGTAAAGCTTTTTTTTAACTTACTAAATAGGGCTGTTTCTTGGCATTGTATAGACATAGCTTGGAAGAACACCCATAACCTATTATTCTATGTAGATTTTTTTCATCTTCATGGAGTGCGTCAAACATGAAGCAGTAATTAGCCAGATTCTACGCAGGTGTGTGAGAGGAATATCCTTAAATTCACTTTTCCTCTAATGTTTTATATCATTAACTACTATGAACACAAATTGATCTCAAAAACAACTTTTAGAAGATGTTTCCACATTTATAAAGCATTTTCATTTTTATATATACACTATAACATCACAGAAAAGATTTTGGGGTGGCAGTGGGCATGTTGTGGATGGGCATCACCCATAATCAAACCATTCTAACTGTGTCATGATAACTTATCGTTTTGACTGAAAAGTACACTAAGTTGAGATTTTTATTATTACAAGTCATTGCTGTTAGACCTCCCTCCCTCATCCCCCTCAAAATCATTGTTGATTGTTCTGTTTTCTTTCAACAGCTTCAGAGGATGATTCTGAAGAAGATGGAGACCATAACAGAACATATGATATTGCATAACTTCATTTAAGACAAATGGATGATCTGAGAACAAGTGTTTAAGACTGGCAATTAAGTATGGATTAATTTTGTGGGGGAATGCCGATGAAATTTATTGACTGTACCTAAAATGAATATATATACATATATGTATACATGTGCATATATATTCATTTTCAAGTGTTGCTGAATTAAAATTCTTCTGCTGGATCTTTTAATAGTGACCAGCACATTTGATGTTTATAAACTGGTAAAAATATTTTTCTTGTAGGTGAGTGGGAAAGTCTTACCCTTGTTTTAAGCAATGCCTATCAACCCTTTTTTGTGTTCTGATTACTGTAGTCATATTTATGAAAAACAGATTTGTGTTCTAGTTTCTTGCTAGTGAGGAAAGGGGGACAAAATACGCTTTTGAAACAAACTGCCAAATGGCACCTAATTAGTTTGTCTTCTACAATGCCTTATATTGCAGTCATATTTTAATAATCATTTATTTCCAGTGTTTCTAAAAAAAACTTACAAAGAATGGGAAGATCATTCATTATATTAGGTTTCCAAACTTAATTTGAGTTCCAATTCATTTAGCAATAAAGCCTAATTTTAAAATAGTATAAAATATTTAGCAATGATGGAAAAAATTTTGTATTGATTTTTCAAAATGCAGATTATATTTGATAGGCTATAGTATGTAACTATTCCTTCAGGAATAGTACAACTATAAATTGTATCAGAATTGCCAGTCAAATGCTATTTGGTTAAAAATATTACTGCAATTGCAAGTTAATGGAATCTTTTAAAATCCCATATTCAAAGTTTAAAACACTGGTTTTCAATGTGTTTTTTAGTGTTGTCACTACTTTATAGATAAATATAAGTACCTGTTTGGGTCCTGGTCATTTTTAACTGTTACCCAATAATTCTGAAAATTTATTTGATGATGATTAATATTTTTCACTACCTGGGGAAAACAGACTGAAATTACCTATTCAGACTGATTCTGCACTCTGTGGTCATTAGTTGTGTATTCCATAACATTGTATTTTTTCCTGTGGACACTACTAGGATACACTTAAAAACACCTCAAAGTAGTTTCAGGTTAAAATCTAATGTTTCAGCAGCAAACTACTTTCTCAAAACCTAAATCAAAACCATGTAATTTATCAAATGTGAATGAACAGTTTGTCCCCACTTAATTTGTTGGTCTTCTGTAAAATCTTGGCTGGAAATAAAGTACATACTCATTGATTTATTTCATAGTTTGAACTGCTTCCTTTTCAACTGGTGCACAAAGACTTCAAACATTATAGCCAAAATTTTTATGAAAGTGTCAAATCCCATTTCTTAGACCAATATACATGTTTCCTAAAACATCTGTTCAGCTCTTGCGTGGTACCTTTATGTTGCCTTACTTAAGCAAAAATGAAATTTAAGGATGCCAGTTTTGATATATTCTGAGTCCTTAAGGATGCTTTGAATGTCTAGCATGTACATGTCTCTTGAATTTGATCCTCTGTACCTTATATAATTGTTAGCTGAAACAAAGACAATGAAGAAATGATTTCCATATTCTGGATATAGTAAATAAGCTTGTGTTAATAGCAAAAAACACAAGATTCAGTTATTAAATTACCTCTTGACCAAAAAATAGACTACAAAGACCTGAAATAGATGTTTGGACATAAAAGAAATTAAGATTTAGCTTGACACAGTCCTCTATACTTATAAAATGAAATCCTTCTTTCTAGATGGACACATCTCTAATCTTTTGTTTCATAGATTTTCTTTTTTTACATTTTAGTTATTTATGATTAGTGCTAAATTCTATTTGTTTAATGTTTCTAAAATAATGGAATTATAAAATTATGTAGAGTATACAGTGTTAAAATCTATATAACTTACATCTAAATGATAAAAGAAAATACAAATAGTAGAGGACTTAACAACCAAAGTACACAGTATCAGGTTATTTAAATATATAGAATCTGTTTAAAAGTCAGACTTCTTTACCATATCACGTTTTTCAGTAAAGAAGTGTGAACTAAATTGGTTCAACTAGATGGAAAGCAAAATAGAGCAGGTTAAGACAAGTAGGCTGGATTTTTACTTTTATTAGCTTCTTGGACTTAAGGCTTTCCTTTTGAGTGAAAGTTTCTTAGAAATGGTGTTTAAAACCCTTTTAGATACAAGATTTTTCCTTTTCCAAAACCTGCTTTAACACATTCACAATAGGGCCATATTTGTATATGTCTCTATGAGGTGGCTTGAACCACCAGCAGTTCAAGCTGGTGGGAATGTGTTGGCAACCAAAACACGTGACTTTTGTTAATGACTTCATGAAAATATTGCTGCTAATATAAGAAGTACCATAAAAGCTATAATTTTTAATGTCATTTATATTAAAATCTTGGACAGGAATCAGTCCTCTCTTAGTCTGTGATTACCAAAAATTTAGCAAAAATAAAATTAAAAAATTTAGTCAAATTGAACAGCAAGTTCATTTTCTTCTCCACCGACCAAAACACAGTCATCGTTAAAAGAGGATTGGGATACAGTTGAAAAAATCGTAGTGAAACCAGAATCAGAATGTCTTTTGTAGGAGAACCAAATGATTGCTCCCAAAACTGTCAAAATTACTGTACTAGCAACTACCAAAGTTGCTATTAAAATGTGATTATCTGAAAAGGAAAAACACAGAAGAATATATGGGAAATGAAACTGTACAAGTATAATTTCATATATCAGTTTGAGAGTTTATCATAGATGAGAACAAAATTAAACATTTAGTACTGTCATGATTTTTATTTGTTAGTGTTAAAATGCCGAGAGCTACAGTGTGTTGCATTTTGCATTCATTTTAGCAATACTGTGTATTTTCAATATAGAACCCAAACTTTTTTCATGTGGACATATTGTTATTTCAGTCTGTTAATGACTGTATCATAACATATAATCATTATTGATTGCATGGCCACAGAAATACAGACAAAAAGTAAATATAACCCAAAAAACATAAATTAGAATGATTTATGGACTTACAGTCACAGTTACAACAATTAAAAGGCCCGTTATCCTACTGACTGCAGTAGGACAGCCCGTATTTATGCAGTCTGCAAGTGATCAGTGGCCAGGTTGCTACCAAGCCTTTTGTTGGCTAGCTACTTATTACTAAAATATGGACCAAGTCCATTGCAGGACAATTCATTGGCAGTATAATTAAGATATGCAGTATGTATCTGAAGGAAAGGGTAGTTCTGCATTAAATCTGCCACACAAATGCAAAAGAAAAACCTGTTGCTTCCTTGACTGAGCACATAATTGCTATTATCTAACATTCCCATTTTTAAAATGTAGCCAGGAAGTGGAAAAATCATCCTTAGCCTAATAAAAGAAACTTGAGGAAACTTACTACAAACATAACCTTTCCCTTTACTGTAATTTCTCAAACTTGTGTAACCCATTCTCACAACCTTCTGACCGCTGTGGCAAGAATCACCAGTTACCTTTATATAGTGAGGCATAAACACCTGGACACCTCAAGTCAAGCTGAGGTATCTAGACTGCTAGTCATACCACTTTGGACTTTTTCCCACTTGACTTCCCTGACACTTTTCTTTTTTCCCTTTATTTTTCATATTGCATAACACTCTTAATATCACTTATACTCTGTATGGTTGACTTCAACTATTCAAGTCTTTTATATAAATCTAGATAATTACATGTATAGTCAGTGCCTAACAGTGACCATGTGAGGGCCAGAGTACATAATCCATTTTAAAGCCTTGAACTAACCACAAATAATTTATTGAGTGCTAACTATGCATGTTTCAGACTGGTTTAACTTGCCCAAATGCATTCAATTAAGTGATGCTAAAAAGCCAAACCTATCTTTGTTAATGTTGATACATACACTTGGATAGCCTTTCTTTTCTCACTTTCTAATGCCTACTATAGTTACCTTCATGATTTAATTCTGGATCGTGTCCAGTAACTTTCAGTATACCTTGCTTGGCTAACTCCCCCTTTCTTTATGCTCACGCTCTGCATCCTAGTATATCCCTCCCTTCTAATACTCTTCAGGGTATATGAATGGAAACCTCCCAGTTTGCAAGATTGCTGCCAATATCTGTTTCAACTTATTTGCCCTACTGTTACATATTAAAAGTCAGACTAAAACCTAATGCTTATCTGTATAGAAAGCGTTCACTTTCTTTCTTTTCAAATATGACCTTATTGAGCCTTGCTTTAGTACCCTACTTAAAAAACAGCCTGTCTTCTCCCTACTTCATCCTTCTGCCTTTTTCACCTATAGTGTATATATCATCATCTGACACTTTTTTATCGTTTCATCCTTTCTACTAGAATTAAGCCTGAAAGCAAGTTCTTCTGTTCATTGTTGTCTCGGATGTGTGACTTAAGAAAGCCAAGCATCTAGTATTTACTGAATTATGCATCCATCTGTAGGTAATACAGATTCACATATATATTTTACTGAATTTAAAGATTAAAATACCCCTGTAATCTAAAGACCTTTCAAACACTGCCAAGTCTTTCCAACTATTCCTGACAATATTTTTCCCAAAGTGTATGTGTGTATAGTGAAAGTAGTTCAGAAAGGTACTTAATGAAAACTTTACTGAACCCCTGCCTTACTACTAAAATCCTCAATATTCATTCCTCAGAGGTAACTATTCTGTTGTCACATCTTGAAATAACATGGTTATGCTGCTTTTCTTGATTTGTTTAAATATTTAACTGAAATACATCTAACTACAATAGCATTAAGCACATTAATAAGCTAGGTATATCGCCACCATTCATAAAATTGAAATTACCAATTAACTCCCTTGCCCATGTCTTACAAACATTCTAGTTCAAAACCTATGGCACACATGCCACAGCAGCCTGTTTATTACTGAGAGCTCTAAAAGGTTCACCACCATTGCTGTAGTTTTTATCTATATGTGACCCGGTACCTCTAAGTAAAATCCTAAGTATAATCACACAGTTGTCTATTTATGACTGACAACCTAACATCCTCCATGTTAGAGATCCTAGGTCAGAATCTCTTTCCCTTCTTAGGCCAAATAACAATCAATCATTTGTATAAATAACATTTATTCATCTGTTAGATACTTAGGTTGCTTCCACTTTTTGGGCATTGGAAATAATGCTGCTAGAAACATGTTTTGAGTCCTTGCTTTCAATTTTTTTGGAATACATGCAGATGAGTTGCTAGGTCATATGGTAATTCAATTTTTAATTGAAGAGTTGCCACAGTGACCACCATTTTTACATCTCCACAATAGTGGAGTTTGCAGCTCTGTGTGTGTGTTAAATATATATATTAATCTAAATACAGTGGATGAGCATGGAGTTGTAAAAAAGAAATACAGATATACATGTAAGAAATGATGTGGAGAGGGTACTAAACTATATTAGTGAATTAAAGGGGCCCAGTAAGTCATATATCTCCAGCATCAACAACAACAACAAAAAAGATACACTATAAGGTTGAAAAACTTAAATGGCTCAAATAATGGTGGGATAATGCTCACAAGCATTTTTGATTTTTTGATTTTTTTGATTACCTATCTTTAAAAACGTATTTAATAAACCCTTATGGTTTATGAATTGTACTTACTATGAGGTAAAACTTCTAAACAAAACATGCTGAGCTATATCCACAAAAACAGGTAATGGAGTTTGACAAGGAAATAGAATATAGTATAAAAAGCTTCATTTCATGCATAACTGTGGTTATATTTAAAATGTCAAGTCATGCTAAATAGACTAGATTTGTACAAAAGTACTACTTTGTATAATTTTAAAAAGGAGTTTATATCAGAGTTTTAGCATGCCAGGATTTTAACAATAGGCAGTATAGACAAGAATAAAACAAAACAAAAAAAAGTGCAATACTACTTACCTGATAAGTATTTCTTGTCATATGGGACTAAAATACAAAAAAAAAAAATTTAAATTTTAAATATGCTTATTATAAGACATTTGAACACAACCATTAAAAATGAACACTTTATTGGCATAATATTCCTATTACTACTGAATTTAGTTTTGAAGACAAATATAAAGGCCTAGCAAAATGCATTAAACTTGACTGGTGTAAAAAATAAGGAAACTCAACAAAAAGACAATTAGATAAGGAAAATAAGAGGATTCTAGTTAGATAACCAGATGCTGAAAATGTGATAAAACAACTGTGACTTTACCTCCTTAGTGTGGATTTGCTCATTGTTTCTGATCTTTTGAAGTTACTATTCTGTAATGGTGCCCTGGAGTACAGTACATGAAAAGAACTAATTTTTTTAAAGTCAGATATTTGAAGTTGGTTTGCTACTACTGTAAAACTATGACAAATGTTTACATCACTGTGAAATTCAGTTATAGTCATGGACCCTGAGATGGCAAGTATAAAAAACTTGTGCAGTTTTAGATATTTTTTTAAAAAAATCAAAGGGGCTGGGGACTTAGCTCAACGGCATAAGCACCTGCCTTGTAAGCAGGCAGTCGTGAGTTCAATCCCCAGTACCAATAAAAAAAAAAAATTAAAAAAAAAGCCAAATATATTATTTTGGTTTACAGTTGAAGGACAATTCGAATACTAAGGATTGGTGTGTGTCACATGTCATGCATCCCAAATTCATAATTGAAATTGCTTTTTTACTGAGTAGATTTACTCTTCAGAATTGAACAACAAACTTTACTCAGTGATTAACACACAATATAAAAATATTGAGGAAGACAGACATGATGGTATACACCTCAATTCCAGCTACATGGGACACTGACATAGGACTGCAAGTCCTATGGAAACTTAGACGCTGGGAAACGTCCTGGGAAACTTAGACGCTATCTTAAAAAATTTTTTTTAAAGGCTCAGGATGAAGTTAAGTTACAGGGTGCTTCTCCAGCAACCTCCAGCACTGAATTCAATTTCCATTACAGCAAAATTTCAAAACAAAACAAAAATGTGTGTGTGTATGGGTGATGGATGGAATAAGATAATTTTGTTTATTAAAATATTCAGATGGATCAAGAGAAAAATGTGTTTGAAATTTCAGAATATAATATGAAGTATGTAATTTTTACTGCAGTATTTTTCTTTTTGCATAAACAAAGATGGTTCTTATAAAGAATCTAATTCCATGTAAATTAATATTGAAATTCTGAAATTCTACATGATTACCCTCACCACTTCTCAAATTGCATGCAATGAGGTTACATTTCTTTTGAGAAATACAACAAATTTTGAAGCCTTGGGCATTTAAACAGAATTAAATGATACCTAGTTCAAATGATTGGTCCAGCCTCTGGATGTAAAAGAATTATACATTGCTTTGCAAGAGACTTGAGAGCAAAGCACACTAATTTTGAAGTCTTTCTCTTTTTAATAAGGCACAATAATCTCCACAGAAAAAATGTTTGAAAACCTACTTTACTCTCTCTTACCCTCATAGAATGGAGAAGGACATTCAGTCCATACTTACTAGCTGCTTTACAAAGTGTTCCTTCTACAGTAGAAACTTCACAATTTCCTTTTTTCCATTCACCCGTCTTGGTATGCAGAAAACCACAGGTGTCCACTAGATCATCATCATCATCTTGGTCTGCCCAGTTATGAAATGTCATATTTGAATTATCAAACCACTTGAAGCTCGCCTCTGTCAAAGGATATTTTCAACGTCACGACAATTTTAAAAGGTGAAAGAATATTTCAAACACAGAATTCAGTTCTCAACTCGTCAGTACCTATTATATTAGGTTTCTCGTATTCTGTGAAGAGTACCCAGTACTATGACATGCACTGGTCACGTAAGTACCTTATGTGGATGAAATTCTTTTGTCATGCTCAATGTAACTGCAGCCTTCCAGATACTGTAATTTGCTTATTTAAAGCTGCACACCCAGGCAAGAGCAAAATCTAGACCATGAATCAAAACAGCAATGCTTCAGAAAATATAACTTGGTGTAAAGGGGTGCTGGTGTAGCACAGATGTGTTTATAGAGCTGTAGGGGTTTAAAACATGGCAGTGTCTTTTAGATATGTCCCATGCGCACATTTATTTACTGTTTCATTCATTGGCCATTAAGGCTGCTAAATCTGCCTGACCTTATTGAGGGCAATGTTGTCTTCAACCAGCTCTATTCCTTGTTGCAGTTGGAGAAGTGGAACCACACCTCTCATGGCTCTCATCCTCTTTTTGCAGCTGGTATATTTTAAACTCTGGGACAGATGATACAGTACGAGGGATATATCCTACCCATTCAACAGTTACAAACTCAAGCCAAACTAGGCTGTCTCTTAACAAAAAAGGACAACACAAAAATATTTTATATGTTCTATTTTTTAAATAATTTTCATAATATTTAACGTATTTCATACACTATTTGAAAGTCAGGAGGGAAAGGGATATTAAATGTACCATAAACAAGATGATGTAACCTTTCCTACATTAGTATATTTGAATAATATACAATGAGAGGTATGCCTCTCTAGTAAAAGGATTGATTCACTTATTTAAAAAAAAAAACTATAAAGATACAGGATTACAGGTGTGGGAAATTACTAAGGTGAATAAATTTTTTGCAGGATTAAAATTAGGAGATATAGTCTATGTAGAGACAAGCTTTTGAAAAGATTAAACAGCTATTGGTTCTTAAACATCCTATTTTTCAAAAAAATAAATGCTTTCATGGCAACAAATTTTAAAGTTTATATCTTTATACTAACCTTAATTTCATGTCATTTTTAAATGTTTATATATTTAATTTTTATAGTGCTAAAAATGTTTACATTATATAACCTTATAAATAATTTATCTTTATAACTGGTGACACTAATATTAACTCTTATGATCATGCCATATTATAAAAGTACATAAGAATACATTTTAATCCAGACAAGAGGATCAACTGTATCTCTCATTTGTGAAACACTGAACTACTCTGGGCAATACTATGATACATGTTACAGTTGCACACTGAAAATGCAGTACCTGGAGCCACAGGAAACAACAATTTGATGTAGAGAACTGAAGAACTGAAAAGCCCTAAATTTTACTAACATTAAAGAAAGAAAAACTTGCATTTCACAAGGTAAATATCCCTTACCATCTGTATCATAAAACATTCCTAGTAGGATATCATCTGGGGCTTTCCATTGCTTTTTCAAAGTATCCAATATAAAAGCATTTTCTTCTTTATTATGTATGCTTATCATGTCTGCTCCTGAATTATTTAGAGGGAGAGAAAAAAGCATTTTCCACAATCAGTTAAAGTCATGAGGTTATAAAATAATGAATTATATACATTTCACCTTTACATCTTTTAAAGGAGACCTTTTTTGGAAAATAGTAAGTTTACAGGAGGAAAGATAAAACAGCTAAAAATCAAAACATACCATAATGTTAAAGAGTGATATCAGAAACTGGATAGGTATAATTCTTTTATTTAAAAAAAAAAAAAGCTTATTTCAACAGGTAAAAATGCTCTTACACTGTTAAAACAATTTACTCTCACAAAAATATTACAAGAAATGTGTGATGACTCAAATCTGACTGCTAAAATAAGATAAAAAGCAGACTTTCAGATTTGCAGAATAGTTTTGTAGAATGATGGGAACTAGTAGGCAGCTACTCGGTAAAAACTAGTGTAACTTTTGGAAAGATTTTGGTAGGAAGTATCAAAAGCCCTTAAGATATCTTTGATGCAGCAATGCTTAATAATGTATATTCAGATAAAATCATTTTAAGCAATATATTAATTTGAATTTATGTTCACAAATTATAAACAGGCACAACTATCATATGTTGTTTATGACACTGAAAGACTGGAAATATTCATGATATAAGTCTAGAAGAATAGTTACCAAACTGTTAACAATGGTTACTTTAGGATGCTCCAATGTTTCTGACTTAAAATTTTTTTGATTTTTAAAAAGTTTCTTATATAATGATCATGCATTGTGTCATGAGAAAGTAACTTTTAAAGGAAAAATAAGATAACTTTAAAATACTCAGTACTTAAGTCAGAATTCAGCAAGGTTCTCTTGAGTTTGTAATTTTTTAAAAAATTTGATGGCTTTTTAAAATCAGCTCCAGCTGCTATGACCCCTTGTCTGTTAAATGTCGTGTAGACTTGTAATCTGTTGTATCCTAATAATTACTAATGAAGGGTGACCAAAATGCCACTTTAGAAAAATCCTCAAGAGAAATATTTATGTTAATAGTTTAGGCTTGATAATCTAGAGATGAGTTTTTTATCCTTTTCTCTGACCTTGTGGCAGCCAATGGAACTTTCAATGATTTTAACATTGTAATCTAATTAAAAACTGAATAGACTTAAATTATTATGCCAGGCAATCTGACACACTTTCATTTTGTTAAGTGACAGCATAAATCCCCAAAGAATGCATATATTCAAAAAAATTTTTTAACAATGCATCACCAGTGACACTACCTATTGAGATATAATTTGGGTTTTTAATTCTTCCTGTGGCCTATGGTTTAGCTTATAATACAAAAAGGAAAGAATGAAAATATAAATGTTGCAAAGTAAGTTTTAGCTTCTCCTGATGAATACCATTAGCAGAAGAAAGAGCACATTTAACTAAACTGGCACAAAGCACTGAGAGTATTATAAATTCCGAAAAGCAACAGATGACTTATAGTTTATATCCCAATGATTAGTTTAGTTTTGCATGACTTTAAAACTTTTTTGAATATAAATATTGTAGTATTTCTTAGGATTTTTCTTCTTCAAACACAATTCATGCTAACTTGCTGTCTGAATCAAAGCCCAAATAAATAATTTACTAACCAGCTGGTTTTCTGACTCGTCTATGAAATGGATGTTTCTAGAGTGGAAGTAAATATGCAGGATAATCCAATAAATGGATTATTAAAAATGTATGAGGAACTATTTAAAAATCAAATTAGAACCCAGGAATGGTGGCTATAAATCCCACCTGTAAATTCTAGCCACTTGGGAGACCAAGGTAGGAGGATTTAAGTTTGAGACCAACCTGGGCAACTCAGACCCTGTTTCAGTTTAAAAATGAAAAGGAGCTGGGAATGTAACTCATTGCTCTTGGAGTTCAGCAGAAAATAAAATCAGCAAGACAATCCAAATTGTTTTTCATGGTTGGGACTAAACCCAGGAGGATCCTGTGCCTAATTTATAAATTTTAGCAGAAGAAAAAGACATACTGTTTTTAGGCCCAAATTTCAAAACAAATTTAGGCATGAAACAAATTTGTATGTGCACTTTAAAATTTCTCTTTCAACAAGTAAAGCTAATGCATTTCTAAACAACCACTCAAAATTCAGTCCACAGAGTTGCTTGGTGTTTGTCTTGGTTACTTTTCTCTAGTTGCTGAGACAAAATATCTAATGCCCAAAATTAAGGAAGGAAAGGTTTATTTAGCTCACAGTTTTTGAAGATTTCAGTCTATAGTCAGCTGGCTCCAAGGCAGGGTGGCATGGCTAAGGGGCAGCCATTCAGTTCATGGCAGCCACAAGCAACAAGAGTGAAAGGGCAAAAGAGAAAAAGCAAGGCTCTTTTTCTCCCTTATAATGTATGCCAGCTACTCGCCTCTGGGCAGGTGCAGTACTTGCACTGTCAATCCCAGCGCTAGACAATGAACCAATCATGAACACTACAGTCAGCTGCCTCCATGACAGTATGAGGCTGTGGGGATACTTAAGCCACAACAATGGTTTTAGTTTAGTTTTGCTTTGTTGAAGAAACTACATTTGAATCAAGTATTACTTTTTCCTTCTGTATAGTAACAGTTGATTAACTGAAACAAAGCTGGACAGTAAACTTTGATGTGGTTCATGCAAGTTAACACAGATATAGGAATAAGTCTTTGCTTGTACCTCTAATATTTATTATTGAAATTATGTTTATGTCTAAGTATAATATATGGAAATTATTTTTAAAAGATAGAAAATAATTATAGGGGAAACTTCATTTTAAAAAATCTTGTTAGACCAGCAAAAGTGCTATTAGTTTATTCAACTGCCTTAAAACTATCTTTGTACATCAAATTTTCTTTTTTTTTCTAAGCCACAGTTCATCATTTAGTAGGTAATAATTTTTGAAAGGAAAATATATACTAGAAACTTTATGCTAGAATTTTACCATTAAATATGGTTTTAATTAAACTACATCCCAGTAGAACACAGTTTTGTGTACAACATTTGATTACCTTCCAAAATGTTATATTCATGGGTTGTCAGAATTTTCTTTAAGGTAAAGGGCATATCTGAATGCTGGACTTGTGAATATGCCTACGAAAAACCATTAATAAAATGAAAGAGGCATTAAAGTCTCCTAAAAGGTATCCTTAAATAACTGAGGAATGTCATGTGTCACCAGCTTACTTAGTTCAGTTGAAAAAAGATGTGAACTTACCACGTTTTAGTTTGAGGTAAAGAACATCACAGTTAGAGGATAAACCCAAGCATGTACTTCAGGCCAAAGAGTGAAATACATAAACTGCATTTACTCCAAACTTTTCAAAAACTAAGTCTGAGGATGTAGCTTAATAGTGGAACATGTGCTTTGCATATGTGAGGTCCTGCTTCACTCCTCAGCACTTGCAGAAAAAAATTTGCTAGGTGTGGAAGCATAATCCGGTAGTCCCAGCTGTTGGGAGACTAAAGCAGAAGAACTCAGGTTTGATGATAGCCAGGGCAATACAAGCAAAGACCTTGGCTCAAAAAACAACATTTAACCATTGAGAGAACCTTCTGCCAGGAGCCAGTGAAAGCTGGGAGAAGCAACCAGTCACACCCTTGCTTGCCCACCTTCAGGGAAGCTTCAGTGTAACTGCCTGGGTCCAGAGAAGCCTGCCCTGTGCTCTACTGCCTCCCTGGAAAAACCCAAGGGTCTGGCCCATTTGCCTATACCACAGAGGATCAGCCAACTTGGGAAGCATATGGGACCTCACAATTGGCTCATTCAGAGGAACCCAGGAAGATGTCAAGACCGAGGAGAAAAACGCAATCTCAGACCTGCAACCCATACAGAGTAAGTCTAGGAAACATAGACATGGAATAAAATGAAAATTGCACACTTGAAATGTCTCAAATGATAGCAACTGAGGTTAAGAAACAACTTTATGCCTGCCTGGCAAGGGTAAGGTCCTGAGTTTGATTCCCAGTGAAAAAAAGAAAGAAGCAACTTCAGAATATCTCATGTAGAAGAAGAAATGACAACCATAATGAAAGGCTTGCTGAGCATATCTGAAGAAGACATAGATTAATAAAAAGAGGAACATAAAAATGATGGAAACCTTGAATGGACAATATAGGACAGAATTAGAATGAATGAAACAGATTCAAAGAGATATACAGGAAATTAAATCTCCAACTAAAGCTGGCAAAACCATTTCAACAAAACTGAAAATAGACTTTTAGACCTTGGAGACTGGATTGTGGCTAGCGATCACAAAAGGAAAGATCTCTTAAAAATAACAAGGGACCATGAAATAACAATTCAATAGCTGCAAGATAACACCAAGAAAAATAATTTAAAACTGATGGTGTCAGCAAAAAAAGCAAGAGTAACACAAATGATACAAAAAGACTATTACAGAAGTAATAGCAGAAAACTTCCCAAGCATGGGAAAAGGACCTCACATTGAGATAAGTGAGACACATAGAATCCAACTATCCACATAACCAAAATAAATCTACACCTAGACACATAATAATCAAGATCCAAGAAATTTAGCACAAGAACAGAATATTAAAAGCTGATCGAGAAAAGAAAAAGATCACCTATAAAGGAAAATCCATCAGAATCACGGCAGACTTCTCAACACAAACCATCAAGTCAAGAAAAGCTTGAAGTATTTCAATTCCTGAAAGAAATAAACTTCCAACCCAGACTGATGTACCCCACAAAACTATCTGTCAGATTTAATAGAGAAATAATATACTTCCATGACAAAGAACAACTGAAGAAATTCATGACCACCAAACCAACCCTACTGAAAATACTGAAAGATACTCTACAGAGAGATAAAAATGACCACAGTTCCAAGAACAACAGAAAGAAATCACCAAGCAAGGCAGCAAGTAAGCAGAGGGGTGCAATAGGGAGCCAACAGCAGGAAAATAACATGACAAAGACAAGCGAATACATATAAGTCATAACCATTAATGTAGATGGCCTCAATTCACCAATAAAAAGAAACAGTGGATCAAGAAACAAAATCCTTCAATATGCTGTATACAAGAAATATGTTTAACTTGAAAGGAAATTCATAGACTGAAAGTCAACGGAGAGAAAACAATACTTCATGTGACAGGAACCAAGAAAAAACAAGGAATAGCTTGCCCATCAAACATAGAATGGATAAGAAAGTTATGGTATTTTTATATAATGAGGTACTACTCAGCTATAAAGAAGGATAACCTCCAGTCTCTTGTAGGTAAATGAATGTAACTTGAGATCATGCTCAAGGGTGAAATGTTTTGAACACACACGGATGAACAATATGTTACAGTATAAAAAACTGAAGGAGTTATTGAAGTGCAAAATGTATAAGATATTGTGACAATGAAAGATATATGATAGATTATACTTCTAATCTCTATTAGCTCAACAACAGAACAGTTTGTGCTTTCAGTGTTTAATCATTTTTTCATGCATATGTCTGGTAATCTAAACAAGTACTTTAAAGACAACAATACACCTGGACACACTCACAGTTATAACAGCATCTCTAGAGACAAGTAACAGTATCTTCATTTTAAAGATAGAAGATAGAACTGCTCTGAGCAGTTGTGAACAGCAACATATTGACCATTGTTAATACCCTATTCTGTTTTGACATTCTGTATCATTGTCTTTGTTTTTTTTTTTCATTTTAAAATAAAATTTTTAAACATTTAGATGACATTTTGTTGGGCGTGGTGGTGCACGTCTATAGTATCAGCTATGTGAAAGGCTCTGATGGGAGGATCACTTGAGCTCAGAGTTTCAAGACCAGCCTAGGCCATACAGTGAAACTTTCATTCAAAAATATATGTATGTTTTTAGATTTTAAATATTTCATTATGTGAAATTATAAAACTATTTCCAGAGAACACAAAATGTATGCTCCAGCAAATAATTTTTTTATCCTATTCTACCCACAAAGTAAGACTATTGTGGGTTTATGTAATCTTACATTTCAGCACTTTCCAGGCAGAATAACAATAATCAAGAATTCTTAATCTACAGTCAAAGAGAACTATATGTATTTTATTTTTATTTTATAAATAGATAATCATAACATGTTACAGATTATAAAACTGAAATACAAGGAAGATAGCAGGATTGGGTGGTGCACACCTATAATCCCAATAATTGAGAGGCTGACACTAGGAGGACTGCAAGCTCAAGGCCAGCCTGAGCTGAATAGGGAGATCCTGTTTCAACAAATCAAAATCAAAAGAAGGTAATTTGCAAAGATATACTATATGCTGAGCATTAACTTTGCTTTTAAGTATCCTGTTTTTACAATGAGTCTATAATTTCTTTAAATTGTTGGCTTAAACCTAAGAATTACATTCCAAAATTTAGATAAATTGATGCTATTTTTTTTTTTTTTGTCTTTTTCCTTTTTTTATCAGTACCAGGGATCGAACTCACGACTGTCTGCTTGCAAGGCAGGCACTTTATGCCACTGAGCTAAATCCCCAGCCCCCAAGTTGATGCTATTTATGCTGACTTTGAAAAATTTCTATTTCCATATACTGTCATCCCCCTTTTGTTACTGTTCTATGGCTCTTGAATTTTCTGCTAGAGATGAGTTATTTGTATTCATTTTCCTTCAATTTATTTCTCCATATTTTTTTTCTTAAATTGACTTCACTCTGGATTTTGTACTCAACACTCCACAGAGATTTCTAAAGTCCAAAATGTGAATGACAGTGACATTACTGTATCCAGTGATGAGTTCCTTGTTCTTGTCCTTTTTGTCAGAAGCATCTAACACAACTGATAACTTGATCTTTGAATCACTTTCTTCTCTTGGCTTCCAGAAGAATCTGTTAGTCCTCTTAAAGTCTGGGCCTCAGATATTCTAGGATGTCACCTGAGCTGCATTTACTTGGTCAAAGCAAGTCACAAAGACCACTCTAGATTCAAGGAAAACACAAGTGAGTTGGTGAGACATAGAATCCTGGCTCTGTCTGTCATTACCTGTGTGATGTTGGTAGTAATAAGTGAATTAATTTCTTCCCTTGATTAAAGGAGAATAAACTTCTTTACAGGTAAAATGTGAAGTAATTAAACACAATGCCTGGCACAGGAACACACATTAACTAGACAATGATGTTGCTAAGGTTCTGTCACTCTACTCTGAACAATATTGCCCAACAACTGTGGCTTGTGTGTCACAGAGTAAAAGTTGTAAATTAATTCTAAGTACCCAGTTAAAAGTGAAATAAGACAAAGCAATTTTTAATGAAAACTACTAACATGGGGGAGACAGCTCCTTACCATGGCCAGTACACTGATTTCTGACATCCTCTATGCCTTCTACTTTAATGGCTTCTTGAAGAAAAATGTAACAGCTGTCCTGGAACTGAACCCAGGTAGATGAAGGACAGTCTATGTGGAAAAAGAAAAAACACTGTTAATCTGAGAATATGTACATGAATTCCTGAATATATTAGATATTAAATTTTCATACACATAATATCCCTTGTTAAACTTTTGTTAAAATAAGAAAGCAACCACTTTAATAGGAATTTCTCTTTTTACATATAGGAAAAGAGAAATGTATCAATGATTCTCTTCTAACTTGACAGAGCAAAGTTACAAGTCTTCAAATTGTTCTGCAATTTGAACACACATTATTACAGTATTAACAAAGGAACAAACTATCAAGACAACCAGTCAAAATTACAGGCTTCTCTTTTAATGTTATCTTTACAGAATGTAATAATTTCAAGTCTTAAGAGTTTTACAGAACTCTTGTTCCAACTATATCTCCAAGAGTACAGAACAACTGACTAAACAATATTCAAATTTTAGTATTTCACAAGGACAAGAAGATTGATGTTCTTGTGAATGACCTTAATTTGACACCTCATCAGATTCTTTGAACAAGTTCTATGAAACACAGCCATATCTTTTCTACTGTTAAGGACGAGGTAGAGAAGGTTGAGAAGGTAGAGAAGGGCATCTTCTTCATCTTTACCTTGGTTTCTTTTTTTTTATTTTAAGAGATAAGGGGCTGGGGATTTAGCTCAGCGGCATAAGCGCCTGCCTTGCAAGCAGGGAGTCACGAGTTCGATCCCTGGTACCAATAAAAACGAATAAGACCAAAAAAATAAAAAAAGATAAAGATAAAAGAGGACATAACAAAGCAGATCAGATCAGAACAATGTAGTAACAGCATTTTACCACAAGACAACCCATAATTAACAGTAACTACCATAATGTCTCTTTCTTTGAAGTAGTTGAGCATAGCTTCATATATGATAGTATCAAACATAACCAAACCGTATAAAATCATTCAAGAGGATGAAAGCATTACAGGGCTTTCAGAACCAAATAGCAGAGAACAATGGCTACTATATTATCTCATTTTCCATAGAAAATTTGTTTATACTATCACACCTAATAATATCCAATAAGATATAACAGGACAGAACCAAAGGAAACAGAAAAACAAAAGCACAGTAGGACTTCAGAGTAAGATGATACTAAATCAGCACAGGTTATTATAATACCTTGTTTTCTTTAACATAGCCGTTTATACTATCACATAATAAAATCAGACTAGGATAGAACCATTTCAACTAATGAATATAGACATTATAAGGCTTTGAATGTAATGGGGAACCATTAGTACTATAAACTCTTATATGCTCTTACCATTTCTTGTACTAGGGAGACTATATGGTATTTATACATATGAGTTTGATTTATTTTGCTTATGAGTATGGTCTCAGGTTGCATCCATTTATTTATAAATATATCAGTGTGATCATTCTTTATAGCTGAGTAGTACTCCATTGTATAAAAATACCACAGCTTTTTTATCCATTCCTCAGTTGATGGACACTTAGGTTTTTTCTAAGATCTGGCTATTACAAATTGTGCTGCTATAAACATGGGTGCTATATCACTGTGGTATGATGTTTTCAGTTCTGGGAATATGCCTAGAAGTGGAATAGCTGGAACAAATTGGACTTACAATCCCAGCTTTTTGAGAAATCTCCAGACTGACCTCCACAATGGTTGCACCAGTCTACACTCCCACCAACAGTGCAGGAGAGGTCCCTTTTTCTCACAGCCTCTCCAGCATTTTTTGTTGGTAGTTTTCTTGATCTTGGCCATTCTATCAGGAGTGAGATGCAATCTCAGTGTGGTTTTAATTTGCATTTCTCTAATGATTAATGATGAGGAACATTTTTTCATGTATTTATTTGCCATTTGTATTAATCTGAGAACTGTGTATTCATCTCAGCTGCCCATTTTTGGATTTGGTCTTTGAATTTCAGGGTTCTGAATTTTTTTTTTTTAAATTCTTTATATGTTTTAGACAGAAGTCCTTTGTCTGAAGGACAGTTCACTAAGATTTTTCCCAGTTTTTGGGTTTTCTTTTCACTATGCTGGAGATTTCTTTTGACATGCGGAAACTTTTTAATAGGATGTGATCCTAGCTATTGATTCTGGGAAGTATTTCCCATGCAGTGTGATTCCTATTCATGAATTCTCTACCTACCCTTATGTCTTCAAGATGTTTACCTACTTAGTCTTCCAACAGATTTAGTGTTTCTGTTTTAATATTCAGATCTTTGATCCATTTAGATTTTAGGTTAGTATATGGTGATAGGCATGGGTCTAGTTTTAGTTTTTGGCTTATGGAACCATTTAATAAAGAGACTGTTGTTCTTCTAGGGAACACGTTTGGCCCCTTGATCAAAGATAAAGTGGTTGAGTGTGTTGCTGGTTGTGGTTCTATCTTCTAATCTATTCCATTGATCTTCAGATCTGTTTTTATTCCAGTACCAAGTTGCTTTTATTACATTTGCTTTGTAGTATAACTTCAAGTCAGGGATTGTGATGCCTCCTGTCTTACCTTTGCTGCTTAGAACTGCCTTTGCTATTCTAGGTCTCTTCTGCTTCCAGATGAATTTTTGGATTAATTTCTCTAGATTATGAAGTATGTTGATGGTATTTTCATTGGGATTGCATTGAATCTGTATAAAAGTTTTGGGAGAATGGCCATTTTTACAATATTTATTCTTCCTATCGATGAGCAAGAAATGTCTTTCTGAGGTCCTCTTTAATTTCTTTTTTCAAGGTATTATAATTTTCCCTATATTGATCTTTTACTTCTTTTGTGAGATTAATTCCTGAGTATTTCATGTTTTGGGATGTTTGTGTGAAGGGTGTGGCTTCTTTTATTTCTTTCTCAGTGATTTTGTTGTTAGCGTATAGAAATGCTATTGATCTTTGAGTATTGACTTTGTATCCAGCTACACTGCTAAATTTATTTGTTAAATCTTAGGTTTCAATGGAGTTTTGGGGGTCTTCTATGTACAGTATCATGTCATCTGCAAATAATGATAATTTAACTTCCTCTTTTCCTATCTTTACTCCTTTTATTTCTCTCTCTTGTCTTAATGTTCTGGCTAGTGTTTACAGTACTATGTTAAATAGGAGCGGTGAAAAGGGACATCTTTATCTTGTGCCTGATTTTAAGGTAATGGCTTTCAGTTTTTGTACATTTAATATGATGCTGGCTGTTGGTTTGTCATAGATGGCCTTTATCATATTGAGGTAAAGACCATCTATTCCAATTTTCTGTAAGGTTCTTAGTATGAATGAGTGTTGGATCTTATCTAAAGCTTTTTTTGCATCTATAGAGATGATCATGTGATTCTTACTTTTGGTTTTATTGATATGGTGGATTACACTTATTGACTTACATATGTTGAACCATCCCTGCATGCCTGGGATGAATCCCACTTGGTCGTGTGTATAATCTTCTTGATGATTTGCTGCATCCTGTTTGCCAATATTTGATTGAGGATTTTTGCATCTGTGTTCATTAGGGAGATTGGCCTGTAGTTCTCTTTTTTAGTTGGGCCTTTCTTAGGGTTTGGTACTAGAGCAATATTTGCTTCCAGGAATAGCTTAGGAAGAATTGCTTCCCTTTTGATTTCATTAAAGAGTTTGAGGAGTGTTGGCAGTAAGTCTTCTTTGTATTTCTTGTAAAATTCCACAGTGAATCCATCTGGGCCTGAGCTGTTCTTTGTAGGTAGGAACTTAATTACATTTTCAATTTCATTAATAGAAATTGGGTTATTCAGCAGTTTTACATCTTCTTCACCCAGGTTTGGTACTTCATATGTTTCTAGGAATCCGTCCATTTCTTCTGTGTCATTGAACCTATGAGAGTAGAGTTTTTTTGAAATAAGTGTTGATGATCTTCTGTATCTCCACAGAGTCTGTAGTGATTTTGCCTTTTTCATTCCTCACTGCATGAATCTGAGCTGTTTCTTTCCTTTTTAAAGTAAGGTTGGCTAGGGGCTTATCAATTTTATTTATTCTTTCAAAGAACCAACTCTTTGGTTCATTGACTTTTTTGGATTGTTTTCTTAGTCTCTATTGTATTAAGTTCTGCTCTGATTTTTATAGTTTTCTCCCTTCTTTTGACTTAGGACTTGACTTGCTCTTCTTTTTCTTGATGTTGGAGGTGTAGCATCAGGTTGTTTATTTGTATTCGTTTTGTTTTCCTGATGTGGGAACTCAGTGCAGTAAATTCTCCTCTGAGGACTGCTTTCATTGCATCCCACAGATTCCAGTAAGTCATATTTGTATTTTCATTTGCTTGTAGGTATTGTTTAATTTCTTCTTCAATTTCCCCTGTGACCCACTGATTGCTCAAGAGTGTATTACTCAATTTATATGTGTGTGTGGGATTTTTGCAGTATCTTTTATCATGAATTTCTAGTTTCATGGCACTATGATGTAATAACATGCAGGGGATAATTTCAATTCTTTTGTATTTATTTAAATATGTTCTGTGAGCTAGTATATGGTCTGCTTTAGAGAATGTCCCATGTGCTGCTGAGAAGAATGTGTATTCTGATGTTGTTGGGTGGATCACTCCGTATATGTCTACCAAGTCCATTTGTTCACATGTGTGATTCAGTTCTGTTACTTCTTTGCTGCTTTTCTGTCTGGTCAATGTGTCCCTTGGTGTCAATGGTGTGTTAAGGTCTCCTGCAATAACTGTGTTATTGCTAATTTGATTTTTCATTTCTATTTGCTTTGTATAACTGGGTGCTCTGGAATTTGGTACATATATATTTAAGATAGTTATCTCTTCCTCTTGAAGTTTTCCCCTAACCAGTATGTAGTGACCTTCTTTATCTCTTAGGATCATTCTTGGTCTGAAGTTCACATTATCTGCAAACAGAATAGCTACCCCCGCTTTTTGTTCGGTTCCTGTTGCATGAAGTATTGTTTTCCATCCTCTGACTTTCAGTATGTGAGTTTCCTTCTGGGTTAGATGGGTTTATTGCAGACAGCATATGGTTGGATGTTGTTTCTTGATCCATTCTGCCAGTCTGTTTCTTTTAATTGGTGAATTGAGATCATTTACATTAATGGTTATAACTGTTATATATTGGCTTATTGTTGACATGTTATCTTTCTGCTGTTGCATCTTTATCTTTCCATTCTGTTCAGTTGTTTACTTTGCTTAGTGTTTTTTTTTTCCTATGTGTATCTAGACTGTCTTTCAGTATTCTTTGCAGGGTTGACTTGGTGTTCATGAAGTTCTTCAGCTGTTCTTTGTCATGGAAGTATCTTATTTCTCGATCGATTTTGAAGGACAGTTTTTCAGGATACATCAGTCTTTGTTGGAAATCATTTTCCTTTAGGATCTGAAATACTTCACTCCATGCTCTTCTTGACTTCATTGTTTGTGTTCAGAAGTCTGCTGTGATTCTGATAGACTTTCCTTTATAGGTGATCTGTTTTTTCTCTCTGATAGCTTTTAGTATACTATTCTTAAGTTGAATTTCTGGGATGGTGGTTATTATATGTCTGGGTATAGTTTTATTTTGGTTATGGCTTTTTGGAGTTCTATATGCTTCACTAATCCTAATGTCAGTTTCTAGTCTCATATTTGGGAAATTTTCAGCTATTACTTCTGTGAATAGCCTCTTGATATCATTTGCGTTGTTTCCTTCTTTTTCATTTATCCCTATCAATCTTATGTTGTTTTTCTTTGCATCATCTTCCAGCTGTTGAATTGTTATTTCCTGATTCCTTGTTATTTTTAAAAGATCTTTCCTTTCCTATTCACTAGCTGCAATCTTGTCTTCGAAGTCTGAAATTCTATCTTCACTTTCATTGAGTCGGTTTTGACAGCTTTCAATGGAATTTTTGATTTCCTGTACATCTCTTTGAATCTGCTTCATGTATTCTGTTTGATTCTTAAATTGTTCATCCAGGGATTCTATCTTTTTGTTTTGTTCCTCTAATTCTTTAACTGTGTCTTCTTCAGATGTGTTCAGAATCTCTTTCATTACTTTTATCATTTCTTCTTTTACTTGGGAGTTTTTTTCTAGTTTGAATTCCTTTAAAGCTTCCTGGAGTTGTTTCTTTATTTTAGTTGCTACTGTTACAGGTATTTCAGGTGTATGGCATATATTTTCTTCTACGTACATGACTCCTAGGCTTTCTTGGGTTGGGCTTGAAGTTTGAGATTGCATTTTGGTCTTTTGTCATTTTCCTATATTTCTGTGTTGTTCCAGGGCCTCCCCTGGATGTGTTGGAAATCGACTCATATGCCCTAGGCTCCTGGGACTGAATGGAGGTTGCTAAGTGTGGTCCATTCAGGCCCTCAGGCCCTCCTGTGCCACCTTTAGTGTTCCAGGTAGCTGGGCAGGCACCTAACCACTGTGAATGATGGGCTAAAGCTCTCCCTGGGCAAAGACCAATGCCCTGGAACTCATTTCACCTGCTCTCCACTCCTATAATTGAAGAAGGTCGCTGGGCATAATATAGTCAGTCCACAAAACCTCCCAAGGCTAGTACAGTGTGGCTGGGAAGTGGGTGGTTCGCTTAGCACTGGGAGTGATGGTCTAAAGTCTCCAGGGGCTTGGGATGGCACATGGACTCACCCCAGTCACCAGCTGAGTTTCCCAGTTTGAAAGAAAGTCACTCGGTGTGTCCTGGGCAGGCCTGAAACCTGCCGAGCACAGCCTAGTGTGGCTGGGCTCTGGGCAGGTCCTTGAGCACTGGGAGTGATGATCTTAAAGTCTTCAGGGCTCAGGATGGCACACAGACTCACCCCAGCTGCCAGCTGAGTTTCCTGGTTTCTACCTTGGTTTCTTTTTGTTGATTATCAAGATGTACGTCCTTAAGCCTCGATTCTAAAATGTCATTAGACTTGCAAGGAAAAGTAAGAGCTTGATTTCATGGGCCAAAATGGAGGAAAAAGAAGTAGATTTTATTTAATTCTAGTAAAGAAATGAGCACAAAACACTAAACTTCCATATTTTCTTAGGTTTATTTTAAAATCACTTAAGACTTTATTGAGTTTGATTCCTTATTTTATTTTAGTGCATGGAGTCAAACACAAGGCCTCACACACACTAGGCAGGCAGTCTACCACCAAGCTATACTGCCAGTCCCTTTTAAATCCTGTATGCATTACAATTTTAAAAGAAAGGAATAGGAGCAAGCCCTAATACAAAGATCAGAATTTACCAATCAGGCACCTTAATCTAAATTAAATCAAGTCTTGATTTTCTGAGTTCAAAACATTACAGACTATTAGTGTTTCAAGCACTTGACCTTAGCTTCTTAAAAGACAGAGCACATGGTCACCAAGATAGATTTCTCACATTTCTGATAACATCTTGATAAGGAGTGAGCAGAGGTGAAATGTTCCACATACAGATCTTTGTTTCAAAGGTAGGAGTGTGTTGTTCATACCATATTTTCTCTTTCCCACTGGCTACTCTGGCTATGTACATTCGTGTGGTCAAGGAAACACCCTAGGAACAACAGAACAATGAGATGAACAGATCTAGGTGGAGCTGTCACATAAACTCAGATGGTTAACTGAGAGAAAAGTAAACTTCTATTTGATACATTATTATCAATTCAAATCACTCATGTATCAACCAGACCAAAAACCTAACTAATGGGAACTGGCTACTTAAAATTATCCCAACATGCAAGTGCAAGCTTTCCCTGGCCTCATGCTACCATATGTAGTAGTTAAACTATTCAAAATGTGCTGGGATGATTCAGGTACCAGTTGAAACATGAGTGATCTGAATTAACAATGACTTACTGAGATAGAAAACTGTTTCTCTCAATTTCCATCTGTGTGCATATGACAGCTTCATCTAGACCCGTTTAGTCAGTGCAAACTTTCAACTAAGTGTCTAGTTTTCTAGTGTCTATGCCTTCTTAAAATTTCTTCTGCCACAGTGTCACTACACACTTTGATCCCTTTCCTGAAAAGAAGCACTCAGTCATGGAACAGTTCACTACGCACTTCTGCTGCCCTCTTTGGAAGTCTGGACTTTACTCAGAAGGAAGACTAAATTTCTTTAAGTCCACCTTCCAGGATATCAAACACTGTTCTATTCTCATCTTTTCAGATCCAGACCATCTGTATAGTCTACTTTCTCCAAGATAGCACCAAGTGGAATTTATTTCAACCTTCACTTGCGATTTCTTTCTCTTGTAAGTCATCATCCAGTGGCAATGTAAAGTACCAGAAAAAGAGTCTTTGAATTCAGGACAGACTTGGGGTTTTATCTCAGTAGTGAGACCTTGGGCAGCTTTTCATATTTCTTATGTCTTCACAGGAAAATAAAGAGTAAACATCTACCTCGCTGGACTGTTGTGAACATTAAGGTGCTACAAAGTTGCACAGTACAAAGTGTAATACAAGGAAAGTGCTCAAAATATGTACTTTGCGGGGAATATAGCTCAACAGCAAAGCACCTGCCTGGCAAGCACTAGGACCTGAGTTCGATTCCTAGTACATGGTTTTTATCAATCATAATCATTCTTGGTATCTTCTTCCCTGCACAGGGACCAAATGAAAATAAGGACTGCACTTAATTAATTTTTGGATCTCTACACCTCAGATAACTCTTGAACTGTAATAAAGATAAAATGAGTCTTCTTTTTCATCTACATATAACTTAATGTACCCTCTTTTCTTCAAATACTTTCCTATTAGTTTATCTTTTTCTTAAATCATACTAAATTCCTTCAATTCTAAACTAAAACTAACTATAATTGACTTTGCTGTGAATTCTAATACTTTTTCTAGTATACTTTTAAAAAGTATACCTTTTTATTGGAATACAACATACAATACACAAGCCATAAATACACAATTTAGTGAATTTTCTTAAAACACACTATCATCAGCAAAATGAAGAAACAGTACATTAACTTGTTTTGTTCAATATCTTCTTTCAAAGTTATCCTAATTTCTAACATGCACTGTAGATTTGTTTGGCCTATTTGGGGACTTTATAGGAATAAAATCATATACATTACACTCTTATTATGTGTGGCTATTGATAAGTATTATTTTTTTTCTTTATGGGGGATTAAGTCAAGGCATTTGCACTGAGATACATCCCCAGCCATTTGTTTATTTATTTATTTTTGAGACAGGGCCTTGCTAAATTGTCGAGGCTGTCTCTAACAAATGGTGCTGGAAAATCTGGCTTACTACATGCTGAAGATTGAATCTAGACTCATATTTCTCACCATGTAGGAAACTAAAATTGAAATGAGTCAAAGATGTAAATATAAAAACAGAAACACTTAATCTTTTGGAAGCTAGAATAGATAAAACTCTTGAAGATGTACATGTAGCCAAAGACTTTATGGGCAAAACCCCAAGTGAACAGGAAATACTACAAAGTATCAACAGCTGGGGTCACATCAAATTAAAAAGCTTTGCATAGCAAAAGCAAACCACCAACAGAGTGAAAAAAGGACTCACAGAATAGGAAAAAACTTTTGCCAGCTACTCCTCAAAGGACTACTACTTAGACTATATAAAGAACTTAGAAAATCAGACGCCCTCTCACAATTCAAAGACCCTATCCAAAAATGGGCATTGGAAATGAACAGATGTTTCTCAGATAAAGAAGTAAAAACAGCAAATAAATATATTCTCTGTCATCTGCAGGCTGGAGAACCAGTCAGTGGTATAGAGTTAGTCTGAAAGTCTTAGAATGGAAGGTAAGATAGGATGATAGTATAAATCCTCACTGAGTCTGAAAATCTGAGAACCAGGAAAAAAAAGAGACGGGTAACTCAGCTCCAGCAGAGAGTGAGTTTGACCTGCCTCCGCCTTTTTATTCCGTCTGGATCCTCACTAGATTGGATAATGCCTGCCACTGATAAGAGTCGATTTTCTTTTACTAATTCCAGTGCTAATCTCTTTCAGAGACAGACACGCTCAGACACACTCAGAAATAGAATTTTACTAGCTAGTTCAGCATCCTATAGCCCAGTCAAGTTGACACATAAAATTGATGGGTCATACCCATCATGGGTATGTAAGTCAACCCTGTTCAGTGTGAGAGAGGGCTACCCAAGAGCATGACCACCAAGGGGTAAGAATCTTTGGGGGCTGTCTTGGAGGCTAGAAATCACAGATACTGTAAGTACTAAAGAGGGGGTAAAAACAGAGAAGCAAGATCCTACGGAGGGTAGAGGTCAGGGTTGCAGTTTTAGAACAGGGTCTGGGAAAGAATGCACTATAAATGTAACAAAGATCTAAAGAAGCTGAAGGAAAAAGTCATGTGGATATCTAGGTCAGACAGAGGGAAGAGCAAACAAGACCACTGAGATGGGGCATGATTGAATGATGACTAGCTACTCAAAGATCACTGTTGAAAGAAATCTTATGTGACAAAAAGAAAAAAGACTCTATGCAGAAAAAAAAGAAAATAGATTACTGATTTACTTTCCCAAGTTTTCAACTGCTTCTCCCTTAGCTTATTTCAGCATTAGTCATACTTTTGATTAAGTCAACAGTGAACCCCTCTGCACAGAGTATGTGCCCCAGAAATTAAGTTTTATGCACTACTTGAGATATATTGTGGAGTGGGTCATAGGCCAGTGGTGGTGCACATGCCTGTGTTAAACACACACACACACACACACACACACACACACACACACACATACATGTATACTTCAAAAATACTGTTAGAATATGGCTGTTAATCCTTTGAGGAAGGCTAACCTAAGTCATCTTTGATGCTAAAGTATCTTTAAAGCATCTTTGCTATAACCCTATTATAATTAAATCCTGCTCTCTTCACTCATTTCTTCACAGCAGTCCTGAAAAATAGGCTGTTATTAATAAAAAAAACTTCAATGACTCTTTAGGGATTTTATAATTGTACAGCTATTAATTTAACATGCTCAGAAATTTAGGAGCTTGATAAATAATTTAAAAGCTGTACTTAACTCCAAAAGTTAGATCATCTGTCCCAAATTACAATGAACTGAAAGAATAAAATATATCCACAGGACATTTTGAATTATCAGTCAAATCTAATAAAACTCTGTTCCTTTATAAGTTTGCTTTTTAAAAAAATAACCATTCAGCGTAAGAGTAAGTGATCCTTGGGTTGTCATAAATATTCACACACACAAAAAAAGGTTTTCATTTTCTCTTTCCTTGTCACTGATAAGACCCTTGCTCCTCTCCCAGCAAAAGAGGATTTGTAGTCATTTACCTTCCACAAGGGCTGCTCTGGCAAGAAAGAGGAAGAAGGGATATTTATCGTGCTTATTACAAATGGAATAGGGAGTGATTATTCCAAGTTCCTAATTCAGAGCTTCTGTGGTTGTGCTCCGGGCTTCGAGATCTCAAAGCAATGAAGCTACTATGACATCCTATCCCTTCTCCACATTGCCCTTCCCAATCTATATTCCAAGATGTCCACCTCCAACTACTGCCCTTTGTTTCTTTCTTAGAAGAGCTGTCATGATTTTGGATATTAATAGAAGCTGTGTGCCAGCATTCACCTACACCTTTATCACTGGGCATCAGTGCTCTACTCTCTTACATATTCAGTCTCCAGGTCTGCCCTAGAAGTCTAACGACCCACAAAAGCAATGAAATACTTGACATATGCAATGGAAAGTTGTGTAAAATAACTTGGTTGCAACATTGATTTTCAGCCTTCAGATTCCATAAGCAAATCTTTCAAGGCTTCTAACAATGAAAGAAATCCTAAAATAATAGATGATAATTTACTTTCAAGGAAGGAAAAATTAACATTTCAAAATTAAAAGATTCCAGTATTTAGTATATGAGCTAATGTCCCCTGATCAAACTGTACCATCCATAAGGATCAGAAAAAGTGCCTTCAATAAGCCAAGAGGATTGGATGCTTTGAATTATAAGTGAGTTCATAGCAGAGAGTAACATAATTTCAAAAAATTGCAACTTAAGTATCCCTACTTTTTAAATCATTCTCCCAATTTTTCATTCTTTAATTATAAGTTAAAGGGAAGAGACACACAAAAAAACAATGTACAAGACAGTCAAATACCTGCTGTGATGGAGCTTGCTTTGGTAAAACAAGCATCCAGGAAGAAGACAAATGAATAAGCAAGATGCACTCAGAAATGCTTTGAAGGAGCTAAAACATGGAAATGGGACAGAGAAAGCAGGGTATTTGAGGAAGGGCTGAAAAGGTGACATATAAACAAGAGATCTGAATGGACCAGTGGCAGGTATTCTTTGCAGAAAAAGCATTGAGAGTTCCCAGGTCAGTAAGAGATAGCATTAGGATAAATGTCTTAGATTTCTTGTTGCTTGGACAAAATAGCTGACAGCCACAAGTTAATGGAGGAAAGGTTGTTTTTAATTCACAGTTTGTAGAGGTTTCAGTCCATAGTCAGCTGGTTCAAAGGCAGAGCACCACGGTAGAGAAGCGTGGCAAAAGAGAAATCATTCATGGTGTGTCAGGCAGGAGGCAGCAAGCAGTGGACCATCCTTTCCCTTTTTATTCCATTCAGGGTACAAGCCTATTGACTGATGCTGAGCAAACCGAGGGAGGGCCTTCCCATCATCCACACCCAGAACTATGCTACCCCAATCAACAGATTAATCTAGTTATCACACACTTATGATCCAGTCACCTCTCCAAATCTCCACCTGTGAATTTAGGGGTAAGCCGTAACAGTAAGAGATGATATTAGGGAAAAAAGATAAGGGCACCTCATTCCAGAAACCTAGATTCTCAACAATGTTATGACCACATAATGAGAATTTAACTCTAAAATCCATCATCCTATACTTCTCATAGAAAGGCAGTGAGCCAATGAACATTTGGATCATCTATGTGCAAAATATACAAATGCAAATTTTTAAAAGGATGCCATGGAACCCATTATGGTATATAGCTGGATGTCTGCCAAGAGCCTAAATGGTTCATTGGTAGGACTTTCGTAAGACAACTGAACCATGGGGACACTGTAACTAACTTGCTGTTAGGAGATAGGACCTAGTTCAGGGAGGCAGGCTGCTGGCATGTGACCTGGAAATGTGTACAATATCTCCTTCCCATCTCCCTCCTTTCTCTTGCTTCCTGGTCGCATGACCTGAGCAATTTCCCCCCTGCTATGCCCTTCTACCATGCCACTGACCATGCCAGCACTGAAACTCCTGAAATGTGAGTCAATATAAACCTTTCTTCATTTAAGTTATTAGTATTGGGTATTGTGTCTTAGTAATGAGAAAATTAAGACAGAACCTTACTCAAAAATTTAAAGACTGTTTTGCCCATTGTGATTTTAAGTTAATTATGAACAACATCCACACCTGTATCACCAGTCCCATGTGGGGAACTGTCTCTCTTCATGTGAGGACCCAGCAAGGAGATGGCCCCTGGCAAGCCAGGAAAAGAGTCATCGGCACGATGTCAACCTACAAAACTGTAAGTCTCACTGTTTGAAAGTCCACTTTATATGCTTTAATTTTGTAACTTGAACAACTTTTTCTTTTTTTTTTTTTTTTGTCTTTTTCCTTTTTATTGGTACCGGGGATCGAACTCACAACTGCCTGCTTGCAAGGCAGGCGCTTACGCCGCTGAGCTATTTTTATAACAATATGTAATCTATTAACTAGTGATTGCCTACTGTTTATTTTTTCTAAAATTCTGTATAACTTGTACCCTTTTTCTGTTTTTTTTTCTTTTTCTCCTTAAATAAAATTTTTAAAAAAGATTTTTTTTGTTTAAAAAAAAAAACTGTAAGCTAGGAGTTTGTAAGCTACCAGGCCATAGAATACATTTGGAGCTGAATTTGAAAGTAAAATAAGTGTCTAATAAGATCGAAAGGAGAAGGTACCATGAATACTCAAGAAGAAAAGGAAAGTAAGAGAAGACTTGGAGGAATCAAGGAGGGGGGAAGAGGAGAGATTGGGATTCTGTATGGCAGAAAATATAAAAATATTTCAACCCAAACGTAGTGGCACATGCCTGGAATTCTAGCACTCTGGGAAGCTGAGGCAGGAGGACTATAAGTTTGATCTCAGTCTAGGCCATTTAGTAACTTAGATCTTGTTTCAAAATGAAAAATCAAAAATGGTGAAGACGTAGCTCAGTGCAAAGGCCCTGGGTTCAATGGGGAGGGGTGTGGAGAACAATATAAGATTACTTTCACTAATAAACTCCAAAATAATAGAGAACAGTAACAATGATTTCCCTTTCAACATTAAATTTATACATGATGCAATACTATAAGAGATTTTGTGTTAAAATCTTTCATTCAGCTAGTACTGTGAAAACCTTAACAAAGTTCTTTCTTAGTTCTTTTTTTTTTACTTGAAAATTCCTTTATTTTGCCTCCTAGATGTGGGGTGGGGGCCCACTCAGACTCTTGACTTATTTATAGGCCAGATATAATGCCTGCATTTATCTGGACAGATTTGTGCAGCACTGTGAAGAAAAACATCCATTAGTTTTTCAGCATTAGCACACCATCATGTATATGAATGAGCTCAGTGATCATAAATATCCAACACCGAGTGGTACTCAAGTGATGTTTCCTAGTTGTAGTAATTACCCTTCATTGTGCATGAGGAGGGCCAGGAGAAGGAAACACATGCCTGTAATGGGAACTAGTTCTCAGTGTGCACAACAGCCCTACGAAGCATGATCTCTAGGTTACAGAGTACAGGAAGTTGGGTATCTAGCAAGCACAAAGTTCATGCTCTTTTCAAATTAATCTTTAAAGCCTCTGGACTCAGGGAAGCTGATTAAAAGCACGAATTTATTCAGTATGCACTTTTAAAACTCTTGAAAGGTCCTTTTATCCACACTGGTTTTTAAAAGGAAAAGAATAAAACTTGCCAGAGAAGTTTGTCCTCTAACACCAGTCAAAACAGTTTCTCTGAAAAAAGAGATACAAAAATTTAGAAACCGATTCTCTTTTAAAATCTGCCAACTGTGTGTATGTGTACTTTTATCTTATGTTACTTTTTTTTATTAGCCTAAAGTACAAATGTATGGCATCACAGAGGGTAAGTTAACCTGTGGTTGGGATGACTGACCCAGGAGATGAGGGTGTGTGTGAGGACTCAGAAACAGAATCTCTAGTCCAGCCTGCCTTGGACAAAATTAACACGCAGTCTAAGTGGTGTGAAAATCCACACATCTTGCTTCTTCTTGTCCAGTGGCAGAGGATGGCATAACTGGTTATAAATGTCAGCCCACAAAACCTTCCAAGGAAGGAGCTCTCAGTTTGTAAGCAAGCTCCGAGCTGCTTACAGGGCTGTGGCTCCCAACACTGAGGACCTTTAACATACTCTTTCCTGCCAGCAGGCTTCAAATAGGAACTTCTTATAAAAACGCAATGAAACCTTTGGGAGGGGGTCTTGCATAATCCTTTTAGTTAAGCCCACACAAACATTCATTCAGTTCTTGTTTATTTTGCTCTTTAATTCCTGGAGTTGTGCAAAGAATAGTGTTCTTGGATGGAAGCCCTCCCCAGAGTTTTCCCATCAACATACTTTTGATACGCCTGTGCGGAAAAGCTGTCTGAAGAAAAAAAACACATGTTCAGTGGAACTGTCTATTTTCCTCAGGAATCTTTCTGAAATAACCTTATGTAATTTTTTTAGATGTCTCTTGCACAAGAGCAGACCAAAGATTTTTTAAATCACACGATTAACCAGAATCCAAGCCTCGTCTCTTCACATCCCTTTTCGATCCAGGGGTTATTTGGCTGAACTTCCTGTTGCAACAGCTTGAACGCCAACCAACTGGACAAACAGCAGTGCTTGCAAAAGAGGGTCCTGCTTCCTCCCTCTACCCTCACCCTCTCTCTGCACCCCTCCCTGGCTGCACACCATGGGAGAAATTTCAGTGCCTACGACCCCCTTCTCTTCTCAACCTCCAGTGCCTCTCCAACTACACCCGTCGTGGGACCCTAAGTCCGTCTGCTCTCTGGCTAATCAGCTCCTGAGGATGGGGAGATCCGGACGGAGTCCCCTACCACCACCCAAGGGCGCCCTCTCTGATCACACTGCGCAGAGGCAGAGGCAGAGGCAGATGCAGGTCGCTCCGACTCTGGGGAGCAGCGTCTGGGCGAGCAGGGAAGGGCAGCGTGCCCGGCGGAGGTGCAGACCCTCTGGCCGCCGGGCCTGGAGAGACCCCTGCGGGGAGTCTGCGCCGGACAGGGCTGGGAGGAGCAGCTCAGGGTCCCGCGCCCAGGCCGAGCGCCGGCGCAGGAAGGGGCTTACCGGAGGCGGTGGCAGCGGCGAGGCCCAGCAGCTGCAGCAGGAGCGTGGGCAGCACTGCCCGGGGCATGACGGCGGCGCGCGCCAGGAGCCAGAGCTGCGGGCAGCGGGCAGCGGGCGACTGCGGTCGGGAGCTGGGGCGGCGCTTCTCTGGGCGCGCCGCTGGGTCGCGGCCCTCCCGCCCCAGGCCGCGGGGCGGAGCGGGGAGGAAGCGCAGAGGATCCCGACCCGGCGCGGGAGGCGGGCGCTGCCTCCGGAACTTTTAAAAAAACTTTTCATTTGAATTAAAACCATCTGACTTCAAGAGTGTTGCAGAAATAGTATAAAGAATTTCTGTAACCCTTCATCTAGCTTCTCTAAATATTAACGTCTTACATAAATTCAGTATAAATATCAAAACCAGTAAATTACACCTAATCAGTTGTCTCTCTCTCCAGGCTTCTTTTTGTTCTGAGATCCAATGTAGTATCATAATTGCGCTGAGATGCCCTGACTTCTTAGCTTCTTTTAATGTAGGGTAATCCTTTGTCATTCTTTAGCTTTCAGGGTGGAATGTCCTTGGAAGAGTACTCACCCATTGTTTTGCAGAATATCCCTCAGTTTTGGTTTGTCTGATGTTTCCTCTTTCTTTTTTTTTTGGTCTTTTTCGTTTTTATCGGTACCAGGGATCATAGTTACCACTGCCTGCTTGCGAGGCGGGCACTTATGCCGCTGAGCTAAATCCCCAGCCCTGATGTCTCCTCTTGATTGGATTCAGGTCTTGTGTTTGGCAGGAGCCCCACAGTCTTGATGCCACACACGGGGGACACCGTGGCAATATTTTATCACTGAGATGTTAATTTAGATCACTTGATTAAGGTGGTATCTGCCAGTTTTCTCCTTTAGAATTGGCCTTGAACGTCCTTTTCATAGACCTCCCATGGCCTAAACGTCTTAGAAAAATTTTCTCTATTATCAGAAAACTTTTCTCTGTCATCAGGTCCTGGATCAAGATCTACAGCGTGGCTAATGAAGACCTCTGGAGCAGGTCAGCACAACAGGCCAAGCAGGGCTCTGTGGTTAAGCCTCAACTCACTGCCCAAAAAGCCCTAAAAAATGAAACCCAAACTGAGCATGGTAGTGCATGCTTGTAATCCCAGAACTCTGGGAAGCTGAGGCAGGGAGATGGCAGGTTTGAATTCAACCTGGGCAATTTACACCCTGTCTCAAAAGATAAAAATAAGTAGATAAATAAATAAAAAGAATGGAGCTAAGTACATTTAATTCCCAGTACTGAAAAACAAAAACTAAACTTACTATGAAAACAAATGACCTAATTAAAAACTAGGAAATCTGAGCAGACATCTACCTCTCATCAAAGAACATACGTAGATCCCCAACATTTTTGGCACCAGGAACTAGTTTTATGGAAGATAATTTTTCACAGCCTGGGATAAGAGTGAGAGGTGATGGTTTCAGGCATGATTAAAGCACGTTACATTTATTATGTATTTTATTTCTATTCTTTTTACATTGTAACGTAGAATGAAATAAACAACTCACTATGATGTAGAATTAGTGTGAATCCTGAGGTTGTTTTCCTGCAATTAGTCCCATCTGAGGGTGGTGAGAGACAGGGACCCCGGAGTGTGTTGCCTATGTCTAGTCAACTTTGTAAACTCAGTTTGACTTGCCACTTGTTGTAGCTTGTCACTGACCACGCACTGATAGGTTTTTGGTATGATCTGCAGACAACTGACTTGCTATGGCCACTGTGCAGTCGAACTTTGCTGCCAGTGTTTATCAGTATTCGCAGCTACCCCCTAGGGCTGCTAGTGCTGCCTCGGTTTACATCATGCAGCATTAAATTCTCCTAAGGAATGAACAACCTAGATCCCTCACATGTGTAGTCACAGCAGAGTTCATGCTCCTGTGAGACCCCAAAGCTGCCTCTGATCTGACAGGGGGTGGAGCTTAGCCAGAGCGCTGGGGAGGGAGTTGTAAATATGAAACTGCTTGCTTAGGGACCACTTACCTCTTGCTTCCTGGCCTGGTTCCCAGCAGGCTATGTAAGTAGTCTGTGTCTTGGGGTTGGGGTCTCTGGTATAGATGGCAAATACATGCATAAAAAGATGCTCAGAATCATTATATCATTAAAGAATTAGCATTGCTGAACAATTCTTTGGCCTGACTGCTAGGCCTAGATAATTTAAGAGCAGAGTGAGTTGTTTTCTGTGTATTTCAGCTTTTCTAGACCAAGAAGGGGGGAAAAAGAATGGGTGGCAAAGGTTGATGAGGAGACTGAGACAAGATGCAGGTGCAAATCATGAAGGGAAGGAAAAAGAATAAAGATCTGAAATAATATAGCCGGCCTTTGGAAACAGGCTGTTCTGTAAGGAGTGTGAGGTAAAGTGGAAGAAGTGTTGGCTTGGGAGAGGGAGAGACAGGGTCTGAGGGTGACGTCTGGGTTTCTAGCCTGATGTAGAGATTGTACTTTCTTCATGTTAATTGAAAGAGAATGTAAGAAAAAGAACTGGTTGTGGGAATAGAAGTTTCTCAAGCACTGATTATGATTTAGTTTAGGGAAAAAAGAGAAATATGTGTATAATAAATTTGTTGAAATGTAGATATAGTGAGAATGTTTTAATTTAGAATATCCAGGGATTTAGAGACAATTGCACAGATCATGAAGTCTAGTTTTTTTTTTTTTAACTATTTATTTTGAGAGCTGGTCAAAATTTGTCTTTAGCAATATAAATTAGTTGAACTAATTAAAATATATAGGTCTTTGTATCTCCGAAATGGCTTTAGGATTAAATAAGCCTAAAATCTTAATGAAGGAACTAAGCCTTTGACTTTGTCTAGAAAAATCTCAGCCTTGGATTCAAGATTGGGGGTTAGTAGGACTACGCAGACATTTGCAGGGAAAAGTGCCAGATAATGAAAACACCTTGCCGTAGGATCAGGGAAGGAAACGTGCTGGGGACTGGTGAGTGGGGGGGAGAAGGTGGTGAATTTTGGTATCACTTCTGTATTTGTCCCCAGATCTCACTATTAAATTGACTTCCTTACTTTTTTAGGTACATGGTTTCAAGAGATAAAATTTGTCAGGCTTTGTGTAAGTTAAGGGAAGACTAGAATTAGTTATCTTTAGTTCTTCTGCAATATCTGGAACAGGAAATGAGGAAGACAGACCATTAGGGAAGCTCTGGACATGCTGAGAAAGGCTTTCGTACAGATTGTGCTCAGGGTGGGGTAGGTGGAAATATGAATGTGAGACTATATGTTTGAACTATGAATTCAGAAATGCCTCAGAGAAGAGGCGGTGGACAGGATTTTCAAGGGAGAGGGGATAGATTGCTGATTCTGATAGAGACCCACTGAGCAAGAAGAGTCTAAAAAGGAAAATAAAACCAAACATCCAGAGATGTAGGAATGATTTTGTTTATTCTTAAAAAGTGCCCATAAAATTTTTAATAGCAAGACACTTTATACTCATCATACCAGAATAAATATACCAGAATAAAGCACAATCTAAAAGTATTTTTATTCAAGAAGGTTCAATTTTGGTACATTTACTTAAAGATAAAAGAAAACAACTCTATCATCACTGTTACAGCTGTTCTTGACATGAAAAGTCTTATTGACTAAAATTGTACAAATTACAGGTCAAAAGAAGTAAAATATGAAAGCTTCTTCAATAAAATACTTTACAGCACTTTAGACTACATTAAAATTGTCCTAGAAAAGTATTTATAGCATTATGATAGTATCTATGCTTTAAATTTAAATTTATGCTTTTATACAAAAATACTCTAAATTACAAATATAAATTAAAAACTCAATAAAACATTCACTATATCTAGTGAAACTAGAATTAAGGCTATATATTCTATGTGGTAAAATTGAAAGTATTACTACAAAATCTTAAATAGTTTAGTGATGATCACTAAACTCACAGTTTCACTGTAATATTCTCTCATTTTTACAAACGCGATTTATATAATTTTTTTCACAGCCACCTTCTCTGGTTAATTCTTCTAAAAAGGCAATAAATTAATTTTTAAAATTTTAGTCAAAGGTTAACATGTTAGCTGTACATAGTGTGGCACTCCTGTAACCCTAGGTACTCAGGAATCTAAGACATGAGTATCACATGTTTGAGGTCAAACTGGGCAACTTAGCAAACTCTGTCTCAAATTAAAAAGATAAAATGGGCTTAGGGTGTAGCTCAGTAGTACAGTACATGCTTAGCATGTGTGATACCATGGGCTTAATCCCCAATATAAAAAAGTGAGTATTAAAAGATATAAAATATGAATATGAAAGATATAAAAATTGTAAAATTTTCAAATAGTCACTTCCCTAGTTGAGTCCCTTTAAACAGTCATGTTTTTAATCAGGAAGCAAAAATACATTGCTACAGGGTTTCAATCAATCTAACAATAATGTTCTCACATTTCAGAAACTTTCAGTACTAAATCTTCTTTAAAGATGTTTATGAATAAAAACATATACATTTAAATAACATTGGTATAAAATATCTTTGGAGTAGTATAAGAAGCATCTTGCCAAGAGGCATCATTTTGCTGTGTAAAAGGTATACAATTCACATTGTTTAATAGTAATTCCCTAATGTTACAAATGGCTATTTTGAAGTAATGTTGCTACTATTGATAGAGGAGTTTTTATTTGTAGGTACTAATTTTGCATTTGCCAGATGCTCTTGAAAATTAAAAGGTAGTTGGGGATTTAGCTCAGCAGCATAAGCACTTGCCTTGCAAGCGTGCAGCTGTGAGTTGGATCCCTGGTACCAAACAACAACAACAACAAAATTGAAAGATAGATATGTGATCCAGTAATATGGCAGTTTAAATTTTCTAAGTTATGTGAAAAATGCCATTAAAATATATGCATATCCTAGTTACCACCACATTCTTACAGAAATAGTCACATTAATTGGATCTATTATCCTATAAATGATGTAGACTTTAGTTCTGGCTTCTAGCCCACCCAATTCTAGTAAGTAGTTTTAGACATGGCATTTGGTAGATGATTGTGTAGACCAACATAGTAAGTAGCCAACTGAAGAAGTCCTTAAGACTTCTACTTTGGAACATAGTAAACACTGACCCTGGGAAAATTTTAAGTGGCTCATTTTCCCTAACACATTAGTGCAAATAAGCAATCTTTTAGGAGGATTTAGTCATGGAAAAAAGGAAACACAATCTCATCTTCATTCATTCCTTGTTCATACCGAACTGATGAGGAGCCTGCCCACCGAAAACGGTTTCTTTGGAAGAGAAACCAAATCAGTCCACTGATGAGAGCCAGGCAGCTGAGCACGGCAAATGTGATGCTTATTGCTTTGTAATCAGGACCTGGAGGAGAGAGGGGGTGACAATAGAGGAGAGAACAAGTCAGAAATTGTTATTGTTGATTTTAGTCTTTAAACTGTGTAACACATACTAACCATGTACAAATTAGGGACAATAACTACTTGATTGTACATAGCTTTCACAAAAAATTCAAACTTGTCATCACTTAAGTGCCTTCTTTTCAATTAAGTTGTTTTCTTTTTATTCACATCCTCTTTGTTGCTATAGAAATTTTCTTTCAAAAACGAAAGCACTGTTGTGTTTTCACTTCCCCTTACCATCACTCTTTGGGGAATATCACTCCTTAAATATTGTCCTATTAGCAAATAGCTAAAAGCAAATAGCTAAACCTTTAGCAAAAAGCTAAAAGTTGTGAGGTTTTGTTTGACTCAATATATGTCTGCTTCAAAATGGTGCATGTCTCTAGGGTGACTTCATTTAGTTCCTAGCTATTTGACTTCTAATCTGTCCAAGGCCTCTTATCCCCCCCATCCCGCCCATCGCTGGGGATGGAGCCCAGGCTCTTGCACATGCTAGTTAAGCAGCTCCACCACTCAGCTATCTTCCCAGACCTTATCCTATGACTTTAAATACAATCTCTATGTGGACCTATATTCTCTTTCATATATTCAGCCGCATACTTGACATCTCAATGTGGATATCTCTTCTCCACATGAGGAACTCAAAAATGGCCTAAATAGAACTCTTTATTTATACCATCTATACCTCTCCTACCCTCTAAAAGCTTCTAGTTGCTTTTCATTCTACTTAAAAGACAGCCAGAATTTGACCTTTCTATTTCCAAACCCTAAAGTTTCTGGCACCACCCTTTCTTCAGGTTCTTCCCTATCTCTGTGCTTTGCCTGGTGCTTTCCCCGAGCTGCGCTGAGCTGACCTTTCTGATCTCAGCTTCAGGGCCTCCTGTTCTGAGACACCTTCCCTGATAACCTTACCTGGAAGGTTATCCACCCACCTATTCTGCATCACACAGGGTTTGGAACTATTTCATATTCTCTTATCTTTTAGAAACTGAGTTGCTTGTTTATTTCTTTGTCCTCCTCCACTACACTGTAAGCTCTGTGAGACTGGGAAGCTGATCAGCCTTGTTCTCAGATGCACAGTGTGGAGAAGAGGGCATAACAGATGGAAGACACTGAATGTTTGCTGAATCAGTGCACGTATAAATAAATAGCAGCTGTCTCCATTCAGAGTTTTATCATTAGTATATACACACCAAGATGGAAAATTTTATGCTAGAACTTTAAAAATGTTAATGTGTTAAGATAGTTATTCAACTAGCTTTTCTTAGTTCATTGAAAAGCAAGGTTTATGCTAATATTATTTGGTCAATTTTTAAATTTTAAAACAAAAAAATAAAAACAATGATAAGAGAATTTCAAAAGAAAATAGTATGAGATAACACTGGTTAATATATTGTGTATTATTATCTCCAAAGTAGTTGTTCAGATTACAAGATATAGGCATGAAAAAATATGTTTGATCAGTTTTTCAAGCTAATGTTTTGTACTCTGAAAAACTACTAAGACAGCAAAATGCAGTGCATTAATTATCTTAACTCTGTTACTGATTTGTTTTGAAACACTGTTTTATTGCTATTTTTTTGCTTTTCTTCTCCTTAAAAATATTTAGAGCTTGTTTTCTACAAATAAAGTAAAATAATATTTTAATGTGATTTTATATATCAATTAATGAAGTTCAAATTATTATCACCTGAAGATATCCCAAACATTTTAAGTAGTTAAATCTAGTTTTAGGGCATCCTAAAATTAATCATGAGTTTTATGGGAAGGGGGAGAAAGGAAGCAAAGTAACCATAAAATAGACCTTCAAGCTCTTATATTGTCAAACTATGGGGAAAAAATGTATCTTAATGTTTAAAAAATCATCTCTGTAATACTTTGGCAGCTTCTATTTTTCTTAGAAAAGAATTACATATTAAGTTTAGACTGTTTAATAGCTTCATTTGGGAGCCTCAAATATGTAATGTACTTATAGTCTCTTGTAATCTTTTTCAGAGAGAAAAATCTATGATTTGATACTTTATTGATATTTCAGGACCAAAGACAAAAATTTAGCACATAGTTGGTTGCAATTATGTTTCTCTTTTCACTTTTTTCAGACAGGGTCTCACCGTGCACTTCAGGCTGGCCTTGAACTTACTATGTAGGCCAGGCTAGCCTAGAAGTTGTGGCAATGCTGTTGTCTCAGCCCCTTGAGTGTTAGGATTACAGGTATATGCCACCATGCCTGGCTATATGTTTATTTCTTGATCTGTTCCTTAAGGGCAAATGACATACTTACCCAGGGGAACTTTGCAGACAACTCTTCCATAGCCGTGTGAGCATTCAACTTTTTTCCAAGTTTCATTTGAAGCTAATAAGATGGTACATTTTCCATCACCACTCTTACTTTTATTTTCCCACTTAACAAATGTCACTCCTGATCCATCAAACCAATTCCAAGACTGATCTGAAGAAAGACATTAAGTACAACTATATTCACTGCTACTAAATGACTGAGTTAAAAATACGCTGTTCAAATAAAGCATTCACTTAGAATGGTGCTGTCCTTATACAAGAGGCACTATTTACAAGTGAAATCCACTAAAAATGAACAAAAACTATAAATAACTCCTTTAGTTGCAGTTGTCACTTTTCAAGTACTCCTCAGTCATATATGACTAGTGACTATCTTAGTGTAAAAATAGAACATATTTATCTTTGTGAAAGGTGCTGTTGGATACTGACAGAGCACACGGCATTTTGATTAATGTGTAGAATGCTCACACACTTACTGTGTGAGAGAGATGTCTGGGGATCAGTATGTCCCCTTCTTTAAGAAAGCACCTGTTATTAAGGTCACACTGCATAATAATGAAAGGGAAAGAAAGTGTTCAAAAGGGAAGAACAACTTGTAGGTATTCACATATATAACCGTATGTATGTTTAAGTGTGCAAGACAGATAACTGTACTACTCTCTGTTAGTTCTCAAAAAGGATAGTTTGTGCTGTCATTGTTCATTTTTTATGCTTTGATTTTGTAACTTGAGCGACTACTTCTAACAATGTGTAATATATTAACAAGTGTTGATTACTTACTGTTATTTTTTTGAAATTCTACATTATTTCTACCTTTTTTTCTGTTTTGCTTTTTAAACAAAGTCTCTGCAGGAAGAGGAAGAAGCATCCTCCCCACTACAGCCCCAGCACCGTCGCCATGGTTTTTTCTCAGTTGAGGGGGCACCACCTTGTGGTGAAAGAGTAAACACAAGTTTCCATTCATCTAGATGGCCATTCCAATCTGTTTATGTTTCGAAAAGTATTATCTTAGAATTCATACTTGCTTAAATTAGTTAAAACTCAACTTTGCATAAAGTTACATAAACAAACCTCCTACCCTTCTACCAAATTTGTATGTTTTTTAAAAAATCATTTATCCGTAAAATTGCTTACGACAATTTGATTGATGGTAAAAATATTCTAAGATGGAAAGGAATAATAAGATAATTTTCTTTCTTTTCTTTTTTTTTTTTTTTTTGTCTTTTTCCTTTTTTTATCGGTACCGGTGATTGAACTCACGACTGCCTGCTTGCAAGGCAGGCACTTATGCCGCTGAGCTAAATCCCCAGGCCTGATAATTTTCTAAATAACAGAGTTAGAAGGGGCAAAATCATGCAGTGATAGACACCAGAACCCTAAAGAAAGTAACTCATGGGTTCCTGGTGGGAACATGGGACACAGACATTGTTGTAGGAAAAAAAATTCTGATGTTGATCCAAGGATTTTAGGGATAAGCCTCAAGAACAATTCTAATTGACTTAACCTGAAGTGTATTTCATTAGTGGTTTCCATCATTACTAAATAATTTACTTACATATTCACTCAAAATTTATAAGCCTCCTAAACAGCCAGAGAACCTAGTTTATTCATCAGTGAGAAGCATTTGAATTACGCACCACTTGACATTCTTCAGCAAGGCTGACTTTGTACTTAGGACAAGTTAAAACTTTCTTTGTACACTGCACACATAAATATGTCACTTACCAACAGAATGTTGAAATAATCCAAGCCAAACTCTCATGGTAATGTTATTATTTTCCCTCATCAATCTGCTCACAAATTTATTCTCATTTTCATCCTTTATACTGACAATAGTTGCAGAATGATCTGTTGAAGGAAAACAAGTTACATCTAATTAGCTCTATGTGAACTGGAAAACAGTTTATTCTGAACTAATCATTTGAAAAAATCTTTCATGAACAAGATCATTAAAATATTCAAGCTTTACACAGGGCTTGTTTTTAAAAAAGTGTTTAGATCAAAATTTAAAAGTAGCTGGGGATTTAGTTCAGCGGCATAAGCACTTGCCTTGCAAGCAGGCAGTCGTGAGTTCGATCCCCGGTACCGATAAAAACGAAAAAAGGCAAAAAAAAAAAAAAAATTTAAAAGTATTAGAATTCCAAAAAAGTTAGAAATATATTCATATGAAAATTTGTATATAGAAATTTTGTATTTCTTCAAAATATTTGACTGGCACTATTTTTTGATCTTATAACTGCCTAATAAGATCTTTGCATTTGAACAGCTAGATAACAGCTGCAGTTTGTGATGGAGAAATATGTGTCACCCTATAGATTTTTAGTGCTTTCTCCTCAATGAACATTTTTAATAACTCAGCTTTAAATTTGCTTCTGCTAAAGTAGAATAAAAAATGAATAGGTTTCAGATACTGGGGAGCATTGGCCTTCCTTTAATACTGCCTTATATACAAATGTACTTGGTCACACTCATTATGAGTTCCTAAAAATAGTCTAGGATTGAATTAGTGAATGTTCCTGAAGTTTGATAAGTTCCCTACACCCACAGAGAAAACAGTACCATCACCAGCATCCAGTAAGAGGTAGAAATAAGTAAAAACTAGACTTGGAAGTCAGCCCCAAATGGAATCAACTATAGTATCTGCACAACAAGCCTATCCATATTTAACCTAACGCATTTTTTTTTGTGGTGAGGGGTATCTTAAGAGAAGGAAAGGAGAACCAGGCATGGAGGCGCATGCCCGTAAATCCAGCACACAAACGGTTGAGGCAGGAGGATCGCTATGAGTTCAAGGTCAGCAGGGGCTATGTAGTGAGTTTAAGGTCCACTGGAACTGTATAGGCTAGACCCTGTCTAGCAGAAAGAAAGAAAGAAAAGAAGAAAGAAAGAAAGAAAGAAAGAAAGAAAGAAAGAAAGAAAGCAAGCAAGCAAGCAAGCCTTCACTCCTTCCTAGGCCACCACAAAGTGCAGATACTCTATATGCTACCATGTTTCATATTACACAGTGTGCTAGAGGCTACCTGGAACATGGGAGGAAACTGAAATTCAAGCAGTGTGATTGTTCACATTTACACAGCCCATTTCAGAATTAGGCACTCTTAAGCTTCCCTTTTTTAAAGTTCTTTTCTTTTTGCAGTATTGGTGTTAAACCTAAGGCTTGTACATGCTAAGCAAGCTCTCTATCACTGAGCTGCATCCCCAGACCTTTTCTGAAACTTTAAATTCTAAGACAGGCTCTCACTAAATTGCCCGTGCAGGCCTGGAACTTGTGATCTCTTGCCTCAGCCTCCCAAGTAACAGAGATTATAGGCATGTGACATTGTATTGGGCCAGTCTCAATATTTTTAAAAAGAATACTAGTTTGGAGAATTCACTTTTTATTGTGCACTGTGCTTTATCTCTGTATATTATCTCATTTCATTCCTACAATTACCCAAACTGTACCAACCTTTGAAGTACTATTTTCATTCTGTTTAGGTAAGAAGGCGGAAACAATATGTAAATTCTACAGGGTCACTTAGCTGGTTCTTGTGAGAGCTGCAACTTGAACCTTTACCAATGGTACCAAAATGTAAATGCTTATCCCACACACTAGTTTTACAGTTTTTTTTTTTTTTCTTCCTTAGGAGAAGAGGAGGAAGAGGTTTCCGACTTTCAGATTACATACACAGATTACAAGATTTCTGACATACACAGATTATAAGAAGTTCCATCATGTACAAAAATGTATAACACACAATGGTTCCCACATTAAAATACTCATAATGTAGTTAAACAATAGCTAAAACATTATTTAATTGGTGAAGTGTCTTCACAAGAGTTAGAAAAATAAATGAGCTAACTGCCCTCTGCTTGGCTAAACTGCTGCCCAAATCCACAGGTGAGTAGCTTGGGTCTTGGGATACTCCAGGCAGTTATTCCCAGCGGTCGTTGTACATTTCGACTGTAGACTAAATTTATCGTGGGTGAGTCAGTCATTGCTGCTCTTTCTCAAATGGCTAAATGTGAAGACAAAGTCCCGTGCCTTCCGGCTTTCCAAAGACATGGGGTGTTCAACCCATGCTTCGATTTTGTTATTCTGGTTAGACTAAGCTTAACTGGTTAGAAATTAATAGGTAACCTATAATTTTTTATTTATTACTGATCAACTATATAAAAACCTTGCCTCTTAAATCTTTTCATCAAAGCATACCCACCTATATTTAAAACTGTTTCATTTCTCATCACTTTTCAACAGCCTGCTTAGCATTTTTAAGTCTGTTTCTTCCACTTACTCTTACTTGCTATGTACTTATTCTTACACTGATAATTTTTAATGAGCTATTCCAATATTCTATTGAGCACTTACCTCACAAATTCCCATTTCTCTACTGTTACAATTAAGTTATAATGCTATTATAAAATGGCAAGTACTTTAAAATACTTTCCAGAATATAAACATTATTTAAAATTATTTCCTTAAGAAAAATTTCTAAGAATTGACTTATCAAGTTAAAATCAAATTTTAACTCACCGAGTTCTCGACACAATTGTTTGGCCTCCGAGAAACTGTGCAGTGCCTGGTCAGTGGCGTAGCAGTGACCTCCATACTGGATCCACTGCGACCTGTTTTCTTTTGCTGCTGGACATCTGGATGAATGTGTATGCAGGGACAACTCTTTTGCTGTGAAAATGTGAGACACAGCTACAACAATGCACGAAACAGCAACTGTCTTTTTATATAACGTTAAATGTCTCTGTTTGAAACTCTTGTTTTTGTGGGCAAGAAGTATTTAGCTCAATAAACAAACCAGAGAAAGCCACAGCCATACTCTGTGAACACACATTCCAGTTAGCTTCCTGGAATACCGTTTTTAAAACACGACAGTAGAAGAGAAAAGTACTTAGCCCTCTAATATGGATTTAAACTAAAGTAAAAATCTAGAAAGACAGACTGGGGACAGAAGCAAATATAGGTTAAGTAGGCCTGAAACTACTCTAAAATAATTAAATTCTTCTTTTTCATGGATTCCTCTCTCTTTTTGTTATATTTTTACAATATATAGTAATACACAGATCATATCTCGCTTCTTTTTACTTTCTCTTCCCTCCATGTCCCATCACCCCTCATACCTCCTTGAATTCCTCTTTATTTTGAATATATAAACCTAAATTTAACTAAACAAAAAATTATTTTTAGGAATTATACCCCTAAGTGATATCTTGGTAATTTGGTTTATGAAGCATAATCTATAGCACAGCAAAATCTCTTGCAAACCAAGAAAAGAGTAGGTATAGCTTTTCAGCTATTACAAAGAAAAACAAAAAAAGTTTCCCCTTGAACTGTTTTATTTTTAATTATGCTGTGTAACATGATGAGCCCTTATAATGAAGCTATTGTCCCTTAATGCCCATAATTAATCCCAATAGAAGAGCAATGAGACTGGAGGAGAAACGGTTAACACCTCATGGGTGACACACAGATTAGTTCATTTCTGACGTAGTCCCTCCCAGTTATCTCAGCCCAGACTAGTATGCATGTGGTCTGTACTTCCTCCAGTAACTGAAAGACTTTCTCATTTTTCTCTTGGTCTTGACATGGTGGGATGTCTTTTATTTGTGGTCTCGATGGCTCCAGAAAAATGGCTGCTTGTGTTTCTCTCTTATCAAGAAGCTTTTTGTGAGGTGCTTACTTCCTTCTGCTTCCCTACCTTCTGTTAGAAGCCAGGCTTGATCTTTTGAATTTCAATTACTTGAATGGCTTTTGCCTTTTATATTTGTCAATGCTACTAGTTGAAGATTTAAGTCTTTCTTTAGTTCAACACCTAGGGCTTTAGGTAAGTATTCCAGCTGCTGCTGCTGAGAATCAGTTTGTTAAATTTCTTTATAAAGTCTATAAAACTCTAACAACTCATTGAGGCTGCAATGGAAGCAAACATTATTATCAAGTTATTGTTGTGCTGGGCTTAACTATGTAGCTTCATTGGATGCAAAGCAAGCTGAACCACCGGCACCATGGCATCCCTAGGTCTGGTGGACTTTTCTGATCTATTTTAAAAAAATTTTTCTCACAGTAGAATCAAATGGAGGTAACTTATCTTTAAAGTCTTTGTTTCTAGTAGTCTGAGCTGGGGTGCCTTGGGTTGCATACATTCTTCATCTTACCTATTCCTCAAGAAATTTTGCTTTGAAATTGTGCATTTTTTTTTTTTTTAACAAACAAGAGCCTATACTGTGGTAAGTTTGCTATACTCCTGTCCAAAAAGGTCTAAGTTTTTGTACTGCGGTGAAACACTTATCACATAAAATTTAACACCTTTAAGTGTTTAGTTCACTGGCATTATGTAATTCACATTTTAGTGCAACCACTACCGCTATCTCTGAAACTTTTTTGAAAGTGTTTTTTGTTTAAAGAAAGAAGGAAAAGAAAAGAAAAAAAAAAAAAAAAAAAGAAAAATGTAGAATACAGAATTGGAAAAAAATTAATATAAAATTGCTAGTTGATATATTACATATTGTCATCTCAATAATAGTTGTTAAAGTTACAAAATCAAAGCATAAAAAGTAGCTAGACACTCAGACTTTGACAGTGTGAACTCTTCAGTGATCTAACAGAAATTCAGTAATATGGTCATTTATCTTACACTATACAAACCATTTTATCCTTTAGAGTACTTTCCTTCCTTTTCACTTTTACCGTATCTATTATACTTTTTGGACCCCATTATTCTGTCAGTTCTTATTATTTTTCATGCTAGAGAGACAATGTATCACTGAAACTTTTCATCTTGCAAAACTGAAACTCTATACTCATTGAAAAGTGACACCGTATGATGGGAAAACTTTATCTTTTTGCATAAGAATGAAACTGGACCCTTATCTCTCACCCTATATCATACTAAAACCAAAATGGATCAAAGATCTAAACATTAAAACAGAAACATTTTATCTTTCGTAAGATAAAATAGGTAAACCACTTGAAGACATAGGTGTAGAAAATGATTTTCTAAACAACATCAATTACACAAAGAAATAGCAACAAGAATTAAGAGATAGGATTATATCAGACCAGAAAGCTTTTTTACAGAAGAATCTGTCAATAGCATGAAGAAACAACCTACAGAATGGAAAAAATTTTTGCAAGCTACTCCTGAGAAAGAGGACTAATATTTAGAATATACAAAGAACTGAAAAAAATTAAATCACCCAAAATTAAAGAACTAGTTAAGAAATGGGCAAGAGAAATGAACAGACACTTCACAGAGGAAGAAATACAAACAGTGAACAGATTAATGAAAGAATGTTCAACATCTCTGGCTATTAGAGAAATGAAAAGTAAAACAACCTTAAGATTCGTTCTATCTTTCTCTGGAAAGAATGACAGTCACTAGGAAATCAAACAATAACAATGCTGGTTCAGCTGTGGTGAAAAAGGAACCCTCCTTCATTGTTGACGGGAATGTAAACTAATATAACCATTATAAAAATCAGCATGATTATGTTCTAAAGAACTGAAACTAGAAATTCCATAGGACCCAGCTATTCTCCTGCTAGGTATTTTCCCAAAATGCTTAGGTCGTCATACTACATCATACAATAGCAATATATTTATATCAGCACAAATTTTCTTTTTCTTTTTTTGGTACCAGAATAGAACTCACAACCTCTGGCTTGCCAGGCAAGCACTTACACCGTTGAGCTAAATCCCCAGCCCCAAGTAGCACAATCTGTGATAGCTAAATCCCAGAATAATACTTGGCTACAAAGAGGACAGGTTTGAGACATTCGTGGGAAAATGAACTCACCTGGAAAATACAATGTTGAGTGAAATAAACCAAATGCATAAGCTTAAATACCATTTTAAGATCTCATTTGAGACAGGCAAACAAAGAAAATGATACAGGATGGACAGAAAGGGACAAGGGGATAGATCTCTTGCTACAGGGAAGTAGTCCAAGGGAACAGGGTGAGGATTAAGGGAAGGGGAAATAAGAAGAATAAAGATATGCCATATACAGGATCCTAATAACCTCAATTAATATAAACACTGTAGGCCACAACATGAGCTAAGACAAATAATATCAAGAAGTATAAAAAAGGGGATAGGGGAATCATTAGAGAGGGAAGGAGGGGCAAGGGAGTTAAAGAAAAACTAACGAGTTATAATATGCACATGTAATGGCTCCCAAGATGACTGTAAACTGCATGAATTTCAAACATGTACTAATAAAAAATAAATTTAAAACAATTTACGAAAAGTAAACTCATAAATTGCATTCCATATAAGACCTAATAACCACCAGTCTACTTTCTACTTCTATGAATTTTGAGAAGTCTACCTCATATAAGTGAAATCATACAGTACTTTTTTGTGATTGTATATTTCACTAAGTATAATGTCTTCAAGCTTCAGCCACACTGTAGCATATGTAGTACATGTTATAGCATGTGTTTCTATGGTTAAATAATACTCCTCTCTGTATATATGTGTACATAACATTTTGCTTATCCATTCAGCTAAGGACAGACACTTGAGTTACTTCCATCTTTTGGTTATTATGAATTATGTTGCTATGAACATGTTCTACAAAAACCTATTTGGGTCTCTGGTTTTGGGGGGTTTTTAGGGGAGAGAGGGAGGGTCTGCTAAGCTGTCTGGGTTGAATTTGAACAGTGGACTTGCAGTCCTTTCGCCTCAGCCTCCCAAGTAACTGGAATTATAGCATGTGAGACTGTACCAACTTGAGTTATTGTTTCTGATTCATATGAATATATACTTGAAAGAGAATCTGTTGAATCATATGGTACTATAATCATAAACTTAAGTTTTGAGGAATTATTATACTATTTTCCACAGTGCCTATACCATTTTACCTTCCTACTAGCCCTATGTATTCATTTTATCTGTCAACATCCTCATGTATTCCAATAGTTTTTTTTAAAATTCCATTTATTTTCTGTGCCTAAAAACTAAAAAGACTTTTAAAGAAGTATCTCAGCTTTTGAAAACACTGCTATATGCACTAAAAATTCATATAGGAAAATTTACCTAGTTATACCATGACTAAAAGTCTCTGGGAACAAATTATCTGAAAGGATGTATCATACTTATTTCTATTTACAAAGTATCAAAAACTGTTTCTATGGAATTTTTGAATAACCCTTCTTTAAAAGCTATAAAACTTTCATTGCCTATGTAGCCATGTGCATGAATATCATATAGTGAATTCGTAGTTATTTAAAATCAAGCCTTACGTTTTGTAGATTTATAACAAATAGCACCATCCTTAACAGAGTTGCATTTTTCATGTTTCCAAATTCCTTTTGGATCTAAAATCACACAATTTCCAGGAGATTTTTGATTTTTCCATGGGATGTAGTCAAGTGCACTACCATCAGACCATTCAAAACTTGATTCACTTCCCTGTTCAAAAGTAATAAAGATAACCAGAGCTCTGATATATAACTTCAGAAAAGAACATAAAGGACAATATAAATGCATTTTAAGAAACACTGGAATTGAGGGTTATTTGCTTGCAAATACTGTAGCTCTGGATTTATCTGTGAAATCAGAGATCTACTTTGATACACTGGGACATTTGCCATGATACTTTTCTTTTTTTGGTGGGAGGCAGGGGACAGAGTCTCACTGTGCAGTTCAGGCTGGCTTGCAAACTCACTATGTAGCTCAGGTTGCTCTTGAATTTAAAGAGATCCTCCTGGCTCAGTCTCCCAGGGCTGGGATTATAGGGATGGGCCACTACACTTGCCCTCACATTATTTAAGTAGGACTTCAAAGTCAGACACAGAATTACTATACTCCGGGTCCTTTTTAAAAGATGAGTGTATATATTGCTTTAAATGACATGCAAATAAATGGAGTCAATTTATCATAATTACAGATTTACAATCCTAACATTCATGTTGTTTTGAATATTGTTTGCTGTGTTTCATAGTTTTGTGGTTTGGATGTCTGACTACATTTCTGACATTACAGAGACCACTGAGGAGCAAGGGCCTAGAAAATAGTTCTCAAGAAACTGTTGAATCAATCTTAACTTGCCACCATTTCTTTATTTCCTCTATTTTACTCTAAAGATTAAATAAAACCCACAATTTAAATCTCATTAGATGACTATCTTTGTAAGCCAGACACGATAAGTATATACATATACTAATTGACAGGATTCAAATGGGGCACACATATCATTGTTTATCAGCAGACTAATCTTAAGCAGTGTTAATTTCTAAGTGGAAAAATTGGAAGAAAATGTATATTTATAAATCCTAACCCACTAGGAGTTCAAGGCCAGCCTGAACCATATAGTGAAACTCTGCTCAAAAAAGACCACCCCAAAAAACCTAACCCTCTCTCAAACCCCCAAAACCAACCTCCCCAAACAACAACAACAAAACCCCAAAAAACCAAGTTAAGAATTTTTGTTGGCAAATTACATAAATTTCTGTATTAAAATCTCAATGAAAATATTATTATCCTGATTTTATAGAAGTACAAAGGTTAAATGGCTCATGAAAACCTAACACATAAATGGAAGAGCTGTTTTTAGTACTAAATCAGGTTTTTCTGATTCCATTTCTTTTGCACTAGCTCTGCAGTCGGTCTTCTGCAAATAAGCAGAGAGATGCTGTTGAGATATGAACCCACTGGGTTATATGATGGTTTTGCCATTTGCATCTACATGTACATTTTATAAAACTAAATTTTATTTGTAGCATGCTGTTAATGGTAAGAAAGTACTATGCTGTGTGAACAGAATCCAAGGACTTAACCAGATACTGTACTTCGAGTTAGTATTTTGTGTTCAGATTTCCAACCTTCAAAGTAACAAACAGATTTGGAAAATTAATGAAAAACAGAGCACCACTTACGTCGTGACTTGACAGTCCAACCCATAGTGGAAACCCATCACGCTTTACAATATCTTCCAGAAAGCGCTGGCCATTTTGGTTATGAACACTTGCCAAATAACCTCCACTTTGAGAACATGTGTTCAGTGCTTCATACCATGTTACCTTTTTCTGAATAACATTATAAACATCATCTTCATATGGAATAAACTGTGGCAGCGTAGTATTATACTCTTCCTTGTAGTCAACTATAATATTTTAAAAAATGTTAATCATTAAAGCATTTTAAATAAAATGAAAACATCATGTAAAAAGTTTAATAAAATTGAATGTATTGTTTGTAAGAGAGATCAAACACATACTTTTTCTTTTGCCACAGAACATAGAGTAGAATAGTATACTTGTCTAGCTGATTTTTAAAAAGACATAAACAGTCTTTATTTAAGAAGTGCGCATAATATACTGGGGATAGAAAACAACAATGCCTGAAATGATAGCAAAACTGTTACCCACTAGGGTATGTGAGAATAACTGCAATGGAGAGATTTATCTGCATTAGAGGTCTTAGGATGTCTGCTGGAAATACCAGACTGAAGGGTTAGGGGAAATTAAGACTAAAGAGAAACAGGTTATTCAGAAAGTAAGGAAGTAAACAACAACTTGAAAACAAGTAAACAACAAAACCACAATAATGAGGGTATTCCAAAGGGACGCTGAAGCCAAAGGATAGAGCTCCCAATGGCCAAAGCTGGAATGAATTGAGCAAAATATTAAGCAATGTAGTTTGTTGGATAATAATCCAAAGCATAAAATAACAGTGAGTTCACATGAAAATTAGAAGGTTAGATGAGACTTAAAAAGAAGATAAGTAGAAAGACATGCTAAACACAATAAAAACAAAACCATAGTGACTGAGGGCATTAATAAATGCCTGCATATATTTTAGTTTTGTGAGAACAGATAAATCTATTCAGAATCCCCAAAAATCTGTACAGTCACTTCCTACCACAGGAAGGTAGAGGATAACTCTCCACCCTGTAAGTGGAGACTGAGTGTAAGTAGCATCTTTACAAAGAGTACACTACAGAAGGGGGGAAACAAGTTGCTTTACAGTAGAGAAATCTAACAGTCACTTGGGCCAAGTGATTAAGGTTAAAATCAGTGGTGACAGACACCTTTACAGCATCTGCCATTCACATCATTTGATGAAAAGGACACCTTCTATCTTGTCTTCCCTCTCCCTGAAAAACCTCACTTTAATTGTGAGGACAGTCATTAGGTAATGCTAAGTGAGTGATGGTCTACAAAATAGATGCTTAGTGCTCCTCAAAACTGCCAATATCCTAAAAAACAAGAACAATCTGAAGAAACAGCATAGACAAGAAGAGCTTATGATGGAATGTAACGCAGTATCCTGGATGGATTCCTGAATAGTAAAAGGATATTAGATAAAACTAAGGAAATGTGAAAAACGTATGGATTTTAGTCAATAATAAAAAAATGTATCAAAATTGGTTCCTTAGTTGGGACGAATGTACCATGCTAATAATGTAAGATGTCAACAACAGGGGAAAGTGGTGGTGGGAGATAAGGGAACTCTTACTATCTGTGTAACTTTTCTGTAAATCTAAAGCAACTTTAAAGTAAACAATTTATTTAAAATGAAAAAAAAAACACAAGAAAATGGAGAGCTTCTTGGCAGGAGGAAAACATAAATAAAGGAAGAAATAGGAGGCCGGACCAACTTCACACAGAGGACGGTTAAAGAGATCAGTCTCACTGAGAAAAAGAGGGAGCAAGAATGGGGAAAGCAGGCGAGGAGGCTAGGAGAAAGCCTGGAATTAGGAACAGAGGCTAATTTCTAAAGTCTCAAAAGTGTACACGGACTCAGAATGACAGAGTAGGGAATCCTGAGAGACTGTGGATCCCAAGGGTCTCCAGGATGCTGCTGTGCATCACGGTGAAGGAAGATGATCGGCAGGGTGCCATTATCATAGGTTCTGTGTCAGCAGACGGCTCAGAGAAGGGTGGTAGTGACACTAGGTAAGTGGTGAAAATTTTAAATGTAACATCCACTTTAAAGCAGACTTATTTAAGTATTAGGCAAGGTTGAAAGGCATTCATTTGCCTGAAATGTCAAAATTCTACCTGAACAAATTTTCTTATTTACCAAAATCTTGTGCATTCATCAAGGTCCCACCAAGTACTACCTCATAGAGACTTAACCTTATTTTCATTAATCACTTTTATCTTTACAAAATAATCTAAGATTGTTTTGTGTCTTTTTTAAAGAAAAAAACATAAAAACAATGGTACAAAGTTTCAAACCAAGATTATAGGAGAGTAACAATGATTAGTACATTGTGTATTATCTTTAGTTGCTCATATTACATGATATAAGCTACTTTTGATAAAGTTACATTCTCTCCTCCTCTGTAGGCTCTGCAGCACCTCATATGGAACTGAATAAAGAGAAAGCCCTCAAAAATCCCTGCTGTTTGGGCTGGAGACTTAGCTCAGCGGCATATGCACCTGCCTTGCAAGCAGGCGGTTGTGAGTTCGATCCCCGGTACCCGATACAAATGAAAAAGACAAAAAAAAAAAAAAAAAACCCAAAAAACAAAACAAAAAAAACCCCGGCTGCAGAATTCATACTAGTGGAGCTCGTGGCTTGGCATTCTTCCTCCCTGGAGTGGAAACTCTACCTCCATATACTTACCCATTTCAATTTTACAAGCAAGAATGCTGTGCTGGTAAAAGGGAAGTATTTCTTCAATAACATTAAAGGTTTGAATATCCCAGAGGCCATCCACATTCAAACCAGCCAAAAACTTGCCGTTTTTTACAGTTGGTCTTCCTGTTCTCCAGTGTGTATATGACAGCATGGTTTTATCAAACCACATCAGGGAATTATCTAAAGAAGAAATGCATTTTTTCTATGCTCAGAGATTATTTTAAGCATTATTGTTATAAGGTTAATATTTCATGGGACTAATTTGCCTTCTTCTTTTCCTGCCTTCTAAATGGTTATATGATTGTATGTATCTCATTAAAACATGATTATATCACTAAAACATTTATTTTTAATTTGGAAATATAAATTATAACCATGAAAATAAAAATTTACATACAATTCCATCATTCAATAGTTTAATATTTTGTTGTTTTCTATCAAACACCCATTTCTCTTACATGTTTAATTGCAATGGGAATGAACACAACTATTTTATAAGAAATCATTCATATATTACACAATTAGTGAGATAAATCTCTGGACATAAGCTGTATACAATTGTGCATACATATGGTTAACTTTAAGATGACAAGCATATTCCGTGACAATATTTAATTCAGTCTTCTCTAAGTCTTCATGACCCTGTGGTAGATGAATCTTTGTTAGAGATGGCACAAGCGGCAAAAATACATAAATAATTCTTGATTACAGTGAAAAACCTTTGTGCCATCAGGAAAGTGATGGGAGAAACTATTTCCAAGTCATTTAGGGTTTTATGTCTAAATTAGGGCTTTATATCTAGAATAAAGAATACTTAAAGTTTAACAATAAAAAGACAAAGAGCTCAACTAAAAAAATAGGCAAAAGATCTAAACAGTGATTTCTTCACAGATGATATACAAGTAATTCATAAGTACTTGAAAATATGTTTAATATCATTAGCCACCAGGGAAATACTATAAAAACCTCTAAGAGATATCATTTCTCATTCATTTGAATAGTGATTATATAAAAAAGATAGTTAAACACAAATGGCATAGATATGGAGAAATCAAAACTCTCATATACTGATAGTAGAAATGGAGAGTGTACAGATGCTTTTGAAAACGCTGGCAGTTCTTCAAAGGGTGAAAAATTCAGCAATTCCACAGGAAGTTGTATACCCAGTACGTATGCACAAGAGAAATGGAAACACATGTCTACACAAAAATGTGCACATGAATGTTCAGAGAAGCATTATTCATATCACCAAAAGTATGAAAACAACCTAACTGTCCACCAACCAATGACTGTATAAGTAAAATGTGGTATCCATAAAATGGAATATAACTCAGACACACCAGGTAATAATGTATTGATACATGTTATAATATGGATAAACCTTGAAACTTTTTTGCCAGGTGAAAGAAGCCAGCCACCCAAAATCACAATATTATATGATCTCATTTATTATAGAAATGTCTAGATTAGGCAACTTGTATAGAAGAAAGTAGATTTATAGTTTCTGGTGGGAATGGGGAAGGAAATGTTAAGGGATACCATATTTCTTTTTGGGAGTAGCGATGATTATACAACTTCATGACTACACTAAAAATTTTAATTGTACACTTCAAATGGCTGAACTGTTTGATATCGGAATGTCTCAATAAAGAGCTCAAAAAAGTTTCTGGGCCTATTAAAATTGTAAGTCCATATGAACAGTGATGTCATTGTCTGCACATACCAATGGCTGTGCTGGCTATTTCTACCTTTTGCTGATTACCAACTCCCAAAGCAGCATACCTAAACATCTGCCTATATCAGTGATGCAACAGAAATACTGTGTAAGTGATATGCACCCCACTTCTGTACTGGGGATGGAACCCAGGACTTTCACACTGAGATATATCCTCAGCCCTTTTAGTTTTTATTTTGAGACAGGGTTTCATTAAATCACCAAGTTGCTCAAACTGGGCTGGAACTTGCCCTGCCTCAGCCTCCCAGGGGGCGCGGGATATTGTGCCTGACCGATTTGTTTTTCTCTCCATCCTTTATATCACCATGTGTTTCCCAAATCCTTGTTCCTTTTCTCAAACTTTAAAGTTGTTGCTTTTCTTCTACATTCAGTGTTCTGTGGTGTATTTCTAAAGTTGCTCTAACATTCACTTTTTAAAAATCGGGCTTATCTCTTGGTTGCTGTGTTGGCGTAATATTTTTTATTCATGGCCCAACTGTGGAAAATTCAGGTTTCCAAAACCAGAAGTCTTTGTACAGGTGCTACACAGAATTAAATATTCTGTAAGTACTTTGAAGTAACTAAAAACATTGATATGACTTGTACATAAACTTATGGATATGAATTTAGTAAGAATTAAATTTAAACCAGACTCATAAAATGTCTTTCTATATGTCCCTCATATGCCTGTATATTTTATTAAAAATTTTATTACCCATGTATTTTATTAAAAAATTTAAAAGATGTCTTCATATCTGAAAATGTTTTTTCATATATGAGCTGCCAAAGCAAACACTGAAAATGCTTTTTCAGAATATACACATTTTGTTTCAGATAACTATAAAGTATATCAGAGGGTACAATTTAAGTGTACATTCTGGGTTTGTTCTTGACTGCTCAATACAAGGCCACTGCTTTTTCAATCACTTTCAGTTAAAGCCTACAAACTTTCCATCTCATTTCTGTCCATTTTCCCCCTCTACTCCTAATTTAGTGCAAAAGAAGAAAAGACTCAAGCCAACTAAGTCCTTCTGTGAAGAATTTATGTTCAAGTGGAAACGCAAGTCTTATCTATTGCTTAATAGTTTAATCACAAACTCATCTGCAAGTAATAAACATTTAGGGACAACCTTGGCAATCATAAGAAACAGGTTAGATAGCAAATAAAAAGCCTATTTTTAAAAATGGTCAAATTTGAGTACAGTAATTTAGTTTCTTTCCTACACTTCTAGTTCATTATCTAGTGTCCTTATTAAACCCATATCAGGGAAAATGTATGCTTTTCATGATTTATGTTCAACAAAGTATGAAAATATTTTTTCTTAATTTTGAAATTTCTAGTTTTCATGGCATCTCTGGGTATGTTATTCACCCTAAATCCATGTTAGATTTGGTGTTTTTTAAAAAAATTATATATAATAGCGCATGCCTATAATCCCAGCATCCAGAAGGCTGAGGCAGAATGTTCAACACACATTCATGTTTCATGAATTCAAAGCTGGTATGGGCCACATAGGGAGTTCAAGGCTAGCCTGAATGAGAGAGTGAGACCCTGTCTCAAAAAAGGAAAAAACTGTCAAATAATATTTTGTATTCATAGCATTTCTTTCAAATTACATATCCCACTGTCAAATCAAGAGTCTCATTTTTATGTTGCATACCGTATGCATGCCTCAAGACAATGTTATAAACCTTAGGTGCAACATTAATAGAAAGTGATTCTGTTCTCATTCATCCCATACAGTAAGGCTATAAAGTAGGTACTGGAGATTTATACGGGAGTGTGGTCATTTTTAGTTAATCTTAAGTTGCTTGAAGGAAGACTGGGGAAAGGGTATTATTGTTCTCCATTTAAGTCTAAGATTGGTGGGAAAAGTATAATAATGACATTGATAGAGTTACAAAAACTTCCATGTATGAAATTAAGTACATGATTACACTATTTTTTTTTTTTTTTTCAGTTCTGGGGATTGAACCCAGGGCTTCAGAAATGCCAGACGAGTGCTCTACCATTGAGCTAACTCCCAAGCCCTAATAAGGTTGTACTTTTATATACTGATAGACTTTGAAGAACCATACTTTTGTAGCTTGATAAGTAGGTTACAGTCACGTAATAATAAAGCAGAGGAAACTGATACATTTACAACTTACTTTCATAAGTTATGCCCAACAAGACCCATGAAGCCATGTAGTTGAAGTGCAGAAGTTGCTCAAGCACAAACTCATTCTCTTTTTCATTTCGAATATTTAGAATATGTGATCTTGAATCTGTTAGATGAAAAATAGTCAATAGGTTTTATAATTACTTAAGCAGAACACTTTACTTTGCTCATAACATTTAAAAAGTATTCATTCCCAGTTTAATATTTTTCAAAACTTGATAATGGAAAAACAAACATGTAAATGTAAACTATCTTATTGTACAAAATAGGTTCTCAAATTTTCAAACAATTTGATGTTAAATTTGATGTTACAGTGTAGTGTAAAAGTAGCAGCTAACCAATTTTCACTTTGCTTTTATCTTAGCATCCACTTTTAAGCTTTTTAATGTGATTTCTTTTCCTTGTCAAAAAGAATCCATCTTGCTTACACACATGAAGACAGACTAATTCTCAACTGGGTAAGTAAAAAAGTTATTCATGTACTTTCTCTTTTAACTAATTGCACATTTTAATATGTTTTAATTGATAAGGTAGAAATTAGGAGCTAAAAACTTTTGAGATTTAGTTACTAGTACTAATTAGAAATATTTATGATACAGGCAACTTTTAAAAAGAATTAGCAAAACTCGGTACAAGATGACAGTAGAATCTACTTACTCATTTTTTGGCATTTGGAATGAACTTCATCTTGTGTCATTGCTGTATGTCTATTTTTTGTTAACATGAAATGGTAGCAAGAGTTCTGAAATGGTATCCATGGGGTATTTAGAGCAGGCGATGGACATTTAACTTTGTCAACTGGCTTAACCTCAGTTTCATCTAGAAAAAAGAGTTGATGGTAAGAATTCTAATTTGAGAAATAATGTTAACTCCTGTTTGTTGTCATTAGCCTGAATTTATACGAAAAACGCAAGTAGCCTAGAAATAATAGCCTGCTAAAGCTTCTACTCTGTTTATGGTCAAAAATAGCACATAGGAGGCTTGCTTTTTTGGGGGACTAAATTGTTTAAAACCATTTTCTTAGCTCAGCAATGGAGAAGAAAAATGCAGAAAAGGAGGTGCTTTTAGGTTAAACACAGTTTCTGCCTTCATGCATTATCAAATGTCAAGTGCAAGGGGCGATGTCAGAGAAACTATACAAACATATTAATTGATAACAGGTTCCTAGCTATAACTTTGAGAATTTACTTTCAAACTTTTACTGATATCTCTAATTTTAAAGGGACATTTTAATGAAATACTTGATGTTCTAAGTTATTACTTTCAGCAAATCAAACAGAAATATCATTTATCATATGGCCACTGAAAAATCTGGTTTTTTTTCATTTTATTAAAAGGCTGTACATTCTAGATGATACAAATATACATATGCCTTACTCAGAATAAATCGAATGGACTTGACATGTAGCTCTAAAGGTCATTCAGTATCTTTCCCATCTCACAACCAATCCCTTTGTCAGGGACATAGTGTGTTCTCTCCACTACAAACCCACAAATGGGGGCTCCTGATGATTTAAAATCACTTTCCTTTGGTTGAGCTAGCGATGGCATACCTGACTCAGGCTGAGCCCATCAGAGTCTAAGAATGTGAAAAGTGGAATTCAGACATCATGAACTCAACTCCAGTAATAGCATAAGTTAAAGTTGCAGAGCCGCCATGTTCCACTATGTGCAGAGAGAAGCAGAAAGCATATAAAGGACAAGGTGCAGACACACAGACAGAAACAGAAATGACAGGTGGAAGGGCGCGTGTATGGGCTCCTACTTTCCATTCCCCAGGAAGCTTAGCTGTATCTCTGTTTGGGGGGTTCTAAATTTTCCTGTTGGCTGAAGCTGAGTTAAGGTTGTTGTTATAACTTGCAGCACACAGTCTTAACAGAGGCTCATGAAAATAAGGTTTGCTGCTCATTTTAAGAATTATGAAAAAGTTCCTACAAAAATAAGTTTTCTGAGACAATATCAATATAGTGTATGCATAAAAGGAGGCTGAGTCACAATGGGACTTGAATACTGATAAATAAGAAACTCAGAGTATAGAGAGCAAAATAAAAAATAATGGGAAGCAGGGAGAACTTTTTAAAATGCAAAGGAGAACAAGGGATGGCGGGAGGTGGATAGGAAAAGGAATTTTTTTAAAAAGTTGAATAACAATGGAAATAGAGCTTTTGCAAATGAGAAGGGGGAACAAGAGTTGGAGAGAATAGGAAGGGAGGTGGGAGAAAGGAGACAAAACTAAGAATTAAGATTGTTATGCACATATACAAACTTCCCATGATAAATGTAATAATTATGTGCTACAAACGTCTACTAATAAAGAAAAAAAGAAAATGTGGTATTCACAAAGATTGGAATACAACTCAACCATAAGGAAAGATGAACTTAAGTCATTTGTAGGAAAATGGATGCACCCCAAGACCATATTAAGTGAAAGAAATCAGACACACGAGCTTATATATACATGGTTTCTCTTATATGAGAAAATCGAATAATGACTAAAAAGAAAAAAGATAGAGGATAGGAAGTAGGGAGATGATCTTTTTGAAATGGCAAGGGGATCAAGAAATGGGGAGGTAGGGGATGAAAAACAGGATTAAGATGTGTTATATTCATGTACCAACCCCATGCAAGCAATGTAAACATTGTGCACTGCAAACATGTGCTAATAAAAATGAAAAGTCAATGTTGTCAGCTGATATAAAAAGGTAAATATGTCTCAAATAAAAAATTAATGACAAAATACTTACTGAGTAATTATACTTGAATGCCAATTTTTGCAACAAGTTTTTTTGAAAAAGAATATGATTATAACTTCTTC